>NC_140751.1:58906500-60305000 GCF_051527215.1 Medicago sativa | reverse complement strand
GTTGGAGTGT
Source organism: Medicago sativa (assembly GCF_051527215.1). Classification (NCBI taxonomy): domain Eukaryota; kingdom Viridiplantae; phylum Streptophyta; class Magnoliopsida; order Fabales; family Fabaceae; genus Medicago; species Medicago sativa. The sequence goes on along the minus strand of NC_140751.1, from coordinate 60,304,990 downwards.
CCACATAGGCAAAAACTAACGGAACTCTTTTACCTGACTGAAGGGATTTTTTGACCGACGGAGACACAATTAAAGGACCAAAACACGAGTTTGATTACTTATGAGACCAAAATAAAAATTGAAAATTAATTAAGGGACCAAATGACCTATTACACCAGTTTTTTATGTACATTATGACTATGATAAGTCTTACATCATTACAAGTGATTTTTCCTATCAAATCAATAAAGATCATTATTAGCGGATGATACTCATGTTTTTTTTTTTTGAGAGAAATGTTCTTGTTATAAGAAGAGAAAAAACAAAATCAATCAAATCATTAATCGTCGTAACTTTTTAAATATTTTTACAAGTCCTCGTGAGCTTATCTCAGTTGGTATGGACAATGCATAATATATGCAAGTTCCGGGGTTCAAATCTCGACCACCACAAAAAAAAACTTTTACAAATATATCTTTATAAAAAACTATAAAATATTAAATACATTTACAGAAATTAAAAAGACAAACATTAAATACGAGATATGATTTTTTTTTAAAACAATAACTACATCTTAAAAATTGTGACATTTTTTTAAAAATAAGACCAATTTTTTATCTTTAAAATTTTTCTTATAATAAAAACCAGAGAGAATATAATATGCGATGTGATTTGAATTTGATCCAATGATGATAAAAACAAGGCAAAATTACACAATGTGTCTCTTACCTTAATTTTTGATAAATTTTTTTTTTTTTATCTTTTTATTGTCTCGATTTAGTTCTTTATGTTATAAATTGTTAACACAATTATCATTTTTTTATCAAGAAAAGTTCAAAAACTCCAAAAATAATATCATAATAAATGATAATATATTACCATTTTATAACATAAATGATTAAATTAGGACAAGAAATGGATAAAGAACGGAAATATTACCTAAAATTAAGTTAAAGAACAAATTGTGTAATTTTACCTAAAACAATTATACATTACGTAAAACCATTTAATCTGCGTATGAAAGAGAAAATTCTCTTGTATAAATAGAAGTGTCGTAGATGGAGTATCACTATGGGATGTTTTTTTCGAGACAATCGATAATTGTAATCATATACTCATAAGAAAAGGGGGAAACCATAAAAAATAGGGGTAGCACTTTGGTGACATTGGAGTGTAAATGTCATGTGACATTGACCAACCACAATGTCACAAGTAGGGGTGTTCAAAACCGAACCAATCCAATAGAAAAACCGCAAACCGAACCAACCCAAACCGAAACCGCAAAAAACCGCATTTGGTTTGAATGTATTTAGATCACTTTTTTACTCAACCGCATGGTTTGGTTTGGTTTGCGGTTTTCATTTTACCAACCGAACCAAACCAAACCGAACCGCAACATAATAAAAACACTAATTAGAATCTATGTCACCTAGACCAATACTCATAGAAACTCAATGGAAACTTTTATAAAATGACATATTTTTTCTCTTGTTAAGTTTCTTCTTTGCTTTTTATTTCAAAAATGTATTTATGTGCTACTTAAACTTTTTGATAATGATAAAATTTTAGTATTTTACATTTCTTACAAAACAGAATTAATTTTTGTCCACGTTTTTAATTTGGTTTATGTTGTTTGCCAAAAATATGTTTTTTTTAACTCGATTTTATTGTTAGAAACAAAAAAATTTATTGTCTCAAAACAACCGCACCAACCGATCCAATCCAAACCGCATTGGTTTGGTTTGGTTTGGTTCGGATTGCATTTTAAAAGTCAACCGAACCAAACCAAACCGCGTGTCTTTTTATCTTACGGTTCAGATGATTTTTAGTCTCAAAACCAAATCAAACCGCACCGTGAACACCCCTAATCACAAGTGTGCAAAAGGACAAAAAACTATGAATTTCTTCTCTCTCATTAACAAGCATTTTTTTTGTATTTTTGTATACTTGTGACATTGTGGTTGGTCAATGTCACATAACATTGACACTCCAATGTCACCAAAGTGCTACCCTAAAAATAGAGAAAGAAAATACTCGGTGTCTTTGGCCTTTGTGCCATTGATGTTTTAGTTCATTTTAGATAAAAGATAATAATAATTAAATAATTAAAATAAATTATTTAGAAGAAAGATAATGAATGGTTAAAAGAGATATAAACAAAGACACTCATAATACATCGAGTGTTGAGATAACATGGACATGGATTTGGTGCAGTTAAAAACAACACAGTTTTAATATTCATTGGATGGTTTAATAAAGTAAAAATATTTACATCCAATGGCTACAATAGCAAACTGTTTGGAAATGTGGTTTTTATTTACAGCAGCAAATCCTGATCACCCACTACACCTTCAATACATTTCACTATCCTATCTTATTTTATAATTTACTTACCGGTATGATTAAGTAACACAATTCTTATCTTATATTTCCCTGACATCCAAGTTGATGCAATTTAATATGATTACTCATTTTACTCTACATAAAAAAATGGAAGAAAATTGAATTCTTTTAGCAATATTCCATTAACTTTAGAAAGATAGGACAAGGCAATGTATGGTGCCGACATTGATTGAATTCTAGAGATTCAATTGGTTTTTACTTCCATGAAAAGTCCAAACTTAATAATTTTCTTAAGCTTAAAAAAACTAATCTTTGGCTGGTGGAGGGTATGCGCTGACAATTTGTATGGTGTATGGTTTTTAATGGTCCACTTTTAAAATGTTTTTTTTTTTTTTTTTAATATTTTGGTTAATTTTCTGTAGATAAATTGGTTGTTTTACTGGTCCATTTTTAATGTTATTTATACAATGATTCTTGGTCCACATTTTTATTCTTCTAAAACATAATCTATAAATGTATAAAAAAATAAGTTTATGTCCATTTACAAATTTGGTAATATAGACTGTCTAATAAATTTTAGATTTTAGATCTTGTATTGATCCTAACTCAATCCTACAAAAGTTATTTATAAGATGATGACTTTTTTTTTTCCACTTATAAATATATGTTCAAATCTTATTTAATTTCATCTTATTAGAGACTCTTACCCGTAACTATTGTTCTTCCTCTCTTTTCCTTGATATCATTACATCAATTGGTATTTTCGATTTAATAATTACTACATTTTTTTGGCTGAAAGTTGTTCCTCTCAAAGTGACTCTTTTGTTTGGCGATTGTCTCTCAATCATTTACCTACTAAAGACAATTTGTTCAGGAGGGGTAATTAATAACAACGATCAATTATGCACGAGAGGATGTGGTATTCATGAAGACAAGGATAATTTATTTTTCAAATGTAATTTTTATGGAAGAATTTGCTTCAGTGACCCATGATATTCTTTTGGATCATCGCTTTCATTTTAATGGTCTTGGCAGTTTTTCCAAGCATAATCGACATGCAATGAACATTATTTGGCTTTCTACCGCTTGAGTAATTTGGAAAAAAAATAATAAATGGACACATATTTCAGTAAAAGGAGGAACAACTGTAAACATTAGGTGAAAAAAAAATTAAGCTTCAACATTTTCGTGGTTGAAGTTGAAAAATACAATTTTCGACTTTGATTATTAGTTTTGGAGGTTTAATCCTCTTCATTGTTTGACTGCTATTTCTTAGTTTTGTTTCTTTTTTGTTAGTGTAGTCATTTCTTTTCTATGTAATGTAACTTGATACTCACTTAAGTCTTTTTTGGTGCACTTTGTGTTTGGAAGACTATTTTGGTTTGGTAATTATCTTTCATTTTGGCCTTTTCAAAAAGACAAAAATAAAATTACTACATTTTTGTTATAGGAATTCAAATAAATTGTGATTATTGATTTATTTCTAACAATTGTTATCGATGTCATATACTATTGTAGTTTTATCTAAATTTTAGGGTTTTTTTATTTAAATTATGAGAAGCTTAAAAATCCAAGAAGTTTACGTTACACAAAAGAGTTTTTTTTTTTTTTTTTGGTTACAGACACAAGAAAGGAAACGAACCAAAAAAATTAAGAAACATCTTGTAACAACAAAGGATTTAGCCTCCAGGTGAGATAATTAAAATGAAATACAATTTTAACTACCAAAAAGGTCTGAATTTTAACCTTCTCAGTTATGGAACAAAGATCAACCTTATGGTTGAAAATCCTCACATTCCTCTCCTTCCAAATGATGTAAACTGTAAAGCATGGAAATCCAAATAATGTTAAAAGTCAGAAATTTTTTATTTTTTTTTATTTTTTTATGTTTGAATTTGGAAATCTATGTTAATAAAGCTTAGAAATCTATGTTAGTTTTTAGAAGAGGATTCGTGGCTTGTTAATCGGTGTGCCTCAAATGATTCTAGACTAACCGGCGACACCAATACAACATAATAACAACAATGTATTTATTCATTAAAAAAAAACAGCAATGGGTTTATACTTTATAGCATTCATCTAGAATGTAATGTATGTAAGCATTTCTTTTTAATAAACAAATATACGTAAGCATTTGAAAACGACCCTACCATAGAAAATCATGCAATCCATCTGAGTAGCTTGTCAAGAAGTAGCTTATCAACCTCACTTAAAATTGGACTAAATGTTGACATTAGAAATAAAATCAATTGCCTTGACGTACACGTCAATTGTAAAGGTTCAATACTTGTGTTTTGATTTGTTTGATTTAGAATTGTCGTAACTATACTCCTTTTACTAACTTTTGAATCAGATAAAATCTAATATAAAGTGACAAATTTCATTACTAGTACAAAGTCGACATTAACCGAAGTGTACAAAAAGCTGAAATTAGGAAAACTAATTTATGAAAAATTTTAAAAAAAATGTCAGAAGTAATTTATGAAAAATTTTAAAAAAAATGTCAGAAGTGGGATTTGAACCCACGCTCTCTCACGAGAATCAGAACTTGAGTCTGACGCCTTAGACCACTCGGCCATCCTGACTATTTGATGATGAGTTTGTGATATAAAAGTATAAGAACATAATAATAAAACTAAATTCCATATGTTTGTGATATCATTGCTTGAACAACACTCTTCTAGCCTACAATGGAACGTGTAGCATAAAGAACTTCATTCTCATGCATGTGTAAATAATGAAAGTAATTTAGATTTTACTTGTTTAAAAGTTTATTATTTCTAGAAATCATATTTAGTTAAGCTATGTCTCTTCAAGAGTTTAATTTGTTAAAGATTTCACTCAATTAAATTGAAATGGTGTCATTTAGAGTTATGTGCGTTCTATACAAATAAAAAAGCTGTTACTTGTTCTATTTAATGTGTCCAATTGATTCAATTGCATGGTGTTTGATAGATTGAAGAAGTGTTACATCTGTTCTAAGGTGTACCAATGTTTTAAAATCGTTCATAACGTCGACAATGATTAATGTCGTCAGCTTGTTGAAGTTCTTTTGCATATGTTACCGATTGTCAGCAACTTGATTGACATAGGAAGTTTAAGGTCTTCTACATATCCTCTGGAGAATAAGTTTCTAGTTTCTTAAAAAAAAAAAAAAAAGATTTTCCAGTCTTTTGAAGAATCAACTTCCATTATGCAATTCTGAGTTGCGAATACGAGTAATACTATGAGATTCAACTTATGAGAAGCATCTTTAGTCGTTAGTTTCAAACTATTTTAGACATTGGTACACCATCAATGAGTCATTTTCTATCCTAGATGTGACCTCAATTCAATTCAAGTTATGACTGTCATAAACACACAAAAATAAGAAAATAAAATTCATTTATCAATAAACAATCACATGGTTCAAATTATTGAAAGAATCTCATTTAATTATTTTAAATCTATAAATTGTTGATTAGTGAAATCCATCAATGAAACCATTGTAACTAAAGAGTATAAGTATAGTGTTTTTTTACAGCAAATCATGCAAGTCTTCTCTTGGCTGAGACTAAAATTTGAATCTTGACATTTTATATAAAATGTGATTACTCTATTTGAAATGAGTATATTCGACAAATAATATGAGACGGATGGAGTAATATTACTTTTCAACTGGGAAAAAAAGACTACTGAATTTAGAACCATAAAATAGAAAATGACTTATCTAGTACTTGATCAATTATTTCGTCCAGATTTCAACACTTTCAAAGATTATATAACAAAAAAGCATACTTTCTTATAGCACAAGTATAATAGCATGCTGCAAAAGGTCAACATATGCTGAATGTTGCAAACAAAATCGCCAGCTTCACAACTCAAGCTAGAGCTATACAGTATGTAACAAGCTACCTTCAAGAAAAAAGTATTAGCTGGTATTCCATTCACACAGTACAATTATCTCTGTATATTGCATCAACATATTCACTGCATAGCATAGATTTCTCTGTTGAAAACTCTCCTAGGCACTTCAGCATTGTACCTCTCTAAGTCATACCTTGCTATATCAAAAGAGTGACTTGGCATCGGAGCATTTCTGCAAGGTTCTTCTTGGAAATAGCTTGGCCTCTGGGCATTTCTGTAAAGTTCTTCTTGCATATAACTTGAGCTTCCTTCAAAGGCTTTGTATTGGTAGTCTCCATTCCTAGCACCAAGTGACATAGGAGGAGCCATATCCATTGTTCTTCTAAGAGGCTCTGTTAGAGAATATTGGCAATTAGTTGGCTTTGGCCACGACTGCAGAGATTGCAATGACTCCATTGGTGCTACCAATCTTCGAGTGTCTTGTGTCATATCACGAGCACAGCGGTAACCGTCAGCAGAACAAGCAACACTTCTATGTATTTCTGGCCACGGTTGCAGAGATTGCAATGACTCCATTGGTGGTACCATTCTTCGAGTGTCTTGTGTCATATCACGAGCACAGCGGTAACCGTCAGCTGAACAAGCAACAATTCCATGTATTTCTGGCCACGATTGCAGAGATTGCAATGACTCCATTGGTGGTACCAATCTTCGAGTGTCTTGTGTCATATCACGAGCACAGCGGTAACCGTCAGCAGAACAAGCAACACTTCCATGTATTTCTGTCACATTGTTGATCTCCCTTGAGATCGGATTGTATCCATTTCTCAAGTCAAATTCTGATCTAATTGGTTCATTCAACTTTGGAAAGTGATTTGTCTGAGGATAACAATTGAATTGATTCATTTTTGGAAATAAACTTGTTCGAGGAAGATAGTTGAGATCAACTGGAGCTGGAAATTGCGCAATGCTCTGAATCTCTTCATGAAATGGAATTGTCTGTTGTCTAGAAATCTCTATATGATTTCCCCTCAAATGGTTTTTTATACTTCTAGGATTGCATATGAACTTGAAAGTGCTGCACTTACCGAGAGGAAAGGGGTCATCACATCGATAGCTATCTCCTCGTTTGTTGTTGTAACCTGGATAATCTTCCTTGTTGAAATCAATGCAGTCAATCATTGTCAGAAAGCTTTGCTTGGCGAGCTTTTCAATTTTCCAGTCATTGAAAGGAGGTGTAGTTTTGTGATTGACATGAATCTCACCATTGGCCCTAAGCATGTTACATGCATTCTTGAAGAAACCACACACGAGATCCATATGCATCCTTTAAATTCACAAGGAAACACAAATCGCATAGTATTGTTAATAATAATTTCACTCTAAAAGCCTTAACTATGATAACCAAAGATAATTAACATATTTCTAAATAGGCAAACTAACAACTCCGTACAGACTTGTGCATAATAATAAAAGGGGAAATTTATGTTATCATTTAAAAACAGATTCATTAGATTACAGAAGCTCTCAGTTTCAGAGAGACAGAATCCACTCCAAAGTGTTTAAAAGTACTCAAGACATTAATTAGTCATTAAACTGAAATCTAGTACTAGAAAACTCACTTGATCATCATCCCGTTGTCTTCCTTCCTATGGAAACCTGCATGAGGAAAGTTGAATATAATGCGATCAAACCTCCGCATTTTTAAATCCGGATGAAATTTCATTGCTGTTGCATCCACTCCATGTAACACGTATGCTCCCAGCTTCTGTAATTCTTCTAAATTTGATTTGGCATTTTTGTACTTCTTGATCACCTCATCTACATGAACAGGAGGGCATCGATGACAAAAGCAAGACCAGAGCATTTTGATTTTGCAGAGCAATGTGGCAAAATTTGACGGATAAAAACTGACAAAGCATTTTTAGTTTTGAACACAAACAAGTCAATGAAAGTATCAATTTGACTCTCCTATTTTCATTCAAAGCAACCAAGCACCTTCAAAACTATACCACATTAGATAAGAAAAAAACTATGAATCAAAGAAATAAAGAAGAAAAAACAATCCAAGTTCATTGAGACACACTACTTCTTAAACCAATCAAAATACATCACCATGCATCACAACAAGCACTCCCAAAAATTGTGAACAATTGGAAAATGATCAAAAGCTTGAAATAACAAGGAAAATGACAAATTTGAGGAGTTCATTCCTAATGGTTTTGAAACAATATAAAATACTAAAGGAAAGTCACATTTACTAATCTCAAACAAACTAGACTCGTAAGTCATAAATGGCTAACACAAACAAAATGAAACAACCACAAATTACAATGTAGAGGTTAACCATGGTGGCAGCAACTTTCTTCGATTGGAATGATTGATTGAAAAATACCAATTAAGAAATAACTATGTAGCACCGACACTTCAGATTGAACACAAATTCAGTGACATGCCTTCAACGGTAAACTTTAAACCCTAAACCAACGCTAATACGACATTTACATTACATTCAATTAGTTCAAATTTCTTAAATTGTTTATGGTATCAACATGAGTATCATTTTTATAGCTCGCATATCAATGCACCTTCATTTCAAAGAAACAATGCAATCAGAAAAATGATTCCTTTATGAATAAACAAAAAAATACCACAATGAAATAACACCACCACAATATCAAAAAATCAAACCCATTATACTATAACATTATTTCCCAACTAAAAAAACATGCATCCAATTCAAAAATCAAAACTTTAACACTAAACAAAAAAAGGGTTTAAAGCACAAACACAAACACAAACATACTATTTAAGCATTATAAATAGGGTTCAGAGAAAAACCATAGGTGTCAAGTGAAGAAGCAACGATATTTGAAGCAGAACCAAAAGCTTTAGCAAGAGAAAGTGAGAAAGAGAAATCGCCATCACCCACTAACAGTATTTGATGATCACTGCAATAATGTGTGACCCATTTTGGTCCCTCGCCTTGTTCTTCATCTTCTTCTTCTTTCTTCCACCATACTTGTTGTTGATGATGTTGTTGATGAATCAACCCTAGTTTCTTCTTACACACCCTTTTCTTCTTTGATTTTCGTGACATGTTTGGAAGATGAAATGGAAATGGAAATGGAAATGGAAGTGTAAGAGTCGTCAACGCACTATTGTTTCTGATGCTACTTTATATAGCAAACGTTGTGTGATTAACATTTGATCACTTTACCGTTGTTACTTTATTATTATCGATAAACTTTTTCAAATTTCCTTTAATATGCATTAATTAATTGATTAATTAAAATCATCATTCATAATCAGAAACAATGGATTGTTATATGCAGAGGGCCTCCGGACAGAATATGTTAAAAAGTGTGTGTTAAAATATGTATTTCTAGTATTTTTCATTAGACAATTTATGAATTTTTTACTCATGACATTTTATGATTTTTTTTTTTTTTTTGTGTTAGTAAGACATTTTATGATTTGATTTTATAAATAAATGAAGGGAAATGCTAACTTGTGTCATTGGGGTATAAGTTCAGCAACTAAATGTAGAAGTTTTTTTTAAAAATTGTGCATTCAATGTCTTAAAAGTTTCAAAAATTATTTTTTCAATATAAAATTTATTTTTTAATTCTATTTTAAGCGCTTTTTTTTATATAAATAATTCTATTTTTTAAGCTCTTTAAAACTATTTTAAGCTTAGAGCACAAATTAACGTGATCCATAAATGAAATACAAGTTGACATTGCAAGGAGGCAGAGGAGGAGGGACGGTTTTTCCCTCAATATGTTCGAGTATCCATGAAACATCTATGTATGAATGGGTTTTGTCAAAAAAAAATCTATGTATGAATGGGTCTTATTTCCATGTCTAAATAAAAGTATAAAACCTCAATTTTTTGTTTTTTTTTTTTTTTACTTTTACATAAGTATGCACTCAAATTAAGAATGAATTCTTATCAACAAAAAATAAAGTACTTAGACAATTGATCCATGTGATAGGAAAGAAAAAGTATGATAACGTACTTCTTAAAATATGGATTTAAGATGCATGTTATTGATTTTTGATGTCATTGATACCTTTAATGTATTTTAGAGGAAAGAAAACTGGGAATGAATGATTAAAATAAATTAGTTAGATAAAAAAGAGAATCCGTGGTTAAGAGGAAAATAAAAACAATGACATCTACCCAAATCAATGACATCCAAGTGAAAACCAACACTTTCCAATGCACTATATAGAAGTGCCAACAAGCACATTGCAACGCGTGTTCTACAACACACTCTCTTTTAGTCACTTAATTTTATACTCCCTCCGTTTTAAAATGAGTGTCGTTTTAGGTGTTTACACACATATTAAGAAATACAATGATTAAGAGAAAGAGAATGGTTATTTTACCAAATTATCCTTATTAACTATTGGTTAGTTTTAAAAGTAATACCTTGGAAGTAGTGTATAGAGTATTAATTGGAGGGTACAATTGAAAAGAAAAAGTTATTATTGCATTGGAAACTGAAAGCGACACTCATTTTGAAACAATTTTTTTTGGCTAAAGCGACACTCATTTTAAAACGGAGGGAGTAATAAAAAATGCGAAAGGAGTAAACTTTAACAATAAAAATGAGTGAATTTAAAAGTGTTTGTTAAAATTTGTGATGCTAATATTATTCTACACTATTTTTATTGGTTAAAGTTCACATGATGAATATTAATAAATCATGTGATCGTTCCATATAAGTTTGCTGGGAACAAGTGGAACCCAGTCACTAGTGGTAGTGGAAACCAATTGTAAAAAAGTGAGATTTTTTTTTTGTTTTATTTCTTCTTCTTTTTTGTTACAAGGCTAATAAAAAGAAGGCTTAATACATGCTTTGGTCCCTTAACTTATTTTCGAATTTCATTTTGGTCCCTTAACTTTAAACTGTCTCAATTTGGTCCCTTAAATCTTACACCGTTTACTATTATGGTCCTCTCCGTTAGTTTTTTTGTAAAAACTGTTAACTTATGCCACATGTCAGTTTTGATTGTGATCAAAGGTTGGATTTGAAAGGCACACTGTGGACTCACAACATCTCACAACATATGATAACTCCATCAACAACAACAATTTCTTCATCACTCTCTCCACCGATCTTTAATTCCTCTCACTCTCTCTATGTATCTTCTTCTTCCTTTTCTTTTTCAATTAATTTTTGGGATAAAAACGAAGAAAGAGAAAAAAATTTGGGCTAAAACGGACTGCCTTCTTCCTCTTCTCTCAACAACAATGTCCTTCTACTAATCTGAAATTGGAAGAAGATATAATAATTGTTCCTTGCCAATTCATGATATGGCTTGATTTCTCAGTTTGTGTTAGTTTAGCAATGAATCAAAGTAACCACATGATTCGAGAAAATAATTCTTCAAGTTTAGAACTTAAAAAAAGGTTATCAACGAAAAAGAGAAAGAGAGGAGGAGATATAAAGCAAAGGTAGAGAAACTCAAAAACAATTATGATTCCATGCCTTCTGTGTCCATTATCGGTTTGAAAATCAAAAGAAGAGAGGAATGGGCGAAACAAAACAACAACAACAATACAACAGTCCCAGCAGAAACAATACAGAGCAACACCCAAAAAACTAGGAAGAAAAAAACTCCCTAAAACCTGTCTGCCAGAAGCCGAAAACAACACCAGTAAAAAACAGCAGCAGCGCATCAGGACAGAAAAAACCAACAACAAACCATAATCTGCTTCAAAAATAGAAGGGGGTGGAATTAAATCAACAACAACAAACCAGCAGCAGCGCATTCAGACTTCAAAAATTAAATCCCATGAATTGTAACTTAAAGTTACTGAAAGCAAGAATTGAAATAAGCCCCAAAAATCCTCATAGGAAAAAAGAAAGAGAATACTTGTTTCTGGAAGAAGAAAAAACTCAGAAGGGGGTGGAATTTCTTATGTGATTTTTGGTTGAATCTGAAGGGGGTGAATTTTCTCAATGCTTGAAATTCAATCATCACAACAAAATTGGGGTTGGGTTTGAGAATTGTCGAGGAAGAAGGTGAAGGAAGAGATAAGTGAAAATTGAGAGACAACATAAATTAGGTTTTGGTTTGGTTTGTGGTGGTGGTGACCGTAAGTTGGCGGTGCTATTGGTGGTGGAGAAAAAGAAAAGGAAGAAGAAGATGCATAGAGAGAGTGAGAGGAATTAAAGATCGGTGGAGAGAGTGATGAAGAAATTGTTGTTGTTGTTGATGGAGTTATCATATGTTGTGAGATGTTGTGAGTCCACAGTGTGCTTTTCAAATCCAACCTTTGATCACCAATCAAAACTGACATGTGGCACAAGTTAACAGTTTTTACAAAAAAACTAACGGAGAGGACCATAATAGTAAACGGTGTAAGATTTATGAGACCAAATTGAGACAGTTTAAAGTTAAGGGACCAAAATGAAATTCGAAAATAAGTTAAGGGACCAAAGCATGTATTAAGCCTAAAAAGAACAAAAACCACAGAAACAAAAGAAACAAACAGAAACTAACGCCTCAAAAAGAGCGTTCCTAATTCATCCGAATGCAGCAAAGGGAGGAGCTCCTCTGGAGGGTGGGAGTGAATTAACAGATCAACATCATTTGAAGCTCCAATCTTGGCCATGAAATCTGCACATTGATTGCCTTCTCTTAGCGAGTGATGAAGAGAGTAATTTCTAGAGCTGATGAGGTCCCTAATGTTCTGGATGAGCACAACATAGACATGGTAATGATTTAGATCCTGCTTGATGAGATTAACAGTAAGAAGAGAATCTGAGTAGCATGCCAACTCGTTGAAATTCAGACTGTCCGCTAAGACCAGGCCCTGATAGAGAGTTGTGAGCTCCGCAAGAAGAATATCCGCAAGTGTAATAGTGTTCAACGCACTATTGTTTCCGATGCTACTTTATATAGCAAACGTTGTGTGATCAACATTTTATCATTTTACCGTTGTTATTTTATTATCGATAAACTTTTTCAAATTTCCTTTAATATGCATTAATTAATTGATTAATTAAAATCATCATCCATAATAAAAAACAATGCATTGTTATATGTAGAGGTCGGAGCTCCGGACACATGTAAAATTTTTACCGATCAAAGAGAATATGTTAAAAAGTGGGTCTTAAAATATGTGTTTCTAGTATTTTTTTATTAGACAATTTATGATTTTTTTTTTTGTTAGTAAGACATTTTATGATTTGATTTTATAAATAAATGAAGGGAAATGCTAATTTGTGCCATTGGGGCATAAGTTAAGCAACTAAAATGTAGAAGTTTTTTTTTTCTTCAGAAATTGTGCATTCAATATCTTAAAAGTTTCAAAAGTTATTTTTTCAATATAAAATTTATTTTTTAATTCTATTTTAAGTGCTTTTTTTTATAAATAATTCTATTTTTTAAGCTCTTTAAAGCTATTTTAAGCTTAGAGCACAAGTTAACGTGATCTATAAATGAAATATAAGTTGACATTGCAAGGAGGCAGAGGAGGAGGGACGGTTTTTCCCTCAATATGTTCGAGTATCCATGAAACATCTATGTATGAATGGGTCTTATTTCCATGTCTAAATAAAAGTATAAAACCTCAATTTTTTGTTTTTTTTTTTTTTTTACTTTTACATAAGTATGCACTCAAATTAAGAATGAATTCTTATCAACAAAAAATAAAGTACTTGGACAATTGATCCATGTGATAGGAAAGAAAAAGTATGATGACATACTTCTTAAAATATGGATTTCAGATGCATGTTATTGATTTTTGATGTCATTGATACCTTTAATGTATTTTAGAGGAAAGAAAACTGAGAATGAATGATTAAAATAAATTAGTTAGATAAAAAAGAGAATCAGTGGTTAAGAGGAAAATAAAAACAATGACATCTACCCAAATCAATGACATGCAAGTGAAAACCAACACTTTCCAATACACTATATAGAAGTGATAACAAGCACATTGCAACGCGTGTTCTACAACACACTCTCTTTTAGTCACTTAATTTTATACTCCCTCAGTTTCAAAATGAGTGTCGTTTTAGGTGTTTACACACATATTAAGAAATGCAATGATTAAGGGAAAGATAATAGTTATTTTACCAAATTATCCTTATTAACTACTACCTCCGTCCCTAATTATAAGACCCTTTTGAGAATTTTTTTTGTCCCTTTTTATAAGACCCCTTTGCTATTTCCAACTACATTAATTATTTCTTTACATACATGCCCCTATTTATTATACATCTTTTTCTTCAATCAACAATAAGTAACTTGTTGAAAACATAAACTAACCCTCTCTCTTAAAGGATAAAATTGTAAAAACAATAGTAATTACAAACATATTTAATACAAATATCCACTATCTTAATTCCCGTTATTTTTTCAAAAGGGCCCTATAATTAGGGACGGATGTAGTATTGGTTAGTTTTAAAAGTAATACTTTGGAAGTAGTGTACAGAGTATTAATTGGAGGGTACAATTGAAAAGAAAAAGTTATTATTGCATTGGAAATTGAAAGCGACACTCATTTTGAAACAATTTTTTTGGCTAAAGCGACACTCATTTTGAAACGGAGGGAGTAATAAAAAAATGCGAAAGGAGTAAACTTAAACAATAAAAATGAGTGAATTTAAAAGTGTTTGTTAAAATTTGTGATGCTAATATTATTCTACACTATTTTTATTGGTTAAAGTTCACATGATGAATATTAATAAATCATGTGATCGTTCCATATAAGTTTGCTGGGAACAAGTGGAACCCAGTCACTAGTGGTAGTGGAAACCAATTGTAAAAAAGTGAGATTTTTTTTTGTTTTATTTCTTCGAGGCACTACTACTTCAGCATTGCACACATTATATATTTCATTATTCAAACTTCTCCTCCAAGGCACTACTTCAGCATTGCAGCTCCAAACACTTCTAGGTATTGGTAGTCTTCAATTCTATAACCAGGTGATATAAAAGGAGCAATATCCATTGTTCTTCTAGATATTACGTATAAATTTGAAGTTGCTGCATTTACCAAGATAGAAGGGTTTATCACATCTATTACCATCTCCTCGCTTATTGTTATAATCTGGATAATCTTCTTTCTTAAATTCAGCACACTCAATCAAGATTAGTAAAAGGAGGTTTTGTTTTGTGATTCACATGAATCTCACCATTGGTCATTAGCATGTGACTTGCATTCTTGAAGAAACCATACACAAAGTCTTTATTCATCCTACAAATTCAGAAAAACAAAATACAACACAAATCACTACAACATATATGTATTGTTGATGATACTTCCATTCTAAAAACCTTAGGGTGTGTTTGGATTGAGGGTTTGGGAGGGGAAGGGAGGGAAGGACTCATTTTTATTTTTTAAATTACGAACAATGCAAAATGTTTTTTAAAAATAAATTAAGTGTATTATATGATTATTTATCATGTTGTTAGTTCAATTTTCTAAAAATTATTTTATAATATCCGTAATTTAAAATAGAAAAGTAAGTTCTCCCCTCCCTTCCCCTCCTAAACCTTCTCAGAGACCCTTAATTTGACCAAATTTTAGAATCCAGTGTAAAACAGGGAGTTGGGGGTGAACATTTTTTACATGTATAAATTCTAAAAGCCCAAAAAATCACGGGCTTATGAGAAGTGCGGGGTTAGGAAAATAAATTCACTTAGATTTTTACCACATACTCAATTGAAGGAGTGTTTTTCATTTTGAATTTTATTGCACACGTTTAGGGGTTCATGATTCTAAAAGATTAAACCTTTTGAAATTTCTCACATGACCTTACCCATAAACTTTTTCAGTCTCGTTGTTCTATCTGCAGTTGTGCATAGAGATAACTTCATTTACCAAAAAAAAAAAAAAGGACAAAATCAAAGGAAAAAAAAACAAGTGTGTGCATTATGAAACAAACAAGTGTGCCCAAGTGGTAGAATCAAAGGAAAAAAAATCTCCTCAATGACAATGTAACCAAGAGAATGAATGATTCTAATTGTTGAAAAAAATGAAAACATGTATACAATTTATGAATGTTCTCCATCGATATCTAGTCACACCAAAGCTTATCACACTCTTAACATTTTCCAAAAACGCGGAGATGGAAGTGGCCTTTCGAAATGCGATAGGTATCATTCTGACGACACTCCAGTGGTGGCACCTTCCACTAGATGGTTCAAACAAGAGGTAGGTGCCTCAACAACATTACCATCAGCGCCAATGGTAGAAGTGTGGCGGGCATGGTTGTTGATGAGTGTGACTCCACAATGGGATGTGATTAAGAACATGATTACCAACCTCGTTGTCAAAACAACATTGTTGGTTTCCAAGGTTGTATGGAAAGCCTTAGGTGTGCCTCATGACAATTGGGGTGGACTTGAAATTACATGGTCACCAAATAATTGATATTGTGTACAAGTTGATCCATGCTTGTGTTTCTATTGTGAACTTTTATTTTCATCAAACGGTGTATTATACAGAAAGTTAAATATGTTTTTCGTTCTTATAAATAATACATTTTTTTTCCGTTTTAACCAACTAAATTTTTCCTTCGATTTTTAGTCCTCTAAGAGTTTTGCGTCCACACTTTTGGTCTCTGTTCTTAAGTCCGATTATGTGTATTCTTTAAATTTTTTAATAATTTTTTACATAAATGTTTAGAATATTATAAGATTCTTTTATTAAAAAAAATTATAATTTTTTTACCAAATATGAATTTAATATTCCTAACATGCGTGTGCCTCTCTCAAGTCTTATGGAATTGATATTAATGTCAGGAGGGAGAAAGTAATGAATGATTGGTAGAGTGTAGTGGTTTGTCTTGTAAAGATCTAAGGTTCACTTTTGATGCTAAAAATGTTCTTGATTTCTCACTCAAACATGCCATGTCTTTAGGTAATTTCATCCTTATAAACTGAATTTTAATATAAATCACCTATAAAAAATTTATGGATGAATTTAAATCTGTTCAAGCACCAAGAAACAACATTCCTACAATTTAAATATTTAGGGAAAGTAAATAAAATGAATGAAGTGTAGTGGTCGTCTAATGGTATGGTAACTCAATTGATTGAAAATCAAGGTGCTGATGTAAACAAAATTAGAGAACAAGAAAGTCATAACTCATAACTAATTTATTTAACCATTGTTTTCCAATGTAAAGAGAATCTAGAAATGACATTTCTTTGAATTTTTTAACAGGTAAATAGAAAAAATTGAAGAAAATGTTCACCAAGATAATCTACCTGCAGAAGATTCTAAATAGATAGTTAAAAAGTTGGTCATTATTTTATTTTAGAAGCGTGACATGTACGTTATTTTCATACTACAAACACTAGAACTCACTCAATTGGTAACGCAACAACATAATTTTTGATTAATTACAAAATCGCAATAGCCACCAAAACGAAAGCCCTTATTCTTGCAGTCATCCATGCAGTGTGGAGTACAATTCATAAAGCAACATGACAAATTTGGGCGCCCCACAACGCATGTATTAGCTTTCTCAACCTCTATACCCGAAGCTGGTGATGTTGTTGGAGCTGATTGACCTCTGACGCCGGCGGCGAAGACAATGCAGATTATTGCAAATGAGAGAACGCTTTTCCGATCCATTTTTGTTGTGTTGTTTTTGTGTTTTGTTATGGGAGGAGGAAGAACTTTGGTTATGATTATGAATGAATACACAAAAGCACCACATGTATATATAGATAAATAAAATGCAACATAGTTTTCTTTTTCTTCCTTTGTTATGTTTTGGTCAACCTAGATAGTGACAAGTTCCCACTCTGTCTTCTTCATATGAGATGGTCCCGTCTCAATGAATGTTGTATTTAGGTGTTTGCAAAGAGGACATAGAGATTTTTTTCTTCCTTCTATCTCTATTGATTGGTTAGGTCAATATATGTTATCACTAGAGTGTCCTCCTACTATCTTCATATATCGTTTCATGATTCCATTATTTCATATTGACAACACTATTTCATGCAATTCTAAACAACACTATTTCATCTAAAATAAAGGAATCCAAATGAAAGAAACATTATAAGATTCATAATATGTTCCATTACCTTACTCGATCCACTGAAAATGAAACTATGTGTCGAAAAATGTGATCGCAAACTATGCAAAACGACAACCACTCAAATATGAAAACCTTCCTTCCCGTTGACGCGATGGTGAATCCGATGCTGTAAACGAAAACCAGATTTTGGAAGAATTTGAGGAGTTTAGTTGTTAATGTGTTTTATTGATTGAATATCCTTGAATCTCCTTTCATAATAGAAAACTAGGAATATAATTGAATATATATCAGAGAAAGAAAAAATATATTTAATTAATGGAGGAGAGAAAATGTATTGACTTTGATGACATGATTTGTTGAAAAAAAAAATACTATTTTCTGATTTGTTGGGCGCAGTGACAAATTTAAGCCCGTTAAAAAGTGACGGTATGGTAAAAACTCCCTTACTATAATGGTTGAGATTTTAATGCGGACAAGTGCCTTCACAACTCTTGACATGCAGCCCTAAAAAAATATACACCCTCCGGTCACTAATATAAGCAAAAATCCACTTTCTAGGTTTATTCAATAAATGATGTATGTAGCCTATAATAAAGACTACATACATCATTAATTGAATGAACCTAGAAATTGGATTTTTGCTTATATTAGTGACCGGAGGGTGTATATTTGCATGCATTGATTTGTTCATGTGTGCGAGACGTTGTCGCTGTGTATTTAAATATGTTGAATTTATAAACATATCTCTAGTGTCTTTAGTGCCAAAATGACTAATAAAATATACTTTTATAGATATATTTGCAATTTCAATACATTCAAATACTAACACATCACACATTTAGAACCAAAATGGTTGTTTATTTATCCATTTATTCATAGACAAAAAAAGTTTACCCTACGTGTTACTATACATGCATGCATGTATAATACGTAGCAGGAATTTTTAGCAATGGTCTCTATGCGCAAAGTGTATTTTCCTTCGCGTGGTCCGTTGTGTGAGAGAGAAAGAGATAAATTACAGCTTGAAAGGTGTGGCTAGTATTAAGGGAGGTGCACTATAAATTGATTCCTTGTAAAATGAAGATTCCAAAAATTAAAATTGGGAATTAAAGTTTGCAGTGTGAATTGATTTATTTCTTGTAAAATGAAGGCTAGAAAGATGGAAATTGGGACTTACTTTAGAAAAAAGCCAAAGGAAATTTATTACCACTAAAAAGTAAAGGCACATGAAGTACCTAATATTAACGTTACATTAGGGACAAACATATTGTGGACCACATACATAATTAATTGAATGAATCTAAAAAGTTAATTTGTTTATAATTAACAACATATGGATTATATGAGGGGAACTTCTACGGTACACTCACAAAATGAGGTGTACCGGTACTCTTTCTTCATATTTTATAAATTAACGATCATTTTTTATAAAATAAATAACTATTTATCAATATTTATATTTTATAGAACATCATTTTATAAGAAAAAACATCAGTTCATTGTTTATAAGAATCATAGTAATTTTTTTTTTACATATTATCGTAAAATATAATCAATATTCTCAATTATGAGTGCTAAAAATTCAAAAAAAATTAATTTTATTTCCTTAACACTTTTGATGAATAAGATTTAGTTATTATAAATATAAATGATGAAAATAATATTTTTATTCAAAAAACAACTCATTTAACTATTAATTTAAAGAGTGAGTGCACCGGTACACGAATAATTCTTGAATGGACACAAGAATTTGGACCCTTTATTTGGTCACACACACAAAAAAGTGGACATGTCATAATCATTTGAAAATTAATGATTATTTAATTATTATTTTTTCTACTTTTTCTTTTTTATGTGTGTGTGACCAAATAGAGGGTCCAAATCCTTGTATGAGAATTTGCCTTATATGAGAATACCTACGGCCTCGAGTAAATTAAAGTTGAAGTGAGGCCTTGGCCTACATTGACATTAACTTGGGTCTGTCCCTGCTCCCAATAAAATGAATATCAAGCAAAAGTAATCAAACTTAGTGTGTGTTTGGTGGACTTGGATCCTCTCCAGTGAGAATTTTACTGGATGCTCTGCATTGAACATCTGAACCTTTAATTACTCTTTTAATAATTATAAATGCTTGCAATTAAAAAAATTGAATGTAGAGGATCTCACTGGACTCTCCAGTCACAGGAGAGAATCCCCTCCCGTATTTGGTATGGCTTTTGGAAGCTAGAAACCACTTCCCAATGCACAATTCACGCTACCCAATGCACAAGCCAAAACATGGTTTTTTTCATTTTCACCGGTGTATGGCAAACACACACTTACATGTATGCATATGCATGTATATTCACGTAGCTGGCGTTTTTAGAAATCGTGAGTCATTCACGTGGTCTTTATGAACAAAGTGTAATTTTTTTTGAATAAGGAACAAAGTGTAATTAGATGCCTTGGCAATGGCATGTATATTATATATAATATACCACTCAAATTACTTTGGCATATCATATCATATTTCATATTTCATATATAGTAACATTTACTTTGCGCATACATATTCTCTCCTACTAGTAAGTAATTTTGCCTTTGATTACCTCCACTTACGGATTCCAAATTTTGTAGTACTCCTGTTAGCAATACATAAAAATTATTGGAGGTTAGGCAATAGTAGTCCAATGGATGTAGTGCATTGATGATAAACAAAAATCATGTTGTAGCTTGCACAGTTTTCATGAATTATTTGAGGTTAGGCAAACGCCTTACAGTCCAATTTACACTTATTCGAATACATGCCAATGGAGGTGCTCACTAGAATGGTCCTCTAGGATTTTGCTCTACCTATATAAAGGAAACGCCTCCTCGTGGTATGCATGGAGATACTATAAAACGATTTTTTTTTTTTTTTATGCTCATCAAAGATACATACACTTTCAACCAAAAACGAAATAAAAAAAAATGCGAGAAAAATCAGAGAAAAATATATATAAAAGACAGACAAAAACGTTGAGTAAAGAAACTCATGACTGCATTTTCACGTTGAGGAAAGAAATTCAGGACTGCATTTTCAATAAGAATAATAATTTTGGTGTTAAAAAAAGTGAGAATAATTTGTCGTAAAACATATTTTAAATTCCAAAGTTATACCAAATTATTATCAATTTGACATTGTATCTATTTAAATTGAGCTTATTTTGAGCTTATGAAAAAGAACTTATGCAAATAATTAAGCTTTTATGTTAATTTATAAGATCTTACTAACGAAAATTGTATATTCATAAATTATCTTAACAAACATATAAATAATATATTAATACTTATTTATTTGTATACGCTGTTTTACATAAGTTCTAAAATAAGTCAATCCAAATGGACCAATAATATATTGAAATTTAAATTAGGGTTATTTATGATTTTGAACCTTAACAATTGAGCAGATTTTGATTTTTGCCCCGTAAGAAATTTTTTTGTCCTTAATATTGTAAATTCTTTGATTCTGGTCTCCAAACAACTCAGTCATATAGGAGAGACTGACGTGGAGAGAATCTTTTTACGTGGCATTTTGCCACGTGGATTAATTTTTTGATGACATATTTTTTTTTTAAATTAACTAATTTTGAAATGAAAAAATAAAATTAAATCAAGGCTGAAAGCAACAACAAAAACACAGGTGTTGACATCATAAAAAAAAAAAAACACATTTTTGACGCTATGGATCACAAGACAAACATATTTTCAATGCTTTTAACGCCTTTGGACCATCAATCAAAGATGTTTTTATTGTTTTTAACGTCTTTTGTTACGATTGATGTGCTTTAGTGTTTTTATGAATCCTCCTGCTCTCTACGGTGTAATCCATATCCCTTCTATTGGTTTACCATGTATCCTTTAAATGTTGAAGTTTATGACCCTTCAAAATTCTTTGTTGGCCACTCATATTATCCTTACCACTACTTCATGATCTTTTGGAGGATAATATGTTGGTCAACAAGGGACATTCGTGTCTATAGTTTTGAGGACAATATTAGTGGTTTGATTATAACAAGTGTTGAGAGATAATATATTTGGAAGATTATTTTGTATGCAATTCGAAATGATGACTTGATTAATCTATTATAGGTTTTATATCAACTCTCTCTAATTTTTGTTATTAAGATTCTTTATGCTCTAGTTGGGTGACTCTAGGTCCTAGTCCGACTAGCAATTCAAGTTGTAAGCTATAAATTATTTTCACGACGTTTAACAAGATAAACATATTCCAGTTTCAGTTCAAAGGTCCTTTAAAAACCATATGTTTAGGTTGAATATCCTATTATCAAAAGCATTTGAGCACGGTAAACAAAGCCATACTAATTAAAATCTTATGTCGAGGAGAATTACATTAGAAATTGATATATCTAGGTACGGTTACAAAACCTTATGTTAATAGAGAATTATAACCTCAAATTAATTCAAAATGGTCTAGACCTTAAAAAACATTAAAAACAAGATATAACAAATAAACATAATCTGAATTGCATTAGAAAAAGGATTCATAGGTCACGTGCTTCCAACCAATAGATGAAGGTTCATTGAATCCTAATCTATGAAAATTTAGTTACACATAATCACGGTAATAAACAGCCAAATCAATTTTAAAAAAAATATTATTGTATTAGTCTTTTTGTTTAAACAGCCAAATCAATTTTATTAAAATATTATTGTATTAGTCTTTAAAGTTCAAAGCAGTCACTGATATTATTTAATTTTGTTAACAAAGCATGAGTATGGTATTAGTGGAATAACCTTGTCCTACTAGTGACCCTCTAGAAAGTCAATTTCCATACGATTGTGTGCCAAAATATATTAACTCACTAATTAGTTGGTTCATTTATACCATCACCTTAAATGCTCCACTATCCAAGTATTTATAGTAAGTACAAGGTCTATAAGTGCCCTTAGGGTACTTGATAAGAGATTTAAAATAGAAACCTTGTCTTGAAACTTGTGTATTGAACACATTAAAAATCAAAAAGTAACTTTTTCTGCATAAAAGTTATCAATTGTTTCCATTTTTTGAATCCTTAACTAGTGCCCTTAGGGCACTTTTTAGCAAGACCCTTATAGTAAAAGTATCCCTAAAAAATTGGAACAAATCTCATGCTGAAAAATACGTTTTATTTTTATGCATTAGCGTAAAATCGTACTACAATTTCGACAAATCGTGCTATGATTTTTTCCGAATCAGAAGTCCAAAATCTGGTCCAAAAATCGTGCTACGATTTTAACATATTTCAAACTTCAATTTTGAGTCACTTTTACAACAGTTTTGGAGGTTTAATCCTCTTCATTGTTTGACTGTTATTTCTTAGTTTTGTTTATTTTTTGTTTGTGTAGTCATTTCTTTTCTATGTAATGTAACTTGATACTTCTGGTGCACTTTGTGTTTGGAGGACTATTTTGGTTTGGTAATTATATTTCATTTTGGCCTTTTCAAAAAGACAATTTTTTTTACTACATTTTTGTTATAGGAATTCAAATAAATTGTGATTATTGATTTATTTCTAACAATTATTATCGACAGGGCCGTCTCAACAAATTCATAGGCCCGGTTTTAATTTTATAAGGGATGCAAAAAAAATTAAATTCTGGGCCCCAAAAAAAATAAATAAGTCATTTTTTACAAAAAAAAAATATTAGAAAACACACTTTGGTTTTTTTACAAAAAAAAATAGGGTTAATTATGTTTTTGGTCCCTACAAAATGGCGACCTTGTAAGTTTAGTCCTTACTTAATTTTAATAGCATTTTTAATCCCTACAAAAAATTTCTACACTCAATATTAGTCCTTACTCAATCCAAATTTGTTTAATTTATGCTTAAACTCTTAAGTTTTTCAACAATTTTTTACAGGCGTGTTAAGAACGTTATTAAAAGGTCCTCCAAAAAAAATATCGCAAAAATTTGATTTCTACGTCCATATTTTTGTTACTTATATCTTAAACTTTTGTCGTTTTAAAAAATTCATATTTAATTTATTTTATGTTAAAAAATTACAGTTTTTAGTAAATGAACCGTTCATAGTGTTCTAAACTTGTATAAAAAGAATCGTTAAAAAATTTAAGAGTTTAAGGATAATTAAACAAAATTTATTTTAGCAGGGACTAAAATTATAAGTAAATTTTTTTTTGTAGGGATTAAAAATGCTATTAAAATTAAGTAAGGACTAAACTTACAAGGTTGCAATTTTGTAGGGACCAAAAACATAATTAACCCAAAAAAATATTAGAAAACACATTAGAAAACACACTTTGGTCTTTGGTGGGTCTTGAACACATGACCTCACAATCAACAAAAAGTTGCCACGCCACTAAAGCAAGCTGTACAAATTGACATAGTTTGCTTTTAACGGATATATAACCATTATTTTCGTGCCTTACATAAAAAAAAATATTATTTTGGGCCCCAAAAAATTGGAGACCCGGTGTCGTCGCCCAGCCTCGACGGGCTATGGGCCGGCCCTGATTATCGATATCATATACTATTGTAATTTTATCTAAATTTTAGGGTTTTTTTGTATTTAAATTTAGAGAAGCTTAAAAATTCAAGAAGTTTAGGTTACACAAGAGTTGAACAAACAACAAATGAACCAAAAAATTTAAAAACATCTTCAGCCTCTAGGTAATAAGATAATCAAAATGGAACAAAACGAAATGCAGTTTTAACCTACTTGGTTAAGGAACAAAGATCAACTTTATGGTTGAAAATTCTTTCGTTCCTCTCCTTCCAATTGATGTAAAACATGGAAATTCAAATAATATTAAAAGTTAGGCGGACATTTTTTATGTTTGAGTTTGGAAATAAAGCATGGAGATCTATGTTAGTATTTAAAAGAGGATTCATGGCTTGTTAGTCGGTGTGCCTCAAATGGTTCTAGACTAACCGGCAACACCAATACAACTTAATAACAACAATGTATTTATTCATTAAAAAAAAAAACACAGCAATTTGTTTATAATTCATCTAGAATGTATTATATGTAAGCATTTCTTTTTAATATACAAATGTACATAAGCATTTGAAAACGGCAAAAGTTATGGTGCATAAGGATTTCCTTATGCACCGTGCATAAGCACTTCACAACCATTAAATTTGATCACACATCTCTTTCCCTTTCCCTATCTCTTTCTCTGTCCCTATCACGTTTCTCTTCCCTAACCATCACAGAACCACCACGAACCTCTTCTCCGACCCTCTCTGGTTCAAACCCGAACCCTTCCTCTCCCCTAACTACGATTCCGAATCAACCACTGCAATCTGCAGCACCATCACCAAATCCTCCGCCTCTGATCAACTCCTCCGCCTCTG
This sequence comes from Medicago sativa, assembly GCF_051527215.1. Taxonomy (NCBI): domain Eukaryota; kingdom Viridiplantae; phylum Streptophyta; class Magnoliopsida; order Fabales; family Fabaceae; genus Medicago; species Medicago sativa. The sequence continues at coordinate 60,279,466 of NC_140751.1, read as the reverse complement.
ATCTTGCAGTCGACGGCGGGATTTGTCTCCTCTGTCTTCTCCGGCGAAGGTTTCTTCCTCGAAACCTAATTCCTCTGTCTTCTCTGTCTTCTTCTCTGTCTTCTCCGATTCAGCGGATTCGTCTCCTCTGTCTTCTCCACAAAGGTTTCTTCCTCGAAACCTAATTCCTCTTCTAACAAACAGGATTATCCAGATCCATACTACATCCATCCAAACGAGAATCCGTCGCTCATTCTCGTTTCGTTAGTTTGTTGATGGTTCGATTCGAAAGCCTTCCGGTACCGATTCAACGTGAGGATGAAAATTCTCCCAATTCCAAACAGAAGAAGTTTTGGAATTTGAAGAACAAATTTCCGTTTGTTGATGATTCGATTCGAAAGATCAACAACTTTAATTCACACGACGGCGAGAGATTCATACAACTTCAATTCATTTCTTGAATTATTCAATTGTTGTGAATTGATGAAAAAGAAAATTCAAAACCATTAAGTACATCTAATGGTTTTAGAGTACAACTCACAGAAACCATTTCTACAGCAAAATGGTTTTGGAGTACAGCTCGCAGAAACCATTTCCACATCAAAATGGTTTTGGAGTACAACTCACAGAAACCATACCCATAGCAAAACCATTAGACAATTATTTTGATTTCTCATAGAAGACTATTAAAACCATTAAACCATAATTATGGTTTCAGTAATAATTTCAGTGTATAACATCTTAATCATTATTCAAAATCATCTAACAATAATAATTTCATTAAAAACCATTACATAATTATCTTGGTTTCACAAAGATGACTATCAAAATCATTAAACCATACTTATGGTTTCCTAGAATCGAGCCACTAGTGATAACTAAATCAACCCAGATAAAATGACACTATCTTCAAACAATTAAATTTTTTAAACATGATAATTAACAAAAGTGATACATAAGATGACATAATCCTTAGACTATAGATAAATGCGTAGTTTAGTCCTCCTGACTTACTTTTCATCATAATTGAACAGAAAATGTCATATCTGTAAGTTTAATGACCAGAGCGCACATGAACCTAAACTGGAGAAGGTAAATTGGAATTTTCCCATCAACAAAGTTCACACAAAAAATGGTCACGTCACTGTTATTTGAGCATGAAAATTTATGTTTACGTTTGAAGGAAAGTTGACAGAAAGACTAAAGTGCACATTTTTATTGTTTGACGACTAAAATGAAGATGGTCCTAATACTAAGTTGGATGGAGTAAATTGTAGTTTTCCTTAAAAAAAAATACAACCAGACTACATATTTAGTGCCAGTAGATAGCAATACATCTTAGTAAATAGAGGTAAAAAGAAATCAGAACGAGATAATACCCCTGCTGGAACCAGAGTAACGGTTACTGTTCTAGAAGTTCGTGTATTGTTTCTCTTGGGGGTGTATGACAAAATGGGTTGGGGTGTACGAATCAATTATGTTGGGCTACTAGTGAATGAGTTGGGATATATGCACGGTACATAAGGATTTCCTTATGCACCATAACCTCTCCCAATGTTGACATTAGAAATTATATCAATTGCCTTGACGTACACGTCAATTGTAAAGGTTCAATACTTGTGTTTCGATTTGTTTGATTTAGAATTGTCGTAACTATACTTCTTTTACTAACTTTTGAATCAGATAAAATCTAATATAAAGTGACAAATTTCATTACTAGTACAAAGTCCAGTCGACATAATTAACCGAAGTGTACAAAAAGCTGAAATTAGGAAAATTAATTTATGAAAAAATTTAAAAAAAATTTCAGAAGTGGGATTTGAACCCACACTCTCTCACGAGAATCAGAACAACTTGAGTCTGACGTCTTAGACCACTCGGCCATCCTGACCACTTGGCCATCTTGACTATTTGATAATGACTTTGTGATATAAAAGTATAAGAACATAATAATAAAACTAAATTCCATATGTTGTGTCGTGAGTATATTATATATCATTGCTTGAACAACATTCTTCTAGCCTACAATGGAATGTGTAGCATAAAGAACTTCATTCTCATGCATGTGTAAATAATGAAAGTAATTTAGATTTTACTTGTCCAAAAGTTTATTATTTCCAGAAGTCATATTTAGTTAAGCTATGTCTCTTTAAGGGTTTAATTTGTTAACTCAATTAAATTAAAATGGTGTCATTTAGAGTTATGTGTGTTCTTTACAAATAAAAAAGCTGTTACTTCTTCTATTTAGGTCTGTTTGGTAAGGCCACCAAAAGAGCTTATAGCTTATAGCTTATAGCTTATAAGCTCATTTGACAAAAAAAGCTCTGTTTGGTGACTTTTTTTACAATGAGCTTATAGTTTATTTCACGAATTTCAACGAGCTTATAAGCTATTTTTCAGAAGCTACTCCAAGTAGCGTTTGAGCTTATAGCTTATAGCTTTTTGTTTTTTCTTCCATTATTACCCTTGTTATTTTAATTAAAACCCAACTTTACCCTTTATATATTAAAACACATTTATTACGTTTCAATGCTTTGCCTCTATATTTTTTTCCCTGCGTTTCCAGTTCTTATGTATATTACGTCTTCATTTTAACATCAAATTTTCATTAAAATAACTGAAATGGAATATTACGTTCTTATGTATATTATGTATATTACGTTCTTATGTATATTATCTATATTGCGTTTCCAGTTTTTCTTGTAGTAACAATTTTCATTTTAACATCAAATTTTATACTTTATTTTTTTAAAGAAACTTTATACTTGAATTTTTTTGTAAAGTATAAAAACTGAAATGGAATAAATGTTATATGAATTAATAATGTCCTTTTATGTAATTTTACATTTATCAGCTAGTTCAACCACTATTTTTACCAAACACTTTAATTAGCTTATCAGCTATAAGCTATCAGCTAGCTTATCAGCTAAAAGCTATCAGCTAGCTTATAAGCTATCCGCTATTTTTACCAAACAGAGCCTTAATGTGTCCAATTGATTCAATTGCATGGTGTTTGATAGATTGAAGAAGTGTTACATCTGTTCTAAGGTGTACCAATGTTTTAAAATCGTTCATAACGTCGACAATGATTAATGTCGTCAGCTTGTTGAAGTTCTTTTGCATATGTTACCGATTGTCAGCAACTTGATTGACATAGGAAGTTTAAGGTCTTCTACATATCCTCTGGAGAATAAGTTTCTAGTTTCTTAAAAAAAAAAAAAAAAAAGGAAGAAGATTTTCTAGTCTTTTGAAGAATCAACTTCCATTATGCAATTCTGAGTTGTGAATGCGAGTAATACTATGAGATTCAACTTATGAGAAGCATCTTTAGTCGTTAGTTTCAAACTATTTTAGACATTGGTACACCATCGATGAGTCATTTTCTATCCTAGATGTGACCTCAATTCAATTCAAGTTATGACTGTCATAAACAGACAAAAATAAGAAAATAAAATTCATTTATCAATAAACAATCACATGGTGTAAAATCATTGAAAGAATCTCATTTAATTATTTTAAATCTATAAATTGTTGATTAGTGAAATCCATCAATGAAACCATTGTAACTAAAGAGTATAATTATAGTGTTTTTTTTACAGCAAATCATGCAAGTCTTCTCTTGGCTGAGACTAAAATTTGAATCTTGACATTTTATATAAAATGTGATTACTCTATTTGAAATGTGTATATTCGACAAATAATATGAGACGGATGGAGTAATATTACTTTTCAACTGGGAAAAAAAGACTACTGAATTTAGAACCATAAAATAGAAAATGACTTATCTAGTACTTGATCAATTATTTCGTCCAGATTTCAACACTTTCAAAGATTATATAACAAAAAAGCATACTTTCTTATAGCACACGTATAATAGCATGCTGCAAAAGGTCAACATATGCTGAATGTTGAAAACAAAATCACCAGCTTCACAACTCAAGCTAGAGCTATACAGTATGTAACAAGCTACCTTCAAGAAAAAAGTATTAGCTGGTATTCCATTCACACAGTGCAATCATCCCTCTATATTGCATCAACATATTCACTGCATAGCAAAGATTTCTCTATTGAAAACTCTCCTAGGCACTTCAGCATTGTACCTCTCTAAGTCATGCCTTGCTATATCAAAAGAGTGACTTGGCATCTGAGCATTTCTGTAAGGTTCTTCTTGGAAATAGCTTGGCCTCTGGGCATTTCTGTAAAGTTCTTCTTGCAAATAACTTGAGTTTCCTTCAAAGGCTTTGTATTGGTAGTCTCCATTCCTAGCACCAAGTGACATAGGAGGAGCCATATCCATTGTTCTTCTAAGAGGCTCTGTTAGAGAATATTGGCAATTAGTTGGCGTTGGCCACGACTGCAGAGATTGCAATGACTCCATTGGTGCTACCAATCTTCGAGTGTCTTGTGTCATATCACGAGCACAGCGGTAACCGTCAGCAGAACAAGCAACACTTCTATGTATTTCTGGCCACGGATGCAGAGATTGCAATGACTCCATTGGTGGTACCATTCTTCGAGTGTCTTGTGTCATATCACGAGCTGAAAGGGGATTTGATAGCAGAAAGAAAAATTATAGATAAGACTATTGACTATGCTAACTTTCTTGATAATAATTGCTTGCTTCATTCATTTAGATGGTAGTAATATATAGGAAAATAATACAATAGTGACTATCATTAAAGGACAGTCTTTGGCACTGCTACAGCTGTATCCTAAAGGCACTACAGCTGGTGGAAAAATACTAATGTTCCACTAACTAGCAGTGGAGGATCTTGACTTATTTTGTTGGGGGTGCCAACTATTTTTAGAATATTTAGTTAAGTTGGTTCAGTTGTTAAGCACAAATTGTTATGTTGTTTTAGTGGTTCTTGCGTTTGAGTTCCACCTTTTGAGCAACGGTTCAAGTCCTGGCAAGACACTTTTTTGTGAATAAAATAAAAAATGCAGCAAAAAAAAAATAGAATAATAGAATAGAAATAGAAGAAGGAGCTGCAAAACATTCATATTTTCCACTGCGACACGCTCAAATCTTCTGATTTATATGCCTAATATGGTATTTATAAAATAGCTGGGGGGATCCATGGCTACCATGGGCTCCCATGAAGATCCGCCACTGCCACTAAGGCCTTATATTAGTGTCGAATCCAAAATGGGGCGTGGCCAAGCGGTAAGGCAACGGGTTTTGGTCCCGTTATTCGGAGGTTCGAATCCTTCCGTCCCAGATCATATCTATTCATGATATATACCTATACCTATTTGAATATAAATAGTATATCCGAATAAAGATTACCTTTTCTTTTTCTTAAAGAAATTCATTTTTTCGATTTACAAACTATGAAAATAGAATATTCAATTTATTGATAGAATATCGACTTAATTTTTACATCTTTAGTTTATAATATAATGTTCCACTAAGGCCTTATATCTAATGGCACTACAGCTGGTGGAAATACTATAATGTTCCACTAAGACCTTATCCATTCCTAGTAGGCAAACAAGGGATCCTGTGCTTACTGATCCACATAGTCTCTCAAGTATTTGGGTCTGGTGCGGTTCCTCTTGGCCCGTATGGGAGTAACATGGATCCTGTCTTCTTCCAGCTCTTCTCCTCCACTTGGGTCAGCAAGTTCAATGGGTTCAATGTTGTGATCCATAACATCCCCTTCTCCTTCAAAATTGACCTTGTCCTCAAGGTTCAGAAGTATTTCAAGTATTTCTGTCAAATTGTTGATCTCCCTTGAGATCGGATTGTATCCATTTCTCAAGTCAAATTCTGATCTAATTGGTTCATTCAACTTTAGAAAGTGATTTGTCTGAGGATAACAATTGAATTGATTCATTTTTGGAAATAAACTTGTTCGAGGAAGATAGTTGAGATCAACTGGAGCTGGAAATTGCGCAATGCTCTGAATCTCTTCATGAAATGGAAGAATTGTCTGCTGTCTAGAAATCTCTATATGATTTCCCCTCAAATGGTTTTTCATACTTCTAGGATTGCATATGAACTTGAAAGTGCTGCACTTACCGAGAGGAAAGGGGTCATCACATCGATAGCTATCTCCTCGTTTGTTGTTGTAACCTGGATAATCTTCCTTGTTGAAATCAATGCAGTCAATCATTGTCAGAAAGCTTTGGTTGGCGAGCTTCTCAATGTTCCAGTCATTGAAAGGAGGTGTAGTTTTGTGATTGACATGAATCTCACCATTGGCCCTAAGCATCTGACATGCATTCTTGAAGAAACCGAACACGAGATCCATATGCATCCTTTAAATTCACAAGGAAACACAAATCGCATAGTATTGTTAATAATAATTTCACTCTAAAAGCCTTAACTATGATAACCAAAGATAATTAACATATTTCTAAATAGGCAAACTAACATCTCTGTACAAACTTGTGCATAATAATAAAAGGGGAAGTTTATGTTATCATTTCAAAACAGATTCATTAGATTACAGAAGTTCTCAGTTTCAGAGAGACAGAATCCACTCCGAAGTGTTTAAAAGTACTCAAGACAGTAATTAGTCATTAAACTGAAATCTAGTACTAGAAAACTCACATGATCATCATCAAGTTGTCTTCCTTCCCATGGAAACCTGCATGAGGAAAGTTGAATATAATGCGATCAAACCTCTGCATTTTTAAATCCGGATGAAATTTCATTCCTGTTGCATCCACTCCATGTAACACGTATGCTCCCAGCTTCTGCAATTCTTCTAAATTTGATTTGGCATTTTTGTACTTCTTGATCACCTCATCTACATGAACAGGAGGGCATCGATGACAAAAGCAAGACCAGAGCATTTTGATTTTGCAGAGTAATGTGGCAAAATTTGACGGATAAAAACTGACAAAGCATTTTAAGTTTTGAACACAAACAAGTCTATGAAAGTATCAATTTGACTTTCCTATTTTCATTCAAAGCAACCAAGCACCTTAAAAACTATACCATATTAGATAAGGAAAAAAACTATGAATCAAAGAAATAAAGAAGAAAAAGCAATCCAAGTCCATTGAGACACACTACTTAAACCAATCAAAATACATCACCATGCATTACATTCACATGCACTCCCAAAAATTGTGAACAATAGGAAAATGATCAAAAGTTTGAAATAAAAAGGAAAGTCACATTGACTAATCTCAAACAAACTAGACTCATCAGCCATAATTGTCTACACAAACAAAACAAAACAACCATAAATGACAATGTCGAGGACTCGAGGGTTAACCCTGGTAGTAGCAACTTTCTTTGATTGGAATGATTGATTGAAAAGTGAAGATAATTTTCCTTTTATCATATTCAAAAACACCGATAAAAAAAAATAACTATGTAGCACCGACACTTCAGATTGAACACAAATTCAGTGGCATGCCTTCAGTCGTAAACTTTAAACCCTAAACCAACACTAATACAACATCAACATGACGCAGCACGGAAGCGTAGGGTTAGCAAGCGCTAAACCTAGATAGAAAAGAACAAGTTTGCAAGCGACAAACTTGTGAAAATAGGGTTGCAAACGACAAACCTATCAAAATAAGGGTTCCGGAATCCACCAGAAATTGAGAGAAAATCTCGAATAATTTTATTGAATCAAAAAGTGTGCCTCTTAGGCTACATAAGTTCTGCTTATATAGTGAAAGAAATAACAAACTCGTGGGCCAAAATAAAATAAAACGTAATAATAATAGAAAGTTCTAGAAAATTATTAAGATTTGGTTAAAATAAAATACTATAAAATTACTAAGAAAGCCCTCCTACATCAGTCTCCTCCACCTCTGAAGAACTCGACCCCGAGTTCTCATCTTGATAAAGGACTTCATCTGCATGGTATTCATGAATGTCTGCCACATTGAAAGTGTTGGAAATGTTCATAGAATCTGGAAGTGCAACCACATATGCATTATCATTGATCTTGCGAGTCACTTTGAATGGACCATACTTGCGGGGTTGTAGCTTGCTGTAGGTACCAACGGGAAATCTCTCTTTTCGCAGAAACACCATCACATCATCCCCCACATTGAAAACCTTGACTCTTCGCCGTTTATCTGCAGCAGCTTTATTTTTCAACCCGGTAGCTTCTAACTTGGCCTTGACAGAATCTTTCACAGTCATAATCCCTTCAGCCATCTTTTCAGCAGCTACGCTAACTCCAGGAGCTTTAGGCAACTTAATCAAATCAACCACATGTTTAGGGACAGAAGTGTAAACAAGTGCAAAAGGTGTTTTTCCGGTAGCAGAATGCACAGTGCTGTTATAAGCAAATTCAACCTGAGGTAAAGCCAAGTCCCACTGTTTTGGTTTGTCACCACAAACACAGCGAATCATATTTCCCAAAGTTTTGTTCGTGACCTCAGTTTGTCCATCAGTCTGGGGGTGAGCGGTAGAACTCCTGTTCAGGGATGTTCCAAATAATTTCCACAGAGTAATCCAGAAATGACTGAGGAATTTGGTGTCTCTATCGGAGGTAATAGATGTAGGAACCCCATGAAGGCGCACAACCTCTCTGAAAAATAGTTTGGCTATGTTGGATGCATCCGCAGTCTTCTTGCAAGCAATGAAATGGGACATCTTGGAGAATCGGTCCACAACCACAAACACAGAATCCACACCTCGCTGGGTACGAGGCAAACCCAACACAAAATCCATAGATAAATCCTGCCAAATGTCATCAGGAATGGGTAAAGGCATGTAAAGACCCGTGTTCTGCGACTGACCTTTAGAAACTTGGCAAGTGTAGCATTTCTTGACAATGGTTCCAACATCTTTTCTCAAGTGCGGCCAATAAAACCTTTCTTCTAGACTAGCAATGGTCTTATCTCGCCCCATGTGTCCACTAAGACCGCCACTATGTAGGTCCCTAATTAATTTCTCCCTTAAGGATGAGCAAGGAATGCACAGTTTGTCTCCTTTAAAAAGGTATCCTTCTCGAATATGAAAATCTACACAAGGATGTTCCTTGCATTTGACCCATAATTCTTTGAACTCAGCATCACTCTCGTACAATTCCTTCAGACATTCAAAACCCACAACCTCTTGTGCTAAAGTGACGAGCAAAGAAGCTCTCCTACTTAAAGCATCAGCTACCTTGTTAAGAGCACCAGATTTATGCTGAATAATAAAAGGGAATTTTTGCAGAAAACTCACCCACCGAGCGTGCATCTTGTTGATTACTTTCTGATTATGGAGAAATTTCAGAGCTTGATGATCAGTAAACAGAATGAACTCTCTATGAATCAGATAATGCTCCCATTGGCGAAGGGCTCTGAAAACGGCGTAAAATTCTTGGTCATAAGTACTCCATTTTTGGCGAGCTTCACTCAACTTCTCACTAAAGAAAGCAATTGGCTTCTTCTCTTGAGAAAAAACAGCTCCTATTCCAATTCCACTAGCATCACATTCAACTTGGAACACTTTTTCAAAATCAGGAAGAGCTAAGACTGGGGCGGTGCACAACTTTTTTATTAAGGCAAAACTCTGATCTTGCTCGGAACCCCACTTGAATTTTCCTTTCTTCAAACATTCTGTGATTGGTGCAGTGATAGTGCTGAAATCTCTGATAAATCTTCTATAAAAAGTGGCCAATCCGTGAAAACTACGTACTTCGGTAACTGATGTGGGTGCAGGCCAATCTCTGATAGACATCACCTTTTCCTCATCAACCTGGATTCCATCTTCACCAACTATAAACCCCAAGAAAAGTAACTTGTTGGTACTGAATGTGCACTTTTTCAGATTAATGTACAACTGATTATCTTGTAAAACTTGCAAAACCAGCCTCACATGTTCCAAGTGCTCTTTCTTGGACTTACTATAAATCAAAATATCATCAAAATAAACTACTACAAAGGATCCAATAAAGGGGCGTAGAACCTGATTCATTAATCTCATGAAGGTGCTAGGGGCGTTTGACAATCCGAAAGGCATCACTAGCCATTCATAAAGTCCATCCTTACTCTTGAAAGCTGTCTTCCACTCATCTCCAGGTCTAATTCTGATCTGATGATATCCACTACGCAGGTCTATTTTCGAAAACACCTTAGACCCTGACAACTCATCAAGCATGTCTTCTAAACGGGGAATTGGAAACCGATACTTGATAGTTATCTTGTTGATGGCCCTGCTGTCGACACACATCCTCCACTGATTTCCTTTCTTTGGTACTAAAAGGACTGGGACAACACAAGGACTCATGCTCTCACGGATGAATCCCTTTCTTAGTAAATCCTCAATCTGCTCCCTTAAAATCTCATTCTCTTTAGGACTCATGCGGTAATGAGGAAGGTTTGGTAGGCTAGATCCTAGAATCAAGTCTATCTGATGTTGAACGTCTCTCATAGGAGGTAAATCATTTGGAAGCTCATCTGCAATCAGCTCATTGAAATCTTTTAGAATTTCTAAGACTTCACCTGGTATCGGAATCTCTTCTTTCACCACATTCATCAGCCCTTTGATCACAACCGGACAAAAATACTCAATTTCCTTAACAGCATCATCAAGTTCCTTTTCATTCTGAGTCATCACTAGGAAACTCGTTTTCTTCTCTTTCGGGTTCTTATCAAATTGTAAAACAGGTGTCATAGCAATCTTATGGGTTCCCCAAGTAAACAACATCACATTATCCCGACCCCGATAAGTAATATCATTATCAAACTGCCAAGGTCTACCAAGTAAAATATGACAAACATCCATATCAAGAATATAACAAAGTACCTCTTCTTTATAATGTTTGCCGATGGATAGCCGCAATTGGGTCGCTTTTGATGTTCTTTCTACTACTTATCTGTTCAAATTATGTGTTTGTTGGTTGTTTGCTGCTTTTCAAAAAATCCTTTTGTCCCGCCCAAGACAAAAGTGAATTTGTGCAGGGCTTTTTGCTTCATGTATTTTCCATCATTAATAAAAAGTCGTTTCTATCCCGACTTTGTTTTTATTTCATGCTTTTTCTGGAAAAATGGTAATACAAAAAACCAAAAAATAAATTTCATTCTCAAACATCTGCATAATCATAACATGTACTTACTTGTCAAAATCAATAATCAAATCATGCATTAATAAACCCGTTGAACACTTTAACCTTGTACTCTCTTCCAACTTTGAGTTCCTTGTGTCCAAAACTGAAGAAGAGAATGAAGAGATTCCCAATGAGATCTCTCACATACTGGGGCATCTTAGCCATCGAAGCTGCAAACAAAAATCAAGAACATTGTCCAGAAGATGGCAGTCGTTTACAAAGACTGGCATGAGAGGGTACCATTGCCTCGCATGGATATCATACTTCAGTACACATTTCAACAGGGGTAACCCCCCTCCTTCCCTCAGTATACAACATGGAGATCGTGCTTCCCGTGGAGGTCGAAGTCTCATCAATAGGAGTTCTGCTAAAGTCCAAGCTTGATCGAATTTAAACGTATGACGACCTTGTACAAATATATCAAAAGAGGTTTGAAACAAACTTCCAACAAGAAGGTTCGTCCCCGTGAATTTCAAAAAAGGAGACTTTGTGCCCAAAAAGGTACTATCTTTTCAACCAGACTCCAGGGGCAAGTGGATGCCTAGTTACGAAGGCCCATGTGCAATGACTTTTACAAATTATGGACGGCAACAAACTCACACGTCCTATGAATGCCGGTGCAGTCAAGAAATACTCTGTCAAAGAATAAAAGCTCGATAAGTCGCAAATTCTACAAAGCGGCTTAGGCAAAAATGAGCGTCTCGGTGGACTGAAAACCCGAAAGGGCAGTCCAGGCAAAAATTAGAGACAAAAAAAATGATGATTATCCTGATAGGTTGAAACCCGAAAAGGGCGATCTATGCAAAAAATTAAGGATCATGACAAAGTAACTGCATCCAGTCAGGCAAGATCCACTTGGGGCATACCTGCTATCAAAGAACCTCAAACTTAAGCATCTACAAATCCAAGACTCGGAACAGGGGCAATTCAAGGTCGCATCCGGTCAGGCACGATCCACTTGGGGCATCCAGCTATCAAAAGACCTCCGATTCGAAGCATCTGCAAATCAAAGACTCAGAACAGGGGCAATTCAAGGTCGCATCCGGTCAGGCACGATCCACTTGGGGCATCCAGCTATCAAAAGACCTCCGATTTGAAGCATCTGCAGATCAAAGACTCGGAACAGGGGCATTCAAAGTTGTTAGGGAGAATAACAGTTATTGTGTTCAATGTACCTTCCCATATATTTACCATTTTCCAAATTTTTCAAAGATCTGTGGGGCCACGCCATTGGCAGGCCACCACTCAATTCATCAAATTTGAGCCTGTGCCCATTTATTTGTAACTCCTGTTTGTTCTATTTGCAAAATTTCTTCTATTTTTGATGGCAATACTTGAAGCAAAAATTTTCAAAATACAAAACTTTTTTTTACATCTTTTGAAAAGTGTGAACAACAAATGCACTCTCTTTGAGCTCGTGAGTAGTTGAAGTGTACATCAACATCCGCCTCGAGAATGGTTACATTCCGAAAGAGAAACATGATTAAGCAATGTGGAGAGGACCTCTGCTTTGAGCAAGATGCTGTCACAGTCCAAAAACACAAAAAATATACAAAAATAAAAGCTCGCTAAGTTGAAAACCTAAAAAGGCGACTTAGGCAATAGAGAGCATCCCGGTGGATCGAAAACCCGAAAGGGCGGTCCAGGCAAAAATTAGGGGCACTAAAAAAGGAATATATTCCCGTTGGACTGAAAACCCGAAAGGGCTGTCCAGGCAAAAGTTAGGGATTTTCAAAAAGAAAAAAAAAACAAAAATATATACAAAATAAACATGACTGTTGAAGCATGCCAGGGGAAGGGTACTCTGCGTCGGTTTACAAATGAAGACTTCTTCCAGACTTTTGGTCGACAATGGGCTTTATCCCTAGGAGGCATCTGTTGCTACCTTGTGCCTGGTTTTTTTTCTTTCTTCACTGTCAATAGCGCAATTTGTTCACAATAGTATCATCTTCAAGGAAGTTTGCTGAGTGTTTGTACTGTGTTGTCAGTCCGCCTCCCATCCTACCTGTCTTGTCTCGTTTCATCGAGTTACCCATCATATATAGTTTATACAGTCATACAAGTTACATTCATACATTCATACAATCATACATTCATACATTAATACTTTCACATATTCATACATTCATTCATACCCAGCATATACACAACATCATTCATACATAACCGCATTGGTCACCCATAGTCTTGTTTTGTCGTATCCCTTCCGTTCGATCTTCACTCATGGTGCGTCAAGCAAATAGCTTGCAAACCTCTACTGTTGTCTTGGTGTCAAGCGAATAGCTTGCAAACCTCTACTGTTATCTTGGTGTCAGGCGAATAGCTTGCAACCCTCTTTTGTCATCACGAGTGTCAAGCGAATAGCTTGCAAATATCTTTTGTTACCTTTGTGTCAAGCGAATAGCTTGCAAACATCTTTTGTTACCTGTGTGTCAGGCGAATAGCTTGCAAATATCTTTTGTTACCTTTGTGTCAAGCGAATAGCTTGCAAACATCTTTTGTTACCTGTGTGTCAAGCAAATAGCTTGCAAATATCTTTTGTTACCTTTGTGTCAAGCGAATAGCTTGCAAACATCTTTTGTTACCTGTGTGTCAAGCAAATAGCTTGCAAACATCTTTTGTTACCTGTGTGTCAGGCGAATAGCTTGCAAATATCTTTTGTTACCTTTGTGTCAAGCGAATAGCTTGCAAACATCTTTTGTTACCTGTGTGTCAAGCAAATAGCTTGCAAATATCTTTTGTTACCTTTGTGTCAAGCGAATAGCTTGCAAGCCTCTTTGGTTACCTGTGTGTCAAGCGAATAGCTTGCAAATATCTTTTGTTACCTTTGTGTCAAGCGAATAGCTTGCAAGCCTCTTTTGTTACCTGTGTGTCAAGCGAATAGCTTGCAAATATCTTTTGTTACCTTTGTTTCAAGCGAATAGCTTGCAAGCCTCTTTTGTTATCTGTGTGTCAAGCGAATAGCTTGCAAATATCTTTTGTTACCTTTGTGTCAAGCGAATAGCTTGCAAGCCTCTTTGGTTACCTGTGTGTCAAGCGAATAGCTTGCAAATATCTTTTGTTACCTTTGTGTCAAGCGAATAGCTTGCAAGCCTCTTTTGTTACCTGTGTGTCAAGCGAATAGCTTGCAAAAATTCTTGTCTTATGAAAAAGTGTCATCCCCAGCGTTAGCTGTTCTAGTGATGTCACTAATCAATTTCAATTTCAATTTCAAAAGTGACATCCCCAGCGTTAGTTGTTCTAGTGATGACACTGGTCAATTTCAATTTCAGCTGTTCTAGTGATGTCACCTGTCAATTTCAATTTTAGAGGTGTCATCCCCAGCGTTAGCTGTTCTAGTGATGTCACCAGTCAATTTCTATTTCTATTTCAATTTCAAAAGTGTCATCCCCAGCGTTAGCTGTTCTAGAGATGTCGCTAATAGTGTTGTCTTCATTAAGCTATCGTCCCGAACCAATACGGTAGTAGACAATCTTTCCCCAGTGAAACTACATTCCCTAGCGGAGTCGGATCCCTTTCTTTAACAAACTTGGGTATCCCGTTGTTGTTTCTCTCCCCAGTCAAATCATCTTTGCCATCCTGCATTCATACTTATATCATGAGCATTTCACAGCATCTTAGGTCCAAAATTGGTGTACTTTTGTATTTAAGTCTCTTCGTTCCGTCAACTCGAAGATTCCATCTTCAACTCTCCGGACGAAGAAACTTAAATAGGGGCATCTGTCATACCCCAATTTTTGACCTAAGGTCCTACATTCATGTGCCTTTTGACCCTGATTAGTCTCTGACTTTTCAAGGAAAATTCGGTAGAGGGGTACTTTAAAATACCTCAGTTTTTGTTCCGATATCGGGCCCTCTTCTCTCCTTTCTTTTTTTTAGTAAAATTTCCATCTTTTATTAATTTTCTTGTAATTTTAATTTTAATTTTTAGTTATTTTTATTCTTTTATTTTAGTCATTTTTTTTTCCTTTTTTAAATGTCCAAAAAACATAGTACAAGTCTTGTTTACACGCCACTTTCAAAGGCACAATCTCAGAGTCAGAAACTTTTTTTTCCTATTATTTTCCATTTTACCTTTTTTATTTTTAGTTTAATTACTTCTATAAGTTTTTTTATTTTTTATTATATAACTTTTTTTAATGAGTCCAAAAATAAAATGTCCATGGTCCAAAATTTTTCAAGTCAAGTGTCAACTTTCACATTCCTCTTTTAAAATTCACCATTAAACACCATTCAAATCACCATCAAAATCCATTAAACTCCTCACCTATAAATAGAGCCCTCATTCCACACTTCAAAACACACCAAAAGTTCTCTTGAGTTGTCAAAGAACTTTTCTCTCTTCTCCCTCATTTAGCTTGTGTTGCCGAGCTATTCTTTTCTTCTCTCTCTTTTTTCTGTCCCTTCGGAATAAGTCCCTTCGGAATTTTGTCCCTTCGGTAATTTTTGTCCCTTCGGTTGTCCCTTTCTTTTATTTTCTTGCATTTTATTTCTTTTTAGCATTTTATTTTATTTCTATTTAGCATTTTAATTATTGTCATTTATTTTCCAGCAATTAGAATGTATTTAGGTCCAATGTAAATATAAATGAGAAAAGTGTGTGTGTGTGTGTGTGTGTGTGTCTTTTATTTCTTTACCGCTTTATATATATAAAAAAAATACAAAAAAATAGATTAGGGATTTTGTGGTGACCCAACGTCACTACAAAAATCCACGCGCTTTTATTTTTATTGCTCCGTTAGTTTAATTTTCATTTATTATTCCAAAACAACAAAAACATTCAAATAACCAAAAAAAATCACAAAAAATATTTTCATAATAAACCTTGATTTTCAATCAAGTGATCGTTCTTTTTACTTTCTTTCTTAATCAAATATCAAATCAATTTTAATCATACTTTGAGTCATCTTTCTTTCAATATAAAAAATACAAACAAATACTCATTTTCCACTTGGCTTTTATTTTAAAACCTTTTTTCAAAATTAATAAAAAACACCAAAACAAATCAAACGTCATTTTCTTAACCCCGAACTACGAGGTTTTGATCCCTCACGGGTACGTAGGCAGAGGACACTCGTCCTTCCAAATCAATAAAATGTAGATAATTAGGTCTTCCTTTTTTTAATCATTTCAAAGTTTCATTTTTTTTTTTAAAAAAAAAAAAGCAAGCAAGTTTATAGCACAAAATGTTAAATAAAACCAAAAGGTTCTCGTAGAGTACTACGAATATTTAGGGTGCTAATACCTTCCCTAAATATAACCAACCCCCGGACCCCCCAATTTAAATAAATTTTTTCAAAGACGTGAAATAAAAAGTGAGTCAAACGCTAACCAAATAGCCTTGACCTCCAAAAAAATGACGCGACACCATGATTGAATCACGTTCACGAAAGAACAGGGAAAACCTGCTCTGATACCAACTGACGCAGCACGGAAGCGTAGGGTTAGCAAGCGCTAAACCTAGATAGAAAAAGAACAAGTTTGCAAGCGACAAACTTGTGAAAATAGGGTTGCAAACGACAAACCTATCAAAATAAGGGTTCCGGAATCCACCAGAAATTGAGAGAAAATCTCGAATAATTTTATTGAATCAAAAAGTGTGCCTCTTAGGCTACATAAGTTCTGCTTATATAGTGAAAGAAATAACAAACCCGTGGGCCAAAATAAAATAAAACGTAATAATAATAGAAAGTTCTAGAAAATTATTAAGATTTGGTTAAAATAAAATACTATAAAATTAGGCTTAATAGCACTTTTGGCCCCCTATGTTTGTCAAAATTGCGATTTCGGCCCCCTATCTTTGAAAACTACAAAACCGCCCCTTGTGTTTCGGTTTCGTTGCACTTTTGGCCCCCATGGTCAATTTTGACCTGGTCCACGCTGACATGGCATCCACATCACTTATGTGGGGGGCCAAAATCGCAACTTTTGCAAACATAGGGGGCCAAAAGTGCTATTAAGAATATTTTTTATTTTTTTAATTCATTTTCTCCTTTTTTTTCATTTTTTTGTTTTGAAAAAATTTAAAAAAAGAGGGAAAATTAATAAAAATCGAAAATAATGAAAAAAATACTGAAAAAATTTAAAAAAATTTGGAAAAAATTAATAAGAATGAAAAAAAAATCTGGAAAAAAAATTTCGCATTTTTTTCATTTTTTTGTTTTGAAAAAATAAAAATAAAAGAGGGAAAATTAATAAAAATCGAAAATAATGAAAAAAATACTGAAAAAATTTAAAAAAAATTGAAAAAATTAATAAGAATGAAAACAAAAATCTGGAAAAAAAAATTCGCATCACATGTGTGTATATACATACCAATTCATTAAATCATTTTAATAATAAAAAAACATTAAAAACTGAAAATCTTTTAAAAATAACAAAAAATCCGATTATCTTTTTACAAAATAAAAGATTTATTTTTTTTAAAATTTTAAAAATAACAAAAAATCAGATTATTTTTTTCGAAAAATAGAAGAAAAAAGCAGAAAAGACATTTAGATTTTTTTTCGAAATTTAAAAAATTAGAAAAAAGTTCGGATTTTTTACAAAATTTAGAAGATATTTAAAAATACTGGAATTTAATTTTCAAATTAAAAAAAGTTTAGATTTTTTTGCGAAATAAAAAACTGGAAATCTGGATATATATTTTTTTAAAATCCAATTACTAAAAAACTGGAAATCTGGATATATATTTTTTTAAAATCCAATTACAATAGAAAAATTAAATTTTAAAAATCATATAATCTGAAGAAAAAAATTGATTTAGTTTAATTAAAAATTTAGGAAACAAATCTGTGAAGCTTGAATTACATAGGAATATTTTTGTAAAAAGAATTATTAATGCGTGTAAAATTTTAAAAAGTGTCTTATTTAGGAGACATTAAAATTTAAAAAGTGAGTACCTCAAGTTGCTCTTCCAATCTCTTTTGAACTAAAATTGATTTTTTTTCTTCAGATTATATGATTTTTAAAATTTAATTTTCATATTGTAATTGGATTTTAAAAAATATATATCTAGATTTTTAAAATTTTAAATATTTTCCAGTTTTTTATTTCGCAAAAAAATCTAAACTTTTATTTTTTAAAAAGATAATCTGATTTTTTTTTATTTTTAAAAGATTTTCAGTTTTTAATGTTTTTTATTATTAAAATGATTTAATGATGTGGTATGTATATACACACATGTGATGCGAAATTTTTTTTCCAGATTTTTGTTTTCATTCTTATTAATTTTTCCAATTTTTTTAAATTTTTTAGTATTTTTTACATTATTTTCGATTTTTATTAATTTTCCCCATTTTTTTAAATTTTTTCAAAACAAAAAAATGAAAAAAATGTGAAATTTTTTTTACAGATTTTTTTTTATTCTTATTAATTTTTCCAATTTTTTTAAAATTTTTTCAGTATTTTTTTTATTATTTTCGATTTTTATTAATTTTCCCTCTTTTTTTAAATTTTTTCAAAACAAAAAAATGAAAAAAAAGGAGAAAATGAATTAAAAAAATAATAAATATTCTTAATAGCACTTTTGGCCCCCTATGTTTGCAAAAGTTGCGATTTTGGCCCCCCACATAAGTGATGTGGATGCCATGTCAGCGTGGACTAGGTCAAAATTGACCATGGGGGCCAAAAGTGCAACGAAACCGAAACATAAAGGGCGGTTTTGTAGTTTTCAAAGATAGAGGGCCTTAATCGCAATTTTGGCAAACATAGGGGGCCAAAAGTGCTATTAAGCCATAAAATTACTAAGAAAGCCCTCCTACATCACAACACAATGTTGTTACATTTACATTACATTAAATTAGTTCAAATTTCTTAAATTGTTTCTGGTATCAACAAGAGTATCATTTTTATAGCTGATATATCCATGCACCTTCATTTCAAAGAAACAACGAAATCAGAAAAATGATTCCTTTATGAATAAATATAAAATACCACAATGAAATAACACCACCACAATATCAAAAAAATCAAACCCATTATACTATAACATTATTTCCCAACTAAAAAACATGCATATAATTCAAAGATCAAAACTTTAACACTAAACAAAAAAAGGGTTTAAAGCACAAACACAAACATAAACATACTATTTAAAGCATTATAAATAGGGTTCAGAGAAAAACCATAGGTGTCAAGTGAAGAAGCAACGATATTTGAAGCAGAACCAAAAGCTTTAGCAAGAGAAAGTGAGAAAGAGAAATCGCCATCACCCACTAACAGTATTTGATGATCACTGCAATAATGTGTGACCCATTTTTGTTGTTGTTGTTGCTGAATCAACCCTAGTTTCTTCTTACATGCACTTTTCTTCTTTGATTTTCGTGGCATTTTTGGAAGATGAAATGGACTTGGAAGTGTAATAGTCAATGCACTATTGTTTCCGATGCTACTTTATATAGCAAACGCTCTGTGATTAACATTTGATCACTTTACCGTTGTCACTTCACTTTATTATAGATAATCTTTTTCAAATTTCATTTAGGAAAATGCATTAGTGTCTCGGCTTAATTTTCACTTTAACATTTTTTTCGGTGTCTAAATAATTATCACTTTACAATATCAATGCATTATTTTTTAATTTTTTAACTGCTATAATCTTATTTATTGAATTTCATTCAACTTAATTACTCTGTTAACTGGAATTAATAAAGATAAGTAAATTATATTGATTTTACCATTGAAATTAACACAATTAATTATTTTCTTAAAAATCGTGCACAATCCTTAAACGACTGTTAAAATGAGACAGAGGAAGCACTAGACAATTGATGATTTTTTTTTTACTAATGACATTTTATGATTTTTTTTTGCTAGTAAGACATTTTATGATTTGATTTGATTTTATAAATAAATGAAAGACTTAACTGCAGTTTTGGTCCAGTTTTGGTCTCTTTATTTACGTTTTTTGTGGAATTGGTCCCCCTATTTTAAAATTCGACAGTTTTGGACATCTATCATATTTTTGAACTAAAAAAAAATGTGATGTGATAGGTTTTAAATGTCTTGGTATATGATCAGAAGATAAGAAAATATCAACATCAAGAAAATCATAAGAAAATTCCTTTGAAAACTTCATTTAAAACATGTTATATCACCGTATTATAAATAATTTATTAGAAAAATGGACGAAAACTGTCGAATTTTAAAATAGGAGGACCAATTTTGCAAAATAGTGAAAATAGAGGAACCAAAACTGCAATTAAACCTAAATGAAATAGAAGTTGACATGGCAAGGAGGCGAAGGAGGGACGGTTTTTGTCTTCTGCAACTCAATGTGTTTGAGTGTGTCATGAAACATATGTATGGATCTTGTTTCCATGTCTAAATAAAAGTATAAGAGCATCTCCAATGGGGGGTCCTTACTTAACAAGGACCACTCCCCGTTAAGGACCCTCCATTGGAGGAAGAAAAATTGAGTCCCCGTTAAGGAACGGGTAACTATATAAGGACCCTCTCTCTCCTGGGTAACTAACGGGTCCCACGTTTAAAAAAGTAATAAAATGCGTACTACTTGGTCCCACTTGCATAAAGAAGTAATAAAATATGTACTACTTGGTCCCACTTGCATAAAAAAGTAATAAAATGTGTACTATTTGGTCCCACTTATAAAAATGAGTAATAGATAAATTATTTTTGTTTAATATGTAAAAATAGTGAGACATATTTAAGTACTTTTCATTGGAGTCCTTATTAGTGTATTGTCATTGGAGTCACTGAGTCCTTAATAGGTACTTTTATTAAAAGATTATAAATAAGTGATGTGTCACGTGGGGTCTATTTAAGAAGTCCTTGTTAGGGAACTACCATTGTGGATGCTCTAATACCTCAACTTTTTGTTTATTTTTTACTTTTACATAAGTATGGACTCATGTGCACATGTGCATCGGTTGCTTCTCAACAAAGAAAAACACTTTCCAGCTGGACTGGACATATTCTCTCTCTCTCTCTCACGCTCCAAGTCCTTTCTTGCTCTCCAAGGTCCTTTCTCTTTAAGTAACCTTTATATGACTTAATGGAGCAATTTTAATGTGGACATTATTTAATTTTATTAACAAAATATGGGTATGGTCTTAGTGGAACATCCTTGTCATACTAGTGACCCTCTAAAAAGTAAATTTCCAGACGGTTGTGTGCCAAAATATTTTAATTCACTGATTAGTTACTTCATTTATACCATTACCTTAAATGCTCCACCATCCATGTATTCATACAAGTTCACAACTTTTAAATCTTCGCATGATTAGTTTAGTCTTAATCACGTACAAATTATATTTGTTCTAGAATACAGTAAAGGAGATAACATGAAACTGTCGTGGTGATCCAAGGCATAATAGTAGTTGAGCAAATTGCAACATAGGTAGTTTCACTGTAATGTAATGATGATCAACCAAAACATTTTGTGAAATTTGGTTTCCTTACTGTGAAGCAACCACTACTTGTTCATCATCATCTGTTCCAAAGTACCGATCTCCGAATTCGCCCATGCCCGGTATGACACGGTAATCTTCATTCAACCCAATCTCTATCTCAGATGTCACTATTTTAATTCTTGGAAAACTTTTGCATACCACATGTACACCTTTAGGAGCCTGAAAATATGAGAAAATCATAATGTAACCAATCAAAGGAGCACAAAAAAGAAGAAAGAAGCAAGAGAAAAACAATCACATTGCAGAGGGAAAGTCGAAAATAGACATAGAGGATTTGAGGCATCGGTAACTTACAGATATGAGATTAAGAAATATGATGTTGGACTCTGGTACACCCTTTTGTATAAGTAAAGAAATCGCTTGAACAGCTGAGTTACCTAGAAATAAAATTTTTTTATGGTTAATCAAAATGAAAACTGTTACGACAGAAGAAAGAAAAGAAGAAGAAAAACTGTCATGAACCTGTGCCAAGGATAGGGTCCAACAGTAACACGTGCCTTTCTGAGATATCGTTTGGCAATTTCTCATATATTAGCTAATCATTTGATCAAAAGATAAGTTAGTAACCAATAAATGAAGCATAGATATGCATGCGAGTATATAAAGGTACAGATGGACCAACCTGTTGACCATTGTCACCTTCTCTGTGGATCAAAATTTTCCCAATCTTAATACCTTTACAGCATGCTCTTAAGGCATTCTCCATACTCTCCCCACTGAAATTAGAGGAATATTAATATAAGAACAGAAAGTGCTTTTATAAATTATAAACTGCTGCAGAGACATAATTTCACATCTTAGCAAGGAGAGGAGGGGGAGTTAGTTCCTTAAGGCACAATATTTTCTTTACTTATTGAACTATTTAAGGTCAATTTAGCAAAGCCACTTCGGCCTTGTTTGGATAAACAACTTAATTAAGTGTTTATAACATAAGCACTTATGTATAAGTTATTTCTATAACAAAAGATAATATAAAGTCAAACTATTTGAATATAAGTTGTTTTCATAAGCTATTCTGGGAAGCTGTGTAAATAAGCTGAAAACAGCATATGGACATGTCATAAATTGTTTTTATAAACTTTCAAATGGTCTCACAAGTGCTTACATGTCGGTAGATAAACTCAAATAAGTCCAATTCAAACGGGTCAATACTTGGAAGCAAGGATGAAAATATTTAATCAAAATGGCCATGTAACTCCAGAATTGAGCTAGACTAATACCTTCTGATGACAGAGACACCACACAACCTCTTACAAAAATCCACACCCGTGTAAACAGAACCTGCCATTTAAAGACAGCATCAAAAGTTACCATGTTGAAACATGGTACAAACTAAATGAAATGAAGAAGACAAAATCACATGGAGACAGTTTTTGTTGAAAATAAAATCTCAAAAATCAAGTACGAAAAGGAAATGGTTACCAGTGGGAGTGATCACTTGCTTTTCTGTAAATGGAAGATGCCCCAAACCATGTTCTACAACCTGATCAAGTGCATAATTTAAGAAAATGTCATATCACCACACAATTTAGAAAGTGATAGTGAAGCATGTTTACTTACCAATCGAATCAAACGATCAGAATAAAATACAAAATCATGCTTCGTTATCTGAGCATCACGTATCAGAGTATGCATACCCCGTATCTGCATAGCAGCAATTATCATGAATAATTATTCAACTTTTATAACAAATATGAAATGATTATTCAACTTTTAAAACAAAAACGAAAGCTTGCAAGAAAATGGTACCTGAAAAGTCGAATGAATGACATATAAATTTGGATATATTTTACACAGGTCATGTTGACCAAGCTTTGTGCGGATGTGCTGAACGATCAAATCAACAGCCACATGATTATCTCCTCCACGAGGTATGATGATATCGGCATATTTCTTTGTTGGAAGAATGAAGTCATCAAAAGCTGGCTTTACAAATTTTGAATACTGCAACATAAGAATCAGCAACCAAAATTCATTTACTCGAAAGAATCGACCGTCAAAATCTGATAAAGAATGTGTTAGATTGATCAAGATCATAATAAGCACAAAAATTCAACCCTTCTGGTATAATTCCCCAAAAATTGAAAAATAAAGCATGGGTTTCATTATTAAGGAATTTCAATAGCAGCCAAATCAGCATTATGAAATTAAAATTATTTTTCCCAAGTCTTGAAAAGAAATGATATAATCAATATGGGGGAAAAATACAAGACAAAATCAAAATGAACTCATGGTAGTGCAAAATGATGTAGTTTTAAATAGATATACTTGATCAAGAATTGCTCCAATGTCCCGATCCTTCTCGCTGGTATCACGCCTGATCCTTCTTGCCAAACGAACATCAGCATCTGCACTGAACATTTTAAAATGTAAAGTGACAGCTTAATTTAGTATTTCAACAATGACACGGAAAATCTACCGGCTTATAAAATAAGTAAAAGGTACACAGGCAAAAATTCATTATAAAAATAATCAACAAAATAAATGAAAAAAATAATACAGCAAAAGTTAATCTAACAAAATATTCCATATAAAATTAACATATGCTATGTATGGAGAGTAGGAATTTTCCTACATCACATTGTGGATTATGAGGAGCGGGGACACCAATTCCGCGAGATGAAATAAAATTAATCTAACAAAAGATTGAATATAAATTAACAAATGCTATGTGAAACATACACAATAAAAAATATGAACTAAAGGAAATAAAAGGACCTGTGTCAACAAATATCTTCATATTCATCAACTCCCGAACACGAGGATCGTGGAAAACAAGGATGCCTTCCAAAATTATAACATCTGAAGGGTTAACCTGAAGACACGTTAAAACAAAATAAAATGGAATGATCGTGACATGAGCTTTCTTACAAAACTGAGACTAAATATGCATTTAGATTATGATACTATATATATTTTATGCATGTGATATGCACTAAAAAAGAAAGGTATTCTTTGCATGATATTTACAACTTAAAACAGCTAAAAAAAAAAGGTTCCAAAGATATATACCCTTCTTAACGCATCACTTTTGTAACTCTTGAAGTCATACTTTGGAATATCAACAGCTTCGCCATGCTTCAACTTGTCCATAACACGAAGCAATTCCTCAGTATCAAAAGCATCTGATGATCAATCATATTAGATATAGAAGAACATTCACATAGTTATGCAGAAAATAAAATGTATATTTTTTTTCCTTATCCTGCTAGCCTGTCAATTTTCAGGATATTATTCACTAATACAAAGCCTCAACTAATACATTCTTAATTTGTCTGTGGTAATGACTAAAGAACGAAAAAAAGTCCACATTTTGGTCAATGAATAAGAAGTAAAGAGGAAATATACAATTGCACCAAACAAAAAAAAAAAGAGAAAATATAGAAAAGCATCACAGTAAGATAACATAAATTTTTATCATCTGCAGCATCTTAATATAAAAAGACACTCGCTGACACTAATAATGTCAGACTAAGAGGTATAATTGTACTGACCAGGATGATCAAAGTTGTAATCTTGTACTCTTGCTCGTTCCTCCTCAGTCAAGTTATTGTAAAAAGAATCCTGTCATGTTAAGTAGTTAACTTATTAAGCCTAAAGTATCAATATAAGTACAATAAGACAGGTTTAGCCCTAACTCTGAAACATATCTCCAAAAAAGAAAAATAAGACAAAAAGGAAGAAGGGAATGAATGATCAATAGAAGCATATGATATTGTTGAAGAGGTCAAGAACAAGCTTGACAGAACAGGATGCTTGAGGTCTGAAGCATTAATTGATTGATTGTGCCCCCAATGATCATTTTGAGAAACAAAAATTAAGTCTTAATATTTTCTTGATTTGACCACGATGTGTATGAATAGAAAGAATTTATTACCTGATTAACAAGCACAACTCGCTGGTCATGAAGCTGCTGAACAATCATATCACAAACTGTTTTTTTGCCGGATGCTGCACCACCAGCAACACCTGCAAAAATAGATAAATAAATTAGAATCATCAAGATAAAAGAAAAAAGTTGTAAAAATTTAAAACGGTGCATCAAAGCGGACTAAACCTAGGATCTTATCATGTATGATAGCTGTGCAGGAAGCTCTACTATATAAACATAACATGATATAAAAGCTGACAAAATCTTAAAGCTTAAAATAATCGCTTAACAGGAAATAATGCTAGATCTCGTACCTGCATATTAAATGCTAAGTAATTTAATTTCGTGTTAATTTAGAATAACACAAATAAGACAAGCGTGATTTCTTTACACAGAAAACATGAATTCTGACCTATTTATGAGATTATGTCACTTTTATTTCAAAAAAATGTATTTCAAATGTCAAGAAATTCTTTTATTTATTTCAACTTAAAATAAAATTGTGTTAATGTCTAGTGCTGCAACAGCAATTTTATTCATGTACTCTGTAGCAGAACTTAATGCCCTGTGTGAACTACATTCAAAGACATACAAACTGAGATTTTATTACAAAGAATTGGCGAAAATACTCTGATTGCAGAACAACAATATAAAACCTAGAAGGTAAGTAACCGCCCTGCCCTAAGGCCCTAATGCTCTCGAATGACTAGCTACTTTCTCCGTTTCGCTCTTCTGTATTTATGTGCACTGCGACCGTACCTATCCTCTCTAACTACCTAAGTATCTATTTACAAATAATTAATTAATGGTGTTATCGAACATAATGCAAACCATTTATGATCTCTATCACCTCTTAGTTCCTACAAAATATTAGGTTTTTAGATTATCCTTACAAAACTGACTTTTAAAGTAACTGGTCTCACTATTTATAAACTCTCTTCAGACATCAAGATAGTAAAACACAACGCATAGATTGTCCACCACCAAAGGACACAGATAGGTAGTCAATGACTTCATTACTACTTGGGGACCTTGTCATAAGAAAACACACCTATGACGAAAGGTTGGTTGTACATATCAGTTGCTGATGTTGTTGGTTGTTCTACGCTAGCCTCTCTTTTCTCAAAACCATCCATGTGAAATCCAGAAAAATGAACTTCAGAAGAAGATCCCATTAAATCAACAGCTGACTTAGCAGTACCCATCAGTAAATACCTGGTTAAAAATAACAGTTTGATAAATACTACAAAAAAAATATTCAAGAAAAGACAATAAACATATTAATTATGGATATAGAGGGTTTATGCAGGACCTTGAAGGTTAACACAATCTAAAAACATTCAAATCACAGCTTGAAAATATGTGTTTAATTGGATCAAGTCAAAACATTTATTTATTCAACCCTTACACTTTTAGCCATCACTCAATTATTATTATTATTATAAAAAAGACTAGGAATATTCTTATGCAGATCAACACACGCATTGACTAAAAACCACCTTAAAGTAGCATGTTGTTCCTTTGTCTCACCAAAGTCATTGCAGATTAAGATATTGTGGAAAATCCATAGTGGATTTGGTAATTTTCATACCCAACCATAGTATCATACAAGTCCATGGAGTCTGAATAAATTAAATATAGCTGCTAAAACCATGCCAACAGAATACTAACTTTGGCAGAATCACGGTATGGCACCGCAATTTTGGCAAAAAAACTACAAGGATTTCCCAGACACAAATATTTTCTCAAATATCCCCAAAAAACACTGTAACTCAATCAATAACTCAAGTTCAATAATAATTCATTCTCTAATTTTATTTTCCCCCAAAAAAAGAAAAAGTATTGAAGCTTTCCAGAGGACATAAATTGTATTGCTAAAAGTGAATTAAACATATATAGACAAAAAATTAAACACCTTCAAAGCAAGGAGAAGCTACTGTACAATGCAAATTGCAACCAAAATAGAAACAAAGAAACATACTTTATACTCACCCATTTCATTTCATCACTGTACAATCAAATGGGTTTTCCACAAATAATAAATCCAGATCCAATAAAAAGAAGAAAAAAATTGCATTTTTGATTAATTTTTTTTTGATACCAAACAAAAAACTAAGCAATGCACAGTAAAAGATGGTTGAACCATGAAACCAAGTAGTCAAATGCTGAGTAAAACACGTAGTATACCTTGTAAGCACAAGAAATTGAAGAAGGTGAGAATTTTCAATCTTTGTAGTAGTTCATATGTCAACAAAACATTCAATGATGAAACACCTCATGTGTTGGTTTGGTTTATATAGTATTGTCGGAAAATGATAATTATCCATGCTTTTATTTATTTTTTTTATTATTAAAAAAAAGATAAATCTTCGTTAACTTGTTTTAAAAAGTTTTTTTTTTTTTTTTTTGAGCAAAATTGTTTTAAAAAGTTATGAAAACGATAATTAAATATAAAAATAAGTAAATTTACGATAATTTTATAATTCTTGTATATTTCACGATGTCGGTATATTTGAAATGCTATTTTTGTCATTTTAATAAGCCTACAAAAAAAGTTCTTAAAAATTTGTAAGTATACATATACATATAACTTTTGGGTAAATACCTACAGTACTTTTAGGACTAAAATTATTCATAATTTAAAAAAGAAAAGAGGAGTTAGTCCAGTGGTTGGATTTGACACGACAACCTAATAAAATTGATTTGTGAGGTGATGATTGTCCCTAACTTATAAACACATTGTCGGATCATCTTATATTTGATGTGGAACTCTTTAATACACCCCTCACGCCCATGATTGGTCATCTGGAGCATGGACATAAATGATGGGTGACCCGTTAACGAAAACATGATAGTAGGTGGGTTAATGGATCTTGAAGAGACTCTGATACTATCTTAGAAATCGTGGTTGAGTTTAATACAACCCCATAAAACCGATTTGTAAAATGAGGATTGCCGTCACTTATAAATACATCGTGAGATCATCTCTTATTCGACGTAAGACTCTTTAACATGTTAGAATCTATACGATCTTTTATGAGTTGTATCCAACTTAGTTTAGTTTTAATTTTCTTCTAATATTTTTTTTTTGAAATAATTTTCTTCTAATGTTATAATGATCACTATAACTGTTTGATTTTTTTTGCGGTTTGTCTTTCTGTTGGGCTTAAGTTTTCTTTGTTTGGGAAAAAAAATAAAGGGTTAAATATGTTTTTGATCCCTATATTTTGCGCCACTTTGAAGAATAGTCCTTACAATTCAATAAATGTTTTTAAAATCCCTACATTTTTATTCCGTTAACAAAATTAGTCCCTACAGTCAAATTTCGCTGACTTGGCAAACTGAACATGCCACATAGACGCCACTATGTTGCCACATGGCCTCACTAATAACACATCATACCACATTAAAATCCTAATTTAAATTTAAATTTTAATATTTTTTTTATATATATTTGGTAAACCAATCTCTCTCTGTTTTTTTTTGTTGATAATCTCTCTTCTTCTTGTAATCGGAAAAAAAAAAAATCTCTCTTCTGCTTCCTCCGTGATCTCTCTACTAGTCCACCAACACCACCCATCATCGTATCTCTTTCATTTTTTTTTCTTCAGAAAACCTATAACACCCAGAATAGTATTGAGAAAAAACACAGATTTGAGGAACCACAAATCTAGTCTTTGATCGGAGCACCGCCGTCACTGCCGTCTCTGGCCAGCGCAGCTCCCACCACCATCAAACCTCTCTTCAACTCTCTCAAGGATCTGTTTGTAACCACCCTCACTCTCACATGACCCATGTCCCTCGACGATTTAACCCCGCCACCGTAAGTGCCGCTTATCGCAAATCAGAACTCTCATCCTCTGCATTTTCCACGCTTCACAGTCACAGCCATCACGACCTCACCATACCCATACCATCACTGTTGTCGTCGATGCTCAAATCCCACCACTCTCACCGTCTCACCACCACACCACTTCCCTTGTTGTTTATCCGATGCAGTTGAAAATGGTGTGACATCATGTTTGGAAACAACGGTCTGAGTAGTTGATGATTTTTCGGATCTAGCTTTGTCTGATTTTCTTAGCATCTGGATTGTCATGAATAACAGATAGATGAAAATCGTTTGGCTTATTAGAAATTTTTTTGATTTTTTTTCTTCTTTCAACATGCCTGCCATATAAGACGAAAATGGACCCCACTGTCATGCCACATCAGCATTCTGTTAACTAAATAGACGGCGGGGACTAAATTCAGTAACGGAGTAAAAATGCAGGGATTTTAAAAACATTTATTGAATTGTAGGGATTATTCTCAAAATGCACAAAATGTAGGGACCAAAAAACATATTTAACCCAAAAATAAAAAAGTAAAGATATGTGAGAAAATATAAGAGAAGAAAAGAGTGATGTGTTATGATCTTGTTTATCGA
Source organism: Medicago sativa (assembly GCF_051527215.1). Lineage (NCBI taxonomy): Eukaryota > Viridiplantae > Streptophyta > Magnoliopsida > Fabales > Fabaceae > Medicago > Medicago sativa. The sequence continues at coordinate 60,249,739 of NC_140751.1, read as the reverse complement.
TTACAAAAATTCTTAACATAATACTCCTTCCGTCCTATAATACTTAACACAGTTGACCGTATTACACATACCAATGCATAACTTTGAGCTTAAATATCTTGAATAATATATTACAAAAAATTATGAAAATTTGATATTTTGAAAACACTCATCGAGACGAATCTAACGACATCTTATATGATATTATTTGTCTTTGTATATTAGTAGAAAAATACGGTCAAAGTAAGTTAGGTCAAAATTGCACATTTTCAAATGAGCCATCTATTGTGGGACGGAGGGAGTATGTTATGACCAATAATAATGAGTGTTGTAGACCATCCTATAAATTCAAATAAAAACTTAGAAAAATAAAGATCCACAAATATTCATAATATCTCCAAAGCTACCAAGTTTCAAAGGTAAAACAAACAAACAATTTTACAAGTTTAAGTTATCAAGAGAAAGAAAAAGTGGGGTAATTATAATTGTATGGAGGGGCAAAGTTCATGTCACAATGAAAGAGTCTCCAATGAAGGTGATGATGATGATTTGAAATAAAAATAATTAAATAAAATAAAAATTGAAATTAACATGTATAACCGGTAAAAAGGTGATGGGTGGAATTTGTTGATGATGTGGCCCAATAGTTGAGAGTGTGTCAAAAAGAGTTTGATAGAGAGTTTGTCAATAGCATTTCTCATGCAGTATTTGTCTTTTTGGGTCTAGAATGATTATCATCATAATAATGCATACATATGACCGAAGATCACGTGACGTCAGTAAGTTATCAATTCGTGTATTTTTAGTCTTTATTTTGACTGTATTTGATATACATACCGTCTTGGACTTGTCAGTGTGTGTTCTTCAAAGTTGAACAGAATTCTTTCAATCCTCCGTGGCAGCTGAATCGGATAGGGGTATTTGTTAAAAGAAAATGAAAAGAGAAATGAAGATAAATACAATGAGGTGTTGAAGAGGTATAAAAGAATCAAAGGTGTACAATTTTTATTACACTCCTTTACAAATGTAATTTGTTGACATGATATCAAATTTAAAACACTTAGACCTATAATAAATTTTTGGAGAAAATAAATTAAATTAATCAAATGGGAAAGGACAAATAATTAAGATATAAATAAAACGGGGGACATTATGATTCAAAACCACCTCATAATAGAAAAGTTTGTCAACACCATGATTTTTTCTTGATAGAGAGGGACAGATCCATATATTTCAATTAGTGGAGGATCGAGTTAATATATTATAGACATTTATATATAAAAAATAAATAATGAAATCATTAAGAAATAAAAACGTGACATTATAAAGGACACACACTTAATTAATTATTTGTATAATTTTGGTCCCATAATTAATTTTTGGTCCTTTTAAATCCAAAAGGTACACTCAAACTCAATATTGATGGCAGCTTTCTAGAAGATTCTGGTTGTTTAGGTGCTGGTGGTGTTGTTCGCAACCACGATGGAGATTGGATAACTGGTTTTTCCCACTATGAAGTTGGAGGTGATGCGTTATTAGTTGAGTTACGTGCTATCCAAATAGGTCTTCATTTTTGTAGTACAAAAGGTTATGTCGACATTATTTGTGAGAGTGATTGTTTGGAAGCAGTTGACCTGATTATTGATGGTCATGATCATACCTTGCACACTTATGCTACTGACATCCTTCATATTAGAGATGTTTTACATGAAAATGGAAATACAACATTGGTGCATGTTATTAGGGAACAAAACATGTGTGCAAATTTTATGGCTAAGGAAGGATCACATGCAAGGTGTTTTGCTCATTGGAACTGCCCTCCGCCTGACATGGAATCTCTCATCCTGAGAGATAAGCTTGGAACTTAATTTCGCCTCTCTCTTTTTTTCTTTTTCTTTTTGCCTCGTTACATTGTAACACTACAAAAAAAAACCCATTAAGTTTATCTCTGTTATACAACTTGGTTCATTCCGTTAAGATATTAATCTCAAATGTCTAAGGTGGACCAATATTATAGGTGGTCCATCATAAAACTCGTTAGTTAATTTTTTAATCTTACATGTTTGATCTATTTGTCAAAAAATAAATCATTGGATATTTTTTTTTTAAGTTGTTGCGCTCACATTCTTCCTATTTTTTTAGAAATTGATGAATAAAAATTTCAATAAATGCCAATATGACACGTGTAATTGGGTTGCCGTTTTTTTAGTAAAATTAACGGAAGGGAACAAATTGTATGACGGATATGAACTTACGAAATTTAAATAGACAAAATTAATTATGAGATCAAAGTGATATGAAAAATAGTTTTTTCTACAAGACATAAAAAACACTTAAAAGATCGTAAAAGCAATATTTAGCCTAAATTATTAGCATTAAATTATTATTCTCTTAAAAAAATAGTCTTTTAAAAATGTAAATTAAAAAATTCTCTATTTTTTCCTTATATTTTCCACCCAAAGCCCTCCTCCCTTTTAAACTTCCAAACAAAATCCAAATGAATGTTAATTGACAAGGAATACTTCCTCCGGTCCTATTTATAAGAGAAATTTTGGTCAACAAAAGTTAATGTATCTAGTTAAAAAATTGGTCCAGATACATTCACTTTTGTTGACTCAAATGTCTCTTGTAAATAGGACCGGAGGAAGTACTATTTTATGTTTGAAAGACTGCCTGAATATTACTCCCTCCGTTTCAAAATGAGTGTCGCTTTAGCCAAAAAAAATTGTTTCAAAATGAGTGTCGCTTTCAGTTTCCAATGCAATAATAACTTTTTCTTTTCAATTGTACCCTCCAATTAATACTCTGTACACTACTTCCAAAGTATTACTTTTAAAACTAACCAATAGTTAATAAGGATAATTTGGTAAAATAACCATTCTCTTTCTTTTAATCATTGCATTTCTTAATATGTGTGTAAACACCTAAAACGACACTCATTTTAAAACGGAGGGAGTATATAGGAGAAGAGAAAACAATTAAAGACGACTAGATAGATAGGAATCACATTCCAAAAAGTGTTATTTGTTGAAATACATACCGTCTTGGACTTGTCAGTGTGTGTGTTCTTCAAAGTTGATCAGAATTCTTTCAATCCTCCGTGGCGCTGAATCGGATAAGGGGCCCACTTCCTTTTTCTAGCTTGTTTCATTTAATGCTTTTTTTCTTGTGTGGAAATTGAAAATTTAATGCTTAACTCTAATGCACGTGTCCTTATAGCAGCAAATATTCGTCCTTGTAGAGGGAGTCTCATTTGTTTTCTTTTTTGGAAAAAGATTGGTGAACAGACATACACCTCTTATAAATTATGAGAGAAATAAAAAAAAATTGATGTGAGAGATATAATATATTGATAAGATGATGAGAAGACATATTTGTTAAAAGAAAATGAATAGAGAGATGAAGATAAATACAATGAGGTGTTGAAGAGGTATAAAAGAATCAAAGGTGTACAATTTTTATTACACTTCTCTTTTATAAATGTAATTTGTTGACATATCTGATGTCAAATTTAAAACACTTAGACGTATAATAAATTTTTGGAGAAAATAAATTCAATTAATCAAATGGGAAACGACAAATAAGATATAAATAAAACGGGGGACAAAACGCGACATTATGATTCAAAACCACCTCATAATAGAAAAGTTTGTCAACGTCATGATTTTTTCTTAATTGAGGGGGACATATCCATATATTTCATTAGTGGACGATCGAGTTAATATATTATACATATTTATATAAAAAAATAATAATGCAAAAGCACTAAAATATAATGATAATCATTATGAAATAAAAATTTGACATTATAAAGGACACTCACTCACTTAATTATTATTTTTGGTATAACTGGTCTATAATTAATTTTTATTCATTTTCAATCTCTTAAGTTATCTACCTTATACAACTTAGTCCTTTCCGTTAAGGTGTTAACCTCCAATGTCTAATATCGACCAAAATTATAAGTGATTTACCATAAACCTGGTTAATTTTTTAATCTTATCTATTTAATCCATTTATCAAAAAATAAATCATTGGATCTTGACGATTTACTGGATTATATTTTGTTGCTGCTTGTGTTCTTCCTGTTTTTTAGAAATTGATAAATAAAAATTTCAATAAATGCTAAATGCCACGTGTAATTGGGTTATTTTTTATTTTTTTAATAAAACTAACAGAAAGAGAGCAAATTGTGTAACATATATGAACTTAAGGAACTTAAACGAACCAAAAAATAATTATGAAATCAAAATGATAAAAAAAATAGTTTTTTTTTTTTAACTAAACTAAAGAATAGTTAAGAGATCATAAAAGCAATTTAGCCTAAATTATAAGCATTAAATTATTGTTCTCTAAAAAAATAGCCTTTTAAAAAATGTAAATTAAAATAGTTCTCTATTTTTTTTCTTATATTTTCCACCGAACTCCTCCTTTCCCTCCCTTTTAAACCTCCAAATATCTCCGTGAGTTTAAGTTAGTTGGTAAAGACAATACATAATATGTGTAAGGTTCGGGGTTCGAACCCCAGACACCACAAAAAAAAAACTCCAAATAAAATCTAAATGAATGTTATTGGAGAAAGTCTTACTTGGATACAGACCCAACACCTCATATTTAAGCACACTCACATAAACTAAAAAAATTAAAATAAACTAATTTAGTCACATCGATTAATATTATTGAATTTCATTCTCTTTTAATTTCTTCCATTTTATGTGAGTGTGCCCAAATCTTTTTGATTTGGGTTTGTGACCATAAAAGACTTTCTCATGTTATTGACAAGGAATACTATTTTTTATGTTTGTAAGACTTCCTACGATAGTATATAACCACTAGGGAAAATACTTAATTGGACACAAGGGTTTGAGCACTTGGTTTGAGCACACATATTTAATTGAAAAAATATAGAGAGAGAAAATAATTAAATAATATTTCTTTTTAAATAATTAAATAAAATATGCTTTTGTGTGTGAGTGCCTAAATGATGTGTCTAAATGCTTGTGTCCAAGCAAGTCTTTCCCAACCAGTAGATAGATAGGAATCACATTCCAAAAAGTCTATATCAACCTTTGTCAAATGTTATTTCAATGGCTAACATAAAGAGACGATAGCAATAACGAATAAGAGATGATAACAATAACGATAGAGTCTTTAATGTCATAAATAATAAATATCTTTAATGTCATAATAAATAAATAAATAAATAAAATTACCACTCCCTACATTTTTTTAAGTGTTTTTTTTTCTTCCTGTTCTAAATATATATATTTGAAAAAGTTGACAAGGTGGTCCATTTTGTGTGTAACTCCTTTTAAAATACCATGTGTTTATTAATTAATTTGTCTAACTCTAACTTTTCATCTTTTCGAATAAAGTAGTCCTCCTTTTGTTCCTTTTTAATCAAATTAGTTAAGTGTATTTTTGCACATTTTCTTTCTATTAGACCCTCATTTTAATCCACCAATAAATTCTTATTTTTTTCACAAACAAAATTGTTAATTAGTTTGTCAAATTTTTTTTTGTTAGTTATTATCTCTTTCTCAAAATTGGCCTGAGGCCAAAACTGCAAAAAGGGCCGTACTTAGGAGGCTGGATTGTATTTTATTTTGTTAGGGGGCCAAAATCGCAACTTCCTGGTACTTAGGAGGCAAAAACTGCTATTAAGCCTTTTCTAAATATTGTGCACATCTCTTTAATTATTTTAAGTCAATTTCCAATGAGTCTTCCACTGTTTATTTATTTTGAACATTTATGGAGTCTTTTATTTATTTTTTTCTCAGATCTGTTCTTGTACTTTGCACTTCAAATTTTTAACAATTACTACCTATCTTATTTATAGAATTTTAACTCTTCATAGAACCATTATTATAGGTAACAAAATTTTGTTTAAATTTAACAAGAAACAAATTTTGTTTTTATTTTTTAAAAAAACTTTGTTTAAAAAACACAAACTTTAGTTTTCCAAATATATAACATTAATTAGTTTTATTGAAAAAGATAAGAGTAATTGACAGAGGGTATAATTGATAAATCGTACTCGTAAAATACCAAAACGACAATTAAATAGGAACGCTAAATTCGCAGTTAAACGACACTTAAAAAGAATGGAAGGAGCAACACTAAAACTTCATATACTTTAGGCTTAAATGCTCAATTGGTCCCTTGACTTGATTTCAAGTGTCGGTTTGGTCCCATCAGTAATAAAAGGCCCGTTTAGGTCCCTTAACTTTATTTAAAGTATCGGTTTGGTCCTCTTTGTTAATTTAATTCAAAAAAACGTTAAGTTTAGGGACCAAACCAATACTAATTAAATAAGTTAAGGGACCAAACTAATACTAATTAAATAAGTTAAGGGACCAAACTAATACTAATTAAATAAGTTAAGAGACCAAAATTTAACGTTTTTTTGAATGAAATAAACAGAAGGGACCAAACCGATACTTTAAATAAAGTTAAGGGACCTAAACAGACCTTTTATTACTTATGGGACCAAACCGATACTTGAAATCAAGTTAAGGGACTAATTGAGCATTTAAGCCTATACTTTAAGTAAAAGAATAAAGATTTAAAAAATTCCATTATTTAATTGAATAAAGCTATCATCTGCATGCAAATTGAAAGACTATAATCTCCACAAATTAACTGAGATTCATTTAATCCAAAAAATATGTTAACTGAGATGCCCTATGTTCCTTGAATCCTTATGTTCACAACCTGTGAATCCCAGCTCATGCATAAAAATCTTTTCCAAAATGGTATTTGGACTTGTAACTATCTGACAACACAAATTGCAGGACAAATTCAATCCAAAATCAGAAGCTTTTTTATCATTAACAACACCAATTGGATTCACTTCAATTTGAAGGTGAGAAAAACACAAGAAGGGGGGTTGAATTGTGTTTTGAAAAATTCTTCGTTTCTCTAAACAACTGAATACACTGATCAGAAGCTAAGTGAGACAGCTTCTGAAGTGATGATCAGAATCTAAATGCAGCGGAATAAAACAGAGAGAGAGAAGAAGAACGACACAAAGCAATTATACTGGTTCCTTCCACAATCCGGAAGTAGTCCAGTCCCCCTTGCACTTCCAAGGAGATTTCACTATGAGTAATATCTGATTACAAATGCTCAAGCACACAAGCAAGAGACTTCCAATGCTCAAGCACACAAGCAAGAGACTTCCTTTGCTCAAGAACACAATCAAGAGACTTCCTGCTCAAGCACAACTGCAAGAGACTTCCTAACTAAACAAAATTACACAGAAAATTGTTTAAGGTTGAACACTTGATATACAATCAGAGGTGCTCACAATACAAATCAGATACAGACTCAATGGACTTAAGAATTTCTAAGATATGACTTTGAGACACAGAAATTCTAAGTGAATGCAGAACAATTTCAGCAGAGGTTTGGTACTTGTGAAAATCTTGTGAGTCTTTCGTTCAGCGTTCTTGCATTACCAATTCTCTAGGTCTTCACTCCTTTATATAGAGGTGTGAGAGAGACGTTGTGAAATTGCCAGCACACCAAAGAGTCGTTGTTGAAGCTTGATCTTTCACCAATAATCTTTTGCCTGATTTGGCTGTTGTCCTATGAAGAACAAATTTGAAATCCATTCCTTATCCAAAGGAACATCTATGCAGGCGAAACCGTATTCTGGAGCTGTTTTCTTGTCCTGTAGTGCGGACACAAAACAGAGTAGTGGAGAACGTGGTTGTACAATTCGTACAAAGTACAATGTCAACGCTTTCGTCCAAATTGCAAACACATGCCTTCAAACACCTTTGAAATGACCGTTGCAAACTCCACTAATCCTTTGTTTGTGTTTTCGAATCCAATAGACAGCTTTTGCATTGATAATTCTTCAATTCTTGATTCTTTGCAAATCCAGTTGATATTCAGCTTCTGGTGAAATGGCTTCTGATGAGGCAGCTTCTGATGATGCAGCTTCTGATGATGCAGCTTCTGATGAGATGACTTCTGCAGCTTCTGATGATGCAGCTTCTGATGATGTGACTTCTGGACCTCTTGTCTTCAGGAGCACTATTCTTCAGGAGCAGCTTACTTCAGGAGCGCTATTTCTTCAGGAGCAGCTTGACTTCAGGAGCGCTTTTTCTTCAGGAGCAAGTTGCCTTCAGGAGCGTCCAAGCTTCAAATTTTTGTTGTTTCCATAGCTCTTTATTTGCTCATTCAGAACCAATGATGATGTAACTTTATAATTATGGTCCTGTACACTTGAACAAATATTAGCTAATCCAATTTACAATTTTTAATACCTTGTTATCATCAAAACTCTTTAAGGTTTATTGTTAAACACATTTTGTTCCAACAATCTCCCCCTTTTTGATGATGACAAACAAAAGTATTTAAAATTGATCAATTGTTGTTAATCTAATTAACAAGTTGACTTTGGGGTTCTGAGGTTTGTAAGCTCAGAATCTGAGGTTTGTAAGCTCAAACTCCCCCTGAGTCTGATAGTCTTTAAGGTGAGGTTTGTAAGCTCCCCCTAAGTTCTATCCAGGTTAATTAAATTCATTTTGCGCACAATAATCTTATCAGAGCTTAAAAACAAAATTGAATCATTGAAAGAATTTACTTATATATAAGAAGAATGGTTCAATTAACTTTACTTGAATTTTGATACTCCTTCGTTCATTCATAGCTTATACCAATAAGGTAAAAAGATAGAAGTTTTTCAAAAATTTCAAATGCCATTAATGGGGCTCAGAGCCTTTAAATACTTGTCACATATACTCCCCCTTTTGTCATTATCAAAAAAAATTAGAATAAATTTAAGCATAAAAGACAAAAAGATATGAGAAAAACTCAAACAGGAGAGAGTATAAAAGAAAATGAACTAAATAAGTCAGAGCAAAATATATGAACATGTATATCAATTGTCAGAAGCAGCTAAACAGTCAGAATCAGTAAGCATTCAGAAGCAAAAGAAATAAGACAAGATGATTTCAGAAGCAAGGACTAAGAAAATAAAACAAACAACAAACAAAGAAAAACACAAGGGTGTGCAACTAAGGGTTGGTTTGTTGTTGTTTCTTCATCTCTTCCATTTCTTCAATCTTCTTCTTCAACAATTCTTCAAGTTGTTGTTGCCTCTGAAGAAGAGCTTGTTCCCTTTCTCTAGCTTCTTGCTGCTGCTGTGCCATCTGTTTCTTCAGAAGCTTACACAGCCTTGCTTCTCTGGTCAAGTAATCCGTTTCAAAGAAGAAAGGCTGGTTTGCCAAGAGCAGTGTAGAACTTCTTACTCTAAGACTCTGATTCAGATTTTCCATTAGCCTTCTGACTGAAGCTTGCTTGACTCTGATGCATTTAGCCTTGATTTCTTCAATAACCCCAGCTGCCCGGTTCTGAAGAGATACCCAGGAGTCTTCATATGCACCTGTGAGATCAATCGTCCTTCTTTGATCCACCAGATTGTGCATCTGACTCAAGATTGTCAGAAGCTCAGAATTGATATATCCAGATTCCAGGATGTTTGTAGGTGGATGTTCAAGGATTTCAAGATCAGAATCACTGATTTCTAAGTCTTGAATAGGGTTAGGAACTGGAATGGTAAGGTGTGTTTGTGTGTTAGAAGATGAGGGCTGGTCAGAATCAATGTGTGTGGTGGAGGTTGAGGCTTGAACATTGACTAGAGAGATGTCAACATCCATGGGAGTTGGTTCAGGAGAGTGTTCAGGTAAAGGTTGAAATTCAGTTTCAGATGGTGGTTGTTGTGGTGAAGTTGTTGTTTGAGTGTTGAGTTGGGGGTCAGTGATGGCTATTGGTGATTGTGGGGGTGTTGTGGGTTTTTGTGGTTCAGGTGTTTGTTGATGAGGGTTTTCTGAAACAATATTTTCAGAAGCAGCTGCTTCTGGAGTTGTTTCAGAGGCTTTTTCTGAGGTGGACTCAACATTTTCAGGAGGAATCATGTTGAGAGGTTGAATGCAAAGGGGTTGAGGGTTAAGGCGAAAGATAGAATCAATGACTCTTTCTCTCTGCTCAGCCAGTTCAGCTAACTTCTCATTAACTATGTGGCCAACTGGTTCATAAGAAGTTGACGAAGAGGGCTTATCGTTGGTTTTGGTTGATGTTGATTGGATTTTTACTGGTTTTTGAAAAAGTTGAGCTAAGGGTACATCATCATCAGAATCATCAGAATCTGATAATGATGCGGATGCGGAATCTGAAGATATATTAATTACCTTTTCTGGTTCAGGATCAGAATCCTCTTTAGCAGATTCACTGGACACCTGCAACAGTTGCTTGGCTTCTGAAACTACAGACTCTCGTAGCTCAGCAGCAATTTCCAGAACTTTTCCAGCGGCTGCTTTCTTCTCTTGTAACTCTTTTAACTTCAAATCAGAAGCAGCTTGAGCTCTTAAGGTGATATGAGGAAAATCCTTGGTTCTCCTCAAGGCTGGCTTTCTCTTCCTCTTTGGTATAGCAGGTTGATCAAGAGAAATGTCAACACCCATGATCATCCTGGAGTCCATGTCTTCAATGGCTTCTTCAATAGAAGGTACTGATGAACTACCAATTTTGAGCTTGTCAGCAGCAACTTTTGCCTTTTTAGTAGTTTGTTCAACCTCTAGATATTGCTCTGCAGTCATCTTCCTTTTTGACTTTCTGCCTCTGGCTCGTGGCAGAGCACCACCATACATTTCCTCTGGAATATCTTCCAATCTGATTCTCTCATTGGTTGCCTCAAAATGTTCCTTGATATAGTACAATTGCACTTCAATGGGATCCTTCTTGCAGATGGGTGGAAAGTCCTTCATAAGATCAGACATAACAAGTGATTCACTTAAATCAGTTTGAAGTTTGGTGACTTCACTGATTAGCTTCATATTCAATAGAGTATGAGCATTAATGAATTTTCCAGTTTTTGTGTCAAGTAGCTGATCTGTGAAGCCTTGAGATTGACTGAGACTGTTCAAGATACCTCCTTGATAGAATATCTCTGAGAGGAGTCTTCCATAAGGAACCCAGGGTTTATCCAGTAGCTGACTCTGCTTCAAACACTCTACCAAGTACTTGAACACGTATTTGGGCACATTCACCTTTTCCTTCTTGATGAAGTGCTGGAGAAGGACCTTCTGAGCTAGATTTGGTTTCACACAGTCACCACTTGGAAACAGGGTCTCATTCTGAATCTTCAGAAGCATCTTGGTTTCCATGCTCAATTCAGCATATTTCTTCTCCTTCTCAGAATTGTAAATCACCAAGTTGGCTTGCTTTTTCCAAATGCGTTTTTCAGCAGCATCTGAAAGATCAATTCCAGAGTAGTATCCAGAGGCTGCAGCCTTGAGAACATACTCTATGTGCCATTGTGCAATTCTTATTGGAATACCACAGATGCTGGATCTGATTTCATCTTCAACAAATGGCGCAAGACCCATTTCTTCTCTTGTTTTCCCTTCTAATTCAGGATACATTAGCACCATTTGACTTTCCTCAGATAAGGATGCCGCTTTGTTGTAAAATTTTGCTCTTACCCAGAAGTGTCTAACCAGAGCTTCATATGTTGGTCCATTCAACATTCTGAAATAATCCATGAGTCCTTGCTCTTCATAGTAGCTTCTGATAGAACACCTATGAAAATTCAGAGAATCAAAGTCCACTGGATTCTCTATCTGAACTTGCAAATCCCATTCTTCCAATTTCATGCTTCTTCCTCTGTAGTCATATTCAGGGACCATTCTTGAAGTAGATACTGAATCTTTTCGTTGCGAGCTTGATGATGCCTTTTGATGATTGACGAAGATTTGAAGAAGATGAAGATTTTTAGGGTTCTAAGGTTGAGAGAATGCGCTTACTTCGCAAACGGTTTGAGAGCAAATGTGTTTGTTGTGAGTGAGTAGTGTGTGAATTGACAAAGTGTTAAAAGTAAAACGATTGCAATTCAAAAGAGACAAACAAACATAACATTTATGACAAAATTGGGGGCGCGTGAAAAGTACTTTCATAGCTATTAAATCATCATTGCCCTTTTTAGTTATACACCAACACATACAGGCCACGTAAGAAGTTCACAGAGTAACTACCAAGTTAGTGGGCCAGAAGTTACTTTAACAAGTAACTCCCAACGTTTCCACTAATTCAACTATTCAGAAGCAACAAATCCAGCTTCTGGACTTCAGATGCTGACGTCATCATCAGAAGCGAGTTTTCCTCAGAACCTCAATAAAGAGCTTCTGATGGACTACTGCTTCTGAACTAACTTCAGAACCTAAAATCCTATTCAGGAGCAAGCAAGCATTTAATCAGATACAAAGTGCATGTTCAAATTTTTCTTTATAAAATCAAATCTTTCAACAGTTAAAGGCTTAGTAAATATATCAGCCCATTGATTTTCAGTATCAATGAATTGTATATCTAAAATTCCTTTTTGAACATAATCTCTGATAAAATGGTGTTTGATTTCAATGTGCTTCGCTCTTGAATGCAAAATTGGATTTTTAGACAAACAAATAGCAGCAGTATTATCACAATAAATGGGAATACTGTTAGCAGTTATCTGATAATCTTCCAACTGATGTTTCATCCAAAGTAGTTGTGTACAACAACTTGCAGCTGAAATGTATTCTGCTTCTGCTGTAGACATAGCAATAGTTGTTTGTCTTTTGCTAGCCCAGGATATAAGATTATCGCCCAGAAATTGACAATTGCCACTGGTTGACTTTCTTTCAATCCTATCACCAGCATAATCAGCATCACAGAATCCAATTAGCTTATAATCTAAGGATTTCCTATAAAGGAGTCCAAGATTGGTTGTTCCTTTCAAATACCTGAAGATTCTCTTGACAGCAGTCATATGAGATTCTCTAGGATCTGATTGGAATCTTGCACACAAGCATACACTGAATAAAATATCTGGCCTAGATGCAGTGAGGTATAACAAAGAACCAATCATACCTCTATACAGCTTCTGATCTACTTTAGCTCCTTCATCTTCTTTGCTCAGGTTGCACGTAGGATGCATTGGAGTGTTCATCACTTTACAATCTTCAAGTTTGAACTTCTTCAGAAGCTCCTTTGTGTACTTTGATTGATGAACATAGACTCCATCTTTGCATTGATTGATTTGAATGCCAAGGAAGAACTTCAGCTCTCCCATCATGCTCATTTCAAATTCATCCTGCATTAACTCAGAAAATTCCTTGCAAAGAGATGCATTAGTAGAACCAAATATTATATCATCAACATATATTTGCACAACAAGAATATCTTTCCCAAGGGTCCTTCTGAAGAGTGTAGTGTCAACCTGTCCTCTCTTAAAATCATTTTTGATTAAGAAATTACTTAGTCTATCATACCAAGCTCTGGGAGCTTGTTTCAAGCCATATAGTGATTTCTTCAATTTAAAAACATGGTCAGGATATTTAATATCCTCAAATCCAGGAGGTTGCTTAACATACACTTCTTCTTCTATGACACCATTGAGAAATGCACTCTTGACATCCATCTGATATAATATTATGCCATGATTAACTGCATAGGAAAGAAGTAACCTGATTGCTTCCAATCTTGCAACTGGAGCAAACGTTTCAGTGTAATCAATGCCTTCTTGTTGACTATACCCTTGTGCAACAAGTCTGGCTTTGTTTCTTGTTACTTCACCTTGCTCATTCAGCTTGTTTCTGAATACCCATTTTGTTCCAATAATGTTCTTGTGCTGAGGTTTGGGTACCAGATCCCACACATCATTTCTTTGAAATTGATTCAACTCTTCTTGCATAGCTAGGATCCATCCATCATCTGAAAGTGCTTCATCAACTGTTGTAGGTTCAATCATTGAGATTAGTCCAATCATTGACTCTTCTTGTCTGAAATGTGATCTTGTTCTTCTTGGACTATCTTTGTTTCCAATGATTAGCTCCTCAGGATGTGAAGACTTGTGTTTGAATGTGTTTCTGGGAGGATCTTTTTAATGTGAGCCATCTTGTGCTTCATCAGAAGCAGTTTCATCTTGCGCTTCTGATGTGGGTTCAGCTTCTGGACTATCTTCAGACTCAGCTATCTGATCAGGTTCTGGAGTAGCTTCAGGAACCTGTATCTCTGCAAAACTTTCACCCTGCTTTGAAGTTTTATCTTCAAGATCCTTGTCATCAAATTTAACGTGCATAGATTCTTCAACACAGAGTGTTTCTGAATTATACACTCTGTATGCCTTTGACCTTTCAGAGTAACCTAAAAAGATTCCTCTTTGGGCCTTGGCATCAAATTTCTTTAGGTAGAGCTTGTTGTTCAGAATGTAACAAGTACATCCAAATTGATGAAAGTAAGAGATATTGGGTTTTCTTCCTTTAAAGAGTTCATATGCTGTTTTCTCCAAAATAGGTCTAATATAGATCCTGTTTTGAACATAGCATGCTGTATTCACTGCTTCTGCCCAAAAATGTTTTGGTAAATTGTTTTCATGAATCATGGTTCTGGCCATTTCTTGTAAAGTTCTATTATTTCTCTCTACAACCCCATTTTGTTGTGGTGTTCTAGGAGAAGAGAATTCATGGAAAATTCCATGTTTTTCACAAAAAGCTTCAAATGGCTCATTTTCAAATTCTCCACCATGATCACTTCTGACTTTCAAAATTTTTGATTCTTTTTCAGATTGAATTTGAGTGCAGAAGCTACTGAATACATCACACGCAACATCTTTACTCTTTATGAATTTCACCCAAGTCCATCTGCTGTAATCATCAACAATGACTAATCCATATCTACTTCCATATAAGGATGCAGTACTTACTGGTCCAAATAAATCAATATGGAGTAATTCTAAAGGTCTTGAGGTTGAAACAATATCTTTTGTTTTAAAAGATGATTTCACAATTTTCCCTCTCTGACATGCACCACAGAGTGCATCTGAATGATAGTCAATGTCTGGTAGCCCTTTCACCAGTTGTAACTTACTAAGCTTAGAGATTAACCTCTAGTTAGCATGTCCCAACCTTCTGTGCCACATCCATTTCTTATCATTCACTGATAGTAGGCAAATCACCTTCTGATCAGCCAGTTCAGAAAAATTGATTTTATAGACATTGTCAACTCTCTTTCCTTTGAACACAATGGATTTGTCTTCCTTGTTGATTACTGTACAGTTGGGTTTTTCAAAAAGCACATCATAACCATTATCACAAAATTGACTAATGCTCAAAAGGTTATGTTCAAGACCATCTACCAACCATACATTATTAATCGAGGTAGAGGAGTTACCAATAGTTCCTGTACCTATGATCTTGCCTGACTGGTTGCCTCCAAATTTCACATTTCCTCCCTCTTTCATTGTTAGGCTGAGGAACATGGACTTGTCTCCTGTCATGTGTCTTGAGCAACCACTGTCTAGGTACCATGATCTTTGCTTTGGCACTGCTCTTAGACATACCTGCATCATTGACATTTTTAGATTTAGGTACCCATTGTTCTATGGGTCCTGGAAGGTTAGTACATAAGGCTTTACTCTTCACTTCTTGTACCTTGTGCTGTGAGTTGGATTGCTTCTGATTAACCATCACCTTAGGTTTTGGTACTTCAGAAGCAGTAACTGTCTTCTTCTGAAACTTAGACTTCAGAACCCCAGATTTTGGTTTCACCAGACTCTGAGGAATAGGTTCTGATCTTTTCAGGATCCTAACCTTTGAAGTTTTGGAATCAGATTTGATCATAGCCTTTGACTTAGAGTTCTTTGGCTTTGAAGTAATCTTAGCCTTAGAACTAGAAGCTTCAGGTTCTGATTGAACAACAGTTTCCAACTCAGCCCCTTCTGGTACAAAGAATGTTTTCAGACCTTCCTTGATGCATTCACAACAAGACTTTAGATTGGTTTTCTCCAGTTTCACTTCTGGAAAGCCAATTCCTCTGCCATTGTTCTTGTAAATGCTATAAATCATAGAAGCCACTCTGCTTCTGTCAATGCCAGATATAATGAAGTCTTCAAGAGCAATTTCATGATTACTTAAAGGTTTTTCATTACACTTTTCTTGTAGCTTCTGACATAAGAACCTGAGCTGGTCTTCATATGTTTTACACATGAAGTCAAAGCCCCTAAGTCCCTGTTCAGAAGCTTTCAGATCCAATAGAGTTGATTTTTGCTGTTGTACCAAATCAGCATATTTTTCTTTTAAATCCTTCAACTCATTGGTTCTTACTTCAAAATGTGTAAGAAGTTCTTTAAGTGACTCAACAAGTTCATCTCTGGGAATTTTGGAATATACCTCATTTTCATCTTCTGAGTCTGAATCTGATCCAGCTTCTGAAGTTGCTGTTGCTACCAACCCAACAGCTACCTTTGCATCTTCATCAGCTTCCTCTTTATCAGATCCAGATTCACTACCCAAATCATCCCAGGTTGCCATTAAACTCTGCTTAATCTGCTTCTTGAATTTGCTTGGTTTGAATGTAGACCTCTTTGACTTGTCCTTTGACTTTTCTCTTTGAAGATCAGGGCATTCAGCAATGAAGTGACCTGGCTTCTTACAGTTGAAGCATCCCTTCTGATCTTCTTCCCTTGAGCTTCTGGAGTTACCCCTTCTGGAGAGAAACTTTCTGTTCTTCTTGGCCAGATATTGAAGTCTGTTTGAGAGCATGGCCATTTCAGCAGCATCTGGTTCAGAGTCTGAACTTGACTGTTCTTCCTCTTCAGATTCAACCACTTTGAGAGCTTTTGATGACTTGCCTTTGGATGGAAAAGCTATTGATTTACTCTTCTTAGTAGACTCATGTTCATTAAGACTTAACTCATGAACTTTGAGAGAACTAACAAGATCTTCGACACTTAAAGTGTTTAAATCTTTAGCTTCCTCAATGGCAGTCACTTTCGGTCTCCATCTGGCAGGTAAGCTTCTGAGAATCTTGCTTACATGATCAGAAGCAACATAGCTCTTCTTTAGAATCTGTAGACCAGAAACTAAGGTTTGAAACCTTGAGTACATCTCCTCAATAGTTTCATCATCCTTCATTTTGAATAACTCATACTGATGTACAAGCAGGAGAGCCTTTGCTTCTTTGACCTTCTTGCTCCCTTCATAATTTGAACAGAGAGAAGCAAACATAGCTTTAGCAGTGGATTTGTCACTCATCTTCATGTATTCTGCTTTAGGTATGGCAGTGACAAGAGCTCCTCTGATAATATGATGCTTCTTGTAAAGTTTCCTCAGTTCTGGAGTATGTTTCTTTCTATCCACAGCAGCTCCTTCTTCATCAAGGACTAAACCACCAACGCCGTCTTCCAGAATATCCCACAATTCTTCATCTAGGCTCATGATGTAACTGTAAAAATTGGTCTTCCACCAAGAGAACTCTTCAGCATCTCCATTGAACTTTGGAACTTTTCCAACACTGGTTTTCTTACTATCACTATAATCATGTGAGACATTTTTATAGCTAGTATCACCATCAGGAGGAGGAGTAGTCATGTTTTTCTCAGATCTTTGACTGTTGCACGGTTAAGTGATACACAACAGACCAAGGCTCTAGATACCAATTGAAGGTGAGAAAAACACAAGAAGGGGGGTTGAATTGTGTTTTGAAAAATTCTTCGTTTCTCTAAACAACTGAATACACTGATCAGAAGCTAAGTGAGACAGCTTCTGAAGTGATGATCAGAATCTAAATGCAGCGGAATAAAACAGAGAGAGAGAAGAAGAACGACACAAAGCAATTATACTGGTTCCTTCCACAATCCGGAAGTAGTCCAGTCCCCCTTGCACTTCCAAGGAGATTTCACTATGAGTAATATCTGATTACAAATGCTCAAGCACACAAGCAAGAGACTTCCAATGCTCAAGCACACAAGCAAGAGACTTCCTTTGCTCAAGAACACAATCAAGAGACTTCCTGCTCAAGCACAACTGCAAGAGACTTCCTAACTAAACAAAATTACACAGAAAATTGTTTAAGGTTGAACACTTGATATACAATCAGAGGTGCTCACAATACAAATCAGATACAGACTCAATGGACTTAAGAATTTCTAAGATATGACTTTGAGACACAGAAATTCTAAGTGAATGCAGAACAATTTCAGCAGAGGTTTGGTACTTGTGAAAATCTTGTGAGTCTTTCGTTCAGCGTTCTTGCATTACCAATTCTCTAGGTCTTCACTCCTTTATATAGAGGTGTGAGAGAGACGTTGTGAAATTGCCAGCACACCAAAGAGTCGTTGTTGAAGCTTGATCTTTCACCAATAATCTTTTGCCTGATTTGGCTGTTGTCCTATGAAGAACAAATTTGAAATCCATTCCTTATCCAAAGGAACATCTATGCAGGCGAAACCGTATTCTGGAGCTGTTTTCTTGTCCTGTAGTGCGGACACAAAACAGAGTAGTGGAGAACGTGGTTGTACAATTCGTACAAAGTACAATGTCAACGCTTTCGTCCAAATTGCAAACACATGCCTTCAAACACCTTTGAAATGACCGTTGCAAACTCCACTAATCCTTTGTTTGTGTTTTCGAATCCAATAGACAGCTTTTGCATTGATAATTCTTCAATTCTTGATTCTTTGCAAATCCAGTTGATATTCAGCTTCTGGTGAAATGGCTTCTGATGAGGCAGCTTCTGATGATGCAGCTTCTGATGATGCAGCTTCTGATGAGATGACTTCTGCAGCTTCTGATGATGCAGCTTCTGATGATGTGACTTCTGGACCTCTTGTCTTCAGGAGCACTATTCTTCAGGAGCAGCTTACTTCAGGAGCGCTATTTCTTCAGGAGCAGCTTGACTTCAGGAGCGCTTTTTCTTCAGGAGCAAGTTGCCTTCAGGAGCGTCCAAGCTTCAAATTTTTGTTGTTTCCATAGCTCTTTATTTGCTCATTCAGAACCAATGATGATGTAACTTTATAATTATGGTCCTGTACACTTGAACAAATATTAGCTAATCCAATTTACAATTTTTAATACCTTGTTATCATCAAAACTCTTTAAGGTTTATTGTTAAACACATTTTGTTCCAACACAATTCAGGTTCCCTTCCCACAAATTCTTTTAGAATGCCAAGACTTGTTGCTAGTAATTTGGTCTTTAGCAGATGTGGTGATGCAAATGACAAGAAATTTAAGTGAGTAATTCTTATAGTTTAAGAAAGATGTTTTCATGTGATGCAGCAAGGGTGTGATTGAAAAACCAAGACAATAAAACCTTAAAATTGAAGCTTATAATCAATATTAGAGACTGAGAAAGTAGACTGATATCTATATTTATAAAGTTCCGAAGAAAAGAATCATTAGTAATCCTTAAATAATTCCCTAGTGTTAAATCAAATATAGGTTTACCATCAAACTCAGAAACAAGCTAAGGATTAATCATACAACCAACAAGCACCTTCAATCATATTCATGCCATTTCTCTTTGATGATTGTTTTCAAAATCTTTTTCGCACAAGCCAGATTGATCAGTTACACAAAATTGGGCAATCAACGCATATTTCTAGCTTAAGAAATCACACTCAAAGGCTATAAGAAACTGGCTTTTTCTCAAACTCATCATTTAAAACCAATGATATAACAGTTTGTACTAAACCTCTTAGCTGCTTTTCCAATCTAACATTATGATATACACTCATAAAGAATTCAGTTAACAGAGATTGGGAGGGATAAACATGCAACTGCATTTTTTTTAAAAATTATACAGCTGCATGATTGTAATTTTATAGACTAGCTTCAGACATTTTATTATTAGAATTAAAATAGATTAGAGTCTTGACGATCAGAACTCGGTTTTTTAGGCAAAAGCTGCTGAACAGATTTTGGATTTTCGACACTGGGAGGGTTAAAAATGCAAATGAAATTGATTAATTGGACCTCTATACGTTGACTAGGAAGCCGAACTACCAACTAACTGACATGATTCTAAGCTAACCAGAGCCTTAACACATGAGGTCAGACCAACAGTTATGGAGCACTACTTTGACTAGCATAAGTTGTATATGCATTGAAGTTATATAACTTATAAAACTAGAAATTTAGCAAACGTGGGAATTGGCAAGAACAAGAGTGAAGAACGTGTAAACAATATTGTTATGTGATCCCAAGAGAGAAAAATAGAAGAACCTGCAAGCTTAGGGCAAATTTCTCTCAAACCAACTTTTTGCGCATCTATGTTAGTCTGGCCTAAGAATCTTAAGCAACTAGTAACTCCCCCACTAGAAGTTGATATCAAAAGTGTTAAGTATCCAAATTTTTAAGGCAAGAACCACATTAATGAAACAGAGAATCAAATGAAAGAATTAGTGAAGAGAACAATTTCCTGTTTAAGTGGCAGTAAAAGCAAATAAATATTGGATGGTTGTTTTAAAATTCATAATAACAAACTGTAACTAGAAAGCATCTCACCTAGTTTTACTCTTTAGAGTAGACCTCTAGCAATCATTTCACTAAGAAGTTTCACCGCCTTATCATTTTTGTCGCTTTCAAACAAAGCACGAATAGTAATTTCATAAGTTACACCATTAGGAGTGCAACCGTTGTCTTCCATTTTTGAGAGTAAGGACAATGCTTCATCAAAAAACCCTTGTTTGCAAATCCCATTAATCATCACAGTATACATCCTAGCATCTAAATGATAGCCTTTAATTGTAAGATCCCGATAAACTTCTTGCACATCCTTAAGTCTTCCATTTTTACATGGTCCATCAACAAGTATAGTGTATGTATACTTATTTGGCTGAATTCCTTGGTTCTTGATCTTCGTTAACAATGTGATTGCCTTGTCAACCTGATGGTTTTTGCACAAAGCATCCAATAAAGTGTAAGTGATCACGTTAGCAGATTGACCATCGACCAATGTAGTAAAAGTAAGAACATTCGGACTGATGTCTTTCAACGACATTTCATTTAACAAATCAACTGCTTCGTTCATTTGACCCACAATGAAAAGACCATATATTAGAGTACTATAAGTGACAACATCAGGGTAAATTTTCTTGACAGTCATTTCAGAATATAGTAAGAGGGCGTCGGTGACAAGTTTATCCTGGCACAAACTATCAATGAGTGTATTGTATATTACCACATTTGGTTTCACCAATAACCCTTCAATCTTTCTAAACAACTGCAGGGCAGCTTTTGTTTCTCCGGATTTACATAACCCGTTGATCAAGGTCCCATAACTAACCTCATTAAGATGAAATCCCTTTGCTATAACATGATCATGAAAGTAAAGGCTTTCCTAACCTCGCCATTAAGACAAAGACCCTTCATAAGTGTAGTTAACGTTACAGTATCAGCCTTATAACCTAACTTGAGAATCTTACCCAATATAGAAAAAGCGAAATTGATTTGATTCAGATGGCAGAAGGAATTAATCAAGATGTTTAAAGTAACAATATTAGGTTGAATTCCTTTTATTTCCATTTGATGAGAAAATGATATAGCGGTGTGGAAATGAGTCATTTTAACAAGGGAAGATAAAATTTTACAGAATTCGAAGATGTGTGGGGACATTGATAGGAACACAAACTGTGATATTCCTTAAACCACAATAATGTTTTCACGTTCAAGGTTTGTTGCTTTTTCTGTTTTTATTACCAATTTTCCTAATTTCCAATTTCTAAACCCTATTTTCCTAATTCATTGCTTCTCCTCTTATTCTTCTTTTTCAAACTCAACAACCTTATACTCTCAAACTCAATTACACAATCTCGTTTCCTCATTCAATCACTTGCTCCATCAGAAGAACCCTACACCATCCATCATCCAATTTGGCAAGATTTTAGGTTCTCTTGTCAAGGCCAATCATTACTCCATTGTTGTTTCCCTTCATCGACAAATGGAATTCAACGGAATCGCGTCAAACATAGTCACTTTGAGCATCTTGATCAATTGTTTTTCTCAATTGGGTCATAACTCTCTTTCATTTTCCGTATTTTCCAACATTCTGAAAAAGGGTTATGAGCCGGATGCCATAACTTTGACTACACTCATCAAGGGTCTTTGTCTCAAAGGCGACATTCATAAAGCATTGCACTTTCATGATAAGGTGGTAGCGCTTGGATTTCAGTTGAACCAAGTTAGTTACGGGACTTTGATCAACGGGTTATGTAAAGTTGGACAAACAAAAGCTGCCTTAGAATTGCTGAGACGAATTGATGGGAAATTGGTTCAACTTGATGTGGTGATGTACAACACGATTATTGATGGTGTGTGCAAAGATAAACTTGTTAATGATGCTTTTGATTTATATTCTGAAATGGTTGCTAAGAGAATTTGTCCTACTGTTGTCACTTATAATACTTTAATTTGTGGTTTATGCATTATGGGTCAATTGAAAGATGCAATTGGTTTGTTACATAAAATGATATTGGAAAACATCAACCCAACTGTGTATACCTTTAGTATATTGGTTGATGCATTTTGTAAGGAAGGAAAAGTGAAAGAAGCTAAAAATGTGTTTGTTGTGATGATGAAAAAAGATGTAAAACCTAACATTGTTACTTATAACTCTTTAATGGATGGATATTGTCTGGTAAATGAGGTGAACAAGGCCGAAAGTATATTCAACACTATAGCTCAAATCGGAGTGGCTCTTGACGTTCATAGTTACAGTATCATGATTAGTGGATTTTGTAAGATTAAAATGGTGGATGAAGCCATGAAACTCTTTGAAGAAATGCATTGCAAACACATTTTTCCTGATGTGGTGACGTACAATTTCCTTATTGATGGTTTGTGCAAATCGGGAAGAATCTCATATGCTTTGAAACTTATCGGTGAGATGCATGATAGAGGTCAACCACCTAATATAATTACTTACAATTCTTTATTGGATGCTTTATGCAAAAACTATCATGTTGACAAGGCAATTGAATTGTTAACAAAACTTGAAGACCACAATATACAACCAAGTGTGTGCACATACAATATTCTTATCAATGGATTATGCAAAAGTGGAAGACTAAAGGATGCGCAAAAAGTTTTTGAAGATGTTTTGGTCAAAGGCTACAATATTGATGTGTATACATATAATACTATGATCAAGGGATTTTGTAAGAAGGACTTGTTTGATGGGGCATTGGCCATGGTTTCAAAAATGAAAGCCAGTGGTTGCATTCCAGATGCTACAACTTTTGAAATAATTATCCGTTCTTTGTTTGATAAAGGTGAATATGATAAGGCAAAGAAACTTCGCGAAATGATTGTAAGAGGTCTACTATAACAATGTATGTAACTAGGTAAGATGGTTTTCTTGTTACACATTGTTATTTTGAATTTATATTTCAACTTCATGTCATTGTTTTGTTTTTGTTTTTGCTTAGCCTAATGAGAAACAAACATTTGCAGTTTGCTATTGTTGTTTCTTTTGCTAAGTGTGTTTATACTTAAAAAACTGAGAGATTGGTGAGTTTCAACTTGAGGGAAGTGGTAGAATATAATTGTTATTGTTGTCTTTGGATTTTACAACTTCTACTACACTTTCTCTAGAACACTGCAGAGTGTAGTGTGACATGACTAGCATAGAGAGAAGTCGATGAGAAGTGATTTATATTATTGACTCAAAACCATTATTAGCTTCAAGAGATCTGAAATTTAAGCCAGGACGTCTACATTATACAGAATGGAACTCACATCTCCTTGTGTTGCACCAGTATAGTTTAAATCTGCACCTGAATAGGGTGCTATCGTAGCAGAAGTTGGCTGAAGATGATTTTGTGCCAAAGAAGTTACAAGTTTTAGACTCTTGAATATTATTTCTTTAAAAAAAACTACTAACAATGTCATGACAAAAATGGAAAATTGTAGGGATTGCTCAAAACTCTAAGCATGTAACTGAGTAAGACGAGGCCTTGGAACAGGAGAGGAAGATTGCGAGAGAATCTCTTATTTCTGTTTGTGACAAAAACATAGTTAATTACAAGGCTGATGCCTGATGTTTGCAGCATGGAGCTGAACATCTTCAATAACAACAGAAAAGATGCTTGCACTAGTAAGTGTTCATGTTGTATCTTTAAACCTTAAGGGAAGAATCAAAAGGAATTAATGCATGGAATCAAATGAAATTGGAACAATCGTGTACAAGCAGATGGTATCAGTTCACTGTATTATTACAAAGAGGAGTGAGAGAAAAGGTATGAAGCCTGGAATCATGAAATCTGGGAATATCATTTGAAAATAACATTCTCCAATTTGTCTTCTGAGGTCTTCACTCAGTTAGCCTATCACTAATTGATAACCTTTCATCACCATGAACTCTCATTTTTATCAGCTCGAATTTTCAAGCATCCACCTATGATGTATGGCCTGAGATGTGTATCCTTACAATCTTTTAAATCTGATGTATCAGATTTGTTACATGTATCCTTGTGGTTATGTATTACAGTAATCGACTTTCACATAACAGTTTCTTTGGGATACTTGCTTATACTTCTGCATAAAGATTCTAGCCTTACTATGGCTAACGACTTTAGAATTCTACACTTAAGGTTGAATTGCTAAGAGCTGTGTTGTACACACAACAGGCACAAGCGTGGCCCTTAAGTTGCTGTGTACTTAAACATAAAAGAAGTATCGAGAATTGGAAAGGTCATGGAATTGCTACGAGGAGCACAACATCGTGTAGATCTTGATGCTTGTAGGAAGCATGATTCTCTTTGCTGCACAAATGCAAACTTGTAGTTTTGTATGATTTTAGGATGAATTGATTGCCCAAAATCTAGTTACCTGAATGGTATTAATAAGGTATCCTAGAATGCTATCTTTTATGATTGTTTATTTCAAGAAGTAATAAGGTTCTAATACTAGTATACATGATAAAAATCAATATTAAATTGTAACTAGGTGATTAGAGATTGAATAGCAAGTGAAGTAATTCAAAATTAATGCTTTATTCCCACTACAAGATAGTTTTAAGTACATTTTAATACGCTGATATATCTCTTTGCCGTAGGTTAGAAACTACATGACATAAATGAATTCAATGGAGATAATTTGATATTTATATATGTATATTTAGGTACACAAAGCTTCAGTTCAAAATGAAGTGAAGAGCTATATATAAAATTGGACCAAGGTAAAGTCAATTTTCTGCAACTTTTAGCTGATATGCCTACAGTTTAGAAAGTTTCCCTACTCCATCAATCTCTAAAAAATTGGGACAATTATGTAGTGCTTATGAAACTTTTAACTGAATTTCTGAATGAGTCATGTACTAAGTGGATTCTTTTGCAACATGGTGTGTGAATGGTTGAGCTTTGAAACTAATGTTAAATTTTATTATTGGAAGGATTATATGTTGTTTGACTTGATTTAAATCTTGCTTAAATGAAGTCCATGTTTTGATAGAGTTGCATATGACGCATTCACTTTGCTTAAAATTGGAGAGGTTAAGGCTTTCTGTGCATAGAATATATCGGTAACAGAGTGCATAGGGACGTGCCATCGCGAAGCGCCACCGACCACCAGCCAGAAGCGCCACCCACTGGCCACTGTCATCGCGAACAGAAGTACCGTTGTGAATAGAAGCGCCACCCAAATAATCAACACAGATTTGGAATTCAATGTATGAGTTGTATTGATTTGAATTATCACTAGTGAAGGACCTAAATGTTGTACTTAGAGTAGTAATACAATTTGAAAAGGCATGCTTGATAAGCCATTTAAAAAAAAATATTTTGACAAAAAAAAAATTATTACTGTGGTTTTGAAAACTGATGTGAAATATACATATTTAACTTAAGTGTCTATCGTATAACTGATGTGAAAACTCTAGTGTTAAATTTCAAAGTGTGTCTATTACAACAGTGGAAGCGGACCTGATGTAGAAATTCAAGATTTCACATCAGTCGCAACCTGATGTGAAAGGATGTAAACTTACCACATCATGTCACCTTACATCGGTTGCAAACTGATGTGAAAAATCATTTTCAACTGATGTAAAAAATAATTTTTGTAGTAGTGTGATCATGGTATGATTTTCGCCTTTCTTCTAATTCTCTAGTTTTTTCTTCAAGATCCTGTATAGCCCTTTTTTGGACTTCTGTCTGCTGAACAAGCTACTGGTACTAGAGTTGTAAGATATCTACATCAGCCTGAATGAAGCATCTTGAGTTATTACGCAAGCAAAACATATAAACAAGTCATTGTTTGTTGCCAACACACACAAATAGAGTTTGTCAGTGACAATAAACATTAAAACCAAACAGTCTTTTCTTTCACCTCTAGAACTCCTTTATATCATCTGGTATTTGTTGCCCACACTTCTATTTATAAATCTCCACTTTACTTTAATTTGTATCGATGTGGGACGTTTGAGTTATCTTAAATGTGGATGCAAGGGACATGGCCCATGGGTATCCTCAGTTCAGTCTGCAGCATCACCGGAGGTTATGTTAAATATGGATTACAAAAATTAATTGAAATCTAAACTACAGTGGCAGAGCCTACATTGATTTATCTCAATTAATTTCTCCTTGACTCACCGTATGTTCTTTATCATTTATCACCCACTGTTATGTTTATTAGTAAGCTAACCAATATTAATAGCATGATAAGCACGGCACAGGAACAGCTATCAGACACTTACAAATTGACACCTATAATAATTTGTAAAAATGAAATAATCCAATATAATCACATAGATCGGTGTGACACATGTTGGATATAGGACACGCCTCCGATAAAAAAAAGTGTTGGTGTTACGGAGCTTATGCTATAACACACTCAATCAAACGCAAACAGAAAAATTCAAAACAAAAAGCAATCCCATCTCTAAAAATTCAATCACACAAAAATTCAATTACACACTCAAAATAAAAATTCCATGTCTAAAAATTCAATTACATACTCAATCAAACGGAAACATAAAAATTCAAAACAATATCACAACACAATAACAAAATTAAACAAAAATTAAACAAAATTAAACAACAATCTATAACGGAAAAAAAAAATGAAAGAAAGAAAAAGGTTATATTTTTTACTGTTGAGAGAATAGTTGGTTGAATTTCGTATAATGCGGGAAGAAACAGGAGTGACAACATTTCGATTCTGAAATATTGAAAAAAACAAAACCAGACAAAGCATTAGGATTAGGAAGAAGAAAATAAAAAAAAATGTGAAACTACTCTTCGTTTTCTGCAAGAAATGAAGGAGAGAGCACATTAGAAAATAGAACTTCAAAACTCCTTCCACTATTTTACTAGAAAATTTGTCTAAGATTCTTCGGTTTTCATTTACACTTGTAATCCTTATATATACAAGGATTTCCTTTTTTGGTGGTGGCCGGGGTCGAACCCGGACCTTGCATATTCTATGCATTGTCCATACCAATTGATACAAAGATTTCATGTATACATTTAAACACGCAACATCGTTAAAATGTGTGGATTAGTTTTCGTAGTTATAGACCAAGGATAACCGATTTATAAAGAAAAAAATGTGTTAATTGAGCAACCAGGAGTTACAGGGTATTATGAGACATTTGCATAAAAAAAATGAAAAATAAGTAAATAACAACTTCCTTTCTAAGTTTTTTGTCAAAGAAAAAGAACTTCCTTTTTAAGTTCTTGTGAAAAAAACTTCCTTTTTAAGTCTTTTATCAAAAATAAAAAATTTCATTTCTAAGTCTCTTAAAAAAGAATATATTTTAATTTGTTTCCAAATAACATTTATGTCCTTTTTAATTTTAAATATAATTATATTATGTTTTATAGTATTTTTCCTTTTTAATTTCAAATATAATTATCCCGTGTTTTATGGTATTTTTCATTGAATAATGAAATTTATGTATATATAGTAAAATTTAAATAAAATCATATATCTTTTGTAATCAGATATATAGTAAATTATTTGTGATTTTTTTTTTTATAGAATTTTAATTGTGCTTCTTTTAACGTAATCTTAACATTTAATTGTGATTTTTTTATACAATTTTAATTATATCTTGAGTTTTCCAGAAACAAAAGTTAAGTGGGAAATATTTTGTGGGGGTGAAGTCAAAAGATAAAAGGGTAAAATTGGAAATTTTAATTGTTTGTTGGGTGAAGGTATAAATGTTGGGGTATAGGGTATAACTTTCAAATTATACCAAACAAATTTAACATACATAATAATAAGAGTATTACTTTTTCCACCCTACTGCCTTCTCGCACGCCCTGCAAAACTCCCAAAAATACCCCTGGTCCGGATTATATAATCCGGACCAGATTGTTAGTGATATCCGAAAAACGAAATCCGGACCAGATGTTATGTGCTTTTTTGTGTCTTTCTTTGATGTCATGAGTCTCTGTTGACCGTTATATGAACCCCATACAAGCTGCAATGCAATTGCAGGGTTCATATGAACGGTCAAGAATGACCATGACACCACCGACACCCCTAAAAAACTAAGAAAATTTGAAGAAAATGGAAGAAAAGAGGTGAAGTGAAGAATGAAGATATTTGTTGAAGATGGAAGCCTATTTATAGCCTAAAACAAGTCCTAGGTCATTTGTACAGTCAATGAAAATGTGTTAGTGGTTGTAACCGTCCAAACCTACATTAATGGCTCCACACAAAAGAATCCAATGCTGAAGTTTTCCGGATTATACATTTCGGAACGTCCTTAACCCTACAAGAAGTTCCAACTTTTCCCTCGTTCACCAGTATCGCATTATTCCGGAAAATATATTCCGGAAACCAAAGGTGCATTCCAGATTGTATTTTCCAGACTGCATCAGTGTCATGGCTGGTGGTCTGCACCACAAGCAAAACGTTTTTCAAATGTTTTTTTTTCGGTGGTCAAGTCAACAAAACGTGTTTTACCACGTTTTTTAACTGCATTTATGGCCTCCCAACCATTTTTTGACCCACCCTCCCTATAAATAGCCTTCCAAACCCCACCATTTCTCACACCATCCTCTCCCACCCTCTCCTACTTTTCTTCCTTCTACAATCATGGTTTTCCATCGTTGGCCTTTCATAGATAAGGGCCTCGTTGAAAACTTTCAGGGTTTGTATGAACGGTCAATGAGGATGGAACTGCACTGCAAAGAAGTGCGGTTCATATGGGGGTCATGTGGGTCAGTGTGGTTCTTAGCTTGGCCTGTCTGGGCGTAAGTTTGAGCACCCCTTACCTCCCTCAAGGGCATTGGTTTCTTCTTCCCGCCCTCCTCTTCCTTCCTCCCCTGGTTGCCCTCCAACAGGGAAACTACTGGTATGTCCCATCACATACCAGTGGTTAGGCTCTTAGGAGATTAGAATTAGGCTCTTAGGAGATTAGAAATAGATTTAGGTTCTTATGTAATAAGCTTAAAAAGCTTCAACATTATTGTAATGTATTGTTCATATATTAATAAAATGAGTTGTTTTTATCTTTTTGTCTTTATATTTCTGGTTTATATGTTTATTTGCATTTATTTTCGAATTTCAAAGCTTAAAATTCTGGTAAAAGACCATTCCGGAATTTATAATCCGGATAAATCTGAAAAACATTAACAATTCATTCCGGAAAATGAATTCCAAACCAGGGTTAAAAATGGAATAAATAGGGCGCGCGAGAAAAGTCATAGGATGGGGAAAGTAATACTCTAATAATAACATAATGTACGAAAAACAACTTACAGAATATATCCATAAGATGTTTTCACCTTATTTTCACAGGGCCCCATATATATATATATATATATATATATATATATATATATATATATATATATATATATATATATATATATATATATTTTATGTTAAAGACAATTTTATTAACGGAAGTCTGGCAATAAATCAAATGCCAAGACTGTAGAAATACAAGGCGGAGTTTCTTCAATCCATATGCAATCTAAATTCTTAAGAGCATATTTTGCTAAATAATGAACAAATTGGTTGGCTTCACGCCTAATATGTGAAAAATTTAAACAACGAAAACTACCCTTAAAACTAATACAATCTCGAATAATTGAGCCAACATAGTTGGGAGATTGTTGGTGAGCATTCAACGCTAAAACCACATTAGAAGCATCTGATTATGCTATAAGATTCAGAAAAGACATGTCTTTTGCAAATTCCAAACCCTTCCGCATAGCTAAAGCTTCTGCAACCTCCGAATCTGGTAAAGAAAAGACTTGCCAGCAACTAGCACCAACGACAACACCTTCATTATCTCTAACCACAGCATCAATACCCCATTTATCACCCTTTATTGGACCTGCTGCATCAACATTAAGCTTATAGAAGCCACTAAAAGGAGGTGTCCAATGAACATTAGATATTGCCAAATTTGAATCTCCACTTAGTGTCTCCACTTAGGGCCCCATATATCTTATGAAAACATGTTATAGTTTACATAAAAACAATTTGACACAAATTTTTATTTTTACAATATTTTTTAAGGACATAAAAGAGATTATCTATTACAAAATTGCCTCATTTTTAGTTATTTTTTTCTTTTCTAAAAAAAATATTTTTTTTTTATAAAAAAAGCTGATATAATTTTTTTTAGGTATTTTTTTCTTTTCTAAAAAAAAAATATATTTTTTTATAAAAAAAGCTGATATAATAATGAGCCGTTTTTTCTAAAAAAAAAAAATATTTTTTATTAAAAAAAGCTGATATGAATAATGAGCCGTTTTTTCTAAAAAAAAAAAATATTTTTTATAAAAAAAAGCTGATATAATAATTAATGATATAATAATTAATAATGAGCCGTAACCGTCCGTTTAACCATTAAAAATTTGTATTTAAATTTAATAATCAACTCCTTAATATATATCACCTATTATTTGTTGCCCACACTTCTATTTATAAATCTCTACTTTTCTTTCATTTGTATCGATGTGGGACATTTGAGTTATTTAAATGTGGATGCAATGGACATGGGCATCCTCTGTTCAGTCGGCATTACCGGATGTTATGTTAAATATGGATTGAAAAATTAATTGAGGTCTCAACAAGTTGGTTATTGATTGTTTCATTAGCTTATTGTCTTACTTGTCACAACTAGAGGTGTCAATGGAGCCCCAAATTTCAAAGTCCATTTAAAAAAGCCCTTACCAATAGGGGTGTGCAAATGGTTTATCCAAACTGAACCACATTAAATTTATGGATACAATTTGGATCAAAAAACTACTTTCACAAAAAAATGGATTTTTTTAAAACCAGTTCGATACAGTTCAGTCCGGTTCAGAACCGGTTCATGTAACTTGAACCGGATTTTGTCCTGAACCGGTTTTAATACTTTGAACTGGTTTTCTATCGACAACCGGATTTTATGCCTAACGTACAAAACTGAATCAGTCCATCTATGTTCTTTTTTTCCTACACCTACCACCGCCGCTTCTCTCCCCTACCACCGTCGTTTCTCTCTCCTCCGCCACCGCTACTGCCGTTTCTCTCTACTCGCCACAACCACTTCTCTCCCTTCGTTGCTCTCCCTCATGTGTTGTTATAAATCCAGTTTCCAGAAAATCAAAATTACCGCACATCATGCAATTCACATCAGATTCGTATTCAATAACTCTGAAAACGAAATCCACAATTAGAAGTTGAGATTAATCAAGAAATTGAGATTCATTAATAAGATCGGAGATCTATGCTATGGGTTGTGAAATCAACAGCAAAACCGAATGGAACAAAGGAGCTGTGTCGTTTGCAGAAGAAGAAGAAGAAAAAGATGGAGACTTGAAAGCTGCGCCTGCGATGCATATATATATATATATATATATATATATATATATATATATATATATCAGTGAAATGACAGTGATAGGGTTTGATTCCGTAAAAAAAAAAACAG
Organism: Medicago sativa; assembly: GCF_051527215.1. NCBI lineage: Eukaryota > Viridiplantae > Streptophyta > Magnoliopsida > Fabales > Fabaceae > Medicago > Medicago sativa. The sequence continues at coordinate 60,218,060 of NC_140751.1, read as the reverse complement.
TGATAGGGTTTGTGAAACGGGTATGGATAGTGACCGGTTTTGAGAAACGGTTAACCAACTTGTTTTTTAATTATGAAACTGGACCGGGTCAGTTTTGTAACTGTTAATTTGGGCTTTTTTGGATCAGTTAACTGGATTTTAAGATACAGTTCATGTATCCAGTTTTTATGCACACCCCTACTTACCAAGCCCACTAAATTAATGTCCTCTAATTGAAAAGAATTATTTGGGGTCAAGCCCACTATAAAATCTATTTATTTGTGGGCCTAATAAAGCCCCATATTATAATTTTTTTCTTAACAGTTTATTTATGCAAAATAGCTTATTCGAAATAGTTTATTTATGCAAAACAACTTATTAGAATGACTTTTTAAAAACCGCTTATTCAAAACAACTTATTTATGCAAAACAGCTTATTCCGATCTCATTTTTAAAAACAACTTATTCAAAACAGCTTATTTATGCAAAACAGCTTATTCGAAACAACTTATTTATACAAAACAGCTTATTTGTGCAAAACAGCTTATTCAAAACAGCTTATTTATACAAAACAGCTTATTCCGATTTCATTTTAAAAAACAACTTATTCAAAACAGCTTATTTATGCAAAACAGCTTATTCGAAACAACTTATTTATACAAAACAACTTATTTGTGCAAAACAACTTATTTATACAAAACATCTTATTCCGATTTCATTTTAAAAAACAACTTATTCAAAACAGCTTATTTATGCAAAACAACATATTTATGCAAAACAACTTATTCAAAACAGCTTATTTATGCAAAATAAATAAGATGTTTTGAATAAGCTGTTTTGCACAAATAAGCTGTTTTGTATAAATAAGTTGTTTCGAATAAGCTGTTTTGCATAAATAAGCTGTTTTGAATAAGTTGTTTTGTATAAATAAGTTGTTTTGAATAAGCTGTTTTGCACAAATAAGCTGTTTTGTATATATAAGTTGTTTCGAATAAGCTGTTTTGCGTAAATAAGCTGTTTTGAATAAGTTGTTTTTTAAAATGAAATCGGAATAAGCTGTTTTGCACAAATAAGCTATTTTGTATAAATAAGTTGTTTCGAATAAGCTGTTTTGCATAAATAAGCTGTTTTGAATAAGTTGTTTTGCATAAATAAGCTGTTTTGCATAAATAAACTGTTTTGAATAAGTTGTTTTTTAAAATGAAATCGGAATGAGCTGTTTTGTATAAATAAGCTGTTTTGCACAAATAAGCTGTTTTGGATAAATAAGTTGTTTTGAATAAGCTGTTTTGCACAAATAAGCTATTTTGTATAAATAAGTTGTTTCGAATAAGCTGTTTTGCATAAATAAGTTGTTTTGAATAAGTTGTTTTGCATAAATAAGTTGTTTTGAATAAGTTGTTTTTTATAATGAAATCGTAATAAGCTATTTTGTATAAATAATTTGTTTTGAATTAAAAAAATACTTTAAAAATAGTTTTTTTTTTTTAAAAAAAACTTTAAAAGAAAATGTTTATAGAAATTTTGAGGCTTGGGGGCTTTTGATTTGTGGGCTTCCATGAATGTGGGCCTTTTAATCTTGTGGATTTTTAAGCCCCATTACTATGTGGGCTGGGGCCAAAACTTCAAGGCCCCATGATATTGACACCTCTAGTCACAACTACAGAGGCAGTGCCTACATTGATTTATCGTTTGACTAACTCATGTTTATTCGTAATTTGACTAACTCATGTTTATTCGTATGAGAACCAATATTAACAACATGATAAACACGGACCTAGAATAGCCACCGGATACGATCCGGACACTTACACGTTGACACCTTTAATAATTTGAGAAAATGAAATAATTCAATATAATCACATGGATAAATGGACAAAATGCAATCCCATGTCTAAAAATTCAATTACATACTCAATCAAATGTAAACTGAAAAATTCAAAACAATATCACAACATAATAAATAGATTAAACAACAATCATAACGGAAAAAAAATGAGGGAAAGAAAAAGAGTAATGATATTTGTATATCCAATTGATGACAACTTTGGTGACAACCTTGTTTTTCTCTCTTCTTATTGGTCAAAAACAATGGAGAGGGAAAAAGGAAGAGAGAGAATAAGAATGTCAAGTGAGTATGAGAGAGAAAGTTATTCAAAAGTTGTTGCAAAATGGTTGTACAAATATCATTTCTCAAAGAAAAAAGGTTATGTTTTTTTACTGTTGCGAGAATAGTTGGGAATAAAACGCTGGAAGAAACAAGAGTGACAAGATGAGCCTTTTCCATTTCGATTATGAAATATTGAAGAAAACAAAACACGAAGCATTAGGATTAGGATTAGGAAGAAGATGGAAAAAAAATGTGAAACTGTTCTTCGTTTTTTGCAAGAAATGAAGAAGGAAAAAGCACAGTAGAAAAAAGAACTTCAAAACTCCTTCCACTATTTTACTATTTACATTTGTAATCATTATATATAAGGATTTCATTGGTGTAGAAAGATCTTATGCGGTAAGTATTAAAAACATTTGAATGAGATAACATAAGTCTCTTCTAGTTTATTAACGATCTTGGACTTGAACCTGAATTTAGACAGACAACTTCATTTTAGTGTGGGGATTAATTTTCGTAGTTATACATGGAGAGTAACCGATTTATAAGAAGAAGAAAAAATGTGTTAAGCGAGCAACCAGGAGATACAGGGTATTATGAGACATTTTCTATATATAAAAAAAATGAAAATTAAGTAGAAAAGTAAATATCAACTTCCTTTTTAAGTTCTTGTAAAAAAAAAAAACTTCCTTTTTAAGTCTTTTGTCAAAAATAAAAAAATTTCATTTTTAAATCCCTTAAAAAAATTATATTTTATGTTGTTTCCAAATAACGTTTATGTCCTTTTTAATTTTAAATATAATTATATTGTGTTTTATAGTATTTTTCCTTTTTAATTTCTAATATAATTATCCCATATTTTGTAGTATCTTTCATTGTATAATAAAATTTAAATAAAATCATATATCTTTTGTAATCTTAACAATTAATTGTGACTTTTTTTTAGAACTTTAATTGTGATTCTTTTAACGTAATCTTAACAATTAATTGTAATTTATTGTTTTACCTTTTTTGAATAAAAAAATCTTAGATAAAAAAGTTGAACTATCCTTTAATTTTATTTTGTTTGAGTACATCAATTATCCTTAAAGTATTTACCAGATAACATTTCATATCATTCTTCAAAAAAAAATCATTTACTTCAACAAATGAAAAACATTTCATGTCCTTTCTTAATAGAATTTTAATTGTGATTATTTTTATTTCTTCAAAAAAAATTGTGATTATTTTTACTTAAACAATTAATTGTGCTTATTTTTTTTGGATAAATATGTTTTTAATCCCAAAAAAAATCACGACCTTTTAAGTTTAGTCCTCTTTAAATTTTAATGATAATTTTAGCTCTTCACAATATCACAGTTTGTAAGAATAATCCATATTATCCTTAAAAAAATGGTCTATATTATTAAACTTTTTAAAAAAATTATATTTTTCGTTCTCAAAATAGTCCATATAAATTAAAAATAACGGCTAAAATTTATTATTTTTTTAGGGACTAAACTAAAATTGTGATTATGTAGGGACTAAAAAGATATTTAACCTTTTTTCTTGAGTAAATAAATCTTATCATAAGTTATATTTAAAAGAATCAATTCAATGAACCAAATCAATGTGATAGTCACTAACTATGTGATTCAGAGAACTCTAAGATATATTCCATCAACAAAAAAAAGAATAATGAAAAATAAAGGAAAATTTTAAAAGTAATAAACAAATTCCATTTTAAATCCCGTCAAAATATCTCTTTTAAGTCATATTGAATTGTTGTTTCGACTAGCTACCGGAAGAGTAGCATTAGTTGCGTGTCAATCCTCCATAAGGTGACAAACTCGATCTACTACATGAGCACATGTTTCTGTGGCTTCTTGCCAAAGTTTGAGATTTCTATGCTTCCAAAGGCTCCAAAGGACAGCTGCAAATCGTTGACCAAGTTCTTGTGAGAATTGATGTAACAATTCAAAAATGGCATCAACTGCTGAATTCTTTTCGAGAAACACCTTATGAACCGCATTCCAAAGGCCAATCTTATGCCAAACCTGCACAGTAAAAGGACACTCAAAACAAATATGTGCAAGGTTTTCAATAAATTCAGTTCGTAATGACCAGACAACAACAATAACACCGATAAGACAAGGTAATTCAGTTACAACTCGAATTTCCTCTTCTTCTACAACAACGAGTGATATGGCTTCAGACAGGTGGCGGCGTCCACAACGAGGCCGTCTGAAATGTAATGTTGATGCTTCATTTTCGAATCAGTTGAATAGAACAGGTATTGGAATATGTATCCGTGATGATGAAGGTACCTTTGTGTTGGCTCAAACTATCCTGCTCTCTCCTATGTATTATGTTGCCGTGGGAGAAGCCTTGGGTTTATTCCACGCCTTACAATGGCTAAGCGACATGCAATTTGACGACGTTGATGTCGTCTTGGATTCAAAGATTACAATAGACACCTTCCACAATCGTCAGGTTGATGTTACGGAATTTGGACAAGTAATTTCAGCATGCCAGAGTCTTTTCAACACACACTTCTCAAACTCTAAGGTCGAGTTCAACAGGCGACAAGCAAATGAGGTAGCTCATACACTTGCCGGGGTTGCTGCATTAATCGCTAGTCCCACTATTTATTATTGTGTACTTCGTTGTATAAACTCTCTTATTATTAATGAAATGCTATAAGCATACTCCTTTTCTTTCAGAAAAAAAGTCATATTCAAATGACACATATGTTTTTTTAATTTTAAATATAATTATACTGCATTTTATAATATTTTTCACAAATATATAGTAAAATTAAAATAAAGTTATATATCAATTATAATATTAACAATTATTTCATTCGTTTGGTACTTCAGCAGGTTTTGCATAATCGCGATGTTCTTTTATGCATTTAATTTGGTTTGCTAGTTCGTGGGTTATTTGGAAGGAAAATAATGCTAGATTTTTCTAAGCCAAAGAAAACTCACTTTCTCAACTTCTGGAGAACATCAAACTTCTTTCGTATTCGTGGTTCAAAGCTAAATTTGTCATTTATCATTATAAGTTTTATGATTGGTGCTAGAACCCGTTCTCATGTTTGGGTCTAGGCTAACTGTTGCTATTTTTGTTGAATCATTGCTGTAATTATTTGTTATTTCCTTTGGCACACCTTTTGCTGGGGGATAGCCGGCTGATTTAATATATTCCATTTTGATTTTTTCAAAAAAATAATATTTATTTGTGATTTTTTTCAAAGAATTTTAATGTTGATTCTTTTAACATTAACAATTAATTGTAATTTTTTTTAGCTTTCTGAATGAATAAATTTTTTCTAATTAGTTCAATGGGCCAAATTAATGTGCTTAGTCATCAACCATGTGATTCAGATAATTATGAGATATATTCTATCAAAAAAATAGAGAGAAATAAGGGAGAGCTACATTGGAAAAAAGCGTGATGGAAGTTATTCCTATATAAAGGCTGGATACGGATACGTGTTCGAGTATGATACGATACGGGTACGCGGATACGCGAATTTTTTAAAATTTAGGATACAATACGGCTAAGATACGTTAACAAATTTTTTATATTAAAACTTATATGTATGTAAAATACTTGAAGAAAATAAACATTGATTAAAAGAACTCAACACAAATTTTATCTAATGTTGATTAACTGAATCACCTCTCTCGTTACCTTCATCCACAAGAAGTATAATTTTAAGTGATTCATCGAGAAACAATTCTAGTGAAGCATATCTAAAATTGAATCGTATACATCTCTATTGAATGTCTACAACATTGTCTCACTTTTTTACTCTTCATCTTTCTCTAGGATACGTATTTGTGTAGTATCTTTGTGTATATGCGAAGTATCGTATAAGTATCCGTTAAAATATTTTTTAAAAATTTAAATAATTAATTCCGATACTTCATGGGTGCGTATCTGCGAGCATCCGTGTAGTATCGGTATCTGATACGTATCCGATACGGGTACGTCTCCGTTTTGGAGTATCCAGACTTCATAGCTAGTATATACCCTATGATGACAGTTGTTATTTCTAAGTTTTGTATTGAAGAGATTCAGAGACTGCAAATGAAAATTATTTGGGGTGAATATGATAATGAGAGAAAGGGTCATGAAGTGGGTTAGGAGAAGGTGACTAAGCCGAAAGAGATGGGTGGCATTGCGCTTCGAAGATTAGATTTGATGAACAAGGTTTGTATTTTAAAGTTTGGTGTGAGGTGCTGCACGAAAAGTATAAATGCAGCGAGAGTATGAAGGATTTTGTAGATAGATATTCGAGCTCTAATTTATGGAAGGTCGTTGTTAAATTGTGGCCTAATTTAACTTAGTGTTGCTTTTGGTATTTGGGGGACGGTAGGAGTGTGGAGGCTTGGAGTTGTACATGGATTGATTTGGAAGTTCATGTAAATGATATGAATTTGTGAATTCATGATGATATTAAACATGTAGAAGTTGTTGATTTTGTATCAAGTAGTGGCGTATGGAATTAGAGTGTTATGGAAAATTGGATGCCTATAAATATTATGCAAAAAATAGCACGTATCCCTCCTCCAAGTGATTATTGTGGTGCGTGTAAGTACATGTGTCATGTGTGTAGTTTGGGACTCGAATATTTATTTTCGGTAGCTAGTATGTACAAGATTTTGTGTAACTTCTATCAGGATAATGATGATTGAGATTGGAGATCGATTTGGAAATTACGAGTGCCCGTTGATGACAGTCCGTCATTCCACATTTTTAGAGTCTTTTTATGATATTTTTATAGCATTTAGGGAGTCAATTACTTGTAATTCATGGTGAAATCAGATTAAAACAGGAACAAGAGCCCAAAGGAAGAAATTGAGAAAAAAAGGAAAAAATGTGAAGAATCGTGCCACGTTTGCTCTAATCATTGCACGTTGCAAGGATGTAGAGTTCACTGATGCGTTCTGGAAATTTCGTGGCACGATGAACCACGAAACGTGCCACGATGATTAAATATAGTTGCTGCCACGTATGAATTAATTTGGGTGGTGTGAATAATAGAAAGATTAGGAAAGGAATTGGGCTTTGACCTAATGGTGGGTGTTGACCCGAAAAGAAAAACAAGAAGAAAAGTTACTTGGAAAGAAAGAAAGGAAAACGGCACATGACATGGTATATAAAGGAGAAAGTTGCTTTTTTGACAAAGAATACTTCCAATTGACACATGGAAATGACCTTAATGCCCCCAGTGGTTGTTAACTGCCGCTGGAAAAAACGTCGGTAGTTAACTACCGTTGAGTGCCAGCGGTTGTTAACTACCGCCGAAGTTGAATGTAGCGGTTGTTAACTGCCGCTACGTGCTTAACATTTTCCAGAAGCTCATTTCCATCTTCCTTATTTTGTGTCTTTCCTAACCAATTTTAACTTTCATTTTCATCTAAAATTTTTATCAAATAACCAATTGAAAATTCTTCTAAAATTTTCATCTAATAATACCTAAACATATTCATCCAATATTTAACAGGAACATGGTAAAATTAAAACGCAAGAAATAATATAAAACGAACGTACGTATATGTCATAAAAATAGAAAAATGTATGGAACATGTCATAATAATACATCATGATCATCATACTCAAAAAACACATAAGTAAATCCTAATACTAATCAGCCATGCCTAGCCTGCCTCTGCTGCCCCCTGCGCCGCCTGGAAATCTGATAAGTAAGGACAGGCTCAGTAGCACTAACTATCCGCAAGACCTCCTGGACAACCTCCTCTTTAGTCATCTCGCCATGCCTGGCCGCAATATCTCGGGCTATGTGCGCCACATCCCGGACGATCGTCAGTGTGTCAAGCTACCTCCGAGTCTTAGGGACATACGGGTCATCAACCCTCTTTTCTCTCCGAGCACTAGCGATACTCGCCTCTTTACCTCTCCGCATCTTATCCTCTTTAATAACCTGCTGCTGCTCATCCGTATCCCTAGCCATAGCTGTACAAAACACAAATTAAAAGAAGGCATAAATACGTGGGCAATGTATACTTTACGGTAACATGATTCTAAGTCATTGAACATATCATAAAAATCCAAGGCATTGAACCTAAGGCAAGTAACATGTAACATATCACAAATATAACTTAGGCATTCATAAAAATCCAAACTTAGAATAATTCAACTTGGGCATTTCATCAAAAAAAATTATGTATCGTATAACATTATGTCATTCTTAAACTTGCCAAAAAATGTCAAAATCCAGGCTTATAATAATTACAACATCTATACATTATAAAATTGAACATACTTGAAAAAAAATTACACAAAAAAAGCAACAATTTCTCACTTATGCATTTTATCAAACACCTTATGTGCATTCTAAAGTAGGAGCATAATTAGTGTGATTTGAACATCTAAAGGGCTACATTGTACCTGCATTGTTTCTAAACAACAAATACAGCAGAAACAATCCATTACAACATCAAATTTTATACTAATTTGCAATTTCTAAACCGAGTAATGATATTTTGACATCCATTTGATGACAACTTTGTTGACAATCTTGTTTTTCTTACTTCTTATTGGTCAAAAACAATGGAGAGAGAAAAAGGAAGAGAGAGAATAACAACATCATGTGAGTATGAGAGAGAAAGTTGTCCAAAAGTTGTCAAAAAGTGGTTGTCAAAATATCATTTCTGTTCTAAACCTAACCTAAACACTAACATTTTGCTAAAATTATGAAACTACAACCCTAAACAATCTACATTGCATGTAAATAGGAATAAAGGCACTTACTTGTGATTTACTTGAAGCAAATTGGATGATTTTCGTGCAAATGATTGTTTGGGTGAATTTGGTTTGCTTTGAACTTGTGTTGAGTGTTTCTGTAAACCATAAACTACAGCTTCTGCGTTCTTAAGATGCAGAACTCAGCGGTTGTTAACAACCGCTGGAACTCAGCAGTAGTTAACAACCGGCGTGATTACCAGCGGTTGTTAACTACCGCCAGGGGCATTAAGGTCATTTTCATGTGTCAATTGGAAGTATTCTATGTCAAAAAAGCAATTTTCTATAAAGGAAGCATCACACTTTGGCCATTCATTCACGTTTCTTGGCAGCCATTCAGGTTTCGGCGGATCACGTTTTTGGAAGGAGAGAAGCCGCAAGCAACACGAGACAAAAGGAGGAGGAGAAAAGCTCATGGAATTTGGAATATGCAACAGTACTGATTAAATAGAGCAAAGCCGGTAACACTATAATTCGATCGGTTTATTTCTTTTAATATGTTGTTTATTTCTTTGATCATGTGTAGCTAATTTCCTTTGATTAAGCCATGCTGAACCTATTGTAATATATGAATAAGTAGTTGAACTCTCTTTATTATCAATGTTATTCAGTCTTTATTTAGAATTATTTGTGTTCATTGCTTTTTATATGATTGTTTGTATGACTATTAACCCTAGCTTCTTGCAATCAAATAAATTGATCTTAGGAATTGAATGACTACTAGCCCTAGCTTTTAATCCTGAAATAATAATTTTGTTTAACTCAACACTAGGAACCTAGAGATAGGAAATTGAGAGTTATGACATATAAATTGACGTTCTGATGTTGCTTCCACAGTTATTCAATCTAGTTAAGAGATTAATAGGGTTATAACTTAGGAAAGGGTTTTGAGTCAAAAGATTGATCTAAACCACTTAGTTAATTTGTCGTAAAGAATGAATAGTAATTGAGAGTAAAGAGAGGTAAACTAATCATATAGAGCAATAGCAGATTCATCGGCTTAATCATTCATCTTCCATATAATCTCCAACCATTTTTATTTACTTGCAATTTATTATTTTTAGCATTTAATCCAACTGCCTAGGGCAACCATTATAATCTTTACACATCCTTAATTTTAACATCTTTGTCAAGTAGAAATTGAAACAGTCCATGTGGATACGAACTTATAAATTTTATTACTTCGATATATTTTTGGTACACTTGCCAGATATCTATCACCCGTAAGGGTGAGGCACTTTGTTCGGATTATGTGGCATGACATGCTTTTGACAAACACCAACAAAAGTAGGATGGGTCTTGGTAGTGTTATATGTGGGTATTGTGGTTGTATTATTTAAAGTACTTTACATGTCATTGGAGAATGTCATCCTGTAATGCGTCTTTGGTTGAATGTTGTGCATGTGAGTGCTAGAGATATGAAGCAACGGTTAGTTTTCAACATGAGTTAATGGGTTGGAAAATGGTGGTTGGGTGGAAGGATTTTTAGGCTATGGCGTGTCAATGTTTGTGGCCTTGGAGGAACAAAGAGATTCATGAAGAGCACTTTTTTTTTTCTAGCCTCATTATCCATCCAATCATGTTTTGAAGCTTATTTGAGAATATTATAGAGCATACAAGGCGAATAGAGTTGTTATGGCATCACCTTGTGAAATTGTTCAAATTGGTTGGAACTTGGAAAATGGCTATCATAAAGATAATGAGTTAGCTGGTTGTGGTGGTGTTATTCGTGGAAGTGATGGTGAATGGGTTGGTGGCTTTGTTAAAGGTGTTCGTATGTGTAGTGCCTATATGGCAGAGCTTTGGGTAATGTTTGAAGGTTTGAAGTATGCAAGAAGGTTCAAATTCAAAGCAGATGAATTGAATGTGGATTCTTTGGTGGTTTCTAATGTCCTTTCTAATAATAAGAATGGAAGCCCATTGGTTGTGAAGATTCGTCGATTGCTTGAGTTAGAGTGGGAGGTAGTGGTGCATCACTACTACAGTTAAGCCAGTCAGGGTGAGGATGTCTTGGTAAACTTCAGATGCTTGAACGCCGATTGTTTATTAGGAGACTTGTCCGAGTTAATTCTCTATTTTGGTTGATGCTGATATTAGGGGATTTAGTGCTCCACGTTTAGTCCCTTTGTAGCCGGTTTTTTTTTATTTCCGTGTTTTAACCCTGTTTGATAAAAAAAAGTATATAACAACATCCATTTTATGTCCAATAAAAAAAACCGCTTTTATTTCATTTCCAAATAGATTTATGTCTTTTTTATCAAAGCATTAAATGCAAAACATACGAAAATTAAATATAACTCATACCATAATTGAATAAAGAAATTGCATAAATGAGTTTCAACAAATAAATAGAGGTTTACCTTAGAACCTTAATCTTTAGGTGTTGAGTTACTCATGATAACTAAATACATAATCAAAGAAAAACAAAACATACCCCTAGAACAAACTGTCGGAGCTTGTAACTCCTTTTTGATGCTTCGGTGCTTGCCTTCGTCTTGAACCGCCAATTTTCTGAATGAATATTTATCGGTGCACATAGCCCTTTTAGCTAGGAATTTTTCCACTGGGTTTACATTGGGTTATTGGCCATTTTCCCCTAACATGCAGTCGAAAAACAACAGAAGCTATTTTTTTTCTTGCCCCGCTTTTTTTCCCTCCAACAAATATTGCAAAAACAAAATCAAAGCAAACTAACTATTTTTTTATTTGGATTTTTCCTTGAATCAAACCGAGTGACATCCTAACTAAAATATCTTTATTAATAATTAATAGAGTAGTTAGTTGGATTGAAATACCATAAATAAAAAATTATATGGTTATGAAGTAGTTGAATATTGATGGAAGTTGTAGTACTTCCGGTATTGGTTTTAGAGGTTTACTTCATGATAACAAAGGAGATTAGATAGTAGGATTCTCTTCCGGTGAGGGGGAGATATGCTTTTGAGCTGACATATGCATTGTTTAAATGAACTTACATTGAGATACTATAATTAAATCCTTAAGATTGTTGTAAAATATTGACATAAAATTATATCCAAATAATAATCTACATATAAAAATAAGAAATAATTAAACATTAAAGAGAATAAACAAGAGAGATATCAAGTAAACTTATCTGTGCTATATATTATTGTATGACTTGGCCATCGACACAGGTCCATCAATATCCTCCACCGACAATTCATATTAAACCCACACAATAGTAATCCGGTATATAACCTGAGGTGTGCTGATCGCACTGTCCTTAAGGATTTATCCACCTCATAAGCGCAAATCCCCCAGGATTCAGCAGGCTCTTCTTGGTTTGAAACCAAGGATGCAGAACTATCAAGAAGAAATATTTTCAGGAGGATGTAACCCATAATTATATGTCAGACTCATGAAAATCTATTTATGTGTAGCTTGAAGCATAAAAAGAAAAGAGGGATATTTGTTTAGAATGTGCATGAGTTTGTAAAACCAAAAGAAAAAATAGTTTTCCTGATCTCAAAATTAAAAGAACGTAAACTCCATATGTAAATTGGCAGTTAGCTTTTTGAGCATAAATAGGCACAATCTTCTCAAATACAATAATAACTCATAGTCAAAGTATGACTGCTTTCTTAACATTGTTTCCGTTGCAAAATAAATACCATGTGCCCAATTTATTGTTTCAAATGAGAGTAGACTTAATCTAGTCAAAATGATGGGCAAAAGTTATGGTGCATAAGAAAATTCTTATGCATTGTGCATAAACACTTCACAACCATGAAATCTAATGTACATGTGTCATAATCCTAGGCTTCTCAAATTGGGCCTCTCAAATTACACCAAATCAAGGAATAAAGAAAGAGGTATAAGTGACATGAAGCATGAGCTTCATCTTCTCTCTACAAACAGCAGATCGGAGAAGAAAGGGAAGGGTGGTCGAAACACCTCCGACGCGGTGGTCGGCCGGAGAGCCGCCACGCCGGAGTTTTTTTTTTACTTTATTCTGAAATTTTTTATACCAAACCACTCCTCTTTCTCTTCTCTACTCGAATCTACAAACAAAAACACAAAAAGATGAACAAAACAAGCTAGATCTACAGTTTTAGAAACCGAAATCCAAACAAACGTTCTACCTCTCTTTGAGCTTCGATCCAGTTGCTTGTTCCTCTTTTTCTTTTTGTTCAAGCACGATTTGTTTCTTTGAAGGTAACGGTTCGGATTTGCAAACCCTTGAGTGTGTTGGATTCGGAAAAAAATCGAAACAGTGATGAGTTTTGTGAGTTTTTGTGTAGTTTGATGAGTTTTGTGATGAACACTATGGATGTGTTCTTGAGGTTCTGGAAAAATGCATATGAATGTTCATGAGGTTATGGAATTTTGCTGGAAAAATGTTTGATGGATTTGTCGTGAAAGCTTAAAAAATGAATTGCTGAAAAATATTGTTCATGTTGTTCTTGCTGGAAACCATTCCCACGGCAAAATGGTTTTGGAGTACAACTCACAGAAACCATTTCCACAACAAAATGGTTTTGGAGTACAACTCACAGAAACCATTCCTTTCCTCCTCCTCCAATTGTAACAGTCCAAAACTGAATGATGGCAATGACTCTAGGTTCTTAGTTTTTTTCACTTGTTGGAAACCATTATGTACATTTAATGGTTTTGGAGTACAACTCACAGAAACCATTTCCACAGCAAAATGGTTTTGACATAATTTCATGTTTTCATTTTTTATTACATGTTTTCATTTTATCTAAGACATGTTGAGTTTTTTACATGTTAGTGTGAATTTTTTTTGAACTGGAGCATTTTTTTTTCTTCTCCAAATAGTGAAGATTTTGTGCAATTAATTTTAGGGATGTGAGAAAAACTGGCCGGTTGACAAAACTGTAAAATTTTATCGAAAACTTCTTACAATAATAGATTTTATATATAAAAAAAATGTTTGAGATAAAAATAAGAACTAATTGAAATTAATCAAATTGTTGGACTCAACAAACTTTTGTTAATAACGAATCAATTGAAAATATGAGTTTTAATGTTATAGATGGAACATTGTTCGGATAAACTTTTTATTTATTTTTGGTACAAGTTATTTCCCTCACAAATGAACTCCCAATTGTCAATGCTCCTTTCCTGAGAATTAAGGTTTCGTTTGGGGTGTAGGAAGCAATTATGTTGGGCTATCGGTTAATGGGTTGGGATTTATGCACGGTGCATAAGAATTTCCTTATGCACCATAACCACACCCAAAATGATGTGGCTAAACAAATTAGACCAAGTCAAATATTATAATTAATAATATGATAATAATTTTTTATTAAAATATTTTTCTATATTTCTCAATTGAAAATATGAGACACAAAATATTTGAAACTTTTGAAATATATTCAAAATTTACACTTTTTGCTGAGCTATTTGGGGTTTACAATGGTTTGATGTTGGTAATCAACAACTCTATTCAGCAGGTTATTTGTGAGATGGATTCTTTAGAAGTCCTCCATCTTCTTCAACATTTAGAACACTCACATATGCATGTATACACTTCTTGTTGGTGAAGAATTTTGGTTTAAAGGAGCATATTTCTAACATTTCTTTCCATCATATGCTTAGAGAGGGCAACTGTTGCGCATATCAGGCGCTCTTCAAGGTTAGGTGCGACCTTTTGACAAGCTCCCCTATCGGAGTTTGAGACAGGTTGAGCCTTGTTTATTGATTTTTTTTTCTTTTTCTTTGCTTTGTCATTCTACCAAAAAGAATCAATAAATAAAAAATTATAAGTGAAAAATTTAATTAACATTTCATCGATATTTTAAAATAAAAAATTATACGAGAAAGACAAATATACTAAAGGCTTAATTGCATGTTTGGTCCCTTATGTTTATTTTAGTTTTCAAGTTGGTCCCTTACGTTTTGAAAATTTCAAGTTAGTCCCTTATGTTTATTTTAGTTTTCAAGTTGGTCCCTTACGTTTTGAAAGTTTCAAGTTAGTCCCTTATGTTTATTTTAGTTTTCAAGTTGGTCCCTTATGTTTATTTTAGTTTTCAAGTTGGTCCCTTATGTTTTGGACCGACTTGAAAACTAAAATAAACATAAGGGACCAACTTGAAAACTAAAATAAACATAAGGGACTAACTTGAAACTTTCAAAACGTAAGGGACCAACTTGAAAACTTTTAAAACGTAAGGGACCAACTTGAAACTTTCAAAACGTAAGGGACCAACTTGAAAACTAAAATAAACATAAGGGACCAAACATGCAATTAAGCCTATACTAAACTTGACAATTATATGAAAAAAAGGAAGCATGATAATAGATAGCCACTTCATGCATGCTTGTAGATGAAGTCTCTTCTTTTCCACCTTTAATCAACAAACCTAGAAAAGCCTCAAGAGTGAATCAACAATATAATGAGAGAAAGAGAAACATGAAGATTTTCTTTTTGTGGTCCATGTAAAACTATACAAGGAAAGCTAGCCTCGGTAATGATTCAAATTTTAGGATCCAACGTTCACAAACAAATAAAAAATTGGACCGTTTTGTTTTTCTTTTTTATAAATCCAGTCTCTAAACTCTCACTTTTGAGTTGATATAAATAGTTTTGAGATTAAATTGACAAGAAAATAGTTTAGATTAAATTGACTTGTTTTGAAGCAATCGTGTCTTTTCAACCTACTATAGTTTATTGTGGATATCCCTTTGCCATCTTGTTTTTTTAATGATAAATGTTAATTATTGTATTTTTTTATGCATATGTTTTGTTAGTAGTAATCAGATATGAACTGATAATATTTTTTGAGAGGAGTTGAAGTGATAATGTATATTTTTTTTGTCACGTAGAGCTGGGAGTGTGCACATTTTTCGGTTATGAGGCAAGCAGTTGAAATAGTAGAAATCAATAATGCCTCCAAAAAGCAAGATGATTAATCTTTAGTCAAAAGATTGATAAATTTAACCATGTACTCCCTCAAAATACATGTTCAATTTTTGCAATGTGCACTATTCATTTGACTTACTTTAACCATACTTTTTAACTAATGTATAAATACAAATATTAGCATGTAAGATGTTGTTTGATTTGTCTCGACAAATATTTTCAAAATATTAAATTTTTATAATTTTTTACTATTAAATTTTTTACTTTAGATTATTAAAGATATTAACAGTCAAAATTGTGCATTGGCATATGTGAAGTGGTTGACTTGGACATGTATTTTGAAACGGAGGGAGTAATTAGATTCAAGTGGAGTAACAAAAATAAAAAGATTCAAGTGGTTAATAAACTCTACTAAATGACAAATTGTTCAGTAGAACTTGAGTTCTATTTTTGAGTGGAACAATTCTTGGCCAACTATACTTACCTTACGGCTGAATTATGCATTAACAGGGTACCCTACTTAATCATCCAATTTTTAAAATTAATATTCTATTAATCGATCAAATACCGTGTTTCTTTTGAACATGAAGAAAACAAAAAGAAAAAAAAATGAAAACAACAACAAAACAGGAAATGTCAAGTCTTGATAAAAGTTGTCCCCGTAGCCTATTTGACAATTAACAGGACAGTTCAAGGTTTTGAGGAGGTGCTGCAGAATGTTTCAAGAAATTGCTAGAGGAAGTTTTGCTATAAATTAAGCATATAGTATTTCTTTCTTAGGAATGTACGTGTTCAAGTTTAACCCTTCAAAAATAAAATCATTAGTCACCATCTAGATAAATTACCCTTGAATTAATATAGTTTGTAATTTCCAATACTCTTACTCTCATGAAACAACTTCTCATAAGGGGTAATTTGGAAAATACATTACTTCTAAACTTAGTTTAACTGCTTTTTTTAAAGGGTGTTTCTTTAATAGTGGTTACCCAAGTTTTTTAGTGAGAGAACTTCATCTTCTTTTTAATTTCCCTTTCTCCTTCACTTAACGAGGATGGGTTGTTTTGAGTCATTTTTTGACCTAAAATCGTTCCTGTGTATCTTTTTTTCCCAATTTCTTTTAATCTAAATAAGTGGTTTTCATATATATATCAAGTTTTTTTTTTCGTGTCTTTTTCCTTTGTAATTTTGTCGTCTGAGTGCGGCATTGTGTAGTTCGTCGTCTTGTGTGACATTGTTTGATTTCGTGTTTTGTTGCGGTGTGCGTTCGATTTCTATTAAAAGATTGTCTTTCAATAAATTACAAATTCAATCAATGATTTAGACGTCAATGTTGCAGACCTTGAAACACGAGTATTTCGTTGCCTTGGATTTTATCATATCATTTGTTGCATTTGCTGTTGTATGTTATTAACTTGGGTGTTGTGAGTTTGTTTGCAAATTCACTCTTTACATTTTTAGCGATGTGTTGAACATGTTATTGTATCTGTCGTACTCTATTAATTTAAAAATATTGCTTTGTTTTTGTAAAAAAAAACCTAATGAAATACTTTTCCTAAAATAAAGTTAATGAATAAACAATATTTGTCTTGTTTTAAGTATTTTTTTATAATCAAAATATTTTTTTTTTACAAGTTTGATAATCAAACTAAAGTTAAGGGTTGATTAAGTAAATGATCCATATAAATATTCAGAATTTTATTTTTAGTCCATCCAAAATAAAATCACACTTTTTAGTTCATGTAAAATTTCTCATCAGCATTTTTAATCCTTGTAAAATATTTCATCAGCATTTTTAAATTTAATCCCTATAAAAATTTTATGTCAACATGTTTGGTATGTAAAAAGCTAAAGGAAAATATCATAGGAACTAAAAAGTGTGATTTTATTTTCAAAAGACTAAAAACGAAATCGTCAATGTTTATGAGACTATTACTTAATTAACCCTAAAGTTAATGAATAAACAATAATTTTGTTGACAAGTTTTATAATCGTTTTTTTTTTTACTAATTTAATACTAAAGAGTACAAGAGATACTCCAATCTATATTTATATTACATTTACAAATCAAAATAGAGTAAAGCAAAACAAAACAGCGAACAAGAAAATTAAACCAGTCCGAGTAATAAACATCAACAAACTAAATCCAAAAAATTTATATTCCTAAACATCTACAAAAACCACACAAATGTAAATGCAGTCCAAATTAAATGTCTAATTTTCTTATTAAAAAAACAATATAATGTCTCATTCATCTATTAATTAAATACACTAAAGTATGGGCTTCGGCCCTCGTTGTAATAAAAAAAAATTACACTAAAGTAATCAAAAGTCAAAGTTACCCAATTAGAGTTAGTTACTACTAGTTGGTTAGTTAAGGCAGTTAAGTTCTATAAATAAGACTAATATGTTGTTTACTCCATCCGGTCTCAATTATATACAAATTTTACTTTTTTAAGTTCATTCAATATATTTTATCAGAAATCAAAATTTGCTTATAATCGAGACCGGTTTCTTAGGAGCTTTTGCCAATATAGCCATGCTATGTGCCTCTCTTATGAGTATGATCTATGGAGTTGTAATTCTATGATTCTTCACGTATTTCACACTGTTTTGTTTATCATTTTTTTTGTTGCACGAACATAGCATTGAGCAGGTCCAGCAACTAAAATCTCACCTAGCAATGCAACCCCACAAATTGTCAAATGACGCCGTCAGTCACTCTTTTCTAATTTGCCTTTAGTAAGTTGGAGGGTCCTACAACTAACTATAGAAAGAATTAATGCCAAATTCCCAATGATAAGTTGGTAACAATATTTGAAATTAATTCTACAAAGACATTCTCTCTCACACCAACTCTCATTATATTTCTCACAACAAGGCCAAATTATTAACATACATTTAATGCAAGTCTCTTTATAGTTTTCAATGATCATTCATTCACCAAAGAGACACTAGCTAAAACCCTCTTCCAGCTTCCAGGTTACATATATATTTTTTCTTATTTATTTAGTCTCATCAATTATCTTCTTTACTTTTAATTCTGATCAATGATCATGCATGTTCTAGCTAGCTTGATTATGAGCACCACATTTGCAAAAACTGAACAATTTCAACTAACTAATTGTACATGCTAATTTTTTTACTTTGTTATTGCATGCTTAATGTTATTTGATTTTGTTGGTTATAGATCAAAGAAAAATGCCACAGGAAGGGTCACTGTCACAAAACTCTTTTTTGATATCTCCTTCAAAGAGAGGATTGAAAGGTATAGTTTCTATGAACATCAAGGAAGCTTCATGTCCTGCCATAGAGGAGAGTTTCAACGATCATGATTTGGCTCATAGGAAAGCAGAAGAAGCAGGTAAATACATGCATTTCTTTTCTTTCTATGATCTATATCTTAATCAATATTACACCATGTCATATATACTTACTTGAGTATTATTAATTACGTGTAACATTATTCACTTTATGCTAGATTTTTATTTTATGCAACATTTACTTTACCTGCATAAAGTACAAGTTCATCCAAAATTAGGAACCATCATGTAGTATTATATAATTTAATTTCTTCTTCTGGTTTCTTTTGGAATTTGGAAGCGGGAATAAAACACAATGTACAAATTTATGAAGAACAAAAAATAACTTTTTCTGACAAAAATGGTTGCACATATGCTACATATTTCTCTCATCTGTTGTAATTTTCTAGAAAAAGAAAAATAAAGATACAATTTGTTGTCAAAAGTGATTAATTGACAAAAAAGATGCTTGAGTTGAGGCACAATTCTTGGACTAGTTTCTTATGGCTAGAGTGAAGAAAAGACACAGATTTCATTTGATTCTTTTAACGTAATGTATTTAATTTAATTTTGTTCCTTACTTTTTTCTTTTTTTTCTTTTGGACAACCAAATCATTACTTGCACCCCTTTAATTAACAAAAGCATAACAAATAAGGTAAAATAATCAAAAAAAGCAATAATTTGGTTTTGCATGTTAAACAAACAGTGGCTACAAAAGAAAAAGAATGAGATGGTCCAAAAGATTATTTAGCAAAGCATGATAGAGAGCATTCAATGGGGGGAAATATGTGTAGTAGGAGTACTAAATGGGAGTGGCACCCCACCACTCATCAACGGTGTAGGACTGTTCCCCTTGTCTCTAAGGATGAGTCCAATTTTTGTGACATCAAATATATATCTAGTAGAAATAATTCTAGAAAATTGTTTAGATCATCAAAATCTTTGACTTTAGTTATCGATTAAGACTTTGTAACCTAGCAAGAAGCACTATAATTTTAGTTGCATAATCAAATGTCACACTTTGCTACAACTAATGATAGAAAGTCCACTTTAACTTTTAACATTAACTAATATGTTGATCTATATATACATTCTATGATTGGGTTTGAAGTAACAGAACAATAAGTCAAAGAGGCAATTGAACCCCTTCCCCTTCCTTTCACTAATCTCAAGAGTGGAGCAAATTATGATATTGATGATGATGATAGAGGCATTGAAATTATTTTAACATCGCTAAAGTCTCATTTTGGTATTTGTATACATTTTAATGATAATCTAATTTATACATTTTAATTATTGTATAATATTAGGTTATCATTGAAAGCTAATAATTAAAAAAAGTTTATTTTTATTTAGAAAAATAAGTTTATCTTATCCTTACATTAACTACCCATAAATATATATTTTATGATTAAATATTTGTAGTATTAAATGCATATGAAAATGTAGAAGTACTGTTTTTTTAATTTTTTTATTTTAGTCTCAATTTAATGTTATATATTTTATATCTTTTAATTTATTTGATTTCTCAATATAAACATCTCTCAATATCAATTAATCACAAACTATCACCATAAAGAAGTATATAACACAACCAAAAAATCACAAACTATGTTATATGAAACTTTTTATATATTCAACATTAAAGTCTAAAATAATATTCAACACTAAACTGTGTTAATTTAATAGTAAGATATTGACTTTGTAACTTGACATGGCTTAAATCCCATTAGAAACAATCATAGAATCTCATTTTTAAGAAATAATTTTTTACTTAAGAAAATAATATGATTTTAGTCCAAAATTAAAAGTTACATACTCATATCATCTATATTTTGAGAGAAGACCCGATTTAACTCATCACAATTTTTTTTCCACGGTTCAATTTAGTTTCCGACAAAAATAAAATCTAAAATAATCCTTAAAATTATTATACTGGGCAAATTAGTCTCTCTATTATACTAGGTCAGAAATTAACTTGTTCTCAATATAAAAATAAAAATGTCAGAACTACTTTGAGATTTAACTACGTGAAGACTAAATTAGCCCATACGAAAATTATAAACGACCAAAATAGGTCTTCACTCATTTTTTTTTAAGTGTTAACCCGCAACTATGAAACTGGAACACTCATCAAATCAGGTGTGTCCCAATATCGGACACGATATGTGTCCGACACCAACATGAAGAATCTGATGAAAGTATTGTTGTGTTTGTTTTGGTGTAAGCAGCTTCAAGAAGATACGAAGCATCAGAATGGCTACGTCAAATGGACAACGTTGCATGTTCATTGTTACCACAAAAACCCTCAGAACAACAATTTTGTCTCTCACTCCGCAACGGTCTCATTCTCTGCAATGTCCTCAACAAAGTGAATCCTGGTGCTATTGTCAAAGTTGTGGACAATCCTGCACTTGCTGCGGCTGCTTCAATAGAAGGAGCAGCACATTCTGCTATTCAGTATTTTGAGAATATGAGAAATTTTCTTTATGCTGTTAAGGATATGCAACTCTTGACTTTTGAAGCTTCTGATTTAGAGAAGGTGAGTCAACTATATAATTTTGTTTTGCTAACTCATTTTGTTATTGAAGATGATACATTGTTTCACTCTCAGTTTCAATTTAATTATTTAATTTGTTTGTTTGTTTGTTTTTTCGATTGGTGTTTTGAAACTTGAAAATGCAGGGAGGATCATCAAATAAAGTTGTGGACTGCATTCTATGTTTGAAAGGATACTATGAATGGAAACTATGTGGTGGAATTGGTGTGTGGAGATATGGTGGAACTGTGAGGATTACTTCCTTACCGAAAATCTCTCCGTCTTCCTCCATAGTTGGCAGTGAAAGTGCTGATGACTCGTTGGACGAGTCTGAGTCATCGCAGTATGAACATCTGCTAGAATTTCTTCACCTATCTGAAGAGTTTTTGAATGAAGAAACCAAGACTACCAATGTTCTTGCTTTCCTTTTTGATCACTTTGGACTCAGACTTCTTCAGGCATACCTTAGAGAGACAGATGGGATAGATGATCTGCCTCTGAATACAATGGTCGGTAAGATCTTTACTGGTTTGTTGCAATGTTGTATATTACTCAATAAATGTGTAAAATGTATTTATTTGTAAGAGGGTAAGATAGATCTCGAGTATGACTCATATTCACCGATAAGTGGACAGTAGCTCAAGCATAGCGGTCAGATTCAGGGTAAACTGGTAAACAGGATCGTAGTATTTAAACACTGCATTGTACTCTGCGATCCTAAGGATTGCATAATCGAAAAACTACAACAGACACCATGTTGTTAGAGTCGTATGCGAAATTGGCTGAACTTTGTGATCAATCGTTTGTCTTCTTGTGTGCGTTTAGTTATCTATTTTCATAACAATAGGAAAATATAATGCTAACTGAATTGAAATGCAGTTGAATACATAACAAATTCAAATATGAAAATTGTTTTAAAGGAACTTCTATATATAAATTCCTTTGGGTGACAATTTGTAGGTAATTGATGCCTTACTCGGCAAGGTAGTCAAGGATTTCTCTTCTTTGCTTGTTACTCAAGGCGCTGAGGTACTACATAAATAAAAATTATGTATTTCTACTTTCCCAGCTACACAATTGTCTTTGATTTATCAATTTCCTTTTCTATACTGTAATAGGATTTATTAAAATACATACACTTCACAACAATTTTTTGCAGCTTGGACTTTTCCTGAAGAAAATATTAAAAGGAGATATTGGTTGTCTCTCAAGGAGGGAGTTTGTAGAAGCTATCTCACTATATCTTAATCAAAGAAGTAGTTTGGCATCAAATGATTTCTCCAAATTCTGCAGTTGTGGTGGCATGCGTGATAATGTTCGACAAAATGTTAATTATTCGGCCAAATATACTGAAGTAATCAATACTCAACAGAAACAACTTGAGGTATAATTTGGATAACATGACCGACTGCCCTTGTTGCTTAAACGTACGAGTTTAGATTAGCAGTTTAGAACCACATACTGTAAGTTTTCTTTTCTTTCTACAGACGGTGAAATACTATTTTGAAGATACAAAACTGGAAGTCAAACAAATTCACTCAGAGTGGGAACAAGAATTGATTAGGCTAGGTAATCTTGTATGACTTAGTTTTAATTACCTTGTGTTTTATGTAAATCTTACTTATATGCTGACTTGAGTTCATGTCCTACTCAGAGCATCATGTCAAGAGCCTTGAAGTAGCATCCTCTTCTTACCACAAAGTTTTGGAAGAGAACCGTTCTCTTTACAATCAAGTACAAGACCTTAAAGGTGCATAAGAATCCATGACGCTTCTTAAGAATGAATTTGATGAATTGATTAATGAATTTTCTTTCTGTCATACAGGAGCCATTAGGGTCTATTGTAGAGTCAGACCCTTCTTACCAGGACAATCAAATGGACAGTCTACAGTAGACTATATCGGAGAAAATGGAGACATGATGATTGTAAATCCAATCAAGCAAGGAAAAGATGCAAGAAGGGTATTTTCATTCAATAAGGTGTTTGGTACAAGTGTAACACAAGGTATTCTAATTTTTAATACCTTGTTGCAAAAGGTATACCGGATAGGGCTAACATGTACTATGGTCTACATGTATCTTACTATATATATGCCCATCTCATTGAAGACTTGTCTACTGAAACATTAGTA
Organism: Medicago sativa; assembly: GCF_051527215.1. Taxonomy (NCBI): domain Eukaryota; kingdom Viridiplantae; phylum Streptophyta; class Magnoliopsida; order Fabales; family Fabaceae; genus Medicago; species Medicago sativa. Next base: position 60,194,397 of record NC_140751.1, on the reverse strand, counting down.
GCAAGGGGTTGAAAATCCCATAACAATTTTTTACATTCTGTTAGATCGTATTTGTTATAGTTTGAAGCTCTTCATGATGTTTTCTTCTTTGTCATCTGCAGAACAAATTTATGCCGACACTCAACCATTGATCAGGTCTGTTTTAGATGGTTATAATGTTTGTGTCTTTGCATATGGGCAGACCGGTTCAGGGAAGACCTACACAATGGTATTATATACTCATGCATTATATTTATAGTATATTGAACATAATATATGTTGCTGCATTCGTTTTTTCTCTCATATATGTAACTATATTAATGTGATTAATTGTATGTATAGAGTGGTCCTGATCTGTCAGCTGAAGATACATGGGGTGTAAACTATAGAGCTTTGCGTGATTTATTTTATATATCAAAGGAAAGATCAGATTCCATAAAATATGAAGTTTTCGTCCAGATGATTGAGATATACAATGAACAAGTGAGAGATTTATTAGTCAGTGATGGCTCTAACAGAAGATATCCTTTAAGCAAGCAGTGCTTCTATGATAACTCTTAATGTAGTATTATATAATTATTAGTTGTAGCATTTGTTTTAATTTCTGCAGTTCCTTAACAAGATATACATTAGATGTACGGAACACTTCCCAACTAAATGGCCTCAACGTGCCAGATGCATTTTTAGTTCCGGTTACTTGTACCCGAGATGTTTTATATTTAATGAGAATTGGTCAGAAAAATCGCGCTGTAGGTGCTACGGCTCTTAATGAAAGAAGCAGCCGTTCTCATAGGTAAAATCCCATCTTCATTGACTTGAATCTTCTGCAGTACACTGTAAAGCCGGACAAAAAAATAACAGTCAGATATATATTCAATATAATTATTGATCCGATCGTATTGCAGTGTTTTAACTGTTCATGTTCGAGGCAGAGAGGTAGTTTCTAACTCCATTCTTAGGGGTTGTCTCCATCTTGTGGATTTGGCTGGTAGTGAGAGAGTCGACAAATCTGAGGCTGTTGGTGAGAGACTAAAGGAGGCACAACATATAAATCGATCACTTTCAGCACTTGGAGATGTTATTTCTGCTTTGGCACAGAAAAGTCCACATATCCCTTACAGAAATAGCAAGCTTACACAAGTGTTACAAGATTCTTTAGGTACCAGAATTTCATTTATTTGTTCCCCCTCTTAATGAAAACTACTCATAAATCATAATAGTTGGTTATAACAACATTAATATTTAGATTTTGTTTTCCATTTCTCTTTTGATAATATAATGTTCTATTCGGATTTTAGCACATGTATACAATTTTTCTTTGAATATGATAACAATGACTTTGGTTAGTGCCGAAGGTTTATGCTCGATTTAACTTCTGTACTGATAAAGTAATCCATGTTTCTTTTGTTGTTTTATCGATAGGAGGGCATGCAAAAACTTTGATGTTTGTTCATATAAACCCCGAACTTAATGCCATCGGGGAGACAATTAGCACACTCAAGTTTGCTGAGAGGGTTGCATCCATTGAACTTGGGGCTGCTCAATCTAATAAAGAAACTGGAGAAATTCGAGACCTGAAGGAAGAGGTTCGATCTTCGGTCATAAACTGTAAAAATTTGAATTTAATAAACACAACAAATAAAGACAATTGGTTCTTTTTTCAGATATCAAGTCTCAAACTGGCGTTGGAGAGAAAAGAAACAGAGCTGGAGCAGTTGAAAGCTGGGAATGCTCGAAACATTGCAGAGTCTCCAAAACGAAGAGCTGTTTCACCTTACTATTCGCCCAGATATGGCACCAGTGGCAGCATGAAGCCTGAAGCTAGTCAACGAGTCATGGATGATAGAAACCTTGAGGTTATCGAATAATTACATACTCAATTCTAGGAATCTGTATACAAGTTCATTTGGAAACCATGCCATATCGAATCAATCTGTACATTCTATCAATAACTTCATCTCTGAAACTATATTTTCAGGCTAGAAGTTGCTCGTCGGGTAAGCAAAGGAGGTCAAGGTTTCCCTCGGCATTTATGGACAAGGAGTCCATGCCAAAAATGTCCCTTCTCACCGAAGAAAAATTAGTGCGCTCAGGGAAAGGAAGATCACCGTCACCTCCAGTCAGAAGATCAACATCTACTGATAGAGGGTCAGTCATTAAAAACAACCTCAAAAATGAAACAACTGACAACCAACCAATATTAAAGCATCCATTTCCAGCTAGAGTACCTGTCAACAAATTCCTTAGCACAATGCCAATGGCTGCAACCCTTGAGAATAATGCAAGGTTGCATGTGAATTCACCTGAGCCAGTAAAACATGAAGAGGAACAATTCAAGCAAGCACTTAGTGTGGTAAGACAAGGCGGTGTTAGAAAAAGCAAGGTTGAAAGTAAGGCTAAGGCCAAACATCATCAACTATCTCCCTTTAAGATTCAAAAGTCTGATTTTATCCCAACATTTATTTCTGGCACGGAGTTTGTCGGTGAAAAGACTGTGGAGACACCTCCAAAGAGTGATCACTCTGATCCCGAAAATGATCTTAGATTTGTTGACTCTCCTGTTCATGGTGCTTTAAATCTCAATAAGATACGTCAGAACTTTCCAAGGAATTTTCAGAACCTTGAATCAAGGTATGGCTAACAGTAGCATGAAGACACATTGCTTTTTTTGTCCTTAGCATCATTACTAGTGGTAATAGAGCTTTTTTGTCATATGCAGAAGAACAATGCAAGGAGGAGAGCCTCTATCTGCTAGCAAAGTTGATAACAAACCTTTAAATGGTTCAGCAAGCAATCATAAAGAAGGAAATAATACATCCATACCTGAATTTAGACGGAGCCGATCTACTCCACGCGGAAAGTTTTTAGGTTTATCTTGAGGTTTTTGTGTTAAACAGATACATAATTTTTAAAACATATATTTATATTTGTACATGAACTACTACAGATGTTGGAGTTCCAGCTCACACAGTTTTATACACCTTTGAAGTCTTGAGGTTAATGTGTGCTACCTATAACCTATCTCTTGTATTCTGGGCATGCTTTGGAATTTAAACTTTGTATATCAATATATATTTCTGTGCCATTGAGTTTTCTAGTGACTGTGTTCTAAAGTTGTTAGCTAAAATATTATCTCTCTTAGTATGGTTACTCATTTATTTTGATCCTCAATCATTTATTTTTCCTTTCCAATTGATTTGCTGAGGTTGGCTTTTGTTTTGTAAATAAAACAATGGAATACTGTTTAAATTGAAGACGGTAATGCAAACATTAGGTCTTCTTTTTATTATTGTAAGAACAGTAATTAATCAACTTCAAAAAGAATTGTGTGATGTTAAATTCATAATTGTTCGATATGAATATTTTTAAAAAATTAATAATTGGCAGGGGAAAATTTTATTAATCAAAGTGACACTAATGGCTATTATACAACTGTCTCCTACGAACTAAGTATCTTGATGTTATAAGGCTAAGCTCGTTCCACTGAACTAACACCTCAAGTATTGTTTAATATGCATAAAAATATTCTCAAAAGAGACTCAGAGACATAGAAATAGGTAACTTTTAATAAATATTCTTATTCTGATAATAAAAGTGGGTATCTTGTATTATCATCCATGACAATTAATTCAATGGGGCTTGATAATGGCTTTTGATCTAACTTATTTATTCAAGATTTTAATGGATCACATGGATGATCAAGGTTTTGGGCCAACCATTCTAGTCAAGGAACAAACTCATAGTGAAAATGAACCATTTGATTTTGATTGACATATCCTTGCAAAGCAAGTTGCATTGTGCTCTACTTCTGTGCATGCACTATAAGATGTGCTCTTTGAAGGATTCTTACCCCTTCAGGGGGCAAGACAAGACTAAGAGTAGTAGATTGTGGACTTGTTGTGGTAGCACCAATACCTACAATGCTTCAATAATCATCAACTTTAGTAGATTTGGTTACTGTAGTCCCTCCCGCCTCATCAGCAAAATCTCGATTGTTAGATTAATCAAACAATGAAGATTTGGCTAAAGAAGATGGAAGGACTGAAGAGCATCAACGTCCCTACTTTCATAGAACATTATGTTGGGAATTGAAGTTCAATTGTTTTATTGGACCCAACTTAAAATGATTCGGATCCTCTTCCACGGTACAACGGTGTACCAATTTATTTTTTAACTCTACCGCATGCGACAAACACTTTTTTGCACAAATTTTTTTGTTGCACCGTGGAAGAGGAGCCAAATCATACTCAAGAAAGTTACAAGTCAAATTGATGCTAAGAAGTTGAAATGGCTTTAAAGAACAATGACAGTGATCATTACCTTGTCAAGGATTAGCACCTTGATTAAGATGATATCATTAGTTTCTTATTGAGGAAACTAGAGGGCAGGATTATCCATAATGCACAACTAGGACATCCAATTTGATGCCAAACTGGAAATTCATTATTAGTAGGGTCCATGCATGTTTCTTCAGAATGTAAGAAGTGCAACATATTACATGGATATGGATGGAGCATCATGATCCACTCCATTGGAACTTAATAATGTGACAACAAATTAGTCATGTCAATGCTTCCATTGGATCAAGGTCAATGTCACATGGGATGGGATCAGAATACATGAACTGTACTGTCTAAGTACAATGAAGCCTACAACATTTTGTGTGCCTAGTCTAGGAAATTTGCTGCTCATATAATATGGAAAGAATTTCATGGTACTTCTTGTTCTTGTATGCAAGTGTTAACATTGTCATGCAATTATAATGCTAGCACTAAAGGAACAGATACTAGTTGAGTTATTTCATAATGGAATAGAAGAATCCAAGCCTAGTTGGATGCACTAAATATTTCATAAACAGAATCTGTCATTGAACTGCTTCAAGATTTACTGGTTGAACCAACTTAAATCAATGATAATTAAATTTTACTGGTTTTAATGTTAACCTTTGATGGCTAGATCTAATGGGAAAAGTTTACTTTCCTTACTGTCATGTGAAAAAGATTCTCTCACTTGTATGTGTGTGAATACAACTGTATGTATGGTATCTGTGTGTGACTTTGTGTATAATAAGAGTCAATATGATTAAAATAATTAAGTTATGTAATTTTTGAAGTCATGCAACTTCTTAAAGCCATTATTTGACCATTAAAAACTTTTAATCCTAACCACAAATGTATATTTGTATGGTCAAGATTTATTTCTTTGTCACAGTGTCACTCAATAATATATTATGTATGTATGTATGTATAAAATTTAAACATAACCAATCTTAATATCTATATATAAGATTGAATGATTCAAATAATAAGCTCATCTAGTAATCTCACCAAATCCCATCTCATATGCTTATGGAGAAGTTTTTAATTGCTGGAAAGTCTCTCAGCCAGCACATGCATGACCATCAGTCATGTGATATTGAACATGGCACCATGTGAAAACTGTTTTGAAAGGCTGGCTTGGATGTGCCTTTGTAATTGTGTGGGGATGTGAGAGAGAGAGAGAGAGAGAGAGAGAGAGAGAGAGAGAGAGAGAGAGAGAGAGAGAGAGAGAGAGAGAGGGAGAAGGAGTCAAGAAGTATTGTTCTCTATGAAAAAAATACAAATACTAATATCCAAAATTGCCAATCATTGCTTCAGCTTCTTCAACCCTTGAGGTCACTCTCATCCACATGTTTTGTAGCAATCCACACACCAAGGAAGTTTAAACACTTAAATTGCATGCAACACAACAAAATGTTAATAATCTTAGTTATTTATTCATTCAATGCATACACTTGAAATATAAAAAATATAATATAGAAGTATAGAAACTAAAGTTGTTATGTACATGGCTATGTAGGAAAATAATATTTATTCATATATACTCAATATATGAATTATTGAAATATGCAATCACTATATCAAATTACATTAAAATAGTAGAAAATCATCACACTAGATTTCCATAAAATCACTAACTAATAATTCAAGCTCTAATTTGGCATTGCATTAGATTATGTACAAATGGAATGAAGCATAGCTTCTCCATGACACTCTGACACCGGTAATAATTTAAGAAAATAGAAGTGATCTAATATAATTGCATGTGTCGGTGTCGGACACATTTAGACATCACACACGCCTTCATTCTGAAGTGTTGGTGCTACATAGAACTAATCTGAAATGCATACTTGCTCAACTGATTGAATTAACCATCTGAGAAATTATAGGAACAAGTAGAAGATCCATGTAAAAGTACATTCTTAGGAGGTGGTGGAGAACTATGTGATTGTGATGTTAAACCTCCTAATTTCAATACATCAGAGTCTGCTCTTGATGTTTCAACAGGTCTAATTTCTTTGAGCATTGCAACAATATCTTTCATTGCTGGACGGTCAGAAGCTCTAGTGCTTACACATAGAAATGACACTGCTAAAGTTTGAAGCATTTCATGCATGGTAGTGTCAGCCCTTCCTCTAAGTTTTGTGTCAAGAATTTCAGAAGGGTCTCCTTTGCTAGATAAATGGTTCCTAACCCATTGAACCATGTTTGCACCCCCTGGAAGACTTGGATCTAAAGGGTGCCTTCCTGTTAGGACTTCAAGTAGAACCATACCATAACTGTAAACATCACTCTTCTCAGTTATAGGCTGCATTGATGCATGTTCTGTGATTAACAAAAAAATAACAAATTAGAATTATATTAAAGGGTTAACAAATAGTGAAAAAATTACTCAATTGTGACCCTGTTTGGATAAACACCTTAATTAAGTTCTTATCATATAAGTGCTTATGTATAAGTTATTTCTATAACAAATGAATAAAGTAAAACTGTTTGTATAAGTTATAAGCTGTTTTCATAAGCTATCCTGGAGAGCTTATGGACATAATTTGAAAAATTCATAAGTTGTTTCCATAATCTCTCGCAAAACAGTTTTACAAGTACTTATGTCAGTAGATAATATAAAATAAGTCAATCCAAACATGCCTAGATTCAATTTTAGTAAGACAAAAAAAGAATATGTACCAGGAGCCATGTATCCATATGAACCAGCAAGGTAATGATGTCTTTGGATTGGCTTGGAATTAGTATTGTCATCATTTTCAGTTGCAGTTCTTGCCAAGCCAAAGTCAGCTAGGTAAGGTTGATATCCAGGACCTAATAGAACATTCATGGCTTTGACATCTCCATGGATTATAGAAGGAACACAATCATGATGCAAATATGAAAGTGCATGAGCCACACCTAATATAACATCATATCTTGTTTCCCATTCTGCTTTTCCTTTTCCTGAACCATGAAGTAATGAACTGAGGCTTCCATTAGGGAGATAGTCATAAAACAGCAGCTTCAGGTTCCTGTTGGATCCCCAACCAAGAAGCCTAATGATATTCTTGTGTCTGATTGAACCTAACGTTTGAATTTCAGAATTGAATGCTCCTGACTCTTCTGATGACCACATCTTTTTAACTGCAAGTGTTTCGCCGTTTGGAATTGTTACCTTGTAAACAACTCCTGAACTTCCGGTGCCAATCACATTGGATGATGTGAGATTCAAGACTATGTCATCAATAGAGAGTTCAAACTTTTGATACAAAGTCACCTCCCAGCTTTCATTTTCAATGATCACTTTGTTCGCCATATGCGAACGAATCAGGACATAGACTGTGAGCAGGACTAGTACTGCACTTGTGCTTAATAGAATGGACATTACCGACTTCATAACTGATTTTGCATGACCTTTGGATTCTATTCTATCAGAAGGATTTAAAACACCGCTGGCAATGTAAAGACCTTCGTTTTCGGCAAGATCACTAAGAGGGAGATTATGGAAGAATGGTGTGTTAGGTAACTTACCAGAGAAGGCATTGAAGGAAACATTTAAGGAAACAAGATTTTGAAGGTCAGAGAGAGGATCTAAATTCCCTGAGAGTTTGTTGTGTGAGAGATCAAGCACACTTAGTTTGCTAAGACTAGAGAATTGTGATGGAATTTCACCAGAAAAATGGTTGAAGCTGAGATTAAGGGAGATTTCTAGTGAAGGAATTAGACTCAATTCCTTTGGAATTTCTCCTGTGAAACTATTGCTTCCAAGGTCTAGAAGCTGTAGTTTAGAACAAGATAAGATCTCCGATGGAATTCTTCCGCTCAGTCGATTCTTTCCTAAGTTTAGTTTGCTTAGCTCAACTAATGAACCTATTGTGTGACTCAATTCACCTGATAGCCTATTGTCTGACAAGTCAACCAATTGAAGGCTTTTAGGAAGAGAATCTGGGACCGAACCGGCAAGACTATTGGAATGAAGGTCAAGAAACTCAAGATTTTGACATCCAGAAAGTGTTGTAGGAATCTCTCCTACAAGATGATTGTTGCTAATATCAACAAAATTCAAACTATTCAAGTTTCCAATCTCATTTGGAATGTTACCTGATATTCTATTGTGATTCAATCTAAGCCTATAGAGGTTTGTGCAGTTACCTATATCAGGTGGTATAAAGCCTGACAAATCATTGGAAATAAGCAAAAGTTTTGTGAGATTCCTCAAATTAAAAAGTGTTTTTGGTATTGGACCAATCAAACTATTGTAAGAAAGATCGAGTGATTGAAGTTCTTGACAATCTGAAAGACTATCTGGAATTTTTCCTGTTAACTTGTTCTGCCATGCAAAGAACAAATTCAAGTTTCTCAAGTTTCCAATAAGAGGAGGAATCTCACCAGTGAGAGCATTGTTGTCAACTTCAAGTTGAGTCAAAGAAGTGCAATGTGAAATCTCTGGAGGTATGATACCTGAGAGATGATTGACACTCAATTGAAGCTCTTGAAGATTTGAAAGCTCACCGAGAATCTTCGGTATGCTACCTGTTAAAAGATTTTCTGAAAAATCTATAACTTGAATCTCTCTGCATCTTCGAATATCTTCTGGAATAGTACCTACTAAACTGTTCTGCCATAGAAGTAAACTCTTCAGCTTGTTAAGGCTTCCAATTTGAGCTGGAATTGAACCTGAGAGAGAGTTCTGATACAAATAAAGGTGCTGCAACTCACTGCAATTTCCAATCTCTTGTGGAATTGAGCCTGACAATAGAGTTGTGTAAATAGCTATGGTTTTGATTCTTTTCAGCATTTGGATTGAAGAAGGAATACTTCCTGAAATACTTGTTTCTGCAAGGCCTAATAAGATCAAGTTTGTGCAATTTCCAATCTCCAAAGGAATCTCACCCTTGAGATTTTTATTTCCACCAGCTCTAAACACTTGAAGCTTGTTCAACAAACCAACACTCTTTGGAATTTCACCACTCAAATGATTATCATAGAGTGTCAAATTCACAAGACTTGATAGATTTCCAATGTTGGATGGAATGTTTCCTTCAAAGAAATTTGTATGAAGAAACAAACTCTCAAGTTTGTTTAGCCTGCAAATTTCTTCTGGTATTTCACCAAGTAGAGAATTTCCACTTAGATCAACAAAGATAAGCTCTTGATAGTCACCAATCTCTCTTGGTATGTTTCCTGTGATGTTTGTTGATGAGAGGATGAGAGTCTTTAAGGACTTTAGAGATTGAAAATTTGAAGGTAATGAGCCTTCTAAGTTCATTGACTTCAAGTTTATCTCTATCACATCTCCTTGTGAATTGCAAAACACTCCAAACCAATTGCATGGTGTTGTGGATGAAGAATTCCATGATGATAATGCATCTAATTCTAAAGTATTGTTTAAACTGTTTTTCCATGCTAAAAGAGCTTCTCCTTGCTCATTAAGTGAGTAAGAGTAACAAAATGGAATGAGAAGAAGAAAAGAGTTTAATAAGAGAAGTAAGGTGAAGGAGAAGTTTTTGGGAGAAAGTGAGAGATTCCTTAAGGTTTCAGGCATTGTTGAGAGAAGAGGACTGTTGATTTGTTTTGGGATTGTAGAGGGGGAAAACCCATGTTTTGTTTATAGAGGAAACAAGAGTTGGAGCTCTTGTTTCAAGAGCCAGCTTCTTTATTTCTTTTTATTATTGTAAATTGATTATTTAATATTAATTATATGAATAGATCATGTTTTCATGGTCAATAATAATCATATACATGTTCATGTTGCTTTTCATTTAGGTCAACTTTTTATTTTATATTTGGATATTATTCACTTTTCATCTTATGGATTTTTCACTTTCTGAATAGATTCCATCTTTTTATTCTTTCTTGTTGTTATTTACTGTTTCACTAATAGTAAAATGTTAGGTGAAAAAATGGTGGAACTGAAAATCATGTGAAGAAGTTTTTGCTCCCCACATGGGCACTAGTAATATTTTCTGCATTATTTGGTCACTACTTTCTATCCTTCCAATATTTTAGTGTCTATGGTAGGAAAGAAACAAAGTATATGTCAGTATCTCTCTACACTACTAGGAATTTGTATGTAGATATAGGATAGGACTAATGGGAAAAATTAAGTTGATTGCCTCACCAGTTATACTATGTTTATCATAAAACAGTTGGGACATTATGAATATTTTGAATGTTATTTATTTTGGTCTGTTTTAGTGGTCCACCTATTTTATGTGGTACATGTTGTTGAGCCATAACCATTCATATAGTTGCTACCTTGTGCCTTTCCAAACTATAAATGGAACATGCAAAGAGATGTTGAGTGTGATTTCCACAGTCAAAATGTAAAAATTCATGAGTATTCTATTGGAGACAAAAAATTTTGAGTGAATAGTCATTTTCGTTCTTGAAATTGTAACTATCGGTAAATTTGACCTTAACTTTTAAGAATTAGCAATTTCGTCGCAAATATTGTAAAATGATAGTAAAAATGGCCATTACTTTAAGTTTAGTTGTAAAACAACATATGGATTATGAAGATGTAACAATCCACACACACTTCAGATCATTGCTACATTTCTAGGGATGAAATTAACGTATAATTTCGTTCAGTAAAGGTCTAAAAGTTACTTTTTCTTTTCCAAAACTGAAAGCCAAAGTAACGCCTGCAAATTTACCCAACAAAATTATAAGAAACAATTCCGTCCTCGTAGATGTGGTAGTGATGTAGAGTCCACATGGAATGTAACATCTTCATTTAACGTGCCATGTCATATTGTCTAACGATTAAACTTAAAGTTTGAGACCATTTTGATTGATGTGTTAGAGTAATTACAAAATTGCCAATTTGTTAAAGTCCTAAATAATTTGACTACCGCTTACAATTTTAGGGCCATAATTGTCCATTCACTCCCAATTTTCCTATTATCATTGCAGACAATTCATATAGGTCGTTGGTTACAAATCAGACGACTCATAGTGTGACTTTAACAAATCATAAACTCAATCTTCTTTGTTTGTTTTTGATCAATGGTCGAGATCTAGAATTTACCGTCCTAAATCAATTTCCAACCATGTTGGATCCAAATTTTGGTTGGAATTTTCTACTTTCATTGCAGATAATCCATCAACATTGTTGAATATAATCAGATGACTCACATAACGACTTTAAAAATATAAAAAATTGAGAATCTTAATCGTCTGATTTTGATCGATGGTCGAGACTCAAGATCATTGAATGGATAATTTATGACCGTTAGGAATATATTTTCGTCCACATTTACTGTTAGATAAATATACTAAATTTTTTTATTACCACTACCATAATAAAGGACATTCTAAAATACTACCTCCGTCCCGGTTTAATTGACCTACTTTGGTTTTTCACACAGATTAAGAAAAGTGTATAAATAAAGGGGAAAGTGGAATATATTGTATTGGGAATGATAAAAGTAGTATTATTTAGTGTTATATTGTATTGGGAATGATGAAAGTTGTATTGAAAATTGAAATGAATCAGTTATTTTGGGACACTTTTTTTTAGAAAATGGGTCAGTTATTCCGGGACGGAGGGAGTATCAAAAAGGAATTACTTGGGATTCACTTTAAATGGTTTGTTTATATATAGATGGAAGAAGTGGCAGAGGAATCTGATGGAGAAGTGAAGTGCACATGGAGATGATGAGGAATATGTTAAAAGAATAAGATTTAATATTATGCAAGATCTGGTCACAATGTCGGGTGGTCTTTGCTATAAAAGAATTAATTGAAAAATAATGTAAGGTATGCTGGCCTTGAGTGGAAGGGACAACATTGCACCTTCTTGTATTAAATACATAAATTCATAAATCAACAAAAGATTAATTACATGTTTTAATATTCTTTACTTTGTCATCCTCTTTGTACCATAGTGATCATTATGAAATCACGAGTAAAAATTATAAATGAATTACATTCTTTGTTAAAAAAGTTAACTCACATCTTTTGATCTACACTAAACTGGCTGTTAAAAAATACTACCTCCGTTTTTAAATATAAGACTTTTTTGACAAAATTACGAGAATTAAAAAAGTCGATATTTGTATTAAAGTTGTTTGTAATCACTATTGTTTTTACAATTTTATCCTTTAAAAAAGACCGGTCAAACCAAATTTTCTATCAATATGATTCACCATAAGAATTCTCGTTTATAATGATTTCTCTGGTGTACTTTCACTAGTTTTGATAGTTAATGCAATTCTACTATTAGTAAAAAAAAATCTACCTAGCTAGAGTTAATGAAATGATGCATGTATATTTCTTTTGGTTCATTTAGTAGTCTTAAATTTGAATTCAGTCATAGAAATACATTAGCTTTAACAATAAGAATTAATCCTTTCCCTCAAAAAACAAAAATAAGAATTAATCCGTCTTGGAATAATAACTAAAACTCTTTTAGTTTCATTAGAGACTATCTTGACCAACAGTTCAAATATTTTAAAACTAAATTGATAATTTTTTTCATTGGGAATTAATGTCTATAGAGGAAGATAGAGTGAGGGTACTTGGGTTAGTCTCTAATTAAATGCTAGAATATCTGCTTTATATAAAAAAAAAAAAATGTTTATTTTAACTGGAGAATATGTGTGGTTTACGCTTGGTTTTGAATCATAACCAATCTGATCATACCTTTCCAGGTTAGGAAAAAAATGTCTTCTTCCAAAGTAAAAAGGGTTAGGTTTATGATTTATCATTTATGGTTCAGTTAAATTCCAAAAGCACCTGGGAAGGGTAAAAGCTGTTTTCTGCTTTCTGAAAAGAAGCACGTTGTAGAGTTCTTAGAGCATCTGCAATGGGGGGTCCTTACTTAACAAGGACCACTCCCCGTTAAGGACCCTCCATTGGAGGAAGAAAAAATGAGTTCCCGTTAAGGAACAGACAACTATATAAGGACCCTCTCTCTCCTGGGTAACTAACGGGTCCTACGTTTAAAAAAATAATAAAATGTGTACTATTTGGTCACACTTGCATAAAGGAGTAATAAAATGTGTACTACTTGGTCCCACTTGTAAAAATGAGTAATAGATAAATTATTTTTGTTTAATATGTTAAGATAGTGGGACATATTTAAATACTTTTCATTGGAGTCCTTACTAGTGTATTGTCATTGGAGTCATTGAGTCCTTAATAGGTACTTTTATTAAAAAATTATAAATAAGTGATGTGTCACGTGAGGTCCATTTAAGGAGTCCTTGTTAGGGAACTACCATTGTGGATGCTCTTAGTAGTCACCTTCGAATTTGGATTATATAATTAAATTTGTGAACATTTTGTCACTTGATGATAGTTCAATAGTTGTTACAGACATCGTACTATATAAGTAGGGTTGAGGTTTGAACTTTAAATTTCCTACTTATTTAAAGAAGAAAAAAACAAATTGGTAAACATTTTAATATGAAAACTAACGAAAGGAATATTGAAAGCGATTAGATACTTTTGTCATTTGAAAGAAAATAGTGTATATCATTCTTTTTTTCCCTATAAAATAATGCTCCTCTATGGTTGTAAATACAAATACTTTTTTTTTCTACAGATTTATTGAATAATTGATGTATTCGATTTATAATATAGACTGTATACATCAGTTATTCAATTAATCTAAAAAGAAAATTTGTTTATATTTAAGACCTGAGAGAGTAGTATGAATATGATTTAAGATATAAGACTACTTGGTTCAAATCTTCCTAGCAATAATACATGTACAAAGCAACCAATGAGATGTTCTGATCATACAACCATATCTTTTATAATCCATATCGCAATTCTTTTAACCAAGATGTTTCATGATAATTAAAGTTCAAGCCAACTAGAGAAACTTTATACACTAAAATTGAGGATAAAAAATTGTCTCGGTATCTATGTTTTAAAACAATACAACTCTTATCAAAAGAGGCTTTCCATTAAACTAAAATTTCAACGTATTGTTCATTACATGCCATTCTCTAACCAAACATCCCTTACTATAATTCGCCAAATATTTCTTCACCATGAGTAGATTCAACTTTGTTAGTGGTTGTGTTGTCAAGATGCATCACATGGTATGTCCGTGCTCTCACAATTTTTTCCTTCAAGAGATTCAAAATGGTACTTTCGACATAATTGAGGAACTTTCGAAAGTATCTACACACCACTCAGAATTGTACAACAACTTCAATATATGATTCTTCATAAGTAGATTCCACCATATTCTTCAAAAATATGCTAAAAATTTATAGACTCACTCATATTTCTAAACTTGTAAACATAGCTGTGTTCATCTAAGCATTTCAACAAACATTTTCATTCCTAACCTTTTAGCTCTCATGGACTTTTTGTATCTTTGACGTGCTTTGTAAACTTGATTGATTAACGTTACATTGTCTTTTCTTTAATCTTTCAAAGTCATCAAGATATTCCTTAGTTGCACGATATTCTTTGTAATTCAGCAACAAACTCATTCTCATCCTCATTTAAACTACCAACAATAATATGACCTAGCTTTGACTTCATCATATGGTTATGCACTCTACCAACAATACTTAGTGACCATTCATTTGATTTTAATAAATAACCACACAACCTAAATGAACATTCACATTTCCTTGACCACGTGTCTTTTTGTTTTAGTTTCTTCTTGGTTCCTTGCTACACACCTCTTTCACCACCCCAACACTAACTTTGACGCTCTTTGTTCAACACCATGATGGATATGTCTATAATTAAGGTAAATTCATCCTTTGATGCTTGATGACAAACCCAATTAATTGAATCATATCTAACTTTATATTTCACATTTTTGAAACGACGTTTTTTCATATCATGCTTCATAATTAGCAAGTTTAAAAACATCAGGCTTAGCAATATTCTCTTTCGAATCAACATTTGGTTTCTAATCAACTTCAATTTTATATTATTATAAGATGAATTTTTACTAATCCATAAACAAAACCAAATGTGCAAGATTAATTTGAACATGGTTGCATATATATAAAAAAGAAGAAATGGTAAGTGCATGTTTTGATTGAGGTAACGTTCTCAAAATCACGACAGTCATTGTGATTTCAGTAAAAACTACGGTTTAAAATTTCATCAATCATGAATTTATCCAATCATTTATCCAAACATACACAAGTGGAAAACGTTTTAAGGTAAAGAAGAAAATGAATGGACGAAACATCAATGACGTTGAGAGAGAGTTTTTTTTTCTTTAAGTAGATATAAAACAATAAAAGAAAATTAACAAAGGGACAAAAGGCACTAGTTATATGTGGGTGGGAAATATTGTATAGTTTATTATGGTCCCTACTAACTATAACCCCACCATTTTATCGTTGAGTTAAATTCTTGGGAAATGTCAGGGCACAAGTTAATGATTCAAATATAAAAAAATTTATTGGAATGTGTGTATTGCATTTAATATTTAACTTTTTTATCATTTAAATGCACAAAATTTTAGAGAAAATTTCTTCTTTTAGGTTTCTTAACATGTACCCTAAGAGCACAAGTTAACTTTACCCTAAATTCTTTATAAAAAGTTAGCTCATAAAAGCCTTTCCTTTGGGCCATGCTATTACTAACATCAATATCTACCAAGTTCCAACACACGAATGGCATGATATCATTCTTCACTTAGTGAGTGGCAATCAAGAAACAAGAAGACCCTTTTCCATCATCACTTGGTAATTCCAAGGCAAAATGATTTCCATAATTCTAAGAAAAGAAACAAAAATGTAAAAAAAGGTGAAGATTATACAACAAATTGTCAAATTAATTGTAACAAAGAAGAAAGGGTCATGTTAACTTGTGCCCTTAGGGCACATGTTAAGCAACCTAAATAGAGCAATTTTGCATTGGAAAACACGATATAACAACTTTTAAGAAGTTGAATGCACGCCTTTTGATATGTGTATTTCTATAATGAGTATCTTAACACGTGCCTTGAGGGCACAAGTTAACATTAGCCAAGAAGAAAAGGTATAGCGGTGATTCATATCCACTACTTTCATATCCACTACTCCCTCCGTTTCAAAATGAGTGTCGCTTTAACAAAAAAAAATTGTTTCAAAATGAATGTCACTTTCAGTTTCCAATGCAATAATAACTTTTTCTTTTCAATTGTACCCTCCAATTAATACTCTGTACACTATTTTCAAAGTATTACTTTTAAAACTAACCAATAGTTAATAAGGATAATTTGGTAAAATAACCATTATCTTTCTTTTAATCATTGCATTACTTAATATGTGTGTAAACACCTAAAGCGACACTCATTTTGAAACGGAGGGAGTATAATTTTCTTCATCTATAACCAAACATATCTTAAGTAAACATATAGAATCATTAGCTTTTAAGCAATAATTAATCAAACAATTCAAAATGATAGTACTCCCTCCGGTCCTATTTATAAGAAATATTTGACTTTTTTGATTCATTGTATTAATAATGTATTTGGTCTATATTCTAGACAAGATACATCAATTAATCAATGAATCTAAAAAGTCAATTTTTTCTTACAAATAGGACCGGAGGAAGTATTAGGCAATAAGCACTTCATCGATCTACAAAAACAAAATTATTTTGTTTCCTTTCGGTCTTGAATAACACATTTTACAAAGTCATTTTTTACTTTTACAATTCAAAGAACTATGATGTGTTTTTCAATTAAAAAAATGTTACTTTGCGTTTCTTCTTTTACTTTCATTTTTTTTTTTTTGCCATTATGCTTTCCTTACCCTTGAGTATATGCACTTCCATATTTTATAAATAAATTATGAATCACGTATTTTTTTTTTTTTTCCATTATGCTTTCCTTACCCTTGAGTATATGCACTTCCATATTTTATAAATAAATTATGAATCACGTGATACGACGAAGGTTCATGACAAACATATATTTGAATTTTAATTTGTAAGATTGGATCCAAGTATCATAGCCTCTTTTTTCCTAATGCTTTTCATACTCACAAGAACTTGGATTTCATATTAGAAATTATTAATCACATTGTGAAGAGAATTCTGATCTGTATGATTGGATCTATGTCACGTTCAATACAACCACTTAAATTGAATATTAATTGAAACATGAGGAGCAGAAATAATTAAACCAGAAACTGCCAAATACTATACTATTTAATAATAAAAACATACCGGTACTATAAAACAAAACAATTTTCCTTAAAAAAAATATAATATTATAGTTGTTGAATTTTTTTTTGTTAAGTTTACCACATTCTTGTTACTAATAAAAGTTTTATTTTGTTACAAAAAATAAAATAATTTGATGTTTAAAAATTATAAAATTTACTCATAAGAATATTTATGTAAAAATTTATTTCATATAAATAATATTTACATATAAGAATATTGATGATATATGTTAATATATAATATTACTTTCTATTTTTATTTTATGTATTCTTAAGTAATCAACGTGCTTATAAGGTCTCATAGTGTTCATCGAGAAAAAACTTAAATTTCTCTCACTTAGAGATGATCCAAGTTTAAAAAGAGAGTTGGAAGGTGACTTTCAAAAAAAAGTTCTGCAAGTGTTTGCCATTCACGAGAGGCAATTAGTTAAAAGAAATGTACCATAAAAAGTAAAAAGATGTTAAGAAATTTCAGATGTCCCAACATGATAAAATAATGCATATGTCAAGTAGAAGTGGCCAAACATAAGCAGTGCATGGCATTTATCTTGCACATAAACAGTACTAACATATTAAACTATCCCCTCCGTTTGGTAACAATAATGAACCTAGCTTGTGTCGGTAAACCTATAGAATGTTAGAGCATCCACAATGGAGACACTCAATTGTGAGGTCTTAAACGGGTCCCACGTTGACACATCACTTTTTTATTGTTTTTTAATAATAGTACCTAATAGGTACTCAACCACTCCAATGGAGACCCTCTAACAAAATGTCTTAAATGGGTCCCATCAATAATTATTTATTTAATACACTATTATCTATTTTATCATATTAAATTGATTAAAATGTTAAGTTACAAAGTTTATATGAACCGTAGTCTATTAAAAGTTTGAAAAATAATTAATAATAATATTGCCAAATATTAAAAATTACAAATTATTTAAAATGATGATAAAATTACATAATTAAAACAATAACAAGTTTTCTAAAATCTAAAATTACGTAATTAAAACAAACAATAACTAATTTTCTAAAATCTAAAATTACATAATTAAAATAATAACTAATTTGCTCTCAAACTAATTTGGTTGATTATCATGTCCAAAACGTTGCCAAATATGCTCCACATGATCATGTTGAAGTTGAAGATGAGTTTGCCTATCTTGAATTTGTGATCTCCTTTGTAGGTATGGTGCAAGACTTGGATGAGGACCGTTATATATGTCACTTGTAGAATAATCATTGTTGGGATGTTGATCATAAGAATAATTAAAATGACCGGCATATGTGTGTCGTTCGTCTTCCACAATCATGTTATGCAATATGATACATGCATATAATATATGTTTAATTGTATCCATGTGCCAATTACGCGCAGGGCCACGTATAATCGCAAATCGAGATTGAAGCACTCTAAATGCACGCTCGACATCCTTTCTTGCCGCTTCTTGATGTTGTGCAAACAATTTTCTTTTATCTCCTTGTGGCAAAGGAATGGTCTTGACAAGTGTAGCCCATTCCGGATAAATACCATCAGCTAAATAATACCCCATATTATATTGGGTTGTATTTACCGTATATTGCACATTAGGGGATTGTCCCTCTAAAACACTTGCAAATACATCAGATTGGTTTAACACATTGATATCATTGTTAGACCCCGCAACCCCAAAAAAAGCATGCCAAATCCATAAATCTTGTGAAGCCACTGCTTCAAGCATTATTGTAGGTTTTCCATGATCACCGCGACAAAATTGACCTTTCCACGCCACTGGACAATTTTTCCATTCCCAGTGCATACAATCAATGCTACCTAACATACCTGGAAAACCACGTGCCTCCCCTATTTGTAGTAGACGTTGAATGTCATTGTTGTTGGGTTTTCTTAAGTATTCAGCTCCATATATTTGATGGACACCCCTTACAAACTTATCTAAGCATTCCATTGCCGTACTTTCACCAATTCGTACATAGTCATCCACGCTATCAGCCGGTGATCCATATGCCAAGATACGTATAGCAGCAGTGCATTTTTGCAGCGGGGAAAGTCCCATTCTTCCGGTTGCATCAGATCTCATTAGGAAATATGCATCATGATTGCCAAGAGCTTCTACAATGCGAAGGAAAACATCCTTCCTCATTCGAAATCTTCGACGAAATTGCTCCTCTGTGTATACCGGATTGTCAGAGAAGTAGTCATTGAATAATCGAGCATGTCCTTCTTCACGATTCCTTTCAATGTAAGTTCGTGAACGCACGGAGACTCGTTGTTGTTGTAGCTGCTCCATGACAATCTTCATATACTGGTCTTCTTCCTCGTCATTTATCAAATCTTGAAATTGCTCCCAATCAAGATTGTCCATTTGAAGGATAACTTTCAAGAGGTAGTAAAGGTTTCTGTTCTATCGAAACAGTAACAAAAGTTTGTGAAGAATTTGGGATGAAGGATAATTTTTAAGAGGTAGTAATAAAAGTCTATGTTCTGTCATAAAAGTAATGAAACTTTGTGGAAAAATTGGGATAATTGAGAGGTGAGGAAATGAATCAGCATGTGAAGAATATATATAGAGATAGACCACAACGATTAAAAGATAAACATCATTGATTAAATTGAAATTACATAACGGCTAGTGTGGCATAACGGCTAGTTGGAATTAAATAAACATCATTAATTAATAAGAATTCTACACCATTCCTCTAACGGCTAGTTGGACTTCTTTTTATGATGAAACGGCTAGTTGGACTTAGTTGGACTTGTTCCTCTAATAATTTTACACAAGTTCATATTTTTCTCTAATAATTTTACACAACACTTTGTGAGCTTGCACTTGTTCCTCTGTCATCCTAGATGTATCCATCAAGAGATAGTGAAGCTCATCATTTCTTTCCTTAATTTGCAATTCTTTTTCCTTCAACTTGTTACCTTCATGCACACCACGTGCAATATCTTCTAAAGCTAGAGCTTTTGATTGTTGTGCATCTTCCATCCTAGTTAGATCCACATGAACAGTAGGTGTTTCATTTGCTTTTGTTTTTCCCTTTCTTTTAGCTGCTTTTGTCCCAATCGGACGAACCACTCTACTTTCACTTGAGTTGTATTGTCCGGGGTCACCACTTGTAGGCGTGTCCGGATTAGAAGAGGATGTGTAGGCTCCTGAAGCAGAATTCTTTGTTCTCTTGTTGGATTCTTCAGTAAATTGGCATGACCATTTAGGTTCATCTTTTAGCAATTTCCATGCTGGCACTAACATAAAACGTGAACGCTTATCATGAGCATAAATTGCCAATGCATCTTGCATAATGTCGTCTTCAGAGCTACCACTTTTCTTTCTTGAATAGGCTTGTTTGTAGCAAGTTGCAAATTTATGAACCATCAAATTCACCTTTGACCATCGACATTTAATTTGATTCAACTCTCTCTCTTTCAAATGACCACGGTATTGATTATAATTATCTGTAATTCTCTTCCAAAAAGAACTTGCTCTTTGGTTTGCCCCCACAATTGGATCCTTAGAAATATTTAACCATGATTGGATAAGAAGTGTATCTTCCTCCGTGGTAAACCTTTCTCTATATATTTTCTCCTTTGTTTTTGTTTCTTTTGAAGAAATCTGAGCTGTTGGTTCTTCTTCATCATTAACCTCAATATTATCTAACCCAACTTGAGAGGAAAATGATGGATTTTGAATTTGTTGAGACGCTTGAGATGTTGTTTCTTGTTCTGTAGCAATACTCATTGAAGTTCCTTGATCAAATGTGGGGATAGAAGGTGAGGATTGAAACATAGGAATTTGATATGGAGGTGTACAAAATGGAAAGTTGCCAATATTTAGGTTGTTTTGAGAATTTGAATTAAAGGGTGGATTTTGAAAATTTGGAGTATTTTGAAAATTTGGATTAGGAGGAGATTGAAAATTAGACATGAAATTGTAGAAATTATTTTGGTTTGGATTCATTGTAGAAATTGTACAATACGGAGGAATATATTTTGCAGGAATTAAACAAGACAAGTATGTGTATTGTACGGAGAGGAATGAATATATATATGTCTACAGTGCAGAGCAATGGTGCAACGGTACAAATTGCAACGGTCATCTTTTAATAAAAACAAACCATAAAAATTATTATTTTAATAAAAAGGTGATATGTGGGTCCATTTAAGCATGAGGTCTTAATTTAGACCTTGCACCTTTTAAGACCCTCAATTTTTTTTTCCACAATGGGGGTACCTATTAGGTACTAGGTCTTAAATGGTGAAGACCTCACCATTGTGGATGCTCTTAGAAGATGGACCACTCTATGTTAATTAAAGGCTTTTTGAACACAACCTGCAACTAATGGAAGAGATTGTGCACATTTATAATGATCGATTAATTTATGGATCTTGCTAACCAGTGCCTACACGGCAATGGTTAAGGAAACTGTAAATAAAAATTTGTTTTAAAAATATAAATTTTGATTGTTAAATAAGTAATAATTACACCACTTTTTATAAATAATTACTTATTTTGATTGTTTAACCAATACCTGAGAACACTGTTAGCATTCTCCTTAATTTATATATGAATGGAAATTCTCAAATATGTACCTCAACCAGTAAGTTGAGGAGAGTTAAATGAGTTTTAGCGAAGGTCCATTAAATTGAGGAGGTGCAGTCCAATTCTAGTTAGGACATGAAGGAGGATTGAGAAAGAGGTTTAGGGTTTGACCTATGCACTAAAAAAATTCCTTTCTTCCAATTCTAACAAACTAACCACTAATATTTTTCTATATAATGATTTATTGTTATAAATGATAGCAATAAGAATTTAATGAGAAACTTTCTAATATACATACACACATTAAACCAACATCAAGTTTTTTTTTTAAAACATATATATCCTCTCTGGGTGATACTATAATGACTTACTCCACAAGCTAATTGGAATCTAATTAAGAGGTTGATCTCTCTCACCGAGTGTGCTTCCATGTGTGTATCTACACACACGCATACACACATATATAAAATCTTGTAATCGAGCCTTGTGCATAAAAAATTGATTGAAAGATCTCATTAAAGCTAAATTGCTCAGGTTGCTCAATGAAGGTTAATCATCATCGAGTCCAATGTATATTTACAAATGTAACGTGACTATGACTAGTTATTTTGTTTCACTGAGTTTCAATGTTTTTTTTTCTTTCCACAATTTGGTTTAAGGCTTATTTTTTATGAATTGTCATATTCAGCTTATTTTTTATGAATTGTCATATTCATTAAGTTGAGAAAGAGGACAGTAAAATTCCATATTTAAAAATTAAGGGACTAAAATCATATTTCATCAAAATTACTTTTTAGCTAAAGATTTTTTGAACGTGGTATATGATAAGATTTTATGGTGTCCACTGAAGTATATAGTCAATCAATTCCATCTAGTAAAGGAAAGATTTCATTTTTGTTGTGAGAGCTTCATGGATACAAAGAAAGTTCACATAATTTAGTAGAAGTAAGATTTTATGATTTGTGGTGAGGGTGGACCCTTTGGCTATGGTCTACTATTGTACAATCATATGAGAACTTTTTGTCCTTGATGCATGTCAACATTCACACGTGCAATGGATTTACATCAAATGGACTTTTACATCCCCAACAATAATATAGAATGAAAAATCCAAAACAATATGTGTCATTAACATAATGAAATCCCATTATAATGCTATTATAGGGTCCATGTCCTTCCAAAATCAAATTTACACACGCGTATGTAGGGGCTTAAAATGCTTAATCCTGACCAATTATCAAAATGACAAATCTTTGTCTATTAGATACAATATATGATAAGTCTTTGTTTCTTTCCAATTATTTGGACAAGCCTCTAATATGCACTAATGTCTTAAAATTATTATAGAGATAAGACTAGCTGAGTAGACAACTTTTTTATAACACAAATATCCATCACGGGAAATTGTTTTGTTTGTTAAAAACAGTTTTATTTCATAGAAAGTAGATTTGTAAGGAGATTTTGATGGACTTAAAGGGGTTCATAGTTATTTGAAAAGATTTAGCTATGTGGTGAATAGAGGTTAATTTGCATATTTGATAATCACATTAGTGTTTTAAATCAAGAAATTGATGTTAAATTAATTTTAGGTGAATTGATGATGTTATATTGTGATATAGAAAGCAAATTTGATAATTATACAATGACATTGTTAAAAAAAATTACAGGGACATGTAATCATTTTTCAACGTGATATTGACTGAATGTTACTAAAGTAACATTTTTTTTTTTTTTATAGATAGATAAAATGAAAATCTACTAACAATATATGAAAACAAAATACTACCAAAGTTACTTAACTACTCATACCTAATTTTCTTCCAAATTTTTTCCTTTACAACTTTAAGGTTATTTTTGTCAAATCCACTATCAAAACTCACTTTACTAAAACTCACTTTCTCACCTATCTTTATTTAATAATAAAATTTTCTCTCTCATCCCACTTTCTCACATTTCTTTATTTAATAATAAACTTTTTTCTTTCATCTTTTTTTATTTATAATAATAAACTTTTCTCTTTCATCTATATTTATTTAATAATAAACTTTTCTCTCACCTTTATTTTAATAAACTTTTCTCTCTCAATCTCACTCTCCTCTCTTATATTTTTCTTACCATCTTTCTTCATTTTTCATTTTCTCTCTTCATTTTCAACTCCATTTTCTCTACTAATTTTCAATTCAGTTTTACTAACAAGTTTTTTTTAGAGGAACCTAACAAGTGTTGTTGTTATAACAGAATACTCCCTCCGGTCATTATTATAAGCAAAAATCAACTTTTTAGGTTCATTCATTAAATGATGTATTTGGTCTATATTATTGATCAAATACATCATTTAATGAATGAACCTAAAAAGTTGATTTTTGCTTATAATAGTGACCGGAGGGAGTATGATTTTGTATTTTACGATAACACTATTATAAAATACGTTAATTATGTTTTTTCACGGGACGCATATTAATATTTTTCACACTCAAACATATTAGTAAATAAAATCTATGATTATTTTTATTTATTAGCTTTTTTCATATCGTCAATACTAAAACATGAACAATATTATAATATACTATGATTAATCATACTTCAATTTTTTCTGTTGTTTTTTTAAAATGTATCCCTAAAAAACCCGTTGGAGTGTACAATTGTAACACGAGACCCATTTTAATAACTACAACGAGTGATCAGTTTTAATTAGTATTTTTTTAATATCACTAATTTAACACCACGATTGCCTAGGTTTTATTAATATATTAATAAAATATATGTGGGTGTATGAACTATATATTAATAAAAATATATGAGTAATGTTTGTTTTATGGGAATATATTAATATATTCTTATTTCTGAAATTTAATGGGAACTATATATTGATAAAATACAAATGAGTATATGAACTATATATTAACAAAAATATATCTCACTATATTTTTTTATATCTCACTATATTTTTTTACGGGAATATGTTAGTATATATTTATTTATGAAATGTATTTTCATTTATTAGCTTTTTTAATATTGTCAATACTAAAACAAGAACAATATTATAATATATTATGATTAATCATACTTCAATTTTTTCCCTTTTTTTTGAAAATGTATCACTAAAAAAATCATTGGAGTGTACAATTGTAACACGGGACCCATTTTAGTAACTACAACGAGTGATCAATTTTAGTTAGTATTTTTTTAATATCTCTATTTAAACACCGCGACTGCCTAAGTTTTATTATTATATTGAAAAAATATATGTGGGTGTATGAACTATTTATTAATAAAAATATATATGTGAGTATATATTTGTTTTACGGGAATATATTAGTATGTTCTTATTTCTGAAATCTAATGGGAACTATATATTGATAAATATATATGAGTGTATGGACTATATATTAATAAAAATATATCTCACTATATGTTTTTATACGGGAATATGTTAGTATATGTTTATTTGTGAAATGTATTTTCATTTTTTTTAATATCGTCAATACTAAAACAAACAAAAAAATTATAATATACTATGATTAATCACACTTCAATTTTTTCCATTGTTTTTTTAAAAAATGTATCAATAAAAAACCCGTTGGAGTGTACAATTGTAACATGGGACCCATTTTAGTAACTATAACGAGTGATCAGTTTTAATTAGTATTTTTTAATCTTTCAAAAAAATTAGTATTTTTTAATATCTCTATTTAAATACCGCGACTGCCTAAGTTTTATTAATATTAATAAAGTATATGTGGGTGTATGGACTATATATTAATAAAAAATATATATGAGTATATGTTTGTTTTACGGGAATATATTAGTATATTCTTATTTCTGAAATCTAATGAGAACTATATATATTGATAAAATATATATGAGTGTATGGACTATATATTAACAAAAATATATCTCACTGTATTTTTTTACGGGAATATGTTAGCATATGTTTATTTATGAAATATATTTTAAGATAACAATATTATATAATCAATTAATTATGATTTTTCACGGGATGCTTATTAGTATTTTTCACACCAAAACATATTAGTAAATAAAAACTATGATTATTTTTATTTATTAGGTTTTTTAATATCATCAATACTAAAATCTAATATATATAATTGTTCATATTAAAATTTAATTATTTTATAATTTTTTTATTACTAACGATCAATATATACATTATTATGCTTTAAATGCTTTACATTTTTTCACTATAGACAAAAAAAATCACTATGCCAAGTGCATCCGAGACGCGACACGCGGCGAAGCCGCGCTACCCGTGCTGTAGCACGGGTATCTCAACTAGTAATTACCGAAAATTCACACACAAGATAGAATACTATCTTAAGATTAAAATTTATATTTTAAATAGTCTCATTTTTTAGAATTTTAAATAATGACTAATTAGATTACAGTAAACAGTAGTTTATATTACAAAATTCGTATGCATTAAGATGAACTATGTATAATGTATATAATATAATGTATAATGTATATAAAAAAGAATGTATCGATAGAAATTGGATAAGTAAATAGAAATTTGATATTTCTATTGAATTTTTTAAATGAATGTCAAATTTTAAATTAATAAATAGATTTTTTATCTTGTCAAAAAAAATAGATTTTTTATTTTCGTTTTGTTATTATAAGATTTAAAAAAGTTGGGGTTCAAACTTTGATCTCGACGACGTCCGGTCTAGTAATTTCAACATTTTAACTAGTTGAGCTAACTTGTGGACCTTAGTACTTAAATTTAATTAAAACCAAATTGAAGAAATACAAAATCACATAATTTCATTATTGAAGATTGGTTTTAAAATTTGTTTGGATTCACCCGAGTTCAAATTCCTGACTGAAAATTGTCATTTGTCCGACTTCACTTACCTCTCAACCTAATTCTATGTTATTACTATGGGTGGCGCTGAGGGTGGGTGGGAGGGGCGGCAGTCCAAGGCACCATTATTTTATGAGCACCAAAGTTATTTTTACTTAGTAGTTAATACTACATAGATATATCTTTTTTTAATTCGGTTTGATTAGTTATATTGAAAATATATTTTTAGAAAACTTTGATTATAAATAAATCTTTTGCAACCAAAAATGCAAGAAGAAAACTATTGAAATAATTAAAATGATACAATTTTATTGTTACGCCCAGGGCACCAAAAATCTAAGAATCGGGCCGGTTATTATGACCCTTTTCCATAGTGATCTTAGTTAGGAAATTATACCCTATACCCCGACAATTTTACTCACACCCTACAAACCATAAAAAATGCCAATTCTAGCCCTTTAAAAAATTACACCCATTCACCCCATCAGAATATACATATGCCTTAAACTCTATGGTTATCAATAACTAATCATTTCACGATTATGGCATCCAATATCGATTGATTCCAATCCTTCCCAATTGCACACAAAAACGAATCACAACCTCCAAAAACTTAAAACTAAAAAAATAATCCAAAATTAAAGTTAGGAAAAGATATGAGTATGAATTAGATTAAACGGAATTCAAAATAAGGGATTGAGATGAATCTCAAGTATGACTAAAATTGAACGGTGATAATGCATGAAATTCAAAAATTAAAGAATAATTAAGGTTTATTTCCTGTTGTTGGAGATTTGCAGCTATGATTGAGGTTGTATGATTAAGGTTTATTTCCTGTTGTTTGGTGTGGCATGTATTGAAATTTGATTGAGTGGGATGAATGGGAATATGAAATTGATTAAATTGACATGAACAGTAATTTGATAGTGTTGGCATGAATTGGTAGCCACCCTTTTGAAATGAATTAGCCACAAAACATGAGTATTTTATTGGAATAATAGAATCAATTTATGCAGAATCATATAAACGGTGTATGGGAAGAAGAAGGAGTGCAGATGTGGGGTGAAGTCCAGAAAGAGAAGTGATAGTGAAGCCCCCGCAATTGCAAATGTTTTCCTAATATGAGGGTAAAATGGACAGTTTACAAAAAATGTAGGGGTGAAGGTATGATTGTAAGGGTGCATGGTAAAATTTCCTCTTAGTTATAGGATAGTGAATATGAAAAGCAAGCGTTCAATCTTTGCCATTCATCTCTAATGGAGACCTTGAGATTTCCACCCCCTTTGAATGCTTTGAAGTTGCACCATGGATTCACTCATTAGTTTGACTCATCAATTTGGTTTTCTCATTTACTCACTTTCGTTTCTTTAACCGTCCAAGGTGCGGTGCTCCACTGAGTTCAGCTTTGTTTTCTCTCGATGAAGGTGACCTATGCCTTTCAATTTAATTTCCATTATATTTTAAGGTCATAACGTATAGAAAGTCTCTTGGTAATACATAATCTTCATATTAAATGGTTAAATCACTATCTCGTTTTTATAATTTTTGTCCAAATGCATCCTTAAATTCAGGGTTCCTGCTCCCTAATAACTTTCCAAAGACTATAAATTATCACCATGAAAGGTAATGGATACAAAGTGATGATAGTTTAAAAATTCTTCCACATACCAAACCACACTACGTTGAACCTGTCCAATCAACCCCACGAGTCAATATTATTGGTATGCCATGTCTTTTTGCTTCATTTTACTTTTGGAAATTAAAATGATGATAACAACTTTGCCGGCTTTGACACTTTAAGGGGCCGTTTGATGGCCAGGATAGGATAAAAACATGATAGGATATGAAACAGGATAAAGATAAGATATGATATAGACAGGATAAACATTAATCATATCATGTGTTTGATGCGCACATGATAACAACCCGTATAACACTATTTTATCCTATTAAATGACAAAATTATCCTTATAATCAGTTACATTTTTAACATATTTTAACATATTTTCATATTGTATATATTACAAAAACATCAAACAAAATGAAAAATTGAAAACGATACAAAAAGAAAGAGATGAATCTATAAAATAAAAAAACAAAACAAAAAAAATAGAAATTTGTAAAACGAAGAGGAAAAAAATTGAAATCACAAAACAAGAAGAGGAATGCATCAAAATAAAAAGACACGAAGAGGAATTGAAATCGAAAAAGAAAAAAATGAACCAATAAAAAGAAGATAGAAGGAATCTATACAAAGAAACGGACGAGGAGGAATTGAAGGAAAAATGATATGAATCCATATAAAAATAAATTGATATCAATAATAATGATGGATGAATTGAAATCGAAAATGATGGCATGAGCATGAAGAAGATAATAATAGTGATAGATGAATTGAAATCGAAAATGATGACATGAGCAACAGGAAGAAAGAAGAAGAAGATGAGGGTAAATTTGGGATTTCATTTATCAAACCTGATAGGTTAATTTTAACCCAGCTCAAACTCAGGATATAAAATACAAAGGAGTGATAGGATAGGATAAATTAAAGGAATAATTTATCATATCCTATTGGTGCATCAAACAAAGGATTAAAACAGGATATGATATATCTTTCCTATCCTGACTCTTTATCCTGACCATCAAACGCACCCTAAAGATGTTGAGTTCTTTTTTAACCTAAAACAAAATTAAAATTTCTAACCAAGTGATTCAACTCAAGTATTTAATGAGTCATGGTTAAGAAAGAGTCATTTGAGAGAACTTCGGTTCGAATCTTGACTGAAATAAGTTTTTGTCAAATTTTACCTACATATCGGCCAAGTTCTAATCCAATCCAAATTATTATAACACTTTCTCCTTGGTAAAGGAGGATTAAGAAAAACACAATTTCATTAATGTTAATACACAAAGCATGTTGTTCAAAATCATTTCACAACCATTATTAATTGCTTCACATTGGATGAAGTATGACATGAAATTGTGTTTATAAGTGGAAGTTGTCATCATCGTAAAAGCCAATTATGTAGGGTTTAGTTTTTCAAAATGTTGTCGGAGTGTATCCAAGATTCATTGGACTACTTCTCTATCAGGCTCATGCGCCCACTCAATATATCCATCCCTTAGTGTCTTACAAGTCTTTTGTAGGGTAGGTTTAATCCAAAATCTAAGAGAATCAAGTGCAAATAGCTCCTCAAAAATGTTCTTAAATAATTACTGAAATCTGTAATTTTGTAAATTACACTTTAAAATCATTTCATAACTGTTAAAAATTCCCTGAAGCAAAACCAAATCTTTCTAAAATCTGCTAGCCAGGTCAAAAGTTTCATGGGACATACTTGGTCCATTAAACCCGGAAAAGGTTATGTTTCTTTACAGCATTCAATTCAACAGTGTCTCGAAGAGTGGGGACAAAAAAGTAGGAAGGAGGGGGCCAGAATTTAGCAGTTTCAAGCAGATTTCTGCAGATTGTTTTGACAGGAAAAAATGGTCTTGCAATGATTCATTCCACTTTAAGCAATGATGGTACCACCCTGAGCCAACTGATAAGCATCATTAGCCAATAAGGGTCAAGTTCATCATGCCTGTGACTGGGAGTGAGTGTTTTCTTGTTTCCTTCTGGGTATAGTGGATGTCTAACTTTAATATGAGCATGATGACTACGTTATGCCACAATTTTATTAGCATCAACATATGAAGAGCAAGAGTCATACTTAAACAACCAAAATTTCACAACTTTTGTGATAACAATCTACTAGATTAACACAGTTCAAATAAATTGTACCAAAAAAAAAAAAACACAGTTCAAATAAATGATTTATTAAGTTAAATAGATAGTTAATGAATATATCAAAACTCATTGATTAATGTAACTTCATTAACACATGAATTTAGACGTGATCACCACAATCTTCAAGCGTTCAAATTTACATGTAATTGAACACCTAAATGGTATGGTTAACTAGGTCTGAATTCACGGTTAATGAATTCATCGAAGAATAAAAAAAAGGTTATGGTTAACTAGGTCTGAATTCATGGTTAATGAAGTTATGTTGGTGGTTAATGTGTTTTGACATATGATATATTTGTTAACCATCTAGTAAATATAATTAACCATTTAAAAATTTGTCACAAAAATTGTCAAATTTTAGTTATACAAAAATTATTTCTCTATAAAGAGCGGGTGTAATAGTCTTGCATTTAGTCTTTTACTTTTATATCTGATTTGCTAAAAGCTATTAAGCAGATTCTAGCGAACTATTACTATAGGTGATTTGTGGTGGATCTGATTCAGAGTCATTGAATGAAACAAGTTTACTAATCAAATTTAGAATTCGTGTTTTCTCACCGCCATCGAGCATTGGATGCCTTCTCGCCGTGAAATCAGAAACTACTACTTGTAGCTTCAACGTGATGTTTTGCCATGACTTCAAAACCTCCCACCACATATCCAAACACTCACCAATACTATTGTAAAGCCTCCAACGTTTATGCATACTTTTAGGGAATCCATGACTTTGCCGCCATAGATTTCACCATAGACAAAACTGGTGGTCAGCGACTCTAGTAGAAGAGGCGAGCCTGAACACGAGAGAAAGCGGGGCAACTGTTTGGTACAAGGGTACACCAAAAGGCTACAAATGATAGATTAAATCAATTAACCTGGTGATTGTAAATCATGTCTCATCGTGGACCATCAATATTAGTTGTCCATGGTAGAATGGTCTGTGATGCTCATGAGGACTAATCTTGTTACTTGACAACATTGTTGAGCTTGCCTAAGTAAATCGCAAATAAGACCCACACGCCATGTAAAAAATACTGACGTTAAAAATTAGACAACCCAGTGATGAACGAATCTGATTGTAACAAGATGAATACTTGGGGAACCAAAGCTGCACAAACGTAATACCTTTGGGACTTGAACAATTAAGAAACAAATAAAAACTAGCTTCTCACCTTTATTTTGTCCATCATCACAAAGTATTTGTTCTTGTTCCCCTCCACAAGCTGAATTGAAGTCAAAAGATAAAATGTGCCTTATCAATTGGAATTTGGCAAAGGCTTCGAAATAAAGAACAACATCCACCAAGTTTGTTTACTTCCATTTGCCTTGGCGATGTTTTAGTTAACCAGCCATAGATCTAACAGGGTGCCATACATCTACTCCTCTAGCCCTTATTTTGTTTTTATCATCAGGTTTTTCCATTAATAATTGAGAGATAGCACATTGTCACTCAAAAGGTGCACAACCAGTAAACAACTGAACATAAATAATACAAAAAATATATATACAAAGGATCTTTTAGCACAATTGGCATCAGTTCAAACTCAGGTGTGATGAATTCAAAGCTTTCTCTTTCAAATCGCAAGCTCTTGCTTGATATATCCACATGTATTCCATGATATAACACCATACTTATACTCTGATTTAGGAAAAATTATTTTTAAATTTCATTTTGCAGAAGAGAACAGGAAAAACGCAACAGTTAACTTCACTAATCAGACAATATGCATTTAGAAACTTGAGTTTAAGAGGATATTCAATTTTTTCACTCCGATTTGGCAAGTTGCAACACACATTGAACTCTAAGAAAATGTTAGATGATGCTTCAACTTAGCAATATTCATAGGTCAATTTGGAGACAAAATGTACAAGCCAACTACTATATAAGGAAACATCTGACCTTAACTGCTATTAATAAAAAAACTGGTCACCTCCCAAAACATCTCATTACCGAGGAGGTAAGAGCAGAAGTCAGAAATGTCATTCCAGCAGATCCACCAGGAAAGTATGATATAGCATAGTACCCAAGTGAGAGAACCTACAAGTAAAAACAAATTCATTTTAATACAAGAATATAGTTTTCGTAAGAAAAAACTAAATATTATATACAAAAATATGTAAGGAAGACAAATTCCCACATCCCATTTGCTGGAAGCATGTTAAAAACACAGCACAACCACAAAGGTGGGAATAGTAGCTCTTAGAATTATATTGGTTTTGCTATGATGAATATTGTTGCTATTCACTGTAATAGATATTATGCTCAAAAGTCAAAAACCTTGGATATACTTAAACCAACATATGCAGAAAATACATGCCGAAGAGAAAACTACAAATAACTATTTTAAGAATACAAGGAATTGTTACCTGCACTACAGAGAATATCACAGAAAGAAAGTAGCTGTGAAGCACCATTGAAACATATATGGTACCTATCATACTTCCTAGAAAGACCAATGTAAAAGGGAGCCTCTGAAAAATAATCACAAAGAGACAATCAGAAAGTGTGACAAAACATGAGCGATCAAATCAAAATAGACTATATTTTTTGAAAGTCCAAACTCAAACTGAAGCAACTGATCAAGTTTTTTCCCTTTCAATGCAAGCAATGGGAAACTAAATTCTCGTTACCTCCTTTGACAACATGTGAGCAAGCTGATTCTTTGGACCCTTGAGAGCAAAGAATGATCCAATAATAAATCCACATCCAAGAGTAAAGCATATAGCAAACTTTTGGGGCATAACCACCATGACAGGCAGGAACAGTGTAAATGCTATGAAAACAAAGAAGACCCCACTTGCCAGAAACAAACCAAAATACACTAGTGCTTTGCCAGAAGGAACGCTACTAGTGGCAGACTGGAAGCTGCCAGGTAGATCTCTCACACCTTTGGAAACCCTGAACAATAAGACAGATTGCATAAGTACTTGAGGGCAAGCTTAGGCAAAAATATTCTGCACTGGCTAGCATGTTCTTTCACCAAGATGTAGGAAAACCATTTATGATAAAATTAATACAGGGGACATTGCAAATACCCACCATCTGTTCCATCTTGCTACAATATTATACAATCAATTAACGCAAATGAAGAGGAAAAAAGAAAACTATGGCTTGTCACAGTGATGGGGTCGAGCTGCCTGAGTCAACTCCATACTATACAAATAAATATGGAAAATATAATAGCGGGTTGAGCTCTATAAGGTTATTGCTTTTTTCTTATTATATACTGACTCCCTCCGTCACTCAAGTAATTGATTGGAATTAGAATTTGATATTATCTTTGAAATAAGCAGCTAAATTAGATCCATAGACTGCTTGTCAGTTGACACAATAACGCCATTCACATATATAACATCAAATATACAATATTGAGACCATAGAGAGCGGACAACAAAAGATTGTTTGCTAGATATGAAGCTAGAATAAAGGCAGACCCCAACCTCTGAAACCATGATCTAGGAGCCTGTTACATTGAAAGAAGGTAAACAAGGTAAACAGGAGCTACAACAACTAAAGTGTCAAGGCCAAGAGAAGGTACGGGAAGTTTCATTTGGGAAACAATCCCCTCAACTTATATGTTTCTCAGAAAGAGCAAGGGCCTACTACCAACAGGCAGAGACAAGACAGCAAACTTATGTGCACCTTTTTGTGAATCATGTATATTCTTTGCTCATGAAGTCAACAATGAGCTTTAGTCCATATCAAGGTAGTTAAACTCAATATTTTACTCAGAATCAGGAAGGGAAAATGAAATCGTAACATGAATCATAAGATTCTGCAAAGTTTATAAAACTCATTAAGCACCTTTGAATACATGTAAAATTTCATAAATAAGAGAAAAAAAACCTTTAAATCACACTTCAAATAATTAACTAAATTAAAATACATAAGCATAAGGAAGTCAATGAAAAAAAAGTCATATGTCCCCGTGAGCTTAGCTAAATTGGTAGAGACATTGCATGCATTATATATGCAGGGGCCAGGGATCGAACCCCGAACACCCCACTTATTGTCTAGTACAAAATACCAAGACGTAAACACCTGGTCCTCAAATAGATTATCTAAATTAAACTTTCCGAAAATATAATATAATTAATGTTTTCCTTTCCAACTATCATGAGAATTCGTTATATCATAGGGTTTATTGCATTCTTAGATTCACAACACCTTAAAAACATTAATGCTAGTTTTAATTTCTCTTGTAAACTGTACTTAACATGTATATAAATAGTTGTTCCTGTAGTGTGTTACTCATTCAAGCATTCTGACATCCCTATCATATATGCATACAGGTGAATTTATGTATGCTTTAAATTTTTTATAGAATCTTACAATTTGTGCTACGATTCGGCAATTTACAATTTTACTTCACTTTTGAATAAAATCTTAAGGTTGACTGCCTTGCTGATGAAGCCATATTAGAATTATAATAGGTGAAAAAGTATGAAAAGGGCAAGAAACTGGAGAAAATGTGTAGAGAAGCTACCATAATCTGGGTTGTTATTTTTGAATTATTTCAGATAATGATGCTTAACCTCTACTTTTCACGATGCCAAACCAAATACAAAGAACTAGTGTTATGTTACTACAACGTAGAAGTAACTACCAACTACCTGCAACTGAAAAACAATTAGCAACCTTAGAAAAAATATTGATGTGCAACAGACATGCTTGCTTCGTCGCTTTCCACAAAGGTTGGTGCTGACTATAAGTCAACCTTACTCAACTCCTAAATGAACCAATACACATGGAAACCATAACTATGTAGCCCACTGAACATGTTTCTTAGCATGTTTGCTTCCTTCTTATGATATATGGTTTACTGGCAAGATCTAATCTTTTAGATTAATGCCAACCAAGTTCACATAGCTACCTTCATCTTTTCCTAACACATTCACACAGTCCCCTTTTGTTCTTTCTCACACCACTTTGCATCATAGCGTATAAATTTATAAGAAACGAAGGTAAATCTTAAGAGAAGGTTAGAGAATTACCAAATGGAAAAAGGTATACACACATACGCTAGAGGTGGCAAAATGATCAATCAATATCATTATCTATCCAGCTCACCAAGACATAACAATATCCAATCCAACTCAACTGCGTATTTTCTTTAGTCAATAGCGTCATTGCGTAGCTTCCCTTAGGTGCTACATGAAACCCTGTTGTTGCATTTTCACATAGTCGCTGTAATGGCCAAATAGTGGATGTAGCGGCCCTGTTGTGAAGCTCTTGTAAAAAGCTAAATATCCCAATATTAGCTTTGCAGTCACCTCAGTCACAAATTTTGGTTGCCCCATATGACAAAGGCATATATACGTGCTATACTTTATTTTGAGAAATCGGTGGTAATTTCTACAAATTGAAAGCGGAAAATGGGTAACTTGAAGCCTTTCCCCTCACCAAGCCACCCACTCATCTGAATCACAACAAGTTGTACTTATGTGAACTGGATAGAACTTCTAAAGTTGATGGGGTGCGCAAGGGAGGAAAGCATCATTAGAGAACGAGGGGATCAATAATCAATTTTAAATGCAAAAAATATAATTAATTTGAATGGCAGGTTGGAAATCCATCCATGAAAATGTGTTACTGACTGGGTTGGACATGTATCCACTAAACATGTCATGGATATATTGGATAAATGATTAATCAGATCTAAAGTCCATCCAACCCTCAATTTGACCTCCTAAAACTCGCACAAACACACTTTGTTAAACCCCTAATATAGAATGTAAACATTAGATTAGAAGGAATAAAAGGTTGGGATGGGAGTCGGTAACATTTAGTGAGTAACTAACTATAAAGCCAGAGGTGAAGCTAGGTGTATCCCTACAGGGGCCCAAGCCCCAGCCGTGCTGCAGAAAGTAGCAATAATACTAGTAAGCGTGTCTGGATTTTTAAAAATATAGAGATAACATATCATGCCATTAGGACTTTCCCTACATATGGATTTTTAAACAGAGATAACACTATCATGCCATTAGGCCTTTCCCTATATATGATAGACTAAGCTAAGCTTACTCTAGATGGTAGAGAAAGTTTACATCTTCCAACTTTCAATTTTTATAAGAGAGAAAACAAAACTGGTATTCAAAAGTTACTATTTGCTCTTTTCGGTTTTCTCGTGTGTTTTATTGTGACAAAAATGGAAAGTTTTATTTTAGATTTGATTGGTTGAGCCATGGTTAGACTTAGAGAATACAGGGTTTTAAAAGGATCTCTTCAATTACATGGCCCCTTCCACAACAAATAAATTCTAACGAGTAAATCACCAATCGGCCCCTAAAATTGTAGCGGACGGGTCTTTACCCCCACCACCCATAAACTTGTGAGTAAGCAAAAAAAGTCCCTCATTTTGAATTACGTCAAGCAAATTGGCCCTTCTATTAACTTGTATCTAATTTGTTGTCAAATCAGTCCCTGAAGTATATCACTTAATAGCAAATTAGTCCCTAGGTTATATCATTCACTAGCAAATTAGTCCCTAAATTATATTACATAACGTAAAATTAATCCCAAAGGACCAAATTTCCCAACTTCATTCAAAATCAAGATCTTTTTTGCCTATTCGCAAATTTCAAAGGCGTAAATGCTCCACCCCTACAATTTCAATTGACGAATTACTCAAATCCTAACTGTTTAATTAAGTTACTCATTCTTTGTAAATTCTAATTCTAATCAATCATTAAAAACACAACAAAAAAAGGAATCAATGCATAATATCAAAAATCAAAATGTGAGAAAAACAACAACAAAAAATTCAATTTTTCATAATCCCTAATAACAAAAGCAACTAAATACACATTAAATTCATGTATTACACAAAATTCAACCATTTCCAAACAAAAAAGCGATGAGGAGTGTGACTTACACACTGAAAGTACCCGAAACGGTGTCGTTAGCAGACCTAACAGCAGATTCAATATCAAAAGGGAAATTGGAAGGATCATCATCCTGAGAGGATTGAGCAGAAGCGTATGAGTTCCAATCAGCGAGCAAAGACGATGAAGGTTTCAGATCGTCTTCACTGCTTCCCGAAAACCAACTTTGCATTTTCAATTCAGTCGCTGATTCAAGAAATTCGAAGAAGAAAATGCGAATTTCGTCTTTGTTCGACTCTTCGCGAGAAATTGAAAGATTGAATCGGAGAGTTTGGAAGAGTTGCGAGATTTTACGAATAGTTAGGTGTTGCAAATGATCTTAAGTCATTTACTTAACTTTTTTGGTTATAAATTCATAACTTTTTTTTTTATATAGGCTTAATACATGTTTTGGTCCCTTAACTTATTTTTGGATTTCATTTTGGTCCCTTAACTTTAAACTGTGTCAATTTGGTCCCTTATGTCTTTTGCCGTTACCTATTTTGGTCCTATCCGTTACATTTTAACTATAAATGTCTAATGTGTAACAGCATTGCAGGTGGTCTACCATAAACATAATAAATTTTTTAATTTTAACTGTTTGATCTTTTTTTCAAAATGAAAACCGTTGGATCATGTAGGTCTATTGTAGCCTACAGTGAATGATTAACACATAATTTTTTCTCTTCATCATCTTCGCTACTATTCTTCTTCATCATCATCTTCTTCATCTTTGACCATTATCTTCATATAACAATCCCAGAAAATCAAAAAATTAAAACTCAAATTCATCTCTCTCTCTCAAACCAAAAATCAATCACCACCACTATTCTATCTCTCTCTCTAAAACCACTTCCTCACAAAATCACAAAACCACTCCGCCGTCGTCCGCGTCCTCATCAACAACCTCTCTGAATCACTCCGCAACGGCCTCGCACAATGTCGTACATGGACAGAACTCGTCGACCGCTCCGCTATCAACAAACCTGAATCCTTCTCCGACGCCACCCTCCGCGTCTGCAAAAACTACTCCTACTTCCGTGTGAACTACTACTCCGTCGTCGCCGGAATCCTCGTTGTCTCTCTCCTCACCAATCCATTCTCCCTCATCCTCTGTGCTCCTACTACCGGTTTTGCCGTTGTTCCTTCCGCCGGTTTCTGATCTCAGATCCGTTGAATTTTGGTACTGTGGTGAAGCCTAATGCTGAAAACATTTAATTTCTCTATTTGTTTTTTTGTTAATTTCTTGATGTATTGACAATTGGATTCATATACATATAGGTGAAGATGAATATTGAATATTATATGTAAAGATCTTTGATAATTTTTCATTTTGTAATATACTGGATTTGGTTATGTTGTTGATGGATAAATCAATTTTTTGTAACCGATTTATTCATTCTGTAATATTAGCAAGCTCTTAGTTATTTGATTTGGTTGAGAGAGTAAAAATTGTTGAGGTTGTTGCTGATGTTGTTGTTGAAAAGGTTGTTGTTGATGATGTTGAAGAAGTTGTTGTTTGTTGAAAAGAGAGGATTTACTTAAATCTTGAATATCTTGTTGGAATTGTTTTGAGAAAAGAAGAGGAGATGAAGTTAGGAGATGAAGAGGAAAGAAGATGAAGATTGATAGGTGTTGCTGGAATTGTATGAATTTTTGTGTTGCTGGGTTTTTGTTGTATGAAGTTAGGAGATGAACAGGAAAGAAGATGAAGATTGATAGTGATTTTTAATTTTTATTTTTAGGAAAATTAAGAAAAATAGAAATTATCATATGTTGTCAGCCCACGGTATGCCCCCTAATTTTTAAATCCAGCCGTTGATCACAAATCTTAAAGGACACCTGGCCCAAAGTTAACGTTTTTTTAAAAAAACTAACGGAAGGGACCACTTTGGTAAACGGTGGAATACTTATGGGACCAAATTGACACAGTTTAAAGTTAAGGGACCAAAATGAAATTCAAAAATAAGTTAAGGGACCAAAGCATGTATTAAGCCTTTTATATAAAAGTAAATAAATTCAAGACATTATAATGATTTTTTTAGTAAAATATTAAAAAAAAAATTGAATTTTGACCTTTACATCTATCTAAATTCCTTATCATTTTCATTTTTGTTTTCGATGGATATAATTTTTTGTGTGTAGAGATGTTCATGTGTCGCATTAAATATTGAGAAATTCTTAGATGACCTCTTACCTAAGAGATCATTCTTACACCCAACCAATTAAAATCAAACATCTCATTAAAATAATAATATCATAATTTTTTCTCATTATTTTTAATATTTCTCTCTCCTTTTTCCACCTTCTTTAACCACCAAAAACCACCCATCACCATTTATTGTTTCCATTTCCTTAATTAAAATCACATTTTTTTAAAGTTAACAACATGTGTCATATTTTTATTGGTTGGGTGTAAGAATAATCTCTTAGGTAAGAGTTTATGCAAGAATATCTCTTAAATATTTCGTTAACACTTGTTGTATACTTGCAGTTATCTCATCTCATAAGAAACAATTTTGAAATATGATAGGGTTTTGAAGGAGGAGCATGAGGTAGCTAAGAGAAAAGGAATCAAATAGATTATTATGTTGTATCAAAGTGGTTTGTAGAACAATGAACTCTAAATTGGTTTTGATGATAATAAGAGAACAATTATATCCTATAATATTTGTTCATGAGAAAAAATTAATTTAAATCAATTTAAGTATTTGTATATTTTGATAAATGCGTGAAGTCATGATTAAAATATTTTGATAAATGCGTGAAGTCATGATTAAAGAGAGCGGGCGAAGCATTTGATATGACCATGTTGGTTATAAGAGATGATATTTGAGCATTTGTCGATGATATTTCAAAGAGTAGTGAAGCATTTAATCAAACAAGTGTTTGGTTATGCTGCCTATAAAAAATCGTTTGAGCTCTGCCATTAGTCAAAGTTATACATAGTCAACTATTCATCAGCCTTTGATGTAAGATCATTAAAAAATAAAAGGCTTAATAGCACTTTTGGCCCCCTATGTTTGAAAAAGTTGCGATTTTGGCCCCCTATGTTTAAAAACTACAAAACCGTCCCTTATGTTTCGGTTTCGTTGCACTTTTGGCCCCCAGGGTCAATTTTGACCTGGTCCACGCTGACATGGCACCCACATCACTTATGTGAGGGGCCAAAATCGCAATTTTTGCAAACATAGGGGGCCAAAAGTGCTATTAAGCCTATTTTTTATTTTTTTAATTCATTTTCTTTTTTTTCCATTTTTTGTTTTGAAAAAATTTAAAAAAAAGGGAAAATTAATAAAAATTGAAAATAATGAAAAAAATACTGAAAAATTGGAAAAATTAATAAGAATGAAAACAAAAATTTGGAAAAAAAAATTTCGCATGACATGTGTGTATATTTTAATAATAAAAAAACATTAAAAACTGAAAATCTTTTAAAAATAACAAAAAATCAGATTATTTTTTTTAAAAAATAAAAGATTGATTTTTTTAAAATTTTAAAAATAACAAAAAATCAGATTATTTTTTTCGAAAAATAAAAGAAAAAATCAGAAAAGACATTTAGATTTTTTTTCGAAATTTAAAAAATTCGAAAAAAGTTCGGATTTTTTTTTCGAAATTTATAAGATTTTTAAAAATACTGGAATTTAATTTTCAAAATAAAAAAAGTTTAAATTTTTTTGCGAAATAAAAAAACTGGAAAATATTTAAAATTTTAAAAATCTGGATATATATTTTTTTAAAATCCAATTACAATATGAAAATTGAATTTTGAAAATCATATAATCTGAAGAAAAAAAATCAATTTTAGTTCAAAAGAGATTGGAAGAGCAACTTGAGGTACTCACTTTTTAAATTTTAATGTCTCTTAAATAAGACACTTTTTAAAATTTTACACGCATTAATAATTCTTTTTACAAAAATATTCCTATGTAATTCAAGCTTCTCAGATTTTTCTCCTAAATTTTTAATTAAACTAAAATCAATTTTTTTTCTTCAGATTATATGATTTTTAAAATTTAATTTTTCTATTGTAATTGGATTTTAAAAAAATATATATCTAGATTTTTAAAATTTTAAATATTTTCCAGTTTTTTTATTTCGCAAAAAAATCTAAACTTTTTTTATTTTGAAAATTAAATTCCAGTATTTTTAAATATCTTCTAAATTTCGAAAAAAAACCGAACTTTTTTCTAATTTTTTAAATTTCGAAAAAAAATCTAAATGTCTTTTCTGCTTTTTTCTTTTATTTTTTGAAAAAAATAATCTGATTTTTTGTTATTTTTAAAATTTAAAAAAATAAATCTTTTATTTTTTTAAAAAAATAATCTGATTTTTTGTTATTTTTAAAAGATTTTCAGTTTTTGATGTTTTTTTATTATTAAAATGATTTAATGATGTGGTATGTATATACACACATGTCATGCGAAATTTTTTTTCCAGATTTTTGTTTTCATTCTCATTAATTTTTCCAATTTTTTAAAATTTTTTCAGTATTTTTTTTCATTATTTTCAATTTTTATTAATTTTCCCTCTTTTTTTAATTTTTTAAAACAAAAAAAATGGAAAAAAAAGAAAATGAATTAAAAAAAATAAAAAATAGGCTTAATAGCACTTTTGGCCCCCTATGTTTGCAAAAGTTGCGATTTTGGCCCCTCAAATAAGTGATGTGGGTGCCATGTCAGCGTGGACCAGGTCAAAATTGAACCTGGGGCCAAAAGTGCAACGAAACCAGAACATAAGGGGCGGTTTTGTAGTTTTTAAACATAGAGGGCCAAAATCGCAACTTTTTCAAACATAGGGGGCCAAAAGTGCTATTAAGCCAAAATAAAAACCAAAAAGTCATTGTATCCTTTAATAGTTCACCCTATGATGATTAAAAGTTAGGTGGAGTTTCACATGGGAAAGGTTAATCCTTTCCCACCGTGGGAAAGCTTTTTTTGTCCACTAGATTAAAGAAGAGTATAGATATTGTGATGGTTTGCCCACACTACATTTTTCCCTCATCATCTTCAACCCATATCCATCTTCTTCTTCATTTAGTTGTTCTTAAGAAAACCCAGAAAATTAAAATCAAAGAAC
This sequence comes from Medicago sativa, assembly GCF_051527215.1. Classification (NCBI taxonomy): domain Eukaryota; kingdom Viridiplantae; phylum Streptophyta; class Magnoliopsida; order Fabales; family Fabaceae; genus Medicago; species Medicago sativa. The sequence goes on along the minus strand of NC_140751.1, from coordinate 60,151,870 downwards.
AATCCAAAAATAATCTTCATGTGATTGAAAGTACGGTACAGTCCAGAAAAATTGAAACTATTCATATACTCTTCTCAACGTGGACCATGGTGAGTTTACTCAAATTAACAGCCAAAATCATCTCTTTCCTTTCTCACAGATATTGAATCTCTACCTTTTAATGTTACTTTGTCCAACTTTCAAAATTAACAACCAAAACTAATCACCCTCTAAACCCAAACTATTCTCCTTCTTCAATCTCGTTCTTCTCCACCCATGTTCCATTTGAGATTGTTTCAAATCTGAGTTTTTTTCCTTTCTGCTTTTCTTTAGATCAGTGTTTTTTTATCTGTTCTTCCCCTCCTTAGTCGACTACAGCTCATCAAAACCAAATCGATTTCCCCACCATCCCCATCAAAACCAAATCGACTACAACTTCAATCACCAGATTTAATTATCTACAGTTGAATATTCATTTAGTTTATGAAGAAAAAAAACTCAATCATCTTCATCAAATATTCATCTTCTTCATTATATTATTCATCATCTTCATGATAAAAAAAAATCCAGAAAATTTTTAAAAAAATGAAATAACATAATTAAAAAAAACATTGAATTTCATGATTATTATTCATCATCTTCATTGCAATTATGGTTTGTTGTTGTAGTTCATGATTACATGCTCAAATTGAATTGTCGCTGATAAAATAGCTTAAAGTTATGGTTTTTTTGGTTCCGGGTTGCATGGGTTTTCAACAGGGTCGTAGCGACCAGTCTGGAGGAAGAAGATGAAGTGATAAAAAAAAATTAAAAAAAGGGATGCGCTGGAGGAAGACAAAGTGTACAGATATATGATGTGAGCATACTACAATAAGATCAGTGTGTGCCTGTTTAATCTGGTCCCATTTAGAATGGACAAATGCAATACTTGTGCACACAACACAGGTTGTGCATTTACCTGCAGCAGCAGGTTTTGGTGGGGTCAGGTGACCTGCTAAAAATAAATAATTAATAAAAAAACACATATTATATTAGGAAATATTAGTTTTATTGTTTTTTCTGTACACACCCCCAAAACTTGAACATTGAGAGTAGTAATTTCACACCAACACATCAGCAAATTAGTTTCTCACATTTGTTATTTGTTTTTTTTACGGTTTCCTTCTTGATTCTCTTCTCCTTCATCATTTCTTCATTTCTTCATAGTATCCATCATTTCTTCAACCTACCCCATTAACGTAAAATTTTCACTCACCATCAACCAACCTACCCATCAACAATATTGTTCAATATCAGTTCATTTTTCCATTGAAGTTTGGAGATTGGAAATTAGTTTGGTTTGTAGATCTGGATTCATTGAAGGTGTTGGTAGAATTCTGAAATCTTTAAACTTGAAGGTATGTATAAGCTTGGTAGATATGATGAAGTATGTTTGTTGAATACTAGTACTAGTTTTTATACCAGAAATGCATTTTGAACAAGATGGTCACCATTGAAGTTGTTGTTCTTGCGTGTTCTTCATTTTCGAATTGTAGATTTACTTTTATGCAGTAATGCACGGTCGTGCGGATTGAACACACGGTCGTGTGTAAACTCACTGGAAATAGTAGGATCTGTACTGAAGCAAACACACGACCGTGTAGATTTGTGGCACGGTCGTGTGTGAGTTAATGTCATTGAATAAGTTTTTTTTTTCTTCTACTACTATACCCAACCTAGTTTTCCTGCCATTGGCTATAAAAGTGATTGTGTCTAATTCAATTTATGTATGCATTAGGAACATCAAAATGGATATGAGTGAAATTCTTGAAATTTTTCAAGTTTCAAATGTGAGCAACATAACGGGGGAAGGCAACGTAGGTGTGGAAGGTTCAGAGGTATGTTCAATTGATTACATTGTTGTCTAAAATATTATAGAAGTTGCATATATTAGCGAAAAGCGTACGACAATTACGCTTGTAGGTTTTGCAATTACTGAGCTATTTAGCATGTTATATTCTACAGGACTTGGACAGTGGCTCTTCTTCGGAAAGTGTCGTGCGTTCCTCGGATGATGATATGGAAGACACGTACAATTCGACGTATGGATGCAGTTTTGATGATGAATTTGCGGTTGATTGCATGACTGACCTTGAGAAAATTAATTTCAAGGAATTAAGTTATGATGACTTTATGATGTACCATTTTTCGGATCGTCTAGTTGCATTCAAGTTTTACAATAGGTACGGTTGTGTGCACGGATTTGCCGGTAGAAGATCCCGTGTTGTTAAGAACAAGCATGGCGATGCTATTCAACAAACCTTTGTTTGTCATAGAGAAGGTTTCTGGGATGCAAGGAATGACAATAATCCGTCTAGAAAAAGAGAGCAGAAGCCAGCTAGTAGGTGTGGGTGTATGGCAAGAATTCAAGTTCACGTTGACTACGGTAGTGAACGGTGGTACATAAAAATGTTTGACGATGTTCATAATCACTCATTTTTGGATAATAAGTATGAGGGGATGCTACCTGCACATAGAAAGATGAGTGATTATGACAAATACCAAATGAAAGCAATGAGGAAAGCTGGCATTCCTACGTCACGTATCTATGGTTTTATTGCTTTACAAGCTGGTGGATTTAGACATCTAGGATATTCAAGAAGGACCATGTACAATGAGCAATTCAAGGATAGGGAGACGAAGAGTTCTGATGCAGAGGAAGCAATTGAATTTCTGAAGGGGTTGTCTAGTACGGACGATATGATGTACTGGAAGCACACTGTTAAGGAAGATGGATCACTTCAACATTTATTTTGGTGCGATGGTGTTAGCCGAATGGACTACACGGTGTTTGGAGATGTTTTGGCTTTTGATGCTACTTATAAAAAAATTAAATATAACACACCGTTGGTTATTTTTTCTGGAGTAAATCATCACAATCAAAGTGTAATATTTGGTAGTCCAATTGTTAGCGATGAAACCGAGGAAACTTACGTGTGGCTCTTGCATCAATTTCTTGAGGCAATGGACGGAAAGGCACCTGTGTCGGTTATAACTGACGGAGATTTGTCCATGAGAAATGCTATTAGAACAGTATTTCCAAATGCTCATCATCGTTTGTGTGCCTGGCACTTGGCAAGAAATGCTGCAAGCAATATCAAAAATCCACAATTTGTCCCGAAGTTCAAACGATGTATGTTCAGTGATATTGATATCGAAGAGTTTGAAAGTAGGTGGGAGAATTTGGTCGGTGAATTTGGGTTAGAAAATAACAAGTGGATTCATGAGCTGTATGAGAAGCGGAATCAATGGTCAACTGCCCACATTCGGGGTACATTCTATGCTGGTTTTAGAACAACCTCAAGATGTGAAGGTCTTCATTCTGAATTTGGAAAATATGTTAGTGTGTTGTCAAATCTGGTGGATTTTTTAAATCATTTTATCCGGTGGCTTAATTATGTGAGATACAGAGAAATAGAGGCGGATTATGCATCTTCCTTTGGTGAAATCGTTTTGCAAACTCAACTTAAATGTTTAGAGAAGTCAGCTGCAAAAATCTACACAAGGTCAGTTTTCAAGATTTTTAGGCCTGTATTGGAGAGAGCTTGTCGTTGTAAAATCGAAGAAACTGTGTGCAATGGTTCGATTTATAATTATAATGTTTTCAAATACCCGAGACATGACATTCATTGGACAGTTTCATATTGCCAAGAACAATTAAAATTTGAATGCTCGTGCAAGAGATTGGAGACATTTGGTATTCCTTGTGAACATGTCGTAGGTGTTTTAGTGCATATGAACATAAGAAAATTGCCGGAAACTGTTGTGATGGAACGATGGACCAAAAGTGCTAAAGATGCAATCAATGCACAAAATGCTAATAGTTCAAGTCACCGGGATACTGCTTTTGTAACTACGTATGTTATGTTTGTGGAGCATTGCAAGAGGATGGCAAACGCCGTGTTAAAGTGTGGCAATCCAGATTATATACACAAAACCATTGAAATGGTTGAAAAACACACTAAGACATTGGAATCATTCAACATGGGTCAAGTTGATGAGGTGTTTGGTGTGGGTCCAGCGACGGGGAGAAGTTTAGGTAATCCGCAGCGGCGTAGGAAAAGAGGCGGAGCAGCAGCCGATTCTTCAACTCGAAATGCAAATGCGAACAAAAAACGAAACACGCCTAAATGTGGAGTATGTGGAGGAAAGGGCCACAACCGCGTGTCATGTCGGTTCCGTCACGGAGCAACTATAGACTCAGAAACTGATTATAAACCTAATGACAGAATCTTGGGGTCACAACCGCGTGTCATGTCGGTTTCATCACGACTCATCAACTTCACAACTCTTGCCCTAACTGAAAGAATCTTGGGGTCAAAGCACTTGAATGGACGTTCCCTGAGTAATCAAACCCTTTTATCGACTAAACAACCTTAAAACTACAACCCTAATGACGACTATAAACCTAATGACAACATTCTTTGAACTAAACTAATACAAAAATCTCATCACGACTGATCAAACTCACAACTCTTGCCCCAACTGAAAGAATCTTGCGGTCAAAACACTTGAATGGACGTTCCCTGAGTAATCAAACCCTTTTATCGACTAAACAAGCTTAAAACAACAACCCTAATGACGACTATAAACCTAATGACAACATTCTTCGACCTAAAATAATACAAATATCTCATCACGACTGATCAAACTCACAACTCTTGCTCTAACTGAAAGAATCTTGGAGTCAAAGTACTTGAATGGACGTTCACTGACTAATCAAACCCTTTTATCGACTAAACAAGCTTAAAACAACAACCCTAATGACGACTATAAACCTAATGACAACATTCTTTGACCTAAAATAATACAAATATCTCATCACGACTGATCAAATTCACAACTCTTGCCCTAACTGAAAGAATCTTGGGGTCAAAGTACTTGAATGGACGTTCACTGACTAATCAAACTCTTTTATCGACTAAACAAGCTTACAACCACAACCCCAATGACGACTATAAACCTAATGACAACATTCTTCAACCTAAAATAATACAACTCTTACCCTAACTGAAAGAATATTAGATCTAGAGTACTTGGATGAATGTTCCACGACTAATCAAAATCTTTATTGACTAATCAAGTTTAAAACTACAACCGTAATGAATGTTCCACGACTAATCCTTAAAGTGTTTAAGTATGTGTTCTTGTTGATTTGTGATGAATGGTTTAATCAAGATCCGTTTTCAATGGGATTTCTTCCGCAAAGAGGATTAATATTTTGAAAAACCCCTCTTAAAATCCCTTCACTTACATCTCTAACCCCGATGACAACTATAACCATAATGACAAGAATCTTTGAGCTAAACTAATTCAAAGATTTCGAAACGACTGATCAAACTCACAACTCTTACCTTAACTGAAAGAATCTTGGAGTCAGAGTACTTAGATGAAAGTTCAATGACTAATCACACTATCTATCGACTAACCAAGTTCATAACTCCAACCCTAATGAAAACTATAACCCTAATGACAATATTCTTGGACATAAACTACTTCCAACATGTCAGAACGACTGATCAAAATCACAACTCTTACCCTAGATGAAAGAATGTTGTAGTCAAAGTACTTGGATGAATGTTCAATGACTAATCAATTTTTTCACCGACTAATCAGGCTTACATCTCTCACCCTAATGGCAAGATTATTGGAACTAAACTACTTCAAAGATGTCAGAACGACCGATCAAACTCAAAACTCTTACCCTTACTGGAAGAATCTTGGAGTCAAAGTACTTGGATGAACGTTCAATGACTAAACAAATTTGTCACCGACTAACCAGGCTTACATCTCTCACCCTAATGACAAGATTCTTGTATCTAAACCACTTATACGACAATTACTTCGATAAATGTTAATTGATTAATCAAGATATTCACTACGTGGTGTGTATTTCATCAATTTTATCGTTATTATTATAATTAATTTTTATTACACTATAAATATACTTCAATAAAATTTTATTCAAATCACAAATCTAATTTATAAATTCAATATAGATAACAAATTACAATTATTTTTTAAACACATTCCACTGAAAATAACATAATACTACATAATTAAATAAACTCAAGAATAAATTAACAAAAATAAATCTTTAAAATACAAAAACTCAAACTGGCTAACGAATAAATGTTTTGCGTATTTTAATGTTCATTTACCTTGACCAATTCAACAATAATGTACACACTTCGGTCACCAAAATAAGCAAAACTTGAAATTTTAGATTAACTTAACAAATTATCTATGTAGTATTATGTTACTCAATAATATACCCCACACACTATTTATAATAATGACTCATATGCAATAGTTTGCTCTCACTTTATTCTTTAATGATGAAGAAATCTCTATATATGTATAAGGACAAAAAATCTCTATATATATATATATATATCTACTCGTAGTGGATTTTTATCTTTATAATACACTTCCTTCAACCAAAAAAAATCTTTATAATATACTCATATGCAATAGTTTGCTCTCAATTTATTTTAGGGTAAAAGATCTCCAATAGTTTTTTCATCATTAAAGATCTCCATACTAATTATACTCAATAAACGTTGAAATTACTTCTACTCAATTTTTCATCATTTTTGATTTTTCCATTTAAGTAAAAAATATCCAATTTCAGAAATTATATTTTTGTTTCCTATGGGATTACAACAATGTTTAGTGATATTAAGTGACATTAACCAATTGTAAGTGGGATTACAACAATGTTTAGTTATATAATAATAGCAATTTTCGTTTTTTGTAGTGATATTTATAGCAATTTTCGTTTGCCAATATGCAGCCCATAGTCATTTACTTCTAAAACAAGGGCCCAAGCCCAAAACAAAAGTGACCAAAAAATATTCAGCTTTATTCTTCAGCTGGGACCCGCGTGTACTGTTCACGCAGGAGCTTCAGCAGGTCACCCATGCCTTTCTCTCTCTCCAGATCTGAACCGTTAGAATATAATATTAATATATCAATGGCACACAATGGCTGTCAGGCTTATATGCACAAGTTGTGTTTTGTGCACAAAAAGATGAATTTGTGCATTCTAAACTGGGCCGTTTAATCTATCCATAAAAACCAACTGTCCCATGGTGGGAAAGTTTTATGGTGTCCCATGTGAAACTCCACCTAAAAGTTATCCTCTTATAAAGTCTTCCCTCCAGAAAAAAGTTTAAATTCAAAACAGAGACAACTAGCAAAAAGCATACAAGGTACATGTTTTGGTCGCAATTTCAAGTATCCTACAAGATAGTGATGACAAAATTCTGCTACAAGATAAGGAATTAAACACGACTATAATTGAATAAAATAACAAAACCAATCAACTAAAATCCAAATAATTATTTAAAGTTACATGATTGACACAATTATGGAAAGCTTATCTTTAATGACCTAGCCTATAGACATTTAGCTACTCATGATGTATAAACACACATTAATACATATGAATAAACAAACATAAGAAAATAATCATTGATGATGATTCCTCCGATTCAAAAGTGCTCTAATCGTTCTACAACTCTTAAAATCACACTTTCGCTGTGTTTTACTCGTCGAAAGGTGTCCTCTCACTAACCTTGGGGTAAGGTATATATAGGCGTGCGTTTTCCAATGTTTTAGGGAAAGTCATCCCGTGACGCGAGCATATATCTCGTGAGGCGAGCCTTGAGGATAACAATTACGTTGCCTTTTCCTTTCGATAATCGTGACACGGTTTTGATGATCCACAACGAGATCTCGTGCGAGACTAATCATGGCAATTTATTCAGATGCTCACGACGCAGCTATGTTGCCCGTAGCCTAAGCCAATGCGAGGCTAAACCTTTGATTTCTTTCTGAACTCGTGACACACAACTCATAGCACATGTCGCGAGTTACGACGAGGCTGGTCTTGCTTCTTTCTTCACTTTATGCTCCATGTATTGCCACCAACACATCCCTAATGACTATGTCCCAGTAATCAACACCGTTAAACTTGTAAAAAGGCATAACATAATTACATAGTTGTCTGGTTTGGTACTAGGTTAGGTAAATTCATCTTTATTATTCGTACAAAGATTGATTATGATTTTGGTTCTTATATCTATGACCAAACAATGAAGCATGCCCAATCTTTTGATGTGAAAATGCCTATTGCATTTCCCTCTGTTATCTGTGGTATCATTCTTAGTCAGCATCCTGGAATTTTGGTAAGAAATGATGTTGTGAATAAGAGGGAATCTCCACTTTCTTTGCACTACAAACTTTTCAAGGGGACACATGTTCCAGATATTGTCATGACATCCAGTAATGAAGTTGGTAGATCAACATCTAAGGATAAAATTCTAGCTGAACTGAAGGAAATGTCCAAGACATTGGAGGAAACTATCAGGGCAAGCACTAAGAGGAAAATAAGTGTGGGCAAGATGATTCTGGCCTTGTCAGCTCAAGATGGTGAACTAGATCAGGATGAGGGAGTGGCAGATGAAAATGATGGTGCTGCAAGCAACAAGGATGGGGATGCGCTTTTTACTGAGCTATTTGAGGTTTACCATGGTTTGATGTTGGCAATCAACAACTCTGTTCAACGAGTTATTTGCGAAACACATTCTTTAGAAGTCATCCGTCTTCTTCAAGATCCATATCACTCTCATATGCATGTATGCGTTTCTTTATTGGTGAAGATTTTTGGGTTAAAGGAGCATATTTCTAACATTTCTTTCCAACATGTGCTTTGAGAGGGCAACCATTGTGGAAATTTCTTGGCTAAACTTGGACGCTCTTCAAGACTAGGTGTGACTTTTTGGCATGCTCCCCCATCAGAGTTGAAGTCAATGTTGAAGCTTGATGCCACAGGCTGAGTCCTGTTTTAAAGGTTTTTCTGTCCTTTTTCTTTTGTCATTCTAAAAAAAACTCAATATGATCAAATTTTTAAACCAAAGTCTATGCCATGTTTTTTACGGAAGGGATGAAATATTAGATTTCAAATATTTGGAGTAAGATCCCTCAAAAAAAAATTGGAGTAAGATAAATGATATCCTTTCGATCCGTCAAAAAAAGAAAAGATAGATCTTCCGTGTTCCGAAAATATAGAATAAAATCGGACTAATAAGTAAGGTAGATCCTTCTCATAAACTCATGCAACCAACTTAATTATCAATTAGGTCATATATTATAGATATTTATAAATAAATAGCTTAGGATATGAAAGAAAAGACAAAAACCTACGTATACATATTCTTCTCTTCCTCCCATTCTCGTTTGTGCTTTCTATTACAACTCTCCCGTTTCTCCCAATGATGAACATGTTTTGCTTTCACTCCAATCCAAAAGTTTTAACTTTACATGATTCTGAAAAACTCATCTCCAATAAACAAAAGTTTAGCGATTATGATGATGATCTCTACAGGTTTTATCATATTGAAGAGTCTCAAATTAGGGCAAACTCAAAAGGGTTTAAGGTAGATTTTCTAATGAGAAAAATTGTCGTAGATTGGTTGATACAAACACACTATAAACAAAAACTCATGTCAGAAACCCTCTATCTTTGTGTCAACATACTTGATCGATTTCTTTCCAAAATCGAGTTTGAAGTCACGACAATGGATAAACTAAAACTCATGGGTCTCTCCTCATTGTTGTTGGCTTCCAAGTATGAACAAAGAAGTGCGGTTGGTGTTTATGACATCGAATACATGGCTGATTACATTTATACGCCATAAGAAATATGTAAAATGGAGAAGCTAATCCTAAAAGAACTTGGTTGGATTTTAACGGTTCCAACACCTTATATTTTTCTTATTAGAAACATAAGGGCATGCCTTTTATCTGATGAAGACAAGATCATGGAGGACATGGTGTTTTTCTTTTCTGAACTCAGCTTGACAAATTATTCTGTTGTATGCGACTATAAGCCTTCACTGATTGCTGCTTGTTCCGTGTATTGTGCAAGGTTTGTTGTTGAAAGGTATCCCTTTTGGAGCAATGATTTGAAGATGTGTACAGGGTACTCCGAGGAAAAGTTATTGTCGTGTGCCAGTGTTATGATGGAATCGTGCATTCAAATTTGTGGAGATGGATACATGGAAGTTTTTAAGAAATTTTCAAGTTTATATCATCAATCTAGGGTTTCATGTATTGCTCAAGAATTTCTCGAAGTCTAAGAAATTCGTATCAATATGTGACATTTCATTGTCTGTCGAAAACTATGTTCACATCTTGTTGATGTTTGTTTCATCATTTAATAATATAAAAAGTTAAGTACCAACTCTGCATACTTCTTTATTAAATTGCTTTAATCTTCTGTCTAAATTGTGTGCATTTCTTAATGCTGTTATGTTTTTGTTGTATTATGATGTGAATTTCAAGTTTTGATTTTTTTTATAAACATCAAAAACTAATAACTAGCATGAATATATATTACAGTGATGAATAAATATTACAGTGATGCCTCCCAATTCAACTAAATTGTCTGTTTATGGTTTACATATTTCATTGTTTTTTATTCATAATTTACGCGAAATATAGAGTTATCAGTATAAATGTTTGTTCTGACATTTACTTCATTTGCGTCATTTTCATTTGTTGAATCTTCTTATAAATGTTTGTTCTCACAATATTTTCTTGCGACGGGATTCTTAAGATTTTCATTTGTGTGTGTGTTGTTTATTGTTTTCACCTTGTAGATTTCCTTATATTTTTTTTGTTGATTGTTTCAGATGACTTGAAACATTTCAGAGAAAGTAGAGGCCTAAACTCCCAGTTCCCACAGATCTTGTGCATTCTCCAAATATAGTCAAGAAAGTTCAAGATGTGCTTCTTCGTTTAGAAGAGATTAATGTTAATGCAGTTATGTCAGCATCTTTATTAAATTGCTTTAATTCTTCTGTCTAAATTTTGTTGGATTCGCTAATATTAATGTTGTTATGTTTTTGTTGGATTACGTTGTTATGACCTGATTCTCATCCATAGGAAGTATATCAGGATTAGTTTCTCCACTGAATTGGGTTACTGTACTGTGATGAATGAATTAGAGTATAGCAACATCAGGAAAGTTAATGTCACATCTATTGGCTTAAGCACAATATATATACACAATTGAATTCAACCAAATCTTCAGGTTCTTCTGGTCCTTCCCGTTCGGTATCTATTTATGTGCTAATCATGTATTTATTTACAGCTTAATTTATTTTAGTCAAAAGGATTAGTATAAAAATCCAAGAATTTGCACTTCTATTTGATTGAGGCATGTAATAGTCAGATGCGGAGAACATAGTTCTAAATTGCGGTCTGAAACTGCAAAGTGCGAATGCAACCGCAATATAAAGGTTTCAAAGGTCTCTGCAACAACATTGTATTTCATCAAAGCACACAGAACAAATTGCATTTCTTCATTAGAGCTTTATCTAGACCTCTTGATCGATAATAATGTCATGGTTGAGCAATTCAGTGAAACCAGAGATTTCTCAACGTATCTTGTTGATGGATACTGCATCAGAGATCTGTAAAGAACTTAAAGATCATTTTTACCAAGGTGATATATATTTCAATACAGTGAAGCAAGCTGATTGCTCCATTTCCACTTATTACTGTACTGTATTGAATTAGAGTATAAAACCAAGCAACATTAGGACAGTTTTAAGGTCATATATATTGGCATAAACACAATAAAGGGGGAAAATTCAAAGTATGAAATTACCTGAAAACATAGTATCCATCTGCATGCCTGCATACATAATTGAATTCAACCAAATCTCCATCACGTGATTCCGGTCCTTCCCCTTTAGTAACATCTGATTTGAAAACTAATGAGTGTCTATTTATGTGCTAATACATGTATTTCTTCAAAGCTTGATTCAGTGTAAAATTCACAAGGTTTAATTATTTTTTAAGAAATAACAAACCAAGTATCTACACTTCTATTTGAAAGGCGCATGTAATGATCAAATACTTCTAACTTATCTACTAACATACATTGTGACGTGGAGAACAAAGTTCTAAATTGAGTCGCAAGTATAAAGGTTGCAACGATATTGTACCACATTAATTCCAGCCGAATTGGCCACATTTTCTCGTGTTTTGATGCAATGTCTAAGTTTGCACCATAACAACAACCGCAATTTAAACACACAAGTCAACAATCATTTTGGTCATTGATTGTGTCTGATGCTATCACTATAGTCGTTGAACTAACAAAAATTACAACAACGTTTCCAAAGGTGTCTCTCGTTAGTTAGTTTAATCATTGAATGTATTTTTTATTACTTAATTTGATCCTTGAATATGGTTTTTATTAATCAGTTTGGCCTATGAATTGCTAATCAATTTGGACTATAATAACATTGTCACACACGTTTAAGAACCAAAATGACTATTTAAACTTAAACAGTCGCACGTTTAAGAATAAAAATAATTATTTACACTTAAACACGCACAAGAAGGAAAAGAAGAATTGAAGCATTTGCATCAAATAGGAATGACTCTCACCCATCACATGAAATCTAAAGTGTTTCTTTCATCAATTCATCCTACGTGCACAACATTTTATTTATCGAGAAATGTAACATGAAAGTTTAGGAACTTTTTATCTCCTTGAGTTCTTACTCCTTAGGGTAGCTTCAAAGTCCTAGATGCTTCACATAAAATAAACAAAAAATATATCCCTTGAGAAGAGAATCTCTCCTATTCTATCCTATTTCTTTGGAATTTAATTCTTGGGTTCCTATCATATGCACCCCTTGAATAAATATAAGCGAAATAAAATGATGTCAAGTAGATTTCCACATCCTTTTCGATTTCTTTATTCATCAAATATGCTCAAGAATTTAATAAGTCAGCCCAATGAAATTTTTTCCATAATGTTGTAATCCGGGAATGAAACATAATCCCTTCCTAGTCGAAACAAGGAATCAATGAAAATGAGTATGACTATGAGACAAAACAAAATCACCACTGAAATAAGATTGATGATAACAATGTCATTGATCCTCAACCCCCTATCCTCACATCCACGTCTTCACCACTGAAACATTACCATTAGCATGAAGGTCAAAAAGACGCCTAAATCTAGCACACAAAAGTTCCCCTTTCAACCAGGGATCTTTCCAAAAAGGAATTACTTTCACCAGTACAAATAAGACTCACTCAAACCACTGCCACACTCACCCACTCCCTCCGTATCCCCACACAGTCCTTACAATAGACACATTATTACCTCCTCCCCTTACATGGCCCCTTTAACTTGTATTTAGCGGCCAACACGTTGAACCACAACACACTCTGAACAACGTGTAACCTCCAAAACCATTTCTCTAACAACACTAAGTTAAAATTCTCATTTTTTTTAGCATTGAAACCTCGAGACTACCTGGGATTTAATTAAAGAAATAATACTTGTGGGAGCCATGCAGAAGGAAAGAAAATAAACCGAACGCAAAGACAAGACATATTTGATCAAAATAAGGAGATCGCCCACAGACAAGGTTTTACTCTTCCAACCAAATAATCTCTTGCTGCCACTATCAAACAAAGGATGCCAAAATTATTAAAAGCGCAGATTACCACCGTGATGGTCTCGCAGCTTGCAAGAGAAAAACCTTCATGGCTGTTTATTGTTGAACAAAGGGGACAAGTCATATACATCGAAGGGATCGGTTCAGAAGCTTACCAAGCAGGGGCGGATCCAGACTTTAGGTACATGTGGAGCTAAAATTTCAAATAAATAATAATACAAACAATGTTTTTTAATCGACAAATATTATTACCTCATTGTTTGATACAATACATTACAATGAAAATCATCTCATATCCATTTGTTGAAAATGAGATAAAATGACATCATTGCTAATTGTTAATAGAGCATCTCTTAACCACTAATTACTCATTTTATTACATAGGTTACTCTTCACAACTTTCATAGCTGAAAAAATATGTTCAACACTTGCAGTTACTACCGTGCGTGTGTGCTATATGTGTTTTATTTACTAAAAATAAAAAAAATAGGGAAAAGCATATGTGGAGCTATAGTCCCACATAGCTCCAACATGCATCCGTCCCTGTTACCAAGTTGTGGAATGAAGACAGTATTACATTTTTAGAGTCATTTTAATAGGTTTTTAATCTATTTTATAAGTTTAATAGGTTTTTAATCTATTTTTATTAGTTTAATATTTAATTTATAGTCTATAAAAATATGTTCAACACTTGCAGTTACTACCGTGCGTGTGTGCTATATGTGTTTTATTTACTAAAAATAAAAAAAATAGGGAAAAGCATGTGGAGCTATAGTCCCACATAGCTCCAACATGCATCCGTCCCTGTTACCAAGTTGTGGAATGAAGACAGTCCATCGTATTACATTTTTAGAGTCATTTTAATAGGTTTTTAATCTATTTTATTAGTTTAATAGGTTTTTAATCTATTTTTATTAGTTTAATATTTAATTTGTAGTCTATAAAATTTAATTTATAGTCTATAATTATTTATTAGTTTAATAGGTTTTTAATCTATTTTTATTAGTTTAATATTTAATTTATAGTCTATAAAATTTAATTTATAGTCTATAATTATCTATTTTGATTTATTTTTTTTGTTTTGTGGTGGCCGAGGTTCGAACCGCAGACCTTGCATATTTTATGCATTGTCCATACCTTTGATTTATTTTTTTTGTTTTGTGGTGGCCGAGGTTCGAACCGCAGACCTTGCATATTTTATGCATTGTCCATACCAACTGAGCTAAGTTCACGAGGACATTATCTATTTTGAATTATTTTTGTGGTGGCCGGGGTTCGAACCGCAGACCTTGCATATTTTATGCATTGTCCATACCAACTGAGCTAAGCTCACGAGGACATTATCTATTTTGAATTATTGAGTCATGTGTATTATTATTATTATTATTATTATTATTATTATTATTATTATTATTATTATTCATATGAAAGAAAAGGCTCATGGATGCCCATTTGGAGAATTAGCGTGGCATAAGAAGAGTAAAGAAGACATGTGATTGGCTGGGAGGAAGGACAACAATTAGGTTTGCAAGATTATAAAAGCAAAAGTATCACGGTTTTGGCAGAAGGGAGCATAACGGTTTGGAGAGTAGCGACATGGAATTGGAAAACAACATCAGCACCTATTGAGAAGAATTGAGGAGCAACGCCGATACGACGAACTCTATCGGTTTAATTTTTTACTATGTTGTTTATTCCTTTTATCATGTGTAGCTAAATTTATCTTATGGTTTTCATTCATTTTCTTGTACAATTCATCTTTGTCAGACAACAATGGTGGAGACACGAATCCAACGTAAGAGGCAACGTAAGGACGACAGACAAATTCATGAATTGACCGACTGTCTTCTCATTCACATACTCTCCTTTTTGAACGCCAAAGAGGCTGTTCAAACTTGCATTTTATCCAAAAGATGGATCAATCTCTGGAAGACTCTTTCCACTCTTACATTAAGTGTTAAGCATTTTAGTACCGACAAAGACAAAAGTTTTGAACAGTTCCTATCTATGTTGTTGTCTCTTCGCGATCACTCAACCGATATCCATTCTCTCGTTTTGCACCAGAGTCATTATATCAGTCATAACCTATACTTAAAGATTATAGAATACGCCTTTTCACACAATATCCAACACTTTCGAATCAATTACGCTACTATTCAACACCTTCCATCATGCTTCTTCTCATCTCACACTTTGACTTCTCTCAGTCTTGCTGGTGTCAATTTTATGATTCTTCCTTGCTGGAAACAAATATTTACAGATTCTCGTTCTTTCAATTTCCCAGCATTAACCACCCTGTCTCTGAAGCACCTTGCCTTTCGTTGCAATGATGATGGTTGTGTCGACCCCTTTTCCGCATTTAACAAGTTGAATACTTTGATCATCGACCAATGTGTACTCGTGGGTGATAATGCAAAAAAACTTCGCATTTCATGTACCAATCTTGTCAGGTTAACTATTCATATGTATTATTCCATGCCTTGTACAGATGATGCTCTTACCACCAAAACCCATTTCCAAATCTTTTTCGGAATCGAGTTAAATGCTCCAACACTTCATTCCCTTGTTTTGACTGGTTGTGATTATATTCCAAAACATTTTGGAAGCAAGACTCTTCTCTCTTCTATCAAACATCTAAATATTCATATTGCAGCTTCTATGATTTTGGTGGAGAACCAATCAACTCTATTCAACTGGCTGGCTTGGCTCTCTAATATCGAATCGTTCACCCTCACTTTAGCTGCTCTTAGTGTACGTACTTTATATTCATAACATCAATGCTGCTTTTTATGTTGTAATTTTAAAATTTTACCAAGAATATGTATGTCTTGCAACTGATCCTAATACTTCCTGATTGCTTAGGTTCTTCTCTGCCGCTTTCATTATAATTCATTTAAGGATAAGTTCCCTTACTTGCATAACTTGAAGTTGTTGAAATTAGTGGTGTACAACCGTTTTGCGGTACCTACCGAAGAGGTGGACTGTTTGCTTCAAAACTCACCCTCGGCAAAGGTTGTCTTCATCAAGAGGTAAAAGATGCATCCAACTACTTTTTAATGTTAGATATAGATTCTTTTGTTTTCATACTTTTCATTTTTGCAGCCCTTCTCTGTTTCTATTTCCCATATAATAAACTTACTTTCAGTGGATAAATTACAAAACCCTTATTCAGCGAAACAAACATGTGTGCACAGTTGTATGCATGTTGATGTGTGCATCTTTTGAATCACACCAACTCTAAATTTGAGAATTAACTTCTATGCTCACAGAATCAAAAAGCTTTGTTTGGTTCATTTTGACTTGTGTTGGAAGGTCTCTTGGGCCGGAAAATGACGACTTATGTTCTGTTTTTTGTTTTACACTCTATGTCTCTTACTATTTTGATAGATAGAATTTTATAACAGCTTGTTTGAGTTCATGCAATGCAAGACCCATACAAGTTCTTGGACTTTGATTAACTTAACAGTGTGTGTTTTCAATTGAAACCAGTTCTATTCGAAGACCTACTGCATAGGTGAACACAGGTTGTTGGGTTGCAGAAAAAACATGGTGAAGGATACAAAAGTTTTTCAAAGAATATTGGAATCATGATATTGCGCAAAAAGTATCATGCATTGCATTATAACAAGAACACTTTTGCTTATTTATACTTGCTAGATTTATTTAAGATGTCATTTGATCCATTTAACCGACCCCACTTAGAGGGATTGTACTTGCTAGACTTATTTATTTTCTTGCTTCCTATTATTTTGTTTATTTCGGGGGATTCACATGAGAGTATGACTATAGTGTCTTGTGATGCATTTGAGAATGACTGTGTGAAGAAGCCAATACCTAATAAATAGGAGCAAGTTCAACCACATGATGCAGATAGAAGTTTCATGTGTGCTATTCAACTGTTTTTACTATTAATAACATTATTGTGTCATTTGCAATAGAAGTTTATGTGCATGTCTGACATCATAGTTGATTTGTCCGAAACATTGTAATTGGCAAGGCACCAAGATTTCGTAAACGGTACAATGTAGTTTTTGCAGGATTATAACGGTTCACCATGATACCAAATGTGCACCACGTTATTTTTCTAATTGCAGCCAAAATCTGAGGATGTATGCTGTTTTTACATATATAAATCCACCTTCCTCAAACATTTTCCAATTTCCATTCTATCTAACACAGCTCTGTCCTGATCACCCTTCTATTTCTTTATGGAAAAAAAAAAATCATTGTTTCCTTCTATGGTCTTAGAAGATCAAGACTATGTACTTCATCATATATAAAACAATGAAATCCAATTGACAGAAGAAAATAAAATCTAAATTAATTAAATTCAGATTGTTGTGGAACACTCAGAATTTTCAAGAGTTGAACTTCAAATACCAAAGGTTCTTGAGCATGAGAAAGAAGGCTGCGTCGAGGGCCAAACTGCAATAAACACAAAAATGTTTACAATATCAACTATAGTCGAATTGATAATCTGTCAAAAAAAAGTCCTTGTTACATAGCTGAAGTGGTTAATTTAAACATTCAAACAAGTTTGAGAGTAAAGTTCACGATTCAAACTCCAACTACTAACATAACATTTTAATAATTAGCATTTACGTTAAAAAGAATTTGACGCATAACCTTTGTATCAAGTGCTAGACTAACCTCTTCAGGTATCGGCTTCAAGTTCTCGTCTACATATCCTACCGAAGGTGGAATCAATGCCCTTCTCTTTCCTACAAGTGAAGCCAAGAGTGACCACAATGACATCAAAAGATACAATTTCGACACACAAAAAAAAAGGCTTGACTAAATTATACATGTATGCCAAAGGTTTGGACCAAAATGACATGAATCATTTTAAATATATATATATATATATGAAAATCATGAGAGGAAAGACTGGTATGTGAGGAAAATAATGACAATAGCTTAGAACATACCACCAACTCTCATGCCAGTCAAAACTTGCTTTAACCCCAATATCATCTGATTTAAAAAACAAACAAATAGATAATATAAAGGGGGACCGAAGATTACGGCATGCTAATAGTCATAAATAAGAAACATCATCAGAAAGAAATAGTAAACACATTTCAGAGTTCTCTGGATCCCACAAGTTGAAAGAAATAAACTAACCTGGTCCTCATCCAGAGGAAGTATAACAGGATTACTTTCTCCATTGAATTGGTCTACTGTACTGTGATGAATTAGAGTATGAAACCAAGCAACATTAGGACAGTAGTTATTGACTTAAGCACAATACAAGGGAAAAATATTAATCAAGAAATTATTGAAATAGCAAGTCTGCAAATCCCATTATTAATTCATATTATGAAATCACCTGAAAACAAAGTATCCATTTGCACGCCTGCATACACAATTGAATTCAACCAAATCTCCACCGTGTGCTTCTGGTCCTTCCCCTTCAGTAACAACTAATTTGAAAACTAATATGAGTAGCTATTTATGTGCTAACACATGTATTTATTCACAGCTTAATTTCTTTTAATCAAAAGGGTAAGTAAAATGCATAAGGTTTAAACTTTAAATTTTTCTTGATCAAAAGCCAAGAATTTGCACTTCTATTTGAAAGAGGTGTGTAATAGTCAGATGCTGCAAACTCATCATACTGTGACAGTAATACTGTCATACAATATGATCGGTCTGAAACTGCAAACTGCAACAACATTGTAACCACAATTGCAACCAAATTGACCGCATATACTGCATTTTGCTAGGGTATCACATATCAAGGTTCACAGCAAAACC
Source organism: Medicago sativa (assembly GCF_051527215.1). Classification (NCBI taxonomy): domain Eukaryota; kingdom Viridiplantae; phylum Streptophyta; class Magnoliopsida; order Fabales; family Fabaceae; genus Medicago; species Medicago sativa. Next base: position 60,132,602 of record NC_140751.1, on the reverse strand, counting down.
GTAACCACAATTTAAACACACAATAAGGAAAAGAAGAATTCACGCCTTTGCATCAAAAATGACTGACTCTCATCCAATAAATCTGATCTCAAGGTTCTTGCATCAATTTATCATATATATGCACAACATTTTATACATCAAGAAATCTAATATGTAAGTTTAAGATTTTTTTTTATTACCTTGAATTCTCACTCCACTAGCTAGCTTCAAAGTCCTAGATGCTTCACATAAAAATAATAAATCACATATCACAAAATAAGAATAAATGTAGATATAGATATATAGAATGAAAAAGAAGAAAGACAGACAAACCTTATGACTTCTGGTTCATTCATGTCCATGATTGGTGCAGCCAAAGCAGGAGAAGCATAAGATAATATGTGGTTAAAACCCATAAACTGAACAATCAACCTTCTTGAACAATATTTTTTCGTTGTTAATGTAGATATTTTGTTGTTCGAGCTGTTTGCATCCTCAATGCACCTGGATTCATGAGAGTTTTAAGCAAAATTGTCAAGAGAAATGCTTCTCAAAAAAGCATGATATTATTTTTAGGAAGGAAGTGAGATAAATGGATTGAAATGAATAATTATAGGGGAAACAATTTATACCTTGGAGAAGCAGAGACAGAAGCAGTACATGGTGGAAGTGAGATAAATGATAAAACTCCCATTCTCAATTTGGAAGGAAGTTCACAACACAGGCTCAAACCAAGCAGAACATTATCTCTATCTAATATTCATCCATAAGTAATAATCACGTAAGCTTCTAATTTGATTTGGGACCACTTCTTGGTCCCAGGTAGTTGTTGTAACTGTTTTTTTAGAGAAAATAGGTGTTGTAGTTAAATAATAGATTGTATTTTCAAGGTAAATTTCTTTTCATGAAAACATTAACCAATGCTCTCATAACATTCGTTAGAAACATGCTAAAATTACTACTTATATTTGTTGAACAAGGACATGTAATTGATGTTCATTGTTGGATAAATAATTAATTAGTGGTATATTTTTTAATATTTTAAAAATGGAAAAATATTTCAAAAACATATCGAACATTTTTTTTAATAAAAAATATCAACATTTGAAAACAATTATAAACATAACTTATATGAATTTTTATGCTTATACATTTATAAACTTTATGATATGGCTTTGACCCTACTTATCAAAATTTATGAATTTGTTTGTGGTGTTACTGAGATGTTTCAGACACTAGACACACATGCCATCATAAGTATTAGGGCTGCAAAGCGTGAAATTCTCTCATATTAGTCCTTGAATGTATCAAATTCACAAAAACATACTTAAATGTGTCTGTTGTTAATCATTTTGATCCGCAAATGTGTATTTAGTTAGTTTTTTTCATCTTATTATGGGTCATCTCGTTTCTGACTAGAATCTCGCTTTATTTTAGTTATCAAATGAATTATGTGGTGACTTTATATTTGGATCCATCTATGTCGATGCTTACTCGTGTTTGGTTTTGGGTTGTTTCCATGTTGGTTCGTGGCTTAATTTATGTGGTTCGTTTTTGGGTTGTTTTCAAGTTGGTTCTGTTTGCGCCATGTTCCACTTCTTGACCGATCGTTTTTGTTTCAAGATCGGAAGTTAGTGTATAGATTTCAAGTTTTTGGGATGATTAAGGTGTCTTCTCATAAGGCCTGGGAGTTAAGGGGTGCCTTAATGATTTGTTTATAGAGTCTGGTGGGCCGATCACTTTTGATTCGATCGGGAATCAGTTTCTTGACTCAATTTTTTGGCTTGTTTTGGTGTCTTCTCCGATAGATGGCGGGCCATTTGCTTTTGATTTGAGATCAAGAGTCAGTTTCTTGACTCAAGTTTTTGGGCTTGTTTTGGTGTCTTCTCCGAGAAAGCGAGAGTTGATTGGTGGTGGTATCTGAATGAGTGTTGGAATTAGGCTCAGTTGTGGTGATGAGAAGGTGAAGTGTTGTTGTTAATGGTTTCGGCAAGTGTGGTGTTTTTTTAAGGGACTTTGGTGTAAGTAGCAGGCGATCGAGGGGTGTTTGGATTTTGTTTTTGGGAGGTTTTGACTCAAATTTTGGTTTCAGCTAGTTCGTGGGGGTTTAGCTTAGTTTTGGTGTTGATTTGATTTCAGGTTTGTTTTTATTATTGATTTGATTTTTGTGTATGAATTAATTTGTCTTGTGCAATAATTTGGTTATTAATAAATTTTGATATGCAAAAAATAAATAAATTATGAAAGACATATGAAATAGAGATGAAGAAATAATGTGAACTATGCAACTTCATTCCCAATTTCCCATTACAATTTCGGACCAAGCATTTTTACTTTTCCTAACCAAAATTGGGAGTCCATCACACAGACGTGCACACGCATAGAAGAAGGATCTAGAAGTCAAATCTTAACCCAATAGCACTGCGCAATCATCACCGAAGGATCTAGTACCCTACTTAACACTTCCCTATATAAACAAACTCCACTCACACCTCTTTCTCCACTCACAATTCTGCCTCTCTCTCAAAACCAAAACCCTAATAAAAAAAAACTCTCCCTCTCTCTTCAACCAGATCACTACCCCCATGTCAGAAACTGAGACGTTCGCTTTTCAGGCTGAGATCAACCAGCTTCTCAGCCTCATCATCAACACTTTTTACTCCAACAAGGAGATCTTTCTTCGTGAACTCATCAGTAACGCTTCCGATGTAAGTTTTCGATTCGATTTTTTTTCAAATAATTTGTATGTTGTTGATTTGATTTTTGCTCGTGATCTGATTTGTACATGTTACATATGATTGGAATTTAGTTGAAATTGTTTAATTATATGTTTGCACGTTTATTTGTTTTTAGGGTTAGGGTTTATGTTAGAAACGGCTTCAATTTTAACTATCGATTCTTGTTTTGAGATTTAGGTCATTGAAATTATTTAGTTATACTTTTCAATGTTTTTTTTAGGTTTGGGTTTTAGATTAGAATTGGCTTGAACTTTAATGATTGATCCCTGTTTTGAAATTTAGGTCGTTGATTTTATACGATTTTGTGCAATTTTGTGTCACGCAGTTGTGATATGTTGGAAGTTTTTTATCATATATTTTGCTTTTTTGTATAAGTTGATTAATTATATTTGAAACAGAGTAGTTGGTTGATTTAATAGAGTTTTGTGGTTTAGGTTTAATTCATTAGATTTATTATATATCGTTATGTTATATGCATTTGAATTTGATTATTGTTGGAGTTAACAATTTGTGATTATATGATAGGGTTTTGTGGTTTGATTCATTAGAATTTTATATCGTTATGTTACATGCCTTTGATTAATCGTAGTGATGACACTTTTCTTTCCTTCTTGGAGCGGAATGGTTATGATTGTATGCAATTGAATGTGAATTATTGTTGGATCTTATGTATTTCTATTGGGAGTGCAAATAATGTGTGTTTGTGTGTGTACGAATATTTGTTCATTAAAGATTTTGGATTTGAATCTGATTATGTAAACATTGTAGGCATTGGACAAGATCTGATTTGAGAGTTTGACAGACAAGAGCAAGCTTGATGGGCAACCAGAGTTGTTCATCCATATCATTCCTGACAAGGCAAACAACACTCTCACCATTGTTGACAGTGGTATTGGCATGACCAAAGCTGGTAAGTTGTGATTATTTTACTGTATTCAATTGTTATTTGGTTTTGTTATAACGTATGAGTGTTAATTTAATTGTTTCTAATGCTTATTTTGTTAATGTTCATAGATTTGGTGAACAACTTGGGTACTATTGCAAGGTTTGGTACCAAGGAATTCATGGAAGCCATTGCTGCTGGTGCTAATGTTAGCATGATTGGACAGTTTGGTGTTGGTTTCTACTCTTCTTACCTTGTTGCTGAGAAAGTGATTGTTACCACCAAGCACAATGATGATGAACATTACGTGTGGGAGTCACAAGCTGGTGGGTCATTCACTGTTACTAGAGATACATCCGGCGAGGTTCTTGGAAGGGGTACTAAGATCACCCTTTATCTTAAGGATGATCAGCTTGAATATCTTGAGGAGCGTCGTTTGAAGGATTTGGTTAAGAAGCATTCTGAGTTCATCAGTTACCCGATTTCTTTTTGGATTGAAAAGACTGTTGAGAAGGAGATTTCTGATGATGAGGATGAGGAGGATAAGAAGGATGAGGAGGGAAAAGTAGAGGAAATTTATGAAGAGAAGGAAAAAGAGGAGAAAAAGAAGACTATTAAGGAGGTGTCTCATGAATGGGATTTGGTGAACAAGCAGAAACCTATCTGGATTAGGAAGCCAGAAGAGATTTCAAACGAAGAATACTCTGCTTTCTACAAAAGTCTGACAAATGATTGGGAAGAACATTTGGTTGTTAAGCACTTCTCTGTCGAGGGTCAACTTGAGTTTAAGGCCATTCTCTTTGTACCCAAGAGGGCACCTTTTGACCTCTTTGATACAAAGAAGAAGCCCAACAACATCAAGCTCTATGTCCGTAGAGTCTTTATCATGGACAACTGTGAGGAGTTGATTCCTAAATACCTTGGCTTTGTTAAGAGTAGGGCTGGAAATGAGTCGAGTCGAACCGAACCTGTCTGAGCTCGACTCGACTCGATAAGAATTTGCTCGGCTCGAAACTCGACTCGAGTTCGACACGAACTCTTTTTTCAGCTCGAGTTCGACTCGTTTAAAGTTCACGAACAGTTCGGTTCGGCTCGTTAGGTTCAACTCGTTGCTCGAGTAATATAATTCAAAAGTTTTTTTTGTTTTTGTCAAAAATTTATATTTTGACCTTTTAATTTATTTAAAAAAGTATACAAAGATTGAACTAAAAAAAAACTATAGACCATGTTTGTCTTAAGACTACTACTAGGGAAAAAGTAGTAGTACTTTAAAATCAAAACAACTGTAGCGCAAGCTATTTAGATGAACAAATGCACTTCTCTTTTATAACTACTCTTCCACTATGCTGTTATTAAACTCCCCGATGTGGGACAAAGTTTAGCACATATGTCTAGTTAAAATCTTACACAAATGTGTTATTTGCTTCTTGTTGTTTCTTTCACTCTTTTTTTTTGGTGATATTCTTTCTCTCTTTTATTAAATTGTTAATTAAATTAGAAATAACTCCTCCTCCTCTCTTTGATAAAAAAAAAGAAGAAAGAAATAATTCTGAAGGTGAGAAAAACACAAGAAGGGGGGTTGAATTGTGTTTTGAAAAATTCTTCGTTTCTCCTAAAAACTGAACACACTGATCAGAAGCTAAGTGAGACAGCTTCTGAAGTGATAATCAGAATCTAAATGCAGCGGAATAAAACAGAGAGAGAGAAGAAGAACGACACAAAGCAATTATACTGGTTCCTTCCACAATCCGGAAGTAGTCCAGTCCCCCTTGCACTTCCAAGGAGATTTCACTATGAGTAATATCTGATTACAAATGCTCAAGCACACAAGCAAGAGACTTCCTTTGCTCAAGCACACAAGCTAGAGACTTCCTTTGCTCAAGAACACAATCAAGAGACTTCCTGCTCAAGCACAACTGCAAGAGACTTCCTAACTAAACAAAATTACACAGAAAATTGTTTAAGGTTGAACACTTGATATACAATCAGAGGTGCTCTCAATACAAATCAGATACAGACTCAATGGACTTAAGAATTTCTAAGATATGACTTTTAGACACAGAAATTCTAAGTGAATGCAGAACAATTTCAGCAGAGATTTGGCACTTGTAAAAATGTTATGAGTCTTTCGTTTAGCGTTCTTGCATTACCAAATCTTTAGGTCTTCACTCCTTTATATAGAGGTGTGAAAGAGACGTTGTGAAATTGCCAGCACACCAAAGAGTCGTTGTTGAAGCTTGATCTTTCACCAATGATCTTTTGCCTGATTTGGTTGTTGTCCTATGAAGAACCAATTTGAAATCCATTCCTTATCCAAAGGAACATATATGCAGGCGAGACCGTATTCTGGAGCTGTTTTCTTGTCTTGAAGCGTGGACACAAAACAGAGTAGTGGAGAACGTGGCTGTACAATTCGTACAATAGTACAATGTCAACGCTTTCGTCCAAATTGCAAGCACATGCCTTCAAACACCTTTGAAATGACCGTTGCAATGTTCCACTGATTTTCTGCTGTGTTTTCGAAACCAATAGACAGCTTTTGCAATGTATATTCTTCAATCTTTGAATGTTTTGCAAATCCAGTTGATCTTCAGCTTCTGGTGAAATGACTTCTGATGAGGCAGCTTCTGATGATGCAGCTTCTGATGAAGCAGCTTCTGCAGCTTCTGATGGTGCAGCTTCTTCAGCTTCTGATGATGTGGCTTCTGGACCTCTTGTCTTCAGAAGCACTATTCTTCAGGAGCAGTATTTCTTCAGGATCGCTTTGCCTTCAGAATCATCTAAGCTTCATTTTCTTTTGCTCTTTATTTGCTCATTCAGAACCAATGATGATGTAACTTTATAATTATGGTCCTGTACACTTGAACAAATATTAGCTAGTCCAATTTACAATTTTTAATACCTTGTTATCATCAAAACTCTTTAAGGTTCATTGTTAAACACATTTTGTTCCAACAATCTCCCCCTTTTTGATGATGACAAACAAAAGTATTTAAAATTGATCAATTGTTGTTAATCTAATTAACAAGTTGACTTTGGGGTTCTGAGGTTTGTAAGCTCAGAGTCTGAGGTTTGTAAGCTCAAACTCCCCCTGAGTCTGATAGTCTTTAAGGTGAGGTTTGTAAGCTCCCCCTAAGTTCTATCCAGGTTAATTAAATTCATTTTTCGCACAATAAAAATATCAGAGCTTTAAAAAATTGAATCATTGAAAGAATTAACTTATAGATAAGAAGAATGGTTCAATTAATTTTACTTGAATTTTGATACTTCTTCGTTCGTTCATAGCTCATACCAATAAGGTAAAAAAAATGATAGAAGTTTTTCAAAAATTTCAAATGCCATTAATGTTAATGGGGCTCAGAGCCTTTAAATACTTGTCACATATACTCCCCCTTTTGTCATTATCAAAAAAAATGAGATAAAAATAAGCATAAAAGACAAAAAGATTTTGAGAAAAACTCAAACATGAGAGAGTATACTAAGAAATTAACTAAATAAATCAGACCAAAGTATATGAACATGAATATCCAAATATCAAAAGCAGCTAAGCAGTCAGAATCATTTAAGCATTCAGAAGCATTGAAAAATAAAACAAGATGGTTTCAGAAGCAATGACTAAAAATTTAAAACACACAACAAACAAAAGATAACACTAAGGTGTGCAACTAATGATTGGTTTGTTGTTGTTTCTTCATCTTCTCCATTTCTTCAGTTTTTGTCTTCAACAATTCTTCAAGGTATTGTTGCCTCTGGAGAAGAGCCTGTTCCCTTTCCTTAGCCTCTTGCTGCTGCTGTGCCATCTGTTTCTTTAGAAGCTTACACAACCTTGCTTCTCTGGTCAAGTAGTCCTTTTCTGAGAAGAAAGGCTGGTTTGCCAGGAGCAGTGTAGAACTTCTTACTCTGAGATTCTGCTTCAGATGCTCCATTAAATTCCTGACAGAAGCTTCCTTGCTTCTGATGCACTTAGCCTTTACATTTTCAATGAGCTCATTTGCCCGGTTCTGAAGAGATGCCCAGGAGTCTTCATATGCGTTGGTGAGATCAATTGACCTTCTTTGATCCACCAGATTATGCATTTGACTAAGGATTGTGCGAAGCTCAGCATTAATATATCCAGATTCCAGGATGTTTGTGGGTGGTTGTTCAAGGGTTTCAAGATCAGAATCACTGATTTCCAGGTCTTGAACAGGGTTAGGAACTGGAATGGTAAAGTCTGTTTGTGTGTTTGAAGATGAGGGCTGGTCAGAAGCAATGTGTGCGGTAGAGGTTGAGGCTTGAACATTGACTTGAGAGTTGTCAACATCCATGGGAGTTGGTTCTGGGGAGTGTTCAATTTCAGTTGGTGGTTGTTGTGGTGAAGTTGATGTTTGAGTGTTGAGTTGGGGGTCAATGGTAGTTGTTGGTGATTGTGGGGGTGTTGTGGGTTTATGTGGTTCAGGTGTTTGTTGATGGGGGTTTTCTGAAACAACATTTTCAGAAGCAGCTGCTTCTGGAGTTGTTTCAGAGGCTTTTTCTGAGGTAGATTCAACATTTTCTGGAGGAATCATGTTGAGAGGTTGAATGTTAAGGGGTTGAGGGTTAAGGCGAAAGATAGTATCAATGACTCTTTCTCTCTGCTCAGCCATTTCAGCCAACTTCTCATTAATTATGTGACCAACTGGTTCATAAGTAGTTGACTGAGAGGGCTTTTTGTTGGTTTTGGCTGATGTTGACTGGCTTTTTACTGGTTTTTGAAAAAGTTGAGCTAAGGGTATATCATCATCAGAATCATCAGAATCTGATAATGATGAGGATGCGGAATCTGATGATATATTAATTACCTTCTCTGGTTCAGGATCAGAATCCTCTTTAGCAGACTCACTGGTCATCAGCATCAGTTGCTTGGCTTCTGAAACTACAGACTCTTGTAGCTCAGCAGCAATTTTCAAGACTTTTTCAGCTGCTGCCTTCTTCCCTTGTAAGTCCTTTAACCCCAAATCAGAAGCATCTTGAGTTGTCAAGGTGATATGAGGAAAATCCTTGGTCCTCCTCAAGGCCGGCTTCCTCTTCCTCTTTGGTATAGCTGGTTGTACAGGAGCAATACCAGATCTTAGGACTACACAAGAGTTGTTGTCTTCAGCTACCTCTTCAATTGATGGCATTGCAGAACCACCAATCTTAAGCTTGACAGAAGCAGGTCTTGCCTTCTTAGCAGATTCTTCAACCTTCAGATACTCTTCTTTGGTCATTTTCCTCTTAACACTTCTGCTTTTTGCCAGAGGCACAGTACCACCATACATTTCCTCAGGTACCTCATCCAACCTGATGACCTCTTTGGTTGCCACATAGTGTTCCTTGATGTACCTCATCTGTACTTCAATAGGATCCTGCTTGCAGATGGGTGGAAAATCCCTCATAAGATCAGACACAACATGAGATTCACTTAGATCAGTTCTAAGTTTGGTGACCTTGCTGATCAGCTTCATGTTTTTGAGAGTTTGAGCATTTATGAATGCTCCAGTTTTTGTATCCAGCATCTGATCTGTGTAGCCTTGAGCTCTGCTTAAACTGTCCAAGACACCTCCTTGATAGAATATTTCTGATAAGAGTCTTCCATAAGGAACCCAGGGCCTTGGTTTATCTTGCAGCTGACTCTGTTTCAGACACTCTACCAAGTACTTGAACATGTATTTGGGCACATTCACCTTTTCCTTCTTGATGAGGTGCTGGAGAAAGACCTTCTGAGCCAAATTTGGTTTCTCATTATCACCACATGCAAGCAAATCCTCATTCTGAATCTTCAGAAGCATCTTGGTTTCCATGTTTAATTCAGCATATTTCTTCTCCTTTTCAGAATTGAATATAACCAAGTTAGCTCTTTCCTTCCAAATGCGTTGTTCAGCAGCATTGAGTAATTCTTACTGGAATACCGCAGATACTTGATCTGATTTCATCCTCAACAAACGGTGCAAGACCCATTTCTTCTCTTGTTTTCCCTTCTAATTCAGGATACATTAACACCATTTGACTTTCCTCAGCAAGGGATGCCGCTCTGTTGTAAAATTTTGCTCTTACCCAGAAGTGTCTAACCAGAGCTTCGTATGTTGGTCCATTCAACATTTTGAAGTAATGCATGAGTCCTTGCTCTTCAAAGTAGCTTCTGATCCAACACTTATGAAAACCCAGAGAATCAAAATCCACTGGATTCTCTATCTGGACTTGTAAATCTCATTCTTCCAATTTCATGCTTCTTCCTCTGTAGTCATATTCAGGGATCATTCGTGAAGTAGATACTGAATCTTCTCGTTGCGAACTTGATGATGCCATTTTGATGATTGACGAAGATTTGAAGAAGATGAAGATTTTAGGGTTCTAAGGTTGAGAGAATGCGCTTACTTCACAAGAAGTTTGAGAGCAAATGTGTTTGTTGTGAGTGAGTAGTGTGTGAATTGACAAAGTGTTAAAAGTAAAACGATTGCAATTCAAAAGAGACAAACAAACATAACATTAATGACAAAATTGGGGGCGCGTGAAAAGTACTTTCAAAGCTATTAAATCATCATTGCCCTTTTTAGTTATACACCAACACATACAGGCCACGTAAGAAGTTCACAGAGTAACTACCAAGTTAGTGGGCCAGAAGTTACTTTTAAAAAGTAACTCCCAACGTTTCCACTAATTCAACTTTTCAGAAGCAATAAATCCAGCTTCTGGACTTCAGATGCTGACGTCATCAGAAGCGAGTTTTCCTCAGAACCTCAATAAAGAGCTTCTGATGGACTACTGCTTCTGAACTAACTTCAGAACCTAAAATCCTATTCAGGAGCAAGCAAACATCTAATCAGACACGTAATGCATGTTCAAATTTTTCTTTATAAAATCAAATCTTTCAACAGTTAAAGGCTTAGTAAATATATCAGCCCATTGATTTTCAGTATCAATGAATTGTATATCTAGAATTCCTTTTTGAACATAATCTCTGATAAAATGGTGTTTGATTTCAATGTGCTTAGCTCTTGAATGCAAAATTGGATTTTTAGACAAACAAATAGCAGCAGTATTATCACAATAAATGGGAATACTGTTAGCAGTTATCTGATAATCTTCCAACTGATGTTTCATCCAAAGTAGTTGTGTACAACAACTTGCAGCTGAAATGTATTCTGCTTCTGCTGTAGACATAGCAATAGTTGTTTGTCTTTTTCTAGCCCAGGATATAAGATTATCACCCAGAAATTGACAATTGCCACTGGTTGACTTTCTTTCAATCCTATCACCAGCATAATCAGCATCACAGAATCCAATTAGCTTATAATCTAAGGATTTCCTATAAAGGAGTCCAAGATTAGTTGTTCCTTTCAAATACCTGAAGATTCTCTTGACAGCAGTCATATGAGATTCTCTAGGATCTGATTGGAATCTTGCACACAAGCATACACTGAATAAAATATCTGGCCTAGATGCAGTGAGGTATAGCAAATAACCAATCATACCTCTATACAGCTTCTGATCCACTTTAGCTCCTTCATCATCTTTGCTTAAGGTGCACGTAGGGTGCATTGGAGTGTTCATCACTTTACAATCTTCAAGTTTGAACTTCTTCAGAAGCTCCTTTGTGTACTTTGATTGATGAACATAGACTCCATCTTTGCATTGATTGATTTGAATGCCCAGGAAGAACTTCAGCTCTCCCATCATGCTCATTTGAAATTCATCCTGCATTAACTTAGAAAATTCCTTGCAAAGAGATGCATTAGTAGAACCAAATATTATATCATCAACATATATTTGCACAACAAGAATATCTTTCCCAAGGGTCCTTCTGAAGAGTGTAGTATCAACCTGTCCTCTTTTAAAATCATTCTTGATTAAGAAATTACTAAGTCTATCATACCAAGCTCTGGGAGCTTGTTTCAAGCCATATAGTGATTTCTTCAGTTTAAAAACATGGTCAGGATATTTAATATCCTCAAATCCAGGAGGTTGCTTGACATACACTTCTTCTTCTATGACACCATTTAGAAATGCACTCTTGACATCCATTTGATATAATATTATGCCATGATTAACTGCATAGGAAAGAAGTAACCTGATTGCTTCCAATCTTGCAACTGGAGCAAACGTTTCAGTGTAATCAATGCCTTCTTGTTGACTATACCCTTGTGCAACAAGCCTGGCTTTGTTTCTTGTTACTTCACCTTGCTCATTCAGCTTGTTTCTGAATACCCATTTTGTTCCAATAATGTTCTTGTGCTGAGGTTTGGGTACAAGATCCCACACATCATTTCTTTGAAATTGATTCAACTCTTCTGCATAGCTAGGATCCATCCATCATCTGAAAGTGCTTCATCAACTGTTGTAGGTTCAATCATTGAGATTAGTCCAATCATTGACTCTTCTTGTCTGAAATGTGATCTTGTTCTTCTTGGACTATCTTTGTTTCCAATGATTAGCTCCTCAGGATGTGAAGACTTGTGTTTGAATTTGTTTCTGGGAGGATCTTCTTGATGTGAGCCATCTTGTGCTTCATCAGAAGCAGTTTCATCTTGCGCTTCTGATGTGGGTTCAGCTTCTGGACTATCTTCAGACTCAGCTATCTAATCAGGTTCTGGAGTAGCTTCAGGAACCTGTATCTCTGCAAAACTTTCACCTTGCTTTGAAGTTTTATCTTCAAGCTCCTTGTCATCAAATTTAACGTGCATAGATTCTTCAACACAGAGTGTTTCTGAATTATACACTCTGTATGCCTTTGACCTTTCAGAGTAACCTAAAAAGATTCCTCTTTGGGCCTTGGCATCAAATTTCTTTAGGTAGAGCTTGTTGTTCAGAATGTAATATGTACATCCAAATTGATGAAAGTAAGAGATATTGGGTTTTCTTCCTTTAAAGAGTTCATATGCTGTTTTCTCCAAAATAGGTCTAATATAGATCCTGTTTTGAACATAGCATGCTGTATTCACTGCTTCTGCCCAAAAATGTTTTGGTAAATTGTTTTCATGAATCATGGTTCTGGCCATTTCTTGTAAAGTTCTATTCTTTCTCTCTACAACCCCATTTTGTTGTGGTGTTCTAGGAGAAGAGAATTCATGGAAAATTCCATGTTTTTCACAAAAAACTTCAAATGGCTCATTTTCAAATTCTCCACCATGATCACTTCTGACTTTCAAAATTTTTGATTCTTTTTCAGATTGAATTTGAGTGCAGAAGCTACTGAATACATCACACGCAACATCTTTACTCTTTATGAATTTCACCCAAGTCCATCTGCTGTAATCATCAACAATGACTAATCCATATTTACTTCCATATAAGGATGCAGTACTCACTGGTCCAAATAAATCAATATGGAGTAATTCTAAAGGTCTTGAGGTTGAAACAATGTCTTTGGTTTTAAAAGATGATTTCACAATTTTCCCTCTCTGACATGCACCACAGAGTGCATCTGAATGATAGTCAATGTCTGGTAGCCCTTTCACAAGTTGTAACTTACTAAGCTTAGAGATTAACCTCCAGTTAGCATGTCCCAACCTTCTGTGCCACATCCATTTCTTATCATTCACTGATAGTAGGCAAACCACCTTCTGATCAGCCAGTTCAGAAAAATTGATTTTATAGACATTGTCAACTCTCTTTCCCTTGAACACAATGGATTTGTCTTCCTTGTTGATTACTGTACAGTTGGGTTTTTCAAAAAGCACATCATAACCATTATCACAAAATTGACTAATGCTCAAAAGGTTATGTTCAAGACCATCTACCAACCATACATTATTAATTGAGGTAGAGGAATTACCAATAGTTCCTGTACCTATGATCTTGCCTGACTGGTTGCCTCCAAATTTCACATTTCCTCCCTCTTTCATTGTTAGGCTGAGGAACATAGACTTGTCTCCTGTCATGTGTCTTGAGCAACCGCTGTCTAAGTACCATGATCTTTGCTTTGGCACTGCTCTTAGACATACCTACATCATTGACCTTTTTAGATTTAGGTACCCATTGTTCTATGGGTCCTGGAAGGTTAGTACTTAAGGCTTTACTCTTCACTTCTTGTACCTTGTGCTGTGAGTTGGGTTGCTTCTGATTAACCATCACCTTAGGTTTTGGTACTTCAGAAGCAGTAACTGTCTTCTTCTGAAACTTAGACTTCAGAACCCCAGATTTTGGTTTCACCAGACTCTGAGGAATAGGTTCTGATCTTTTCAGGATCCTGACCTTTGAAGTCTTGGAATTAGATTTGATCATAGCCTTTGACTTAGAGTTCTTTGGCTTTGAAGTAATCTTAGCCTTAGAACTAGAAGCTTCAGTTTCTGATTGAACAGTAGTTCCCAACTCAGCCCCTTCTGGTACAAAGAATGTTTTCAGACCTTCCTTGATGCATTCACAACAAGATTTTAGATTGGTTTTCTCAAGTTTCACTTCTGGAAAACCAATTCCTTTGCCATTGTTCTTGTAAATGCTATAAATCATAGAAGCTACTCTGCTTCTGTCAATGCCAGATATAATGAAATCTTCAAGAGCAATTTCATGGTTACTTAAAGGTTTTTCATTACACTTTTCTTGTAGCTTCTGACATAAGAACCTGAGCTGATCTTCATATGTTTTACACATGAAGTCAAAGCCCCTAAGTCCTTGTTCAGAAGCTTTCAGATCCAATAGAGTTGATTTTCGCTGTTGTACCAAATCAGCATATTTTTCTTTTAAATCCTTCAACTCATTGGTTCTTACTTCAAAATGTGTAAGAAGTTCTTTAAGTGACTCAACAAGTTCATTTCTGGGAATTTTGGAATATACCTCGTTTTCATCTTCTGAGTCTGAATCTGATCCAGCTTCTGAAGTTGCTGTTGCTACCAACCCAACAGCTACCTTTGCATCTTCATCAGCTTCCTCTTTATCAGATCCAGATTCACTACCCAAATCATCCCAGGTTGCCATTAAACTCTGCTTAATCTGCTTCTTGAGTTTGCTTGGTTTGAATGTAGACCTCTTTGACTTGTCCTTTGACTTTTCTCTTTGAAGATCAGGACATTCAGCAATGAAGTGTCCAGGCTTCTTACAGTTGAAGCATCCCTTCTGATCTTCTTTCTTTGAGCTTCTGGAGTTACCCCTTCTGGAGAGAAACTTTCTGTTCTTCTTGGCCAGATATTGAAGTCTGTTTGAGAGCATGGCCATTTCAGCAGCATCTGGTTCAGAATCTGAACTTGACTGTTCTTCCTCTTCAGATTCAACTACTTTGAGAGCTTTTGATGACTTGCCTTTGGATGGAAGAGCTATTGATTTACTCTTCTTAGTAGACTCATGTTCATTAAGACTTAACTCATGAACTTTGAGAGAACTAACAAGATCTTCGACACTTAAAGTGTTTAAATCTTTAGCTTCCTCAATGGCAGTCACCTTTGGTCTCCATCTGGCAGGTAAGCTTCTGAGTATCTTGCTTACATGATCAGAAGCAACATAGCTCTTCTTTAGAATTTGTAGCCCAGAAACTAAGGTTTGAAACCTTGAGTACATCTCCTCAATAGTTTCATCATCCTTCATCTTGAATAACTCATACTGATGTACGAGCAGGAGAGCCTTTGCTTCTTTGACCTTCTTGCTCCCTTCATAATTTGAACAGAGAGAAGCAAACATAGCTTTAGCAGTGGATTTGTCACTCATCTTCATATACTCTGCTTTGGGTATGGCAGTGACAAGAGCTCCTCTGATAATATGATGCTTCTTGTAGAGTTTCCTCAGTTCTGGAGTATGTTTCTTTCTATCCACAGCAGCTCCTTCTTCATCAAGGACTAAATCACCAACACCATCTTCCAGAATATCCCATAATTCTTCATCTAGGCTCATGATGTAACTGTAAAAATTGGTCTTCCACCAAGAGAACTCTTCAGCATCTCCATTGAACTTTGGCACTTTTCCAACACTGGTTTTCTTACTATCACTATAATCATGTGAGACATTTTTATAGCTAGTATCACCAGGACCAGTAGGAGGAGGAGTAGACATGTTTTTCTCAGATCTTTGACTGTTGCACGGTTAAGTGTTACACAACAAACCAGGCTCTGATACCAATTGAAGGTGAGAAAAACACAAGAAGGGGGGTTGAATTGTGTTTTAAAAAATTCTTCGTTTCTCCTAAAAACTGAACACACTGATCAGAAGCTAAGTGAGACAGCTTCTGAAGTGATAATCAGAATCTAAATGCAGCGGAATAAAATAGAGAGAGAGAAGAAGAACGACACAAAGCAATTATACTGGTTCCTTCCACAATCCGGAAGTAGTCCAGTCCCCCTTGCACTTCCAAGGAGATTTCACTATGAGTAATATCTGATTACAAATGCTCAAGCACAGAAGCAAGAGACTTCCTTTGCTCAAGCACACAAGCTAGAGACTTCCTTTGCTCAAGAACACAATCAAGAGACTTCCTGCTCAAGCACAACTGCAAGAGACTTCCTAACTAAACAAAATTACACAGAAAATTGTTTAAGGTTGAACACTTGATATACAATCAGAGGTGCTCTCAATACAAATCAGATACAGACTCAATGGACTTAAGAATTTCTAAGATATGACTTTTAGACACAGAAATTCTAAGTGAATGCAGAACAATTTCAGCAGAGATTTGGCACTTGTAAAAATGTTATGAGTCTTTCGTTTAGCGTTCTTGCATTACCAAATCTTTAGGTCTTCACTCCTTTATATAGAGGTGTGAAAGAGACGTTGTGAAATTGCCAGCACACCAAAGAGTCGTTGTTGAAGCTTGATCTTTCACCAATGATCTTTTGCCTGATTTGGTTGTTGTCCTATGAAGAACCAATTTGAAATACATTCCTTATCCAAAGGAACATATATGCAGGCGAGACCGTATTCTGGAGCTGTTTTCTTGTCTTGAAGCGTGGACACAAAACAGAGTAGTGGAGAACGTGGCTGTACAATTCGTACAATAGTACAATGTCAACGCTTTCGTCCAAATTGCAAGCACATGCCTTCAAACACCTTTGAAATGACCGTTGCAATGTTCCACTGATTTTCTGCTGTGTTTTCGAAACCAATAGACAGCTTTTGCAATGTATATTCTTCAATCTTTGAATGTTTTGCAAATCCAGTTGATCTTCAGCTTCTGGTGAAATGACTTCTGATGAGGCAGCTTCTGATGATGCAACTTCTGATGAAGCAGCTTCTGCAGCTTCTGATGGTGCAGCTTCTTCAGCTTCTGATGATGTGGCTTCTGGACCTCTTGTCTTCAGAAGCACTATTCTTCAGGAGCAGTATTTCTTCAGGAGCGCTTTGCCTTCAGAATCATCTAAGCTTCATT
The DNA here is from genome assembly GCF_051527215.1 of Medicago sativa. Lineage (NCBI taxonomy): Eukaryota > Viridiplantae > Streptophyta > Magnoliopsida > Fabales > Fabaceae > Medicago > Medicago sativa. Next base: position 60,115,717 of record NC_140751.1, on the reverse strand, counting down.
TTCTTTTGCTCTTTATTTGCTCATTCAGAACCAATGATGATGTAACTTTATAATTATGGTCCTGTACACTTGAACAAATATTAGCTAGTCCAATTTACAATTTTTAATACCTTGTTATCATCAAAACTCTTTAAGGTTCATTGTTAAACACATTTTGTTCCAACAAATTCCTCTCAAAACAAGTACATAAATATCATAGGAAGTTTGTAATAAATTACTTGTGTTGTATTTTAATATTAAAGCTTGTATTTTATTATTTTTTACTAAATTTTATATATATATATATATATTATCGAGCCAACTCATGAACCAACCGAGTCGAACTATATAAAGCTCAAGTTCAGCTCATTTATTTAACGAACTTAATTTTCAGCTCAAGTTCAGCTTGTTTGGTTCATGAACCAAGTTCAACGAGTTAATTGTCGAATCGAGTTCCGAACTATTGTCGAGTTGGTTCGGTTCATTGCCAGCCCTAGTTAAGAGTATTGTTGATTCTGAGGATCTTCCACTCAACATTTCAAGAGAAATGTTGCAGCAAAACAAGATCTTGAAGGTTATTCGTAAGAATTTGGTTAAGAAATGCTTGGAACTTTTCTTAGAAATTGCTGAGAACAAGGAAGATTATAACAAGTTCTATGAAGCTTTTTCTAGGCTTAATTACACTTTTGGCCCCCTAAGTATCCAAAAGTTGCGATTTTGGCCCCCTAAAAAAATAACTCTTTTTTGGCCCTAAGTTCACTTTTGGTTGCAATTTTGGCCCCCCAAGCCAATTTTGACCCAGTCAACAGACACGTGGGCGCCACGTGTGTAATTTTTTTTTATTTTATTTTATTTTTATTTTTTTAATTTATAAAAAATAAAAAAAATATTTTTGTAATTAAAAAAATGTTTTTTTATTACAGAAATAAAAATGTTTTTTTAATTACAAAAAAAATTAAAAAAAATCTTAAAATTAATAAAAAAATTGAAAAAAAAATATTATAAAATTCTGGAAAATTGAAAAATTAATAAAAAAATTGAAAAAAAATAAAAAAATTCTGGAAAATTGAAAAATTAATAAAAAATGATTAAAAAAATAAAATAGTCTAAAAAATTCTGAAAAAATAAAATTTCGAAATTTTCTGAAAAAAATTAAAATTCTGGAAAAATGAAATTTTCGAAATAAAAATTCTAAAAATGAAATTAAAATAATTTAAATTCTGGAAAAATTCTAATTAAAATTTTAATGAAAAATAAAAATTCTGGAAAATATTTAAAAAAAATTCGAAATTTTCGAAAAAATTAAAAAGATTAATCATTTTTTAAAAAATGAAATTTTTGAAATTTTCATTAGTATTTTTCGAAATCTCGAAATTTTCATTAGTATATATGTCGAGCTTAGGTTTTTTCAGTGTATTTTTCGAAACTTCTAAATTTTCATTAGTATTTTTTCCGGGAAAATTTTCATTAGTATTTTTTCCGGGAAATTTTCATTATGTGTATTCCGGTTTACAAAAAATTATGTGTATTCTGGTTTGTAAATACACAAAAAATTATGTGTATTCCGGTTTATAAATACACAAAAATTCCCGAAAAAAATACTAATGAAAATTTCAAAAAATTTTAAATATTTTCCGTATTTTCCAGAGTTTTCAATTTTTTCAATTTTCCAGAATTCCGTTTTTTTAAGAATTCCGTTTTCAAATTTTTCAGATATTTTCGAAATTTTTAAAATTTTTTAATACTAATGAATTTTCAATTTTTTTAATCATTTTTTATTTTTATTAATTTTTCCTGAATTTTTAATTTTTTCCGTATTTTTTCAATTATTTTTCATTTTTATTAATTTTTCAATTTTCCAGAATTTTTTAATATTTTTTTCAATTTTTTTATTAATTTTTCAATTTTCCAGAATTTTTTTAATATTTTTTTATTAATTTTTCAATTTTCCAGAATTTTTTAATATTTTTTTTCAATTTTTTTATTAATTTTTCATTTTTCCAAAATTTTTATTTATTTATTAATTACAAAATAAAAAATACAAAAAAACGTCCACGTCAGCGTTGACTGGGTCAAAATTGGGCTAGGGGGCCAAAATTGCAACCAAAAGTGAACTTAAGGGGCCAAAAAAGAGATATTTTTTTTAGGGGGCCAAAATCGCAACTTTTGGATACTTAGGGGGCTAAAAGTGTAATTAAACCCTTTTTCTTAGAATTTGAAGCTTGGCATCCATGAGGATTCCCAGAACAAGGGAAAAATTGTTGAACTTCTGAGGTATCACTCCACCAAGAGTGGTGATGAGCAGACAAGTCTCAAGGACTATGTTACAAGGATGAAGGAAGGGCAGAGTGATATCTACTACATCACTGGTGAAAGCAAGAAGGTTGTTGAGAATTCTCCATTCTTGGAGAAGTTGAAGAAGAAGGGTTATGAAGTACTTTTTATGGTGGATGCTATTGATGAGTATGCTATGGGTCAACTCAAGGAATTTGAGGGTAAGAAGTTTGTGTCTGCTACCAAGGAAGGTTTGAAACTTGAGGAAACTGAAGACGAGAAGAAAAAAAAGGAAGAGTTGAATGAGAAGTTTGACAATTTATGCAAGGTGATTAAGGAGGTTTTGGGTGGCAAGGTTGAGAAGGTTGTTGTGTCTGATCGTGTCGTTGATTCACCTTGTTGTCTTGTAACTGGTGAATATGGTTGGACTGCTAACATGGAAAGGATAATGAAAGCTCAGGCTTTAAGGGATAGCAGCATGGGTGGGTACATGTCAAGCAAGAAGACAATGGAGATCAACCCAGAGAATACCATCATGGAGGAGCTGAGGAAGAGAGCTGATGCTGATAGAAATGATAAATCTGTGAAGGACCTTGTTTTCTTGCTGTTTGAGACTGCTCTTCTCACTTCTGGGTTCAGCCTTGATGAGCCAAACACTTTTGGAAACAGGATTCACAGAATGTTGAAGCTTGGTTTGTGCATTGATGAGGATGTTTGTGAAGGCGATGCTGACATTCCACCATTGGAGGAAGATGATGCAGATGCTGAGGGAAGCAAGATGGAAGAGGTTGATTAAGTTGCAATTTATTATTAAGTAATATTTTCTGAGGGAATTTAGCTATTGTTGACGACTCTTTAGATTATTTTTGTTGTTGTTTGGCTATGTTTTGGTTATTTTTCCCTTGGATGTTTGTCGCAAGTTAGGTGTACTTTTTCTGGATTTAATCTCCATTTATTGCATGCATGATCTGGTTTCCGTAAATTTTCCTAAATTTTTTTTACTATCATGGATTGCACGCTAGAATATCTGATTCATTATTCTCTAGTGCATGGTACGCTAGAACATCTGAAGAACTTTCTTTATCTTCTCACTCATTTTCCCAACACCATTGTGGCTGTGAAGAATGTGTTTCATAGAAGACTGTGACCTTTTCCTGTAGAACTGTGAGCAATGTTTTATTTTTGCTAAATTTCCTAAATTGTACTCCCGAAAGACCTTTGAAATTCGTGTGAAGTAAAGTCCTCACTCTCTCTTGGGATTACTAGTGTCTCCACTAGTGGCCACCTTTCTTCAACGTTTTGAAAATGTTCATGTAATTTAATTGAAAACCATGACGTCGTTAAAAAAAAAAAAATCTACCAGACTTAAAAATAAGCTTTAACCATCACACAAGGTTAAGTCAAAAATAAAAACAAGAAGAAAAACATCACAAGGTAGAAGTAGAGAATTGACTCGAAGATTTTTTTATGAGAAATGATATTTGTACAACCATTTTTTGACAACTTTCTCTTTCATACTCACATTATACTCTTATTCTCTCTCTTCCTTTTTCTCTGTCCATTGTTTTTGACCAATGAAAAGAGAGAGAAAAGAAGTTGTCACAAGAGTTGTCTCAAGTAGATGTTCAAATATCACTACTCTTTTTTTATTTTATCTAGTCTAAGGTGTTTGCTGAAAAGAGGATATTAACTATCGGATTTTGCTTTCACATTATAGGTCATTGGAGCTTTTTCTTTTCTTAAAATCTCGAAGGTTTGACTGGGAGGTAAGTATAATATGGTTAGGTTAGAAATTATTTTAGTGAATATTTTGAACTTGGATTTTTACGGATCATTCATTTTTAACCGGGTTAGCTAACCATTTTATTTCATCACGCCACTTCTTTCCTGACTCAAGAAAATCCGTATATTGGTAAGGAGGAAGGGTAATAAGTCACCACAGAGAAGAAATAATGGTAGAATCTGCACAGGGGTACCTGTCTTGAAAGCAACTCTAAACACCAAACATGTGTTTGGAAATATCAACGGAAAAGCTACAAATTCTACGCATCTGAATTTTGAAAAATTAGGTTGAGTGTGTCAGCTTGTTGAAGTTAGACCTAATAGAATTTGTAGAGAACTAATTAAAATGTGGCATATGGAGTAATTTGATGAAATGCAAGTGTGATAAAAAGAAGGTCATCCTCACGGCGTAAAACAATTTTTCTTTCGTAGATGTAAAGGTTAATGAGATTTCTTTGCTCAACCATACAACTTCTAAAATCTAAGTTTAATAAAATAAAAAATAATTATGTTTTACACTTGATATACAATTAGAGGTGCAAGAAGTTTAAGTTTAGATGACTTCTGATACTTAAGAAATTCTAAGATATAAAAGTTTATTAAGAATTTCGCTAAATGTTTGTGCGCTATATAATTTGATAAAGTATGGGTACTTGTAAAATGATAGAAACCTTGTTTTCTTTCTTTAATTGCTCAAGTACTTATATAGGAGAGATTGAGAGACCCGTTGTTGAAAAAATGTTAGCGCATCAAATCAGTCCTTGAAAAGTTTGATTATAGACATTAAGATGTTGTCTCAAATAGATAATGTCGTTGAGTAGTCATTCAAAATTGATTTGCTTCTAATAGAATGATCTATTACATTCTCTGTCCTTTATTTTTTTTTGTTTGTCGTTGCACGTGATCAGAAGAAGACAAAATGTACTGTTTTTAATCTGAAAGTGACCTTTCTTCAAAAGACGACAAAATTAGTTAGAGTCTTCGGCTGCTGACATGGTCTTCTGATGCATCTATCTTTCATAATCTTCTTTCCTTCAGATGCTTCTGAACGAAAATTCTCTTATGATCAAGATGTTGATTTTCTGGTTGACCCTTTCTTCAAATCTTGTATCAAGTCTTAACAACTTCTCTTTTGCTTCAGATGCTATGCTATACATTCAGAGTCTTGATGTTCCAAAACCAAAACTTAACATAAGAGTTAGAATTCCGAAAAACAAATGAGTGACTAAATTGATTTTAGAACATAACACATGATCATCGCTAGAGAGAGGTTATACTACTCTTGGTGGTAGAGCTTCAAATATTTTTGTGAAAGAGCTAAAATAAATTATAAATGGTCAAGCGGTTAACATTATTGTTTTGTAGGATAAAATGTGTGGTTCAAATCTTAGATTTTGCATAAGAAAATAGAAGAGTTGTAAAATATAATTTTAAAAACAGTTTTCCTTTATATAAGGTATAAAGCCACGAATGTGTGGATGAAGTAATTTTTTTCAATATTACTTTTTTAAAGCCACGAATGTTTACAATTTTTTTTGGCTTAATTGCATTTTCTCCCTATCTTTTGCTAATTGTGCGATTTTGCACCCCCTCTTTTTTTTTGAGCGATTTTGCACCCCATCTTTTTGCCCCCTTTTTGATTTTGCATCCCATCTTTGTGTTCAATTGCACTTTTTCCCGCTTTTTTTTTGCTAATTGTGCGATTTTGCACTCCCTCTTCTTTTTTTGAGTGATTTTGCACCTTATCTTTTGCACCTTTCCCCCTCTTTTAATGATGATTTTGAACAAAACACAATTGACAAAAGATGGGGTGCAACATCGCTCATAAAAAAAAGGGGCTGCAAAATCGTCCAATTAGAAAAAGATAGGGGGAAGAGTGCAATTAAGCCTTTTTTTTTCTAAGCATTATTTATGTAGTACATATTAAAAATATTATTTATAATAAATTTTATAGAAGTTTTTTATAGTATTTTTTATTAAAAAAAGTAATTTTGACTATGGGCCAGTCCGTTTAGCCCGTGGCTCATGCAGGGCCGTGTCTCGAGTAGTTTTTGAAAGAATTTTGCTCTACACCCAGCACTTTTCCCTCGCGCCCTGCAACCATTCCAAAAATACCCCTGCGCTAGTTAACTAGCGCAAGTGTAAAAAAGTGTAAAAAAAGCGGGACTTAAATTTTACACTTGCGTGACTTAAGTCACGCTGCGTGAGTTAACTCACGCAGAAATTAATACTTACGTGAGTTAACTCACGCAGAAATTAATATTTACGTGAGTTAATTCACGCTGGTATTGTTTTTCATAGTAACCATCATCTTCTTCATTTTGTTTTATTTGTTTTTCTTCATCTGCAAAGTTGGTGTGCCATCAATATGCAAGCAACCACACCAAACTACTACAAATTTCACATGCAGCATAATTGTTTGTGGTCTTCATCTCCTCTACCCCACCCAAACCACCAACCAGAAACAAAAACAGTAAATAAAAATCTCATACAGTTTTCATCTCCCAAGTACACTCCAAGGAAAATGCCTTTCAAGTTGAGTAACGAAACAGTTAACAGAAAACAAAGGAAATTTGCTCTGCTATCACTATCGATTTTTAGTTTTAGCAGTGTAATTTGATGATAATTTTATTTTACCTGTCATAATTTTTTATCATTGTCAAGCAAAAAGGCAATGAAATTATTAAAGTAGGATAAGGATGTGTTAACAAAAGATCAAATGTAACACTAGATAAATGGTGCAGATTTTGGGATTCCAGAGCAAAAGAAGAGGTTATAAGATTTTTTTTTTTTTTAAAGCAATGCTAGTGTTAAGTTGAGGAAAATTGTAGACAAAGCAGAAAAAGTATATAACTTTTGAATAGAAATAACAAGCACAGATAAAGATCTGCGTGAGTTAACTCACGTAAGTATTAATTTCTGCGTGAGTTAACTCACGCAGCGTGACTTAAGTCACGCAAGTGTAAAATTTAAGTCCCGCTTTTTTACATTTTTTTACACTTGCGCTAGTTAACTAGCGCAGAGGTATTTTCGGAATGATTGCAGGGCACGAGCGAAAAGTGCTAGGTGTAGAGCAAAAATCTTTTTGAAAAGCTCATATTTCAACATAATTTTTTGATCAATTTGATAAAGCTCGAAGTCCGTTCGGGTCGACCTTAAACAGGTCGGGTAACCTATTTTAAGAGCTCTATATCTATTGGACCGAGATTTCCTACCATCATTGATTGCATAAGGATTTTTTTTTTTTTTTAAGAAGTGCTTGCATAAGGATTTAGATCTCAAACTTAAAAATTTGTTTGAGATCCGAACTGTCCGATTAACGGATGGAGAGAATTCAATTTCATACTATTAATCTATCGTCCTTTTGGCAAATTATCCTCCCGACAAAACGTATAATACAAATCTAGCGAAAGATAAAGAATATATTCTTTTCTCATTTCCTATTACAAAGAATATGTTCTTTTCTAAATTTTCGGTTACATCTTATTCTTTTTTTCTCTGAAAAAAGCTCTAAGTTCGTATACTTTCTGCGCTATCGCATTATATTCGCTAATCACAAATGCAATTATTCAACAAATTAGACATATAGAGTACATAAACAGAACATTTGCACACGACAAATACATTTCTACAAGGAATCTAATTCAAAGTTCAAACTCACTTGAACCATCTTTACTCTAGTAAGAATTCCACTATATAAATGATGAAATTTTCTACTAATTCAAGTGCCTCTTAACACCTCTAATAACTTCATAGCTACTCAAAATATTTGAAAAAATGATCAAAACATCACTTTTAGGGTTATTTTTGTTGATCTCCATCCTCACTTTTTCAGCTCATGAGATTATAGCCACACAACAAATTGAAGGTTTTAGTACTTCAAAGCAACAAAGGGAGCCTAAATGTAATGAAGGTTTATTTTATTTCTTTCTAATCTTCCTTTATTTTGAATATTAATATTTATTTTTGTTGGGTCATGCAGACATGTATGGTATGGTATTGGAATCAAACAAACCAATACCAAACACTCAAAAAACAAATCAAGGATTGCATGTTGTTCAACATGCAAAGGTGTCAAAGAGAGCAAAGACAGTTTATGGAGGAGCCAACAACGTGAAGAGTCCACATAAGGGAAAAAGTGGTGCAAGCACCAATTCAATCAAATCTTCATCCTTATTCATGGCTTCACTAAGCCTTCCAGCAATGATTCTGGTTGGTGGCTTCTTTTGATTCCAAGGCTTCAAGCTAGAGGCTTGCATGGTTTGTCAAAAGTATCCTTTTGATTTGTGGCATACACATACATATATAGTTGAATAGATAGATGTGTTGAAAATCAATATATAAGAGTACATTAGTAAAAAAAAAGTAATTAGTAATCTAAAATGATACTCCCTGGGTATCATAATATATGGATGTGTTTGATCATTTTTCACGAATTAAAGAAAGTATATGAATGAAATAAATTAATACTTTTACTACGTTATCTTTATCCAGTATTGATATATGTATCATTACTATAAATGCAAAATAAGGATTTAAAAAACCTATCTGACCAAGGTGCTAAACTTGTAATAAGATTAAGAGCACACGATCAACGTAAGAATGCATCATCTCAATATTCGTAGACTAAACTTTGAACTGCCGTTAAAATGATTAAGCGAATGCTTTAGAATATTCCATTCTTGTAGCAGCCACCGCTTCGGATCCTGCACCTCTGCAATTTCTGGCCCCATATTCTGGGTGTGCCGTGGGGGAATATTTCCGCGATAATGGAATGCACGCATTAATAATCTATGATGATCTTAGTAAATAGGCCGTGGCATATCGACAAATGTCATTATTGTTACGCCGACCACCAGGCCGTGAGGCTTTCCCAGACGATGTTTTCTATTTACATTCCCGGTATTCTTCAATATCCTGATCTCGAAATTGCGTAAGATAAAGAAGCTCTTCGTCGAATTAAAACAAGGGACTTTAATCACCTTGTTTCCAGCGGCAGGCTCCTTGAGAATTTGGTGAATTCTCCGTAAGAGCCGCGGGGGAGGAAGGCCAAAGGAAAGCCGATACGTCTCCAGCTTGTGTTTCAATGACGGGTAAGGCGGTCAAGCTACCTGCGCCTGTCTGGTCAGACCGTTTTGCGGCTCTTGCGCGACGACGCCGTCTGACCGGGCCGGGCTTGGACTTGGGTCGTGGGTGGGTCAAAAATAATATATATATTTTCTATCAATATTACGAAAGCGTTACGCATAACAATTGAATGTGTTACGATCCAAAACGCGTATGTTACGATCCAAAACGCGTATCAATATTATATATTTTCTATCAATATTACACGCGTATCAATATTATATATTTTCTATCAATATTACGAAAGCGTTACGCGTAACAATTGAATGTGTTACGATCCAAAACGCGTATCCAGAAACTTCCGGATATTTCCAATTAAGAAACAAAACGCGTTTGCTTAATGATTAAGCAGACTTAATCCCCAAGTCACGTGTAAAACGCGTTTGAAAAATTAATTAATTTTTCATTATACGAAAGCGTTACGCGTAACAATTGAATGTGTTACGATCCAAAACGCGTATCCAGAAACTTCCGGATATTTCCAATTAAGAAACAAAACGCGTTTGCTTAATGATTAAGCAGACTTAATCCCCAAGTCACGCGTAAAACGTGTTTGCTTAAGGATTAAGCAGACTTAATCCCCAAGTCACTCGTTTTTTTATTACGAACTCTGCCTATAAAAGGAGAGATCGCCCCACTCATTCTTCACACCAAATCTCACAATTATGCTTCATATGCGGTTTCTCTCTTCTCCCTCCGACTTGGTGTTAACGAGTTTCTTCTGCTTCTACTCCTTTCTGTCCCTTTCGGTTTCAATTAGAGCGGTTACGTACCGTATCGAGTGGCTTTGATCAAACGATTGAACCATACTTTGAGGTGTAATTCTCGAGCGACTATATGATGTGCAGTATATACTCGTAACAGTGATCTGGGTTGTTTTATCTTGGAGACGGTGTGGTTGTTAGTCTATCTTGCACAACTCGGGTAGTGCCGCGAAACGTCTTAAAGAAAGCGACCTGGTCGTGACTCACCCAGTAATTTCGTTCGGTATATTTTTAAACTCGAAAACAACAGAATCCAATCTCTCTTTTGATTGCATCGAGTTTACTAGTTTGATTTTGGAGAGATCAAAATCGTGAATAAGCAAAAATAAAAAACTCCTCCCATTGTGATGCTTACGAGGAAGATGTTTGGTTTACACAAAAAAAAAAAAAAAAAACTAACAAAAATTGCATTTTACCAAAAAATTATTTGCATTTAGATACAAAATTTGAAAGTTGTGCTTTCTTTTTATGTGTGTATAAAGGATGTGAAACTTCTTTAAAAAAATAAAATATGTGAAACTTGCTTTGCAACGTGTTGGTGAGAAATTGAGGAAAGCCGAACAAAATATCTTGATTGAAACCAAACGCTTCCTTAATTAGAGAAAATATGTAATAGCAAATTGGTTGTTTATTAGCTTATTTTAATTAGTAGTTTATTAGCTTATTTTAATTAGTACTTTTATTTTACATCAGTTTACTACTTTACCCCTAATGGTTGCATTTAAGCTTGCATTTGTGGCTCATGAAATCAATCAATGATTTCAACAAATTATCTTCTTCTTTCTAAAGCTCTTACTCTCATATATTCATCAACTAATTTTTCCTGTATATCGGATTCTATTCTAAATAATTAGAATCTCTACACTTGAGACTTAGATTTTATCGGTTCGTCCCTAATCTATTTTCCCATCTCAAAATATGACATTTTCATCTTGCCTTTTCTAAGTTAATGCTGACATGATGTTGTGAACTCAATGTTTTAAGAACCGAACCATGCATCAAAATGGTAAGAGCTCATAATTCGACCTCTTCAAACCACTCAAACTAGAACAAAATCGTGATTAAACTTTCAAAATTAAGGAACCATAGTAAAGACAAGTTCAAGGCTCAGCTGGTTGAACTGTATTTTGGTTCATTTTTAAGACACTGAATCGCCACTTTAGCAAATTATTACTTGGAATCCCATTGACAGATTATACATGAACTAAGTCGGAATGATTGAATGAAACCGCGGCAAATGAATCCTCCAAACAAAATACCATACTCAAATATACAATCAATTCAATGTAAGCAAATCAACGAACTATATATACTTTTTTTAAAAAGGGAAAAAAAGAAGGAAGGAGAAGTAACTCTACAACACAACTGCACAAGGCAAAAAAACCAAATGTGAATTTATCAACTAAATACTTGCCCTTCAAGTATCGTCTACTTGGGAATGGAATACAAAGCTTGGGAATGTTGTGGTGATGTCCCTGCCCAAACACATGAAAATCAATATAAGAAAAGGGCTAGTCAAAGACTAAAAAAAATAGAAAAAAAGATGTTGGAAGTTCACTTGACAAATATTTCTAAAGGAGAGTTATTTGGTTGTCTCCGTTTTGAAGATTACTCCAAAACAATAATTATGTCCACCAAACACTCGAATTCGATCTTCTCAACATACACTCTCCTATCATTTGAATTTTAACCAATAGGAGATAGTGTGTTAAGAAGATTGTACTAGAGAGTGTATTGCTAGCACTCTTCACACAAAAACTTGTTAAAAAATTACGGATTGAAAATTTACTTGAGATATTGAAGGGTCATGTTCTTCAAAAGGGACGGATGCCGCAAAACAAGGTTTCTCCACTCCTCCTTGTCAATCTTGCCATCATGCTTTGTATCTGCTTCCTCAAACGTCTGCAAGTAATCCAAAATTTAATGTTAAACTATTCCAAGTGAGTTTTCAATAAAAGACTGAAACTCTTGTATGCAATTAGAAGTGCAAGTGACAGAAAAACAGGGTAGCACCTTGTCGATTATACTTTCTATAACATCGTCCGATAGATTCATACCAGACTCCGCAAGTGTAGCAACCACCATTTGTTTCACCTGTATAAAAAGACAGACAAAAATCAGGCTCGTCTTGAACGAGAGCCAAAAAAAATAGAATTGGATTTTTAAGAAGATGAATTACCTCTTGCCTTTCAATAAAACCTTGCTGCTTGAGATCATATAGTTGAAAGGAAACTGAAATATGAAATTGCAGCGGTTTAGTTCTCATTTATTTAAAGAGAAAGATGATGTGTACAATAAATTAAAGAAGAGTTTAATGGTGATGCACTGTCACTCTTGACGTCCAATGAAATCTCATGATATTGCCACATAAACTCATTTTGTAACTGCAATTTAAAAATAACCGCGTAGTGCTGGATTCTGATTGGACGCCAGTGCAAAACTAGTTTACACTGACGGCGCATATCCCCTTTTCTCATTAAAGAATTTACTCTAAATGTGCTTTCTTAAAATTTAGAAGCTGAATTACTGACAATTCAGCCTAAAATAATAAAAGAAAAATATACAACATACATTCAATCTTATCATCAATAGGGGCATTTGGATGGAAAACGGATAGGGCACGAGCGAACTCTTCAAAACCTAGTATCCCATTGTGCTTTGTATCAAATAAATCAAATACCTAATAGAGTTAGAGAAAAGCTCGAGTGAGATACCAACCACATGGAATAATAAGAATCGGTCATTAAACATATTACAAGGAAAGGAAGAAAAAATTAAGTAGAAATGATAATTAATCCGGTCTGGAAAGTGATTTTTCTTGAAAATATGTGTGTAAAGGAACATGTGATAAACAAAACATATGAACAGGATAGTAAACACTGTATATTAAGGCAATGCAGTAGCCAGTGTTGTCAAATAGCGGCTGTAGCGAAACGGAATTTTAACAGACTGCTATTATTCCGCGATACACGATTTACTACAAGATGTTATCAAATAGCAGCTATAACAGTGCTATAGGGAATTTGAACAAGCCACTATTTTCTGCGATCTGCAATTGACAAAACTGATTGTAGCACCTTAATTTACATGATGAAACTACACTAATTTTGCCGGTAAACTAACTAACTTGAAATCCTATTATATGATGTCATCTAACTTCTTAGTTACACCTACAAACATTTACCAGAGGTACAAAGTTGAACAAAATTTTCTTGATTCTCATGTTCAATGAACTATTCAATTTATGTAGTCCACACCATATACCAGTGTCCAAAGTAAATTTAACGCTATATTGGATTTCCCATAAAATAGAAAATAAAACATTGTGATAAAAATATCTTCAGCAAGTATAAATCAAAATAAGAACTAACATAATATCCCGGAGATAAACATATTTGCACAAAACAGATAGAATAGAAGGGAAAGCAGTACCCGATCAGCAAACAAACTTTCTTTTTTATTCGTCTTGAACAATGCCAATTGAAATTCTTCCTGCAAGATGAGCACTAAAATTGAATATAACATCGGATAAAAAAATTTAAACTAAAACTCTTCCAAAGAAGGAAAACAATAACATAAGAACAGAAAAACTGTCATATCATATAAGTATAGATGATACATACAACTTCAACTGTGACATGTTTTCTTTCATTAAGAGAAGATGCTCAATCAATGAAATATAATATGCCAACCATGCATAAGTTGTTCAATGACAAAAGAAGGCAAACCTTGTTAATCAACCCATCATCAATTACAGCACTACTGATCTTTTTGAAGAGCTCATACAGTGCTTCTATTTCACTAACACTGACTGCATACATATTCAAAATAAATAGTCACCTATAGTATAAATATTACATACTTATTTCGAAAACAGTGGTGTGAAAAATAATGGAATCAGCAATACAAAGAGATAATCACATCTTCTATGCCATTTCTTTTTTGTTCTAGTTCATCAGCACTGATTACTTTACCTTTAAATTCAATAGAATATTGCATGATACAGTATTTCAGACGGAAGTATTCTTAATCATCAGACACTTCATAGATGTTGGCATATTAAAATTCTTTTGTAATCTAGTTTTGCAAATAGTATCAAGTAATGAATCAATAGAATAAAGTAGCATTAACGGCGTACACACTGTCTCCCTAGCAAGAAGTTCAGGATCTTCAAGGCCTCTTGACTGGTTATTTATATCAATGTCACAACAACGCAATACAGAAGCGAGTAAAGACTTGAATCCCTCTAAGCACTGCAACATGGTATCTCTTGCAAATCAGAATGCTCCATAACTGTTCCATGAATAAATCAGTTAGATATTCCCATGTAGTTCATTTATCATTAAGTCATCGTAAGAGGGCACTTGAGTGCAAACCTTTTAACCATTTCCAATTTCAGGTGCCAATAGCACGATCTGTGAAATTTAAAAAATAAAATCAGAACAAAATCAGGTTGCAAAATTGGAATACACATCTGCCAGTCGGACCATCACATTCTGATATCAGCAGAAAGTACTCAAATTGAAAACACAACTGCATAACAAGTTCCATATTTTAACCATGAAATTGTTACATCATACTAAAAGTATCAGCATTCAAAAGCCATGAATTGTACATTGCTCGTTTCCTTTCTCTTCGAAAAACATAACATTGTGAGCTTAAATTTGTACTCAATGAATCCCACAACTATTTATAAATGTCTATCAACACTCCTTCAAATTAATTTTGCTATATTCCACTCCATTTCAATCCGTTCTGCTCCATTTTCTATCTGAAATCCATAATAATTCGAAAACATGGGGCAATGCTATGTTGTCACATCAAAATTCAAATTCTTGATAAATACTCAATCCTATAAACCACAACAATCACAACTCTCATCATCAACCACGCCACTATAATAGCTGATAGACATGGATCCATAACGCAACACCCAATTCAAAATTCAATATCCACAATCCAAAATGATTCAAAATTCAAGATAATCCACTTTTCACATACCCCTTAACTCATACATAAAGAATTCAATTCACCGATCTATATAAACAAGCAAAAAATCAACATGTAGAAAAACAAAAAAGAAACGAAATTTAGAGAAAAATTAAGAACCCCACATGATAAAATCATGTACAGAAGTATGATCAATGATCAATGAGCAATAAGGTGAAGTGGGTAGGGATAAAAATCAAACCTTGATGGAAGTAGAGATGAGCAGAAAACAGAGAGGTAGAAAGTGGTGGAAATGGAGTTTTGGATGGTTAGGATTTTGAAGGTTCACAGCAGAGGAAGTGAGGGGAATGAGACTATGTGATGTGATATGGTCGATGACAGGTATAGTACAACCCACACATAACTTTCACCTCAATAAGGTCAATTATAAGATGGCCATCAAGTTATTTATCATAGTAATTATTGGTCCAATTGTGTAAGAAAGATTTATGTATGATACAAAATCATTTTAGTTGTGTGCATGTTACATAAAACCTAAGTGTAAATGATGAGTGATATTTTAATAACCAAAATGACACCAATTTTTAAGACGTTGTATAAAAATATTTTGGTAAAATGACAAAAAAAAAAAAAACACTCGTAACATAGTGGTGTGGGGCATCAAACATCAACATTGTTTGCAACTCCAATAGAGGAGCCTGTCAGAAGGTCACACATAACCTAAAAGAGCATATGTGCTTCATCGAGAAATTCGTGCATGAGTTGCCCTCTCTAGACACATATTGGCAAAGACATGTTAGGAATGTGCTCTTTTAACTAAACAATTTCACCAAAGAAGCATATACAGACATGCATGTGTGAGTGATCCGAATGTTGAGGAATATGAAGACTTGTAAAGAATTTGTCATGCAAATAATTTGTGCAATAGAGTTGTTGATGATCAACATTGTGCATCCATCTCCTTCCTCGTTAAAAGATAAGACATATATCTAGTCTACTTCGTTGTGACGAAGTAAACCCTAACCTCGTCAAGCATAACTAAACATTCATAAGCTTTTATTGAGTGTCTGAAATGTTGACAGAGTCAACCAATTGACAAAGTGCTCCTAACCTCGTCAAGTTATCATACCATGATGAGGAGGATTTGTCATTGATACGACATTGAAAGCCTTTTCTTAAAGCTTTCAATTCCTTTAAAATATTTCTCTAGATTCGAGAAATGTTGCCTTCAAACTTCTTAAGTGAAGTAACATTAGATCCCTTGACTCTATTTCACATCCTATTACCATCTGTGCCACCTGAAATGAAGATCTTAGTGACTATAAATTTTATCGCAAATACTTGTAGATAAACAATGTAACTGCATAGTATAAATATGCATTGTCATATTAACTAATTTAGTTAGGCAAACCCGCCCCCGTTTTGTTAAGGAAAACAACCTTTCAAGTTGGGAGCCTTCTTTGTATTGCCTCTAAAATATAATCATGCATGTCTTTAGTAGCTCGACCTTGTGCCAGAGGAAAATTCAGGCAGTACCCTAAATTGGCCACGAAGCAAATAATAGAGATTTATTTGATACTTCATTTAATTGTCTCGTGCATTCTCTTATAACACATATCTTTAGACTTTTGAACATTCATTTTCATACCATAAGCAATACAAAACTCATTTAAGATGTCCATCGCCAATTTAGTTTGATCCAAAGTGGCCTTACAAAAGAGAAAAATTTAACATCATCAACAAAAAGAATGTGAAACAAACTCAAACCACTATTAGATATATGTATCGAACTCTAAATCCCTTGTTGAACGTTTGCATGTGATCGTCAGCATGGTTGGAAGAGTCTGGCTTGGAAATAGAGTTATGTCTTTAGATGTGGCTTCCATTAAGGTTTAGTGACGTCGTCGTTTTGTTTTTCCTTCTTAGTGCAGTAACGGTGAAGATAGCCATAACATCGACACCTTGATCAAATCATATGAAGAACTTCGTATTACACCTTTTTATCAATGACCATTGAGCCAAAATTCAACAACTGCGAGAGTAATTAAGGTCAACTTCCACTCATACGTGAGTAATATTCCACACTCTATCTTGAAAGTATCGTTATTCACTTTTATGGGACGGCCAATAGCAGAGGCCAGGTAAAGACATAAGCTTTTATCATGCAAACCATATCAAGACCAGGAAATCAAATCCAAACGACTATAAGTTTGACTTTTACTTATGGCAAAGGTGAATCTCGATGACTAATGACAGACTACTAAATAATGGTCAAAAATCATCCAACAACCATAAAAAATAATAGGGCTAAGCAAAAAAGTATCACCCGCCCGAAACCCGATAAATCTGAAACTGGATGGGTGGCACATGTAACGCCCATTTCGATTATTTAATTATTTTAATGAGTTTTAGAATATATTAATATGATTAGTGTGATTTATAAGATTTATGTGATTTATATGATTTTAGAGAAATTTATGAGACATTGTGACTTATTTTATTGTTTAATAAAATAAGATTCGAAAATAAAATAAATATTAAGTTGTGGGGTTATTTTGTGTAGAAATATATTTGTTATTTGATGTAGAGATATATTTGTTATTTTGTGTAGAAATATATTTGTTATTTGATGTAAATATATATTTGTTATTTTGTGTAGAAATATATATGTTATTTGGTGTAGAAATATATTTGTTATTTTGTGTAGAAATATATATGTTATCTGGTGTAGAAATATATTTGTTATTTTGTGTGGAAATATATATGTTATCTGGTGTAGAAATATATTTGTTATTCAGTGAAGAGGTATATTTGTTATTTGGTGTATTAATATTATTAAGTGGGAGAGATATATATTTAATTTAGAAATAAATAAGATTATGAGGAAAAGAGTAATTTTGAGGTGTAAGAGAAATTAGATGAGGGGTTATAAATAAGAGAAGTTAGGTTTAGAAAGACATAAAACGTACGATCAGTTTTTGGAGAAAACAAGGTTTAGAGAGAAGAGAAGAGAAGAGAAGAGAAGAGAAGAGAAGAGAAGACAAAGAGAAGAGAGAAGGGTTGTCAATCGATAATTCTAATGTAAGGGTGAGACTAACTTTCAGTAATATTAAGTTTTTAATTCTGATAATTAGATTTAACATGTTGTAGGTTGAGTTTATAAGAATTTGAGAATTAGGGTTTTGAGAGAGATTTGATGATTAGATGATGAAAATTTGTTGAATTGATGTAGAAATTGTGTACGGACCTTAGGGTTGTGGGAGTTACGAAACAGCAACACATTTATTTTTGGAATGTGAAGTCTTTGGATCCCTTTGGTATCAGGTTTGGCTTTGGCTAGGTATTTCTACGGGTTCACCGCGTGATCTTCATCAACATTTCACTCAGTTTATTGAAATGCCTGGATTGCGTAGATCTACACATCTGTTTTTTCAGGATTATTTGGTTTACCACGGTTTGGATTCTTTGGAAGATAAGGAATGATCGTGTGTTTTTTCAGGATTATTTGGTTTACACGGTTTGGATTCTTTGGAAGATAAGGAATGATCGTGTGTTTAATAACACGGTATCGACACCTTTCAACCTTATAGAAAAGGTTAAATTGACATCTTTTTTATGGTTAGAGTCAAAACAGGCAATTTTCAATTATAGCTATAATGACTGGTGGAAGCAACCGCTCCTTTGTATGGGCGTCCACTTGTAATATTTAGTCTGTTTTGTTGTTTCGGTGGTGCCGGGTTGTGGTCACCGTTTTGATCTTGTAAATACTCTTGGGTGGTTTCCCCTTTGCACGCCTTGTGCTGGGTAAACTACAGTTGTTTATATATATATATATATATATATATATATATATATATATATATATATATATATATATCATTTTTGTTTGTTCAAAAAAAAAAGAATGAAATAAAAGTGAAAAATGTAATCCTCTTTTATCCTTTTATCCCCATTCACATGATGAACTACCCTATCCACAATAATGAATAAAGGAAATAAGAAAGAAAGTTGGAAAAATATACTAACAAAAATACTAAAGGTATTCTACATGATATTAAAATATGTAAGTTGCAACCTCTTGTTAAAAAATTATTATTACATGAGCTTTAACATTTTAGTATACTATAATTTTTAAATGTATATAAACAGAATAAATAGATAAAAGATGATGAAAATGTAACTTTTTTTATTGAAAATAAATATAGATTTTTGTTTTGACAAAAATAAAATAAATATAGAAGATAACTATTACCACTAAATTACCACTAAATTCGTATATATAAACTAAATTTATATTTTTTATGCAAATATATGCTATTTGACATAATCTTCATCATAAGTTTTCAAATGTTCTTCATAATAAATTCTTCAATGTTACTTGAAATTAGTTCTTGTAAGAACAGAGAAATGATAAAAAAAAATTAAGATAACAAACACTAATCATATAGAAAATAACAAAGAGGAACTTAAAAAGAGATATATCCTAGTCATCCAATAGATGAGGGTTATTTTTAGGGATAAACAAATTTACCTCCTCCATTCTCCTCCAAATCTTCCTTACCCAAAGAAAGTGAACAATATATTTTTCATAAGTATGATCATATCAATTTATACTTTTTTTTTAAAAAAAGGATATTTCATAAGTATGAGAACTCGTATTGATACATACTATATATTTGTTAAATAAAAATTAATGACAACTAATAATTTTTTTTTGTGGTTCTCAAAACATTTTATATGCTTTATAATTTAATTTTTTTTATATAAAAAGAAGATATATCATATTTTATCATAGGCACATTTATCCTATCATTCCATTCTAAAAAGGTTCTAAATAGGAATAGAAGAATAATGAAATTATCTAATAGTAAAATGAAACAAAAATTGTAGTGAAACTGATGACATTAGACCCATGTAGAAGGTATTATTTTGGCTATTGAATTGCTTAAATCCATCCCTCGAATCCAAACAAAAGAAACAATACATATGTATGGGAAAAATGGAATTGGCAAACATCGGTTGGCTATATAACATAAATTAAACGGGATTCAAACACCATTTTTTTGTGAAAATTATAATGTGATAAAAAAAAACTGAATCTATTATCTTGCAAATTAGCTACAATGTGATTTAGATTGGTACTTGTATTTGAGAAGGATGAATAAAGAGTTTTTTCTTTTGGCAAAAACTTGCAGGAAAAGTGATGAACTTTGATAGGGAATACAAAATTCCACCTTTTTGTCTTCTGATTCAACCTGAAAGCTTTAAGAAGGAAAATCAATTGATGTACATATGGGCAACAAAAAAGAAAAGACTCAAATAAAAAACTCCAAAAATTACATACTTTTTTGTTCTTCTAGTAATAGCATGAAAAAAGTCTATTGGAACAATATGTGACAAACACCGCAAACAAAACATTGAACAAAAATCCAACATGTGATTTTATCTTTGCTTGAGACACAATATGTAGTGAAATCCAAAACTACAATTTTTGTTAAACTTTATAAAGATGGTTTGTATATCTCTTCAACTATATGAAGGTGTATACATTGGAGCACTTGGATAGAATAAGAGTGGTAGAAATCTTTTTAGATATTAAAAATATCTAAAAATGTTGTCTTACCTGTAACATAGAGCTAACCATACGAAGGTCTTCATGGTCGCTTATCTCTGGATTTCTACAAAGATACTGCAACAACTAAAGAAGGTAGGCTACATAGGTGAAAAAAAATAAAACAATATATTAAGAATGATAACATTTGGTTTTCAATTAGTGCAGTAAATATGTGAACTAAAAGGTTGCAAATAAAAGGTCTTGATAAAAATAATGAGTGAACTTTCCATTTTTCATCCCCTCAAAAAAGCATTCAAGTGAAAGACAAAAAAAACTGTATCATTGATAATTTACATTACTTGTGACTTACTAATTGCCATTGAACTTCCATCATGTTTTTTTTATAGAGGAACTTCCTTCATACCAATTTTTTGAGAGGAACTAAAAGGTTACCAATGTGAAAAAAAAACTGTACCATAAATATAAATAATTTTCGTTATTTCTAACTTACCAATTGCATGTCAATGAACTTCCTCCATATTTTTTTTTACGGAAACTTCCTTCATGGTTGAATTTTTATTTGAGACTAAAACTTTGTCAAATATCTTTACATTTTTGCAATGTTTGGTATATAACTTTATTTTCTACTAATTGAAAATGAAGAGAAAATATGAAAAATGTTTGCATGCATGTATGCTGACACTATGGGGTAAGCTATGGTGGTGAATTAGTCATTTTAATAGCCTAACCTATGGTTATGAATATGTATCAATTCAATTGACTATAACCGATTAGTTTTAACAAAAATGACCTTATGTTGTATTGAATTCTAAGCTAATGGAAGGTTGAACATGAATGGGCAAACATTAAGTGGATAATTAAAAATGAATTAGTAGAGTAATAGTTAAGTAGCTAAGAAAGGTGGCAAGGTTTCAATCAATAGGAAATGAGTAATTGGAGCTCAAATAGACATGCCACATCATCACAACTCTTGCATAAGAATAACTCAAGTTTCAAATTCAAAGATATATATATATAGATAGAAGGCTGAATCGACTCTTCCCTCCAAAAATAAATGAAATTGACTCCTACCACAAACTAAATATATTTTTTAATCTATCCACGTGGCTCTATGCTTTTTGAACATGTTCAAGATAGAGTCCGACACGTAGCTTCAAAAGACCCGTAACCGACTCGACCCGACCCTAATTGTTTTCAATTTTCGTTTCAGAGATTCAAAAATCAAACATTGCAAACCCTAAAAATCGAATTTCCTTTCCTTCGTAGTTTCGTCCACAGAATTCGCAGGCTTCTTCAATCGTGCTGAAATTCGTACACGGAGTCGAATGGGGAACCGAAAAGAGCGTCGTCGTGCAGCTCATTCCAACGCTGGTCGCAGAGTCAAACTCGATCTTTTCGCGGAACCCTCCGGTGAATATTGCTCCCTCTATATGTTTTTTTTCGTAATTGTTTCATTTTATGGATTGATTTGAATTCAGAAACCCTAATTTCGTTCATATCTGGGAAATCAACTTGTTTTTAAAGTTTTCATTTTTTTTTTAGTTATGTTCACAATTAATTATGGTATTTTACGCTTTATCAATTAAAAAAAAAAAAATGATATTTTACCCCCAAAAAAGCGAAAAACAAATACATGGATGAATGGTTGAGTTGCACTTCATGTGACTAGTAGGTAAAATTGTTACTTGTCAGGCTCTGTTTGGATAAACAGCTTAGAATACAAACACTTATCATGATAAGCATTTCGTTTAGCAAAAGATAAAATAAATTTAAGTTGTTTTTCACATAAGCACGCTATTTTGGAGAACATGTGAAAATAAGCTGAAAACAGGGTATGACCAATGTCATAAGCTGTTTTCATAAGTTCTCCAAAACTTACAAAACTTATGCCAGTAGATAAGCCAATCCAAACCAGCCCTTAATGTAAAGAATTGCTTCTATCAAAACTTTTTATTTTTTTTTATTTTTTTTATGTATGCTTTCCATGATTTTCAGTTTAATTGCATGTTTTCTGTTTTGTTGTGTGTTTATATTTCTGTTGTATAAAGCGAAGGTGTATGAAGTTACTTTTTATCTTCTTTTAATTGCTTTTGTCCTGGACCTAGGAAACACTTGCAAACATTAGCTTCCTAGTTGTGTTGGACATTCACTAAGACTTCTAATTCACAATTATCTTCTTTAGTTTTCTAATATTTATATTTAGTTATCTGTACTAGTGTAGTAAGTATCCGACAATATGTATCCCGATACGATATGAAAACAGCAATGGCCGATATGTATCAGGGTCTGTATCCCAAATGGTCATGTATCGCCGGTGTATCCCATATATCACCGACGTATCCCGATTCAATCTAGGATCGTATGATACCTGTGAAATTTGCGTTTCACTTGCAGAGCCTGGGTTGGGTTGCGCGACCCTCCAGAAAAATCCATTTTTTCTGTTTTTTACATGGGTCGGTACTGGGACTTGGATGGGTTTGTGTGACACATCAGATATTCCTGGGTGAACCACTTTGTATTCCGGGGTTTTGTTTTGTAACCTTCCAATTAAATTGGAACTATTCCGAAAAGCCACACATGTTCTTGTACTTTACAACTTCCCACACCAAGAAACTTGAATAAGGCAAATAAGAAGGAAAAATCTATCTTAATAGAGGGTGAGACTCATGAGAGTGAAATTGAAGAGATAGTTGGAGATGGAGATGAAGTGGTAGAGAATGAGATACATGAAGTTGAGGATGAACTAGAAAGTAGTTAGGATTTATGAGTTATGGCTTATGTCTTTATTTCCGATTGAAAACATTTGTTTTTTAGGCTATGACTTGAGTTTTGAAGTATTTTAGAATTTGGAATTATGTTTGATTTTGATTGAATTAAGGATGCTTTATGTTATTTCGTTTTGCGTATGACTTGAGTTTTGATGATCTTGAAGTTTATATATCATATTTTAAGCCATATTTTTTTGTTCATGTATCTTACGATACATGATTAAAAAAATTGGTCGAAAGATACACAATACATGCCCTGATTTGACTACCATGATCTGTACAAATGCAGATGAGTAGATCACATATTACGTAGATGATATTATGTCTACAATTACTCGTGCCAACTTTTAAAGTATGTGTGGATGTGTTTTTAACGTATTAATTTATATATAGTATTATGGTGTTTCATAGTTTAAATATTTGTCTATCCCTCTGTCCATTCATGGTATACAAGATCACTGTCCGTATCATGTTTGTACTTTCTACTTTCTAGTTGTCGACAAAAAAAGTTTGAGCTTTTACATCTGAGGAGAGTCGGGTCACGTGTCTGCATTCCACTGGGGTAGTTTATGTCTTTGTATCACATGCTTGTCAGAGAAATAATTTATGCAATACTTTGGATTATATATGTGATTTATGGAATAGTATTAGATCATAGATCCATAAATCTGTTATATAGGTTGTTTTCTCATCACAATCTCAATTTTATACATTTCCAGGAGAGTTGGGTGGCTCCACTATACACGGTGATGCCGGAGGAGATACCAATTCACAACAGCATGATGGGTTACCCAATTCACCCTCTTCTTCAGGTGGGTTCTGTCAGTTTTCCTCAAAAGGACTATATTTAGAGGACATGAGTGCTCAACATTAAATTGGTGGAAATATGGATGAACTATATATACGAGACATATTTTGTTCTGTTGTTTGCCCCAAGAAACTGTTCTCTGACTGTAGGGCTGCTGAGGTCTTGGGAACATTCATTTCAGATGAGGTCGACCCTGCCACATTGAAATATGAATGACTCCCAATCGTTTTCCCTCCTTTTTGGCAGCTTCAAGGGATTTCCGAGGTTCAGGCGGTAGAAAGTTTTATTGGTTCGTATGTTTCTGTCTTTATTTGCTTTGTGGCTTGCTGACATTTTCTATCTGTAACAGGTGATTCAGATGATACAAGCTACAGAGCTTTTGAATCTATTTGCAACTCATTTTTTTTTTTTGTCTCTTTTGCTATTTGTAGCGATCGCTTGTATAACATTATCGTTGCGGATTTATTTTAAAATATTCTTTCCTCTATATGGTTAATATCTAGCATTTTTGAATACTGACATAACAGCTTTTGTCTTCAGGTCAACAATCACAAAATCCCCTTTTGTTACTTGGGCAATATAGTGATGATGAAGCCGACGAGGGATCGAGCAAAGGGCCTAATGATACAAAGGTGCATAGCCATGAAGAGGTATTAATTGTACTATCTACATATCTTTTCTAAGCCAAAAGCTTGATGTTTTCATACCAGATATGTATCATATTCTCGTGTCTGTGTTTGTATTGGGCTTTGTTGTGATGTTCATGATTTTGATAATTTCTGTCATTAAGTCAGACAAATGACAGATACTTAATTTGTTGGAACGTATCTACATTACAATTGCTTTTCCCTACTGTAATTTCATGATATTCATATTTTCTACCACCAGCTAAAAGTATAGTTGCACAATCATTTTTACATTAAGTGCATTATTTGATATTTAATATCTAGATTATATTCCTGCGCCCTTCGTGATAATTAGGCTTAATATTGTTTGTGTAATAGGTGAGTACAGTACTTAATCTAAAAATGATTAATCTTTATGTACTATTTATACCGGGTGTTTTATTTTTGTCAGGCTAACGGTGCACTTGATGAAGGATTCAGTGTCCCTGTAGATTCTGTTGCTCAGAATAATGGACATCAGGATACAATGCAAAATTTAACCTCGATGGATGTTGAATATAGTGAAAAAACTGAAAGTGACGTTGCTCTTGGTAATTTGCAAAATGAAATGGTTTCCAAAGATCAAACGGATGCTTCGGAAAATTTCGATGAACGGGTTGGAAATGATACCAGTTCAGGATGGAAGATGGTGTTGCATGAAGAAAGCCAACATTATTACTACTGGAATGTTCAAACTGGGGAGACTTCGTGGGAAGTGCCTCAGGTTTTGGCTCAAGCTGATCATTTGACTAATGATCCTTTACCTCCTGCTTCTGTCAATGACAAAACCGATAATGTTACAGTTGGTGTGGATAACTCCAACATGCTCTCAGCTGCAATGCTGGGTACGTCTGCTGCTTTCACAGTTGATGAAACTGTGGAAACCTCGGCGATTTCTCATAAAGATTTGCATGATCATGTGTTCCAAACGAATGGATGTAGCGAGGAATGTACAAATGAAAATAAGGGTTCTAATATCCATGGAGATGATTTGATAAGAAATGATGGTCTCATGAGTTTATCTTATGGTGGAGATCATTCAATAGGCGTTGAAGAACAGCAAGTAGAAATTGACTTTCCTTCGCGTCTTGTCCAACAGACTGAGAGTTTGTTAGAGATGCTGAAATCACTGAAAAAGTAAGTATGTAGCTTCAGTTGTTCTGCATTATTTGTTTGTGGTATTTTGTTGAACTATTTTATTTGTTGAAGAACTTGATTCTCCATATTTAAATATTTAGTGGAATAATCTACAGGTCAAAGGGAAATCTGCAAGGTCAGGATTCCTTGTCAAAGTATATGCTAGAGCTTGAGATTAGACTTTCTGATTTTAGGTCGCTTTCATCCTATGGATCATCTTTGCTTCCGTTCTGGGTACACTCTGACAGGAAGATTAAAGTACTTGAATGTTTAATCAATGTTGAATTGTTGCAAACTGACAAATCAGAACATGATGAAGTAGAGGATAAACATGTACCTGTCGCTGAAGAATTTGGGGAGCAACCGAATGGTGTTGGCCAGGAGTCTGAAGCAGACCACAATGAAAACAAAGGGAGCTTTCTTACTTCTGAAGTTTCTAATGGATGTCAGACTGACGCTTCAGTTGAAGCTTTAAAGGATGTGAGCGATAAATTTTCCTCTGATGCTCAGCACATTCCATTGTCTATTTCTACTGGCAGTCATGCGGAAACAGGTCTTGAAGTCAGCACACAAATTGAAGCCACCATAAATCCGGAGGAATCAACCCATGAAAATGTGTGTAACATTGGGGAAGATGTTGATATGGATGTTGACATGGAAGTTGAAGATATGAATTCCTCAGAAAATACTGTCTTGGATGCATCAGTTGCAAATGATTATGTGCAAACAGACCAACCATTTCAGTCAAATCCACAAATTGAATACCATTCTTTGTTGCCTGAGGATGCATTTGTTGCGCCGCCTCCTCCTGATGATGAATGGATCCCTCCACCACCCCCAGATAATGAGCATATGCCTCCACCACCACCGCCTGACGATGATCAAATGCCCCCTCTTCCACCCGGTGATCCACTTGCAACTTGCTATCATGTTATCCCATCTTACACAGAAACAGGCCAATCACTTTCTTATGCTCAATATAATCCATCTTATCTTGGCGCTAGCTCCGAGTATTATGGTCAAACAGCTGCTGAAGTCCCAACTAGCAACATATATGGACAAATTGCTATGCAACCTGCACAGCTTTACTATAGTGCAGTTCCTAACATATATAGTGAAAGTCCTCAAGTTATGATCAATCCGACTGATCCCGTTACTTATTATGAGGCTCAAGATGGTACGTTAGTATTGATAACAGAATATTAGTAGTTAATGATGTTTCATTTCTTTATTACTTTGAATATTGTCATAGATATCGTGTCGTGTTGCATTTGTAATCATTGTCTTGTTGTATTTTACAGGAGCTGGTTTGAAACCCACACCGGATATCAATATTAGTGATTCTGGTGGTGTTAGTGGGGCTGATAGGGTCTCTAGTGATATTCCGTCCATCTCAGCTGCCATCCACGATCCTGCAACTGTTTCAGTTGATGCAAGTGTTTCATTGGCACCAGCTACCACTGAAGTTAATGCAGACAAGACCACCTCATCATTAGCTGCTAAAGCACAAGCTAAAGGTAAATATTTTGGGCTGGTTTGATATTAGTGGCTAGATTATTGGAAGCGCGATCTATCAGTCGTATTGGATATCTAGGGGTTTATAACATAGTCCTTGTGAGCTTAGCTCAGTTGGTATGGACAATGCATAAAATATGCAAGGTCCGGAGTTCGAACCTCGGCCACCACCAAAAAAAAAAGAATAAATAATAATACTGATAATGAAGGTAAGTTAAAATTAATCCTAGATTGTTGTGATGGATGAATGAGTCCAGCAACATTAGTGGTTTTACTTGTCAATTCGTGTATGTAATTATTGAATCAGTCTACTCCATACGATAACGAATTTCTTGCGGTATCTGTGAATTGTAGTTAGACTTTGTTATATCTTGAGCATCTGCATGCTTTTTATCTGCTTGTATTTATTTCTTCTTCCATAAATTTTAAATTCGCTTCACATCATAAATCTATATAAACTATGCTACAATGCACGGGTACTTACTTCCATCACCTTTTTCCTCAGTTGTCCGTAGTAGAAAACGGGCAGTTGCAGTTGGATCCTCATTGAAGTCTAATAAGAAGGTTTCAAGTCTGGTGGACAAGGTAGGCTTCCTTTTTACAGTGATTTTTCTTCAGATTTTATAGTTTTTTTTTTAAAAATTTCATATCCTGGATTGTGCTCTTGTTTGGTGTAAAATTCTTTTAGTTTCTAATGTTTGACTTCTGAACATTATTTTTTGTTTATTATTACTAGTGGAAGGCAGCTAAAGAGGAATTGCTTGAAGAAGAGGAAGAACCTGAGAGCGAGTATGATGCCTTAGAAAGAAAGCGCCAAAGGGAAATAGAGGTTTGCATGAGGACTTACCCCGTTGTAAAATTTTGCGAACACCCAAAGTTTTGTTTCTGACGTTTATTCCATTGTAGGAGTGGCGTGCGAAGCAAATTGCAAGTGGAGAGGCCAAAGACAATGCTAATTTTCAACCTTTGGGTGGTGATTGGTATGAGACTCCAGAGACTGTTAACTTAACACCCACTGATACACTAAACTTAAAGACAAACAATGATATATTTCTTGTTTTATGCAGGCGGGAGAAGGTCAGGCGCAAGAGGGCAAAAGCAGCAAAGGAAACTGTTAGCAAAGCCGAAGTTGCAAGTGAGAGTAGTAACCAACAGAAGCCAGATATTGTTGAACTTGCCAAGGGTCTCCCAACTAATTGGCAGGTGTGTTTCATTGGTCCTTTTGTATTGCTTTATTTGAATAGGGAATCTCCTGTACTTTATTAGATTGTGAAGTATTTCAAGTTCCGTCGTCACTTTTTAGCAAGCTTTTTGAAGGTGAGGAAGTCGGGTTAAAGGATTTATGAACACACACGCGCACACATTCATTTATGTTTTCTGTTTTAACGGAGGTAACTTGGTTTTACCTCCTTTTTTATTGAGTGTTCCTCTGGCCATCATTTTACAATTTTGCATTTGCACATTAAGAGTTCCTTTTATTAATTAATATTAGTAAAATCAAACAAATAGAGGTTAGTTATAGGATACAAGCCGGCGGATGAATTGGAAGAGTGCTACTTTACTATTTTTATGATAGAAAGATAAATATACCCCTTGTGGGAATTTTTTACCAATACACACTATTAAGATATGTGCATCCTGTTATCTACATAGCTGTCACCACCCAGTCTTGAAACTCTCTTTTGATGTTGTTACTGTATTTTATGCAAGAAGGTAGATATGTGGCTAGGTGCAATTCAAGAGTATTAATGTTCAATTTTACGTGTTGTGATCTGTGACATTAGGGGATAATGATATTGGATGATGAATGTTTTTCTTATCAATTTTTACTTGCTTTTCAGGCTTATTGGGATGAAGCCTCAAAGAAGGTTTATTATGGTAATGTTGTCACATCAGAGACGACATGGACCCGGCCAACGAGATGAGATGAGCACTGAAATATATAACACTATCACATCGTAGAAGACATGCACCCGACCAATGAGATAGGCAATATATATGTTTGGAATGGATAACATGGGTTTTACTGCTTAGAATATTTGCTTCTCTTACTCGGAGTATACTATCTGGTTTCAAATAGTTAGGGTTTATTAGATATCCACAGTGCATTATTTGTTCTTGCATTTTTCGTTAGTTACTGTGCATTTTTTTAGAAGCACCGGGATGAACATTGTTATTCTGGAGCAGTTCTTTGCTGCAAACCAAAAGAAATGAAGGTAATATGAAGTCATTTTTAATGCTAAGTGAATAAAACTGTATTTAGTTCCCTAGAAATCAACTAGCAAGTGTTGAAGGTTTGGCACTTGTGGCACGCTTGCAAAACAATGAATAAAAACATGAAGACGTAGAATCAAATACATGCTCATTATGCCTGTAATCAGCATATGATATGTCTAGAATAGATTTTGTTGCTCGGAAATAATATACGGAGTACAGTAAAAATCAAATTCCAAGATTATTGAATATCAAACTTATGTTTTTTTTTTTTTATATACCCAGTAACAAACGGAGCCTTATCTAAGATCAACGTGACCAGTTGAACTAAATAAATTAGTTATTTTATCTAAGTTCAACGATGTGGCAATTTAAATCGAATAGATTAGTCATTTTTACCGGTGTCTTACCAAAAATAAATGTTAAAATTTTGAAGTTCTAAAAAAATTAGACATTTAACAATAAAGACTCTAATTTTTTTTTTTTTTTTTTTGCGGAAGAATGAAACATACATGGACACAACCATGACTGAAAAAGCAAATTGGATCCTCTCTTACACTTTTTTCTCTTTTCCTCTCCTAACTCTATTTCTGTCTTAATCTCTCTTTCTTGATTATATTTTTATTTTTTTAATAAAGAGAGTGAGTTTAAGAGAGAGAGAGAGAGAGAGAGAGAGAGAGAGAGAGAGAGAGAGAGAGAGAGAGAGAGAGAGAGAGAGAGAGAGAGAGAGAGAGAGAGAGAGAGAGAGAGAGAGAGAGAGAGGAATAAGAGAGGTGAAAGAATTATGAATTGTCAAATGACATTGTTATGGAGCTGATAAAAGTTTGGAGAAGATGTTGCAGGAACACAAGGACTATTTGACTGCAATTCAAGGGAGCTGTTTTATAAATGTAACAAGATAGAATGCAAGTGTTGGGGATGTAATTTGGTAAAAAGAAGTGGATGAGAGCATACATATGCTATAATTCTTGGCGCTGTTAGGATATGTGCAAGACATTGGCCAGTTGGAAAAGTGGAAGGTGTTTAGGTGTGGAGAGTATTCAACAAAATCAGCATACAAAATTGTCATGGAATACTCAGGACAAGAAATAAATGAGATGTATAAAAAGACATGAGTATCAAAGTGGTGAAACACAATCCTATAACATGTCTACGGTCAAATACTATATTAAAATGGTGAATTTGTCGAATGGAGGAGCTAAAACGTAAAAGTTAAAAGTTGAATTCATTGGATAAATATAATTTTGTGGTGACTGTAAAAGTTAAAAGTACATCTCTGATTTGTCAAATGGAGGAGCTAAAACGTTAAATAGGAGAACTGCAAATTCAGAAATGTGTGAAGGATGTGGTTCATGAGCATGGGACAATGTTTTAATTGTTGAATTCATTGGATAACATAATTAAATTCCTATGTTCAAACTGAAAAATAGATCGGCACACTACTTCAAAACTACTTAAAATTTGATGCACCACAAATATCACCACAATTCCACTACCAAATCTTACCAATAATGACAATATTTGGTACTCGTTACGATATATAAGCTTTTTCCTTCCACGGAGAAATTTTGAGAGTTTAGTTGGTAACAGATTAACAGTAACAGAAAGTTCAGTGATACTTCATCTTATAGAACAATACCCTGTCAGACCAATATATTCTACAGTACTATGATAAGGAAATTAAAGAATACAACAGCAAAATCTTCTAACAAAGCATACATTTGTTCTTGCCTATCACCGCCTTCTCCGGTTATCCCTGTAACCGTAACCTTCGTCTTCACTTTCTTTGTCTTTTAAGAAGCCAAGAAAAGCAAGAAATCCAAAAAAGAAAAATCCACCAGACCAGTTGCCTCCACCTCCACCTCCTCCCCCGCCATCATCATCATCACGAGGCGGAAATCCACTTCCACCATCATCAATTTGTGGGGACTTCTCCTTACCTGAAAGTTGAATTCAACCATGGCAAGCCATTAGAGCATCCTTGGATGGATTCATTAGTAATACATGAAATGAAGGGAGACAAACATGTTTTAACAGATAAAAATATCATTCAGTCAACAATTACCTGGAAGATGGGTAATTGTTGGAGACTCTCGTAAAACAGTTTGAGTTTGCTCTGCACTACATCTTGCATTCTGCATATATCAGAGGATCTTAGTAAAAGAAGAATCGAGAAATGTATCGTGTTCTTTATATTATAACAAGTGTATGTTCAAATAAAATATTTCAAGACAATGTACAAGAGTAACCAATATCAAAACTCCTGAATGTTTAATGTTTTTCTAGTATTCTACCCAAGCATATAAGGGACCATAAGAAGAGGACTTTTAAGCTTAGGATGTTTCACAAAAGATACCAAAAAACAAGGACATCAAATCAAGTAACATGAATCATTGATTCATATTAATGTATGAAATTTATAGCCTGGAAGTATGCCAAAGGTCAGAATCCATAAACCATATGTGAAATTTCAAGTTATTCATTCCAATGTTCCAAAAATGACATAAATGACCACCTCTAATGAGTAATGAAGCTGTTTTCCAAAATTTTATGGTTAGACAACATAATTCTTCACAGGTCGGAATGAAACAAAATCTATATGAAGAATATATTCGAAGTTCAGAAACTCATAGACTATAAGAATTGGAAAAAATTGCAATCTAGAGTAAAGGAAGAAACTAGACTACAAAAATTTGATAAATTGAAATAAGAGTAAAAAACATTACCAAAGCTGCAGCACATATTATAGTTGCTGCCTGAGTAGAACGAGTTCCTCTACCATGTGGAAACTGTGTACAACTGACTGATCTTGAATTATTAACAGTCCGTAGTCCTCTTGGAAATTTAACTGTATTAACAGTCCGTAGTCCTCTTGGAAATTTAACTGTAGAAACACCATTCTCTTCCACACAGTGGCCACCTCTTCTCACTGTGCACACAAAAATATGATCAATATACTATAGTTAAAAAACTGAATAAGCAAATAATGCTTTCAATGACTTCTGTGACAAATAGAAAACCAAATGTGTCAGATGGTATAGCAGGACAAGGATTTTGGATCAATACTGCCTTTAGCAGGAAGGGATGGAATGGAATCAAGGAAATGAGATATCCATTTTTATAACCCATACAACTAGGAAAAACACAAAAACACAAAGATGCATATGGAAGCAGTTTCCTTAAATTGTGCGTGAATTTAACACAAATGTGCACAATGGAACAGCTTAAACCTTCACCTCATTCACCTCAAATAGTATCCAGTCAACTTGAAGTGACATACTATATTCAAAGTTTTACACACAAGTGAATGTGTCAATTAAAAGCGCGGGATTCCAAACACATGCATTAATCCTTGGATAAGATAGCAATCAATAGAACACACATCAAATTCACTGGCAGGAAGGTAAATCAACAGTCAAGATTGCCCAATCTGTACTTCTGGTAATATCATCATAACTGAACACTTTTATTGGCATGCTCGCACATTACATGCCTATATAAAGCATAAAAGGGATATCTATGTGTAAAACAGGATACAGCGGACATATTTATCTATAACGATTTTTTCAAGGAATTCTACGTGCACGTATCTCGTAGCAGATGGAAAATAAAAGTGACGGGGAAATATAATTTTTCCGAACTCATATTTCTTATGCCTAAATATTATGTCTCAATTTACACTGAAATATAATAGAAGTCAGAAATTATCATTTACCTGGTGGTAATTTGGGCAAAGATACAACTGCACTAGTAGCCAACATTGGTGTGCAGGCGGAAAACTGGCATTAAAAATGAATTTAAGTTAAAACATAAAACTATAAAAGTATTTCCGAAAAAGATAAAAGATAAAATATCTAGTATGTTGGAACTAGGAAGCAATTGATAACAAATTCTAAAAGGTGGGTAAAGATGTATAACAGTGAATGCTAAGAAAAAGACGACCCCCAACCCGATTGATGATTGTCATACCTATTTCTACAACAGACTTCCAATAAAGAAGATGTAAAAAGAAAGAAAAACTAGAAGCCAACAAACTAAAAGTTAAGACTGGATACGCGAATAAAACATATATAGTTTCTTGCATTGAAAGTAAAATTTAGGGGTGATAAGAAGCTCTCCACCGACCAACACAGATTACTAATTACTTGCGCACAGGGGATTCCCAATTTATACAGTAATCATAACCGAAATGTTTACCAATAAATCCAGTCGACAAAACAAGGAGACAATTAGATTGCAAATATATTCAATTGTAATATATTTTTCACAATTCAGTTTCATTCATTTAAAGAAAACATTCTCCAATACTTCCCCCATGGAGCTTCATTAGACTAAACACGTACGTGTTATCACTAGCGGACTGCGTAAAACGGTGGAACACCGAAAATCCACTATGTGAAATAGCAGGTAATGTTGCGGCTAAATAGAAGAAGCCGCATAGCGGTTGAAATAAGTCAATTATATATTAAAAAAAAGCACGGAGAATAGAGGCAGAGCATATCAAACATATTGAAAGGATTACATATTACGGTGAATATAGGAGTAATACTCATCGACTCTTCAGTTTTTCTATTTTAAAATAGGTCATGTTTGGCACACATGCAGACTCTTCAGTTTTATTATTTATAAAAAAAAAAAAAAAACCCTAAATTCTCTTTTTTCCGCTATTGCTGCTAGCATACGAAACTCTTCAGGTTTATTATTTCAAAAAACCCTAAAATTCTATTCTTTTCCCGCTATTGCCGTTACATCTGCTAGCAGAAATTGGAATAGCGGCTGCTATTGTCCTACTAGAAAAACTCGGATAGCGTTGTGGTTTTCATAGTGGATTCATCAAGATTCTCTATACTATAGCGCCGCTATTTGACAACACTGATAAGCATATAAGAGTTAACCTAATCTAAAATTATATTAAGAAAAACTGTAGACGGTATCCAACATTCCAACCAGAATATGATAATATCATAATTGCCATCAACACAATAAATATTCAACATTCCACGTACATAATTAAGCAAACCACAATAGTCATGTTTACTAAATGACGTTAAAATCATAAATAAATTGATGCCCAGAAAGAAAACTAAAAGATTTGTGAATGGGGTGAAAAATGAAATAACATATAATAGAAATGTGAATGGTAAAATGTAAAAAAAAAATAATAATTTGAATTCAGAATCTTATTCAGCTAAGCAAAGTATCTTATCTAGAAGGTAATTATGCACAGACTAATTAAAAGCCGAGTTTTGGTTTCAACAGCAGCCAGAAATACCAATAGAGCCGGCAAGGTGTTGTTTTTGGCAAGTTTGAGTCATGCCCTAACCTTTTACGTAGGCGTTTAAAGCAAGTTTGTAGTTGATTTTTCCTATCAACTAGACTAGATCACTTAACCTAAAAACTCACATGTATGACCAAGTTTAGTTATGGAAAATGGCTTAATTTTTAAGATAGAAAACATAGAAACTTACAAATTCTGCACGAGTCTGCTCGCGAGTTTGACAACCAAATCATTTATTAAATTTGATTCATCATGATTTGCCCAACAAAATCCTTCAATAAAAATGTAAACTTCTTCTACCAAAAGTGCATTAAAAAATTAAACTCCAATCTTCTAAACTCTCTAGCAAAATATTACAAAATCTAATTCTAATCACATTCGTTTGGTCACATCATAAATCTCTTCCCATATGAAAATCTTATGCAAACCCACCAACCCATTTCTACAAACTACAAAAAATCCAAACTTTCAACATACATAACATCCATCATAAAACTTCAATGATTGAAATTGAACAACACAACAACAAAGGGTATGCAAAAAAAAAAACCATAAATATTGAATTTTTATATACTGATATTAAAGAAATGGATAAAATATGTAGCGTACCACGCGGAATCGTTGATGGATTACGATACGGCGAGTTGTATGAGCCGAAAACTATGATATGGTTGCGAAATTGGGTCGAATTATGGATGAATTTGGAAGGTCCGAGTGAGAAATTTGAAACCCTAACAATGGTTTGGAAGAGGAAGATGATGGATAGCTTCAGAAGCAGTTTGGCCCAAAAATTTCAGAGACCTTGCAAATTGGCACCATATCTCCTATTTAATATTACTATTTTTTTTTTATTATTTTATATATTGTAGATAATCATCATTTATTTACTTTTTAATTTTTAGCATTTTTTGTTTTTGAAGTACAAATGATTTTTTCTTTTGACAAATGTTATAATGTTTGAGTCATTACATCACTTCTTAACTTTCCACCTCACTCATTAATCCATAATTGAATTGATGATATATTAACAAAATTAAGATGACACCGTAATTTTTTAATCTTTAATGCATATAAATTATGGGAAGTAATTTTATGAAATTTTGATTGGAATTATTTTAATTTTGATTAAGATTATAAACATTAATATTTTACAATTTCATATTGTATAAAAGTATACTTATAATTTTTATTGACACCAACAATATAGTAAGTATAATATAAATTTTTATCTTTTTGAAAGACACCAACAATAATATAACATTCTTATAAACAAGTTTGTTTAAGGATT
Organism: Medicago sativa; assembly: GCF_051527215.1. Lineage (NCBI taxonomy): Eukaryota > Viridiplantae > Streptophyta > Magnoliopsida > Fabales > Fabaceae > Medicago > Medicago sativa. Next base: position 60,079,593 of record NC_140751.1, on the reverse strand, counting down.
ATAATTGGAAGAGAAAAAGCCATAAAAAAAAAAATCATGTATTTCCTTTATATATAGTATAGATTCTTATATGCAAATTTGTTTAAGGATATAGTTAGAAGTAAAAATCATCAAAAACCATGTATTTTTTTTTATATATATAGTATAAAAAGTTATTTAATAAATCCATTCAATGATGTGTTGTCATATAATTGAATGTATGCAATTTAAATGAGATAAAGTTGGTAAAATTTCTATTTAATTTTTTTTTTGTCATTCGTTGAATACATGTGTAAAATAACTTTACCACTTCTTTGGTTCAACTAAAGGATAAATGAGTTAAAGAGTTAAAGACCCATAATTCAAATCATAGAAAAAGAAAAAATAATAGTGTAACAATTAACACACTAATATTTATCTTTAACAAACATTTGTTTAAATTACAATGATCTACCGTGATTCTGACAATCCCATTATCAATCCAAACATGTGCTAAATTAACTTTATAACCTCGTACCAAAATATAAAATAGAATAAACCATGTTTGCATTTCTTTTTGGGTACATAACTAAGTTTGAATTTACAGTAAAAACAAAAGGGTATGCATTAACCTTATATCCTCTTACCAAAATATAAAATAGAATAAACCATGTTTGCATTTCTTTTTGGGTAAATAACTAAGGGTGTGTTTGTTTCAAGTTTACCAAATTTATTTATAGGAATAACATTATTTGGAATATAAAGATGGGAAATTTATTCCAAGGTATTTAGGAAAAAAAATGTTTGGTTAACATTATAAGATTCCAAGGAACCTTAAAAATAGAGATTATAATAGGTAATTACACATAATTTAATTCTCATCTTCATGGGAACTTTATTCCCACCCTTTGGAAAACTTTTCTATTCCCAGGAACAATTTATATCCGGGAATAAAATTTAGTAAACTTGTAACAAACATAGGCATATGTATTTTTATGATTTTATTCTCAGGAATCTACAAATATAACTTGAAACAAACAAATCCTAAGTTTGAATTTGGAGTAAAACCAAAAGGGTTTGCATTTGGTGGAAATGTCACATTTTGCTCGTATATTCATACTCTTTACCACCACTTCGACTGCGGTCCACCACTATATTGACTACTACTGTAAGTCGATAACTATTGCAGCTAGTCATCCACCAATCACCATTGATCACCACTACGATCACCAGGTACCATGATTGTGACCGCCTTTTGACCAGTGACGGATTCAGGATTTTTCAATAGCGGGGCACCATATATAAAATTGTTCTCTGCGATTTTTTATATTATGGAAATTTTGAATGATTTTCTCATTTTCAATATCTTTAAAAATATTTTTCTTTATATAAATAACTAAACAATCATTTAACTAGTCATCTCCCACTTGATTTCGCATCCGATCTTGATAATATTCATATTATATGAGTGTAATAGAGAAATAAAAAACATATGTAATTTTTTGAGCGATTTTCTATGTTTCCTTTTTTCTTTTGAAACCTATGAATGTACGTAAACTCAAGTTGCATGTGTTTTTAAAAATTAACACGTATGTACATAAACTCCTTAAACCTGAGTTTATGTATGCATACGCTTCGCGTACAATCTACAAAATCAAAATCTTGTGTATATAGATTGAGTTTATCTATACTTATGTAAAGAAAATCACGTGATGCAAGGACGTGTTATATGGAGAGATTGTTTCGGTTGCCGATGTTAAAGATGAAGTTGTTCTTATTGCCCAATTTGATTTTGACAAAATCAATTTTTGGTGTGTAGATCACAGCTGCCTTGTTTTAGGTGGGTAGTTTTGAGGCTTTGGTATGCATGAATGGAATAGAAAGGATTAATGGTATAGGCAGTGCTTTAGGACTGTATTGTGTTGTTGATTTCCACTTTCCTGCGATGCATATATTAACATCAGGATTACCAACTATGGGGTTTTAGTGTGGTGTTTTTGCATTGGGGAGGTGGTCATTGGTGTTCCGTCTATATGCGACACTTTTTGTAATTTTCTTTCTTTCTGTTTTTATCCGCGAGTGGTATAGTTTTTGTCCATCTCGTCGTGAAAAATATTAGCCGATTAAAAAAAAAACGAGATATTATTGGGTGCATTTCATGATTGGCAATATCCAAATCTATATAAGGTGCCACTCTTACATACTCTTTATGTCATTTTACGATATAAGGTTTGTTTTAAATTATATGGCATTTTACGATATATATTTTAGATTAAATGTCATTTACGAAATAAATATTAACGATTTTTTTTTTTTTAAACATTCGCTCTTAAGTCTTATCTTGCAGTGAAAATTCCCAAGGCTAACTAATGAAAACGGAGAGGATCAACATTCTAGTATCTATTTGTAGAAGGATCACAAGTTTTCAACTTATATAATATTTCTTGAATATAAAACTTTGCACATCCTTCGTAGAATCAAATTGAAAGATGCAACCCCCTCTATTGCACAAGTTTTCTAGGCCTCCACTATAGATATATATTCTTAAATACAAAATGGGTAAAATGCACGAGTTTACAATTTTTACACTTGTTGCTATAACATAACATATAATATATAGAATAAAGCTAGACAAAGAAAGCCTCCCAATTCTGAAGAACTCAATTATGATATTATTTTTTTCCAATGATCCACACACAAACAAATTAATGAATTTAATGAATTTGTTCAACAGAAAAGTAAAATTTTCACATTCTTGAAAAGACAAAGGACATAAGAAGAAACTCTTAAACAAATTGGCTCATGTATTTATATTATATTATGAGTATATTTATATGTGCAACAACATTACTTGCAATGCAAGCTACTGAGCATGGAGCGAGTCGCTAATGGCACCTGCTTTATTCCCCAATTGGGCGAGGTTTGAGCCAACGGATCCACCACGGATCATTCCACCGGACCTATGGTGTCGGCACCTAAAGGAGCCAGCATGTGTGGTGGGTGAGCATAGACAATTCCACCTTCCACTGGAAGATTTCTTTGGGTTTGACTTTTGAGACGTTGGTGACGCTAGAGATGTTGGTGACACAAGCATGTGGGAGTGTTTCTTGAAAGCATTCATCATATCTAACTCTGGAATGTTTACATTCATCTTTGGTGGTTTTTGCTCCACATTTGGCTCCATCCTCGTCCTCTCAAAGATTCTCTTAATAAGACCCTGCCTGTATTGTTATGAAAAAAAGACACAATTATCTTCAAAGAGTTACTAATGACAAAAATTACATATGCCTCAAAATTTTATGTAAATAAGAAAGAAAATTACAAAATTTGAATGTTCAAGTTGAATACTCTATAGAGAAAGTTATAAAATTATTATATGCCTTAAAGAAATAGGATTGGCAGGTCAGGAAAGAAAGAGTTACCTCCTTGTAACAAAAACCAATAAATCAAAGAGTTGCTAATACTTTTTTTTTTCCTTAACCTCTCTCGTTTTGACTTTTTTTATCATGGTTGTTCCGATATTTTAGGTGATTTTTTCCATGTATCAAGGGTCGATCATAAGGAACACAACCAAAATTAGAAGAAAACAAAATAAATTCTATACCAAATGAAAATAATCAATAAGGATTTGTATTATATTAGGTTCTTTGACCTCCAAATGCGTCCCACAATATCTCCATAACTAAGACTCTTTGAATCTGCTATGAGATTAATCCTAAACTCCGCCGCAAGAAATCCGTTTTTTATACAGATTGGACTACCTTCCAAGTAAGCGACCATATGAATTGAATTCAAATTCTTTTTCAGGAAGAGAATCATGTTATCAACTCTTTCAATACCACATTGGTATAAAGATTTGAATTTATATAGTTTGTCATTAAACATGATTCATATTTAGACATGACCTCACACAACATGAAAAAAGGCATTGATTGTTATTGTGTCTATTCTATGTATAATTTGTTTGTCAAACAAGAAATCAAATACACATCCATTATTGAAAAATAAGAATTAATTATAATAAACCATAATCAAATTATTTCTTAGAAGAATTGCATATTATATACATTACCTAGGTGTGTGAGAAGGCATGCAGAAAGCGAGAAGAAGAAGTTGTTCTTCAGAAATGAATTACCAAATGATGATTTTGGATAGAAAGGGGGAGAGAGATGGAAGGTTTAGATGTTTTAACCTACCCACAAAGAAAGAAATAATGAAGATTTTGTTGGAAAAAACTACTAAGGCTTAGTCAGCTACAATCCTGGGTGTGTAACAAACTTTGTTTTGCTATTTCAAGAATTTGTTTGTGACCACAAATTTTAACCTTCTTTCAAACGCCAATTGAGGATGAAAGAAAGACAAGGTCCATTATTGGAGTGCCACTCAATCATTTTTGTTGGAACCTTTTTATATAACTATTCTATGGTCTCTCAACCTTGTTACTAAGTAGTATATACCATTTTGTAGGGACATTAATTTGATTGTGGTCGTTGAATTTTTTGTGGTAATAACTGTGAGAAAAAAATCTTCAAAACAAAAAAATAAAATAGAATGAATTTTTTGGTGTTAGCCCTTTCGGTTACCGAAGGAAAGAGATCCTTGTAATTCAAAGTTTGGATGAAAGGTTACTAAAGCATGTCCAAGAATTGTTCCATCTTGGAATCGAATTCGGATTTTCTCTAACAATTTGTTTTTTGGTATAGTTCATTAACCACTTGAGTCCAATCACTTGCATAACACAATCAACAATCTCTAAAAAACACAATCAACAATGATATTTGAACACCTTGTATTGTCCAACACCTATTCAACACATTATTCTCTCTCTATCACATCTCTCATCATCTATATCTCTTTCTCTCTCAAGGTGGGTACATCCATATGACAACGTACGTCAAATATTTTTCTCACACATCATGTGCAACAACCAGAGTTTTTAAAACTGAATTACTCCCTCCGTCTCACAATAATTGTCTCTTTACCCATTTTTCTTTTTCTCAAAATAATTGTCACTTTAGAATACCAATGCAACATTTATTATTTTTTTCCATTATAATACCCTTATTTATTGAACTTCATCCAACTTAACTACTCCATTAACTACAATTAATAAGGGTGTTTTAGTAAATGATACTAATTTTACCATCAAAATCAACACAATTAATCATTTCCTTAATAATCGTGCATCAACCTTAAACGACTATTATTTAGAGACGGAGGGAGTAGATTTTAAGTACATATCAGCCACATTTTAGAAAGAGGAAACAAAACTTAAACAACAAATAAGAACTTATACTCTAGACACTTGTGAATCGTGGATATTACATTCAACCCCTCTTATAGTAACTTCCATCAAATTACACACACACACACACACATATATATATATATATATATATATATATATATATATATATATATATATATTAAACATTCACTTGCACCCCTTCATAAATATGTACATCCTTCAATATAAATATTTGCATTTTTTCAAATGAACATTTACATCATTTTAAATGAACATTCATATCCTTTCACATGAGTCATTATAATTTTAGATTAATTAAAATTATTCTTAGTACTATTTGTGTGTAACTCACAAACTATTTTGTTTGTTTCATTTAACGATGGTTGGATTTTAAATAACATATGAATTGGACGTCTATGAGGTTCTTGACCATATCATCCCCACTCCCACTACCAACCCTAGCTCTTCCCCCCCCCCCCCCCCCCCCCCCCCCCCCCTCTCTCTCGCTCCCTCCCTCCCTCCCTCCCTCTTCCTCTCTCAAAGAAACTGACCTAGCTCTATGGAAATGTCTTGATGCCATATAGTTCTGCAGTGGATTTATGGAACTATATCCACTGACCTTCTCCACACCATCATTGAGCGTGACTCTACCACACAAATTTTCTGGGAACGTCTCTTCAACATCATTTTTTACAACAAGAATTCCCGTGCTCTCTGTCTAGAGCAAGAATTTTCTCATGTCACCATCGAGCAATTCCCAGATGCCTCATCATAGTGCCAACATATTAAGTCTCTATCTGATGGTGCACCTGTTTCCGACGAACGCATGGTTCTTCAACTAGTTTCTGATCTCTCTGTTGCCTATGCTACCCGTTGGTTCTCAAATCCGTCACCCTTCCTCCTTTCTACAAGGCTCGTTCCATGGTAGTTGGAAAATAATTGCAGGATTGAGACAGACGTCAGACAGTGTATTAACGACATCAATATATATCACAACAAGTGACACCAGAATTCTATGTAACACAACACTTCATTCATAAGAGAGATAATTAACGACCAAGTTCCACCATTCGGATCTTTATGTGTAGAACTATTGTACATCTAAGGCATTTCAAACGTATTTAGTAAAAACTTAAGTCTTCATATTTTGTGGAAAAAAATTTGGTTCTAAAATTTAATCAATATTATTTATTTTGCAACTATTTTTTGGTGCATATATACATAATATGTGGATAATCAACATACAAAATAGTTCCAACTTGATCTGTTTAATTGAGTTCCTATTATTTCTTAATAGCCTATATAATTTCAGCAACAACATGTGTACATAATATGTTGGGCGAGTGTGTAGAAAAACATGAAGCGGGCGAGTTAGTTACAATTTAATGGAAAAAGAAAGACGAGTAGAACGCAAGATAATTAAAGAGGTAGTACCAATTTAATAGAAGGAGGAGAGCGGTACGGTTGTAGTTATATTTATTTAGGTTGTAGAATAAATATATATTGTCACTTGCAAAATTATTTAAACATCCTTTAACTACTCTAGGTACCCCGTGGCAGAAGTAGAGTGTCGTATTATTAAAAGGTCGCATGGAAAGGATTATGGCGAGGAAAGCCTTGGTAAGTAAGTGGTCCAAGTGATCCACATCTCCTTTTTTGGGATCAACTTTCATATACCATTTACTCTGCAAACTGAACTAACTGCTTAGTAAAAACATAAATAATGGATTAATAGCGTCATATTAGAATAAAGATAAAATGGACCCACATAGAAGAATAAATTTGAGCAGAAGACCTCGTTCCAACATATAAGGAAATAAAAGAGTGGAATTTAGCAGAAAATAAGTTCTCATTTAGTAGGAGAAAAGAAAGAAGTAAAGATAATCAAATTAAAATAAAAATTAAGTTTCGATCCAATAGGAGAAAGAGAAGGGGTATAACCTAAAAGAATAAAGTGGGCGAGTTAGTTTAAAATTAATGGGAGAGTGAAGAGGAGTAGAAAAGGCTTATTGACCCTTTTCTAAGATGCACCCTTGCCCTTTAGCATCAAAACGCCTTTCATATATCTTGGAGCTAAATATTTGGCCAAAGCATCTAGAAGCATCTAGCATGTGAGCTTTTTGACTTAGGACCCAAGTTAGAAAAACATAAGTCCAAGAGGGCTATAATACACACCTTGAGATCATTCTCAAAGGATGATCTAAACAGACTAAACCTAGTTTTATATATTGTACTCACCGCAAGTACATATTACTTCACAAATGTGTCTTTACATTGCAACATATATCTTATTTATAGGAAACAAATGTTGTAAGTTACAAGTGCATGAAGAGTTGTATGACTAGATACCAATAAGAATGAATGCATGAAGAGTCATAAGACTAGATGCTAATAACAATCAATAAAGCCCTTTCCAAAAAAAAAAAAACAATGAATAAAGCCATTTATTCATAGGAGTTAAGGCATATAAAAAACCTAGGGTAAGTGGACATCCATATCATATTAACACTCACTCCGTCTCAAAATAATAATAGTAGTTTAATATTTGTGCACAATTTTTAAGAAAATGATTATGATTAATTGTAGGAGTGTTTGCGGTGTAGTTTTGTTTGATTTTGAGGCTAAAAGTCATATGAACTGCAAGATAGAAAAGCATGCAGTTGGTTTGGTTCAGTTGACTTTGAAAATAAAATTCGAACCAAACCAATGTGGTTTGGATTGGATCGGTTAGTGTGGTTTTTTTTCAAGACAATATTTTTTTTTGTTTCCAACATTAAAATCATGTTAAAAAGGTAAAACATAACATATTTTCAGCAATGTTTTCAACAATGTTTTAAATTTCATCCAAATTACATTTTCATTTTCATTTTCATCAAACAATGTTGAAAACAACATAGTCCAAATTAAAAACGCGGATAAAAAATAACCCTATTCTGTAAAAAAAAATGCAAAAGACAAGATTTCATCATTCTTTAAAAGTTCAAGTCGTTCATAAATACATTTTCGAAATAAAAAGTAAAGAAGAAACTTAACAAAAGAAAAAATATATGTTTTTTTTTTATAAGTTTCCATTGAGTTTCTATGAGTATTGATCTATGTGACATATGTTTGATTGAAGTTTTCATATGTTGCGGTTTGGTTTGATTGGTAAAATAAAAATTGTAAACAAAACCAAAACATGCAGTTGAGTAAGGAAATGATCTGATACATCCAAATCAAAAACGATTTTTTGCGGTTTGAGTTTAGACTAGTTCAGTTTGGGTTCTTTGATTGGGTTGGTTCGGTTTTGAACACCCTAATTAATTGTGTTGATTTCAGTTGTAGAATTAATATCATTTACTAAAATCAAGTTAGTGGAGTAATTATGTTCGATGAAATTCAATAAATAAGAGTATAATAGTAAAAAAAAATAGTAAATTTTGTTTGAAATTCTAAAGTGACAATTAAGTTGAAAGAGAAAAAATGTTAAAAGACAATTGTTTTTAGTTGATGAGTAGTGTTCATAACAATAATTAATTTTTTTATGCATACAATTACTTCATTGTTAGTGTAAAAGAATATCGTAGGGTTTTTTTTTCGTGCCGTCCTGTTATCGCAAGCATGAAGTCTAGTTTATCAGTGTTATTGCATCGCCGCAACCTGAAAATCTTCACAATGACGATGACAACACAGACAATGTTATCTCAAAGTTGGAACCTATTCTATATATCAATCTCGATTCAAATACAAACTATCTATCTGGTTTACAGTTGTTAAGGTTTTTGTTGCATGCCGGTGAACACAATCTGCTCCTTCATACTTATCACCACCAGGGCCGTTCCTCTGAAATAGAAGGCTCGGTTCTATTTTTAAAGTAGGCCCTAGTAAAATCAAAACGTAATTCTTTTTGTGTAGCTAAGCTTCATTAAAAAATCAGAATCAGAAGAACTTTTAAACATGAAACAAAACAAAATAAAATTTAGTGAAAGAGAGGTGAAATTTACCTAATGGTGTCGTTTGGAATGTCACTCCTACGTCGTAGCTAGGAAAGGGGAAAACGAATGGTTTATGCGAAAAAGAAATAATTGTTGTGATTGGATGGGTATTATAATTTTTTTGAGGCCTATAGTTTTTAGAGGTTCGGTTCGATAGCGCTTCTTGCACTCCCCAAGGTCTGGCCCTGATCACCACATAGTTAAATTTAATGCCTTTTTTCCAAATACTTTTGCTTCAAATTTAGTTATGGGTGGGGCACCGGACGTGCTGCTCTCTATCTCATACACACCACATCAAAGGACTCTCCACAAACTGTCCCAATGGCCCGGCTTATGAAGTCTGTTATTATTATCCAAGGTTCTCAGTGTCGCATTATAGTCACTAACTGAGTAATATTAGTTTTATTTGTTTTAATCCATAATCATAATTAGCAAGTGCTTAATACTTTAGTTTTGTTTTGTTTGGATAAGCTTGTTAGGTATTTACAAGAGACTTGATCTCTAAGTCATTGTGTATATATACTTGCTTGTAACTCCTCTTCAATAAGAAGTGAATAACAAACTTTCAGTACTCTCTCTCTCTCTCTCTCTCTCTCTCTCTCTCTCTCTCTCATCAATCCATAACAAACTCTAACCACCATAACCAACTTCATCTTCTCCATAGAAACTCTAACCCTAAAACTGTGATTGCTTGTGAATGAAGAAATCTAAGCTGCGCTAATAAGTAACACCCATCACGGTCCTCATGCCAAATTCATTTTTCCTCTTGAACCGAGTCAAAAAGAGGGACATCTAGTATATCTTCAACTTACATCATCAGAAAATAATTCATGAATGTTAATAGCAATTCATGTTTGGTTAATTGTCATAAGATCATCAGATGGATTATCTTTAATTTCCTATATATATTCATTGATAGTGGTTTCCGATATGGTTTTTGTTTATGCTATATTTTGAAAAGGTTATATTTGGTAACTTTCTATTAAATTCCAGCAATTATTGTTTTCTTCTTGCACTAAGGTGATCATGGAGCATATAAGTTTTTGTCATCATTTCGGAGTTATTCTCTTATGCATTCTCTTACGTATTCAAGTTTTCATCACTTCATGTTCATATTATATATGAATCTTATGTATTCAAGTTTTCATCACTTCATGTTCGTATTATATATGAACTATGAACTAGTAAAACACCTTTTGTCCATACTCGATCGGAGGAAGCAATTTAGCCAAAGATAAGATAGAAATATTAAATGCATATGAGGCTGTGATATCCTTGTGATCTGCATTGTGGTATTCTTTTTGTTAGTGGTTCTTTGTTCTAAGCCTTGACGCAATTGTAAAGTTGTTGTCATGTGATTGTAAAGTTGATATAATTTTCCTATCATGTCTCGTATCCTAGTCATCATACCGGCCCGTATTAGATTGTATGTATCCCTTGTAAAAATCCACGTTATTTGCTTCAATTCATAGCTTCTTTATTTTCTCAGTGAAGTAAAATTGTTTTGGAACATGCATGACAAATAAAATAAGGAGTCTCATCTTTAAAAGAACATTCAAATTCCATATAGTTATAAATTATACAAAATTGAAAAATCTTGATTGCAATAATAAACAGAAAAAATAATGCAACTTATATACATGCATAGTTATGGACTTTTTCTATGTCCAAGCATGTCCAACATTTTTCCCATCAAATTGCATGAAATTCCAACCATATCTTTTCTCTTTCCATCAGCTAAATAATCACCAACATCTGAATTTATAAAAAGATCTTCCCTTTTAACATTTTTTTGATTCAACACAACAACATTTCCCTCATCAACATTGATATCAACAACAACTGAGTCACCTTCCTTTATTTCTTTCCTTAACATCTTTTCAGCCAATGTATCTTCCAAAAATCTTGCAATAGTCCTTCTTAATGGTCTTGCACCATAGCTAGGATTATATCCATTTTGAATCACATAATCCCTAAACCTACATGTCAATGAAAGATGTATATCTTTAACCATCATTTTTTCACAAACTTCTCTCAACATTATATTTGCAATCTGTTCCACTTCCAATTTTGTTAGTTCTTTAAAAACAATTATATCATCAAGTCGATTCAAAAACTCTGGTCTAAAATGATTCTTCAGCTCCTCCATAACCAAATTCTTTTTATGATCAATAATTTGCATAGTTTCATTATTTGTCCCTTCAATAATGTTGTTACCAAGATTGCTAGTCATTATAATAAGTGTGCTTTTAAAGTCAACTGTTTGACCTTTTCCATCTGTGAGTCTTCCATCATCAAGAATTTGTAGCATTAAGTTGAAAACATCTGAATGTGCTTTTTCAATCTCATCAAATAAAACAACTGCATGCGAATTTCTCCGAATAGCTTCGGTTAATTGACCGCCGTCACGGAAACCGGCATAGCCAGGAGGTGCTCCAATTAATCTAGCTGCACTGTGTCTTTCCATGTACTCACTCATATCTAATCTTATCAATGAATCTTTTGAACCAAAATAGTTTGTAGCTAATGCATTGGCTAATTCGGTTTTTCCTACGCCTGAAGGACCGGTGAACATGAAACTTGCAATAGGCCTTCTGCAGTTTCTTAGACCGACTCTAGCACGACGAATCGCTCGGCAGATTGTGGTGATTGCTTCGTTTTGACCGATGACGTGTTTGTGAAGCATGTCTTCTAAATTGAGGAGGTTTTCGCCTTCTTCCTTTGGTACATCACTGACTGGTACTCCAATCCAAGAAGAAATAACATGTTGAATATCACACTTTTTCACACTAGGAATAGTAGCATTACCCCTCTTTTTGTTCTGTTTCAAAAGGTTTCAACAAAAATACCCATTTGATTAATCCAAACATTTGAGAATTATAAATTATAGCATATATTAATTACCATTTTTTACCTTTGCATGACAAAGTTGAACATGTGATCCAGCTTCATCAATCAAATCAATTGCCTTATCAGGTAAGAAACGATCGCTGAAATTTACTCGCACAGAAACATATATGAAAATCATTTCTGTTATAATACATGTTGCAGAATTGGCACTAATAACAATTTTAGTAAGACATTTTTACCTTACATATTGCTGAGACAAATTTGCAGCTGCAACGAGAGCTTCATCTGTGTAATGAAGTTTATAATGCGACTCATATGTTCCGCGGAGGCCTTTAAGAATTTCTATGGTTTCTTCAACAGATGGTTCAACCACTTTAACTGGTTGAAATATTCTTTTTAAGGTTGTATCATTTTCCATGTGCATTCTGTGCTCATTCACTGTTGTAGCAAATATACACTATATACAAAGGTTTTGCATTATTTACTATATAAGACTAATTATTGGACTAATGTGTGAAATGTAAAGGACCAAGTTTCAAGAGAAAATTCTTACTTGAATTACACCTCTTTCAAGGGCATGTTTCAAAATGTATGCGAAACTGTCGGCCTCTGATGTTTCTGCATCGAATATGTGATGAACTTCTTTCACAAAAAGTATCACATTACCGCTTAGTTCAATTTCCTTGATTAAACCCTTGATTCTTTCCTCAGAAGATTCTTGATTTGATATTACATATAAAAAATCAGCCACATCCAATGCAACCACCTGAAAAACAAAGTAAGTGGAAATAAATATTGATGTGTGCATAATGTCACATTATGGATGTGATATCGTGATTTAAGTTAAAGGCCGTTGCTGCTCAATAATTGAACACAGCAAATTGTAACTAATGTTAAAGGTGTCAATAGAGCCCCAAATTTCAAAGCTCACTCAAAAAAGCCCCCACCAAACCCACTAAATTAAAGCCCCCTAATTCCCAAAATTAGTTGGGGCCAAACCCCACTGTAAAATCTATTTATTTGTGGGAATCTATTTATTTGTGGGCCTAAAAAAACCCCACTATAATTTTTTCAGTAAAAAAAGTTTTTTTTTACGGTAAAAAAAATGTTTATAGAAATTTTGGGGTTGGGGCCTTTTAATTTTTTTATTTGTGGGTTTGCATAAATGTAGGCCTTTTAATCTTGTGAATTTTCAAGCCACTTGCTACGTGGGCTGGGGCCAAAACTTCAAGGTCTCATGATATTGAGACCTCTAACTACCGTAGATTCTTTCCACGAATTTCACAATACCAGCACAAGTAACAAATAGGTTTATAGTACTAGTAGCACTTACCTTTTTCCCCTTGAGTTTTTCAGGAACATAACCACTCAAAATTCTCTGAGCAAGACCATGTATGATTGATGTTTTCCCTACTCCAGGTTCTCCAACAAGGCAAGGGTTGTTTTTCATCCTTCGACAAATTATCTGAATCACGCGCTCTACCTGCTCTTCCCTTCCCACAAAAGGATGAAGTTTACCCTACAAAAAAAAGCACTTTTTAAACATTTTTCTAGCACCATAATTCATATATGTAATACACAATGATATGCTGCAATCACAAATCATTGATTGACTAAATTCCTAAATAACTAAATTCAATGCCATTACCGCCATACCTCTTGTGCCAATTTTGTCAGATTGGTTCCAAAAATCTCTAGGTTATTGTTCTGAGCATAGTTACAGAATTCGCTGGGTTGACCGGTGAACCGCGAATTGGTTCGCGCGTACCGATTCGCATATTGATTCTCCCAAATTCGTGAAGAAATTCGTGGAAACAAGCTACCCGCATAAATTCGTAAGTGGGAGAACCGTGAGTTGAGGAACATAGTTGTAGCATGAGAGTGAGAAGAGTACGAGCAAGAGTGGAGAATGAAGAAAGAAGAAACCGCTTTCACGTTAGTGAAGAAGATGATGAAACTAGGGTTAAGAGTCTCTCTTGCTGGACCAGTTTTTTTTCTATATTGGGCTTTTTTTTCTACAGAAAACGTATGGCATAGTAATCTATTCTCTACTACATATATATATATATATATATATATATATATATATATATATATATATATATATATATATATATATATATATATATATATATATATATGAAAGTTAATGACTACCAAAAATACAATATTACCCAATCTTAATTTTTTGACACATCAGCATATTTTAACATTTTTGTGTCTTTTGTAACAAAATATCGTATTTATAAGAGAGAGAGAGAAAATAACCGTCAAAAGATTGAGATTATTTTGTAGCAAAATATTCCTTTTATATAGTTGTATCTAAACAAACTAAATTATTATTTTTTAAATGATTTTATTGTGATAAACAAATACAAAAATAAATTCTGTCTTTTTCTAAAATCTCCAAAAAAAAAATTCAATTATTATTAAATGTTTAAATCATTTTTATTTTAACACTAACAACGTGGTCCCTATGATGTTTTTTTTTTTTTTAGAAATGAGATCATTTGTTATAACTTTAAAAAAACAATTTAAAGAGCATTGTATCTGTTTCTAATAAAAACTATTAATAAATAAATTTCACTTATCGGTAGTATAAAAAAAAATTAGGAGAAACATTTATCGCCGATACTTAACAAGTCATGGGAGCAATATATTCACTGAGAAAATAAAAAAGAAAAAAACATAGACTATTTCTTACTAATACATATTTTTGCATCAAAATTTATTCAACTATACTTGATTGATAATCATAAATAATAATTTCGATGCAAAAATATGTATTAGTAAGAAATACAACTTACTTGATTGTCTAGACAATCAAGTATAGTTGTAGTGAAATTACCTAGACAATCAAGTATCTTTGGAATGAGAATGAAATTACCTAGACTCTTGGCATGTTTGAGTGAGACATCAAGAACATTCTTAGCATCAAAAGTGAACCTTATATCTTTACAAGACAAACCACTACAACCACCACCTCTACCAACCAACTTCATCACTTGCTCCCTACTAACATTAAAATCAATTCCATAAGACTTACCAAGAATTTTTCCAGCCAACCCATTTGAATCACCAAGAATCCCAAGTAGTATATGTTCTGTGCTAATGTATTTATGTCCCACAAACCTAGCTTCCTTTTGTGCAGCCATTATTACTTTCTTTGCACATTCTGTAAAATTCTCTAACATTTTTGTTACACCACAAAAGTATCAAGTCTAATTATGTTGGCAAGTAATTTAGCTAAATCACCAAATTCTTATTTATATTAGATTTTTTTTCTTGGTTTTTATTTTATTAAATTTCTAGGTTATTTCCTTCTTTGTTTTTTTGATAATTTGTTGGTTATTTCTTTGACAAGCGATAATAGCAATGGAAAATGGAACATGGAAGTTACCTTCCTTAGTTAACTTAATTAAGCATATTTTTGTCACCACGATAATTTACATGGAAATGTTAACCTCATTGATAAATTATTATGTTCTGAATTAAAAAAATAAAGACTACGTGGAGAATGGTTAAGGACCGGCCATAGTTTTAGTTTATGCAATTTTTGTGTACGATTTTCAACTTTTCACTGTAACTTGTGCGATAATGATCAAAAAATCTAATTTGTTTAGGGGGAAAACATAGGTGTGTTCTTGTTGTAATAATACTACTTTAAAATGAGAGGGTGACACATGAGAAAATGAAAAAATTGAGGGTTAAAAAAATGATTTATTTTGTTATTGGCATAGTAGCCAACATGTACATACCCAAATAAATCTTGTAAAAACAAAAACATACTCAAATAAACACACATGTAAGGATGTATTTGAGTTGCACCAGATGCTGCCTCAAAAGACCAAATTTTCAAGGTACCAAATTTTTAATTTAGTTTATGCGCACAAGCAGTGACGAAGCTAGCAATTTTTTTTTAAGAGCCAAATATAAAGGAAAAAATTAAACATATATTTAAATTTAATATAAAATTTTTTTGACAAAGTTTTAATATAAAACTAACAATATATATTTAGCTTAGTTGGTAGCTCAATTGGTAAAGACAATGCATAACATATGCAAGGTTCGGGGTTCGAACCCTAACCACCACTAAAAAAAAAGAACATTAGAGGTTAATGAAGTTTTTCTTTAAGAGTGTTAATGAAGTTTTAATTAGGAGTCAAATTCATCTATAATTGAACATATACCAAAGTTATAAGCAATGCCTTTTTTTTTTTTACAAGGAAAAATGAAAGAGAAAAAAAGAAAGGGAAAACAAGAAGGAAAAAAAACGACAACAAAGACTACTCGCTAGGATAGAAAGTTCTAACTGCGTCCATCTTCAAAAGGTACAAGAGAATTTTCGAAGGGGAGACATGAATATACATATTAGAATCCTCTGATAGACATGAAACCGCATGGTTGGCCCCTTTATACGATTGATATTGAGTAAAGAGTCAGAGTATCAAATAAACTCTTCAATATTCAAGCTTCTGGCTAGAATGATCCCCTGATAAATTGCATATAATTCGGTTGCAGAATGTCATATGAACCTTGTATGAAAACTGAGAAACTTGCCAAATAAAAACCAACACTCTTTCTTATCATTCCACTGAATCCAACTCTAACAGGGGAGCCGAAACAACTACCATCAACATTAAAAATGACACAAGAATGGTTATCACTATTCCACTTGATACATCTATCTACTTGCACAACATTAGAATTAGGAGTGCAGCAGATTTTGAGATTTTCTACCATACTGTGAATGTTGTAAGAGAGTCGATTATTAAACCAAATCTCATTGAAAAAAACACATTTGATTACGGTGACGCAATGTTGTGAAAGTGAAGGAATTGATACCCGTCAAACCAGTCTTAAGCCACTCACGTACTACCATGTTAGAGAAGAAATCTGGGTCGGTGAAACCAAGAAGGAGCCAAATATTTTTAGAGTAGATGCAATCACGCACACAGTGAAGGAAAGACTCTTCTTCAATACCACAACGAGAGAAAATAGCAGATCGAGGGGGTGTAAATTCATGTGATTTAGCAATAGGAGCATAGGGGTAGAATTGTGGCAAGCCAACCAAAAGAGAAACTTCAACTTTTTCAAAAGCTTTAATTTCCAAATCCAAGACCAATGGCAGGGAGGGGTAGAAAGAGTTACCGGGTTAGTACGGGACAACAACCAAGTATAACCACTCTTGATGGTGTAGTTACCATTTTTATTTGATTTCCAAATGAAAGCATCTTCTACATAAACATTGAAAATTAATGTGCATGTTGTTGATGAAATCTATAGCTAAAGGAGAGAGGAGGGTCTGCAAAACTTGAGTATGAAGGCCAGCTGTATAGAGCACATTTTTACTGTCAAGTGCAAATCGTGGATGTCAATTGTTATACCCTAATTTTGGACCTAAAAATACTAGTCAATTTTTCTTTTCTTGCATTATAAGCCATTTGAACTGGCTCTGATCAATTGCATCTTTCTCTGCATTTTATTTCAATGATATTTGCAAAATTTACATGCAAGGGTATTTTAGTCATTTCCTATGTCAAGTGTCTCTCAATCTTTCAAAATTTCGTTTGAAGTCCTTTCAAGTAGTGTGAATAAGTCTCTGTTTCATTCTATGTCAAAATCCCTTTTAAAAATTGTGTTTGAAGTCATTTTAAGTCAGTTTTGCCCCTAGGGGGCATTTTAGTCTTTTCATGTGTTAAAACCCTGTTTAAATTCTAAAAATTGTCTCTGAGTATTTTAATTCGCTTGTATAAACTCTTGCTTTAATCCCTTGTTAAAAAATCATTTTAAAATTGCATTTGAGTCGTTTTTAGTCGTTTTAGTCCCTAGGGGCGTTTTGGTCATTTCACATAAAAACTCTTGTCTGCTTCGTTGTTTTTAATCGTCTCGCTTTACGTTAATTTTCAATTTAATTTTTCAATTCAATTTTAGTTTTAATTTTCATATTTGTCCTCGTACTTTTGTTATTTGCATTTTAATCCATTTTAGGTGTGTTAAATCCAAGTGCCACGTGTCCAAATGTTATTAGTCCACAAGAGTTTGTTACAAGTCCAAGTACGCATGGCATTGTCTCATTGGTCCAAGCTTACCATGTCACCTATATAAGTCAAACCCATAGTCAAAATTTCACATTCAATCATTTTCACAAAAACTCCACAAAAATCATCAAAATTCATATTTATTCTCTCTCAATTTTCCCTCTCTTCTAACAACCTTCCACCACCCTAACAAACTTCCAACCACCACCCAAACCACCCTAACTAACCTTTCCTCCACCACATTCATCACTTCAACCACCATAAACAACCACATTCATCACTTCAACCACCATAACTAACCTAAACCACCACATTCTTTCACCCTCCACCGCCACAACAATCATCACAACCGCAAATTCAACCGTAAAAGTCACAAATTCGGTCCAATTCCACAATCATCATCATCAAACTCAGCCACAATCATCTTGTTCGCCGTCACAATTGTCAACGTCACCACCACCGAAGGAATCAAAAGCTTCATTCCCGTCGCCGGTTCCGAAGCCATAGCACTCAACCTTGAATTCGCTCCCCATTCTCTCGTCGTTCGCCGTCAATTTCACTTCCCCCACCATCACAACAACAACAACGCGTGAATCAGAATTGGCTCATTATACATGATCGACGTCAAAATTCAAGCATCAAAACGGAATCCAAACGTAAGGAACAAGAACAAAGCTTCAGAGACTCAACCGAAACGGCGAAGAATCGTGAAAGACTCAAGGAAGAGGGACGGCAGCAATCAAATTGGAACCAGAGGAAAAAGAATCAGATTCGTGAGCAAGAACAATAAGAGCTGGAGCGGATTCAAAAGGAAAAGGTCGAATGCAAGAAACCTGCGTGAGGAAACGAAGCTTCAACGTTCAGACCAAAACGAAACAGAGGTGAGTTTATCTTGCTTCGAATGTTTAAATCTTGTTTCTTGGATCTGCTCTTTTCAGTTGCTTTTCGTCAAAATCCGAGTTCATATTTGGGGTCTATGAGAAAAAGGATGTCTAGAAGCGCTTTCATTTTCGAAAATAGAGGTGTTTAGGTGGACTCCGGCGGCGGCGCCGCCACTTTGAGTGGCCGGCCACCGCGCCGGAGTAATGAGGAAGATGAAGATCTTCAGTTGGCTGAGTTTCCAGAAATGTAGAGAGAGGGAAATTGTCGGTATAGATGTGCAAGGGAAATGAGGAAAAAACATGAGTTTTTGCTTTTATACCCTAGGTTGAACCGATCCAGGTCCAGGACCCATAACCCGCTCCATTACCAACATCCCTCAGGCCTGGTAGCAATCTTCAGCCCATTAGCCTTTCCTGCGTGTTGTTGCTGTTCACACCCCCCTGTCCTGCATATTTCTTGCTATTTTTTGCTATTTGCACCCTTACTTGCCCAAATTTCTTCACAAAAATTTCTAAATATTTTTCTACGTATTCTTGATATTTTTCTTAACATTTTTGTGACATTGTTTTGTGTTAAAGCCTGAGAAAAGTATTTGAAGCATTTTTTTTCTTATTTTTGTTAGAATTGGTAATTTTCTTGCACTTTTTAGCCTAAAAAATCCTTTAAAAATTCCAAAAAAATTCCTATGTGTTTTTAATCACTTTCTTGATATTTTTTGTGATATTTTCATATGTTGAATCTTGGTTAAAAAATGTGTGGTATTTTCTTGTCAACTGGTTGCTATTTTTGTTAAAAAATTGTGAAATTTTATGTGTTTTTGTGTTTAAAAATTCTCTAAAAATTCCAAAAAAATTCATACATGTTTCTTGATAGTTTTGTGGTATTATTGTGATAATTGTTGCATGTTAAAAATTGACAAAAATAATGTGGTTAATTTTCTTACTATTTTGTGATATTTTGTGCTAAAAATTGATGAAAATTTGCTCGTTTCCAATTCCAATCCTTGATAAATGTTTGTGGTTCATGATGGATGATTTTATGAGGTTTTTACTACTGTTTGAATGTGTTTTTTACTGGACATGTGCATGTGATGATTGGTTGCTTGCTTGGCAAGTTTTGTTTTGTGAATAAATGGTGCAAATAGGTCTAAATTCACATAAAAATGCAAAGTTTGTAATGACACTTGGATTCTCATTTTAAAACCTGGATTTTTATGCCTTGAAAGTATGTTGAATTGTGAGGATTATAGGTCATACTCAAGTCTTGCATTGGTGATGAGATTTTAGGGCTATTTCACATTGTTTTTGCTTGCGTTTTATGTCAATTTTTCTTACTTTTGTTATAGTAATCTTTACTTGCCTTTACTTCTTGATATTGTCATGTGCCACTAACCCTTTTGTTTCATGTTTCTTAAGCATCCTATCCTCCATTTCCTCTTTATTTCTTGCACTTCAATTTCATGCAAAAATTAGAATGTAAAACTTAGGAAATTTTGTAATATTTTTTCTTATGCAATTTTAATTTCTTGGCAAAGAGGCCATAGAATGTATCTAGGGTGTGATGTAATAAGGACAATGGACTCTAATGATGTACACCGACACAAGCACCGACACATACACACACATCACTTTAGATATAGCTAGAATATGCATGTTTAGATGTATGTTTAGGATTGTATGTTTAGATGAATGTTTAGGCTCTATACTTAGAAAAACCATTTTCCAAGAAAGATATGAACCAACTTCACTCAAACATTTTTCATAATAAACCTTGGGATCAAAATCCCATTGAATTTTCCTTTTATTTTCTTAATCAAAAATTCAATGAAAATTAATCATACTTTGACCACATTTTGCAAATCACTAATCCAACCTCACAATTTCATAAATCTCATGCCCTTGAGGCCTCTTAATCTCTATTCTTCAAAACTCCATTTTCAAACTTAAAATCAACCAACAAAACAAAAACATTTTTGAGAGAGAACTACGGTGGATTTGATCCCTTAATCGGGTACGTAGGCAAGGAACAAAATTCCTTCAATTCAACTAAAATAAAAATCCAAAAACATTCTTCTCCCTCCAATTCTTCATTTAGCAAACTTTAGGTGTAAATAACATTTCAAAATAGCATTTAAAAATAGAGCGCGCGCGTAGAAATTAAAGACGGTTCCTATAGGTTACTATAGTCGTTATGGGTGCCTAACACCTTCCCGTAGCGAAAACAACTCCCGGACCTCGATTCTCAAGGGTTTTGCTTAATTTTTCCCTTCCCAAGAAAAAATAAGATATCACCGGTTTAAAAGGTTCAAACGTAATCAATGTTTGACACCCGAAAAACCAAGATAAAACAGCTGGCGACTTCACTGGGGATATTCGAGAGTTACGCCTAGTCTTTATTTCCACGCTTGCGCTTGTATTTTTACTTGTTTCTTTTACTTGCTTTCCTATGTGAATAAATGTTTAATTTCTTGCAAACGTGTGGGGTGAGAATATCAAAAGTCCTGCACCCGGGCTGAGTGAACTTAGGATTTAGGAGGGATATAATCGACAATTCATTCCGGGGGTTGCCTCGTGTTTTGGATTATGCGATCAATCCCACATAGCTGAGGCATTTTGGGGGTGATGTTGTCGGCGCGTGTTGTCGCGTTTAGGCACTTTACTTCTAATTGCTCTATGACGCTATGAACCGTAGATAACCAAACCCATCCATGGCCATTTTCTAGGACGTAGTGCGGAGGCTAAACCGAGTGTCGTCTCGAGTTTTAGTCGTCACGCGATACTACACTCAAGCTAGACCTTCTTATGTATAATCATGGAGCGAGTGTTTGTCTCGTGACACCGTGATATACATCGGAGAGGTTGCAACTTGGGAACCTTTTTAGAACCCGGTTACTATTTCCTAAAGCCCTAGTTTCACCGGACACCGTGTCCACCCATGACTCCTCGACTTTGAATTTCAACCCACCATGTTTTCTCCGAACTTGAACATAATCATGCATTCATGCATACATGCGTAAACTTTTTTCCCATGCATTTATCGGAGGACTTAGACAAGTCATCTTTTGAACATCACGGATGTGAACACCAAGTGATACCATCTCAACTAAACTTCTAGTTTTGCTCAAGATTTTCAAATAAAACCGTGTTTCTCCGTGATGTTCACAACCACTTTGACAAAGACCTCTGACAAAAAAGAGTGTTTTCGCATTTGCATATCATGCATCATTCATCGGTCACAAATGGCTTCCCGTGCTCATTGTCTCCTGGTTCTTCTGCCGCAGTCTGAAAGGTGGCTCGTGCTCGCAAGGTTTACCAACCGGCTAGAATTCATCAAACAAGATTGTACAAGAGAAGAAACATGGCTAACCTTGAGGAAGAGAATGCCAGCCCCTCGGGCCAGCCCATTGAAGAGTCCAATCTGGACGAAATCCTGAGGCTTATCAAGAAAAGTGACTATAAGATTGTTGATCAGCTGCTACAAACCCCATCAAAGATATCCATCTTATCTCTGCTCATGAGCTCGGAAGCTCACAGGAAGGTGTTGATGAAGATACTTGAGCAAGCCTATGTTGACCACGAAGTCTCTGTGGATCAGTTTGATGGGATAGTGAGTAATATTACCGCCTGCAACAACTTAGGGTTTGGTGATGATGAGCTCCCCGAAGCAGGGAAACACCATAACTTGGCTCTACATATCTCAGTACATTGTGGATCTGACATGATATCCAATGTGTTGGTAGACACTGGATCGTCTCTGAATGTAATGCCTGAATCCACCCTAAGGCAATTGAGCCATCACGGAATTTCTCTGAGAGGTAGCAGCTATCTGGTTAAAGCTTTCGATGGATCCCGCAAGGATGTTCTCGGGGAGGTAGACTTGCCAATCACCGTTGGTCCCGAGACATTTCAAATAACTTTCCAAGTCATGGATATCAATGCCTCTTACAGCTGTCTCCTCGGAAGACCATGGATCCATGACGCTGGAGCAGTCACATCCACTTTGCATCAGAAGCTCAAGTTCATGAGGAACGGTAAGGTTGTCACTGTATATGGTGAGGAGGCATTTCTGGTTAGCCAAGTATCATCGTTCTCTTGTGTTGAAGCAGGGTCCGCAGAAGGGACGTCATTCCAAGGCTTGACTGTCGAGGGTGCAGGACCTCGAAGGGCTGGTGCTAGCATGGCCTCACTGAAAGATGCCCAGCGGGCTGTCCAAGCAGGGCAAGCTGCTGGCTGGGGCAAAGTGATTCAGATCTTGGAAAACAAGCGTAAAGAGGGCCTTGGATTCTCCCCGACATCTGCTGTTTCAAAGGGAACTTTCTACAGTGCTGGGTACATCAATGCTATTACTGAAGATGCTGCTGGAGGTGGTTACGTGCCTACCTTTGTTATACCAGGAGGCACTGTGAGAAATTGGGAAGCCATTGATGTTCCTTTAGTCATGCATGCTTCCATGTAATGTGTTTTGTTGCTCATGTTTTTTGTTTTCAAAATAACAATCCTTTCACTCTGCCCAAGGCGAAAGTGATATCGCTGTAAGGGCGTGTTTGTTTCGGCATTGCCGTTAATCAATAAAAAGTTATCGTCTTTTTCACGACTCTTTGTTTTTACTTTTTTTAGTGCCTTTTTCTTGGAAATAATGGTAATGCCAGAAGAAACCAAAACATTTGTTATTTTCTTATTAATTTCAAAAATCTGCATAGAAAACATTTTTCTAAAATCATCCCAATCATATTATGCAGATTGAACCATAATAAACCCGTTGAACACAGTGACCCTATGGTTCCTCCAAATTTTGAATTCCCTGTATATGAAGCTGAAGATGAGGATGACGATGATGAAGAGATACCGTATGAGATCACTCGATTGCTTGAGCAAGAAAGAAGAGCCATTCAGTCTCACCAGGAAGAGATTGAGCTTATCAACCTGGGTACTGAAGAAAACAAGCGAGAGATCAAGATTGGTGCTGCACTTGAGCCAGAAGTGAAAAGGAAGATTATTCAGCTCCTCCATGATTATCCAGATGTCTTTGCATGGTCCTATGAAGATATGTCGGGCCTAGACCCCAAGATTGTGGAACATCGGATACCGACAAGACCTGAATGTCCTCCTGTCAAACAGAAATTGAGAAGGTCTCGTCCAGACATGGCTCTTAAGATCAAGGCTGAAGTACAAAAGCAAATTGACGCAGGTTTCCTCATGACAGCTGAATACCCTGAGTGGATTGCCAACATCGTACCAGTACCAAAGAAAGATGGGAAAGTTCGAATGTGTGTTGATTACAGAGATCTGAATAAAGCCAGTCCAAAAGATAATTTCCCACTGCCTCATATTGATGTGCTTGTTGACAGTACTGCTCAATCCAAAGTATTCTCCTTTATGGATGGTTTCTCTGGTTATAATCAAATACGAATGTCTCCTGAAGATAGAGAAAAGACGTCCTTCATCACTCCGTGGGGAACGTTCTGTTATAAAGTGATGCTGTTTGGCTTGATAAATGCTGGTGCTACCTATCAAAGAGGTATGACAACTCTGTTTCATGATATGATTCACAAAGAGATTGAAGTATATGTTGATGATATGATTGTGAAATCAAGTGATGAAGAGCAGCATGTTGTGTATTTGAAAAAGATGTTTGAAAGACTG
This sequence comes from Medicago sativa, assembly GCF_051527215.1. Taxonomy (NCBI): domain Eukaryota; kingdom Viridiplantae; phylum Streptophyta; class Magnoliopsida; order Fabales; family Fabaceae; genus Medicago; species Medicago sativa. Next base: position 60,054,998 of record NC_140751.1, on the reverse strand, counting down.
AGAAAGTACAAGCTGCGGTTGAATCCTAACAAGTGTACATTCGGTGTACGATCTGGAAAATTGCTAGGCTTCATTGTCAGCCAAAGAGGCATTGAAGTTGATCCTGACAAAGTCCGAGCCATCAGAGAGATGCCGGCCCCTCAAACTGAAAAGCAAGTCAGAGGTTTCCTCGGACGTCTGAACTATATTTCAAGATTCATATCTCACATGACTACTACTTGTGGTCCCATTTTCAAATTGCTCAGAAAGAATCAGCCTGTTGTATGGAATGATGAATGTCAGGAAGCTTTTGATAGCATTAAAGAATACCTGTTGGAACCACCTATCCTTGTCCCGCCAGTGGAAGGAAGGCCTTTGATTATGTATCTGTCAGTGTTAGATGATTCAGTGGGTTGTGTTCTCGGTCAACAAGACGAGACTGGTAAGAAAGAGCATGCTATCTACTATTTGAGCAAGAAGTTCACCGACTGTGAGACTCGGTATACAATGCTTGAAAAGACCTGTTGTGCTTTAGCTTGGGCTGCCAAACGCCTGCGTCATTACATGGTGAATCATACAACTTGGTTGATATCCCGAATGGATCCAATCAAGTACATCTTTGAAAAGCCTGCTGTTACTGGAAAGATCGCACGTTGGCAAATGTTGTTGTCTGAATATGATATTGTGTACAAAGCTCAGAAAGCAATCAAAGGAAGTATCCTTGCTGAGCATCTTGCTTGTCAGCCTCTTGATGATTACCAGCCAATTAAGTTTGATTTCCCTGATGAAGAGATTATGTATCTGAAGGCAAAAGACTGTGAAGAGCCACTGATCAATGAAGGGCCGGACCCCAATAGCAAATGGGGATTGGTGTTTGATGGTGATGTTAATGCTTATGGTAAAGGAATTGGGGCCATCATTGTAACTCCACAGGGGCACCACATTCCTTTCACCGCTCGAATAACTTTCGAATGCACAAACAACATAGCCGAATATGAAGCATGCATCTTGGGCATTGAAGAAGCCCTTGACCTGAGAATTAAGCACCTTGACATCTACGGAGACTCTGCACTTGTCATTAATCAGATAAAGGGTGAATGGGAGACTCATCATGAGAAGCTGATCCCAAAAGAACAGCGTGGTAGGTCGAAAACCCGAAAGGGCGGCCTAGGCAAAAATGCGCTTCCCGGTGGATCGAAAACCCGAAAGGGCGATCCAGGCAAAAGTTAGGGACAAAAAATGAATATGAAAGAGCTCGCTGAGATTGTACGCAACTCAGGCAAGAATGAGCGCCTCGATGAGCCGAAAACCCGAAAGGGCGGTTCATGCAAAAATGAGGTTGATAAAAGACAAGTAACTATATCTGGCAAGTCACCATCATCTCTTGGGGCATCTGCAACTGTCAATGATCGTCTTCATCAGAGGCTTCTGTGCTTGTGAATTCAAGATTTCTATGAAATATAGCGGTCATCGTGTTCAATGTATCACCAACCAATAAAATTACCATTTTCCAAGCTTTGTAAATCCGTGGAGTCATGCCCTTGGCTGACTTTCACTCTTCTACATCAATTTGAGCCTTTCTATTTGTCTGAAACTCTACTTTTCTTCCTACTTTCAATGCTATATACAAATATTTTCTTTCTATTTTGATGATGTCAATGTCTGAAACAAACATTTTTGAAAATTAAAACATTTTTTCTGTCTATTTTGAAAGCAAACCTGAGCAACAGGGTACATTTCAATGAAACATGCATGAATGAATGAGCATCAATGTCTATTACAATACATGTTACAAGCAGGTTACTCCCTAGGATGATCTGTGGTCAATGGCAAGAATGAAAAAAACAGAATAAAAATGAAAAATGGAAGAAATGAAAATAAAAAGCTCGCTAAGTTGAAAACCCGAAAGGGCGGCTTAGGCAAAAATGAGCACCCCGCTGATTGACAACCTACGAAGGCAATTCAGGCAAAAATGGGGCAATGAAAAGAATCTTTACTCCCCGGTGAATCGAAAACCCGAAAGGGCGGTTCAGGCAAAAATGGGGTTTGAAAATGAAAAATGAAAAGAATATAAAAGCATTGACCACAGATGCGAACATCCAATGTTTACCCAGCACTGACGCGCCTAGCAACGGCGACCTGTATACAAGGACTTCCCAAGGGTCCCTCCTTTACAAGTTTTATTGCCCTCAGCCATGGTTTTGATACGTCTCTCAATGACGGTCTCTCCAAAGAGGTTTTTCCCCTGTGAATATGTTGCAGCACGAGCCACTACGTGCCCAATCTTCCAATGTCTCATCTGCCTTTGTGAAACTTCTCTGTCAAGTTGCAAACCAATCATGCATTTCAAGCATTCATACATGCATAATCATGCATTTTATGTGCTCATACATCCAATAATCTTGCTATACCATACATACATGTTGCAGATCCAACTCTCAACTGTCAAATTCAATCCAAATTTCAACTGTCAAACTCAATTTCAATTTCAATTTCAATCCCAACTGTCAAATCCAATTCAATGTCAAACTGTCAAATTCGAAGCAATTTCCAATTTCAATGTCAAATGTCAAATTCGAAGCAATCTCAATTTCAATTTCAATTCAATGTTAAATCCGAAGCAATGTCAATACCCAATGACAATTCCAATGTCAATCTCCAATTTCAATTCCAATTTCAATGACAATCTCCAATGACAATCTCCAATGTCAATGTCAAATGTCAATATCCAATTTCAATTCCAATTCCAATGACAATCTCCAATGTCAATATCCAATTCCAATTCCAATTTCAATGGCAATATCCAATGTCAATGTCAATGTCAAACTCCAATTTCAATCCAATCTCAATTTCAATGTCAATGTCAATGCCAATGTCAATGTCAATATCCAATGCCAATGTCAATGTCAATGTCAATGTCAATTTCAATTTCCAAGTCAATGTCAATGTCAATGTCAATGTCAATTTCAATTTCCAAGCCAATGTCAAATGTCAAATTTCAACTGTCAATTTTCAATTCAAATCAATGTCAATTTACTCTCAATTTACTCTTGGGCCAACCAAAATGGTCATGTCTATTTGCAAATCAGGTCAATGACAATTTACCCTCAATTGGTATCTTGTTAAACCAGACTCTCAATTTGTATCTTGTTACTGGTCAAGTGCCAGGTTCGATCCAAAAAAGAACCACTTGTACCTGTATATATACCTATGCTTCCGGACAAACGGCAAGTTCGATAGAACAGTTTGTACCCAGCTTATGCTTTGTTATCGGTCAAACGACAAGTTCAATCTAGAAAGAACAGTTTGTACCCATCTTATGCTTTGTTATCAGTCAGACGGCAAGTTCAATCTGAAGAACAGTTTGTACCCAGCTTATGCTTTGTTATCGGTCAAACGACAAGTTCGATCTAAGAGAACAGTCTGCACGCTCCCACATGATGTGGTGATAATCCCACAAGCAAGTTCGATCCAAAGAAACAGCTTGTATCAACCCTTTTGTCTATGTCTCCAGCCAAACAACCAGTTCAATCCAAGAGAACAGTTTGTGTCTGCCTATCTGTTTGTATCTTCAACCAAGTGTCAAGTTCGATCCAAAGAACCACTTGTATCTGCCTATATGTCTATGTTTCCTGTAACGCCCCATTTTCCGTAACGACAGAAAATGGTGTTACGTCTTAATACTTGAGTGTCTAAAGCGAATTAAGTTCATAAATCTTACTTTTACTAGTAAATTAATTTGGTTACTAAAAATTTAATTTAAATAAATATCTTTCTTGCATTTTTTTTTTAAAATAAAAGTCTTAGCTCTTGATCGTAAAACATAAAAATAAATAAAACACAAGGATATAAAATATGCATCAATATATTCTACACGACGTTAATTATCTTGCCCTTAGGCTTACATACTCAGGCTTGTCAGGGTTAGTTAGATATTTTACAAACACCTGCAAGTTAAAGTACGTCATACTTAAGTCAAACTAATTAAACATAAGGAGAGATAACTAGTTTTTTTAAAAAATCATAAATAATATAATTAATCATATAATTCAATCATATATATTTTTCTGGTTTCAAAAATATATTTATTTATTTATTTCGGTAATAAAATTTATACAGCCGAGCAAATCACTGTCCAAAATTTGGTAGAATTTTAAGCCGAAATTTTTAACATAACCTGTTATAATATTATAGTACTAATATATAACATTATTTTTCCTAAATTCACTCTCTAGAAAAGAATTTAATTATCAGTTAATTCAGAATAAAATACCGCAAAAATACACTAAATAATGCATAAAAAAATAGGGTGTCACCACTAATGTAACGCCCCATTTTCCGTAACGACAGAAAATGGTGTTACGTCTTAATACTTGAGTGTCTAAAGCGAATTAAGTTCATAAATCTTACTTTTACTAGTAAATTAATTTGGTTACTAAAAATTTAATTTAAATAAATATCTTTCTTGCATTTTTTTTTTAAAATAAAAGTCTTAGCTCTTGATCGTAAAACATAAAAATAAATAAAACACAAGGATATAAAATATGCATCAATATATTCTACACGACGTTAATTATCTTGCCCTTAGGCTTACATACTCAGGCTTGTCAGGGTTAGTTAGATATTTTACAAACACCTGCAAGTTAAAGTACGTCATACTTAAGTCAAACTAATTAAACATAAGGAGAGATAACTAGTTTTTCGATTCCTATGGTTGTCCTACTTATTCCTGTGCATATCAGTGTTTGGGACACCATATCCAATTCCCAAACTGCATCTCCTATTTCCTCCAGACACTCAATCCTTCGGTTCCCCGAGTGACTCAATGACTTCCCCGACATTATCTGCAAATTGTAAGGGTGAAATACTCGCACACAAGGTTAACTAAATGCTAATAATATTACATGATGATACATAATATTTTATAGTTACATGTAATATTTTTTTTAAATAAAGAAATATATAACACCATTATACATGTAATTTCTTTCACCATTAAATCCTGTAGAAATTAAATAATCACAAGGAAATATAAATCAATTGAGCACACAATAATTTATGGCAACCACACACATCAAAGTTAGTCAAAACAAAGATCACTTAACACTTTATCATAATCAATACAAAGGTTATAGTTTTGACTTGTTAGTAGCATCTTGGTTAAACCTACTCCATGGAGACCTCTATTATGAGTGTAAGGCCGTCTCAACTGCCATAACATGATTGTTTGCAATGAGTAGATATATAATCTCAACTCCAACCATTCTGGCCCGATCGCTGCACCTTATTATAGATAGTCCTGCACAGTCAGGTATCACTGCGTCGGGTATTATGATTTCCTCCAGTTAGAGAAGCTATCACTAACTATTGGTAGGAGTTCAAAACGCCTGTGATCCCCAGAAGGTCTGTAGTCGACCCAACCGAACCTATCCTCAGTCTTATATACGTTATCGTATTATAAGAAACAACCTGTATTACTCTTTACAAAAATTATTATTTTTGTAAATCTTCAACACAACTGTTTTCATCAACAATCACCTTAACAATTTAATTGTCAAAAGTCATAAATGTGCCTTAAGAGAAATTTCTTCAAATAAAATTAATAATAATAACTATGAGTTAGTTATAAGATAAATAAATTAAGAAAAATATATTATATATACTTACAATACCACGTTTAACTGATTACTTATCATATATATATGTATGCATAATATTTAGAATGTTTTCTAGAATTTCTTCTTTCTACTTACTGTCCATTTCAATAAATAATATAAATAATCAAATTTGCTCATTAATAATATATATTTAAAACAGATTAATACTACAATTAAATACACAAATTTTCTTAATCTCATGTGATAATATACATATATATCTTGGGCGTTCTCTAAAGTATATCCCCTTACCTTTCAGCTTTTCAAAACTTGAGTAATCACCTTCTTCAACACCTAATTACTCATCAAAATAATTTTCTCTTAACTACTATCATTGAAATAAACACTAAATTTATTAAATAAATTCTAAAGACAATTTTCCAATAGCTATAATGAACTATTTTATTCAAATGGTGTCAGTAGTGATTATTCTTTCTTAGTTAAAATAACTTTTGAATTTTAACATGATGGATTTCTACTAGTTTTAACCAAATCTTCCAAAATAATATAATTATGAGTTATCAAAACTTTTAAAAATAAATTCTAATACCTACCATTTTATTTATATATATCAATAGATACAACTTAATTAAATTTACATAATTAATATAGTCAAGTGTTTAAACTCCTAAATGTGTAGTAAGAATTTAATAAATAAATTCATGTTTCTAATCTTTAAAGAAAATGACTATTCCATTTTAATCAACTCCATCACTAAAAATATGGCTAACATAACTCATTATTTTTGGTTAATTTGTGAAGATCTAGTGAGATTTATAGTTTTGATTCTCTAAGGCATAACATTAATTTCAACAAAAGTTTATTGAAAGGCCAAATTATTTTATAGTGGTTAGCTAAGTTACATGAAGAAACATTTTGGACTAAAATAATACAAACAAAACAAAGGAATAAAAGAACTAGTTTGTTTTTGGAATATTAAACAAAGTAGTTTAAAAAAATAAAAGAGAACTAAGAATCACACCTTTGTTTTAGTTCTGCTTCTGCTATTGCTATGCAGGTTTGTGATTTTACAAAGAGTGCAAGTGCCTATTTATAGGAAAACAAGTGAAAGGTTTTGTGGTGCAAAGAGTGCCACGTTTTCTTGCTAAAGGAATGCAAGGAATATACTTATGTTTATACTTCTGCAACATTCATGCATAGTGCCACGCCATTCACCAAATGAATAAGCCACGTTACTGATTCTTATCAATATACTGTACATTCTTATCCAATATTGTTTTTTTAAAAAATCATAAATAATATAATTAATCATATAATTCAATCATATATATTTTTCTGGTTTCAAAAATATATTTATTTATTTATTTCGGTAATAAAATTTATACAGCCGAGCAAATCACTGTCCAAAATTTGGTAGAATTTTAAGCCGAAATTTTTAACATAACCTGTTATAATATTATAGTACTAATATATAACATTATCTTCATGGACTACATGAACCGGATTTTTAATCCATTCCTCGATAAGTTTGTCGTAGTTTTTATCGATGACATTCTCATATATTCTAAGAGCTACGAGGAGCATAAAGAGCATTTGCGTCAAGTTTTGCAAATCTTACACGATAAGAAGTTGTATGCGAAAATGTCAAAATGCGAATTTTGGCTTGAGGAGGTTAAGTTCTTGGGGCACGTGATTACAAAGGATGGTATAGCTGTGGACCCTGCAAAAGTGGAGACGGTACTTTCATGGGAACAACCACGAACGGTGACCGAGATTCGTAGTTTTGTTGGTTTAGCTGGATATTATCGAAGGTTTATTGAAGGATTCTCAAAGATAGTAGCACCATTAACTCAACTCACAAGAAAGAATCAACCATTTGTATGGACCAAAGAATGCGAAGAAAGTTTTCAAACAATGAAGAGACTTTTGACAACATCACCTGTGTTAGTTTTACCACAACCAGATGAACCATATGAAGTGTACTGTGATGCTTCACATCAAGGGTTAGGTTGTGTACTTATGCAACAAAAGAGAGTCGTAGCCTACGCCTCAAGACAATTGAAGACTCACGAGAGGAACTACCCTACACATGATTTGGAGCTAGCTGCAGTGGTATTTGCCTTGAAAATTTGGAGACATCATTTGTATGGATCTAAATTTGAAGTTTTTAGTGACCATAAAAGTTTGAAGTATCTTTTCGATCAAAAGGAGCTTAACATGAGGCAGAGACGCTGGATTGAATTTCTCAAAGATTATGATTTTACTTTACTTTATCATCCCGGAAAAGCAAACGTTGTAGCTGACGCATTGAGTCGGAAGGCAATTCACATTTCTGCAATGATGGCGAAAGAGCTAGAGTTGATAGAAAATTTTCGAGATTTGAATCTTGATGTGAAATTGTCAGATGGAAAGATTTTCTTAGGAATGATCAAAGTGTCAAGTGGACTCATGGAAGATATTCGCCAACAACAAGAAAGTGATGAGCATTTGCAAGAGAAAAGAAAATTGATAGGAGAAGAAAGAGCAGCAGAATTCAGTTTGGAAACTGATGGGATTTTGAGATGCAATGGGAGAGTTTGTGTCCCAAATAATTTAGAAATGAGGAAACTAATTTTAGACGAAGCACATAAGAGTACATTGAGTATTCATCCAGGAGCAACCAAAATGTACCAAGATTTGAAGCTAAAGTTTTGGTGGCCCGGAATGAAAAAGCAAGTGGCGGAGTATGTTGCTTCATGTCTAACATGCCAAAAAGCAAAAGTGGAACATCAAAGACCAGCCAGTATGCTTCAATCGTTGGACATTCCAGAATGGAAGTGGGAGAGTATTTCGATGGATTTTGTTGTGGGATTACCGAGAACCAGACATAATTTTGATTCAATTTGGGTTATCATAGACAGATTGACCAAATCAGCACATTTCTTACCAGTAAATATTAACTACAATGTGGAGAAGTTAACTGAGGTTTATATCAAGGAAATCATCAGATTACATGGGGTACCTTCAAGTATTGTTTCAGACCGAGATCCAAAATTTACATCTCACTTTTGGCAGAGTTTACAAAAAGCATTGGGGACAAAATTAAGACTAAGTTCAGCATATCACCCTCAGACGGATGGACAAACTGAAAGAACAATTCAATCTCTAGAAGACTTGTTGAGAGCATGTGTTCTAGACAATAGAGGAAGTTGGGACGATCTACTACCATTGATCGAGTTTACATACAATAATAGTTTCCACTCAAGCATAGGAATGGCACCTTATGAAGCTTTGTATGGGAGAAAATGTCAGACACCGTTGTGTTGGTATCAAGATGGAGAGAGCATCATGTTTGGACCAGAAATTGTTCAACAGACAACTGAGAAAGTTAAACAAATTCGCGAGAAGATGAAGGTTGCACAAAGCAGACAGAAAAGCTATTCTGATCGGAGAAGAAGACCTCTTGAATTTCAGGAAGGAGAACATGTATTTTTGAGAGTCACATCAACGACTGGGGTAGGTAGAGCTATTAAGGCCAGAAAACTCACTCCAAAATTCATTGGGCCATACCAAATTATTCGTCGCATTGGTCCAGTAGCCTATCAAATTGCTTTACCTCCTTTTCTTTCAAATATTCACAATGTGTTGCATGTTTCACAATTAAGGAAGTATGTCCCTGATCCATCTCACATAATTGAACCCGATGAAGTCCCGTTAAAAGAGAACTTGTCATACGAGACGTCTCCTGTAAGGATCGAAGATAGAAGAGTCAAACAACTAAGAGGGAAGCAGATTTTCTTGGTCAAAGTTCTATGGGATCAAGTAACTGGAGATTCAACGTGGGAATTAGAGGATAATATGAGATCGCAATATCCATATTTATTTCAAGGTATACAATTTCGAGGACGAAATTTTTTTAAGTGGGGTAGTAATGTGACACCCTATTTTTTTTATGCATTATTTAGTGTGTTTTTGCGGTATTTTACTCTGAATTGACTGATAATTAAATTCTTTTCTAGAGAGTGAATTTAGGAAAAATAATGTTATATATTAGTACTATAATATCATAACAAGCTATGATAAAAATTGCAGCTTAAAATTCTACCGAATTTTGGACAGCGATTTGCTCGACTGTATAAATTTTATTACCGAAATAAATAAATAAATATATTTTTGAAACCAGAAAAAGATATATGATAGAATTGTATGATTAGTATATTATTTATAATTTTTTAAAAATAACAATATTGGATAAGAATGTACAGTAATATTGATAAGAATTAGTAACGTGGTGAAATGGCGTGGCACTATATGCATGAATTTTACTGAATTTGAAACATGAGTATATCTCTTACATTCATTTAACCAGAAAACGTGGCACTCTTTGCACCACAAAAGACTTCATTTGTTTTGCTATAAATAAGCACCTTGCACTCTTTGTTAATCACAAGCCTGCAAACACACAACTATCATTATCAGAGAAGTGAAAACTCAAGGTTTATACTCTCTTTCCTTCTCTTTCTATTCTTTGTTTTTGTTTTTACTAGTTTATTCATTGTCAAACCTTTGACTACTTAGAAGACTACAAGTCCTATTCAATATCACATTCAATAACTTATTTTAGTTTGGTTTGCTTTTATTAGATCTAAAACAAGAACTTTCACCAACTTAAAGTCCTTATTTGTTCCTGAAAAATGATTTCATAGGCACATATACACTGTTGAATACCAATCTGTACCTTACATGAGTAATCTCTACATAAATCAGTTTTATTTTTTTAGCGTGAAAAACCCATGTAAAAAGAAGGCTATCTATAAAATGATGTTTTGGAACTCCAAAAGATTAGTGATCATGTTTGACATACTAATTTCTATTAAAATGAAAACATACAGTGTATGTTAATATATATAGAAGAGTAGTTATTTTCTGCATGGCTATAAATGAAATGAAATAAAATAAGATATTTCCTTATAGCTACAACAACACAGTAGAGTATTATCACTTGATTCACTAATTTAGTCAAGTTAAGATGCCTATATTTCTAGTAATAAATTGGAGCTACAGATCTGACTTATATATATTTAATTTTTCTTTTAACTAGGAGGTACTCATGTGTTTGTAAAACAAGATTAATAAATCTAAGTTAGAAATAAGTTTAAACTGTTTAGAATATTTGTTAACATAGTAGTAGCTATTAGAAGTTATTTTTAAAAGTTTTATTAGCTCATAATTATTTATGGAAGTTTTGGTTAAAACTAGTAGAAATTCATCATGTTAAAATTTCTAAAGTTATTCTTTTAGAATAAGAAAGAAAGAATAAACTGATATCACCACTTGTATTAACTAGTTCATTGTAGCTATTGGAAAAATTGTCTTTAGAATTTTTTTCAATGTTCATGCTGTTACGTTCCAAATATATAGTTAACTCTATAATTCTTAAATATTTAGCATTTAATAATTAGTGTTTATTACAATGATAGCTAGTTAAGAGATAGTTATTTTGATGAGTAATTAGGTGTTGAAGAAGGTGATTATTCAAGATTTGAAAAGCTCAAAGGTAAGGGGATATACTTTAGAGAACGCCCAAGATATATATGTATATTATCACATGAGATTAAGAAAATTTGTGTATTTAATTATAGTATTAATCTGTTCTAAATATATTTTATTAATGAGCAAATTTGATTATTTATATTATTTATTGAAATGGACAGTAAGTAGAAAGAAGAAATTCTAGAAAACATTCTAAATATTATGCATAAGTAATCAGTTAAACGTGGTATTGTAAGTATATATAATATATTTTCCTTAATTTATTTATCTTATAACTAACTCACAGTTATTATTATTAATTTTATTTGAAGAAATTTCTCTTAAGGTACATTTATGACTTTTGACAATTAAATTGTTGAGTTGATTGTTGATGAAAACAGTTGTGTTGAAGATTTACAAAAATAATAATTTTTGTAAAGAGTAATACAGGTTGTTTCTTATAATACGATAACGTATATAAGACTGAGGATAGGTTCGGTTGGGTCGACTACAGACCTTCTGGGGATCACAGGCGTTTTGAACTCCTACCAATAGTTAGTGATAGCTTCTCTAACTGGAGGAAATCATAATACCCGACGCAGTGATACCTGACTGTGCAGGACTATCTATAATAAGGTGCAGCGATCGGGCCAGAATGGTTGGAGTAGAGATTATATATCTACTCATTGCAAACAATCATGTTATGGCAGTTGAGACGGCCTTACACTCATAATAGAGGTCTCCATGGAGTAGGTTTAACCAAGATGCTACTAACAAGTCAAAACTATAACCTTTGTATTGATTATGATAAAGTGTTAAGTGATCTTTGTTTTGACTAACTTTGATGTGTGTGGTTGCCATAAATTTTTGTGTTCTCAATTGATTTATATTTTCTTGTGATTATTTAATTTCTATGTGGTTATATTAATTTTTGAAGGATTTTATAGTGAAAGAAATTACATGTATAATTTTGTTATATATCTCTTTATTTGAAAAACATTACATGTAACTATAAAATATTATATATCATCATGTAATATTATTAGCATTTAGTTAACCTTGTGTGCGAGTATTTCACCCTTACAATTTGCAGATGATGCCGGGAGAGTCACTGAATCACTCGGGAACCCGCAAGATTGAGTGTTTGGAGGAACAGGGTGACGCGGTTTGGGAGTTAGATAGGACATCCCAAACACTGACTTTCACAGGGCTGGTTAGGACAACCGAAGGAATAGGAGGTTTATTAGTGTCATCTGTCATCCATCATATTACCTTGGAGATAGTATTGCCATTAGAGAGGATGATTAGTACTTTGGGTCTTGATAGAGCTAGGGAGGATTCGACCTCTGAGAGGGCTAGGGGACCAAGGCCTCGTTTTCGCCATACCGCTCGCATTAGTGTGCGTCCCCCGGTTGTTTATCATTTTGAGGATGATCCCGAGGAGGATGGAGCAGACATGACCGTGACTGATGTGGGTGTGAGTAGACGTGGTGAAGATGAAACGGATCCCTCCGAAGACCTTGGTGTTGGTGGTGCTAATGGAGATCTCCCAAATGGTCGTTAGAAGATTTTGTCCAAATATGTAAATATTAACTTTTAGTGGGTTAGAGTTGTGGAGCTAATTCTAGTACTTAGTAAACTAAATAACTCTACGTTCATGTGACCTCCTCTTTTGTGGTAGTGGCTTCTAGGTGTCAAGAAGTATGACAGATGATTATGTTTAATTAGGTTGACTTAAGTAGGAAGTACTAACTTGCAGGTGTTGTAAAATATTTAACTACCCTGACAAGCCTGAGTATGTAAGCCTAAGGGCAAGATAATTAACGTCGTGTAGAATATATTGATGCATATTTTATATCCTTGTGTTTTATTTATTTTTATGTAATATGATCAAGAGCTAAGATTTTTATAAAAAAAAATGCAAGAAAGATATTTATTTAAATTAAATTTTTAGTAACCAAATTAATTTACTAGTAAAAGTAAGATTTATGAACTTAATATCTTTTTAGACACTCAAGTATTAAGACGTAACACCATTTTTACTTATGTAATACTCATTTTTACTTACGTAACAAACTTTCTTAATCTCATGTGATAATATACATATATATCTTGGGCGTTCTCTAAAGTATATCCCCTTACCTTTGAGCTTTTCAAATCTTGAATAATCACCTTCTTCAACACCTAATTACTCATCAAAATAACTATCTCTTAACTAGCTATCATTGTAATAAACACTAATTATTAAATGCTAAATATTTAAGAATTATAGAGTTAACTATATATTTGGAACGTAACAGCATGAACATTGAAAAAAATTCTAAAGACAATTTTTCCAATAGCTACAATGAACTAGTTAATACAAGTGGTGATATCAGTTTATTCTTTCTTTCTTATTCTAAAAGAATAACTTTAGAAATTTTAACATGATGAATTTCTACTAGTTTTAACCAAAACTTCCATAAATAATTATGAGCTAATAAAACTTTTAAAAATAACTTCTAATAGCTACTACTATGTTAACAAATATTCTAAACAGTTTAAACTTATTTCTAACTTAGATTTATTAATCTTGTTTTACAAACACATGAGTACCTCCTAGTTAAAAGAAAAATTAAATATATATAAGTCAGATCTGTAGCTCCAATTTATTACTAGAAATATAGGCATCTTAACTTGACTAAATTAGTGAATCAAGTGATAATACTCTACTGTGTTGTTGTAGCTATAAGGAAATATCTTATTTTATTTCATTTCATTTATAGCCATGCAGAAAATAACTACTCTTCTATATATATTAACATACACTGTATGTTTTCATTTTAATAGAAATTAGTATGTCAAACATGATCACTAATCTTTTGGAGTTCCAAAACATCATTTTATAGATAGCCTTCTTTTTACATGGGTTTTTCACGCTAAAAAAATAAAACTGATTTATGTAGAGATTACTCATGTAAGGTACAGATTGGTATTCAACAGTGTATATGTGCCTATGAAATCATTTTTCAGGAACAAATAAGGACTTTAAGTTGGTGAAAGTTCTTGTTTTAGATCTAATAAAAGCAAACCAAACTAAAATAAGTTATTGAATGTGATATTGAATAGGACTTGTAGTCTTCTAAGTAGTCAAAGGTTTGACAATGAATAAACTAGTAAAAACAAAAACAAAGAATAGAAAGAGAAGGAAAGAGAGTATAAACCTTGAGTTTTCACTTCTCTGATAATGATAGTTGTGTGTTTGCAGGCTTGTGATTAACAAAGAGTGCAAGGTGCTTATTTATAGCAAAACAAATGAAGTCTTTTGTGGTGCAAAGAGTGCCACGTTTTCTGGTTAAATGAATGTAAGAGATATACTCATGTTTCAAATTCAGTAAAATTCATGCATATAGTGCCACGCCATTTCACCACGTTACTAATTCTTATCAATATTACTGTACATTCTTATCCAATATTGTTATTTTTAAAAAATTATAAATAATATACTAATCATACAATTCTATCATATATCTTTTTCTGGTTTCAAAAATATATTTATTTATTTATTTCGGTAATAAAATTTATACAGTCGAGCAAATCGCTGTCCAAAATTCGGTAGAATTTTAAGCTGCAATTTTTATCATAGCTTGTTATGATATTATAGTACTAATATATAACATTATTTTTCCTAAATTCACTCTCTAGAAAAGAATTTAATTATCAGTCAATTCAGAGTAAAATACCGCAAAAACACACTAAATAATGCATAAAAAAAATAGGGTGTCACATTACTACCCCACTTAAAAAAAATTTCGTCCTCGAAATTGTATACCTTGAAATAAATATGGATATTGCGATCTCATATTATCCTCTAATTCCCACGTTGAATCTCCAGTTACTTGATCCCATAGAACTTTGACCAAGAAAATCTGCTTCCCTCTTAGTTGTTTGACTCTTCTATCTTCGATCCTTACAGGAGACGTCTCGTATGACAAGTTCTCTTTTAACGGGACTTCATCGGGTTCAATTATGTGAGATGGATCAGGGACATACTTCCTTAATTGTGAAACATGCAACACATTGTGAATATTTGAAAGAAAAGGAGGTAAAGCAATTTGATAGGCTACTGGACCAATGCGACGAATAATTTGGTATGGCCCAATGAATTTTGGAGTGAGTTTTCTGGCCTTAATAGCTCTACCTACCCCAGTCGTTGATGTGACTCTCAAAAATACATGTTCTCCTTCCTGAAATTCAAGAGGTCTTCTTCTCCGATCAGAATAGCTTTTCTGTCTGCTTTGTGCAACCTTCATCTTCTCGCGAATTTGTTTAACTTTCTCAGTTGTCTGTTGAACAATTTCTGGTCCAAACATGATGCTCTCTCCATCTTGATACCAACACAACGGTGTCTGACATTTTCTCCCATACAAAGCTTCATAAGGTGCCATTCCTATGCTTGAGTGGAAACTATTATTGTATGTAAACTCGATCAATGGTAGTAGATCGTCCCAACTTCCTCTATTGTCTAGAACACATGCTCTCAACAAGTCTTCTAGAGATTGAATTGTTCTTTCAGTTTGTCCATCCGTCTGAGGGTGATATGCTGAACTTAGTCTTAATTTTGTCCCCAATGCTTTTTGTAAACTCTGCCAAAAGTGAGATGTAAATTTTGGATCTCGGTCTGAAACAATACTTGAAGGTACCCCATGTAATCTGATGATTTCCTTGATATAAACCTCAGTTAACTTCTCCACATTGTAGTTAATATTTACTGGTAAGAAATGTGCTGATTTGGTCAATCTGTCTATGATAACCCAAATTGAATCAAAATTATGTCTGGTTCTCGGTAATCCCACAACAAAATCCATCGAAATACTCTCCCACTTCCATTCTGGAATGTCCAACGATTGAAGCATACTGGCTGGTCTTTGATGTTCCACTTTTGCTTTTTGGCATGTTAGACATGAAGCAACATACTCCGCCACTTGCTTTTTCATTCCGGGCCACCAAAACTTTAGCTTCAAATCTTGGTACATTTTGGTTGCTCCTGGATGAATACTCAATGTACTCTTATGTGCTTCGTCTAAAATTAGTTTCCTCATTTCTAAATTATTTGGGACACAAACTCTCCCATTGCATCTCAAAATCCCATCAGTTTCCAAACTGAATTCTGCTGCTCTTTCTTCTCCTATCAATTTTCTTTTCTCTTGCAAATGCTCATCACTTTCTTGTTGTTGGCGAATATCTTCCATGAGTCCACTTGACACTTTGATCATTCCTAAGAAAATCTTTCCATCTGACAATTTCACATCAAGATTCAAATCTCGAAAATTTTCTATCAATTCTAGCTCTTTCGCCATCATTGCAGAAATGTGAATTGCCTTCCGACTCAATGCGTCAGCTACAACGTTTGCTTTTCCGGGATGATAAAGTAAAGTAAAATCATAATCTTTGAGAAATTCAATCCAGCGTCTCTGCCTCATGTTAAGCTCCTTTTGATCGAAAAGATACTTCAAACTTTTATGGTCACTAAAAACTTCAAATTTAGATCCATACAAATGATGTCTCCAAATTTTCAAGGCAAATACCACTGCAGCTAGCTCCAAATCATGTGTAGGGTAGTTCCTCTCGTGAGTCTTCAATTGTCTTGAGGCGTAAGCTACAACTCTCTTTTGTTGCATAAGTACACAACCTAACCCTTGATGTGAAGCATCACAGTACACTTCATATGGTTCATCTGGTTGTGGTAAAACTAACACGGGTGATGTTGTCAAAAGTCTCTTCATTGTTTGAAAACTTTCTTCGCATTCTTTGGTCCATACAAATGGTTGATTCTTTCTTGTGAGTTGAGTTAATGGTGCTACTATCTTTGAGAATCCTTCAATAAACCTTCGATAATATCCAGCTAAACCAACAAAACTACGAATCTCGGTCACCGTTCGTGGTTGTTCCCATGAAAGTACCGTCTCCACTTTTGCAGGGTCCACAGCTATACCATCCTTTGTAATCACGTGCCCCAAGAACTTAACCTCCTCAAGCCAAAATTCGCATTTTGACATTTTTGCATACAACTTATTATCGTGTAAGATTTGCAAAACTTGACGCAAATGCTCTTTATGCTCCTCGTAGCTCTTAGAATATATGAGAATGTCATCGATAAAAACTACGACAAACTTATCGAGGAATGGATTAAAAATCCGGTTCATGTAGTCCATGAAGATAGCAGGAGCATTCGTCACCCCAAAAGGCATCACAAGATATTCATGATGTCCATAGCGAGTTCGAAATGCAGTTTTGGGTACATCTTCGGCTTTTGAATGTTACCTTTGTTTTACTCTTAATTTCATGTGATAATATACATATATATCTTGGGCGTTCTCTAAAGTATATCCCCTTACCTTTCAGCTTTTCAAAACTTGAGTAATCACCTTCTTCAACACCTAATTACTCATCAAAATAATTTTCTCTTAACTACTATCATTGAAATAAACACTAAATTTATTAAATAAATTCTAAAGACAATTTTCCAATAGCTATAATGAACTATTTTATTCAAATGGTGTCAGTAGTGATTATTCTTTCTTAGTTAAAATAACTTTTGAATTTTAACATGATGGATTTCTACTAGTTTTAACCAAATCTTCCAAAATATATACAATTTCGAGGACGAAATTTTTTTAAGTGGGGTAGTAATGTGACACCCTATTTTTTTATGCATTATTTAGTGTATTTTTGCGGTATTTTATTCTGAATTAACTGATAATTAAATTCTTTTCTAGAGAGTGAATTTAGGAAAAATAATGTTATATATTAGTACTATAATATTATAACAGGTTATGTTAAAAATTTCGGCTTAAAATTCTACCAAATTTTGGACAGTGATTTGCTCGGCTGTATAAATTTTATTACCGAAATAAATAAATAAATATATTTTTGAAACCAGAAAAATATATATGATTGAATTATATGATTAATTATATTATTTATGATTTTTTAAAAAAACAATATTGGATAAGAATGTACAGTATATTGATAAGAATCAGTAACGTGGCTTATTCATTTGGTGAATGGCGTGGCACTATGCATGAATGTTACAGAAGTATAAACATAAGTATATTCCTTGCATTCCTTTAGCAAGAAAACGTGGCACTCTTTGCACCACAAAACCTTTCACTTGTTTTCCTATAAATAGGCACTTGCACTCTTTGTAAAATCACAAACCTGCATAGCAATAGCAGAAGCAGAACTAAAACAAAGGTGTGATTCTTAGTTCTCTTTTATTTTTTTAAACTACTTTGTTTAATATTCCAAAAACAAACTAGTTCTTTTATTCCTTTGTTTTGTTTGTATTATTTTAGTCCAAAATGTTTCTTCATGTAACTTAGCTAACCACTATAAAATAATTTGGCCTTTCAATAAACTTTTGTTGAAATTAATGTTATGCCTTAGAGAATCAAAACTATAAATCTCACTAGATCTTCACAAATTAACCAAAAATAATGAGTTATGTTAGCCATATTTTTAGTGATGGAGTTGATTAAAATGGAATAGTCATTTTCTTTAAAGATTAGAAACATGAATTTATTTATTAAATTCTTACTACACATTTAGGAGTTTAAACACTTGACTATATTAATTATGTAAATTTAATTAAGTTGTATCTATTGATATATATAAATAAAATGGTAGGTATTAGAATTTATTTTTAAAAGTTTTGATAACTCATAATTATATTATTTTGGAAGATTTGGTTAAAACTAGTAGAAATCCATCATGTTAAAATTCAAAAGTTATTTTAACTAAGAAAGAATAATCACTACTGACACCATTTGAATAAAATAGTTCATTATAGCTATTGGAAAATTGTCTTTAGAATTTATTTAATAAATTTAGTGTTTATTTCAATGATAGTAGTTAAGAGAAAATTATTTTGATGAGTAATTAGGTGTTGAAGAAGGTGATTACTCAAGTTTTGAAAAGCTGAAAGGTAAGGGGATATACTTTAGAGAACGCCCAAGATATATATGTATATTATCACATGAGATTAAGAAAATTTGTGTATTTAATTGTAGTATTAATCTGTTTTAAATATATATTATTAATGAGCAAATTTGATTATTTATATTATTTATTGAAATGGACAGTAAGTAGAAAGAAGAAATTCTAGAAAACATTCTAAATATTATGCATACATATATATATGATAAGTAATCAGTTAAACGTGGTATTGTAAGTATATATAATATATTTTTCTTAATTTATTTATCTTATAACTAACTCATAGTTATTATTATTAATTTTATTTGAAGAAATTTCTCTTAAGGCACATTTATGACTTTTGACAATTAAATTGTTAAGGTGATTGTTGATGAAAACAGTTGTGTTGAAGATTTACAAAAATAATAATTTTTGTAAAGAGTAATACAGGTTGTTTCTTATAATACGATAACGTATATAAGACTGAGGATAGGTTCGGTTGGGTCGACTACAGACCTTCTGGGGATCACAGGCGTTTTGAACTCCTACCAATAGTTAGTGATAGCTTCTCTAACTGGAGGAAATCATAATACCCGACGCAGTGATACCTGACTGTGCAGGACTATCTATAATAAGGTGCAGCGATCGGGCCAGAATGGTTGGAGTTGAGATTATATATCTACTCATTGCAAACAATCATGTTATGGCAGTTGAGACGGCCTTACACTCATAATAGAGGTCTCCATGGAGTAGGTTTAACCAAGATGCTACTAACAAGTCAAAACTATAACCTTTGTATTGATTATGATAAAGTGTTAAGTGATCTTTGTTTTGACTAACTTTGATGTGTGTGGTTGCCATAAATTATTGTGTGCTCAATTGATTTATATTTCCTTGTGATTATTTAATTTCTACAGGATTTAATGGTGAAAGAAATTACATGTATAATGGTGTTATATATTTCTTTATTTAAAAAAATATTACATGTAACTATAAAATATTATGTATCATCATGTAATATTATTAGCATTTAGTTAACCTTGTGTGCGAGTATTTCACCCTTACAATTTGCAGATAATGTCGGGGAAGTCATTGAGTCACTCGGGGAACCGAAGGATTGAGTGTCTGGAGGAAATAGGAGATGCAGTTTGGGAATTGGATATGGTGTCCCAAACACTGATATGCACAGGAATAAGTAGGACAACCATAGGAATCGAAAAACTAGTTATCTCTCCTTATGTTTAATTAGTTTGACTTAAGTATGACGTACTTTAACTTGCAGGTGTTTGTAAAATATCTAACTAACCCTGACAAGCCTGAGTATGTAAGCCTAAGGGCAAGATAATTAACGTCGTGTAGAATATATTGATGCATATTTTATATCCTTGTGTTTTATTTATTTTTATGTTTTACGATCAAGAGCTAAGACTTTTATTTTAAAAAAAAAATGCAAGAAAGATATTTATTTAAATTAAATTTTTAGTAACCAAATTAATTTACTAGTAAAAGTAAGATTTATGAACTTAATTCGCTTTAGACACTCAAGTATTAAGACGTAACACCATTTTCTGTCGTTACGGAAAATGGGGCGTTACATTAGTGGTATCAGAGCACGGTTGATTCTTTCGGGAACGTTAGAGGATGTCTGTACTAATTACGTTTGTTTGTACTAACTTTGTATAGATTATTATATTATTTAATAATTAGGTTCTAACCAATTATGACTTTTAGGAACCCAATGACTCGTAGAAATAATCATATAGAAGCTGAAAATGGAGAAGCAAGCAATACCGAAGGAGGTATGGGAAGAGCTATTCAAGCTGTGGCAGAAATGGCAGCAACCATTGCAGAACAAACTGCTGCAAAGGCTGAAAGGGAAATTTCTTGTTGACTTGATTTGTTTGCCTTTAACACAATTAGATGTGATTTTAGGCATGGATTGGTTATCTTTCAACCATATCTTTTTAGACTGTGCACGTAAAACTGTAGTGTTTCCTGATTCCGAGAATTCTGAGCTTATATCTGCTAATCATGATATAACTTCTTCAAAAGAAGGAGCTCAAGGGTACATGTTATTATCTTCTGTAGAAGTTGCGAGAGAAAACGTTTTGAACCAAGTCCCAATAGTGAATGATTTTCCGGAAGTATTTCCAGAAGACGTTCCTGG
The DNA here is from genome assembly GCF_051527215.1 of Medicago sativa. Classification (NCBI taxonomy): domain Eukaryota; kingdom Viridiplantae; phylum Streptophyta; class Magnoliopsida; order Fabales; family Fabaceae; genus Medicago; species Medicago sativa. Next base: position 60,033,767 of record NC_140751.1, on the reverse strand, counting down.
TTTACCACCGGTAAGGGATATCGAGTTTTCGATCGATCTAATCCCTGGATCAGGTCCGATCTCCATCGCACCATATAGAATGTCACCTACTGAACTGGCGGAATTAAAAACCCAACTTGAGGATCTGTTGTCAAAACAGTTCATTAGACCAAGCGTATCACCTTGGGGAGCTCCAGTACTGTTAGTGAAGAAAAAGGATGGAGGTTCAAGACTTTGTGTGGACTATCGCCAACTGAACAAAGTGACAATCAAGAACAAGTATCCATTACCACGAATTGATGATTTGATGGACCAACTTCGTGGAGCTGTTGTCTTCTCAAAGATAGATTTGAGGACGGGATATCACCAAATCAGAGTAAAGACCGAAGACGTACCCAAAACTGCATTTCGAACTCGCTATGGACATCATGAATATCTTGTGATGCCTTTTGGGGTGACGAATGCTCCTGCTATCTTCATGGACTACATGAACCGGATTTTTAATCCATTCCTCGATAAGTTTGTCGTAGTTTTTATCGATGACATTCTCATATATTCTAAGAGCTACGAGGAGCATAAAGAGCATTTGCGTCAAGTTTTGCAAATCTTACACGATAATAAGTTGTATGCAAAAATGTCAAAATGCGAATTTTGGCTTGAGGAGGTTAAGTTCTTGGGGCACGTGATTACAAAGGATGGTATAGCTGTGGACCCTGCAAAAGTGGAGACGGTACTTTCATGGGAACAACCACGAACGGTGACCGAGATTCGTAGTTTTGTTGGTTTAGCTGGATATTATCGAAGGTTTATTGAAGGATTCTCAAAGATAGTAGCACCATTAACTCAACTCACAAGAAAGAATCAACCATTTGTATGGACCAAAGAATGCGAAGAAAGTTTTCAAACAATGAAGAGACTTTTGACAACATCACCTGTGTTAGTTTTACCACAACCAGATGAACCATATGAAGTGTACTGTGATGCTTCACATCAAGGGTTAGGTTGTGTACTTATGCAACAAAAGAGAGTCGTAGCCTACGCCTCAAGACAATTGAAGACTCACGAGAGGAACTACCCTACACATGATTTGGAGCTAGCTGCAGTGGTATTTGCCTTGAAAATTTGGAGACATCATTTGTATGGATCTAAATTTGAAGTCTTTAGTGACCATAAAAGTTTGAAGTATCTTTTCGATCAAAAGGAGCTTAACATGAGGCAGAGACGCTGGATTGAATTTCTCAAAGATTATGATTTTACCTTGCTTTATCATCCCGGAAAAGCAAACGTTGTAGCTGACGCATTGAGTCGGAAGGCAATTCACATTTCTGCAATGATGGCGAAAGAGCTAGAGTTGATAGAAAATTTTCGAGATTTGAATCTTGATGTGAAATTGTCAGATGGAAAGATTTTCTTAGGAATGATTCAAGTGGACTCATGGAAGATATTCGCCAACAACAAGAAAGTGATGAGCATTTGCAAGAGAAAAGAAAATTGATAGGAGAAGAAAGAGCAGCAGAATTCAGTTTGGGAACTGATGGGATTTTGAGATGCAATGGGAGAGTTTGTGTCCCAAATAATTTAGAAATGAGGAAACTAATTTTAGACGAAGCACATAAGAGTACATTGAGTATTCATCCAGGAGCAACCAAAATGTACCAAGATTTGAAGCTAAAGTTTTGGTGGCCCGGAATGAAAAAGCAAGTGGCGGAGTATGTTGCTTCATGTCTAACATGCCAAAAAGCAAAAGTGGAACATCAAAGACCAGCCGGTATGCTTCAATCATTGGACATTCCAGAATGGAAGTGGGAGAGTATTTCGATGGATTTTGTTGTGGGATTACCGAGAACCAGACATAATTTTGATTCAATTTGGGTTATCGTAGACAGACTAACCAAATCAGCACATTTCTTACCAGTGAATATTAACTACAATGTGGACAAGTTAACTGAGATTTATATCAAGGAAATCATCAGATTACATGGGGTACCTTCAAGTATTGTTTCAGACCGAGATCCAAAATTTACATCTCACTTTTGGCAGAGTTTACAAAAAGCATTGGGGACAAAATTAAGACTAAGTTCAGCATATCACCCTCAGACGGATGGACAAACTGAAAGAACAATTCAATCTCTAGAAGACTTGTTGAGAGCATGTGTTCTAGACAATAGAGGAAGTTGGGACGATCTACTACCATTGATCGAGTTTACATACAATAATAGTTTCCACTCAAGCATAGGAATGGCACCTTATGAAGCTCTGTATGGGAGAAAATGTCAGACACCGTTGTGTTGGTATCAAGATGGAGAGAGCATCATGTTTGGACCAGAAATTGTTCAACAGACAACTGAGAAAGTTAAACAAATTCGCGAGAAGATGAAGGTTGCACAAAGCAGACAGAAAAGCTATTCTGATCGGAGAAGAAGACCTCTTGAATTTCAGGAAGGAGAACATGTATTTTTGAGAGTCACATCAACGACTGGGGTAGGTAGAGCTATTAAGGCCAGAAAACTCACTCCAAAATTCATTGGGCCATACCAAATTATTCGTCGCATTGGTCCAGTAGCCTATCAAATTGCTTTACCTCCTTTTCTTTCAAATATTCACAATGTGTTGCATGTTTCACAATTAAGGAAGTATGTCCCTGATCCATCTCACATAATTGAACCCGATGAAGTCCCGTTAAAAGAGAACTTGTCATACGAGACGTCTCCTGTAAGGATCGAAGATAGAAGAATCAAACAACTAAGAGGGAAGCAGATTTTGTTGGTCAAAGTTCTATGGGATCAAGTAACCGGAGATTCAACGTGGGAGTTAGAGGATAATATGAGATTGCAATATCCATATTTATTTCAAGGTATACAATTTCGAGGACGAAATTTTTTTAAGTGGGGTAGTAATGTGACACCCTATTTTTTTATGCATTATTTAGTGTATTTTTGCGGTATTTTATTCTGAATTAACTGATAATTAAATTCTTTTCTAGAGAGTGAATTTAGGAAAAATAATGTTATATATTAGTACTATAATATTATAACAGGTTATGTTAAAAATTTCGGCTTAAAATTCTACCAAATTTTGGACAGTGATTTGCTCGGCTGTATAAATTTTATTACCGAAATAAATAAATAAATATATTTTTGAAACCAGAAAAATATATATGATTGAATTATATGATTAATTATATTATTTATGATTTTTTAAAAAAACAATATTGGATAAGAATGTACAGTATATTGATAAGAATCAGTAACGTGGCTTATTCATTTGGTGAATGGCGTGGCACTATGCATGAATGTTACAGAAGTATAAACATAAGTATATTCCTTGCATTCCTTTAGCAAGAAAACGTGGCACTCTTTGCACCACAAAACCTTTCACTTGTTTTCCTATAAATAGGCACTTGCACTCTTTGTAAAATCACAAACCTGCATAGCAATAGCAGAAGCAGAACTAAAACAAAGGTGTGATTCTTAGTTCTCTTTTATTTTTTTAAACTACTTTGTTTAATATTCCAAAAACAAACTAGTTCTTTTATTCCTTTGTTTTGTTTGTATTATTTTAGTCCAAAATGTTTCTTCATGTAACTTAGCTAACCACTATAAAATAATTTGGCCTTTCAATAAACTTTTGTTGAAATTAATGTTATGCCTTAGAGAATCAAAACTATAAATCTCACTAGATCTTCACAAATTAACCAAAAATAATGAGTTATGTTAGCCATATTTTTAGTGATGGAGTTGATTAAAATGGAATAGTCATTTTCTTTAAAGATTAGAAACATGAATTTATTTATTAAATTCTTACTACACATTTAGGAGTTTAAACACTTGACTATATTAATTATGTAAATTTAATTAAGTTGTATCTATTGATATATATAAATAAAATGGTAGGTATTAGAATTTATTTTTAAAAGTTTTGATAACTCATAATTATATTATTTTGGAAGATTTGGTTAAAACTAGTAGAAATCCATCATGTTAAAATTCAAAAGTTATTTTAACTAAGAAAGAATAATCACTACTGACACCATTTGAATAAAATAGTTCATTATAGCTATTGGAAAATTGTCTTTAGAATTTATTTAATAAATTTAGTGTTTATTTCAATGATAGTAGTTAAGAGAAAATTATTTTGATGAGTAATTAGGTGTTGAAGAAGGTGATTACTCAAGTTTTGAAAAGCTGAAAGGTAAGGGGATATACTTTAGAGAACGCCCAAGATATATATGTATATTATCACATGAGATTAAGAAAATTTGTGTATTTAATTGTAGTATTAATCTGTTTTAAATATATATTATTAATGAGCAAATTTGATTATTTATATTATTTATTGAAATGGACAGTAAGTAGAAAGAAGAAATTCTAGAAAACATTCTAAATATTATGCATACATATATATATGATAAGTAATCAGTTAAACGTGGTATTGTAAGTATATATAATATATTTTTCTTAATTTATTTATCTTATAACTAACTCATAGTTATTATTATTAATTTTATTTGAAGAAATTTCTCTTAAGGCACATTTATGACTTTTGACAATTAAATTGTTAAGGTGATTGTTGATGAAAACAGTTGTGTTGAAGATTTACAAAAATAATAATTTTTGTAAAGAGTAATACAGGTTGTTTCTTATAATACGATAACGTATATAAGACTGAGGATAGGTTCGGTTGGGTCGACTACAGACCTTCTGGGGATCACAGGCGTTTTGAACTCCTACCAATAGTTAGTGATAGCTTCTCTAACTGGAGGAAATCATAATACCCGACGCAGTGATACCTGACTGTGCAGGACTATCTATAATAAGGTGCAGCGATCGGGCCAGAATGGTTGGAGTTGAGATTATATATCTACTCATTGCAAACAATCATGTTATGGCAGTTGAGACGGCCTTACACTCATAATAGAGGTCTCCATGGAGTAGGTTTAACCAAGATGCTACTAACAAGTCAAAACTATAACCTTGGTATTGATTATGATAAAGTGTTAAGTGATCTTTGTTTTGACTAACTTTGATGTGTGTGGTTGCCATAAATTATTGTGTGCTCAATTGATTTATATTTCCTTGTGATTATTTAATTTCTACAGGATTTAATAGTGAAAGAAATTACATGTATAATTTTGTTATATATTTCTTTATTTGAAAAACATTATATGTAACTATAAAATATTATATATCATCATGTAATATTATTAAGCATTTAGTTAACATTGTGTGCGAGTATTTCACCCTTACAATTTGCAGATAATGTCGGGGAAGTCATTGAGTCACTCGGGGAACCGAAGGATTGAGTGTCTGGAGGAAATAGGAGATGCAGTTTGGGAATTGGATATGGTGTCCCAAACACTGATATGCACAGGAATAAGTAGGACAACCATAGGAATCGAAAAACTAGTTATCTCTCATTATGTTTAATTAGTTTGACTTAAATATGACGTACTTTAACTTGCAGGTGTTTGTAAAATATCTAACTAACCCTAACAAGCCTGAGTATGTAAGCCTAAGGGCAAGATAATTAACGTCGTGTAGAATATATTGATGCATATTTTATATCCTTGTGTTTTATTTATTTTTATGTTTTACGATCAACAGCTAAGACTCTTATTTAAAAAAAAAAATGCAAGAAAGATATTTATTTAAATTAAATTTTTAGTAACCAAATTAATTTACTAGTAAAAGTAAGTTTTATGAACTTAATTCGCGTTAGACACTTAAGTATTAAGACGTAACACCATTTTCTGACGTTATGGAAAATGGGGCGTTACATTAGTCCACTAATGTAACGCCCCATTTTCCGTAACGATAGAAAATGGTGTTACGTCTTAATACTTGAGTGTCTAAAAAGATATTAAGTTCATAAATCTTACTTTTACTAGTAAATTAATTTGGTTACTAAAAATTTAATTTAAATAAATATCTTTCTTGCATTTTTTTTTATAAAAATCTTAGCTCTTGATCATATTACATAAAAATAAATAAAACACAAGGATATAAAATATGCATCAATATATTCTACACGACGTTAATTATCTTGCCCTTAGGCTTACATACTCAGGCTTGTCAGGGTAGTTAAATATTTTACAACACCTGCAAGTTAGTACTTCCTACTTAAGTCAACCTAATTAAACATAATCATCTGTCATACTTCTTGACACCTAGAAGCCACTACCACAAAAGAGGAGGTCACATGAACGTAGAGTTATTTAGTTTACTAAGTACTAGAATTAGCTCCACAACTCTAACCCACTAAAAGTTAATATTTACATATTTGGACAAAATCTTCTAACGACCATTTGGGAGATCTCCATTAGCACCACCAACACCAAGGTCTTCGGAGGGATCCGTTTCATCTTCACCACGTCTACTCACACCCACATCAGTCACGGTCATGTCTGCTCCATCCTCCTCGGGATCATCCTCAAAATGATAAACAACCGGGGGACGCACACTAATGCGAGCGGTATGGCGAAAACGAGGCCTTGGTCCCCTAGCCCTCTCAGAGGTCGAATCCTCCCTAGCTCTATCAAGACCCAAAGTACTAATCATCCTCTCTAATGGCAATACTATCTCCAAGGTAATATGATGGATGACAGATGACACTAATAAACCTCCTATTCCTTCGGTTGTCCTAACCAGCCCTGTGAAAGTCAGTGTTTGGGATGTCCTATCTAACTCCCAAACCGCGTCACCCTGTTCCTCCAAACACTCAATCTTGCGGGTTCCCGAGTGATTCAGTGACTCTCCCGGCATCATCTGCAAATTGTAAGGGTGAAATACTCGCACACAAGGTTAACTAAATGCTAATAATATTACATGATGATATATAATATTTTATAGTTACATGTAATGTTTTTCAAATAAAGAGATATATAACAAAATTATACATGTAATTTCTTTCACTATAAAATCCTTCAAAAATTAATATAACCACATAGAAATTAAATAATCACAAGAAAATATAAATCAATTGAGCACACAATAATTTATGGCAACCACACACATCAAAGTTAGTCAAAACAAAGATCACTTAACACTTTATCATAATCAATACCAAGGTTATAGTTTTGACTTGTTAGTAGCATCTTGGTTAAACCTACTCCATGGAGACCTCTATTATGAGTGTAAGGCCGTCTCAACTGCCATAACATGATTGTTTGCAATGAGTAGATATATAATCTCTACTCCAACCATTCTGGCCCGATCGCTGCACCTTATTATAGATAGTCCTGCACAGTCAGGTATCACTGCGTCGGGTATTATGATTTCCTCCAGTTAGAGAAGCTATCACTAACTATTGGTAGGAGTTCAAAACGCCTGTGATCCCCAGAAGGTCTGTAGTCGACCCAACCGAACCTATCCTCAGTCTTATATACGTTATCGTATTATAAGAAACAACCTGAATTACTCTTTACAAAAATTATTATTTTTGTAAATCTTCAACACAACTGTTTTCATCAACAATCAACTTAACAATTTAATTGTCAAAAGTCATAAATGTACCTTAAGAGGAATTTCTTCAAATAAAATTAATAATAATAATTGTGAGTTAGTTATAAGATAAATAAATTAAGAAAAATATATTATATATACTTACAATACCACGTTTAACTGATTACTTATCATATATATATGTATGCATAATATTTAGAATGTTTTCTAGAATTTCTTCTTTCTACTTACTGTCCATTTCAATAAATAATATAAATAATCAAATTTGCTCATTAATAATATATATTTAAAACAGATTAATACTACAATTAAATACACAAACTTGGTTTGTTCAAAAAAAATACACAAACTTTCTTAATCTCATGTGATAATATACATATATATCTTGGGCGTTCTCTAAAGTATATCCCCTTACCTTTCAGCTTTTCAAAACTTGAGTAATCACCTTCTTCAACACCTAATTACTCATCAAAATAATATTCTCTTAACTAATTATCATTGAAATAAACACTAAATTTATTAAATAAATTCTAAAGACAATTTTCCAACAGCTATAATGAACTATTTTATTCAAATGGTGTCAGTAGTGATTATTCTTTCTTACTTAAAATAACTTTTGAATTTTAATCATGATAGATTTCTACTAGTTTTAACCCAATCTTCCAAAAATAATTATGAGTTATCAAAACTTTAAAAATAAATTCTAATACCTACCATATATATATCAATAGATACAACTTAATTAAATTTACATAATTAATATAGTCAAGTGTTTAAACTCCTCAATATGTAGTAAGAATTTAATAAATAATTTCTTGTTACTAATCTTAAAAAATTTGACTATTCCATTTTAATTATTCTATCACTAAAATATGGCTAAGTTACAAGAAAGAACTTTTGGACAAAAATTAATACAAACAAACAAAGGAATAAAAGAACTAGTTTGTTTTTGGATTATTAAACAAAGTAGTTAAAAAAATAAAAGAGAACTAAGAGTCATACCTTTGTTTTTGTTCTGCTATTGTGCAGGTTTGTGATTTTAACAAGGAGTGCAAGTGTCTATTTATAGGAAACAAGTGAAAGATTTTGTGGTGCAAAAGAGTGCCACGTTTTCTTGCTAAAGGAATAAGAGATATACTCATGTTGCTAATTCAGTAACATTCATGCATAGTGCCACGCCAATGGATAACTAATTCTTATCAGTATACTTACATTCTTATCTATACTGTACATTCTTATCCAATATTGTTTTTAAAAAAAATCATAAATAATATAATTAACCATATAATCCTATCATATATATTTTTCTGGTTTCAAAAATATATTTATTTATTTATTTCAGTAACAAAATTTATACAGTCGAGCAAATCGCTGTCCGAAATTCGGTAGAATTTTAAGCCGAAATTTTTATCATAGCTTGTTATGATATTATAGTACTGATATATAACATTATTTTTCCTAAATTCACTCTCTAGAAAAGAATTTAATTATCAGTTAATTCAGAGTAAAATACCGCAAAAACACACTAAATAATGCATAAAAAAAATAGGGTGTCACATTACTACCCCACTTAAAAAAATTTCGTCCTCGAAATTGTATACCTCGAAATAAATATGGATATTGCGATCTCATATTCTCCTCTAACTCCCACGTTGAATCTCCGGTTACTTGATCCCATAGAACTTTGACCAACAAAATCTGCTTCCCTCTTAGTTGTTTGATTCTTCTATCTTCGATCCTTACAGGAGACGTCTCGTATGACAAGTTCTCTTTTAACGGGACTTCATCGGGTTCAATTATGTGAGATGGATCAGGGACATACTTCCTTAATTGTGAAACATGCAACACATTGTGGATATTTGAAAGAAAAGGAGGTAAAGCAATTTGATAGGCTACTGGACCAATGCGACGAATAATTTGGTATGGCCCAATGAATTTTGGAGTGAGTTTTCTGGCCTTAATAGCTCTACCTACCCCAGTCGTTGATGTGACTCTCAAAAATACATGTTCTCCATCCTGAAATTCGAGAGGTCTTCTTCTCCGACCAGAATAGCTTTTCTGTCTGCTTTGTGCAACCTTCATCTTCTCGCGAATTTGTTTAACTTTCTCTGTTGTCTGTTGAACAATTTCTGGTCCAAACATGATGCTCTCTCCATCTTGATACCAACACAACGGTGTCTGACATTTTCTCCCATACAAAGCTTCATAAGGTGCCATTCCTATGCTTGAGTGAAAACTATTATTGTATGTAAACTCGATCAATGGTAGTAAATCGTCCCAACTTCCTCTATTGTCTAGAACACATGCTCTCAACAAGTCTTCTAGAGATTGAATTGTTCTTTCAGTTTGTCCATCCGTCTGAGGGTGATAAGCTGAACTTAATCTTAATTTTGTTCCCAATGCTTTTTGTAAACTCTGCCAAAAGTTAGATGTAAATTTTGGATCTCGGTCTGAAACAATACTTGAAGGTACCCCATGTAATCTGATGATTTCCTTGATATAAACCTCAGTTAACTTCTCCACATTGTAGTTAATATTCACTGGTAAGAAATGTGCTGATTTGGTTAGTCTGTCTACGATAACCCAAATTGAATCAAAATTATGTCTGGTTCTCGGCAATCCCACAACAAAATCCATCGAAATACTCTCCCACTTCCATTCTGGAATGTCCAACGATTGAAGCATACCGGCTGGTCTTTGATGTTCCACTTTTGCTTTTTGGCATGTTAGACATGAAGCAACATACTCCGCCACTTGCTTTTTCATTCCGGGCCACCAAACTTTAACTTCAAATCTTGGCACATTTTGGTTGCTCCTGGATGAATACTCAATGTACTCTTATGTGCTTCGTCTAAAATTAGTTTCCTCATTTCTAAATTATTTGGGATACAAACTCTCCCATTGCATCTCAAAATCCCATCAGTTCCCAAACTGAATTATGCTGCTCTTTCTTCACTAACAGTACTGGAGCTCCCCAAGGTGATACGCTTGGTCTAATGAACTGTTTTGACAACAGATCTTCAAGTTGGGTTTTTAATTCCGCCAGTTCAGTAGGTGACATTCTATATGGTGCGATGGAGATTGGACCTGATCCAGGGATTAGATCGATCGAAAACTCGATATCCCTTACCGGGGGTAAACCAGGAACGTATTCTGGAAATACTTCCGGAAAATCATTCACTATTGGGACTTGGTTCAAAACGTTTTCTCTCGCAACTTCTACAGAAGATAATAACATGTACCCTTGAGCTCCTTCTTTTGAAGAAGTTATATCATGATTAGCAGATATAAGCTCAGAATTCTCGGAATCAGGAAACACTACAGTTTTACGTGCACAATCTAAAAAGATATGGTTGAAAGATAACCAATCCATGCCTAAAATCACATCTAATTGTGTTAAAGGCAAACATATCAAGTCAACAAGAAATTTCCTATTGTGGATGACAAGAGGACATTTTAAACAAATAGCATTTGCAACTATGGGTTTAGCAGTTGCAGTAGAAATGATTAAATCAAAAGGCAGTGGTGTTATAAACAAACTCAATTGTTTCACACGATCTATTGAGATAAAAGAATGAGTTGCTCCAGAATCGAATAGTACAGTTAAGAGATTACCCGTCATATCGCAACTACCTTGTATAAGATCTTTAGATTGAGAAGCCTCAACACCACTTATAGTATAAACCCTTCCTTTCTCCTTTGGCCTTGTAGCTCTCACATTGCTCACCACTAATGTAACGCCCCATTTTCCATAACGTCAGAAAATGGTGTTACGTCTTAATACTTAAGTGTCTAACGCGAATTAAGTTCATAAAACTTACTTTTACTAGTAAATTAATTTGGTTACTAAAAATTTAATTTAAATAAATATCTTTCTTGCATTTTTTTTTTTAAATAAAAGTCTTAGCTCTTGATCGTAAAACATAAAAATAAATAAAACACAAGGATATAAAATATGCATCAATATATTCTACACGACGTTAATTATCTTGCCCTTAGGCTTACATACTCAGGCTTGTTAGGGTTAGTTAGATATTTTACAAACACCTGCAAGTTAAAGTACGTCATATTTAAGTCAAACTAATTAAACATAATGAGAGATAACTAGTTTTTCGATTCCTATGGTTGTCCTACTTATTCCTGTGCATATCAGTGTTTGGGACACCATATCCAATTCCCAAACTGCATCTCCTATTTCCTCCAGACACTCAATCCTTCGGTTCCCCGAGTGACTCAATGACTTCCCCGACATTATCTGCAAATTGTAAGGGTGAAATACTCGCACACAAGGTTAACTAAATGCTTAATAATATTACATGATGATATATAATATTTTATAGTTACATATAATGTTTTTCAAATAAAGAAATATATAACAAAATTATACATGTAATTTCTTTCACTATTAAATCCTGTAGAAATTAAATAATCACAAGGAAATATAAATCAATTGAGCACACAATAATTTATGGCAACCACACACATCAAAGTTAGTCAAAACAAAGATCACTTAACACTTTATCATAATCAATACCAAGGTTATAGTTTTGACTTGTTAGTAGCATCTTGGTTAAACCTACTCCATGGAGACCTCTATTATGAGTGTAAGGCCGTCTCAACTGCCATAACATGATTGTTTGCAATGAGTAGATATATAATCTCTACTCCAACCATTCTGGCCCGATTGCTGCACCTTATTATAGATAGTCCTGCACAGTCAGGTATCACTGCGTCGGGTATTATGATTTCCTCCAGTTAGAGAAGCTATCACTAACTATTGGTAGGAGTTCAAAACGCCTGTGATCCCCAGAAGGTCTGTAGTCGACCCAACCGAACCTATCCTCAGTCTTATATACGTTATCGTATTATAAGAAACAACCTGAATTACTCTTTACAAAAATTATTATTTTTGTAAATCTTCAACACAACTGTTTTCATCAACAATCAACTTAACAATTTAATTGTCAAAAGTCATAAATGTACCTTAAGAGGAATTTCTTCAAATAAAATTAATAATAATAATTGTGAGTTAGTTATAAGATAAATAAATTAAGAAAAATATATTATATATACTTACAATACCACGTTTAACTGATTACTTATCATATATATATGTATGCATAATATTTAGAATGTTTTCTAGAATTTCTTCTTTCTACTTACTGTCCATTTCAATAAATAATATAAATAATCAAATTTGCTCATTAATAATATATATTTAAAACAGATTAATACTACAATTAAATACACAAACTTGGTTTGTTCAAAAAAAATACACAAACTTTCTTAATCTCATGTGATAATATACATATATATCTTGGGCGTTCTCTAAAGTATATCCCCTTACCTTTCAGCTTTTCAAAACTTGAGTAATCACCTTCTTCAACACCTAATTACTCATCAAAATAATATTCTCTTAACTAATTATCATTGAAATAAACACTAAATTTATTAAATAAATTCTAAAGACAATTTTCCAACAGCTATAATGAACTATTTTATTCAAATGGTGTCAGTAGTGATTATTCTTTCTTACTTAAAATAACTTTTGAATTTTAATCATGATAGATTTCTACTAGTTTTAACCCAATCTTCCAAAAATAATTATGAGTTATCAAAACTTTAAAAATAAATTCTAATACCTACCATATATATATCAATAGATACAACTTAATTAAATTTACATAATTAATATAGTCAAGTGTTTAAACTCCTCAATATGTAGTAAGAATTTAATAAATAATTTCTTGTTACTAATCTTAAAAAATTTGACTATTCCATTTTAATTATTCTATCACTAAAATATGGCTAAGTTACAAGAAAGAACTTTTGGACAAAAATTAATACAAACAAACAAAGGAATAAAAGAACTAGTTTGTTTTTGGATTATTAAACAAAGTAGTTAAAAAAATAAAAGAGAACTAACATGCCAAAAAGCAAAAGTGGAACATCAAAGACCAGCCGGTATGCTTCAATCGTTGGACATTCCAGAATGGAAGTGGGAGAGTATTTCGATGGATTTTGTTGTGGGATTACCGAGAACCAGACATAATTTTGATTCAATTTGGGTTATCGTAGACAGACTAACCAAATCAGCACATTTCTTACCAGTGAATATTAACTACAATGTGGACAAGTTAACTGAGATTTATATCAAGGAAATCATCAGATTACATGGGGTACCTTCAAGTATTGTTTCAGACCGAGATCCAAAATTTACATCTCACTTTTGGCAGAGTTTACAAAAAGCATTGGGGACAAAATTAAGATTAAGTTCAGCTTATCACCCTCAGACGGATGGACAAACTGAAAGAACAATTCAATCTCTAGAAGACTTGTTGAGAGCATGTGTTCTGGACAATAGAGGAAGTTGGGACGATCTACTACCATTGATCGAGTTTACATACAATAATAGTTTCCACTCAAGCATAGGAATGGCACCTTATGAAGCTTTGTATGGGAGAAGATGTCAGACACCGTTGTGTTGGTATCAAGATGGAGAGAGCATCATGTTTGGACCAGAAATTGTTCAACAGACAACAGAGAAAGTTAAACAAATTCGCGAGAAGATGAAGGTTGCACAAAGCAGACAGAAAAGCTATTCTGGTCGGAGAAGAAGACCTCTCGAATTTCAGGATGGAGAACATGTATTTTTGAGAGTCACATCAACGACTGGGGTAGGTAGAGCTATTAAGGCCAGAAAACTCACTCCAAAATTCATTGGGCCATACCAAATTATTCGTCGCATTGGTCCAGTAGCCTATCAAATTGCTTTACCTCCTTTTCTTTCAAATATCCACAATGTGTTGCATGTTTCACAATTAAGGAAGTATGTCCCTGATCCATCTCACATAATTGAACCCGATGAAGTCCCGTTAAAAGAGAACTTGTCATACGAGACGTCTCCTGTAAGGATCGAAGATAGAAGAATCAAACAACTAAGAGGGAAGCAGATTTTCTTGGTCAAAGTTCTATGGGATCAAGTAACCGGAGATTCAACGTGGGAGTTAGAGGAGAATATGAGATCGCAATATCCATATTTATTTCGAGGTATACAATTTCGAGGACGAAATTTTTTTAAGTGGGGTAGTAATGTGACACCCTATTTTTTTTATGCATTATTTAGTGTGTTTTTGCGGTATTTTACTCTGAATTAACTGATAATTAAATTCTTTTCTAGAGAGTGAATTTAGGAAAAATAATGTTATATATCAGTACTATAATATCATAACAAGCTATGATAAAAATTTCGGCTTAAAATTCTACCGAATTTCGGACAGCGATTTGCTCGACTGTATAAATTTTGTTACTGAAATAAATAAATAAATATATTTTTGAAACCAGAAAAATATATATGATAGGATTATATGGTTAATTATATTATTTATGATTTTTTTTAAAAACAATATTGGATAAGAATGTACAGTATAGATAAGAATGTAAGTATACTGATAAGAATTAGTTATCCATTGGCGTGGCACTATGCATGAATGTTACTGAATTAGCAACATGAGTATATCTCTTATTCCTTTAGCAAGAAAACGTGGCACTCTTTTGCACCACAAAATCTTTCACTTGTTTCCTATAAATAGACACTTGCACTCCTTGTTAAAATCACAAACCTGCACAATAGCAGAACAAAAACAAAGGTATGACTCTTAGTTCTCTTTTATTTTTTTAACTACTTTGTTTAATAATCCAAAAACAAACTAGTTCTTTTATTCCTTTGTTTGTTTGTATTAATTTTTGTCCAAAAGTTCTTTCTTGTAACTTAGCCATATTTTAGTGATAGAATAATTAAAATGGAATAGTCAAATTTTTTAAGATTAGTAACAAGAAATTATTTATTAAATTCTTACTACATATTGAGGAGTTTAAACACTTGACTATATTAATTATGTAAATTTAATTAAGTTGTATCTATTGATATATATATGGTAGGTATTAGAATTTATTTTTAAAGTTTTGATAACTCATAATTATTTTTGGAAGATTGGGTTAAAACTAGTAGAAATCTATCATGATTAAAATTCAAAAGTTATTTTAAGTAAGAAAGAATAATCACTACTGACACCATTTGAATAAAATAGTTCATTATAGCTGTTGGAAAATTGTCTTTAGAATTTATTTAATAAATTTAGTGTTTATTTCAATGATAATTAGTTAAGAGAATATTATTTTGATGAGTAATTAGGTGTTGAAGAAGGTGATTACTCAAGTTTTGAAAAGCTGAAAGGTAAGGGGATATACTTTAGAGAACGCCCAAGATATATATGTATATTATCACATGAGATTAAGAAAGTTTGTGTATTTTTTTTGAACAAACCAAGTTTGTGTATTTAATTGTAGTATTAATCTGTTTTAAATATATATTATTAATGAGCAAATTTGATTATTTATATTATTTATTGAAATGGACAGTAAGTAGAAAGAAGAAATTCTAGAAAACATTCTAAATATTATGCATACATATATATATGATAAGTAATCAGTTAAACGTGGTATTGTAAGTATATATAATATATTTTTCTTAATTTATTTATCTTATAACTAACTCACAATTATTATTATTAATTTTATTTGAAGAAATTCCTCTTAAGGTACATTTATGACTTTTGACAATTAAATTGTTAAGTTGATTGTTGATGAAAACAGTTGTGTTGAAGATTTACAAAAATAATAATTTTTGTAAAGAGTAATTCAGGTTGTTTCTTATAATACGATAACGTATATAAGACTGAGGATAGGTTCGGTTGGGTCGACTACAGACCTTCTGGGGATCACAGGCGTTTTGAACTCCTACCAATAGTTAGTGATAGCTTCTCTAACTGGAGGAAATCATAATACCCGACGCAGTGATACCTGACTGTGCAGGACTATCTATAATAAGGTGCAGCGATCGGGCCAGAATGGTTGGAGTAGAGATTATATATCTACTCGTTGCAAACAATCATGTTATGGCAGTTGAGACGGCCTTACACTCATAATAGAGGTCTCCATGGAGTAGGTTTAACCAAGATGCTACTAACAAGTCAAAACTATAACCTTTGGTATTGATTATGATAAAGTGTTAAGTGATCTTTGTTTTGACTAACTTTGATGTGTGTGGTTGCCATAAATTATTGTGTGCTCAATTGATTTTTATTTCCTTGTGATTATTTAATTTCTACAGGATTTAATGGTGAAAGAAATTACATGTATAATGGTGTTATATATTTCTTTATTTAAAAAAATATTTCATGTAACTATAAAATATTATATATCATCATTATTAGCATTTAGTTAACCTTGTGTGCGAGTATTTCACCCTTACAATTTGCAGATGATGCCGGGAGAATTACTGAATCACTCGGGAACCCGCAAGATTGAGTGTTTAGAGGAGATAGGTGATGCGGTTTGGGAGTTGGATAGGGCATCCCAAACACTGACTTTTACAGGGCTGGTTAGGACAACCGAAGGAATACGAGGTTTAGTAGTGTCATCTGTCATTCATCATGTTACCTTGGAGATAGTGTTACCATTAGAGAGGATGATTAGTACATTAGGTCTTGATAGAGCTAGGGAGGATTCGACCTCAGAGAGGGCTAGAGGACCAAGGTCTCGTTTTCGCCGTACCGCTCGCATTAGTGTGCGTTCCCCGTTGTTTATCATTTTGAGACTGATCCTGAGGAGGATGGAGCAGACATGACCGTGACTGATGTGGAGGTGAGTGGACGTGCTGGAGATGAAGTGGATCCCTCTAAAGACCTTGGTGTTGGTGGTGCTAATGGAGATCTCCCAAATGGTCGTTAGAAGATTTTGTCCAAATATGTAAATATTAACTTTTAGTGGGCTAGAGTTGTGGAGCTAATTCTAGTACTTAGTAAACTAAATAACTCTACGCTCAAGTGACCTCCTCTTATGTGGTAGTGGCTTCTAGGTGTCAAGGAACATGACAGATGATTTTGTTTAATTAGGTTGACTTAAGTAAGAAGTACTAACTTGCAGGTGTTGTAAAATATTTAACTACCCTGACAAGCCTGAATATGTAAGCCTAAGGGCAAGATAAATAACGTCGTGTAGAATATATTGATGCATATTTTATATCCTTGTGTTTTATTTACTTTCATGTTTTACGATCAAGAGCTAAAACTTTTACTTTAGATTTTTATAAAAAAAAAATGCAAGAAAGATATTTATTTAAATTAAACTTTTAGTAACCAAATTAATTTACTAGTAAAAGTAAGATTTATGAACTTAATTCTTTTTAGACACTCAAGTATTAAGACGTAACACCATTTTCTATCGTTACGGAAAATGGGGCGTTACATTAGACGGAAAATGGGGCGTTACATTTCCGGTCAAGTGCCAAGTTCAATCCCAAGAACAGCTTGCACCTATCTCTTGTTTTGTATTCCTTGGTCAAGTGACTAGTTCGACCCAAAGAACAGCTTGTACCTTACTTTCTATCCCTGGTTTGTCTACCCTGCCAGTGTCTATCTGAATCCCCAGTAACATGACAGGTTCCATAGACTCCAGTCGTTCGTCTTGCATTCATAATCAAATATTCCATAGCATTCATAATTTTGAAAATCTGAAAGCGTATTTTTACGTCCAAAAACAGTGCAAATGTTAATATTTAAGTATCTTTGTCCCGTCAACTCTAAGACTTCGTCTCTTGACTCTCCGGACAAAGAAACTTAAATAGGGGCAGCTGTTATACCCTAATTTTGGACCTAAAAATACTAGTCAATTTTTCTTTTCTTGCATTATAAGCCATTTGAACTGGCTCTGATCAATTGCATCTTTCTCTGCATTTTATTTCAATGATATTTGCAAAATTTACATGCAAGGGTATTTTAGTCATTTCCTATGTCAAGTGTCTCTCAATCTTTCAAAATTTCGTTTGAAGTCCTTTCAAGTAGTGTGAATAAGTCTCTGTTTCATTCTATGTCAAAATCCCTTTTAAAAATTGTGTTTGAAGTCATTTTAAGTCAGTTTTGCCCCTAGGGGGCATTTTAGTCTTTTCATGTGTTAAAACCCTGTTTAAATTCTAAAAATTGTCTCTGAGTATTTTAATTCGCTTGTATAAACTCTTGCTTTAATCCCTTGTTAAAAAATCATTTTAAAATTGCATTTGAGTCGTTTTTAGTCGTTTTAGTCCCTAGGGGCGTTTTGGTCATTTCACATAAAAACTCTTGTCTGCTTCGTTGTTTTTAATCGTCTCGCTTTACGTTAATTTTCAATTTACTTTTTCGATTCAATTTTAGTGTTAATTTTCATTTTAGTCCGCGCACTTTCGTTATTTACATTTTAATCCCTTTTAAGTTTGTTAGAGTCCAAGTGCCATGTGTCCAAATGTTATTGGTCTTTAAAAGTTTGTTACAAGTCAAGTCCATGTGGCATTTCCTCATTGGTCCAAGCATTCCTTTCATCACCTATATAAGTCAAAGTCTTGGTCAATTTTTCACATTCAATCATTTTCACAAAACTCCACAAAAAAATCACAAAATTCATAATTTATTTTCTCTCAATTTTCCCTCTCTTCTAACAACTTTCCACCACCCTAACTAACTTTCTCCTCCACCTTCAACCACCATAACAACTTTTCTCCACCACTCAACCACCCTAACTAACCTCCAATCTTCATCCCTAACCACCACATTCATCACCTTAAACCACCATCAACCACCACTTCCTCTCCCCTAACCAACTTTCCACCTCCATTAACCACCACATTCACCACCGTTTTCATCACAAAACCACCGCAAAACCACCACGAAATTCGTAACCAACCTTCAATCACTCTCAATCGCAAATCACAGTAACAATAACAAACTATTTTTCATTACAAACCGTTTTTTTTCAGCAATGGCACGTACAAAGCAAACTGCACACAAATCCATCAACAACAACAACAGTAAAAGAAAGTTCAACATCATCAACGGCGGCAACAAATCACGGCGGTGTCGAGAAGTAAAACGCAGAATCTTCGACGATCGGCGACGAACTCAGACTGTACAAGTCCAGACACAACCAATTCAAACTCAAAACGGAATCAAGAACAAAACCGCATCAAAGCTCGAGGAAAGGGGTCGAATTCACCAAGATTAAGAAGAAGAAGAAACGTTCAGACCATTGAAGATGCTTGCTGGATCGAAATCTTGCCGAGGTTCTCCGTGTTAAATCCTTCGATTCTCCGATCATACCTCAGGTATCCCCGTTTTCCTTTTTCATTTGTTCTACGTTTTGAACTTCCCCTGTAATCACGTCGTAGTTCCAATTCGTTCCTGGTTCGTGTGTGATCTTGTGTTGTTTCTCCATTTTTGCGTCGGATTTAAAGCTTTTAGTGGAATCGTTGGTGTTTGTCCTTTTCATTGCGCGCCTGCGTCCGTTCCTGTTCTGTGTTGCGTTGTTAGGGATGAGGGACGATTAATTGAAGGATAGGATAATGAACGTTTAGGGAGAAGAAAGACAATTTGGGGGATGATTATGCTTACGTGAGTCTGTTTGGGTGTTGTTGTTATGAGGAGAAGCTGATTTCGTTTTAGATTGAAAGAGAAGGAGTGTTGAACGGTGGAGAAGAAGAAAGAAATACGTGAAAACGAGGAAGAAAGGGTGTTAACCCGCTTTTGACCCACGACCCGCTGGGTTAACCCATACCCACGCCCATTTTCCAGACTGGTTCAGGCTTGTCCAAAGCCCAACGAATTGTTGATTCTTTTTCCAGTTTGCTATGCGCCCCCCCTTTTCCCTGAGTTTCTTGCAATTTCTTGCTGTTTACACCCCTGCTTGATTGAAAACCTCTTGAAAAATTCTATAAAAATTCCTGTGTGTTTCTTTATTTTTTTGTGACTCTTTTATGATAGTAGTTGTGTTGGAAAATTGATAGAAAATAGTGTGGATTTTTCTTGCTTTAATTGTATGATTTTATGTTAAAAACTTGTGGTTTTCTTGCCTAGTTTCAATTCCATTTCTTGATAGATGCTAGTAATTCATGATATGTGATGTTGTGAGGATTTTTGCTACTGTGAGTATGTCTTTTGCTGTATGTGTGTGTATTGTGCCTAGTTGCTTGCTTTGCAAGATTTGTTTGTGAATAAATAATGCAAAATATGCTTAAATTCACTATTAAAATGCATGGTCTATCACATCCCTTCGATCCCCATTTTTACAATCTTAGTTCATGTCTTTAAAATGTGTTAAAACATGAGGATTATAAGTCATGTGAGCCTCGCATTTTGTAGTAGGATTTTAGCTCTATTTTGCATCATTTTTGCTATGTTTTTTTTTGTGGTAATTTCTTTGCTTTTGTTATAGTAATTTTTACTTGATTTTACTTCTTGATATTGTCATGTGCTACTAACCCTTTTGTTTCTTGTTTCATGTATCCCATAAGCTCATCTCATTTCATATTCTAGTTTAACTTTCTTGCAATTTATTTCATATCAAATTTAGAATGTAAACACTTAGGATTTCTTGTAATATTTTACTTTCATGTCATTTTAATTTCTTGGCAAAGAGGCCATAGAATGTATCTAGGGTATGATGTAAAGGACAATGGACTCTAATGATGTACACCGACACAAGCACCGACACATGCACACACACCACTATAGCTAGAATATGCATGTTTAGATGTATGTTTAGGATTGTATGTTTAGATGAATGCCTAGGACTTATACTTAGAAAAAAACCAATTTTCCAAACAAATGTGAACAACTTCACTCAAATCTTTTCCAAATAAACCTTGGGATCCCACATCCCATTGAATTTTCCTTTTATTTTCTTAATCAAAAATCTAATGAAAATAATCATACTTTGACTTGTTTTTGCAAATAACTAATTCAACCCCACTTTTTACAATCTCATGCCCTTGAGGCCTCTTTCTATTCTTCAAAATCCATTTTCAAACTTAAAATCAACCAACAAAAACAAAAACATTTTTTGAGAGAGAACTACGGTGGATTTGATCCCTTAAACGGGTACGTAGGCAAGGAACAAAATTCCTTCAATTCAACTAAAATAAAAATCCAAAAACATTCTTCTCCCTCCAATTCTTCACTTAGTAATTCTTAGGTGTAAATAACATTTTCAAATAGCATTTAAAAATAAAGCGCGCGTGTAGAAATTAAAGACGGTTCCTATAGGTTACTATAGTCGTTATGGGTGCCTAACACCTTCCCGTAGCGAAAACAACTCCCGGACCTCGATTCTCAAGGGTTTTGCTTACTTTTTCCCTTCCCAAGAAAAAATAAGATATCACCGGTTTAAAAGGTTCAAACGTAATCAATGTTTGACACCCGAAAACCAAGATAAAACATCAATGAAGGGAGAAAATGTTCCCAAGAACCCACGAGAGCTCCAGGGGGTAAAACAAAACGGAGGATTTTCCCGATCCCGCTCCCCGAGAAAAACCATCTTTGAGGGCATTTTTAACATAAATAATGGAGGGCCAAGTGGGAGAGTCGATTGAACGGGATGTGGCATGGAGAATATTAGAGCCAGGGACGTACCTATTGGAGAGAAGATCAACCCAAAGTTTCCTAGAAGATTGAAGTATATCCCAAACAAGATATTCATCAATAATTTCATTTTTGATTATTTCCTAGATAATTTTTTATTATTAATAAAGTTATCTTTGTATTTGTTGTAGAGATCGAAAGTGTCAAAACACGAGGAATAAAATCAATAATTCAAGTGATAAATTTTTCAAATTTCCAAGTTTCTACTGATTTTTATATTTGGTGTAGTCAATATATATATATATATATTATTAGCTTAGTCCAACTCGAAAATATACTCGATTATTAAAAAAAACGTTAGGGTTGTGAGAGGTAAAGCGCACGTGCGTGTTATAGTTATACAAAAAAAAAGGGATAATAATCACTTTTGTCCTTGAATGTTTATTGAGTAGTCACAATAGTCCCTCGATGTATCAAAATTCAAAAATAGTCCATGATTGTGCACTCTGGTGGTCAAAATAGTCACTAGCGCTAAAATAATCTCTCGATGCTCACAATAACTCTTTTCATATAAAGACTAAAATGACAATAAATAAATACTTATAAAGACTGATATGACAATAAGTAAGTATATTTAAAGACTAAGTGTGTTTGTTTCAAGTTTACCAAATTCATTCCTAGGAATAATATTCCTTGGAACATAAAGATGGGAATTTTATTCCAAGGTATTTAGAAAAAAGATGTTTGTTTAACACTATAATATTCCTGGGAACCATAAAAAGAGGAATTATAATAGGAAATTACTCATGAATTTATTCCCATCTCCATGGGAACTTTATTCCCACCCTTTTCTTTGGGAAAATTTTTCTATTCCCAGGAACGTTTTATACCCGGGAATAAAATTTAATAAACTTGTAACAAACATAGGCATATGTATTCCCATCGTTTTATTCCCAAGAATCTACAAATATAACTTGAAACAAACGCACCCTAATATGACAATATTAATGAAGCATTTTAACATCAGTGATTATTTTGACTAACGAATTACACAATTAGAAACTATTTTAAAATTTTATATATTAAGAGACTATTATGACTACTCATTATACATTCAAAAACTAAAGTGACTATTACAAAAAAAATTGATCAATAACTTTATACTTCGTATCTTCAGTACGTCTGGAGAAGTGTTGAGACTCGAAATTGAACCCAAACGCCCATATAAAATATTCTCAGGGCAAAACTATTAGGATGTAGCAATGTTTTCTTAACTCTATGCTTTAAGAGAAAATACCCTAAATCAAATTTCACTCTAAAAAAAAAACAAAATGAATATTTCACTATAAATCATCGTTGTCGTCATAATCTTCAACATAAGAATCATATAGAGGGTTTTCTTCCTCCAAATCAGATTACATTATCGTCATATCATTAAAAATATTTAACTTTTATCGTAACTAATCTTAAAGCCACACATATAGATGAATTGGATGTGTTGATAGTATATTTTTGTATGAGTGCATGAAAATTAAACTTATTAATTATAATTTTTTTTAAGAAAATTATTAATAAAATTTTTATATTTTGTTTTCCTTTTTTAAAAAAATGGGTAGGAGAAATTTTATATAAATTTTATTAATAGTGGCACTAATGGTTAAATTACGATCTAGGGAAGAAACTGTTGGTCAACGAACAACAAGCACCAAAGGAAGTACCACAACAATTTGTTCCTCGATGTATAGAGGTTGATGTTGATAAGATCGTCATTGTGAATCCTCAAAAGGGACAGCCATTGGTTATTGTCGAAAAATCATTAGAGGAGTAGCCATTGGTTATAGTTGAAATAATCTATAGATGCGTTAGCCCCTAATGAAAAATTGTAGGAGATGCAACAACATGTGATGGAGACAACAACAATACAAAATGAGAATCCAAATACAAGCACCTCATTTCATTTTGCTTTGGCTAATGTAACTGATGTGGTGGTTCAAAATAATATTGACATTGAGGACAACTACTATTAACTAAAATGTTAAAAAAAATATGGGTGTTAAGAAATAAACTAAAATATAAGATCAAAGAAGAAGATGGGGAAGAAGATGAAAACACTTTGTATTATTCTCTTCACAAGTGTGTCATTACATTGCAATATAGGTCCTATTTATAGGACACATATAGGTAAATGGAAGATCACATTACAATCCACTCACTAGTGGGAGTTACAATCATATGGAAGGTTAAGGGATGGACGACATCCACTAATAGGTATATTCATAACACTCCCCCTTGGATGTCCATCAAGGATATGCCTCATTAAAACCTTACTAAGAAAAAACCCAATGGGAAAAAATCTCAGTGAAGAAAAAAGAGTACAACATCCTTTTGTGTCATAATCTGCCTCGTTAAAAACTTACCAGAAAAACTCAGTGGGATAAAACCATGGTTAAGGGAAAAAGAGTGCAGAACACATTTTTGACTCCCCCTCATAAAGACAACGAAGAAGTTTAAATAATCTTTTATAGTAGATACTCAAAATCTTGGCGGTGACTGTGTAGAAAAATATGATTTATCTCCATACTCTTCTCCAAATTAGCGGCTCTTGAGATATCTTCATGTTGAGTTGTTTGAAAGAACCTCCTTTTAGAATACCACAAGTTTCTTGTAAGTATAAAATCATAATCTTTATTAAAGAGCATTCTCCACTTGCTGACCAATTCAAATTGTTCATAATTTTCTTGACGACTTCATTTTTACTCACATCAAGTGACATCACAATCATTCTATTACATAATCAACTAGATTTGTTCATATCAACTTTTATATAACAAATTTTAGAATCTCATCAGGAGTTCTAATAATATTTATACGATTATCATAAAATTGATTATAAGAAATTCATTTCCATATCCTTAAAATGGACAAATGATGTCATTTTTTCAATAACTTTGATAGTGTCTATTACGCAAATGAAATCCTTCAGGGAGTTTCATATATCACTATCAAGTGAGCCATACAAATATATTGTAGCACATCTTTCATATAATTTGAGCCTTTCATGTGCTACTGAATTTAACCAAGTATGAAAAAGTTCTTGAATTCACTTCAGGTGAATACGTGCCTAAAGAATATATGTCTCTTAAAAATAAATGATAGACAGTTTTACCAATTCACTTCAGTCTTCAGGTGAACATATCAAACTCTATATATATGTATTTTACCATTCTAATTCTCTTTTTGCAAAAATCATACATATCTAATTAACTTCACATCTTCGAGTGTGTGGACTACAGGTCCAAAAAATTGAGCTTTACAAAGCGAGTTTGATTTCACTGGAATTGTCTCTTTCCATCTGTATATATTTTCTTTTTCTATAATCTTTAATAGACTTGAATTCATGATCCTCATTATTACTTATCACATATTGCGCTATATTATATCTATAAACACGTCAACGTTGACTTCATTTCGGTTCCATCTCATTCCATTGAAATCTTTCATTCATGACATAATTTATTAATATTTCATAAGTTTCAGGTACCTGATCAGTTCTTCTGAAACTGAAAAAATCAATTATGTCAGAAAACTCTTTTAGAGTTTCTGTATCCTTGTTTGGGTTATCTTTCCTTTAACCTCCTTTTCTTATTCAAGGATTTTTATATTTGGAACCGATTGATCTATCATGCTTCAGGCATGATTGAGACACATTTGCAATATTAGATTATCCGGCATGGAAATCTATTTCGTTTGGAGCATTAGCAGCTGATATTTGATTTATTTACCTTTGCAAATGAGCTATATATTGAGGATCAAGACGAGACAATAATATTTTCTTTCAAATAATTTATTTGAACTTCAGGTTCACATTTTCAGCTGCTTATTATATCTTCCCCTAATATTGGGAAAATTAATCCATCAACTGATAACCAGCCTACTGGGCTGTAAATACGTTGGCTCAACACAATTAATGATAGATGGAGATTCATATATATCAAATATATTTTCCCAATATTCTTTCAAGATTTATCTTAGTGCATTATATTGAAGCAATTGTGATATACACAACACATCCAAAAATCCACTTTAATGAGAAATATTAAGTTATTAACCTAAAACCAATGATAAATTAAGGGGAGGACATATATATATATATATATATATATATATATATATATATATATATATATATATATATATATATATATTAATTTGTTGGCTTGATGCAGATCAATATCTCAACAAGATTATTGATTTCCAAAATAGAGTTTATAAGGCATGGTTTCATAACCAAACTAGAGTTTATAAGGTATGATATGATAAGTATTAATTATACAATTAACTTTAGACGTCTAAAGAATGGATCTTCTAGTCCATTTTTATGAACATATGCTACTAGTTGTTCAATATCAATTGACAAATGATACTTATCAAATGCTTTCTGAAAAGTTCAGAAAATAAACTCTTAGTCAAATTTGTTGACATAATAATCTCTATTTTTTTAATCTAGTTTTTGCATCATAATAGATCCGGGATAACCCAACCGGTCTCGCCAACAATTTGTAAACTTCTAGTTTACAATAATATGTGCTTCCATTGCACTAATAATATAATATGTAAACTTCAGGTTTACAATAATATGTGCTTCCGTTGCACTAATATAAGTGCAGTCAAATCAAAGACAAAAATAATTTTTTCACTACACTTATTTTATCCAAATATAGAGATATTTAATATCTCTATTTTTTTAATATGATATCCATTTAGATGGCTATCTTAAAACTCAATGAGTTTTTATGAGACTTAGATTAATATAATTCAATCTCAATGTGTAACTTTGTTCCTTCATGAAACAATATTACAGCTCTTCAAGAGCTTTCATTGATCTTGTAGTTCTTAGGGAAATATACCACAAATGATCAAAATGAATTATTATTTAAGAAATCCATCAGGGATTGTTTAATACACTCAGAATGGACATTTTGAAACATGATTTGTAAACATCTGGTTTACAATAATATATGATTAATTTGTTTTAATCCATTTGAAACAATAACGAACAACAAAATAATTATGTTCAAATGAAATTATATAATAAATATAAAAAAAAATAACCTTGAATCATCTTTTGCATTATCATAGATATATCAAATATAAAAAGAACTAAACACAATTTTTCCAACAAATAAAAATTTATAAATCATACGCATTTATCAGGTGAGTAATTTAGACATCACATATTGTCAGTAAGACATATTTTCAAGTTTGACATCTCCAAATTTTATATTGTATGTAAGATCAAGATCGAATAACTTTATTTCATAAGAAAATATACATATCTAACATATAATAATCTTGAAGGATTTAGAAGCAAATAAGAGAACGTCAATTCATAGAAGATGTTTTCAAAAGTTATGTAGAAAAAAGTTTGTGCTTGCTTACAATTCAGGCCTTCTAGAAGTCTTATGCAATAAGAAAGAAGAAAATCATAACCAAACTTTGATCATAGAATAAGGAAACAATATTGTACGTTTCAATCCATATAATAGAAATATGATCATATCAATAAAATCTTTGATCAAACACTAATTTCCCAAACGATCAAAGTCAATACTAATGGAATTTTATGATCTTGACATGTATTGTATCAATAGTAAGCTCTACTAAATCAATTACCATAACTACAACAATAGTTATATGAAACAAATCGTATGAACCATTCACTTCTGGTAATGACGTTCAATGTGACCTTTCACCATTTTGATCAAGAGTCACTCTTTGTTCAATTACAAATGTGACTAATCTTTCAAAAATATTCTTGAAGATACTCATTTATTTTGCTACTTCAAGAGCATTTCGAATGACATAGAAATAGATATACTGTCTCATATTTTCTCTTTAAATGTGTTGTTCTTCAGGAACTCTTTTAATTCAACACAATATTGTTCTTAATCTTAATCTTTCAAAAAGAAAAATATTGGCAGATTCACAACTATAATATTTACTATTTCATTAGAAAAAAATAATGTGAAGCACAAATTATAAGTGTTGAATGTGCAAAAAGATGACATAGATGACAATACCTCTAATTTATATGCCTTCTGAGAACTCATTAGTAGCAAAAATCATAATCATCAAAAGTCATAATATACTTTTACCATCTTCGCATGTATCATATAAATGATAGTCTCTACTATATCAATTCTTGATATTATTTTCTCGATTTTGCTACTTCAGGAGCATATTAAAATTTTATTTTGTTCAACTTATACTAAGATCAAATAGATCTTATATATTTAAATTATGAACAAATATCTAATTCTTCAAGAACTCAACCACAAACCTCTATCGACAATGACAAAGGAAAATCACAATATTTTTATTTTGCAATCTTTCACAAATGTTTGATGTTAACTTATCAGTTCTTCTAGAACCATATCTCAAATCTTCATGAACAATGATAAAAAAAAAAATAAATAATAATATTCATTCTTTGAGCAATCCTTCCAAGATGCTTTAATATTAAGAGAAAATATAGTTCTTCAAGAACTATATCATAAGATCTTCATTGTTTGTGCAATCCTTCAGGGACGTTTCTACGTTAAATTCATCCGGAATTTAAAATGAATAAAAAATAAATACATCTTTTCTTCATACCTATGGCATTTTGAAGAATTCTTTTAAATTAATACTAAGATCAAATAGAACTTATAGACTTCATTATGTTCTAGAAGTATAGTTATTCAGAAACTATACCACAAATCTCTATCAACAATGACCAAGAAATTCACAATTTTTTTTTACTTCTTTAATCCTTCATGGATACTTGATATTAAATTATTTCAAAATTTGACAAGAATAAACAAAGAAATATATGATAACCATAAGTCATAGAAACTTTCTCAACAAAAATTATATGCAAAAATATAAGTATAGATCAATCAAATTAACCATAATTATGAAGAAGAAAAAATTGGCCAAACAAATACAATCAAGTTAAACTTGAAAAATAATTTCACATATGGTTCAAGACTAAATAAGAAATTGTGATAGAGATGCACACAACAATCAAAACCAAATAAACACAAAAGTACAACAAGTAAATTTCTACAACTCTTTCATGAGGCCTTTCACTACAAAAGCAATATATATGATTATACCTTATATACATACTAGAGTATACTTAAATAAACAAATCTAATCAAATAAGAAGCAATTGGTTACAG
This sequence comes from Medicago sativa, assembly GCF_051527215.1. Classification (NCBI taxonomy): domain Eukaryota; kingdom Viridiplantae; phylum Streptophyta; class Magnoliopsida; order Fabales; family Fabaceae; genus Medicago; species Medicago sativa. Next base: position 60,004,661 of record NC_140751.1, on the reverse strand, counting down.
AAATTCGAGACTTATTATATTATACTGCATAGTTAAACACTCATAAAAAAGAAAATGAACACAATAACCAATACATATCAATACAAGATGGATATTACAAATTAATATTAGGAACACATACAACCATACAAGAATCAATATATTGACCATCATCATACTAAAATATTATATATATATATATATATATATATATATATGAAAAAATTAACTACAAATATTAATGTTTTTATAAAATTCTTGCATGAAATATAGCATGATATCATTCATCGGAGTTATCTAAAATTTCTCAAATTATGCAATTTTAACAAGTTTATTTTTTTTTAAATAGAAAGGAAAAGACACGTGCAAGAAAATTATAGAAGTACTTAAAATTAAAAGTAGACTTACAAAACCATCATACATTCAAATTTTTTATTTAGCTTCTTCAACATCTTTCATTATAACAATTGTGAATCCATTGCTCTTGTTTATGACTGGAACATAATCAATCTATGTAATTCAATCAAACAAACACAAAAATAAAAACAATGAAAAAGAGCATGATATCATGATCATATGAATTAGATTAATTAGTGCAAAGATAATGAGAAGAAGGAAATTTATAGGAATATAGCCTCCAAGATAATTAAGCCATTTCTCTGGTAGAGTTTCGTGCTGATAACGTGTTAAGAAATAAACTAAAACATAAGATCAAAGAAGAAGATGAGGAAGAAGATGAAAACACTTTGTATTATTCTCTTCACAAGTGTGTCATTACATTGCAATATAGGTCCTATTTATAGGACACATATAGGTAAATGGAAGATCACATTACAATCCACTCACTAGTGGGAGTTACAATCATATGGAAGGTTAAGGAATGGACATCCACTAATAGGTATATTCATAACAATGGGAAAGGAAGACATTACTATTAACTAAAATGTTTATAATTGTATCAGAAGGAATTTGAATTATGTTCCTTAAGATTGCAATGTCAATCTTAACACTAAGAATACACTTAATGGACAACCTCACAATATTTGGATTACAGAAAAGTAAAAATTGTACATCAATTTTACTGGAAAAGAAAATATTTTATCAGCCAACAAGCTTGTGTGAAAAAGTAACTGGTATTCACCCCTTAAGAACAAAGCATTTTAATGTAAAATTTTGGTTACCGGTGAACTATTTCTGGACATGTACAAACTCACTCATGAAACCAAAGTGGAGAAAATCTTTGGGACTATATATATTATTATGCATGTATGATTTAAGATTTAATTAAATGGTGTTGGTTGTTGTGTTGACTTGTCTTATTGCTACCTTTGAAGTCCTTGTTTACAAAGAGGGCAGCATGATATAATTCTTAGCCACTGATCAACACATTTTAGATGAAACATATGGGAACATGGCAATTGTCTAACTTCTTCTTTGTCTTTGTATTTGGCCAAGCATATGCAACATTCCTGTCACCACAACAAACAACACAAAATTGATCAATCTACACATACATATTATTAGGTATCAAAAAGAAAAAACAACACATAAAAAAACCACTTAATAGCGGGAACAAATCGTCTTGTAATGAAATCTCAACCATACATTTATCTTTACCGCATAAGGTAAAAGTTATTTAAAAGTGATTGAATGATGAAGATTTTTACTAGACTCCTTATAGTGAAAATCTCTTGGGACTTGGGAAAGAATCTCATTCCCTTAATCACATACAAGGTGTTTAAAATTGAAATAATCTATAAAATCGGTTACGATAGACTAATATCTCCGGCTTATTTAATTAACTTCACATGATACTTATTCAAGCAACTTATATAAAATTTACAAAAAAAAAAATTAATCTTATGTTCTCTCAAACTATAGAAAGTTTATACTTTATACATAAACTCGTATATGATACATATTAAATAAATAGTTCATTAAGATGTTTAAAATGTGATCGGTCAAAATTAGGTTTGAGTAAAATCAACATTGATCGCTTATCCTCAAGCGATCAGATGATATGCAAGAATGTATGCATGTACTTGCATATATAATAGCTATGTTACTTACCGGCTCTTCGGCGATCAATCTTTCACTACATTGAGAATCATTGTTAACATCTACTTTGGTATGAGCCACTTTAAATCTCCAAGATGGAAGTTGTGAGATTTGATCATCAGATGCACCTTTAGAAGAGGAACCAATGTTCATGTTGTAACCAAGGAGTGTGCTAATGAGTGGCACAACACAACAAAGCAACAAAAACAGTAGAAAAGGGAAAGAGTAACAAATTGCATTCCAAACAAGAAGAATGATGCAGAGAACTTGGAGTTTTGGAGCTTGTTGTAATGTTCCAAAACGTGAGTCAAAGGACCAAACATTTCCCATCACAAACCATATTGCAAAGAAAAGCTCTAGAGAACTTCTGCATTTGCTCATCAAATGTGTACTCCTGTATACACTGCATGGTACAAAAACAATTGAATTAAGTTATTTTGTTAATAATTGCTCAAAAAAAAAAAAAGTTATTTTGTTAATTAATCATTGTTATCAAAAACAATGTTAAATATGAGTACCACTTTGATTCGTTCAACAACTTTCTTTGAATTTTGATTTAGTTTTAGTTTCCTTTTCTGCTCATATCAAAATCGACCCTATTGGAAAATACTCAAGTTCTACATAGATTAAAGATAAGACGTGTACTGTCAAAAAAAAAAAAAAAAAAAAAAAAGATAAGACGTGACTAGAGTTTACAAGGAGTGGCACCTCCATCTTACAAGTCGGTTTTGTACGAAAGAGTTAGACCTAATAGAATAAAACCTAATAGTCTCTTCCATTTGGAGTCCTACCTTAGGAAATAGAAGCAATTTTTCGCACCTCGTATTTTTAAAAGGGTATTGCTAAGTGCTAACAAGTGCACTAAGGACACTTTAACAAACAAGTGTCTTATGTCTTAAAAACACTTGTTAGATATACAAAAATGAAAACAATTGATAAATTTCATGTAAAAAAATTTGTTTTTTGATGTTTCAATGTGTTGAATACATAAATCCCAGATAAAATTTCTACTTTAAACTTTTTATCATTTCCTTTAGGGTGTGTTTGGTTTGGAAAAGAAGTTTTGAAGAGAGAAATAGGTGAGAGAGAGTGAGAAGAGAGAAATATGTGAGAAATGGAGTAGATTTGATGTGTTGTTTGGTATAAAAGAGATAAAAGAGAGAGAAGTGTTGATAATTTATAAAAGTACTAAGATACCCCTACAATAAAAAAATTTATTAAATTATTTAATCTTTGTCAAAAATTAAATTATTTAACCTTTTATTCAAATTTATTTTAATTAATTAAATTATTTATTTTAACTTTATATCAATTAAATTAATTACTACCTCCGTCCCTAATTATAAGACCCTTTTGAGAATTTTTTTTGTCCCTTTTTATAAGACCCATTTGCTATTTCCAAGTATATTAATTATTTCTTTACATACATGCCCCTATTTATTATACATCTTTTTCTTCAATCAGTCATAAATAACATGTTGAAAACATAAACCAACCCTCTCTCTTAAAGGATAAAATTGTAAAAACAATAGTAATTACAAACATATTTAATACAAATATCCACTATCTTAATTCCCGTTATTTTTTCAAAAGGGTCCTATAATTAGGGACGGAGGTAGTATTTTTTTGCGCTAAATTAAACTAATTAGTTTAACTGAATTAAGTTAAAATGATTATAGTTTTTATGTAATTCAATTAGGGGTGGCAAAAAAATTCGTACCCGCGGGTATCCGCGGATAAAATCCGTCATGGGGACGGGGCAGGTAGCTAAACGGATACCCGCGGGTATAATAAACGGGTATTTAACTATCCGTTAGTATATGGACACGGACATGGATTTGATGATACGCGTACCCCCGGGTATCCGTACCCGTTAATAAATTACGTAAATTACTAAAATATCCATGTGTGTGTGTGTGTGTGTGTGTGTGTGTGTGTGTATATATATATATATATATATATATATATATATAAGAGTGTGGTGTCTAAACAAAAACCCTAGTTTACTGTACGACTTTTCAGTTTTCTCTATTCTTTCTCTCAAAAGTGTCAAAAATTTATCTTCCTCTCCTCTACTTTTGCGGCTAGGTTATCATCTTCTCCTTCATCTCTTTTTTTTTCTTCTTCTTTTCCTTAGCATGATTATTTGTTTATGATTTTAGAATTTAGGGCCTTCTAATTTTAGAGGGTATTTTATTTGGAGATTTCTATGTTTTTTGGATGTTTATTTGGATTTTGGATGTTTTTATATTTTATTTTACTTCAAGAATTTGCATGGATTGTGTAAGAATCATATCTATTATGGTATGATGAATTTGCTTGGAATTATGTAAGAATCTTGATTTTTGATTGGATTATGGAATGGATTATGAAATTTGAATGGAATATGTTATGTATGGATCTTTAGAAGTTGAATTTTGTAGGTAATTAAAAGTTGAATTTTTCTTTGTACAAAAAAAAAAAATCAAAAATCCATGGGTACCCGCGGATATCCGTGGGTATCTAAATACCCGTGGATTACCCGTATAGAGATATCTGCACGGATATGGGGACAGGTACGGGTACCATATTTATGCAATGGGGCGGGGACGGATATCATACTACCCGTACCCGCGGATACCCATTGACATCAATGAATTCAATCAATCAATTATTAGTAAATTTAAAAAGTTACTTACTCACTGTATATTAGGAAAGGAACACACTAATCACACCGATGCTTCCGTTTTTGTCCGTGCCATGTTGCAAACTTACAACAATTTCACAAGGGCATTATTGGAATAAAAATAAAAAGTGGGTTTCTTCGCTACTTTGGAGAGACTAAAAACAGGCGTGGGTCCCACGTGTTTTTATCTCTCTTTCTCTTTGCAACCAAACAGGAGAAGTTCTGAACTTCTCTCCTTTTTCTCTGCCTGCTCTTTCTCTCTTTCCTATTTCACCTCAACCAAACACAATGTTAGAGTATTGATTATCATTCTCCGTTAAAAAACCAAATATTTTTGAAAGTGTATTTGTGGAAGGTATATTTTTATGAAGTATTGTTGGTGGTGTAAAAGTTTCTCCATGTACCATATTGACCGGGCCAAGTCAATGAGATGTTTGGTCTTGTATTTTTGTTGTATGTTTCCTACTTTCCTTTACTCTTTTCCCCGGAAAATCATGAAACTATGATGACTTTATATTTAAGGATCATGTTCTTTTACTTTTCTTTTACTTTTCTTTTCTCTTATTATTCTAATTTAAAAAAACACCCCACCAATAAAAAAATTATATTTCCCTCAAAAAAATATATATTTATTTTGAATTGAAAGATTTTTTCAAAAAAAAAAAATGTCAATTAGGTAAGTCATCATCTCCCTATTTTCTAACCTTCTAAGGGCACCTTTTCCATGTGCCTTATCTAAGGGCACCTAGGCCCACTTCAGCTGTAGAAGAGGCTTGTGGGGAAAAATAAAATAATAGTTTTCTATCTTTAGCATATGAGTCACGTATCTTTCTATTGATTTATTAAAATAATCAATTCAATTTCAAGAAGACAATTATTAGATTCTTTAATGCATAACAGAAGATTCTATCTTGAAAGTTCTATTTGGCCTAAAAATTAATTAATGGTATCAACAATTTCCACTAGCTTTAATATGACATCAATGAGTATACTCTCTTAAATTATAGATTAGTCCACATATAAATTTATAAAAATACATAAACATATGGATTAAAATTGAATAATAATTTATATTAAAGATAGAAAAGCCAAGAGTGAAATACCTGTTTTCTTCATTGTTTGTTTGTTGTTCCAAATCAGAAAGGCCAAGAGCATCTCCATTAGTCCCATTAATTTGATGATATCTTCCATAAAGTAACAACAAATTAAGAACACATCCAATATCATAACCAACTATCCAAACCCTCATAGGCCAAACAGGTTTCTCATTCTTTGAAATTGCCAAAGTAAATGTTGTGCTTGTTATCTGAATCAACAAAGCAATCAACTCACACATCATCCAAGTACTAGAATTAAAAGGGTTAGAACCAAGATCAGATCTTGGTCCATTTTGGTAATGAAACACTCTTCTCAAAAAATTGAAACATCTTGATCTTGATATTCTCATGGCCATTCTAGTAAAATATGAAGGTTGATCTTGAGATAAGGTAGTTGGTTGAGGTATGGTTTGAACACTACTAGCCATGCTGTTTTCTCCTATTGCATAATTTGAAGAAAATGAAACCATGTTGCTTGAAGATGAAATTGAAAATAAAGTTTACAACTTTATCAAAATTTGAAGAGACCCTTTTGCTTCTATATATTCATATGATCAAAATTAATCCAAAATTGAAATTTGTTTGCTCTCATATCCTCATACCAAGTCTTCTTTAGGTCCTAAAAATAAACATATCATTAAAAAATTATATAAAAAAAACACATAATTTAAACTCCTATAAATAATTCTAAAATAAAATAAATAAGCACACAAGAAATTTTTGACTATGCTTAATCTAAAATACCTTATGTTACAAGGCACATGAGAAATAATTCATTGGAACCACCCCAATAAAGAAGATATGTCACAAGCTCAAAAACTTGCCAATAAATATATGCATATATATATGAAGGGAAAGAAGAGAAGGTATGAAGGGTATGTCAAGAAGGTAAAGTTAGAGACTCAAGAGGGTGACCAAGAATCTGACTACTGAACTTTGCTTTGATTATAAGAGACTCTCACAAGGTTTGTTTGGAGGGAAGCTAACCGTTCGCCAACTTCATCAATAACTATATTTTCTATTATAAGTAAGAGTAGTTCAAAAAGCTATTCAGAATTCAAACTTATATTTCACAACTTATTTTTTTTCTCTCAGAAAATTAATACCAACGCAAAGATCTTTTATATTTGGAATATAAAGTAAAGTTTAATAGTTTTTGTCTCTTTGCTTCAAAGTGGATAAGACTTAAACTATTAAGGTCTAATGTTTGTGTATATCTACAAAAGCGTTTTTTTTTCCTTTTTATTTTTTGAAGTTAGAGGGAGACACACACAAGCAAAAGCAAGTTAGAGTGAACCATAAATTTCAATAAGTATTTATAAGGAAATTTGAATTTTGTTTATGTGCATAAGTTAATTAATTTTGTACATGCACAAATTTGTTTTCTCCATCATATTTAATTTGATCTAATATAAGATTTATTAATTCAATGACATAAATAAAGTTATAGATGATATAAAGTTTATCTCATTTATGCATCATAGGATTCGTCTAAAATTTTCTGTATGACTTATAAAGCTGCAGAATTTCAGATTTAAATCTAAGTCTCAATAAGTATGAACAAAAGATCTAACCATATGTGTCAACCACAATCGATGGATGTATATTTCTTAAAAAAAATGTGTGTGTGTGTGTGTGTATATATATATATATATATATATATATATATATATATATATATATATGGGTTATGGTAGAAGACACTTTTTATGAAGGTGTCTTTTATCAAGTTACTCTATGAGCATTTGCGAAAAGACACCAACTTACTTTTATGAAGGTGTTTTTTAGCAAAGTTATAACTAAAAAGTGAAAATCACACCTTAAGGTGTGACTTGTTAAAAGACACCACCAAAGGGTGGCTTGTAACAAAACCCTATATATATATATATATATATATATAGATAGAATAATTTTTTTGAATTGTGGCGGGTACAGTTGATTTAGAGATTTGTGGTGTGGTAAGGGTTGCCGACCTAATCCAACCAGCAGCAAAAATGTGTGTCATGTCAAGTTTGATGAGAGAAAGTGTGTGTGTGGGGTGGGTCCTATTCTGCGTGATACAATTTTGAAAGCATATTAGTCACACTAGTTATACTTTGTGGGGTAGCTTTTTCTTAACCTGTTCTGATTTTTTTTTTTTAAGTGAAGCCAAGACCGACATCAAATCAAATCAGGTATTGTTAGTTGCATATATACTTTTGATTTATATTGTGTTGTGCACACTGATGGAGACAGTTTCCTTATGTTTTTCTACTTTGCAAAATGACCAAATACTTATGTGAAATTTATGTTGTGAATTTTCAATTTACACAAATGAGTCTCTATAATATTTTAATTGTTACAATCAAGTTTCAATCCGTTTCTATTAAATCTCTACTTGGTAAAAAAAAAATTGAATTAGTTGATAATGAATGAGTTTATAGCCAATTGTGAATGAGTTTATAGCCAATTGTGAATGAGTTAGAAAGATATTATTACCTCCTGGAAAAGATGTTATAAACTCGTGAAAAAAATATTGCTAAACTAATCTATTTTAGTTATATGCATGAGTTTATAATCTACATGTTATTTGGTATAAGCTCGAAAATTAGCTTGATCAAACTCAGGGACGGATGCATGTGCATCTCTCTCTAGGCATGTGCCTGCACTAAATTTTGAGAATATTTTTTTTTAGGTGGTAGTAATATTACACAACATTTTTCTATTAGCCCACACATACCCAATTATGATGTATATCTATGTTATTAAAAATGAAATATAATATATATATATATATATGTGTGTGTGTGTGTGTGTGCGCGCGCGCGCTTGTGTGTGTGTTTTTATTTAATGTTTCAAATTTATATATATGTAGTGCCCCCACTTTTCAAAATTCCCGGATCCATCACTATTCAAACAAAACCAAAGATAATAAGGAAAAATGTACTTAAAACGATAAGTTATGAACACAAACGTTACTTGAAACATCTTATCAAGAAACACTATAAATAGTAAAATAAAATTATATAAATTCATGAAAAGATTATTACCAAATGGATCTATTTTAGTCGTACGACTTTATCTTCTATAAAAAAAAAAAAATCGGTCTTAGTTTCTATGAGCATAGTTCGGTTGATTGAGATATTTTAAATTATAAAGATTGAGTTTCAAATTCTAAATTTTTCACTTATTTATTTTAATGGTGAAATCATGATCAATTGACTACTAAAAATATAATTTTGGTCTTAGCAAGCAAGTCTAACCATAAAAAAAATATCTATTGTATGGAGCCTACGTGGCCAATTCCGGTAAGAACTAAAAAGTGGCGCTTACTTGGTCCAACATGCTGACATGGCCAAAGATAGAGACCATACACATATCAACAATTAGAGTGAACGATTAACTTAGGACTTTTAGCATAATAACCAATAATAAGGAAAAATATTATAATCTGGAGGGATCTAATTGTAATAAAGTAAGATATTTGGGAGTTTGGAGATATAATTCTAATTAGTCGAATTGGAAGTTCATGTACTAAAATTGCATAATCTTCTTGATACAAGGAATTAATACTAGAAGTGCCTATTAAGATTAATGTTCATTATTATGAAAAATATTGTCAAGCAAGTAAGCTTAATAGGTCAGCATCTCCAATTAATATGATAGAAAGTAAGCCTACCTGAAATGATAGCATGGTTTGATCATTTTTATTTTTTAAAACAATCATTAGAAAGTGATAGTGAAAGAAAAGAGGGGAGGGATTATATTGCTATAAAACAATGTTTTTGTTTATACATCATTTTCTTCAAAAACGAAATTTCACTTAATATTCTTTTGGTTACAAGTATTTCAAATCAAATCAATAAATACTAGTTAAATTGGTAAGGAGTTAGCTCGTTTGTAATATTGTATCTGTTTTTTATGTAAGAACATGTTTAATAAATAATTTTTAAATATATTTGTAAATGCTCTTTGAACCTGAAGACTTATCATAACCTTGATTAGCAACCGGAGCTCATCTCATTTCAATTTTTTCAAGTATTTTAAGTCAAATGAATGAAGACAAATCTAAATTAGGCAAAAGATTGATAAGTATGTATCATACTCATGCGTTGTCAATTGATGAATGGTTTACATGTTTAACAGGACAATTAAAAAAAATCAATTTATGGTCAATTACAAAATTTAATTTATAGGGATGTGACCTCGATGAGGTATGAATGGAAACAAAACAAATTGGGAACGTATGTTGCTTGAACAACTAAAATACACAACCTTCAGCTAACCAATAAAATCTTTAAACATATTGTTTAGTAAGTGGTACTGATAGAAAAAATATATAATATTAACAACAAAACTTATAGGTTTGGCTTGTTGGTGGCGTATTTGACTCAAATTTGACCCTATTAAGAATTAAGAAGGTGGGACGTGCAACGTGTTCATAATTGACATTTCTGATGTCTTACAGAAATAGAAACAGTCACTTTTAGATTAAATTGGATTGGATAATATGGCAAGTTGACAACACTTAATTAGGGTCTCCCCTCATAAAATAAACAATTAGTTAGGGTCTGTTTGGATTTAGTGGTTAAGTTTTGATGGCTCTGTTTGGTAAACCCAAAAAAAGAGCTTTTAGCTCTTAGCTTTTAGCTTATAAGCTCATTTGACAAAAAAAGCTCTGTTTGGTAACACTTTAGCTCTGTTTGGTACAACGAGCTTATAGCTTATTTCAGGAGCTTATAAGCTATTTTTCAGAAGCTACTTCAAGTAGCTTTTGAGCTTATAGCTTTTAGCTTCTCATTTTTTCTTCCATATTTACCCTTATTATTCAAAGCAAAAGCTATCAGCTAATTTTACCAAACACTTCAACTAGCTTATCAGCTAAAAGCTATCAGCTAGCTTATCAGCTAAAAGCTACCAGCTAGCTTATCAGCTATCAGCTAATTTTACCAAACAGAGCCGATGTGTTTTTTTTTATAAGCAAATGTTTGGATCGATTATATATAAAGAGTAGAATTGATATGTAATAATAATTTAGTTATTATATTTTAAAACTTGTTGATTTAGCTATTCTTTAATGAGATATAGGTAAGTAAAATTAGATCATTTATTTTGTGAAAATATTTTATCTTTATATTTTAAAGATCAAATGAATTTTGTAATACATTAAATTCATTTTTTATTATAAGTTAGTATTTCAAAAGTGTACATTGTTATTTAAAAAAAAAAAGTGTACATCGTTAACCTTTTAAACAAATTTTACTAGAGAAAAGTTGTCGTGCCGGTTATTTACACTATTTGGATCAAAGAATGGGTTTAGTTCATCCTACATATATATATATATATATTCACCAAGCCTTCTGATTGGTCTACATGGAAAAGATATATGGGTCAAGGCCTTAATTTATTGCCAAAATTTGAAATGATTTATGTTTCCTGACCTAGAGCTTTATGTTTGTACATGTAGGATGGACTAAACATCGTTGTTGTTATGTAGTGTAAATAACAATCACGTCGATTTTTTTGTAATGAATGTATTTTTATTCTTTTTTATAAAAATAATGAATATATTTAAAAGATTATATATGTTGGAACACTATGGCCGTGTTTGTTTAAGGGAAACAAGAAGGAAAGACAGTCAAGGGAGGGGAAGAATTGAGTTTCTATAGTTCGGAACAAAAATATAAAAAGGTAAAGGAAAGAAAGATTTGACTGGGGCCCACCGGAAAAATCATTTCGCGCTCAAATGGACGGAAAGCGAGAGAATGACCCAAATTTTGATTGAAAGACAAAAGTGCCCCTAATACAATGATTATTGTAAATAGAAAAGTATACTCGAGCTTCTCTCATGAAACAAGAAAAGGGTCCGCTGCTTTCCTTTCAACGGTTTTTCTGCCATCTACTTGAAGCCAAATCGCTGCACCAGTTCCATTTTCGTTTTGCATCAATCAGTAACTCATTGCTTTGTAAGGTAATCTTCTAACCCTCTACTTTTTCATCTGTGTTTTTTTCCCCTTCTCTTTTTCCAGTCTGTTTGTAAATCAAGTAGTAATTATTTCAAACCTGAAATCCTTAATAAACTGACCAGCAGATTTTAACTCTCTCACATGCACCTGTTGATCCTTATGTGTTTTTTTTTAATTATCTTGTATGTATGAAATTGATTTTGTTTTGATGAAATTTTATTCTTTCTGTGTTTTCTCCTCTCATTTTATTATACTTTGAAATGTTTTTGGGATGAAATGAGAAAAAATGATTTGTGTGTTCTGGGTTTCAAAGGAAATCTGATTTAGGTAGCTATTTGTTTGACTTTTTTCCCTTCAGTTTGGGTATATTAATTTCACTACTTATTATTATTTGATAGAAAATATTATAAATTAAATTCTAAATTTTCCAAATCTTTTGATTTGTGAGGCAATTATTTAGGGATTTTCTAATGTCAAATTATTTATTTCATCAATTGATTTTATATTTTGATATGGGTCTGAACAAAGCTACTTTGGTTGAAGGTTAACATTCTACTATGTGACATGAATTTTTCTATTAATGAGGAAGACAAGTTTGGTGATGAACCTAATGGTATAAAAGAAGTAGATTCTAAAATAAAACATTCGACTAATCTTGGCATGCTAAATTTAAGTCATTTTCGACATCGATTAGAAAGGCAGCAACGTCTTTATTTTGTGGTCCTATTGTCCATGCATTACACATGCTTAACATAATGTCACGTTGGACACGTAATCCTATTACTGATGGAAGTCATGAGAGGGAGCGTAGGCGTATTGATTTAATGAGACAATTAATACAAACTGAAAATGGCGAGATATCATACAAATGGGACCTGAGGAATTTATGGTGTTGTGTCATAAATTGAGAGGAACTGGTATTGTGAAGGATACAATATGATCCACAGTTGAAGAGCAAGTTACTAAATTTCTACACATCATTGGTCATAATGTGAAAAAATCATATTGTGTCATTCTTTTTCCACTGTTCCGATGAAACTGTCAGCCGTCACTTTCACAATGTTTTACGAGCCATCATCTCATTAGAAGATGAATTTCTTGTCCAACCTTCTGGTAGGGATGTACCTCCACAAATACTACACAACAACATATACTATCCTTTTTTTAAGGTACTTATGCCATTATATCATTTCAATGTGATGCTATTAAAATTTATGATTAATTTAAATAATCACTAATAGAATAACTTATATAATGAAAAGGATTGCATTGGAGCTATAGATAGGACACATATTTGAGTTAAAGTCCCAAGAGCATATGCCCCTCGATTTCGTGGAAGAATGGACTATATATACACAAAATGTTTTGGCTGCGTGTAATTTCGACATGAAATTTACATATGTTTTAACGGGGTGGGAAGGCACGACATCTGACTCTAGAATTTTGAAAGATGCTTTAAGTAGGGAAGATTCACTAAGAATTCCCGAAGGTCAGTAGTATATTATTTTTCTTTGACTAATAAAACTTTCAATTTATAGTTAGCTCCGTAAACATGTAGAGTTATAACGTATATTAAAACCTTTGTAGGAAAATATTATCTTGGGGTGCAGGATTTATGCTTAAAAAGGAGTGATTACACCATGTGGAGGTGTTCGTTATCACTTGAAGGAATACTCTGCTCGTGGCCCATAAAATATGAAAGAGTTGTTCAACCACCGTCATTCTTCACTTAGAAATGTTATAGAGATGTTTTGGGGTATTAAAGAAAAGATTTCCAATTTTATCCGGTGGCGCAGAGCCTTTTTACTTATTTGAAGTGATATTTGACATTGTACTTGCTTGTTGTATACTGCATAACTTCCTAATGGGTGTTGATATTGATGAGACCTTAATTGTTGAAGTAGATCGTGAGCTACCGCAACATGAGAACGAAGACCTCACCCACATCAACGTGATGAGGACTATAGGCAAGGAACTTTAATAAGAGACAATGTTGTTGTCGGAATGTGGAATGTCTATGAAATATGATAACATCATTAATACAACGCATTCCTAGTATATCATGATTTTGTATAATATGACTTTATTTGTAGCGCTTATGTTATATTTCGTTCTACATTTTGTACAATCATGTTAACATCGTTATGTTTCAGTAAACTTATGTACTGTTTATTGTTGTGTACTTGTAATTTCTAATAGTTTGTTCATGTTATTATTGTTGTGAATTAATTTATCATATGCTAACTTTTATATGACAATGTATACATCAATTTCAAATATATATTGTGTCACTATTTTTAAAATTTGTATGTAGCTACTACAATATCTAAGGGAAAAGGTGCCACATCACAGTCTGATAACCCCGGTAGAGATATTCTGCAATGGAATGATGAGATGGATCAAGTGTTGTTGAATGATTTGTCTGAAGAGGATCATAATGGAAATAGGCTTGATGGTGGTTTGACAGCAGAAGGATACAATAACGTGGTTGAAGTCTTAAGATCTAAGATTGATCTGAATATCATGAAGAATCATATAAAGAATAGACTGAAAACTTTGAAAGCACATTTTGGTAAAGCTCGTGACATGTTTCGTAGCTTAAGTAGATTTTCATGGAACCCAATCACTATAAAATTTCAGGCAGAGGATGAACTCTAGGATGATTTGATTAGAGCAATTATCACTTTTACCTTTTATACTTGATTAGTTGTTTATGTTGATTTAAATACTAAATTGAATCAATGTGTGCAATTATTTTTGTGTAGGTAAAACCACACGCAGCAAAATGGAGAAAACATCCAATTAAGAATTATAACATCCTGGAAGAATTATTTGCAACTGATAGGGCAGCACGAAAACAAACAAAGACAACCAAAGAAAGGCGAAAACAATTGGAAAATGAGAATATTGACCTTAGTAATGATTATGATGATGCTGAAATCCATGGGTCAAATGTTTGTATGTTTGATGAGCATCAACTTTCAAACCCTGACTTTGAGAATGTTAGTCCACAAAATGGTCCGACAAATTCATCAGTTGGCACACATACTTCAAAGGGTAAGAAATGAAAGAGAACTATGATTGAGTTAGTTGAAGATCAATATGCGCACATGAATGAAGGTATCATGCCCTTAGCTGAAGCTTTGAAAGAATGAAATACAGTTTCTAAGAAGATAGTCCCTCCGTCCCAAATTATAAGCAAAAAATTTGCATTTTCTTTGTCCCAAAATATAAGCAAAAAAGACTAACTTTTATCTTATTTCAAAAAAATCATCTTTTCCAAAGTAAAATTAAATGCAAATTGCATTCAATTTGTTCTCCTTTTTATTCTCTCCATATTCATTAACCAATAAAAATTGTTTTTACATTTTTCCATGAAACTTATTCCAAGAATAACACAAAAAATTATACCTCAAACTACTATGTTTATGTTTTCTTAATAAGTGTGAATTTGTGTTTTTTGCTTATAAATTGGGACGAAGGGAGTACATCAAGTTGCAGAGCGTCAGGTTGAAATTGTTGAATGACAAGTCACGGTCATTGAGAAACAAGTTGAAATTGCTGAAAAACAACTTATTGTCATGCAACAAACTCGACCTCGTCATTATTCTGAATCTGATATCTGGAAATTTTTAGATGAAATGAGAGCGTTTGATGATTATCGCATGAAGTTTTATGATCATTTGTGTGATAATGAGCACAAAAACTGTAAGATTTTTGGGGTACCTCTTCATATGAGAGCTCAAACTCTCTTTAAAATGATGAATGATGTTGGTTTGCTTGATTAAAAGCAATGGTGCTACTCTTTTTTTATACTATTATACACGCGCGCGCGCCAACACACACACACACACACACACACACACATATATATATATATATATATATATATATATGTATATATGTATATGTATATGTATATGTTTATCTATCTATCATAAATGACTTTTTTGAAATGTATGTGTGCATGACTGAAGCTTTAAAGGAATTGTGATTGAGCATTGGTTGTGGATGTGCTCTTTTCTTTTGGTGTTGTATATATTTATGGCATCATACGACCTAATAGTTTATGATGCTCTATCACCACTAATTTTTTGGGATGTCAGAATATATGACTAATAGCTAGAAAGTAAGTATTAGTTTTATATGGATAAAGATGTATGGTAACGAGTGACCCTGCTATTATGCTTCTTTTGAGTATACTTGGAAGTCTGCTACGTACCCATGTTGGTTCTACACTAATGATGTTATATGATGATAAATTAGTAGATGTTGGTGTCGCAAAGGTGCTGGAAGGTATGTATAAATAGTTTGAGTTATTTTTCTTTATTTATCTAATTATGGTATCACACTATCCTAATATATGCAATCATATGCTCTGTATTTGTAGTAATTATATTAATGTGTTTCTACACACTTTGGTACAAAGTTGTATGCACTCCAAAGTGTACATATATTGTAATAAATATGACATGCTATATATTCTAATTAAAGAAAACCATTTACTTGCTAATTGAACTTACTATTATGGTGGAATGTATGATCAATTGGCAACTAGTATTGATCCAAAAAAAAAAAAAATTGGCAACTAATGCTCATTTCATAAACTTACTATTTGAATTGCAAACAATTGATCTTTAGCACTATGATTATGATGCTACCACGGACCTGTAACACTGTGTTTTACTTTTTTGTTTTTCCTCTGGAGTTTTTTGTTACTGCCAGACTTGGGGGTTGCCGTCTCTTTTTTTGACGGATGGTATAGCTATTGTTTAGCTACTATATGGGTGGTTCTTTTTTTTTTTACTATCATAGAATATGGTAGCAGCTTTATAGTGGGTTCATGACACATTTTTTTTATAGTTGTTATCTTAGTTAAGGGTTGGAAGCATTAGTGTGTTAAATTGCTATCCTTAGATACCATTTTGTTTATGTGTTTGTTCTATTGTTCTATCCAGATGTTTTTGTACTGTTTTTCCCCTCCTTGTCCGTCTTGTTCAGGGGAGTATTAAATAAATTTGTTGTAGTCTCTGTGACATTTTTTGTTGTTGTCATGGTGATTTTCTAGGCTGATAGGGTGTAGACAGCAGTTGGTTTGTGGTGATTTTTTGGTTTCAGGCCTGCTAGTTTTGTAGTGTGGTAAGGACTTGGTGCTGGGCCATTTTGTTATTAAGCCCAACTAATTTTTTAGGCATCTTGTTACTTTTGGGAGTTTTTTATATTTTGGGAATGTTTCGTCTAAATATGACGTCCGCCTTTTATTGTTTTGGTAACCATGCGCATCTTGTGTTGGTATGCCTTAATAATACTGGTTTTTCCATCAAAAGAAAATTGCTGATTAAAAAAAAATGTTATATGTGGATTATGCACTTCGTGAAATAATGAAATAGATTTTTCAGCATTTTCATTATTTCTGAAAATACAAGAGAATTGTTTACAAGAATCATTTTTCTTCTCGTTAACAAGTAAAACTAGTACAAATTTTAAAAAATTAAAATATTTTCACAAATAAACGGATATTAATTATTTCATTTTTCTCTTTTTTTATAATTGAGAAAAACAATACTTCGCAAGCATTAATTTGAATTAATTAAATTAGGGGAAATTACACAAACCTCCCCTGAGGTTTATGTAAATAAATCCAACCTCCCCTCTATTTTCTCAAATAGCAACAACACCCCCTACTGTTAGTCTCCATCCACCTTCCGTAAAAAAATGCAAATGTTACATTTTCAATTAAAAAAATTGCTTTTCATCTACTTCTGCAATAAATTCATCAATTGTCCCACATCCTCGATCTAATCTAATTAAATGATTGCCCAGAAAACAACACTCACGTAGACACCACAAAAAGGGAAAATAAAGTGATAAATACGACTGTTGAATATATAAGAAGACAACAGACTGGATGGCATGCTATTTAAACAATGAAAAATGTTCCATGAAAACCAGTATGCATTGGGTGTTGAATTTTATGAACTATAATACCTCACCCTAATTTGTTAAATTTAACTTTTCTTGCAGTTAGACTTGTGCCTAAATTGTCTCAGAAGAACTATACTACCTCACCCTAATTTGTTAATTTTATGAACTATATACTATCTCAATCTAATCTTCAAAGTTCAAATTACCTCTGCCTATTCTGCCAGAAAAAGAGGAGTACATCTTCGACACAACAAGATAAAACAAAATAAGATAAGCCACTTTGTTGCTCATGATCGGTAGAGGGAGGGGACAAGACGTAGAATGATTGGAGGGACCTTGTTGATTCCAAATTTGATGCGACACAGTACTGAAATATCTCTGCCGTAATCGACGGTGGCACTAATGAAAGAAGAGCTAATGGAAACGGGAAATAACAGTCTCAATGAGTTACTTGTAGTGGGTGTTATTCCGATGCCGATAACAGTACTAGAGGTGAAGCAATTGAAAGACCTTCACATGAAGGAGGAGGGACGTGGCCACACAATCCAAACGTCGCTCGCGGAACCTTCTAGCTGAGACTGTAGTTTGGTCACACGGCTGACGAAAAAGATGTTTCGAGTGTTAACCTAAAAACAAACGGTGTTAAGTTTAAGGGAGGTATCCGTATATTTTAAAAGACTTTAAGGGAGGTTAATGTTTATTATAAAACTAGAGGGGATGTTTGTGTCGTTTGAACAAACCTCAGGGGAGGTCAGTGTAATTTTGATGCAATCATATATTTCAACCTTCCTATAACAATGTGTCGGCTTTAATTTTTAAGTGGGAGAAATTTTGTCTTCTTTCTAAGTCCTTCTCTTAACAACCAATGTTTTACCCTCCAAATCTCTATATCGCTCCTACCACGAAGGTCATTTTCTTTGTCATGATTGTTATTTTTTCCTCCTCTTTGGAGGATCTCCCTTCCTACCTCTACCTCCCAACGACCAAAAACAACTGCATGACCTCAATTGCAACGAATTTATTTTAACTCAACGAACATCACATAAAATACCCCCCCCCCCCCCCCCCCCGCAAGCACACGCACACACACACACTTCCATGAATGCTATCATTCCTATAGATCCGTATATGTTTACCACCACCAAAACCATGTGCCTGTGATTCTCAATTAGATATATTATTGATTTATGATTTAGACTTTGTGTGTTTCTCAGTGATTTATGTTTTATATTTGTATTGTTTTGTATTTCATGTTATGTGCAACACCTCAAACTTCAATTTGAAATACATATTAAAATACGAAAATTTCAGGTATAACTACACATCAGTATTAAAAAGGAATAAAGAAGCATGCTAAAAAATAGAGATAAATAGAGATTCCAACACCTACCCTAGGAAGCATGACTCCAACGAGTCATGTGAAATAAAATAGAGATTCCCACCCCCCATGATTCCTAATCAGAGCTTGGATCATTGAAAAACAACCTACAAGACTGTGTTTACGCATATGCGCATACACAAAACAACGAAAGGATGAGTAGTCGAAAATCATGAAAGACAATACATCTGTAAGAATAATTTAATTAATATAAATTATATATGGTGACTCATGTGAAAGGATGTGAGTATTAATTTGAAAGAATGTGAAAATACATGAAAGGATGCAAATGTTCATGTGAAAGAAGGCAAGTTACTAACTTAAGGGTTTTGTATATTTCATAAAAGTTTCTCTGACAATTAACTATCAAGAACAAATTGTAAGAATGAACCGACAAGAAAGGCATAGATTGAGATTTAGAGAATTGTTTCTACTGACTGTCATTCAAAAATTGTCGTTTCTATGTATTTTCAATCACCATAGATGAATGCACCACCATTTAATATCTTTATTATGTGAAAATCATATGTTCCAAGATCCTTATGATGTATGATTTTCTTGAACGTAAACATGAATGTTAAAAGTATAACTTGCATGTGGTATCACAACCATATAGGCTATGGAATTATATGATTCTCAATGAATGTTTCGATTTCATCATGAATGAACTCTGGATTTTCATAAAATACCATATGTTCTGAACTCCTTATGCTGTATAATTTTATTGAACATATATATGTAAATTATAACTTACATGTGGTATCAAAATATTAGGTTGTGGAGTTATATGATTCTTCATGAATGAAAGTTATTTTCCAATGAATGTTAAATTTCTTTCAAATTATTGTGAACCCTAATTATGTGTTTAGGGACTTTATGTTTCCACTACATTAAAGTTTCCATTACTTTTTCATCCATGAGCTGTTTACGGTTTAAAATATAAGGACATCTTGTGTCTATTGTTCTATATGTTGTGACTATATATGGGCGAACACCAATTTAAGAAATAAGAGTGAAGTTGCCACTGCCATCATTACATCTTAACCATTAAATTTTCAAATGATAAATTGAAGGTTAAAGGAGTGTTTGTGTATATGTACACAAGTTTAATAATTTGTGTACCCCAAAAGTTACCTATGGGTATTTAGCTTTCTAAATCGTTTCCAAACTTGGCACCGTTGCCATATTATACTACCGTGTCTTTTGTTGGGTTGGAATATAAAAATACATAGAGTTGAATATGTCACATACTTTTTAGCTTTTAATGAAAAATTGTGGGTGTAATGAGACCCATTTTAAAGTTTTTAATGAGTGGTATGAATATTTAGAAAATGTAATTTAAGTGGTTAAATAATTGGAAAGTGTGAAATAATATAAAATATTAAGTGGAGTCCATTTATACCATCAAATAGGATGTCTTGGATGTGTATGCTCTTAGGCCCAAAGCCCATTAGTGGAGTCCATTTTACTTTGTTATTGCTTTGTCACTCTTCTATAACCCTAAGCGCTCCCTCTCCCTCTCCCTCCCTCCTTCCCTCAACCGCTGCAGCCGGCGACCATCCCGCAACCATGGCCTCTCGTCTGTTGAAATCCGCCTGTGTTCGTATTCAAAAGGGAGCTTCTTACTCCAAGAGGGCCGATGTAACGCCCTCCTTTTTATTTAATTATTTTAAACGAGTTTTAGAATATATTTATATGATTAGTGTGATTTATAAGATTTATGTGATTTATATGATTTTAGAGAAATTTATGAGACATTGTGACTTGTTTTATTGTTTAATAAAATAAGATTCGAAAAATAAAATAAATATTAAGTTGTGGGGTTATTTTGTGTAGAAATATATATGTTATTTGGTGTAGAAATATATTTGTTATTTTGTGTAAAAATATATATGTTATTTGGTGGTACCACATGCATGTTGAAGTTGTCTAAGTTGTTGTTGAAGTTGTCTAAGTTGTTGTTGAAGTTGTTGTTGCATTGTAGAGTCGTCATAACTTATATTTAATGATGATTTAATGATGATATTTGATGATGGTATTTGATTGTGATTATGATTTAATGATGATGTTGTTTATGAAGTTGATTATTGAACTTGGTTATGAAGTTGTTTCCAATAAATGCTATGTTTTGATAATGCTATTACGTGAATTACATGGTGATGTCTATTATTATTGATGTTAGATGTTGATGATTATTATTATTATTGATGTTAGATGTTGATGCTTATTATTATTGTTGATGTTAGATGTTTTGTGATTTATGATAAGATGTTATATGATTATAAGAATGTGTTGCGACTATTATTTGATGATGTTTTATTAATAATTGAAGTTATCTGATGAAGTATATGACTAATGTAGGTGATTAATGATGCTAGTTAATGGAGTTTAAGATATGTTAATAATGTTTAAGTTGTTGAATATACTTTATATGATTTATATGTTTAATATTATTGTTTGAGAAATCTCACCCCTTCTGTTGTAATGTTGCCCTTACGTTGGTAACGCGCAGGTAACCAAGACTAGCTGTGTTCGTGAGTAGACTCCTCACATTGTGTCTAGGTGCTCTGATACGTAACGGGATGGGAACCTGCTTTTTACTTCTATTCCATACGTGTCCTTGATGAACCTTTTTATGATTTTTAAGGAGTATGTGACATCCCTTTTATGAATTAAATACTCTATTTTAAATGAAATTTTCAAGTTGGGAAAACGGGGTGTTACAATTGGTACCAGAGCAGGTCGGTCCGTCCGGCCAAGTAGATGAGTCGTTGTGTCGTGTCGTCATGTTTTCTAGTTAGTAGTTATGTTTTTTATGTGATCATGTTTAACTGACTAATTTGATGTGATTTTTGTGTTTTGTTTGAAGAAGTAATGACTAAATTTATTTTCTATTGTGCTTGAATTTCGAGGACGAAATTCTTTTAAGTTGGGGAGAGTTGTAACGCCCTCCTTTTTATTTAATTATTTTAAATGAGTTTTAGAATATATTTATATGATTAGTGTGATTTATAAGATTTATGTGATTTATATGATTTTAAAGAAATTTATGAGACATTGTGAATTGTTTTATTGTTTAGTAAAATAAGATTCGAAAATAAAATAAATATTAAGTTGTGGGGTTATTTTGTGTAGAAATATATATGTTATTTGGTGTAGAAATATATTTGTTATTTTGTGTAGAAATATATATGTTATTTGGTGGTACCACATGCATGTTGAAGTTGTCTAAGTTGTTGTCGAAGTGGTCTAAGTTGTTGAAGTTGTTGTTGCATTGTAGAGTCGTCATAACTTATATTTAATGATGGTTTAATGATGATATTCGATGATGATATTTGATTGTGATTATGATTTAATGATGATGTTTATGAAGTTGATTATTGAACTTAGTTATGAAGTTGTTTCCAATAAATGCTATGTTTTGATAATGCTATTACGTGAATTACATGGTGATGCATATTATTATTGATGTTAGATGTTGATGGTTATTATTATTATTATTGATATTATATGTTGATGCTTATTATTATTGTTGATGTTAGATGTTATGTGATTTATGATAAGATGTTATGTGATTATGACAATGTGTTGCGACTATTATTTGATGATGTTTTATTAATAATTGAAGTTATCTGATGAAGTATATGACTAATGTAGGTGATTAATGATGCTAGTTAATGGAGCTTAAAATATGTTAATAATGTTTAAGTTGTTGAATGTACTTTATATGATTTATATGTTTAATATTATTGTTTAAGAAATCTCACCCCTTCTATTGTAATGTTGCCCTTACGTTGGTAACGCGCAAGTAACCAGGACTAGCTGTGTTCGTGAGTAGACTCCTCACATTGTGTCTAGGTGCTCTGATACGTAACGGGATGGAAACCTGCTTTTTACTTCTATTCCTTACGTGTCCTTGATGAACCTTTTTATGATTTTTAAGGAGTATGTGACATCCATTTTATGAATTAAATACTGTTTTAAATGAAATTTTCAAGTTGGGAAAACGGGGTGTTACAGCCGAGAACTGGAGGAATGTTAGGGAGTTTATCACCCAACAGAAGGTGATTAACACCTCTCTGAAAGAACTAGCTAAGGAACAGGCAAGAAGTATGAAAGATTTTTTGGAGAAGCCGATTACATTTTCTGAATCTCCTATATCACTAGGAGTTCACATGGTGAACACAGACCCTACCAAGAAACATCTCATGGATTTGGCTGCCTTACTTTTGAAAGACATGATTATCTTTTACGCTGCTTATCGTATCGGGATAAAAAATTTAACTGGTAAGTATCATAGATTATAACAATTACATGTATCGCATCAATATTTTTTATTTTTTATTTTATAATTTCATTTATTTTTTCGGTATTTTTTTATTTTATTTATTTTGTAATTGTTTGGAAATTCTAAAGTGAGTGTCTATTTTTGGGAAGTGGAAATAGCAAGTTGTGCGATTCTGATCCTGATTATAGTATATGGTATAACAATGCACAAATTGTAAACTTGTACTATGAATCCAAGATTAATAATGAGCTCTGGAATCTGCCACAAACATCTTCAAAACAAATGCAGGGTATTTTGTAAAAGAATGGTGGTGTTTTCTTTGAGAATTGATGTTGCTTACAAGCCCTAGTCTTGCATTTTATGTTGTCATATATTAGACCTTGTTAAATCCAGTTAGAGCGTCTCCAACAAGGTTTTCATCATTGTGAGTTTCAAAAACTAAATAACCGTTCCATAAAATCTGTTTTCATTGGAGCACATCTATAGGTAGCTTTCTCCCTTTACTGCTTTTTGCAGTTTATATTTGCAATTCGCAGATAGTGTGATTGTGTTGGTTCGGCTTTCATAATATCTTTGTAATAGATCCAGATCTAAGTGTATTGGTTGTGTTATAAGTTCATAATTTCAAGTTTATTATTATAAATTTATTTATTTTTGAGTGAAGCATGCACCCATTCTGTACACATAAGATTTTTATATTATTAAGATTCATAAATTTTTATTTCATAAATTCTGGTCTTTGGAGGATCTCCCTTCCTACCTCTACCTCCCAACGACCAAAAACAACCTCATGACCTCACTTGCAACGAATTTATTTTAACTCAACGAACGTCACATAAAATAACCACCCCCCCCCCCCCCCCCCCCCCCGCGCACACACACACACTTCCATGAATGCTATCATTCCTATAGATCCGTATATGTTTACCACCACCAAAACCATGTGTCTGTGATTCTCAATTAGATATATTATTGATTTATGATTTAAACTTTGTGTGTTTCTTAGTGATTTATGTTTTATATTTGTATTGTTTTGTATTTCATGTTATGTGCAACACCTCAAACTTCAATTTGAAATACATATTAAAATACGAAAATTTCAGGTATAACTACACATTAGTATTAAAAACGAATAAAGAAGCATGCTAAAAAATAGAGATAAATAGAGATTCCAACACCTACCCTAGGAAGCATGACTCCAACGAGTCATGTGAAATAAAATAGAGATTCCCACCCCCCATGATTCCTAATCAGAGCTTGGATCATTGAAAAACAACCTACAAGACTGTGTTTACGCATATGCGCATACACGAAAGGATGAGTAGTCGAAAATCATGAAAGACAACACATATGTAAGAATAATTTAATTAATATAAATTATATATGGTGACTCATGTGAAAGGATGTGAGTATTAATTTGAAAGAATGTGAAAATACATGAAAGGATGCAAATGTTCATGTGAAAGAAGGCAAGTTACTAACTTAAGGGTTCTGTATATTTCATAAAAGTTTCTCTGACAATTAACTATCAAGAACAAATTGTAAGAATGAACCGACGAGAAAGAGATAGATTGAGATTTAAAGAATTGTTTCTACTGACTGTCATTCAAAAATTGTCGTTTCTATGTATTTTCAATCACCATAGATGAATGCACCACCATTTAATATCTTTATTATGTGAAAATCATATGTTCCAAGATCCTTATGATGTATGGTTTTCTTGAACGTAAACATGAATGTTAAAAGTATAACTTGCATGTGGTATCACAACCATAGGCTATGGAATTATATGATTCTCAATGAATGTTTCGATTTCATCATGAATGAACGTTGAATTTTCATAAAATACCATATGTTCTGAACTCCTTATGTTGTATAATTTTATTGAACATATATATGTAAATGAAAACTATAACTTACATGTGGTATCAAAATATTAGGTTGTGGAGTTATAAGATTCTTCATGAATGAAAGTTATTTTCCAATGAATGTTAAATTTCTTTCAAATTATTGTGAACCCTAATTATGTGTTTAGGGACTTTATGTTTCCACTACATTATAGTTTCTATTACTTTTTCATCCATGAACTGTTTACGGTTTAAAATATAAGGACATCTTGTGTCTATTGTTCTATATGTTGTGACTATATATGGGCGAACACCAATTTAAGAAATAAGAGTGAAGTTGCCACTGTCATCATTACATCTTAACCATTAAATTTTCAAATGATAAATTGAAGGTTAAATGAGTGTTTGTGTATATGTACACAAGTTTAACAATTTGTGTACCCTAAAAGTTACCTATGGGTATTTAGCTTTCTAAATCGTTTCCAAACTTGGCACCGTTGCCATATTATACTACCGTGTCTTTTGTTGGGTTGGAATATAAAAATACATAGAGTTGAATATGTCACATACTTTTTAGCTTTTAATGAAAAATTGTGGGTGTAATGGGACCCATTTTAAAGTTTTTAATGAGTGGTATGAATATTTAGAAAATGTAGTTTAAGTGGTTAAATAATTGGAAAGTGTAAAATAATATAAAATATTAAGTGGAGTCCATTTATACCATCAAATAGGATGTCTTGGATGTGTATGCTCTTAGGCCCAAAGCCTATTAGTGGAGTCCATTTTGCTTTGTTATTGCTTTGTCATTCTCTTCTGTAACCCTAAGCGCTCCCTCTCCCTCTCTCTCTCTCCCTCTCCCTCCCTCCTTCCCTCAACCGCTGCCGCCGGCTACCACCCCGCAACCATGACCTCTCGTCTGTTGAAATCCACCTGTGTTCGTATTCAAAAGGGAGCTTCTTACTCCAAGAGGGCCGAGAACTGGAGGAACGTTAGGGAGTTTATCACCCAACAGAAGGTGATTAACACCTCTCTGAAAGAACTAGCTAAGGAACAGGCAAGAAGTATGAAGGATTTTTTGGAGAAGCCGATTACATTTTCTGAATCTCCTATATCACTAGGAGTTCACATGGTGAACACGGACCCTACCAAGAAACATCTCATGGATTTGGCTGCCTTACTTTTGAAAGACATGATTATCTTTTACGTTGCTTACCGTATCGGAATAAAAAAGTTAACTGGTAAGTATCATAGATTATAACAATTACATGTATCACATCAATATTTTATTTTATTTTATTTTATTTTATAATTTCATTTATTTTTTCGGTATTTTTTAATTTTTTATTTTATATTATTTGAAATTATATTTCTCTCATACATGGGAACATGCATAAAGTTGCTGATGGATCCATATGAAATTGTTTGTCGGTGCATAAAGTTCCTTAATTTCTATGTATTTTAGTTTTGAAAAGCTAATTAATTTAATTATGTACTGGACCGGTAAGAAGCCCAATCCCGCGTTGACACATGGACTAAACTTGCACCGCCTTAAGGCCCCGCGTCTGAAGGAACACACCAACTCTAGTGCACCACACCACATCCAAGCACACCTCCGCGCGAGGATCACCCTACATGTGTCCTTTAACCGCTCCTTAATCACACGCTGCAAAACCCGGAGGCGGTTATCGTCACGAGCGCCTATACAAGGGTGACTTTGTTTCACCCTCTAGGTATTATTCACTTTTCACAACACTTTCTACACACTCTTTCTCAGTTCCATTACAAGGGTAACGTGCCTGCAGAAACCTTTCGTCCCACTGCTAAGACTCTTCGCCACCGTACTGGAGCACTTTCCGCCACCATTG
This sequence comes from Medicago sativa, assembly GCF_051527215.1. Taxonomy (NCBI): domain Eukaryota; kingdom Viridiplantae; phylum Streptophyta; class Magnoliopsida; order Fabales; family Fabaceae; genus Medicago; species Medicago sativa. The sequence continues at coordinate 59,977,614 of NC_140751.1, read as the reverse complement.
GCTCTCATCCATCTTCACCAGACAGATCAAATTCATTGACCAATTTTTCAGTTGGTGGGACTCTTTCCCGAACCTGCACGGGAGCTTTAGTGCACCGAACTGTCCTTCTTATTGACCAATTTTCAGTTTGAAGCACATGCCGAACATTTGAGATAGATTGGAAGCACATGTCGAACATTTTAGATAGAATGAGCAATTTTTTTATCCCACAAAACACACATTTGGATTTAGGTGAAGAGTTTTAAGTGAGAAAAAACTCCAAATTAAGAATTAGTCTCATAACTAATTTAAAAAGTCTAAATTATGGTGAGACTTTAAAGTTCCGTTGATGAGAACAAAGAGTTTTGTTTTTTTTTTTTTTTTTTTTTTGTCAATGGAGAACAAAGTTTTAAGTGAGACTAACTCAAGAATTAGTTTCAAAACCGAAATAGAGGGTCTAAACCCTAAACTGTGAAGGGACCCCTAAAGTCTCAAATGAGTCAAATACTCTAATTAAATTAAGCTATGTGTCTAGGATAAGCATCTCCATTAAACCTGTTAATTTCAAATGAAAGTTTGAAAGGTATGAACTAGGCAGGTTTGCTTCATGCTTGTGAGTTCTATCATAACATATGTAGTATAAAATATGTAGTACGTAATTGGTTTCACGTTCTATCGCCTCTATCGCCGTTGTCATGTGTCTACAAGGTCTCAACCGCAGCAAATGAGAAGCTCCAAATGGTAGCTTTAGGATAAACGCCGTCTAGCCAGTTGCAGCCGTGGAAACAAACAGGTTGGTAATATGTATTAATGTGTTCCACCTCCCAATTTTTTAAATTCGTTTATATGTGATGGCGATGACTGGTGAATGTTGAAGAATCAAGTTTGGGGTGAAATCATTTGCATTTAAGCGCTTCATCAACAATATCATCAAAATTACTTCCACGGGAAGTTGCTGTAAAACTACATGCATGAAAGAACACAGGTCCAACTTTAACCTACCTTCCACATTTAAAAAAACCACACGACTCAGAAAATGTTCTTATGGAGGAAAACAAATTGCGTTTTTGTCCGGAAGTACACATGCAGATGGCAAAGAAACTAATTTTTTTAGATGCATACTTTCGAAGAGCTTTGTGGGGTGGGAAAAGTTGGGCTCAGAAACTCAAGACATAAGCCCAAGTACCTCTTGATCAAAGGTGGTAGTGAGTATAAACATGATAATACTTGCATGATAATATTGGTTCTTTTACGAATAAACATGATAGTGGATCATAAATGATATAGAACATAAGAGATCACACTACAATAAATCAATGTAGGCTCTGCCACTGTAGTTGTGACAAGTAAGACAATAAGCTAATGGAACAATCAATAACCAACTTGTTGAGATCTCAATTAATTTTTGTAATCCATAGTTAACATAACCTCTGGTGATGCTGCAGACTGAACTGGGGATGCCCATATCCCTTGCATCCACATTTAAGATAACTCAAACGTCCCACATCGATACAAATAAAAGTAAAGTGGAGATTTATAAATAGAAGTGTGGGCAATATATATTAGCTGATTATTAAGGAGTTGATTAAATACAAATTTAGTCACCTCCGTAAATGGTCATTTTTTTTATAAAAAAATGTATTTGTTTAGTTTAGAAAAGAGAAAAAATAACTATAAAAATTTGAGGCATGTTTTCATAAGATATACCGGGGATGATAAAAATAAGGTGAAAACATCTTATGGACATATATTGTAAGTTGTTTTCGTAAGTTCTCTCAAATGGTTTTCACAAGTGTTTATGTCTATAAATAAGTTCAAATAAGTCAATTAAAATAGGCTTTAGGGGTTGTGAAGAGTAGAAATGATGCATTTAATATCATGTAATTCAATACATTATGTTATTATGTATGTTAGATTTGTTTGGTATAGTTTTTAGGGTTAAAGCTGCTTGTTGCGCGCTTACTATTTTTTAAAAAGCAATGTTTTTTCATGTCATTGAGAATCCTTCGTTTTAAAAAGTGGTGTATGTTTTTTTTTAAAAACGGGAAAAATATGTTTGATCAAGGGTTTTTCCGGTTTCAAATTGCTTGGCAAGAGTTCTAGAGGTGAAAGAAAAGACTGTTTGGTTTTAATGTTTATTGTCACTGACAAACTCTATCTGTGTGTGTTGGCAACAAGTTAGTTTTTAACAATGACTTGTTTATATGTTTTTCTTGTGTTATAACTCAAGATGCTTCATTCAGGCCAATGCAGGTATCTTGCATCTCCACTGTGTACCTGTTCTGGATGTGGGGGGTGGGGTGTATTTTACATCTTGACAAACACTTTCTTTGCATCAAATTCAACTCAGGTTCCCAGTGCCAACTTTTTCAGGAATTCATTTGACAGAAAGAAATAAACTAGCACACCCAATGTAATGTTATACTAGTACTATATCATATATGAAAACATCTTGATTGTCAGTGCTAACTGTATCCTTTAGCTACAAAAGTACCTACTTCATGATAGACAGATCCTTTCATAACAAAAAGTTGTAAAGTACTTTATGTCCTGCATGTACTTATATTATATCAACCAAGTGGAAGATCCTGGTGAACTTGGCATAGTTGCTAATGAATGCACATAATTAAGAATAATGAAAAGTACTGCTAATGAAACCAGTGTTATCAACCTCAGAAGTAGAACATTGCGGTCGACTCCAAAAACACTATACTGGTATATCAGAATGACTACTATTTGAAATTTTTATACAGATAATATAACTTACTCAATAAATTTTTATACAGATAATATAACTTACTCAATATATACATAAAACTCAACAATTAGCTGAGATGTACTAGTGGAACTGAAAGGGTGAAAAATGAAAGCAAGAGCGAGAGAGAGAAGTTCATACGCTATCATGTTTACATTTTAAGGCCTTTTTGGACTTTTCTATCTCATTCTAAGGCGCGGCACTGCAGCAGCCACAAGGTCGACTATTTTAGCCGCTAGACTAAACTATTTCACTATTGCATATCCTTTAGCGGTCAGGGGCCATTTCACTCCTCTAAACTGTTATAGTGCAGTATTGACAACACTGAATAAAACACGGTATATCCAAGAAAATTGAAGAAATTAAACATTTCCGACGAACTTGCACAAGTCTTTATTTCTTTTTAGGTACAAATACAATGAATAAGAAAAATTGTACAGGAATAAATACAGATCTAAATGTACAGTTCAACAAAACACTGCCACCAAGTGATCAAAATATTTGATGACCCCAAAAATAGATAAAAAGCAATAAAAAAACCTATTTTTTGCCAATTATATAATAATCTTATGATACAAATGAAGAAAAAAAAATGACTGACCATTGAGCAACTCTCACAATTGAAAGGAAAACTTCACTAACAAGCAATGCAATTACAGAAAATTTCAACAGCCAATAAATACTTCTATATATAAACAAAGGTGGAAGAAGCTTAGCTAGTTTTCTTCTTGGCCCTGTCCTTCGGTTCTTCCAAAACAAATTCAGCATATAAATCCTTCAGAGCAATCATGACTGTAGTTATCAATGGCCCCATAATAGCCCCCTGCAGAACAACATACCCTTTCAGTCAATCTAACAATGTCATGGATATAAGATAAGCGTCTCTAAACACAACTAAAAAATAAAGGCTTAAATAATGAATATGATTTTAGTTTTCTAAAACGGGATAATTATTACTTTTAGGGCCAGTTTGTATTAGTTTATTTGAGTTTATCTATTGACATAGCTTATAACTTATATGGAAACAATTTGACTTTATTTTATCTTTTGTTATAAAAATAGCTTATTCATAAGTACTTGTATGATCAGTGTATATGCTATAAGTGCGTAATAAAATTGATTAATCAGATATTTTTCAGCGGCTTTTGGTTTATCTTATCTGAAAATGACCACAATTGGTCCCTCTCGATAACTTCGTCAATCAAAAATCCCTTTGTGTAAAACACAGTCAATTGCCACATGAACGCAGCGTCATTTAAAAGTCAATGTGACATGATCAGACATGACTTTTGTTTTGCACATAAGGATTTTTGACAGACGGGGTTATAAAGAGTGGCTAGTTGTGATCATTTTTATAGAAGAGGGACTGTGAAATATCTTTGGAAAACTAGAGATATATTTAAGCCAAAAATAAAGATAAAAACAACATTGTAATGAATATCTCAGAAAATTACTTATCCACAACCATTATCTTTAGAAAAGTTAATCAAGTTATGTAGGTAAACAAGATTTCAATGTTAAATCAAGATTCTTCAAGAGAAGCAAGCTGACATGAAATACCAAAACACAGATTTGCTACTGGTTATGTGTTGAAACAACAAGGGTGGAAACCTAGAGAAACAGCTAAAACATGATGCATAAAGAGCGAAAGAATGATGGAAAAACTATGTTTGGATCCACTTTTGGAGGAGATAATTGATTCTAATGGTGTAGAATAGATTTTGACATGTCTATATACTTCATTCTAACTTGAAGCTGGAATTTAAAGTATTTGCATCTACAACTGTTGAAATTTATTGTTTTAAACTTCTATCCACTTTTACATAAATATATCCAAACATAAACCATTTAACAATCAACTCACTTTTAGGCAGAATCAATTTGACAAAATCAATTCATTCAAAATAATTTTTTGTCACCGTACAACCAAACCTGAGAAAATCAAATCAAGGAGTTAAAAATTTTACCTCAAGAGCTGATGGGAACAATGTCATTCCCCCAATGATGCTGAGTCCAGTAAGATAAGCACTATTTCCAGGAACATCTTCGAGAATCTCTGACGCACCATAATCCATAAGGAAAAGGTGAGTAACAGCCAAGAAAACGCCCAGTATGTATCTGCCTTCCATCACTAGTTGCAAAGCTGCCGGAATCGTCGCAAGCCAAGATAGAAATATTGGCAGCAAAGGACTAATGAATGCAAGTACAGTTGACATATACAAGAAATGAATTTTGCATAACCTAAACAAAAGCCATGTAAGACATCCTTGGAAAAATGCAATCTCAGCGGTAGCCAAAAGAACACCTGAAATAGCTTTATCCAAAACATCAACACATCTAACTCTAGTGGAGATTGAAATTGGAAGCATATGCATCACTTGTTCAGTTACTCCACCAGACTCTGATGTAATGAGAATATACAAAACCCAAATAAACACCATTGTTTGAGATACAAAATTGAAAACCTCTGCAGCACCAGAGACTATGGAATTAGCAATGGATAACATAAATTTTGTACTGCTTCCAAGCACAGTTGCACTACTAGCGAAAATACGTTGAGCTACATCGACGCCTTTAAAAGCAAACCCTTTTGCCTTCTCAACCAAATCTTCGCGCGAGATCACAAGCTCTCGAAAAAGTGAATCGAGTTCCTCGTAAATTTGACTCCATTCACGGTTCTTAACCCGACTTTTCAAACTCAAAAACTTTTCTGTGTATGGTGAAGGTTTGACCAAAGCTCTTGAAGGTGTTGAAGAGTTAGCAGGAGTTGATATCACAAAATGTTTAATCCCAGTCACAATTTCAGTCATGTTATATTGCACAGCCAACCCATCAATTTGTTCAGAAACAGTCTCGTAGAACTTAGTGGTGTAACTATCAACCATTCCAGCAACATCATTCTCTTCCATCCACTTCTTAACACCAATTCTCTCAGAATAATTACTCTCCTCAACATGTAACTTAAGAGAAACAACGGCATCTTTTCCTTCGACACCAATCTTATAAGAAAAGAAAATGACCCCAGTCAAAAACCCTACAATCATAACAACAATAAGCCCAATTGCAACAATAGTATTCAACTTCCTCACCACCCTTCTTGTAAAAAAAGCACTAATTGTACTTCTCCTGAAACTATTCGTCCTCAAAGAAGACAAAGTGTGCATAGTTGAATCCACATTCTTAGAGCTAAACACAAAACCTAACCCTAAAAGTGATGAAGCACCAAAACCACCAAGCTTCTCATAAGCAATGATAAATATCCCAAAAGAAACCAACAAACGAAGCAAATTTGAAAATCCACTACGTCTCCTACTTGGATGAGGATTAGGAGGCTTTGGTTTCCTCAAAATGAGTCTAAACAAAGCTTCTCTAATCTCAACAAGAGTACCAACAAAAACCCTGAAAACCGCAACAGGAACAGCAAGAACAGTTTCAGTGAGTCCCAACGTGAGAGGCTCAGCCCAAAACGAAACAATGGTCTGTTGAATTCCTCTAAGAGGAATTGAACAAAGCACAGCCCATTGAAAAGGTCTTAGATACTGTTCCAAGAGCTTTGAAACAGTGTAGAGAATGAAAATGGCAAAAACAAGACCCATATGTGCCATAGCTATGTATAGAGCGAGTCTCACCTGAGGATCACCGGAAAATGTGTTTTTTCCATCTGGGTCGGCGGTGGATTGAGCAGACGACGGCGCGTGGGGAATGATGAAAGGCGCGTGGGGTGTGTCTGACGGCGCGTTAGGCGGTTTGGTGGAGGATGGTTTTGGTTTTAGTGAGGATGCGGATCGGAACATGTCTTGCCATGCTGGAGTGGTGGCAGTTTTTGGGTCAGAATATGGAACCATTTCCATTGTGATTGTGATGAAACATGCACAGAGGAGAGAGAAAATGGATTTGATTTGTGTTTATGTTTTATGTTAATGTTTCAATTCAGAACCTTAGTTAAGGTGGTGGTTATTGTCGGAAACTCTTTGGGTTTTGACTATAGATAAGGGGTGATGAACTAATGATCATGAATGTGAGTGGTTTTTTTATTTTGTTTTGTTTTGTTTTGTTTTTATGTTAATTTTTTTGTTTAGTGTTTTTTTTTGTGGGACCTACAGCCAGAGGGGGGTTTAAACAAAACAAGGAAAGGAACGTGAAGGAAGAGTACAATTGTTTTCTAATGATGACTTTCCATTATTTTTTCAATCTTTAATTGTTGATTGATTGTATTTTAGTTCAATCAATCTCACTTTTCCTTTTATTGTTTTGGCTAAAATGGAGTTTTTGTTTTCTATTTGATCACTTTTCCTTTTAATGTTTTGGCTAAAATGTTGTTTTTGTTTTTCTATTTTGATAAAAAAAATTGTTTTCCTATTTTTTTAATTAATGAAATAATAAATAACTATTGAAACTCATTCATATACGTGGGATTTAAGACTCGGTCATGGGGTTCGACCTAACAATTTTGGTGTTTTGTCGGTTGAGCTAAGATTTGCAGACTTTGTTTTCTTTTTTTTAATTAGGTAATTTTGATCTTTTATTTTAAAAATTTAACTTAACCAACTAATGATTTTAACAATCTAGTTTGATGGAATGAAAAGAAAGGGTCTAATCATTGAAGTCTTAATAAAAAGGGTGTTAAATTGAGTTGTGATCGAGCATAAATAGCCTAAAAAGACCAAAAGAATGTAGATTGAAATGATATACAAAGAATTGAAAGAGTGAACAATTTATTGTCATTGGATTGTTAAAATCATGGATTGATAAAAAAAAATGGTGTCAAAATTGTTGAAATAGGAAATGAAAACTCTTTAAAAATGAGCTAATGGTTTAAGCGTGTATTCACTTCTACGATGCTAAAAATTGATTTTGAATAAACTAATTCGTTAAAATTTACTCGGAATAAAAAGGAGTTAAAATTGAAAAAAAAGGGAGTTAAAAGTAAACGAACTTATATTTAAAATATTTATGTTATTTAAGTCTAAAATTCAAAAAATTTCTAAAGAAAAAGTCTTAAAATCAAATGTAGAATCAAAATCTCCAAATCTATCTTTATATTAAAATTAATTATGGAAGTAAAATCAATTCTATCGTATGATTCATGAAGATTTGTAATTAGGTAAAAAAAAAATTGTAAATGTTGTTGTTAAATGCATTTTAGATTTTTCAAATGATTAATCTTAATCTTTTATTGCCTATGCATAAGATTTGGCCTAAGTACTTTTTATTGCCTATGCATAAGATTTGGCCTAAGTACTTTTGTAATGTAAGGAGTTTTTCTTGCATGTCTTTCTCTATAATCGCGGGGAAGAGAAAAAGGGTTATCTTTCAATATTCTCCTTTAATAATCATTATCAGGAAACTGTGTTTAAGCTTAACGACTTCTTTTTCATTTCTTTGAGTGTAATGGAGAAAGTTTTAAAAATATTTAAAATATCAACTAATAATAAACATCTTAATAAAGTTATTAATTACGCCCCCGGCTTCAAGTAGGTTCACATACATGATTGATAATTGATACATCTCTCAAATCATATGCTAATGTGATAAATTACTAACATTAACATAAATCTCTCAATCAACAAACTTCTTCATCATAGAAATAATTAAGATTAATTTTCAGACATCAATTCTTCTGCGGAGCCATAAATAAGCCATCATTCGGAAGCATATAGCCATGGTTGCCAAAATCCAAACTTCTTTTAAGCCACCTTTCAAGTTTACAGTGGCAAATTGTGGTGAACTCTGTAGTGGTCTACACCCTCCCTTGCTTTCACAATCATATAATTCATCTCCTGAATATTGCACTTTTAGAAGTAGCCTAAAACCATAGTACATGAATGAAAGATACTTCATCCACTGCATGAACTTTGGTATGTGCTGCAACAAAAAATATGTGTTTTGTTAGTATTTTGAAATCTTACTAAAGGGAAATGCGTACATGTGAGTATAGTAGGACATGAGTGATGTTCACCTAAACTCTAATAATGAGTGATGTTCGCCTTTAAAAGTAGAAGTTTACGATTATCTTTGTGGTAACATTTGAGAGAGTGACCTAGTCGGTACCAGTTTGACAAAAATAGGAGAAAACAAATATACGTGACTCAACACACAACTTATATTTGTTTTTCAAGTTGTTATCAAACTGACATTGATCAAATCATCGTCTTAGTCATAAGGACAAATAATATCATGAGCTTCTACTTTCGAATGCAGGCATGGATGCAAGGTGGGGGCAGTGCCCATTCTATTTTTAACCAATACTTAGATATTTATGTAATTTGACTCACTGATATGGTAACTTTTGTTCGTCCATTCATAACACTATACAATAAACTATAAAACTAAGAAAATACTAATGAATGTCCTAAAATTATTGATTAACAAATAAAAAAAGTAATTTTGTATTAAAAAGTAATGTAATTAATTAGATTGAAAAAAATAAAAACTTGTATTTTTTAATATGACCTTGACCCCACTTATTAAAATTTATGAATTCGTCCCTTGTTTGAAGGGTGGTATCAATTGCCATAGGTATTTAAGCAATTTTGAAGTATGCAGTTCAAGGTGGGTTAACCATAAAACTTTTTGCCTATACTTGGTATAAGAAAACGTTTGTCTACATTTATTCAGTTTCTACATTTAATTACAAAATTACCAGCTTATTTTGAAATTTTTTTTTTTATTTCTTCAAGAATTTGTAGGAGAGCTTTGAAAATATTTGTTCATGTGTCTACAGGAAATGTTAATGCACAACGTTTTCACAAACAAACGTCCTCTTTTTGAAATGACACAAGAACATTGATTACCAATCATTTCACATGCTTTTTTTTAAAGAATGATTTCACATACATGTGACTAACATTATAATCATGTTACATTTTTATTGTCATTCTTGCACTCATTATTTCAAATTGCTACCGATTGCACGCATTCACGCAGTCAGTACATCGATGGTCGTTGGATCGAGATCAGACGATCCATATTTTAATGTAGATTTATATTTTTTTTAGAAATCTAAAATGCTGAACTTGAAATACGAATTGTCCAATCTCGACCCAGCATCCACTAATGTGTTAACTTCGTGAACGCATAAAATTGGTAACTGCAAGGAATCTAAATTCAAAAATGTTAATATACCTGGACATAGTAACCACCAGTAAGGAGGAACAACATTAGTACCAAAGAAGCAGCCATCCCTGCTCTTTTAATACTCATAACTGCAGCTCCAAACATTTCTCCTGCACCCTAGTAACAAAATTATACATAGAAGTTAAATTCAAAGCTTAAAATTAACACTAAATTAATCATTGACATAATAACTTACTTGACTTGTTATAGCTATTAGTAGAACAACAAATAACGTGAGGAAGAAGCAAGCCACAGTCCTCTTAAATCCAGCCATGAAGTAGACAATAATAAAGAAAAAAGTTGGATAGCAAACATGTGCTACCATGTCACATAGAGTGCTGCATATATAGTATACACTTAATCTATACATGTCAGCTTTCCTTTCTTTTATCAAGTAGTACTTTTCAAATGGAAACACATAGATTGCTCCAAAAAGGCATGAAGATGTCCAGAATATACAGATGTAGAATGCTAAACCAACCTGCAACATATATAGATATAGTTATTATTGCTTAATTAGTAGCTCAATCTTGTAATATAGTTGGTGTTTGTTTGTTTGGATTGACTTATTTAAGCTTATCTACTGCATAAGTACTTGTGAGACAGTTTAAGAGAGCTTACAGAAGCTACTTATGACATGTCTGTTAGTTTGTCTGAATTGACTGGTTTGAGCTTATCTACTTTCATAAGCATTTGTGAGACTGTTTGGAAGAGCTTATGAAAACAGGTTATGACATGTCCATAAGCTGTTTTCATATTCTTTCTATAAGCTCTCTAAGAAAGCTTTTGAAAACAGCTTATAGTTTATATGAAAATAGTTTGACTTTATTTTATATTTTGTTGTAGAAATAGCTTATACCTAAGCACTTATGCGATAAGAGATTATGCTATAAGCACTTAATTACGTTGTTTATCAAAACAAGGTTTTAAAGAAGTGTCACGGAAACTACCTGATCCTTGAGTTGAGCTTCTGTGTTGGTTGAAGATTTCCACCAAAGTAGCCCCAACAAAAGTGCTACTCCAAGTGCTTGAATTAGTCTTAACTTGTCAAAATAGTCCTTGCATCTTGCTCTATATGTTCTCCTTGAAAGAATAACAAATTGGTCCAACCAACTCAATGTCCACTCTTTCTTAACCTGAATGGCTAGTTGAAGATTTTGTGGTGTGCTTACACCTCTATGATTCTCTTTTTCTTTTGGCTCCAGTAGAGTTTTGTACTTGAGTTGTAGATACTATTACAAAAAAGAAACAATTTGTAAGATTAGTAAGATATAGAGGATGCAATTAATATGTTATATGTGGGTGTGCGCGGAAGGGATCCTGATAATACGAAGTTCAGCCGAATATTAAGTAAAATCTTTGTTTCAGACAGGGTTCGAACACGGGAACTCCCAATCGACTGTGTGTGTGCACGCGCGGAAGAATCCGTACCTTAATAACAGATTTTGAAGGGTCATGAGTAGGCTCTTGTTCTTCAAAAATATCCGTCGGAACACTTATGTCATTCACTTGACCAGTTGCCAAATCAAGCAAGAACTCTGCCGGATTCATTGCTATTTCGGGATTGAACCTCAACGACGAAAAATACTCCATTGTTTCTCTAGCAGCGCCATAGTAAATAGGATAGCCTTCAGATATCAAAAGAAGTTTGTCAAACATGTGAAAGATTCTGCTTGATGGCTGGTGAATTGTTGAGATTATGGTCCTTCCAGCCTATATAGGTAAATCAAATGAAACTTTTTTCAGCATATATTATAAATTCAAGGTACTGAATAATGTCACGTGATTAAGTTTAATTAGAAACCTTTGCAAGTCCTTGAAGTGTGACAAGAAGTTTGTTTGCTGCTGTAGAATCAAGACCTGAAGTTGGTTCATCAAGCAACAGCAATGAAGGATCAACAAGAATTTCATAACCTATGCTTGTTCTTTTCCTTTCTCCTCCTGATATACCTTTGAGATATCCTCCACCTATTTTCGTGTGTCGACATCTATGGTTATACAAGAGATTTGTTTAGGATTTAGGGTTCAACGTTTTGAAACAAGTTGTTAATTTTCTTATCGATGTTTTAGAATGTCATAGGGAAAAAAATCAACACACCTTTCAAGGCCTAGCTCCTTCACAGTTGTTTCTACTTTCGCATACTTTTGTTGCTTGGTCATATTGGTTGGTAACCTTAAGAATGCTGAAAAGACTAATGTTTCTTCCACTGTTAATTGTGGGAAAAGTATATCCTCTTGTGTCACAAAACCAATCCTACAAGTAGAAGACAAAAAAGAAAATAAAAGTATTTGCCCATGTTACTAAAAAAGGATCAAGCACTTTACATAACAAATATAATTCATGATTAATTATGTCTACATATGAATTCGGATTGCCTACAGTCGAAAATACTTTGCATTCACGCAGTCCGCACATCGATGGTCATTAGATCAATATCGGACGGTCTTAAAATCTTAACCACCCGATCTTGATTTAACAGTTATTGATGTAGTGACTGTATGTTACCTTCAACTGCAAGCAATCTGAATTCGTCTATATATGAAGCTAGGTAACCACTTAACCTTCTCTTGACAGCTGGAGTATATTTAACATCATTGTAAGTAATTTTTCCTTTTGTATTGTCGAGCAATCTTCCTCCTATAACTCTCAACAAGGTTGTCTTTCCACTGCCAGAAGGACCCATCAGAGCAAGAATTTCACCGGGGCCAATGCTTCCAGTAATGCCTTTCAAAATTCTCGTGTATCTATCTTCTTCTACTGTGTGTCGTGTGGATACCTTTGTCACCATTGCCTTCACAGGGTTATCAGAGCCTAATTGGCTATTTCTCACCTTATACTCTACATCTTCAAACTGCATGGTAATGAGAAATGAATGTAACTCACTGATTTCAAAGCACACATTTGCCGCAGTGACACGGTTCAGATTATCCGATCAAACGATCAGATAATCCACATTTCAACTTCGGAAAATAGGGCCTAAAATAAAAGTTGAAACATGGACCATTCAATCTTAATCCAACGGTCCAAATCGGCTAGTGCGAAACTGCACGAATGCATGTATATAATTCATTTCCCTAATTCTGTGTCATATATATATGCCAATGTTTTAAAAATCGAATCAGAGATCAAACCAGTTAGATAGATATTCGGATCATGAATCAATTGGTTTAACCATAGTTGAACAATATGACAAATAAAAAATATTAATAAAAGAGATAAATAATGAAAAATAGAAATTGGTTGAATCAACTACGGTTCAATCCTGGCTCATTCATTCTATGTTCAACCAGTCTAAGGTAGAAACACGAATAAATAAACCGGCAAATTGACTGGTTTTTTGTTCAACTAGTTGGTTCTGTTTTTAGAACACTAATATATGCAGCAAAGAGATGCACATTTGAAACCATAGAATAATACTATTTAGTACTATAGTACCTTTAGAAAAATGGGGAGGGGGCCATTTTGGTTGATATCTGAATCTTCAACTTCTATATCAATCTCTGAAAACCTATTCCTAAAGTAAGCATTCCTGCTTGCCATCATCATGGAACCATTTGATGGAGGTAACGTTGATATGTCAACAATCTCATCCTCTACCCCAATTTCCATGATTTCAAAATGTTAGAAAAAACTAATTTGAAGCAAAATGTGGAATAAAATTTAGATATGTTGAGTTGAGTCAACTACATTTAACCAACTAGCTTTCATATATTTGTAGGAAGCATTTCGGTTGGTATGACACTTACTTTGCATGGCAAGGTTATTGGTGAGTATGGTCCTCACATGCCATTTCAACCATTAACATATTTTTTTAGTATGATTTCAACCATTATGATATGCATACAAACATGTCAAGAAAATGAATAACATTTTGTTTGGTACAACGTGAATGTTTAAAAAACTCGTTTATGTCAGATATTTCAGCATTTAGTTAGATAGACGTCACTCATTGGCTTGGTTTTTCCATATTATAGTAACATTTCTTGGTCATCATACAAACATTTCTTTGATAAAAAAAATGGGGAGAAAAGAACGTGACTTCAATTAAACAGTTATACCTCGGATGATGGAAATATTCACTTAGAAAAAAATGTGAGATAAGAGTAATATTACATGACTTGGTCCGCAATTATACCTTAAGGATAGAGACAAATTTAAAGTTGCGGACAGATTTTAAGAAAGAACTTAAAAAAAAAATTGTGTAACTTTCATCTAATGTAACCATCTACATAGTAGTCTTTTTTATTTAGCCGAGACTTGAACCATACTCTTTTAATTCATTAATTTCATTTTACTCTTAGTATGATGTTTTTTTTAAACTAAGACAAAATAAAAATGTGCATTAATCAAATGGTTCTTTCATTTTACACCTTTACGTGTAGTTTTGATTTTTTTGGGAGCTCCTTTGGTTGCCACCTTTCTTGGAGGTGGTGACAACAATGTGGTCTCCGGAAACGCTAACAACCGCAAAGCCTCTTTGATTTTTAGTTTCATTTGGAACGGAACTCTTTGGAGACGTTCTTGGATACCACGCCACTCCTCCGCGACCGAAAACAAATCTTCATTACTTTGTTCTTCACCCATATACAACTTATGCCAATGCGGGTGTATCTCATCCAATCGAATGAGCTTGTTGTGACGGATTTTCATAGCAATGAAGCATGCACAAGGTAGGCCATACAACGTCCTTTGAACACAACCACAAGTTTTCTTCTCAATGCACAAGGTTTTCCTAGCACGCTCTTCTTCCACAAAAATAAAATTCATGGCTTGTCTAGACACGTGACCCCCCAACCCGGAGTACAAAGTGACATCTTTGTACCTATGTTCCAAGACCGTAACACTCCTACCAAACGATGATTGTATCTCCCCAAATTGGTTTGCCAACATCTCATCTATTTTTTGCCAACAAGTACCCAAATCACCTTTGGAGGTGGACAAATATTCCTTCACCACACCATGAGCTCCTTCAACTCTATTCGTGGTCCTACACCCAAGATGTAACACAAGGTCCGTCCATGCCCTCACTAGTTTGTCCTTAAAAGGGTTCAATATGGTTTCTTGAACATAGTGAAGAAAGTTTGGATGATCCTTACAAGCATCTTGGAATTCCACTAGATTACCCGCATATAACTCTTGAGTAGGAGATTCAACCAATTTTTCTCATGCATCAAATATGGTATCAACCAACTTACCATGCTTCTCCTCGTCGACAATCTTCTTTTGCACATCCACCACAACAACATTCTGTTTAACTTTGCCATCGGTGATGATTCTTGATCTAACATTTTTGCCAACATGGAAATAACAAAGTATTGCACTACTATCGGGGAGAACATTTTTTACGGCATTCATCATACCCGTGTCCCTGTCGGTCACTACCACCTTAGGCATATCACTATTTGGTCCAAGAATTTTAAGCAACATTTGCAAAGCCCACGTAAAGTTATGCTCCTTCTCTGACGTCATAAATGCAAAACCAACCGAATATGTCAAATAGGTTGAGGTGACTCCAACTATTTCAAACAATGGCATCCTATACAAGTTGGTTTTGTACGTGGAATCCATTATCAAAACAGTAGGAAAATTGTTAAACAACTTTACCGATATTGGATGAGTCCAAAATATGTCATGAACGGTTTGACTTTCCTTTTTTTCTCTTACGTAATAAACATATCCATTTTCTTCCAACTTTGTGATTAGATATTGCATCTCCATCAAGTCACCCCTTTTTGCCTTTTTGAATTTATGACGTTCATTGTAGACTTGCTTGATATTTGTCATGGACTCTTTCCTTTTGTTCTTCAAATTTGTCAAAATATTTTTTGGTTTCACCGAAGAATCGGTCAAGTCATGTATAATCTTCTTGTCGTCCTCCGTTAATCTTCCGGCAAGAAGGTGCCCTGCTACATACGGCACAATCTCATGGTTGTGAACGCCATTAAGAATAGCCAATTTCCAAGCATTGTCTTCCCTAACAACATATCCATGCACCTTGAACAAACACCCACATTTTCTTGATCCCATTCCTTCATGCTTCACTTTAGTCTTCGGTACTTTGTGCTCGCCGCTCCGTTCACAAACCAACTCCAACATAGCATTTCTTCCTTCACAAGATCTTCTAATGATGACCGTAAATCCAGCCCTATTTGCTTGTCGACGGACCCAATCGAGCAATTCATCTTTATCTTTCCATGTGTCTCGGGTTGAAAAGAAATGAGCCGTGTCCACTACGTTGTCACGAAGTTTCCACACATCGAAATTGACGCTTGAAGCCTCAACTTTAACGGAAATTTCAACCTTAGCGAGAGCTTCAACCTTAATGGAATTGACAACTCTAGGTTTTCGATCACCCGGATCATCACCCGCATTCTGAACATTATCTATAAATAAACAACATACAATTACTAAACTAATTAATAAACATGTATCTAATATCATATAATAACATAAACAAACAAAAAAAACAAAAGAAAAAAAAAATTGGAAAAAAAATAAAATTTGGCTGTGGCTACTGCCACTTAGAAAATTTTTCAAAATTTTCTAAGTTACCAGCGGCAGTTAACAGCCGCTCACTCCCAGCGGGAGTTAACTGCCGCTAAAACGCGTGACAGTACAAAAAAAAACCAGAAAAATCAATCAAATGTAATGGATTTTAACGTTGTAATACCTGTTCTTTGATGCATTTTGTGTGTAGAAACGTCTTAGCAATCGATCAGCAATGATTTTGAGGCAAGATTTTCACACAAAATTTTGAAATGGGTTTTTTTTTGGGTTATGGTATAGGAATGAAATGATGTAAGGTGATGAATGAATAGGTGAGGTAGTTAACAACCGCTGGGTCCCAGCGGCAGTCAACTGCTGACGGATCTTCCAGCGGTAGTTAACTACCGCCAGGGCATTAAAGTCATTTACTTGTGTCAATTGGAAGTATTCATTGTCAAAAAAGCAATTTTCCCGTTCTTATTAGTAAGTCCATTTGAGAGGTCATCTATATCTCATTAGGTTAGCTACACTTAAAACAAAAGAACGTTCCATCAATAAGGCGGCATAAGCATCTCTCAAAACCTAATTCTCTGAAGTCTCCTCCAAGTCTCCATGGATTCTGCAACTATTCAAGGTGATGTCAATTAATATTGTTTAATAATATCTTATATTTCATATATATGATTTTGGTCCTTTGTTAAAACTCTTTCATTTAATTTATGAACAATACAACTAAAAAAGAATAACACACGTCTATATAGTTTTTTTTCTGTTGAAGATCATCTATATAACTAAATATTAGTACGCGTTTGGTTTTGCGGTGACCAAAATCGAGTTTCATAGAATTAATTTTTAATAAAAATGAGTTGAATTTAAATTGAATTTTAAAGCAATGAAATGAAAGGAACAATAACATATTTCTGTTTCCTTCAAAAACATATTTTTGTTAATTTCATTGCTTTAAAAAACTAAAACGGACGCAACATAGGATCATACGACATCGTTTTCATCACACGCAGAGCCAAATTCTGAACTCAAGTTCGAAGTTGAAAGCTTCATCCTCCATACGGCGTCCTTCCGAATCGGTTTCGAATCTGCGATATACTGTTAACATATCAGCTTCCACTAGGTACCTCATAATCATTAAATTTTGCTTCTTTTATTTATTTAAAATTCATAATCAAATACAAATTTTGTAAATGTATTCTGTTGTGTGTTTAGATTCTGAAATTATTGACTAGTTTTTAGTATTTTTCATTTGTTATTCCAGTAGCTAGCTATGTAAATCACTCTTACAGTCTGAACTTTGAACTTACCTTATGATTGATAATTGATTCATTTTTTATATGCATTTGCATTATAAATATTATAAAAGAGAAATAATAATCTGGTCTTGATCTTATTGCATGTTTCGAATCAAGGTGAGTTTGACGAAATCATGGTGCTACCATAATTTTGTTTAAACTCTATAAGTTTGGATAAACGGTGAATTTGTAGAAGCGCCAAATCGTAGGTTTTTTCAAAATCGGTGGCATTGTGAGTTTTAGAAGCTGTTTCAAAAAAATCACGGTGGCACGCTGTGATTCTACCAAACTCATCATTTGTCCAATTTAACCAGCTGCTTATGCTTAGTTTGCAAACCTAAGGTTCCTTGATAATATGATGAAACATTTTTAAAAATAGGTAATACTACGGCTCTGTTTGGTAAAAAAAAATAGTGAATAGCTGATAAGCTAGCTTGTAGAGGATAGTTGATAAACTAACTTATAGCTGATATAGTGGATAAGTGAGCTAATTGAATTTGTAGTGTTTGGTAAAATTAGCGGTTGAACTAGCTTATAAGTATACAATGGCAAAAAAAAAAAAGATATATTTAATTATTTTCAATTAAGGCTACGAGGGTAAAATTGAGATAAAAAAATGATAAGTTATAAGCTACTTGAATTAGCTGATCATAAAACACTATACACTAGTAAAAATAACCTATAAGCTCGTGAGAAAGTGACGGTTACCAAACAGGTCATTTTTTAGTCAAATGAGCTTATAAGACATAAGCTATAAGCTCAAATATGTAGCTTGCCAAACAGGCCCTACATATGCATTTAAATATTGATACTTCTTAGTTGTCACTTTTGCTTCAATTGTTTGGTCTTTGGAGCATTGATCCTTTTGTCAGGTGTTGTGAATTGATACATCACTTTCTCATTTGTTGCAATGGTTTTGTTCTTTCCTTCAGCGTGTCTGCTTGCTTTCTTTCTCGTTATGTTTCTTTGTGTCCTTATGTTCTATTTTTTTATTTTTTTGCTCAGAAACTGAATATGTCTGTTATTTGCAGTTAGCTGTTCCTGTATCCATTTGAAAAGGACTTGTCTAAATTGATAAGATTCTTGGCCGTGAGATTTCAGAGTCATCTGAGAGTGGAAAGGTTGCGAATGGTAAAGAAACTAGTGCTGAAACAAACTAAGATGAGATAACTTATTAAGCTCTTTTGACGACTCAACTGAAAAGGCTGTTAGCGAAGGGGCAGTCGATGATTATTCTAAAGTTGAAAGCGAATTAAATGATCTCAAAAATGGAGACACAGACACGTGAAATAGGAAGTACCAGCAGTGACACTTCTATCAGTCAGTCCAACAAAGATGAATCCAACTCCGTCAATGATGAATTGAATAGTGTATTGAATGTAAATAAATTGGACATAGGAGAGGTTGATGCCGGAAGAAGTTCATTTGGGATTGAAGAGGATCCTTCTCCTATTGATGACGGACATTTGACAGTTTCGCCACAAAAGGTATCTTTCATAAAAATTCTCATGATATTCTATTCTTAAGCTTATACCCAGTCAAAGAAGTTATGCTTATATTCAGCTCTCAAGCTTCTTTCTATATTTAATATCTCCAAACATATGAAATGTGTAGAATACAGAAAACTTGTTGAATGTTCAAAAACTTTCTTATTTTGTCTTATGAATATTGCATGTGCAAACTTGAAATATATGGCTGTGCGCTTCTTTTCTTTAGACCTAATGCTGAACTCGATGAGATTCGATACTGATAGATATCAAATTCAGGAGAAAGAACTCATTGATGAAGTAACTGTAAGAAGTTCAGAAGTGGAACATCTTGAACAAGAATTGGAACTGATGAAAGCTGCAGCTGAAATGGCATTTAATAACCAACAGTCTGTTGACTTCTACCTTGACCAGTTGACTGAACAAATACTTGCCAAAGGAAATCACCTTTCGACTTTGGAGTCAGAATGGTAGGTCAAAGTGTCTCTATCACTCTATGTCATTTACCACAAATCTCTCTTTTTAACACTCTCTTATTGGATGAAATCAATGTATGTCCCACCGCTTTAAGTGAGACCCATTTCGAAAGTGTGGGATCCACCTTGATTTAAGCCAATAAGAGACTAGGTGTTAGAGAGAGTGTTGCTAGCACTACTCTAGAGTTATTCAGTGTTCAACTTTTCCCTTTCCAATAAAGAAGAAATTGACATATACATGCACATACAAACGTAAATGTATGAATGCGTGCATTTGTAAGATGAAACCGACATTTCATAAGCACAGAATTGTTATCTTTCTTTTCCTACAAGA
The DNA here is from genome assembly GCF_051527215.1 of Medicago sativa. Taxonomy (NCBI): domain Eukaryota; kingdom Viridiplantae; phylum Streptophyta; class Magnoliopsida; order Fabales; family Fabaceae; genus Medicago; species Medicago sativa. The sequence continues at coordinate 59,957,676 of NC_140751.1, read as the reverse complement.
GAGTTTGAGCACTGAAAAGATTGTTATATTCGATGAATTTCAATGTGGTGCAGGGATGCTATAAGAAACCCCTTGGAAGAGAGAAAGAGCACTCTTGAGGAGTCTCTATATTCAAGCAGTCCAGATGCACGTGTAATGCTCCAAAAGTTGAGAGAAGTGCAGCAGGAAGAAAATTCCATTTCATATGAAATTAGAAAGAGGTGCATTTCCAAATTCCAAGTATAGTTCATTTTACTTTTTTACCCGAATATACATTATAAGCCTCTTCTTACAAGTCGTTTCTAGACACATTCATCGAGTCGCATGTTTTACAATTTTGTTTCGGAATTGGTGGTTCATAATATACAGCTTTTTCTTTTATCATCCTTCTTGATTCCCATCAAGTATTGCTTAAATGAAGATTGTTGTGTTCTATATGCTTCCTAGAAAGAGTCAAGAGACTTATAAAAAGAAGTCTTGCACCAGTGCAGCAAGCTTCAATATTTGGGGGAAAAGTGTCATTATATATCCATTATATCTTTACTTTGTAATAGAATCACAACTACACCGGATTCACCTAATATAATAGACCAAGTGTGTCAAAATTTCAACTGATTTTAACTTAATTATGTAATGCTTTCAGTATATCGATGTCATCGTGTGATCATATTTACCAGGATGATGAATATGCCTTATTGACTTACATTCTCTCTTTCTCTCACCAGGGAGGAGGAACATTCAAACCTTCTTGCAGATCTGGAAAAGCAGCAGAAAGTAGCATCTAGGAAATCCTATACTCACCGTATTGAGGAGATAACAAAAAATAGTCGCAAACAAGATGCTGATATTGAGAGGATCTTAAAAGAAACTAGGGAGGTTCAATTGGAAAGTAATTCTATCCATGAACGCTTGCATCGGACATATGCTGTTGCTGACGAAATGGTCTTTAGGTATGAAAGTTTTTCTTGTATTTGTAACAGAGAGATGAAGAGACAATGTAGCACCATGTGTTTGTAGAGATGTTGCTATGTTTTTTTTTTTTTTTTTTTTTTTTGTATCTTTCATGGTTGATTTTTTTTGCCAAAAGTAAGCAATTTACAATTTGTTTCATATTCTTACCTCTGCAGGGAAGCAAAGAAAGATCCCACAGGACAGCAGGTTTATAAGCTCCTGGTAAACATCCATAAAGGTTTCGAACAAATATCCGAGAAAATTCTGGCAGCTGATAGAATTAAAAGAGAAGTATCTGAATATGAAATGAAACTGGCAGCCACACCTTCCACTTCCAGAAGCTTAGATTTGAGCAAGCTACAATCTGATCTTGGTGCCGTTATTATTAGGGAAGATGAACCCCTGAATAGCAGGCACAGTTGAGTAAAGCTGTTTACGCAACTCATTAGAAATTTACAAACACAACCTCAGAAGCTTGGATATGAGCAATTTACAAGCTGGTCTTTATGCCATTGTTAAGGAGAATGAATATCTTGATCCACAGTTACAGGATAGATGAAAGTTATTTTTCAACAATTTATTGAAACAAATAAAACAGTCAATTACCAACCCTGCCTTTTTTATTCTTCAAAATTGATAGAAAATAGAAATACAACAAGAATTTTCATTTTTCGGATTGGTTTGAATGGTTGAGTTTCATGTTTGTTCTTGGATTTTGTTTATGTTTTAAATTAGGCCTAGAAGTGTTGGAGGCGTGTAGCTGACATTTGTAATACCAGAGGATTCAAATTTGTTTTTTATACTCATTTTTTCTTTTTTCTTTTTTATGGAGGATTCAAATTTATTGTTAAACTCACTTCCACGTAAATGTATTTAAATATAAATAATTTTACCTTAAATTAAGTTTTTTTTTTTTTGACAAAACCTTAAATTAAGTTTTAACTATCAATTTTCATCACCTAAGAGTTAAATGCAACATGAATGATTGCAAATATGCAAGTTCTTTTTATTTTGGCGCGCTAGAAAATATGGAGCACTGGAGGATCACACACCCTAAACATCCTCAGGACAGCCATCGATTATTCCTAAAATATGAAACTAAGTACTATAATATTCCAACGGTTCGGTCAAGCAGAAAGAACTAGACTTTCACAACATGAGGAATTAAGGGTTAAATCTTAAAAAGAAGTGATGCTCAAGTTTAATATTGTCTCAAATATAATTATATCATGTGGAGAGAGCTTATATAAAAAAAAATTAAAACTATTATTGAATAATTCACAATGTTAAAACACATTTAATAAAAGTGCAAAGGAAAACAAATTATGCATTTGATTTGCTAAATTGCAGGGGATAAGATTGAACAATTTTTCTTTGTACTATGTTTGGTATAAAAACTAGTCATGAAACTAGACAAAACAAACAACAAATATATGTACAAAAAACATGATTTTTTTGTCTCTCACTAAGTGATGAAACAACTTTTTGTTCAAAATACAACTTATCAAATATTATATTTTTATCTCTTTATGTTTTAGTTATGTTTTGTCATGTCCTGTCTTGTCATACCCGATACTGTTTTGTCTAGTACTTTTGGGAATCAAATTCATCCTAAAATTACCTCGTATAACAACGCCAATCCTTCACCCTCACGCACATCTAACGATCCAAGTATCAAATATTTGTGAGATAGAAAAATATTTTTAATTGATTTTTTTTACTAAATTTTTATTTGATTATTTTATTATGCTTATTTCTTAGAACTATATTTCCAACCCGAAATTTGTTAGAAAGTTTCTCTTTAAACACCCTATATTGCTAAAAAAATGCAACTTCCGTTGGATAAACGACAGTTAACTGTCGTTCGACTTTTTAAGATATGTCCAATTATGTTTTAAATCAGTTTAGTCGATTTAAAAAGTTCTTTGAACGATAGTTAGCTATCGCAGGTGGTATTTTTATCAGTTTAGAGTGAACTGAGAGCAAACCATGGGTACCTAAAAAGCAATTTCCAATTTGCAATTAAACTATGAGCAAGGCCCAAACCGAGATGAGCCTTATACCTCTAAACGACGTCGTTGCAAATCCATGGTTGTAAACCCTAAACCCTAGCAAATTTCTTGAACAAAACACAAAACACACACAAATCCTTCAATCTCTCTTCTTCACTCTCCAATGGCGCCAGCAACTAAGAAAAAACCTTCAAAGCCAGTCAAACCTCAAAAAGCCCCAAAAAAAGTTCAAATTGTTCCAATCAAAGATGATTCCACTTCTGAATCCGAAGAAGAAGAAGCACCACAGCTACAACATCTCGAACTCGATGGTTCTGATTCTGACTTATCTTCTGATGGTGATGATCAATTAGCTGATGATTTTCTTCAAGGAAGCGATGAGGAAGAGGAAGACGAAGACGACGAAGGTGTGTATTCTTTCTTGTATATGCTTCTGCAGATATTCCATTTTCGTGTTTTGATGATTGTGTTTATGTTTTGTAGAGAAAGGTTCGGATTTGGAATCTGGGTCGGGTTCGGATGAGGATGATGATTCCGAATCGGGTGAGGAAGATATTGCTAGGAAGTCTAAACTTATTGATAAAAAAAGGGAGAGAGATAGCAAGGCAGCTGCAGATGATTTGCAGACTAATATTCAGACTAATATTCAGGATGAGTCTGATGAGTTTACATTACCAACTAAACAGGTTTCTTTTTTATTTTTTTAAATTTTTTGATTTTGAATGCATGTTATGACTGTTATTGTGTTATGGGTTTTACTTAAATTATTAGAAAATTAGTAAATTTAATTATTAGTTTGTAGTGAAAGTTGCAATCCAATACAAAAGCCAATTTTTTTTCGACGGTATGTTTGTCTTAGAGTTATTTGAGCTTATCTATTGTCATAAGTTTTGTGAAGAACTTAAGAAAACAGGTTATGGCATTGTTCTTAAGCTGTTTTCAACTTATTTTTAGGGCCGTTTGAATAGTTTATGAAAAAACAGCTTATGCAGATACAACTTAGGTCAGTGAGAACTTATGAATTAACATAAAACCTTATTTATTTGCATAAGCTATTTTTCATAAGCTAACAAATAAGTCAATCCAAACTGACCCTAATAAGTTCTCCAAGATAGCTTATGAAAACAACTTATAGCTCATACAAAAAAATTTAACTTTATTATCTTTTATTATAGAAATAACTTATACATAAGTGCTTATCATGATAAACACTTTGGCTATAAGATGCAAATAAGCTGATTAGACCAACATGACCCGAGTCAAAGTCAATTCTGTTTCAAGGTTATCAAACAAACTAAAATCAAATTTATATTGAAGAAAATTAGTTTTGACATCGGTTACTGTATACTTGAACATTGCTAATCTTAACAAGTGTGAAATCTATTGAACTTGGAATTTTACATTTAATGTTGTAATGTGTGGTAAAATGGTCATCTTTTAACTGTTAGGAACTTGAGGAAGAGGCTTTGCGTCCCCCAGATCTTTCCAATCTACAGAGGAGGATTAAAGACAGTAAGTTTAACTTTCTCTGTCAATTGACTGTGACTTCTGCTGTGAACAGTTTTCGAGTTGTTTTCTGAGTTGTTGAAATTGTTTATTTGTTTTTGTTTTTCCAGTTGTCCGTGTTCTTTCCAATTTTAAGGCATTGAGACAGGATGGGGCGACGAGGAAGGATTATGTTGATCAGCTTAAGACCGATATACGTTCATACTATGGATACAATGAGTTTCTAATCGGTGCTTTAGTGGAGGTGTGGATAATTATGATATTACGACCTCTGCTTTGAACTTTAATTTCATTGATCACCCCATCCTGTTTTTACCATATACCTCTAGGTTCTGCTTTGCATTAAAGTTGTATTTTCTTTTGTCGCAGATGTTTCCAGTTGTTGAACTGATGGAACTGATTGAAGCCTTTGAAAAGCCTCGCCCTATATGTCTGAGGACAAACACTTTAAAGGTTGCATGTCTATTTCTGTCACTTTGGGTTGAGTTGTTAATGTGAACTTATCCATGTTCCCAATTGAGCTTATATATTTGTCTTCTGAATATAATCAGACACGAAGACGGGATTTGGCAGATGTCTTAATAAACAGAGGAGTAAATCTGGATCCTCTCAGCAAATGGTCAAAAGTAGGTTTTTATGTCTCTGTTGGCTTTCCTTTGTCTTTCTTATGTTACATGAATCCAAGTAACAGTTTCTAATACCAGATAAATTTGTTTCTATGCATAGGTTGGACTTGTTGTGTATGATTCTCAAGTACCAATTGGTGCCACTCCAGAGTACATGGCTGGTTTTTACATGGTAGGTGTTTTTCTGCTGTCGTAGTTTATTGTATTTCATTTAATATTACACACTACACTTAATACTGTTTTTGTTTTTAACTTGCAGCTTCAAAGTGCTAGTTCTTTTCTGCCTGTGATGGCCTTGGCTCCTCAAGAAAAGGAGAGGATTGTTGATATGGCGTAAGTGATAATTCTTTGCTTGCTATAAATCCAAGCTGTGTCCAAATGTTAGAGAACCTATATCAGTTGTCTATGTGATTTGAACCAGTCATACAAATTTTCCATGGTGTTCTGAGGCTATTGGTGCCCATGATAATTTACTGTTTCATACTAGAATTATACTCGTGCAAGTATGTAACTGTTTTTTTATGCATGTTTTCTGACAAATTAGATAAGAAAAAGGCTTACCTTAAACGTCTTTAGGATAAGTATACCTTGGTAAATCATCTCTTGAATAACTGCCTCTTTCTCTTTGTTACAATACAATTTTTGACATTTAACCGATGTCCATGGAAATTGACTCAAGCTTCACTTGTCTTGCTTGTTGCGTGTATTCAAGCATGCCATTGTGCAGTATCCCTTTTAGATGGATGGCCTGCTGCAAGTATGAAATGGTGCGCTGTTGGTGGCTGCGATATTTACCTTTTAAAAAAAGTTAAAAGAAATAATAATAATTGGTGGCAGCTATTTGATTCAAAATTCTAAATCAGTATTTAAGAGTTATAATCCTTAGTTCCGTTTGAGTTTTAACCTTTTGCCACGACCTATTACTTATTAGGCTGCCCTTATAACCAGTTCTGTTCTTGTCCAAATACACATGGAGAACGCTTTCTGTTCATGAGTTTTCTCAAAATACACATGGAGATTTGGAAGATGTAATTTTTTATTTTTAACACAAGCTCATCTTGAACATGCTTTTTTTCTTGCAATATTTTATTATCACGGTCAAGACATTTTTATGCTTGTTGCAGGGCTGCACCTGGTGGTAAAACAACTTACATTGCTGCTCTAATGAAGAACTCAGGTATATATATTATTTTCTCTGTTTCCTGTGCATTACATGATGCATATTAATTTTTGGCACATAACAGATTATAAAGCCATAGCAGTGTAGCACTGCTTCATATTTATTTAGCCATTATTGTGGAAGGATACCATATTATTTCTCTAATGTTTGCTTGAACTACAATTTTATTTTTTTTATTTTTATAAATTTTCGCTATTATCAAGTGTACTTGGAGAGAATGTTGTGTTCTGTATGCAGTGCAGCTGAAATGTGTTCCGTAAAAAAATGATCTAATAATCATGCCCTTTTGCAGTGCAGCTTCTTTTTTGTTTGTGTTCTTCATTCTAAATAATATCCGTGCTTCCTTCTGTTTTCAAAATATGTTGTGGGCTAGATTTGAATTACTTAAATTTTACGTAACTATTTGCATCGAGAGAAACTAGACATTTTAGTTCATTTTGGATTGTAGCTCTATTACAAGTCTCAGTTTGAAGTTTCAACTAGTGGAGGTGCTTTCTCTGCATAGTAGGTCGTGTTGTGCTATAGCTCTACTCATTAGTGCATAAGTACGCTTTCAGCATCACCTTGGGTCATTCTTATCAAGTTGTGATGCTATAAATTTTTTTTTAAAATCCTTGAACTTAAAAATAAAATTAAAAAAGAAGATTTAAATCCTTGAACTTAAAAGTTTGTGCATATTCCTCCTTAAGGTATTATTAATAGTTTGTGATCTAAGAATTTGAGTTTTAACTAATTGCCTATCATTAGTTAATCTCAATTTTTTCACCATTGTTTGTTAGTAATTTTATGATTTGAGTAATCAGTTGTTATTTTTTTATCACAGGAATAATTTTTGCAAATGAAATGAAGGTGCCACGACTAAAATCTCTGACTGCAAATCTGCATAGGATGGGTGTATCGAACACTGTAGTCTCCAACTATGACGGGAAGGAGGTTAGCATCTTTTTTCCACATTAATCGCCGACTCCACTGCTGTTAGATTATATTTCCACACTGTTTGGTTTTCTATTTGACCATTCATCCAGCTCTCTGTCTTACTTATAATTGTTCAGTTTGCAAATTATTTTTATGCTTTGTTTACACATTTTTGCTGGACAGAAAACCGAGTCTTCTTTTCCCTATAATAAGCAAATCATTGACATTATAATCTACTTTATGTACTGGGAGATTTATTTGTTACAAGAAAGAATGCTACTGTAGGATGCCGGGGGCTGCATTTAGATGATAAGCCCTTGTGTTCACTATTATATTAAAAATAGTCCTTTTGTCATTATACAAAATGGTTGTATGTACTTATCACTGGAAAATTACTCCCTTCTGGTCACATTAGTTTCTCAACGAATGTCCATTTTGTAATTATTATTATCATATTCTGCACCAGTGATTCAAGTAGCTCCCATTTTCAGTCTTATAATGATCTTGCATGTGCCACAACACCTAGCTTATTGTTTACATTTATGCTTTTATTTTTCAGCTTCCAAAGGTTCTGGGTTTCAATTCGGTTGATAGGGTATTATTGGATGCGCCTTGCAGTGGAACTGGGGTAAGAGATTGCGAATAATAAGATCAAGATTTTTAGTATTTCTTGTCTGTGTTTCTTTTTCTTGAAGAACCAAGAAAGGCACTTAAACAATTTGCGTCTGCAGGTTATATCCAAAGATGAGTCGGTCAAAACTTCAAAGAACTTGGAAGATATAAAGAAATGTGCTCATCTACAGAAGGTAAATTAGTATTTGCTGAAGCTTTTGTTTGGGACTATGACTATGAGAGGAATAAAATATGTATCTTATTTTTACGTGTTAATAGTATTCGTTTAGCTTTTCATCCAAGAGGAACAGTTCCTTGAACTCAATAAATTTCTTTAAAATTGTTTTTTCTTGACTGATATGCAAAAAAGAAAACGGAGCATATTTTGTTGCTTCTTCTGATTTTATGCCCCTCTACCAGCGTACAAGTAATCTGCATTTGAAGGACTAGATTGCTGTTTTCATTTTCAACTTGTGATTTTATGCCCCTCGAATAACTTATTTTATTTTTGAGATTCAATCAGGATCAACTGGCCGTAGTGAAAATATAAAATTAGTTGCATACTTTTTGCGCTCTTGTACTTCTTCGCTAATATTCAATAATTTCCTTTTTCTTTTGTAGGAGCTCCTTCTTGCTGCAATTGACATGGTTGATTCTTATTCAAAATCTGGGGGATACGTTGTATATTCTACATGCTCAATCATGGTTGCTGAGGTTTGTTTTTCAGTCGCAACTTGCTTTCATGTTTATATGCTTGCTTTTCCATGTTCTACGTTTCTAATTTTTTTTTTTCTCTTAAATATTATTCAGAATGAAGCAGTTATTGATTATGTGCTCAAAAGGAGGGATGTAAAGCTGGTTCCTTGTGGACTTGACTTTGGACGTCCAGGGTAATGATTGTTATCCCCTTACAGCATTGTTTTGATTTTTAGGAATCGTCTGTATCGTGACATTTATTCTCTGTCAGGTTTACAAAGTTTAGGGAACAGCGTTTTCACCCTTCATTAGATAAGACAAGACGTTTCTATCCACACGTACACAATATGGATGGGTTTTTTGTTGCAAAGGTATGATATATGCTTATTTTTAGTGAGCTTTGATTTTTCTTGTTCGCATTCACTTCTAAATTTGAATGTATGATCACTCTTCAGATTGATTCCCCATAAAATTGTCTTTTAGTTTTAAATTTATCCAGTAATGATTTTGGATACTAGTAAAGCAAACCAACAAATTTCTAGATTGATGAAATTATTTGTACAAGATGGTAAACCATTGAGGGCTATGCTCTTAGTTTCATAGCTATTGTTGACATGTATAGGATATTATTGACAATGTATGTTTTGTATAGTTTCGTGGGTACTGGTTTAGTTTGATAAAGGATATTTTGAAAAGTAGAAATGATAAAATAATTATCTTATTGCTTTAACATTCTCAAAATATCTGAGGTGTTTTTGTTGTTCGAGTTGGTCCGTTTCAAAATATCCTCGGTGTTCAGCGCTTGATATTTTCATTGTGTAGTGGTGATTTTAAAGACACCGATTGCAGAATGTGTTATTGGCTCACGGGCGAAAGTACTATTAGTTTTAATATTTTGATTTGATATCTTTCAGTTGAAAAAAATGAGCCACCCAAAACCTGCTGCAACATCAGAAACATTTGAAAAGGATGAAAAAGAAACCGAGCTTGTGATGGACGACGATGAACCTAGTAATGGCGTTAAAGAAAATGGCAAACATTCTTCTGAACCTGAATCCAAGAAGAGGAAGAAAGATAAATTCCCATCAAAACCAAGTAATGATGTAAAAGCCAATGTCAAAGAAGCTTCTGAACCTGAATCCAAGAAGCGGAAGAAAGATAAATTCCCCTCAAAACCAAGTAATGATGTAAAAGCTAATGTCACAGAAACTTCTGAACCTAAACCCAAGAGGGTGAAAAGGAAACCTCCATCTAGAGAGGAGATTTCAAAAGCCAGGTTAAATGTTTTATTCATATTTGAAAAGAATTTTTTTATATTCAATAAATTTCCAGCAGTTTATGGATATAATTATGTGTAAAAATCTAAGGATTTTGTGATTCCTGCAGAGAGGAGAAGAGACTTGCTTTGATAGAAAAGAAGAGAAAAAGTGGTAAGCAACAGAGACAAGAAAATGATGAATGATCAGTGGCAATACAAGAAGTATTGATGACCAACTGTGCAATTATAGCGCAGAATTGACGCAAGACTCCATCAATATGGGAGTACTGAGGTGTTGCATGTTGAAAGAATGTACCCTGGAGTCGGTGGCATGACCTGATTGAAGGTCCCAGTTTTGTTTTGTTTAAGTTATTTAGCTAAGGCATTTTTAAACATACATCTGTTTATTAAGTTGTAAAATCAGAATGGAGAAAAAAGCTACTTTCAGGCATGAGTTAATTTGATTTCTTTCTTTCTAATGCTTGTCTTCATATCCATTGAACTTGCACCTCCTTATTTGTTATCCTTTGTAAGAATTATTTACACTTGCGTTTAATGATATTGTAAAATTTATAATTGATCATATGATTTAAAGTTTTGATGTTCAACGATTTTTATGTTTGTTGTAATCATTCTTTTGAAAAGCAAACAAGCAATGCTGATATCAAGAAAGGAACACTTCTCCCTACAACAAGAGTTGAAACAACGTTCAATCATTTAGATACATGTATTAGACTATAATTCACTTATTGTATGCAAGTTTATTGTGTGCAAAACTACGGTTAACTGAATCATATATGAATAAGCTTTGCAGCACTGAACCATAAAAAATCAAACCATATTAAATGGTTCATGAACTAAACCACAATTTTGAAAAGATCAATTAACCAAACTTCATTAAGAAAACCAGTTTGAGCTGTTTAACATTTTTTTTATTTTCCTCTCAAACTTAATTAACCAAAAACTCACAAACATAAATAAGTATAAATTACGTGCTCATAATGTTCCTAGCCAAAGATTTCAGAGTTGATTTGCCAAGGAAACTTCTTTTGGGATTAAGTACTCTTTTCTTTTCCATTGTTGCAACTTGCAATGTTCCCTGCCTTCTGCTATGGCCATTTCTTTTTGATTGACCACAAGTACAAACACAACGTGTTTCGCATTTATACAGTCACTTCTCCTCCTGTAACTTTGTATGAAGTAACTCAAGTAAGTAGCACAACTTCCACTTCACATTGATCTTCTTGAGGTATTGTAACCAAAATGCCGAAGACAATTGATAAGGGAGAGGACTTGGAAAGGTGCGGTGACGCTCACTCTAGTGAAAGACCTGTATAGGTCTTCTACCGTGGGATCCCCTCCTTTTTTTTTTTTGTTTTGTTGCAAATCAATTAGAAACCATTAGATATACATGAAAGATATTGAACGACTGTGATGTATAGGAAATATGACCCACTAAAGTTAATATTTAAACATAAATCTCGATTTTAAAAAAAAGAAATGGAAATTGAAATTAAACTTAGGAAGGGTGTTTTGGGAATTGTCACAATTTTTTTTAAAAACCCAGCAATGGTTTTGAAAGATTATATTGAGATTTTATTTTTTGGTTACAATTGCTAAAACATTATAATGGAGTTTGATAATTTTAATTAAACCTCCAAGTTTGTATTCATTTTTTTCAAACTTCACATGACAATATGTTCTTTTATTCAAGCATAACTACACTGCTACTGTTGTATTGTTGAGAAAGGAGAGAAATTCTGATGTCCCCAAAACCTTAAATTAGTTGCTAGCAACATTCTCTAATATATGGAGGGGCTGAAGTACGAACTCGAACACCCCACTTCTCCATGTAAAATGTGTGAGCTCTACTTGTTAAAAAGAAAAAACGAAATCCTGATTTTGCTTCAAATATCAACCGTTATTTAGTTGCTTTGCCAAGTGTCACTCATCTGAACTCCATTCACATTGGATTCACTATCGGGTCAGCAAAAATGGGCCAAATCCCGGGTATTAAACCAACCTGACCCGAGCTACTCCTTGAGCAAGAAAAGCTATAAAACGATACCGTTTTAACCTTCTTCTTCCCCCATAAACCCTAAACCCTAAACTCTCTCTCTCTCTCCTCCATATTTCTGCTACCAAACAACGAAGAGAGAGAATGTCGTTGTCTGAAGATGAATCGATGGCATCGGAGATTGATGAACAAGAACAGAATGGAGGAAGAGGAGTACCCGATTACATCATGAACTTAGAAGACGTTCCTTCAACGCTTCCCACTCATCTTGAACTTCAAAAAACTCGCGTTTTTTGCAATCTCGATGCTCCTCAACATGTAACTATCTATCTATCTATCTATCTTCTCCTTTTCATTATTTTTCTTATTCTTCAGTTCTTTTTTTCTAACTTTACTTTAATTTTTACTATTTTTTTTATAATTTATTTTCATCATTTTGAGTACCCATTTCAGAAAAGTTTCTAACTTCATAACTGGGTACTTTGGAAGGATAAAAATTAGGATTTAAAATTTCACTATGTTTTGTATCTTAGAAGGTTAAGTGTTGTGTTTGTAAGCTTACAATGGTTAAAATGTATATTAGATGTACTTGTTTAGTTAATATACTTCTGTTTGGATAAACAGCTTAATTAAGTGCTTATATTGTTCAAATAAACTCAATTTAGTGCCTATGTATAAGCTATTTCTATAACAGAGAATAAAATGAAGTCAAACGGTTTTCAGATAACATAGACCTATAAGCTATTTTTGTAAGCTATACTATACAACTTATGGATATAGGCCCTGTTTTGCAGCTGATAGCATAAATACCTATCATGATAGGCACTTATGTATAAGCTATTTCTATAAGCACTTTCATAAGCTATAAGCTATTTTCATAAGCTATCTTGGAGAGTTTATGAAAATAAGATGAAAACAATTTGTGAACATGTCATAATCTGCTTTCATAAGTTTTCCCAAACCGTCTCACAGGTGCTTATGCTAGTTGATAAGCCCAAATAAGCAAATTCAAACAACCACATAGGTTGAAAACAGTTTCTGACATTTCCACAAGTTTTTTCACAAATTGTCACACAAGTTCTTAAACCAGAAGATAAAATCAAATAGGCCAATACAAATGCGGCTTAATTGGGTTTCTCTACCTTTATTCCCGTCTTCTCTCTGTATCTGGTTGTTTTTGTTTTTTTAACAATTTTGAATCATGTACAAATTCGTTCTATTGGTGGGTATTGTTTCTGGTTTGATATTTTTGTTTGTTCGGCTTTTTGTTATTTAACATTATTCATGTTTTGGTTTATGCAGACAGATACCATACAATATTCTGGTGCTTATGCAGCATTAGGAGTTGATAACAGTGTACGGTTGGATAACTTCTATCAAAATTTCAAGGTTGAAGTGAAACGCATCACGGATGAAGACATGGAGTTTGACATGATTGGTATTGATCCAGCAGTTGCCAATGCTTTTCGAAGAATTCTCATAGCAGAGGTTATATATTTTTCCACCCCCCCATTTTGTTTTCTGTGATGATTGCATATTTGATTTTGAATATATCGGTCAATTTTATTAAGGTTATATGCTTTATCTTATTCTCAAGCACTTGTTTTGTTTCTATTTTTTCTCGATGTTCATTTTGTATTGAATATTTGATTCATATAAGAATAAAAAGGGTCCTTCAACTGATTATTTAGAACACTAACATTAGGATAGCCAGTGAACTTTTGCCTTTTATTGAGATGGAAGTAGTTTAATATTCATAATTTTTTGTGGATAGCTAATACCATGTTAGTATGTTCGGAAATGGTGATATCTTATGCAATTCTTTTGTTATAGGATGTATTGTTTCATGGAGATGACCAAGTTAATTTCTCTTGTTTATCGACTATTATTTCATGGAGATGATTTCTCATGCAGTTATTTTGTTACACAATGTGCCACTTTTAACAAGAAGAAAATTTGCAACAAGGAAAAAAAAACTCTTAAAAATTAAATTTGTAATAAGCCAGAGGAGTCCAGTCCTATTGCATGGAGGGAGGGATAAGTCATTTAGCTTTGATGTAACTACTCCTGCTATGCATTACATGTTACAGTAGTTTCATTTTCATCTTTATGTATTGATCTTTGCACGTTGACTTCAAGTCAGTTATTACTTTTATGTATTGATCTTTGCACGTTGATTTCAAGTCAGTTGTTAATTATTAGCAATAGTGTAGTTTAAGCCTAATAGCGGTAATCAGATTTTAATTTTTGTCTCCTTTATCGTTTTTATAATTTTAGGTTCCAACCATGGCTATTGAAAGAGTATATATTGCAAACAATACATCACTTGTACAAGACGAAGTTCTTGCCCATAGACTGGGTCTCATTCCTATCGCTGCTGATCCCGACCAATTTGAATATCCAGGTTTTATATCTACACTAACACTTACATGATTGTATTTCTCCTTGATTATCTGACTTTCTTGTGTGATAAATAGAAAATTGGAAATAATATGCATGTTGTTTGGTGGACACTCCTTGTATAACAAGGTTGAATATTTATTATTTGCCTTTCTTTTTTATAAATAGATGGTGCCGGAGGTGAAAACAATGAAAAGAACACAATCGTGTTCAAACAACATGTTCGTTGTGAAAAGGGTCAACCTCGTCTTACCGGTAAATGACTTGAAACTCTTGCTTGATAGTATTTATGCTGCTTTTAATTTCTTCTTCAGCTATTTGACTCCTTGTCTGGTGATATTACAATATAATAAATGCAGTGAAATCAGATACACTGAAGTGGTTGCCTAACGGGAGTGAGCTTATAGCTGAAGGTACCAAGTCAGCTGCTGATCCAAAACCAAAAACATTTACGACTTTTAATCAAAAGTCACTTCCTAAATTCTCCAAAGATCCAGCCCCTTGTAATTTGGATGTTATAGTAGCTAAACTTGGACCTGGTCAGGTAACCCCCCCTTCTCTCTGTTTATTTTCTATTAACACCCACACTAAGGAAGTCAAATGTAGATCTAATGAACTCAGGAACTATAAAACAGGAACAACCCTATCTTAGCAAGTTTGCTATTAATCCAACAGGCTATCAAGTTTAATGATTCAAATTCTGTTGAGTTGGAATTGTGATGCTATGTATGTGTTCTGGTATGTTATGAAATTGGTTTGGTATAGGTGGACGGATGTTTTCTATGCACATAACATTAATTGTGTTTAGATACAATGTTACATGATGAAACATTATTTATGTTATGTACTCCCTAACGGCCTTACCAGTTGAGTTTATGGGATGCCATGAGTCTATGCGGGGGTGTATTGAATTTAACAACCTTGATACGAGTGTTTTGACTTTGAAAACTTGTAATTAGTTGCATGTCCTCCTATAGAAAACTGGAAGTTGTACTTGTTACTGAATATCATAGTTGCTAACCACATACTTTTATAGGAAATTGAACTTGAAGCTCACGCTGTCAAAGGCATTGGTAAGACACATGCGAAATGGTCTCCGGTTGCTACTGCTTGGTATCGAATGCTTCCCGAGGTAGGGAACATCATATATCTTGTCTACTGCTCACACATTAACAGACTGAAAAATTGACAAAACCCTGACATTTGTATGCTTTGCTTTTATTCTCTAGGTTGTACTCACGAAAGATGTTAAGGATGAGTTGGCTGAAGAACTAGTAAGCAAATGTCCAGCTAAAGTTTTTGATATAGAAGATATTGGAAGAGGTAATTCAGTTTTTGTATTTGCACTCCTAGTGTTAGATTTTTATATCTTTCTGTTCTGAACCATGATGGTGAGGTATTATTGGCCAAATTGATTTTGCGTCATCGTTTATTATCAACATCATCTGTGATCTCAAGCTTCCATCTCTTTGGCTTTCTCTTATTTTTGCTGATTTGATTGTTGTGTGCACAGGTAGAAAAAAGGCTGTGGTAAAAAACGCGCGAGCATGCACTCTGTGTAGGGAATGCATAAGAGAAGCGGAAGAAGGCGAAGAAGGGGGAGAAGGGGAAAAATGGACTGATCGTGTATCACTTCGTCGTGTCAAAGATCATTTCATTTGTAAGTATTACGTGGCATATTAAATTAAATTCATGGTATTAGAACTTTTAAATTTCCTGAACATAGAAGAATTTTAGTTGTCCAATGAAGTATTTTTTTTAACGTTGTTGATAGATCAAGATGATAAATAACCGGTGATTTTGACAAATTCAAAGTATAAGAGTGTCTTGATTGTTTGTCTCGGCCTAATATATTTTTACCAGTATTAGTTTAAGATATGTACTTTCAACTAAAAATTGTGCGAATTTGGTTTTGGCCGAGTTTTTATACGGATTACTGTTCCAAGTCCCTGAAATATCTTACATGTGTGTTATTACTTGTTTGTCTAGTTACTATTGAATCAACTGGAGCAATACCCCCTGATGTGCTGTTTACTGAAGCTGTGAAGATTCTGGAAGATAAGTGCGAACGAGTGATCACCGAGCTTTCTTGATTCTTCTTTTTGCTTTGTCCTAAAATGAATGAAAAGGAAAAATTCTGTACATGATCAGTTTGGTTATTATTTTATATTATTTTCTGTGACAAATTGAAACTAATATGAAAGTTCACTCATTGTTGGGATGTGCATGTGACATGTCTATAGACATGATCAGTTTTGTTTGTACCGTCCAAATTTTAGGTGCTTAACATAATTGATTTTATGAAAAAAGGAATGAATGCATTGAATGACATCCGGTTTGAGAAATTGGATTTTGGTGGGATGTTTTTGCACCTAAAGCCACTTGAATATTTTAACTTACAACACCCTTATCCATGTGCCAATATATTTAATTGGTTTTGATCTGTCTAGCTTATAAAACATTGACATCAAGTTAGTAAGCTTATTCGTACACTTATGGAAAAAAATTATGTAGTTTACATAGTTTCAACCACGAACTTAAACTCACCGTAGTGCACTAATGGACAATATAAACTTGGTTTTTTTTTTTTCTGTTTGTGTGTATATAAAAACAAGCTTAGGTGAGTAGGTTTCTAGAAGCTTATCATGGTAGAAATTAAAATTCAAATAAACGAAATTCTAACACTGACAGTGAAAGTTAAATTTACAGTCTTACAAAGTATGAATCAACTTATTACCAATTGAATCAATTTTCGTTGGTTTTGTGTATAATATCAAACTTATGTTAATGTTTTCTTCTTAAAAAAAAAAAAAACAAGCAAAGCTCTCCTAATTGGCAATTTAGTGGATATAAACAAAGCAAGCTGTGCTACCTAACACGTGGCTTACCACCCTAATTATGGACTAACCAATTCATGTGTGTTTTTTTTTACATATACATTACCGAGTTTGTTCCACTTGCATAAAGGAGAATTTGTTTATTTCAACAAAGCAAGGGTGCACATAAAGAGTTAATTAATAAAGGAAAAGTTAACATATATGATTGGCCAGGCTTTAGAAAACTAACATTTGAGATGACGTTTTAATGGTGTCATTAACAAAAAAAAAGGTTTAATTTCTATACACCGTTGTGTCAGCAAATCAAACCAATTATGTCTTACGAATAAAGACAAACATTTTAATTGATCTAAAAGTTACGATTGATTGAACAATGTAAGCTTTTTTTATGTGTTACTGCTATGAAGTTTTCACCGTCGTTTAATAGTGATTGATTTACGTCAAGAAATCTGTAGGATATACAAGATGAGTCCCCTCATCTCGACTGAATTTTCTCCATACGCAAGAGTCCCTTACCACTCACTTGTTCAAGGAATCCAAGTTTCTTACCACTTGAACAAATTTATTGGTTGCATAACATTTAGATTAATAATGTTTATAAAATGAGTGTTTACATGCACACTTGGATTAATTTTAGGGTCCGTTTGCTATGGATAATAAAAAAAGTTATCTTGATTCTCAATAATTTATAGAAGTTGTTTTGCATTTGTTGCCAAAAGAAAATCATTTTTTTATACATTAATCAATTATATATAATGTTTTTTAAAGAAGCTACTCTAAACAATTTCATATTGGAAGCTTTTTTAGATATTCAAATTTGCATTTTTGTAAGAATCGGTAAAATAAGTTGCAATAAACGGACTGTTATTCTTGTGTAAAATCACTTTTATTTTGAATGCAAAGAGCTTTAAGTGAGATTTGTTTTGTTGATACAGAGCTCTAAGTGAGATATCAATCTGTCTTTTGGCCGTTTTGCTATATCTAACTATAATTTAACAATTTTGAATTGGTAAAAGGTTGCATCTATCAACATTTCTTCTTAATTTTTTATTTTTTTTGAAAATAAAGGTTGGAGCAAAGGGAGGATTTGAAGGGAATATATTCTAACTAATTAAGAGCCTTTGGTTTTAGTTGGTTCATTTTTGTTCGTATTTTGTGGGGGATCCATCTTAAACAATCACGTTCTAATTCGCGTTGACTTGGTTGTCATGCACATAGAAATATAGAAACATAAAAGTGAATATAGAAATAAAAAATTATTAAAAATAAGCTATATGTGGTTGGGTTGGTAGACATTCGATTTTTAAAGCCAAAGGCTCAACATAACTTAATTAGGTTTCGATATTTTCAACTCCAAATAATTCATCAAACGAGTTACAAGAAAAAATAGCTTTTTTAGATAAGACTGATCGAGTTCACGATTAGTTTTTGATTGGAACAAATAACGATTTGTTAGTTAGATCTTTTTTAGTAAATAACATTCATTAACACAAAACTTTGTTGCATTTATTCTTACATAATTTTGGTATGTATGATTCTTAACTAAACTACTTATGATTTACTCAAATCTACAATTTTCTCAAAATTTGTTATAACCTTGAAAAATGTATTTTTAGTTAAGTAATATACGAAAAGCACATGAGAGAATGCATTTTAGTTTTGTCCATTAAAAATTACTAAAATCATTAAGGATGAATATGCGAACAAAGTACAAATGTCTAGATTAATAACATACAACAAAATGCATATGAATGTGACAAATCCTATAAATATGAGGAAAATAAAGTAATTCATCGTTGGCAAACAAAAAATAATATTTTTTTTGGATGAGATTGATTGAGTTCACCAATCACAATTAGTTTTTGACCAGAACAAATCATGATTAGTTGGTTAGACTTTTTTCTCTAGTAAAATAACATTCATACTCGACAAAAGTTTTGATGCATTCCTTCTTACATGCTTTTGGTATGAGTTTTAACTAAATTACTCATGATTTACTCAAATCTACAATTTTTTTCAAAGTTTGTTAAATCACAAAAAATTATTTTTAGTTAAGAACCATAAGAAAATCACATAAGAAAATACACCTAATTTTGTCCATAAAAATTGTTAAAATCAATAAAGATGAATCCATGAACAAACTCAAAACATCTAGATTAATAGAATATAACGACAAAATGCATGCAAATATGACAAATCCTATATATATGACAAAATTAAAATGTCTGAAATACTCTTGTCTTTAAATATGTAACATTGAAGACGTCAAAGTCATTATTTTCATCTATAATATTATATATCGAAGTAGATTTGTCAATTTGAACCTAACAAACATCTCACAAGACGGAAAGTAAAAATAATACCGCACCAAAACGATGAACAAACAAAACAATATCACAACAAAATTACACAAGAAAAACTAAATATACGTGAAAGTCAACTATTATTTAAATAAAAGAAAAGAAAAACAATTTAGAATGTTGATTTAAGACAAAATTTGGCCTAAATTACCCCCTTATTGGTAGATAAAGAAGAGACGTGGCTAGGTTTTAGTTTTTTTAACAAAGAAAAATTATAGCATTTCATTACTTAAAATGTGTTCAATACAAAAAGGTGGTTCAATCAAGACCTGGAAACTAGTCGACAATGTGGCCGCCTTTGCTAATTGGTGGACAACCTCATTTGCTTGTCTCCACACAAGCTCAACCCTATAGTTTTCATAAAAACGACTAACTAGAGAATTACAATCTTTCATGATAGATCCAAATTCCGTGTGATCATAGTTATTCTACTTAAAACTATCAACCACCTTCTTTGAATCAAGCACAAAATCCACATATCCTAGGTGAAACTCATGAACCCAATGGAGTGCCGACAATAAACTCAACGCTTCTTCGATGTGCACATCACATTTAGGTTCAAACCATTCCGTTTTTGCAAGGACAAAAGTACCTCCCTCGTCTCTTATACACATAACAATACAGATTTTAGCTTGTTAGACCTATAATATGACTAAATTATTTTTCCTTTCATATCCCCCCAAAATGTTAATATTTGCTATATTATTGAAAAGTTGATGACACTAATTTAATTCCTGAATAATAAATAGTCAAAATGAGTAATTTCAATAAATCCCAAAAATATATAATCCTTTTCACACCAACTGAATTATTACTTAGTTATATTTTAAGACTAAGTTACTATATTTTTTTAAAATAAATCTGGTATCGTACCCAATGATCTCTAACTATCACTTGATTTTCTAAAGGTCAACTTATATTCAATATTTTAATTATCTGAAAGTGTAGAAAAGTTTTTTTTTTTTTTTGAGGGAATGTAGAAAAGTGTTACTCAAATATTGTATGAAGTAATTAATATTAAACAGTTATTATCATAATAAGATTCAATTATTGTAACCAAAAAAAAAAAAGATTCAATTATGTATGAAGTTCAAATATTTTTATATAATATTTGAACTCTTATTTTAAATTTAATTTTTTATGAACATAAATAGTAATTTAATCAGGCACTATATAATTGAGTTCCGCTGCTATTATTACACTATATTTGGTAGTGATGCCAACCTATATTAAATTAGGCAAGACACGATTCCCCCTATATATGACAATTGACACATTAATCACAAAATAAATATATGAGTGAACTACATTAATATTCTGAATTGTTAGGGCACCACCATACACGTGAAAAAGCTTGGAATCCTAGTGACTAGTGTGTCATTTTGGCATTATTCCCTTTTGCCATGTTCCTCTTTTCTTTCCTAATTCCACTTTATTAATTAATCTTATATCGTTGGCCATAAGCTAAAGACAAATGTTAGCATATGTTTATGTTTATGATGCAAATTAAGTAATTTGAGTTCCAAGATTGGGCAAACATTCAACAAACTTTAGGTTGTTGTAGGATTAATTAAAGGAAAGGTAATGAAAAAGTGACATAATTGAAACCAAACATCATAAAAATAGCTTAAGAGATAAGATTTCTTTATGCTTATAGATCATATCAACTTTCAAACATGTGTTATCTTTTTTTGAGCAATATCTAACAAAAAGAATGTGATTTTGATTATAAAATTAATATGGCATCACTACACTCAACTATAGTACATCGATTCTATTTAAATTATATATATGGCTGACATTCTTAACAAAAAGACCTCTAAAAAAAATTATAAACAAAGAGACATTCTTAGCAAAAAGAAATGTAATATTTTCCTAAACGATTAAAAATTGACATGTTAATTTGATATCACGTATTTACTAAAAAAACAAAACTTTAAGACATTATGAATATATATAATTCTTCTCGATTATATATATATATATATATATATATATATATATATATATATATATATGTTGTTTAACATTTATTTTTTTCATCTAATGAGGAGCTTTTTATTCATACTTAACATACCAATGATCTCCCTTCACGTTTAAGTCAATTCATTCATCTCCTGAGTCCTCATGTGTAAGGTTCTTTCATCAGCATACACTTGCACCATCGTTGTTCCATCAACGAGACATGTTGTTTGACCATCACATTGGCTCGAGGACTTTTTATACATGGAACTGATCGAACCATTAACTTTGATACAACCGTTGAGTTATGAATAGAGCTCAAAGAATCATCACACATTAGACGAGAAGAACCACACAAATAAAATTCAACACTACATAAAATCGCACACAGAAGAGTAATTTTGAAACATAAAATCGCACGACCTACACAATGGCTCACAATCTTACATACACTAGTTACAAGAATTTGATGTTCTTGATGAGATTCTAAAAGTAGTTCAAGCAAGAATGTTAAGAAGCAACTCTACCCCTCTCTCCGATCAATGATTAAAGTTCCAACTTCTTTAATTTTCATAAAATTGTCTAACAAACAAATCTGATCTTATATAGACTTCAACCAAGAAGGTTAATTAAAAAGACAGAAAATAAGGCTCGAGCCCACTATGAAAACTCACAACCAATTAAATGAGAAAAAAAAATATGAACATACAAAAAATATTAAAATCTATATCTCCTCGAATTAATGCAAATCTTCATTGAGAAATCTTGAGGTCCACATCACAAGATGATGTAAAAAGTGGATACTAAAAGTTAGAAAATTTTGTATTTTGAGGTGCTTCGAGTTTTATTATGCGACGAGAAACACGTGAAACCACACCTCTAAGCATGCATGTGAACACCTCTAAACTTGAAGAGCATAAGCAATAATAACATGAAAGTAAATTACGGAAAAATCTTATAAATTCAATAACTTTATACATATATTATATTTTTTTAAATAGTTTCAGTAAACTCTTAATAATGTGATTTTCACCCTATCAACATGTGGATAATGTTAATCACGTAAACATATGATTCAGTTAATAAGACATTGATGAATATTGTCAAAAAAAGACATTGATGGGTCATAGCCTCATAGGATTATTGACTTTAAACTTTTTTTGGACCGTTCTAAAAAACATAGACATGAGGATACCGACACGTATTTTTAATTTTCTTGGCTGAGCTATCAATGAAATTTGACATTTCTAATATATATAGCCTTGAACTTTAAAATAGCAGGCTCTTTGCCACCACATTAGAGATGATACAAATGTGTCCAATTTTTAATAGCAACACCAACCTATGATTTTAAGGATAGCTCCTTAACGTTGGCACCTGGATGGACATACATCATACCCAAAAAAAATCAACATATATATGAAAAATAATAAAATTTATATTAAAAAGAGCAATGTTATATCAACATCTAAAAATTAACACTATATTTCAACACTTATAAAAATACATAACTTATAACTAACTTGGAAGAGAGAAAATAAAAATGGTATATATATGATGTTAGACAACTAAGATTACTTAAAAAAAATTAAAAAAAATTGTCAAAATAACATTTCAACGTAAAGAATGCAATGCATAATATGTATTATTTTAAAAATAACAAACACCAATAGTTTTATAGCCAAATGTTTGTATTAATAAGCATGATTATTCGATCAAGATATTTTATTGGGGAATGAGAAATTATTCCTTATGACGGTGATAATAACAGTCATTTTACAATTGTTCTAGTTGAAATTCAAATTTTGTTCTTTAAAGTTACAGACTCAAGTTTTTATCATTGAGTTAGTCTATTAAACAATTTAATCATAATTTAAACTCATGAACTTTATTCACATGCTCCTTTAGGTTTTCCAATACAACAACTTAAGCAACATCGTCTTTTTTTTATTTTTTTTATTTTCTAGTCTTTAAACAGAATAACAAAAACCAATGAAACTTACACAAACAAATAAAAGATTCTGGATTTGAACTTAGAACACGCATACATTCAAGCTAACAAACAATTTTGACATTTGTTAGTTGAATTAAAATATATGGATAACGTCTCCTCTAAAGAACATTATAAATATTATTTTAGTGTAAAAAAGGTATATATACTTAAATAATAAAAATTTAACTCGTTGGGGTGCCAAACTTATTTTAATATACTTTTTTTAAAAATAGTAGAGGTTTATCTCTTTCTTTTTTTTTTTTGTTTTGACCAAGAGGTTTACCCCCTTTTCCCCTTTTGAATAATAAAATGTGCTCAATGTTTGGTACATAATTTTATGCTATTAATAATAATAATAATCCTTGTACCAAAAAAATAAAATAATAATAATCCATGAAAGCTACTTGTGGAGAAATATAAGTCAGTAAATAAATAAATGCTAAATAATAACCACCCACCATCTTCAAAAAGTATCATTTGAATGAAGAGGCACATGCTTTTGCTTTTGTTTCAAATCCATCAATAAAAGACTTTATTAAACGATAACAATGTTCTAACTACCACACAAAAAATGTAGCTTCTACTTTTTGCCAAACATTTTAAAACCATTCATAACTTTTTCTTTATTTTTTCAAAATCAGTTTAATTTAAAAACACAGTTATTTTAAATAATTTTTTTTGAGGGAAGTTATTTTAAATAATTTTCTACTGTAAGTTAATGATAAAATATTATATTTTAATAAATACTTACTCAAATTCTTTATTTTTTTTGAAAGGAATATTCGCTTAAATTCTAATAATATCCTCAAAGATCTTTTCCACTATAATTACTATATGATTTGTGACTGATTGATCAATAATATGAAAAAAAATCTAAAAACAACAAAAATGTGAGAATAATATCTTTACATTGACATTTTTTTATTTGATGGACTATATTTAAATTAATAGTGAATATTCTTCAACACGAAATTGGAGAGTCTAATCTATCGAGCCAAGTAAAACTGTAAATGATGAGAAAACTTTTGCTCAACTGTGCTCGTGAGCTTAACTCAGTTGGTAGAGACAATGTATAATATATGCAAAGTCCGGGATTCGAACCCTGATCAACAAAAAAAAAAAACTTTTGCTCAACAAAAAAAGAAAACTTTTGCTCAACATATTTAACAATGTTGCACTCTGATAGTTGAATTCAAATATATACAATCGATTAAGTTAGAAAGCTATGAAATACAAACACTTCACATTAGATGTATTATGGTGTTGGACACACATCGTTCCGACGCAGACACCTATGTTTACATTAACTATGTCATTTTGTATATTTATCATCGATGTCGGTGTCCATATTATCTCTGGTGTCCGTGTCTATGTCGTGCTTCATGCACTTCATAGGCCGGAAGAGATTTCCCACTAAGTGAATAGTATCAATCAAATTATTTTAATGTAAATTTATAATTTTTTTGAAATAAACTTATTTTAATATTTTTAAAATCTTATGCTGATTCCTATATTACTTTATTTATTCATATGTTTTGATCAATTTTCCCACTAATTTTTCTTTCTTTACAACATTAATCACTCTGTACATCCTATAGTTTCAACATAGGAAGCTGCAACAAAGTCCAAAAACAGAGAGAGCCATATGTGAAAAACAAAACAAAGCTAGAATCTTTTCACACAAGGGTAAGTTTCTCACCTTCCTTTTTCTGTCTCAATCCTGTAAAAATTTAATCTTTTTCACTTTAAAAGATCTGTATTTGAAAACCCATTTGCAAATTTCAATTTTTTTCAGTATAGAAGAAGATGGATGCAATTAAGCAGTTGCAGTCTTTGATGGAAAATGGTATGATACTATTGAAATTCACCTTGCATTCTTCTGTTTTTCTATGATCTCTTTGTTGATCATTGACAAATTTGGTTGCTTTTTGTTGTTGCAGTTGATGAGCAACAGAAGATTGCATTCAAGGTTTGGTTTTTGCTTGATCTTGGTTTAGAAGTTTTGTGATTAATGATCTGCAATCTTATTTTACAAAAAAGTTTTTTTTTTTTTTAATTTTTAAATTTCTTTATGAAGGAAAATTAGTGCAAGAGTTTAATTTTGCTGTGAAATTGATCTTGATTTATGGTAACTCAAAGTTGTTAAGATTTTTTTTAGGGATGGTTGATTGTAAAGGGTTAAATCTTGATGTTTGAAAAGAAATAAATCATGCTTAGTTTAGTGATTCTGCACCTAAATAGGGATCTTTCAATGTTTTTTCTTATTTTATTGTGTATTAAGCCTCTACAATTTTTGTTTTGGTAATTCATTTTTGACCGGCGTAACCACGTGTGAGACTCTTTGAGAGAGCTAATGGAAACAACTTGCATATCTTCCTTTGGTTGCTAATGAAAACAACTTATGAGAATTTATAAGTTGTTTTCAGCTTATTTCTATAAGCTTTCCAAGATAGCTTATGAAACCAAGTTATAGCATATATGAAAACAGTTTGACTTTATTTTATCTTTTGTTATAAAATAGCTTATACATAAGCAATTATATGCTATAAGCTCTTAATTAAGTTTTTTATTCGAACATGGCCTCAGTTAAGTAAATAGTATGTTCCCGTCTTACTAATATTATTCGCCGTCCTGAGTTTTTTTTGGTCCTGAAGCCTTTCATTTTATATTTCAGAATCTGCACCAGGGATACCCTACTGAAATGTTGGCACGATTTCTCAAAGCTAGGGACGGGAATGTTGCCAAAGCTCAAAAAATGGTTAGTTAAATATCCATGTCTAGTGAAGTCTTAGATGGAATTTCAGATAGGTTGGTTACTCTTGGCGTTACTATTTCGATGACAATTTAAACTATTGCATTGCAGTTAATTGATTGTTTACATTGGAGAGTGGAAAATGAGATTGACAAAGTTTTAGCGGTGAGTTCCCTCATTTCACAGTTTTTTCTTCTGAATTTATCTCATTTTCTGATTATCTTTTCATGAAACTTTGCTGAATTCTTTCATTGATCGAGTTACGCATCTGAATCTATTTTGGTTCATTTCTATCATATGACTGAAAGTTTATTATATTTCTAAATCAGATCATAACGATGTTGAATTGAATTGTCTCCTTTTTGTATAGCAGAAACCAATTCCTGCGGATTTGTACAAACCTGTGCGAGATTCTCAACTCATAGGAATATCCGGTTACACAAAAGAGGTACTACTCATATTTTAGATATATCTTATAACAGCTCTTGGTCTCTGATGTAAATTTAGAATGGATTAGTATATTCCTATGTGCGCATGTAGATAAAAGAATATTATTAAAAAAATTAAATGACATTATATATTCTATAATTTTGTTAAAATGGTCAAAATGAATTTAATGAAACTTTGTATGTTTTTGAAGGAAACTTTTGTGTGAGTTATTATAACTTATAGGGTAATGATCATCATACCTACTCGAGAGATTTACTTTCTACGTCTCTGTAGTTGCACGTGCACGCACGTGTGTCTGTGTGTGTGTGTGTATATATATATAAAACACGGATCAATCTTAAAAAAACACAGATAAACCTTAAATCATACAATTGAACAGCAAAATAGAGTGTCTGAGAGAGAGAGAGAGAGAGAGAGAGAGAGAGAGAGAGAGAGATGCGTTGTTACGGCTTAACAATCCCTGGAAGCGATCATCGCTTAATCACACCAACACTACCTCCTTCACTATCCTTCCGACCCACCACCATACCCATGACCCGAATCTCATTCGGGTCATCCTTCCCAAAGCTTAAAGCCACCTTTAACGACGGCATGGTGCCGGAGGAACGGAGCTTCTACGATCTTCTTGGCATACCAGAATCCGGTTCATTGATGGATATCAAAAGAGCCTATAAACAACTTGCAAGAAAGTATCACCCGGATGTTTCACCACCGGATCGGGTCAAAGAATATACCAAGAGGTTTATTCAGGTGCAGGAGGCGTATGAAACGTTGTCTGATCCTTCAAGGAGGATTATGTATGATAGAGATATGGATAGAGGGATTCATCTTGCTTTCAATGCTCGTAAATGCTATAATCATTCTGATCAGGTGAGTGAACAAAAGGGTGATTGGAAATCTCAACTCTCTGGCCTGCAGAGAAGAAGTGATAGCAAGGTCATGGATGCTGCTGAGAATATGTCATGGGCGGCTCGAGTGCGCAAGCAGAGGAGGGAATTGTGACTACAATTCTCATTTGTTCTCTATGTGTATAATAACTGTATATATAAATATGTAACTCTTCATACTCTACATCAAATCAGATATAAAGTTTATGTTTAAAAAAAAAAAAAAACTTATAGGGTGATAATTTTATGTTGAAGTATGCATTAAAAAGAGATGTGTCCAATTTTGCAATCTATGTATTTTTGTTGCCGCACGTGTGACATGTACTTCCTTTTTGTCTCAGAATGAAGTTTCCTAATAATGTCATAAAATAAAATAGGACTTTTTTTAGTGAAATATTGTTTTGGTTCTGTCTATACATCATCCAAAATGCTTCTATCTGTACATAATTTCTTTCATTTTTGGATGAATTATTCCAGGGCCTACCAGTCATCGCTGTTGGCGTTGGGCTCAGTACATATGACAAAGCATCTGTAAGGATCACATCATACTGTCTCTTTTCATCATATCTTTAAAACTTGATACTTTTTTTTTTGAAGAATCTAAAACTTGATACATAAACTACATCATACCGAAAATTTCTTTTTGTTTGCCTCAGGACTGTTTCATTTCATAGAAACTTTAGAACATTAGAAGGTTTAAGCATTAGACATTAATACTTGCAAAAGAAAGCTCTACACGAATATTTCAGTAAAATAAAATGAATATTTCAGTGTTCAATGCCTGCTTGTGGTCTTTCTATATTTCTCAATCTAGCATTTAAACTCAATAGGATTATCTATTTGATATTAAATTTCTAGTTCTTTTTCTTTTTTCAGGACAAATACTATATACAGTCACACATCCAAGTGAATGAATATAGGGATCGCGTGATCTTGGTGAGTGCCTAACTGTTTATTATTTGTATAAACTCTCTCACAACCTTGCTTATTTGAAAATTTTATTTTAGCCAACAGCTACAAAGAAGCATGGACGATATATTGGCACCTGTGTGAAAGTCTTGGATATGACTGGTTTGAAATTTTCAGCACTCAACCAGTTAAGGGTATGTTATTAGCAATTGAGGAAATTTTTTATTTCAATGCCCCTTCTCTCTTTCTCTTGGACTTTGTTGTCATCAATGTTAATGTCATTGCAATTGATCACTTCACACGCTTTAATGCTCTTAGAGTTGACATTTCCTGTTTGATCGCCATTTGCAGCTTTTGACAGCAATATCTACTATAGATGATTTGAACTACCCGGAAAAGACAGACACATACTATATTGTTAATGCACCATATGTATTCTCCGCGTGTTGGAAGGTTTGTTCCTGTCTTAATGTTTCAAGATTTTGAAGTGCTTCGCTTCCCACTTTTAATTTCGATGTCATAATATAAAAATCCAATGATTATCAACTGAAATCTTTTTTCTTCGATTATAATTGGAAGGTTGTAAAGCCTCTTTTGCAAGAAAGAACAAGAAAGAAAATCCAAGTGCTGCAAGGCTGTGGGAAAGAGGAATTACTCAAGGTAATGATAAATCTATTAATAATCTTTTGTATTTCTCCTACCTAATTTGTCACATGATCAAGGTTGTCAAATTGCGGTGCTATAGGCCTATAGCGTAGCGGAATTTGAACAAATCACAATTGTTCTTCAATACGCTATTTAGTACAATGTGTTGTCAAATAGCAGCGCTATTGCACTGTAGCACATCAGAATTTGATCATAGCGGAATTTGATCAAACCACTACTTTCTATGATCCACGATTGAGAACATTGATTAGGACCCTTCTCTCTCATGGTGCTGATTGGACTTGACATTGAGACTTGAAAAGGAATACAACCAAATCAAATTCATTTGATTCTTCCTAAACTTGTTGCAACTTCAAGATCTTTGACATACTCAAAATAGTTATTTTCAAAACATGTTATCAGGTAATGGACTATGCATCCCTCCCACACTTCTGCAAAAAACAAGATTCCAAGTCATCAAGATACAATGCAGCTGGATCAAATACAGAAAACTGTTTCTCATTCAATCATGTTTTCCATCAACAACTCTATAACTACACAAAACAGCAAGCTAACTTTGCGGAATCAATGTCACCAATGATGAGACAAGGATCTTTCTATGTAGACATACCAGAGCCAGACCCTGATGATGCCAAAATAGCGAAAACCATTGAAGTTGAGTTTCAAAAATTGGAAAATCAGAATAACGGAACCATTGAAGTAGAGTTTCACAAATTGGAAATCCAGAATAATGGATTTACCAGCTCAAGAAATGGTCTTGCAGTTAATGGACATTGAGAAAGCTTGTGAAAATTCTGAGCCAGTTTTATTTCTTAATTGCTTTATGCTATATATCTATTTGATATGGAAGGTTATACCTGTTGTTTATAAAGGTTATACCAAGTTATTATAAGATGTAATGTTGTAATATTTGCATCAAACTTAGATGCAAATATCTTGAGATCCAAACTTTAATCTAATTTCTCGATACCACTTTGGATGATGATCATATGATATGATATTTGTACAACAAAAGATGGCACACCATGTTGTAATTATAAATTGCTATGATACAACTATCTTGATGCACTGTTCTTAAATAGAACTCTATTGTTTTGCTATTGATTTGGTCATGTCTAATGCTCAACATTTTCATCCTTATGCTCCTTTGATTAGTCAGATTTCTCAGCTCTGCCGTTGCGTTGAATTGTTTGTTTTCATCACACTATTTGTCAGGGTAACACATGTGCTGATTGGCTTGCTGAACATTGTCTTTTCTAAGGATGTGTTCAAGTCTTTGACCATTGCTCTTCCCAGATGCACCCAGAATTGTTTTTTTGAGATTCTAGTTTTTATTTTTCGTGTCGTCCTTTTCCTTTTTCTTCATCATAAACAAATTTCACATAAAACCATAATTGATTGAGCTGTAATTATATTAAGATTGGTTTTACATACACCATACTTAACCTCAAAATGATCATATAACCCTCATCTTACAAACTTAATTCCTCAAACATCCTTCATTATTTTTTCATAAAAAAAAAAAAAAAAATTAGAGAACGGATACTATTAATTAAAATGACAGTAATAATCATTTTACAATTATCTTATATAAGCTAGCACTTCATGTAAAAAAGAAAGGGTCCTTTATTACAACTTTTGTTTGACAAATTCCACCTACATATTGGTAACAATTTGATCAATGAAATGGACTACAAAATCTTTTTACATGTTGCATCTTTTATATTATCTTATTTACTAAATTTTTGAAATTAAAATAAACTGGTTTATATATATATATATATATATATATATATATATATATATATATATATATATTATTCACCCTGATGAGATCATCAATAGAGCCTAAATTTCTCACCCACCGCAAGAATGCTTTTACTTTACACTCTATCTCTCCCTTTCACACATAGGTCTCGTGAAAGGGTCCAATCTACCAGTCATGAAAGCTTAATATCAACAGAAAAAGAAATACAAATAGATTTTACCAATAGATTTAAATTTTTCTACTGGTTCCATTTACATATAATGCATGTCCCATAATTTGTCACCAAACTATTAACACCATACAATAAAACTTTCCTTCCAGCACACTTCATTAACAAAATCTAATAAAATTCCTCAACTACACACAAATCATCAACATCTTTTCTCTCACATTCACAAGAGCTTCACAACAAACTATACAGGATTCTCACCAGGCAAATAAGAAGCAGATCCATCCTCAACAATATTGCTTTTCTTCCTTTGAAAGATACCACTAATATTAATTTTCTTCGAAACTGAAATCTTCTCTTTATCTAACTTCTTCACTTCCAATGTTGTACGAGGAGGTGGAACATTCTGCTTTTGAATCCTATAATGCTGAGGAGATGATTCTGATGACATCTGTGTTTCGGCTAGTATCCGAGCTGCAGCTTCTGCCGCTTTTTTCTGTTCTCGCTCCCGCCACCTTCGAAGCTCACCCTCAACCGCTTTCTTTGCTGCTTCAGCCATCTCAGCCTTTTTCAAGGCCTCCTGTGTTGCAGTTTTCATATCTTCAATCTCCTTCTGAGTTGCCTCCAACTTTTTCAAAACCTCGTTTTCGCTAGCCTTCACAGCTTCTACCTGTGCTTTCGCAGCATCCACTTTCATGTCAGCTAATTTATCGGATTCCTCGACTTTCCGTTTTAGAGACTCGAACTCCTCCGTCGATATTGTCATTGCAGCACCGGATTCTGACGATGTAGATGCACGTCTTGCACTAGTCCTTTCAGTTAGCACTGTAATCTGCTCGATTGCACTTGCTTCAGCTGCTTTTGCTGCTTCTGCTTCTTCCGTTGCTTCTTTCAGTTTTTTCTCTGCTTCTTCCAATGCAAGCTTGGTAGCTTCAGCTTCTTTCTTTAGCTCTTCTGTCTTGTTCTTCATATCTTCTGCTTCCCGCCGTGCTTCCTCAGTTTCGGATGTTAACTGACTCAGCGTCAAGATCATTTCCTCAGATGCACCTCTAACCTTAGATTCTTCAGCCGAACAGGCTTCGAGCTCAGACTTACTTTTGCGAAGTTTGACATGCAGATTCCCAACTGTGGATTCCAATTCGGACTCTTTTTCCTTCAACTCAGAATGTTCTTTCTTTACATTCTCTAGTTCCACCTTCAGAGTCTCTACCAAGCTTCTAAGAGTGTTTTCTTCATCTACTACTTTCTGCAGCGATTCTTTCGCACCATCAAGCTCCGAAGTAACAGTTTTCACAGAGTCCAAGTCAGACGATCTTTTGTTTTCCATTTCTGTATGCAGAGCCGCAATTTCATTCATTGTCTCGGCCAACTGTGCTTCAAGACTTTTTGTGATTTCGGGATTAAATTCCTTTTTCAAAGCAAGTAATTTCTTTTTGGATTGTTCAAGGGTAGCTTTGTATGATTGTCTAAGAGCATCTTTTTCAGATAATACCAATGCTTGCTGTTGCTGTGATTCCACATATGCTAGCTTTGTTTGCTCAATTGACTCCTTTACAGCTGAAATTTCTTTTGACAGCTCAGATACTCTTTCTGTGTTTTCCTTCATTGCATTTTCAGCTTCTTCTGTTCTCTTGACAGCTGACACTCTTGCATTCGAGGATGAATCGTATTCCTGACGGGTTTTCCTCAGATCTTGCTTAGCAGCATCAAGTTCTGTCATGATAGATGCATACCTTTGAACTGCATTTTCTAACTCTTCTTTCCAGGCACCGTTTGCTCCATCAGAGTCACCGTACTTTTGTTTTGCCTGACTTTTTGC
Source organism: Medicago sativa (assembly GCF_051527215.1). Taxonomy (NCBI): domain Eukaryota; kingdom Viridiplantae; phylum Streptophyta; class Magnoliopsida; order Fabales; family Fabaceae; genus Medicago; species Medicago sativa. Next base: position 59,924,952 of record NC_140751.1, on the reverse strand, counting down.
AGCTTCTGTTGCTTTCGTTGCTAACTCCCTAGATTCAGTAATAAGTTTTAGCTTCTGTGTCAAATCATCGACTGTCCTTTGGGCCCTTTCAAGCTCCACAAGAGCTTGAGCCTTAGTAGTTTCAGCGTTCTTTACTTGTTCCTTTAACTTGTTCAGCTCTTTTTCGGCTACATGAAGTTGCGTCTCCTTGGCCAAAACTCTCTAGTGAACGAACAAACATGAAAACCACAAAATGAGAAAGAGAAAATACATTCTAAGCTTGAAAGAAGGAAATAGAAGAAAGCAATAAGATTACATAGTTCAGTGGTAAAAAATCAAAACTTTTAAGAGGTTGTATAATCTGAAGTCTGAACAGCTTAGTGTCTGTTTTTTTTAATAATTTCAAATAACGTGACATTGTTTTTACTTTATTTTCTATTTTAAAAAAATTGATACATGTTATGGTGAAAACAACATTATACTGTCCTCACCACTTGTACAAATCTTTGATAATGGAAAAAGCACGTGAAAAAAATGTAGCATTTTATTATTTATTAGTGAAAATGTAGCATTATACCTTAGTTTTACTTAATGTTGTTATTTACATGGAAGGTATAAAACATAGTTCTTGAATCGAATGAAACAGGCAAGTCCCTTCATATCCATGAGATATTCCTACTTAAATGGCAACATCACACCATCTTATAACCAAATACAGATTTAATATCTTTCAACCAAGAACATTGTTGAGACACCTCGTAAATCTTGTTTCTAATTGTCATAGGCAACATGTGCATGCAATTTTGTACAGAGTATATACAATTTAGGAATATGATTTATCGTCCAAAGTCCAGCCTAATTACAACTTCAGATAATCAAAGTCAGAATTACATTGCTAAGATAAAAAATGCAATAAAGTTCTATTATAAGGCTCAGAGTACTTCAAAACCGAAAAGTTATTACTAATAAAGTAAGATCTACAATAAGATGTATATGAGCACAGACATATTGAATATCAAATTGAAGAATAGGTTCAACATATGAAAAGAAACACAAGGTCTTCTGTTATTTCTATTAAAAAATGGGGTATTTCAACAGGATTTATCATACTAATTATCATAAAAGTAAACTGTAGAGTGTATACCACACAGATACAAAGAAGACATGGTGGTGAATATTGAGAATGTTTTCATGCTACCATGCTGAAACATAAAAGAATGTTGACATGGCAGTGAATGGAAAAGGAGAGTATGAGTTAGAGGAGTGAGAATCTATGTAGAAGGAGAAAGAAGAAAGAGCGAGTTAGGCAAGTGTGGTTTTTCGGCCTTCGGGCAAAGAAGTTTGCATAACATTGAAGTCTGGTTTATCATGTTTTCTGCTACCGTTGCAGTTTTTCTATAGAAAGTGAAAAGGCAAGATGTAAGGGATGACTTGTGTGCAGAGCATTCTTCTGGAACTGACACTATATCGGTATCAGGAAATCAAAAAAAATTCCAGGAAAAATCAATAAATCACCGTCTGCACTTTCTAGCCCTATTATAAGCATATATTTATATATTCTTAGCAGAGTCAGAGTGCTGGCTTGCAATGGGAAGAAACTCAAGAGTCAAGACAATATAAGACCTAATTTGGATTGACTTATTTGAGTTTACCTACGCTAAGATAACTTGTGAAAACAATTTATAGCTTACGTGAAAACAGTTTGAATTTATTTTATCTTTTGGTATTGAAATATCTTATACATAAGCATTTATACGATAAACATGTATGCTATAAGCGCTTAATTAAGTTGCTTATCCAAACATATCCTAAAATTTACAGGATACACTGCAACTTCCATTGTTGTTTTTAGTTTTACAACATCACAAAGGATTTCTAGCTGAGAAAACATACTAATACAAAACAGACAATTACCTCAGCAGAATAAGCTTTTGGCTTCTTAAGGACAGGTCTTTCCCCAGAAAAAGCACCTTCACCAAATAGAGACACAGCAGCTTTAACAGACTGAAAAGGTGGGCTGGTGTCAATCTCTCCAACCTCTGGTTTTAGACTGGGAGCGGGAGAGCCAGTAGCAGTTTGCCGGATTTTTGCAACCATTGTATCTTAGATCTAAATCTTAAGGACTTCAAAACCAACCTGTTAAAAACATAGTAGAAGAAAGAAATTAAACTAAAAGTATTATCATCATAAACTAGTAATAAACTACACATATATAAGTTAAAACAATCCCAAATTCCAGAAATATATCTTCAAACATAAAGTAAGATCACAACAAATAATCTTTTAAATTGGAATTTGGCACAAAAATGATTGTTGTGCATTGTCAATACTCAAAGTCAAGATAGACATGATTGGAAGACCATACAATCAGTAATACTACTGGCTCTTAGGTTCACTGAAAAGATTGAAACAGTAAGATTCTCTTTCATGTATTAATAAGTACTTAATTAACCTATCAATAGCTTCTTTTATATTAATTAACTTCTCACAATCTCCATGATTCCACAATCTTCCACCAATTAAGACCCTTTAAAAACCACAATAATATACAGTTACACACAATGCATAAATCCAACTAATAATGCTTGTTAAACATAAAAACAGTTCTTCACAATTGCAAAACCCAATACATTAGAATTTTCAGGAGCTTTCAGCTGTGCAAATAGGCACAAAAACCCAAAAAATGTAAACAATATTACATTCAATTCAAAATTAGTATGCAAAAATATAACAAAAATTCAACTTAATATTTCAACCAAAGGTTTTTTCAGTTTGAAACATCACCTTCAGAATGAAAAAAACATCAAACAATTAAAATATGAATATTAAAAAAAAATATCAAATAGAAAATATTCAGACACAAACAAAGTCAAGGGTCAAAATCAAAACATTAAAATGAAGAACACTGCAAATTGAAAACAAAAACCAAGTATGTTTAAAATGACAGAAAACAACATCAAACACCGCAAACATAACATGAAAATGAAACCACAAAACAAAACAAAGGAACCATAATAAAGTAAGGTAGCTCAGAAAATCCACACAAGAAAAACCCATCATGAAAACACAAAATAATCCACAACCCAGATTCTCAAATACAATAAAGCTTCCATCTTTAACTGAATCAGCAACAAAATCACCAAAAAAAAATTAACAAAAAAAAAATTACCTTACAAAGGTGATTCTTCAAAACTCTTCAGCTTTGAAAATAACTTGTTATGAATCTCATGAGAGAGAGAGAGAGAGAGAGAGAGAGAGAGAGAGAGATGGTTTTGGAGAGAGAAAGTGATAGAGATGTGTTTGAAAATGGAAAAGCTGGTGAAGACAAAAAAATTTGCATCAGCAGTATAGTAACAAGACGAAGAGATGAGAGTGAGTAATCGGGTGCATCTCTTCCTATATTAAAATCTGTGTTCCTTCTTTTAGGATTCTTTGTTTGTATTGGACTTTGTAAACTTTGGTGACTTTATTTTGTGAAAAGACTTTTATGTCCTTACGATACAGTTCTTCGCATTATCAACGTCTTGGTTCTTGAACGTGTGATCCGTTGTCACTATAGTTTTCGTATAAAAACGATACTCTTCAATTGTATCTTAAAAATTTATCGACTAAATTGATCAACGAAAATACATATTGAAAACCAAAATGATTAACAAACAACGCATTTGAAGATTAAAATAGTTAACTTCCTTAAAAAAAGATTAAAATAATTAACTAAAAAGACACTTAAAAATCTTAGCATAAATGTTAATTCAGTTGATAAGAAATTGATTTATACATTAAATAAGTGTAAGTTCAACGTTTGTTAGAGACATGTATATTTGTCTTCGTGAGCTTAACTCAGCTGGTTGGGACAATGCATAAAATATGCAAGGTCCGAGGTTCAAACCCCAGCCACTTACAAAAAGAGACATGTACATTCTCTTTTAAATATGGTACTTATTTAAGTACTTTTTGAATCTTAAAGTTATGTCCTAACTCCTATAAACCTTTGAAATCTAAATCATCAAAAATTTTGTATAAAATATAAAAACTTGAAAATGCATTTGCAATTTTGATTTGTTCCTAGGTTATACAATGACAATTGACAAGGTCTAACTTATTCAATAACCAAAATATTTAGTTTAGCCGTAAGAATAGTGAAGAGGGGAATGGAGCGTGAGAAAAGGGGTAGGACACATGTGAGTGTTTGCCACATCCTAATCCTAGGGGTGACTATGACCAATTGACCATAAATAGTTGAAATTGAAAGATGTTGAGAGAAAGAGATGTTAAGACACCAAAAAGGCAAGTCCTTTTTTATTTCCCTTATTTCTTCATACTTGTCGCCAATAATTGCCTAAATTATTTCAAAAGTATGACAAAAATTAAATAAAGCTAGAAGCTCTCACTCACACGCCTTTGCTTTTTAAAATCCACTCATATATGATGATTGTTTATTTTGATTAAATGACGATAAATTAGTTGGCTTTTGGTAATTGATCATAATCATCAATTAGTAGGAGTTTCAAAATTTATAAATATTTTTACATATTATAAATTTATAATTAACAATGTTTTTTTTTTCAAAAAAAAAATTAACAATGTTTTTACTTCATTATGGAGCTTTTTGTTGGGGTTGTGTACAATTACCTTGCCAAACAAAGTTATGAACGATTATGAAGGGTATATAGAGTTAGTAGAGGTTTCAGACGTATTGATATTGAAAATGATTTTCAAAATGTTAGTAACATTAATTTATTTAAGGTGTTCGTCTAAACATCTTGTTTTTTATTAGTGATTTTCAAAATGTTATCACTTTAATTTTCTAAGGTGTTCGTCTAGACATCTTTGTTTTATATTAGTGATTTTCAAAATATTGTCACTTTAATTTCTTCAAAGTGTTCGTCTACACATTCTTGTTTATTATTAGTTTCGTAGATGAAAGAAAGTATTAATAAGTTGAAGCAATTCTCTATTTGTTACATTCATTGTGAAGCTAACTAGATCGCGGGTTCTTTTACAAATATCTTAATATTAGGGTTGAACTTTTTATGTTATCTTTGATTTTGTTTCTTTTGCTTTATTAAGAGAGAGAAATGTTATTGCATTTTCTAGAAGCTTTTAGTCTCATTTTTTGTTGTTTGATTTCCATATCTTCACACAACCATAAGGCATTTGGTATGAATTTTTTTTCCACGTGAATATGATTCTAATGTTATTATTTCATATGAGACTTCTACCCCACCCTTAAGACAACAACATTGATGTTTTCATTGAATGTCTAACTTTAAGAAAAAACAGTTTTATCAATATATATATATATTCATTTTTAACTCCGTTCGTTTTTAAAGAAAAAAAATGTTTTATGCAAAATATTTTTCTACAATAATATTTGCATAAAATAGAAAATAGACTTGATGAGTATGGGTAGAAAGAGGATGAAAGAAAGAAAAAACAGACAAGAGTAGTGAGAAAACAAGTTCATAAGCCTACCTTACGAAGACATTTTTGCCACGGGGCAACTTCACAACCAATGTTAATGGTGAATTGCATGTTATTGCACATGGGTTGGTTCTAACATGGAATCATGGTTAAAGGAAAAACATTTTCGAATTTGAATTTCAAACAGTCTTGCGGATGATTAAGGATGGTGTTCCTTACAACCATTCTTATGCCCTAATAGTTAATCACATTATATTCCTCCATATTCACTCTTCGTAAAAAACTTGGTGAAATTTAATTTACAATTATTATTTTATGTAGAAAAAATGCTTGTAGAATAGGAGTTTAACGTAAGTGGTTGTTAGGTATGATCGGTCAATTTGGAGATATCGTACTCAATTTTAAATGATAAAAAAATGACAAACTTTTTTTTTGTTAGAATAAAAAATTTGTCATACTACCTTGTAGTACTTTTGGTAAAATGGATTTTGTGGCCTTGTAATTGTAAACCTAAAACAAATTCAGTTTAACTTCTATCCGGCATGTGATACTTTATACTATGTTTGTTATCCACAAAGACAATACTGTAATCACAATAATATTTTGAAAGTAGACAAAAATAGACAAAATGAGCACCGTCCAGTTGGTGAAATTCTTGTATATATATTCACTTTGATTTAATTTTGAGGCTTTTTGAGAGCGGAAAGTAAGAATAATAAGCGTGTGTATGTACAATCGATACATCGCTTTCTAATATTTGAGAATGCTATCGTGGGTCTTGATTGACCTACACATGATTTTTGTAGAGGACACTCAACCCTATATTAGTATAGTTTATTGCTTCAAAATTATTGTATTTTTCAATATCTTGTTTTAGAGATGTGAGATGAATATCCTCAGACGTTGGGTATATACCGTACGTACACTTAGTTTTTTTGTTTTTTATTTTACTTTGTTACTTACAAAATTTCTATCGCAATTTAACATAAACTAATTTTCATTAGGCAGTGAATTGTGATTTACAACATTATTTATAGGCATAATTCGCTAGCCAAGTAAACACACTTAACTAACTTTTTTCTAGAATTTTGCTTATCCATCAGTAACTATCTCTTCTCTAATTATGGATTAACAAGTAATCAATCTGGTGGAGCATAAACAGTGGATTCTTATATTTAAAATAAATTTTCTTCACATACAAAAGTCAGAGACGTAGCCTTAACCATTTGCTTAATTAGAGACTCAAATTCCTTATCACTCGAAACATGAACTTCATTTTTGTTGAGTGAATATTCACTTTGGTTTATAAAAAAATATTCACATTGACATTATTGTTTGCAGGAATTTCGATATAAAAAATATTAACATTTGTATTTATTGTCAGTGTAAAGTTATTTTATACATGTATCTGATGATAAGTTGATGATGTTTTCTAGTAACACTAAAAAAGTTTCTATAATACCAAAACTACCCTTTTTATAGTTTTTTTTTTTTTTGTTTTCAATAGCCACACACCTTTCATTTCCTCACACCGGTTAAGTTTTACACTAACTATTTCAGATATCGTTCAAAACAAATATCCAAAACTAAATTCATTTACATCCATATTTTTTTCAACTGAATCAAATTTTAATTGCTCTTCATATTTCTAATTCAAAACTCTTCGATCGTTCTACTTGGGAATATTATTTTAGGGTTAAAGCTCTCATCGTCAATTGTATTGGTCTTAAGTTCATTTATTGTCTTGAGTTCTCGATGGTCTAACATGCCAATTTGTATCGATTATTCGTCCTCCTGATGTTTTGGTGGTTTTTTGTATATGTCTTTCTCGTTGTATGCATTTTGATTTCGTTGACTCATTTCAGACACACCTTAAGCTTGAACGATTTTCATATTTTAATTGAATATATTTCATTTAAGTTTTTGAAAAAACAGGAAATAATAAATCAAATATCAAGTAATAATGTGATAAAAATTCATATCATATTCAAGTAAGTCGTCATACTACAAAGAAAAATAAAGCAAATAAAGTGAAAATCATACAAACAAATCCAACTATTATTATCAAACAGATTCTAATAACATTTTGAGATTTATAGTCTTGAATGAAGAAAAACTAAATGTGTGTTGGAGATGCCCAAGATCCAATCAACTATGTAACCAAATATAGACTTGTTATCATGATAGAGATTATGATAATGAGAAACAAGTCTTTTATTATTTGTTAATCTAAATTGTTCTTAATCGTATGATTATTGTGAGTAGGACATCAATAATTCGTATCGATTAATATATATATGTGATAGTCTTTATTGGATAAAGATTAATAAATCTTATTTATTAAATTACATATATAGATGATGCATATAGTGATGTGATCATTGAACTGACTCTACCGAGAATTTCTAATGGTCGATATTACCTTAAATTGTCAATAGAAAAATTCTCAAGAAAGAATATAATGATTTTCTTTGACCTGAGGTTGTCATAGTAATTGACATGTTAATTATTGTATTTTAATTTTGAACACCTAATACCTTAGGGAGCTAGTTGAAAGGATATTGAATACGATTAAATATTTGCATAATAATTAATGACTAATCAAGATGTGATCCATCAACTTCTGGTAATGAGTTTGAGCTCTTGAAAGAAAGAAGAAATGAGTTTCTTAAGTCATATATGTTAACTTATTAGAGTTTGACAATTGTACCATGCTCTAGAGTTAACAGGAGTTGTAACGACGAAAGAAAAATATTATAATGTTCTAAATGGTTCTTGAAAGTAAAATAATACTTCATACTACCTGGACATTAAAGAGTGTTGTTAAACGCCTATCTTGATTAATATATTAAGAGGAATGTTAATAACACACATTTTAACACACACTTTTCGACATACTCTTTTTAATTGGTTAAAATTCACATGGGTCACACCAAATTTATATGGGATCCACATGATTTGGTGGGACCCATGTAAATTTTAATCAAACAAAAAGAGTGTGTGGAAAAGTGTGTATATATAAATAAATCGAGCATATTTAGTTTTTTTTGACAAATCGAGCATATTTAGTTTTGAAATATATAAAAGGTTCAAATAAACAAATTAGTTTTTTTTTTTTAGTAAGAAATAAATAAATTAGTGAATATTGTTGCAGATATTCTTAATTGATTATATAGATATGTATATATGGAAATCATCAATGGTCAACGGTTGTCATATAGAATTAGTCATACGACATTCTTCATGTAATTATATATAATTATGTGAATCATATTGGTCAATGATCTTTTTAGTAAGAAATGATTTTTTAAATAAATTAACATTAACATGTGTTAATTGCTTTTTATAATGATTGATCATATGAAAGTAAAAGATGATTAAGAAGAGTCAACACGTTCTATTTGATGGTAGTGTATATGACTTATAAATAGACCTCAAGTAATTTGATCACTACACACAACAAAAATCCAAAATACAAATATGCTCTAGTTTTCTTGTTCCACTAAATCATATTGGTCAATGGTCGTTTTAGTAAGAAATGGTTTTTTTCAAATAAATTAACATTAACAAGTGTTAATTGCTTTTTATAATGATTGACCATATAAAAGTAAAAGACCATTAAGATGAGTCAACACCTCCTATATGATGGTACTTTGTATCGCCTATAATTAAGGCCTTAAGTAATTTGATCACTACACACAACAAAAATGCAAAATACAAACATGCTCTAGTTTTCTTGTTCCACTACTCAAAGGTTGATGGTAAAAATTGGTCTCAGTGTGGATACACGTATAATCTCCACATCTTTGAAGAAGTTTTCATGTTTCAAGAGCTGATACGAAGGTACACTTTTAGTATCTAAATATAATTTTTATAATTTAAGCGCAAAATAGATCCAAACTTTAATCCGTTGCGCGTGTTATGAACAATATTTTTACTTCAATTGGTATCATAGCCTTGGGTATTTTGCGTTTCAGTTATAAAAATTATATTTAGATACTAAAAGTGTACATTCGTATCAGCTTTTGAAGTATAAAAATTTCTTCAAAGATGTGAAGACTCTACGTGTATCCACACTGAGACCAATTCTTACCCTTAACCTTTGAGTAGTGGAACAAAAAAACTAGAACATATTTTTATTTTGTATTTTTATTGTGTGTAGTGATCAAATTACTTGAGGTTTATTTATAAGCCAGACCCACTACCATCAAATAGGAGATGTTGAATCATCTAAATGATCTTTTACTTTCACATGCAGTGGCAGATCTTGAATTTATTTCTCAGGGGTGCCAAATATTTGTGGAATATATATTAAAAAGTTTCAAAAAAATATACAATATTGCAAACTGGTGTGGTGGTACAATTTCTTGATTGTAGCATGAGGGATGCCGGTTCAAATCCCACTAGGACCATGTTTTTGTATAAAATTGTAGGGATGCCGGTTCAAATCCCACTAGGACCATGTTTTTGTATAAAATTGTATAAATATGAAGATTTCGCTAAATTGTAGGGATGCCGATTCAAATCCCACTAGGACCATGTTTTTATGAAGATTTCGCTAAATTGTAGGGATGCCGATTCAAATCCCACTAGGACCATGTTTTTGTATAAAATTGTATAAATATGAAGATTTCGCTAAATAATATAAAAATAGGGTGCCAAGGGGATCAAACAGGCGACCTTTAATTGGTTGGCGTTGCAGTGTTCACATGGTCAATTATTATAAAAAGCAATTAACACGTGTAAATGTTAATTTATTTGAAAAACCATTTTTTACTAAAAAGACCATTGACCAATATGATTCACATAATTATATATAATTACGTAAATAATGTCCCATGATTAAATTCTATATGCCATTCATTAACCATTGATGATTTCCATATATACATATGTGTATAATGAATTAAGAATACATGCATCAACATTCACTAATTTGTTTTTTTAGAGAAACAAGCTTAATGCAACAATACATGATGAAATGTTATAATGAATACGGAAACTAGCTTTCGACAAAGCCATCTTAGTTAAGCTATGAGCAACTTCGTTTGCTTGTCTCCTAATGAACTTCACATCAGAGTTCATGAGATCAGTGCCTAACATGTGTATACATTTACTTAACACACTAAATTCCGATACACCAGATTGCGTTCTGTAAATGTTGTCTGGTACCGTCTTGGAATCCACCTCGAAATCCATATTCACCAACTGTAGATCCTTCACCCAGTCCATAGCTTGTAATAGCCCGAGAGCTTCCCTGGCATCAACATCAATGATAGGAGAGAACCAGTCAGTCCAAGCTAACACAAAAGCCCCATTCGCGTCTCTAATGCAGATGCTTATACCCACTCTGTCCATACTTTCCGAAAAAGCGACGTCAACATTGCATTTGTATCTACCTTCAGCCGGTTTTGACTATGTTTCGATTTGAGTACAAGTGTTGTTTGTAGGAGCCGCAACCTTAACATCTTGGGCATTCTTCCAGCTAGCTAAAAATAAAGTAGCTCTGTCGCAAATTGTTTGGCATGTATTAGAGACATCATTCCAAATCTTGCTGTTTCTGTTTTTCCAAATACTCCACACATAAGTGTACCAAAAAAGCATAATTTGCCGTACCCGGTCAAGAATCTCAAGCAGAGTCGAAGCAATGTCACTAGGATTATAAACCAGAGCTGCTATATCATTCCATAAACCCAAACGCTGCCAACATTGCGTGCTTTTTTGACAACGAAACAAAGCGTGAATGTTGTCCTCTTCCTCCGAGTAGAACGAGCATTGTGTGGTGCAATTCACCCCCTTGGCTTGCAATCAGACATGCGATGGGAGGCATCCTGGGTAACTCTCCAAAGGAAGTTTTTGATTCGTGGGGGAGCCTTACATCTCCAAATCTGTTTCCAATTTTCATTCATTCCATGTTGCTCAACAATTTGATTCATGTCAATAATTTTTCTGTATACACTGCGAGCAGAATAAGTTCCTTGCTTCTCAAACTTCCAGACCGGTCTATCATGTTCTCTGTATGCCATTCCTTCAAATTTGGATGAAGAAGGTTCGAAACTTTCATTGCTGCCATGACCGGATTCATGTTGACGGGTCGAAGAATTACATGATTGTTACAAATCCACGACTGATCCCACACATAAATATTAGCGTCACCCCATATACTCCACTTAAAACCGCTTCGAATGACATCTTTAACATTATAAAGGCTTCTCCAGACGAAACTCGGATTATGACTAGGACTTGTTGCCAAGTAATCCGTATTTGAGAAATATCTAGCTTTGAAAAGTCTAGTGATCAAAGAGTCAGGGTGTGTGAGAAACTTCCACGCCTGCTTCCTTAGGATAACTTTGTTAAAAAATTTCATCCCTTTAAATCCCATTCCTCCATAGCTTTTTGGGACTGTAAGCCATTCCCAAGTCATCCAATGCATCCCTCTTCTGCTACTGTTACCATGTCCCCACCAAAAGGCGTTGAGCATTTTTTCAATTTGCTTGATTAAATAATTTGGTAATAAAAATGTACTCATTAAGTATGAAGGGATGGGTTGCATAACGGACTTTATCAAAATTTCTCTTCCTGCTTGCGATAGACATCGACTACTCCATGAATTTATTTTGTTTCAAATGCGATCCTTTATAAATTTAAAGGTAGATGCTTTGCTGCGACCAACCATCGAAGGATCCCCGAGATACTTTCCTGTACCAAGCACTTGTCGAACACCCATAATAGTTGATATGTCATTCTTCGTAACAGCTGGTGTGTTGCAACTAAAAAAGATCTCAGACTTCTGGAGGTTTATAGCTTGCCCAGATGCCGCTTCATAGGATTCAAGGATACCTTTCATGACATTTGGTTCATCTATAGAGCCTTTAAAAAATAGGAAATAGTCATCTGCAAATAATAAATGAGAGATTATTGGTGCGGTTGTGCAGATTTTGATGCCATGAAGAATTCCTTGTCATTCTGCTTTCTTGATAAGTGTCGATAAACCTTTTGCACATAGGATAAAGAGGTATGGTGAGAGGGGAACTCCTTACCTCTTCCAGGAACTAATTTGTTTATTTCTACCTTTTATTTATTTCAAAAATAAATATGCTCAATTTATCTATATATATTATTTGTATTCTTTGTACTAGCAAAAAAATATAATAATATCCCATTTAGAAAATTTATATTTTGTTTGATTAAATTCTTCAATCTAATTATCAAATAATAAAATAATTCTTTAGCAAGAATTAGAACACTCGTTTGTGTGTGTGACCGTGTAGGTTATATACTAAACCGATAATAGATTAATCAAATTAATATATTAATCAAGGAAAGTGTCTAGTAACACTCCGTAACATCCATGTAGTATGAAGTATTATTTTACTTTCAAGAACCATTTGGAACAATATAATATTTTCATCTGTCGTTACAAATCTTGTTAACTCTAGAACATGGTACAATTGTCAAACTCTAATAAGTTAACATATCTGACTTAAGAAACTCATTTCTTCTTTCTTTCAATTTTTCTGGCCTGAGTTTTAATTTTATCATAGAGCTCAAACTCATTATCAAGAGTTGATGAATCTCATCTTGATTAGTCATTAATTATACATGTATTAACCGTATCCAATATCCTTTCAACTATAACTCTAAGGTATTAGGTGTTCAGAATCAAAATACAAGAAATAACATGTCAATTACTATGACAATCTCTTGCAAAAGAAAATCGTTATATTCTTTCTTGAGAATTTTTCTATTGACAGTTTAAGGTAATATCGACCATTAAGAATTCTCAGTTGAGTCAGTTCAATGATCACATCACTATATGAATCATCTATATATGTAATTTAATAAATAAGACTTATTAATCTTTATTCAATAAAGCTTATCACATATATTTTGATCTATACGAATTATTGATGTCCTACTCGCAATACCCATACGATCAAGAACAATTTATATTAAAAAAGAATAAAAGACTTGTTTCTCATTATCATAATTTCTATAATGATAACAAGTCTATAGTTTTAATCTAAGACGTTATCAAGTTTAACTATTTCACTAAATAATAAACAAAATAATGAATAGTTATTAAGTTTAAAATTGGTTACATAATTGATTGAATCTTGGGCATCTCTTCAACAATGTGGCCCAAAATTTGGAGTAGACATCAATACTTAAGTGAGGGAGAAAGGATTTTTTTTAAAGTGCAACCGATTTTAAATAAAATACCGTAAAATAGGAGCAATTATGTGTTATAAGCCCAATTCCTAAAAAAATAAAATGTATTATAAACCCAAAAAATATTTTGATTAGCGGTGGGAGTTGGGTAGCTCAATATGTTTGAGCTAAAAGATAAGGAGTTGAAAGTCCTTGGTTTAAACCCAGGCAAAAGAGACAAATTAATTGAACAACTAATTACTAACCTTTAGCATTAAAAAAACAAAATTTGATTTGTTCAATTTTAATTCCATTTGTTTTTTATAATTATTTTGAGTTTAAAGGTTAAAATATTAAAGGAATGACTCAAAAAATAATATGAAAAACATTTTGACTATATTTTTCCCACCCTATATGTTTCTCACGCGGCCTATTTTTTTTCTTCCCAAAATACCCTTGGTTCGAATTATATAATCCAAACAAGATTTTCAGAAATTTTCGGATTATATAATCCGAAAATGTCTTTTACCAGATTTTTAATTTGACTTTGGTTTATTTTATATTATTTAGATACGCAAATCATAAAATAAATGCAAAAATAAAAGGGAAAAATGATAAACATAAAATTTCATGTTATTATTATATCAATACATTTAGAACAAAGTCGAAGCTTAAAGCTTATAATAACAGAATATTATATTGATAGTCAACCTTGCACCCAAACAAACCAACCTGACACCCAGACAAACCGCACTTCTTTGCAGCGCGTTTCCTTTCTCGTTGACTGTTCATCCAATCCCTGATTTTTCAAAGTAGCATTTTTTTATGAAAGGCCAACGATGTAAACACATTGTTGTAGAAAGAAGAGGAGGAGAGGGGGAGAGAGTGTGAGATGATGGTGTGAGAAATGGTGAAGATTTGAAGCCTATTTATAAGGGAAAATTATGCGTATAGTGTATCTTCACTTAATGCTGGGTCAAAAAACGTGTTTCAAAGGGGTTTTACCAGCCATTAATGCTGTTTAAAACCTTTGAAAATGTGTTTTATGTGGTGCAGACCACCGACTAAAACATTGACTTGGTTCAGATTATATAATCCAAAATCCTACACATGGTGTTCGGATTTTTTAATCCGAATTTATTCAATAATGGGTGAAAAATGAGAGAAACTTCGTACTTTATGTAGGGTGAGGAACATTTCGGATTATATAATCCAAAAATGTTTAGGACATGATTTTTTTTCTATGGTTCACATTGCATCGACAATTTTTGTGGTCCAGGACATCCAGATACCTCTATAAATATGTGTCCATGTTTTCTTTACCAGAAACCACACAAAAAAACCATGGAAAACTTTGTCTTTGATCCGAACACCAAGCTAGTTGTAGTTTACTACAACGGGGGGAAACCACCCCATCTGTTCAAGATTCACACTGATGTCACCCTCTCCGGGTTGATAGGTCAGCTGGATCAAATCAACAGCCAACTCAACTACAGAGACACACAAATAGTGGATGGTGTTGAGTATCGACGTCCATTGACTGACTCAGCCGGGAGTGTGCGGTTCAGCCGGATGAAGCTCATGAACGAAGACGACGTGATAACCATCTTCTCAATCTTTGGTAAGTATAGTACTAGAGGGCCTATCAAGTTGGAAACTTCATTGGTCAGATTTGTTGAACAAATTCAGAAAAGTCTGGATTCGGCCCACAAACTATGAAGATATTAGGGCACTCCTGGACGCACCATACAAAGATATTAATTTAGCTGATCCGTGATGATGTGCTTTGTTTTATATAATTACGTATTTTATGTTGTTTTTATTATGTGTTTTATGTTATTGAATTATGTTTTATATATGGTTAGTTATATGTTGTTGAATTAAGTTGTTTTATTATGTTTTAAATAATATATATATATTATTTAAATTTTCATTATGTTTTACTTTACGCCAAAGATGTTCATTTAAAAGCTAAAATTTGAAGATCATTCATTAAACACAATTTTATAGGGTGTAAGTACAATTCAGATTATATATTTCGAATTCATTCAGCATAGGATTCTTTTGTGTGTACACATTGCATCGACAATTTCTGTGGTCCACAACATCCAGATACCTCTATATATAAGTGTTTGTGTTTTCATTACCAGCAACACAAACACAGACACACACACACACACACACACACACACACACACACACACACACACAAAATCATGGAAATTTTTGTCATTGTGCTGAAGATCTTTCTCATTCGGTCACAAATAGATAGCTCTATATTTGACTGCATAATGAAGATCTTCAACATGTTGTCAAAAATATATAGATAGATAGATAGATCGATACAAAGCATGATGAAGTTCTGAACTTGATCTAGTTGCAGATCTAATCCCGAAGAGGTTCTTATAAACTTGGTCTAGTCGGCCTGCCGAACGAAATATGTCAGTTGGCAGGCTGCAGGATCAAGTTCAAAATCACCTCTTCGAGCACCATCCAAGAATATTATGTTGTTTATGTTGTTTTAAGCTGTTTACTTAATTTTTTTTGATGCCTTTTTTAATTTTTTTTCATGTCATCATCCATGAAAACCCTCCAAAAACACAGCATGAGGTTGTTTGGATTATATCATCTGAATTTGTTTTAGATAGTTTCAGATTATATAATCCGCAAACCCTCAGTTTTTTGGACGGTGGCATTTCACCAAAGGTTTAGACGATTAGTGGAGTGTTTAATGCATTGGACGGTTGGACGGAGGAAAACGTGTCATTTGACTTTAGTTATCACATAAGACTTGTTTTAGGCTATAAATAGGCTATCACATAAGACTTGTCATGGTCATTGCTGACCATTCATATATAATCCCTACAACTGCTTTGCAGCTTATGTGGGGATTATACGACGGTCAACAGAGACCTTTGACATCAAAGAAAACACAAAAAACCACACTTCGAAATAATTCGGATTTTATAATCTGAAATATGCTAACAATCTGGTTGAGGTTATATAATTCGAACCAGGGGTATTTTGGTCTTTTTTGCAGAGTACATGAGAATAGCATAAAGTGAGAAAAGAAATAGTCAAATATTTTTAGCACAACACCATACAACTTGGATTGGGCCGAGTCAAAGTAGGTCGAGTAACCTATTTTTCAATATTTAATTATCATCCCTTGGAGTGAAGGCAAAACCTAAATTTTATGATATAAATACAACTCTATATTTCGACTTGTGTATCCGTGGTGGTAGCTTTGATCCATTACATTTTTTTAATCAGAGAAAGCACAGTTGAGATAGTATGAGTTCATTATCTCTTCTTTGTATTTCTCCACTGTATTTATCTGATTAAAGAAAGTTATTGGATCATCAAATATTTGGTGTCACAACTAGTATGTTCTTCCAAATTTTTGTTGGTGTCTTTTTTCGTCGTATATTATTTTTTTTTTTTTTTGTAGATTTGACTGTTTTATTATGAATACACAACAACTATTGTTTTATATAAATTGATTTATGCATATGGCAAATTCTCTCAGTTGACACTTTTCTCACTCTTTTCTTATTCTCCTATGTCGTGGTTTTTCTGATGTGTCGAAAACATTGGAAGTATTTGTCTTCAAGCTCTTGAGTTTCTTCTTTATTTCTTGTTCAATCTTGGATTCTCAGCTACATATGTTTCATCACATATTTATCTATTAAGATCTTTTTTTTTTGCCCTCTTTTTGCAATTTTTTTTTATGGTATTTGTGATCCATTGATCAAAATTGCAATTCTACTCAAGATTGTTCAGACGAATAACCTGGTCAAAAGTTGGCTATGCCTCAATTTCTGGTGGTGGTTGAAGGCTCAAAGACTTTATTGTCTTGAGTTCTCTGTGGTCTAACCTGCCAATTTGTATTGGTTATTCCTTCTCTTGATGTTGTTTTGACGGTTTCTTGTATTGAATATTTTGAAAAAAATAGGACATAATCAAATCAAATATAACGTAATAATATGATAAAAATTCATATCATATTCACATAAGTTGTCGTACTACAAAGAGAAAAATAGAGCAAATAAAAATTTGTTACTTTGCTAGAGTTGGTAGTTCTTATACCTTCCTATGCTAATGAAAATTTGTTGATCCAACAAAAAAAAATTTATTTCTTTAATTTATTTTTGTCTAATTAATTTTATTTCATTAGGAAGTGCTCTCCAAAAAAACAGTGGAAATTTAATTTATCTTTTTAATTAATTAATTAAATCGTTTAAAAAAAAAAAGAAAAATTAGTATTACTGGCGGATTTTTCTGCCATTATTGTTTGTGATTACTGACGGATTTAACATTTAATATTAATTGGAAGCAAAATTACTGGCGGATTTAGTGGACAGTATTATTGGCCGTAACATTACCGGTGGAATAAAACAACCATTATTAATTAGTTAAATTTCCTATATTACGTTATTGTCGTATTTTTCCGTCAGTAATTACTGGCAGATTATTCCGCCAGTGATTACTGAAGGAAAAAATCCCTCAGTATTGCTTCCTCAAATCACCCCCAACACTACTGAGGGAATATTCCGCCAGTAATATTACCGACGCCAATATTGCCGAGGGATCATTTTTGTCACAAAAGCCTCCAGTAATGTGTATTACTGAGGGATTTAATTCATTACTGTGGGATTTATTTTGCCAATAATAATAACCAAAATTCTTGTAGTGAAACTCATAGAAACAAATTCAACTATTAACAAAGAGATTCAAATTATATTTTGAGATTATAGTCTTGAATAAGGAAAAACTAAATGTGGCCCAAAATTTGGAGCAAACATCAATACTTGAGTGAGTGAGAAAGGAATTTTTAAAAATACAACCAAGTTCAAATAAAATAGTGTAAAATAGAAGCAATTATGTATTATAAGTCCAAAAAAAATTTGATTAGTGGGGGAGTTGGTAACTCAAAAGGGTCGAGCTAACGAATAAGAAGTTGGAGGTCCTTGGTTTAAATTCGGATGAAAGAAAAATTAACCGACCAACTAATTACTAACTTTTGTAATTAAAAAAAAGAAATTTTGATTAGTTAAATTGTAATTCTATTTATTTTTTATAATTATTTTGAGTTTAAAGGTTAAACTGCGAATTGATTGACACAAAAAACCATATGAAAAAATATTTTTACCCCAACCCTATACAACCCGGATTGGGCCGAGTCGAAGTAGGCGGAGTAACTCTTTTTTCAATTTCTAATTGTCTTGTTTTTTTAAGGAATTCTTAATTTCTAATTATCATCACTAGAGTGAAGGAAAAACCTAAATTTTATCATATAAATACAACTCTATATTTCGACAACTTTTTTTTTGGCAGTGTATATTTCGACAACTAGTAAATCTGTGGTGGTGGCGGCTTTGATCCTTTGAATTTTTTTAATAAGAGAAATCACACTTTAGGGAGCATGAGATCTTTTTCTCTTCTTCATATTTCTCCATTGTATTTCTCTTACTAAAGAAATTTATTGGCTCGTCAAATATTTGTTGTAAGTTTCTTGTTTATTTCCCATTCCATTGTAAAAGTTCTCAACATATTTTTTATCACGAATTTATCTATTCAGATTTATTTATGGTATTTGTGATCTAACTGAATACTCCATTGATCGAAATTGCATTTCTACTCATCCGACCAATATTTTTTATTTGGTTAGATTATTTGCATATAACCAATTTTTCCTTGATATTTAAGGTGCTTAATTTTTTTGCTGAACATTTCCTAATTAGAAGGGAGCGGTATCATATGATAATGTTCAAATGTTTAAATACTTTTAAAGTTTCCACTTTTGCCTTTTCTTTCTTCTTGATTTGAATGAAAATTTATTTAGTGATATGTTTCATGCACTATATGTTCTAATCTTTATGTGATTAACCCATGAAATACAATCCAAAAGATGAAAGTTTAGTATAAGATGTAATAATTGTTAAGGACATTGTTTCATCAATCCTGGTACACATATCATGCAACTTGAATACAGTACTCATTTTCATTTTGGTCGATTACTTGTTGGGATTAGGAGACAAGAGTGCTTCATCTGCCATGTCATGTTTCAGTCCCTTATTGGTATAAGAATCCATTCTTATTCTCATTTTGTGAGTTGAAAAAGTCCATTGCATTCTGATATATGATTTACTTTTTATTTGAAGCATCTATGACATTGAAGCTTGCCAGTGGTGTAAGAATTCAAGATAAGAAAAAGTTAGATTTCTTGATAAATAAAATGTTGTGCACATAGGATAAATTGATGCAAGAACACTTTGAGATCGACGGTTTAAACGGCTATACCAATAGTGCCGGACACAATCGATGACCAAAATGATTGTTAAGTCGTGTGTTTAAATTGCGGTAGTAGTTGTGGTGCAAACTTTGATATTGCATAAAAGCACGGGCAACTGTGGCCAATTCGGGTAACATTAGAAGTCATACTTGCAGCTAGCTCAATTTAGCAGTCATCACATTGTACGTCAATTTAGCAGCATTTGATTGTTTTCAGGTAATTTTAAAACTGAAACTCAATTCCATTGTCTTGAAGTCATACTGAAACTTGAGAGAAGAAGAAATTTAACAATTGTATTGAATGAATTCAAAAATCTGATTTTCACAAAGTCTTATCACAACTATTTATAGTCTCTGCTATCTACAATCATCTAATCAATCATGGTTATAGATTTAACTAACTCTAGTACAATCCTTTAAAAGAAAAAGCAAAATATATTAAAAGGCTCTAAGACGTGCAAGAACATAGCGAAATTACAAGTTACAACCAAGCTCAAATTGAAACAAATAAAATGCCGACTATTATCACCAAAAGCTAACAAACTCCACGAACTAAAAACAACATCTTTCAGTAAAGAAAACATGTAATGCATGACAGTATATCTACCAATTCCTAACAAAACAGACGCTGTTGTTCCGCTACAACCCCATGAAATTGCAAGATTACAGGCTCAAATATTGTAAACCACCTACTCAAGTTATATCAAATCCCTTTAATCCAAAATGTCCCATTCATCCATTCATCACCTTCTGCTGCCAATTCACAACTCCAAAACCAACCAGAAACGCAGATATATGCAGCAATCAGTCAGAAGACTAAACCAAACCGAACTAAAGCTTCTCAGAAAATAAAAAAAACCACCGGCACTGGCATACGTCCACTACCTAATCCACAAACAGTACCTGCCAAGCACAAAATTCAGCATAAACCTTAAAACCCCACTGCCAAAATCCTCCCACCATATCAAATGCTACTCTTAACCGTGCCTCTATTTGACCAACTACCTCGCACCACAAAACAACAAAACAACCTCCCCTTCGTTCCTCCTCGACACTTTACACTACTTCCACAACTCCTAAACATGCTAAAGGGTTTGTCCACCACTGTTCCAAGTCGTACTTCACGCCTTTTGATTTTACTCTTAGCCAATATATTCCATGATAATACTCTAACTTAGTCAATTAACAAATCCATCTTCATCTCGTTTTTCTGAAAAATCCTTGTGTTTCTCTCTTTCCAAATACTCTACAAACACCCTACCACACATCGTAAAGCATCCGTGCTAATTATTGTGATCTTGTGCAAGTTGTCTTTCGATGGAATTCTGTTTTGATGCACTTGCCAAGCAAACACTGCCACTTTTAAAGGAATTCATTTATGCCATAGATTTTTACCGGGAAGTTGCACCCCCACATTGCTGTCTTGCTTTAAGACATTATATGCAGACTTAAGGGAATAGGAACGCGACGGGTCCACTCCCCACACCACACAATCATTGCCTTCTTCTGAAAAAATGACCGCTCACTAACAAACTAATTGCATAACCCAAAGCTTATCCTATGTCAATACCATATTTAACATACAATGTTGTTGCAGAGACCTTTAAAACCTTTAGATTGCAGTCGCACTTGCAGTTTCAGACCGCAATTTAGAACTATGTTCTCCGCACCATATAGTTAGCAGCATCTGACTATTACATGCCTCAATCAAATAGAAGTGAAAATTCTTGGATTTTGATTAAAATCAGTTTAAAGTTTAAACCTTATGCATTGTACTTACCCTTTTGACTAAAATAAACTAAGCTGTGAATAAATACAGGTTTAGCACATAATAAATACTCGTAATAGTATGTAAACTAGATTACCGAAGGGGACCAGAAGCACATGGTGAAGATTTGGTTGAATTCAAGTGTGTATATATTGTGCTTAATCCAATAGTTGGGACCTTAACTTTCTTGATGTTGCTATACTCTAATTCATTCATCACAGTACAGTAGACCAATTCAGTAGATGAGAATCAGGTCATAACAACATATAATCCAACAAAAACATAACAACATTAAATGATGAAACGGAAATTAACAAGATATGAGCATATTGATACAAATTTCTTAAGCTAACAAATATTCTTGAGCAATACATGAAACCCTACATTGATATAAACTTGAAAATTTCTTAAAAACTTCCATCATTCCCTCCCTACAAATTTGAATGCACGATTCCATCATAACATGGGCACAAGACAACAAGTTTTCCTCGGAGTACCCTGTACACATCTTCAAATCATTGCTCCAAAAGGGATACCTTTCAACAACAAACCTTGCACAATACACGGAACAAGCAGCAATCAATGAAGGCTTGTAGTCGCACACAATGGAATGATTTGTCAAGCTAAGTTCCGAAAAGAAAAACACCATGTTCTGCATGATCTTGTCTTCATCAGAAGAAACACATGCCCTTATGTTTCTAACAAGAAAAACATAAGGTGTTGGAACCGTTAAAATCCAACCAAGTTCTTGCAGGATAAGCTTCTCCATTTGACATATTTCTTCTGGCATATAAATATAATCAGCCATGTATTCAACGTCGTAAACACCAACCGCTCTTCTTTGTTCATACTTGGAAGCCAACAACAACGAAGCGAGACCGATAAGTTTAAGTTTCTCCATCGTCTTGATTTCAAAATTGATTTTGGAAAGTACTCGGTCAAGGATGTTGACACAGAGATAAAACGTTTCCGGCATCAGCTTTTGTTCGTAGTGTGTTTGTATCAACCAATCTACCACATTCTTTCTCATTTGAGAATCTACCTTGAACCCGTTTCCATTGATTTGAGACTCTTGAAGGTGATAAAATCTGTATAGATCATCATCATAATCACTAAACTTTATTTCATTGGAGATGAGTTTTTCTGAATCATGTAAACTTGAAACTTTGGAGTGAAAACAAAGCATGTTGTCGAAACAAGAGAGAAACGATAGAGAAAAGGGACAGTGGTAGTAGGGAGCAAAAAAAAAAAAACGAGAATGGAGGAAGAGAAGAATGTGTATTAGGGTTGTGTATCGTAGGGTTTTGTTTCCTTTCTGAAAGAATGTTATCGTAAGCTATTTATAACTATTTGACCTAATTCAAAATATAATTTCACCAAGTCGGTTCGTATGAAATTTCTTAGAAGGATCTGTATTTTATTTTTGACGGTTTGGAAGGATTTATCTTGTTGAGCCACTAGTGCGAGGTAATTATATACATACTAGACTTTTGACCCGTGCGTCGCACGAGTTTTCTCGATTATAATAGAGACCAATAAATAATTTTAACATTGATATAGTAGAAAATATTTTCTTTAAAAAAAAACGCAAGAGGATAGGAATAAAATTGGTGTGCAATGCATTTTTTTAGATGAAATTTGTTAGGTTAAATAATTTCAAACCTAATAAAGCAAATGAGCGGGAAAAAATTAGGTTAAGTTGCTGCAGACGTAACAAAATTAATAAATAAGGATAAGGATGTGTGTGATTTTTTAAGTGTTATATCTCAAAATATAATTTCACTAAGTCGGTCGTATGAAATTTCTTAGAAGGATCAATATTTTATTTTTGACGGTTTGGTAGGATTTATCTCATTGAGTAGTCTTTTTGGTCTAACTAGTTAAAAGAGCAGTGCGAGATAATATATATGTGTGTGTGATTTTTTTTCTTTTTAAATATGATTCGACATTTTAATTCTAATTATTTTCTTTTTGAAGGGAATTATAATTATTAATTTGTTTTCAAGTTTTAACTTTCGTTAAACTTAATTTTAAATTATATTAAATTCGACATGACTTTTTATCAAATTTAATAGATAATTGTCGATGAACACACATTGGTAAAGAGTTGACTCACGCATAAGGTTGTCGGTTCAATTGTCGATGTCGATGAGACGACATCTTTAGTGGGGGATTTGTAAGTACCTTTGTAAATGCTCTTTGAGCTTAAGGTTTGTCCCGACCCTAGTGATCGCATCTAAAACTCACCTAAACTTATTGTAGCCGATCGACTCTAATAGATAATTCATTTTTTGAAATAATAATTTGATATAGAAAATATTAAGTTACTATTTGAGTAAAATGAAATTATTATTATTATTATTATTATTATTATTATTATTATTATTATTATTATTATTATTATTATTATTTTTATATGTAAGCTAGAGATAACTGATACATCAACGTGAGTCTGAAATATCCTAACTACTTACCCACCTTGGATCTAGTGTTGTAAGAATTGAATTTGTTGAGTTGTTTCTTCTGCTTCTTCGTTAGAGAAAGCGTAGGAGCTTCTACTGTGATAATGTTAATTTGGCCATAAGACGAATTTTTTTTTGCTCAACCACCCTTGGATCGAGTGTTGCAGGAATTGATTTTGTTGAGTTGTTTCTTCTTATTCTTCGTCGGAGAGGACCCTTTGGTCGGGTTTGGTATGATGCCTTTGATCTCGAGGAGGAGCACACTCCCAGCAAAAAAAATTACAAAGATAATGACTTATTTTAGTTACACCCCATGAAATTTAAGTTACACCCCTATTTGACAAAAATACCCTTCAATCCTTTTTAAATTTTCAGCAATTACCCTCTTCCTTTTTCCTCCTCTTCATCTTCTACTGCATTCAATAAAAACAATTGCACTCAATTTTCACTGTTGAACATAATTAAACTTTTACAAATCATCTTGGTTTTACCTAAATTTCGTAGTGTACGTGAAACATAATCACTGCAACACATTCAATACTTAGGGCAATTAAAAACATGAAAAGAAATTGAAAAGTGTTACTTAATTCACATGAATTAGTTACTTAAGTGATTTTTCTTCTGCACCTTGGTTGCACTTAGAATGGATCAGTCCGAAATCTAGGAACATATCGAAGAGCAATTTAGACAAATTCACCGATTCATAGCATACATGAATTCAAGGTAGTTTATTGAAGTTAAAAGAAAAGATTGCAATTGAAAAATTTACTACGTGAACTAAATTCACTTACACCAACGTAAATTGAGTTCACGTTAAAATTATATATAATTTATAAGTTAAAACAGATCACGTAAGTGTTAATTTATGTGACAAAGGGCAACTTCGGTAAAACGAGAAAATACTAATCAATTTTGGGTGTAACTGGATGTTTTTGGGGTGTAAATAAAAAAACTCAAAGATAATTGATAAATATGGACAAATAGATTTGTTTGTAACAAAATCCACAAGTTGAAGCCCAACATCCGAAAACAATATATAAACTGAACAAGAGAAACAAACCCTAAAATCGAGTTTCTCAATACAAGTTCAAGCAATAAAAATAGAAAACCCTAATCTAATAAACACAAACTCAGAGTAAGGACAATCACTTCCAAGTTCACCGGTGAGGCTACCTCATCCTCTGTGTTTTTCTGAATCTAATTATTAGATATAGTAATGACACGAATTTCTTATGCTTTCATAAATATATATATATTTTTTTTGTTAGGAAGGGAAAACCACAATTTCTTATATTGTGCTTATGCTAATTTACAGGAAAAATGGCAACTTTAGTGGAACGTCCTGAGAGAATTAAGCCGAAGGGAAATCATTATTTTACAATGTGGAAAACAATATTTGAGATTGATACGAAATATAGGCTAATCGAGCAGATTGGGCGAGGGTCGTATGGCGTGGTGTGCTCAGCCATCAATAAGGAGACCAACGAGAAGTCGCAATTAAGAAGATTAGCAATGTATTTTATAATTTAGTTGAGGCCCTTAGAGCTTTAAGGGAGATAAAGTTGCTTAGACATGTCCGGCACATATGTGATCACTTTGAAAGATGTTATGATACTAGACCAAAAAAACAACTTGTTTTAAGGATGTCTACTTTGTCTATGAACTCATGGATACTGATCTTCATCGTGTTATCAAGTCCTCTGAGCCAATTTCCAATGACCATTGTCGATATTTCTTGGCGCAGGTACTAATTTCAATTCCTCATATTTTCCGTTATTTCTATTGGCTTTACATTTTCAGTCAAAACTCAAATTAAAGGTAGTTGGTGTTGAATGAGTATACACTGTCATTCTTATAGAATGTATGAACTAGAGGATGAAAATCATTGGCCCAAGTTGGGAAATTAATGTGAGCTTAACATTGATTATTGATTAAAATAATAAAGTTCTTGTGAAAAGATTCAAAAGAGCCTATTATGAGCTATAATTTTCTTGTCTGCATTTTTTTAATATATGTTTTTGAGTATATTGTTGATCACCATTGATAATAGGAATAGTAATATACTAGTACAAAGCAATTCACTTAGTTTACGTATCTTTCTGATTGTTACTAATCATAAACTCTTATTTTAGCTGCTTGAAGGTCTTGATCATCTTCATTCTGCAAATATTCTTCATCGTGACCTGAAGCCTGCAAATTTGCTCATTAATGAAAATTGTGATTTGAAGATGTGACTTCGGACTTGCGCCTCGGACCAATCAAGTTAATGGCGAGATTATGACAGAGTATATTGTCACGCGTTGGTATCGTGCTCCAGAGCTTCTATTAGCATGTGACAATTACGGAACATCCATCCGTAGGATGCATTCTTGCTGAGATTCTTGGTAGAAAGCCAATTTTCCCTGGAAAGGATTTGTTGCACCAAATGAAACTTCCCTATACATAGGGGACACACTTCTCTCAGCTATACCCACAAGCAGATCCATTAGCCATAGATTTGTTACAAAAAAATGCTTGTGTTTGATACAACTAAAAGAGTTACTATATTAGAAGCAATGCAACATCGATATATGGTTCATCAGTATGATGATCCATGGGGTAACCTTCCTGCTCAAGTTCTAGTCAATCCTCACATTGATGAAAATTTGGATGAAGAGATGATTAGGGAAATGACGTGGAATGAGATGCTTCGTTACCACCCTGAAGCTGCTTAGCAAGGTTTTAAATAACGGTAACGGTTGCGGTCACGGTCGCGTTAACGTTTTCATGGTTTCGGACTGTCATGGACGTTGCGTACATATTGCGGTCGTTGTGGTGTGAATTAATCACAATGTTGCACAAAACCACAAATCTTGTTAAAAGTCAATAAGTTAGTGACATTCATTAGTTTGGGATTCCCTCACCTAACCCAACTACGCCCAATTCCTCTCACCTCACCTTCTTCTTTCTTCTTTCTCTCTTCTTTCTCACAAAACAGAAGCAAGCAGCCACATATTGACACAAAATGAATATTTTATCTGTAAGGTCCAAACTCTCATACACAGATTCCACACAAAGACACAATCAACTCAACTTAAAGTCCCATTTTTTCCCCTCTAAAATCTCATCTCATCTCTGATACAAATTTACAGAACAACACCCAAATTAAGAGTGAGAGTGAAATTAGTTAGAGGAGGCCATGAAGATTGAAGAGGAGGCAATGAAAATTGAATAATGAAGCTAAAGAAAAGAAACAGATGAAGTTTTTGCATCCGTAACTATGTTTCGCAGTTG
This sequence comes from Medicago sativa, assembly GCF_051527215.1. Lineage (NCBI taxonomy): Eukaryota > Viridiplantae > Streptophyta > Magnoliopsida > Fabales > Fabaceae > Medicago > Medicago sativa. Next base: position 59,897,601 of record NC_140751.1, on the reverse strand, counting down.
TAACGGTCGGTTTCGCGGCTGTAACGGCGAGTTTTGTGGTCGTAACGGTGTTTTGAGGCTGTAACAGCGTTACATAACGGCGTTTCAGTGTGATTTTTCTTCTCAGCGTTAAAACGGCAAGTAATTTTTGTTAATAGCTACCAAATTTTTTACTTGCACGAGAGTACTTTATTTAATGGTAATATATATTTCTTGCGTTAAAACAAAATGGTAATATGAGTGTGCATGTATCACCACTCTATTTCTAAGGGTTAAATACATTTTTGCGTCCCTAAAAGTTATCAAATTTTGTTTTTCTTCTGCATTGACAAATTAGAACATTTACCCGGAACCCAATGGTCCCCCTACCTTAGTTGTAACTTAATGACCCATGACACGATCTGAATCGACCTGCTCTGATACCAAATGTAACACCCATACTAAACGTATCTAGAAAGTTTAGCATGTGCATTAACTTGATACTGGATACATTAAAAATTTACAACTTAATATAAGATAAATAAACATCTTATACAACCATAAGTGTTCGTACATTAAAAAATATAACATAACTTGTCCAAACATATTATGTGCATCCTTGAAATCCATATCATCTTGCAGCGGGTACGAACGAACGCTTGCTGAAATATCCATCCGTTTACTAGCTTGCCATACCGACCTGATTATCTGAAACAAATAAGGATTGGGGTGAGACATAATGTCTTAGTGAGTTCTACCTAACCCTAGGCTATAGGTAACCTCGGGGGAAAAACCTACGGTCACCACATGTCTACAATACAACCTGACGGTTGATTATACGTGTGTGGTCATGCTTGCCTAGACGGACGTGCATACTAGATTCCGTCGTAGGTTCATCTTAATTGTCATAGGTCTTGCTAATTCATACGTGTCACGGCGGTTTAAGGGAACCTAAGACCGCTAATTCAATATACGCTATACGCATCGAGACTATACATGCTTATTCATGACACGATTCCTATACCGGACGATTAGGGGAAAACCTAGGATCGTCGTCGGTTCATCATTCATAACCTGTTCTATTTCATAAACTTATACGTATCTAACGTCATATCATAATCATACATAATCATAATCATGCATACATAAAAGTTAGCGTTGAGCAATCATATTATCTAAGTTCATTCACTACAAGAAAAACTGCATTTTGCGACCTTTAAAATGGCAGATTGCGACTGTTAGAAGGGTCGCAGATGTACAATTGCGACCCTTCCCCAACAGTCACGGATGTTGGGGTCGCAAGTGTCTTTTGCGACCCTTCATAGAACAGCCGCACCAACTGCCGCAAAAGGCACTGCGACAGTTGCTAAGGGTCGCAAGTGAGGAGATTCAAATGGATTTCAAGGGACTTGCGACAGTTGGGGAAGGGTCGCAGATGCATAAAATTTATTTATTAAAAAAATATTGCGACAGTTTGCAAGGGTCGCAGATGTTGAGTTAATTTAAAAAAAAAAAAATCAGTTTTTTCCTGAATTTTTAATAGAACTATTTACTAATAAAAAATATATAAAACTAAAATAATTCATAAAAAAAAATATGAACAAATTCATAAACTAAAATATGAATTTTACATTCATATAAAATACAAACAAGTGATACAATAAGGTTTCTTGAGTTCCTAACATGAAAATTTAATCAATTATGTAGATGATATTTGGCGAGGAAGTTGTTTTGATCAACTAGAGATGAATAGACTCCAAAGAATGCTATGCTCTGTTTGGTGATTCCAAGTCTTCCACCTAAAAATAAGTCAAAGATTATATAAGACACATCAATTAACAAAAATAAGCAATAATGTCACGCAAGTCATGATTCTAACTTATCGCGCAATTAAACTTATAATTACTTTCTGATATATTTGTCAAAAATAACCACTATGGAATAACCATTAGCTATTTGTCAAAAATAATCCCTAGACCATGTTTTGTTAGCCTGTTCTATAGCTTACTTTGTAGCAAAGTCACAAGTCAGAAACCTTCTCCATGACTGCCTCGAAGCAAATATAGTGAGGCTGACCTTGAAATATTTATCCACGTTTGGGAAAAGTGGAAGCAGCATAGCAAGATTTCGAGCTGCACCCTCTCGAACAACACTGTTCTCATCTCTCCGACATTCTTTGCAAGGCTGACACATGCCTGAAAAGATGACAGGTAAATTTAAATTGTATCCAAACGTTCACAAGTAGAAATAAAGAAAACAGCACAACATACATTCATTTAGGCTGAGTTGCATTTTGATCCTGTTCAGAATCATTGCATCTTCATCATTAAAACAATACAAAAACCTTATGAGCCTAACAATCCAAACCCATTCATTTGATTCTTTCTGCACCAATAATAAAGATTCAAATGAATAAATTTTACCTTGAGAAACTGAAGTAGGAGAGCTGAAGAACTGCAAACCACGGCGAAACCCACGACAAAACCCAATTGCACATAACTGATATCACGAAACTGAAATAAGAAATTACACACAATTAAAAGAATAAAAAAATTAACAAAAAAAAGACACTCAAATTAAGAAATTAACCAGGAAAAATGTAAGTTGATTGAATTTCTGCGATTGAGGGTGATAGGCGTGGGTGAAACGAACGATTTGGTGGTGACAGGCGAGGGTGGTAGTGAGAGACTTAGATTGACGGTGAGACATCGATTGAGAGTATTTTGAGGGAACCAAGATGTAAGATTGAGGGTGAGCGCCGGTGAGATTGAAGGAAAGTGAGATTGAGTGTGAGAGTGATGAAGATCTGGGTTTCAGATGGAGAGAAAGTGAGATTGAAGAATAAAATTGGGCTTAGGGTTTGAAGTTGTAGAAGGGAGACGTACATTGAGAAAGAGGGAGGGAGTGACGAACTTTTTATAGGTCATACTGAACGGAGTATAAAATACATGAAGCTCAATGAAAATACCTTTGCATTTAACATTGAAACCGTGAAATTCATCTGCATTTTGTGAACAAAGAAAAGAATGCAGTTAGCAAAACAAAAGAACAAAATGACATTAAAAGATATGTCAAATGCCAAATAATAAAGGTGATAGACTAATTACCTTCCTCTTAAAAAATACATAAGAACATATCCGAGCGACTCTAAATCATCCCTACGGCTTTGCTCTATTAAAGCAAAAAACTCACATTTTCAGGTAAAAATCAATGGCTATTAAGAAAGGGAACTGATCAAATGAGATTATGAGAGCATACCAATTCCAAGATGAGTATTCATACTAGCATATCTAGCAGTTCCCGTCAGATTCTTACTCTCTCTGCAAGGGATTACAAGTAAGACAAACTCACCGAAAACATAATAGAGTATATTTCCTTGACCACTTACAGCAACATAAGTTATGTGCTAACTTGATCTTTAAATAAATAATCGTAAAGACTAGGTAAAGTGATATTTTTTTGAACAAGGAGGTAAAGTGATATTACACACCCCAGAGAGAAGGAGAGAGTCGGGATCCAATGAAACCAAATTTAATTGGCATAAATTCACCTTTTAATAACTTTTTATTCAAGAGTTTTATTGATCTAGTCATTGAGTTAAAAATTCTCATAAAGTAGATAAAATCTACAAAATGTCATGCAACAGAAAAACTAATTGATACTAATGGCACTGCTTCATTTTAACATTTAAAATAAGTAAACATTTATTATTTGATTGTATACCTATTATATGGATGTCCAAATTATCTAAAAAAATAATATGTGATTACCAAAATAATATTAAAGGATTCAAGCATTGAATTAGTTAATTTCACAAAATAGAAAAAGTTATTATGTTTGTAAGTATGGCATCAATGGATCTTAGTTCAAACAAGGCTAACAAAACTATCATCAAGGACAAATAACTTAACGAACTGGTGTAACAGGTCATGCAAGGATTATAGAAACATAAACAAATCAAAGTGAAGAAAATAGAATCAATGCCAGGAATGCAAAACCAGGAAAGTTCCCTGTGCAAAGCTCAAAATTAGTTTTGCATTTTCAATGATATTAATTTTTCTACTTTTTCTATTACAAGAAAAGTCTCCTCCTACTAAATAGTAGTAATCAGCTATACACATAAATAATTCATGATAGCATAACATCCAAATTCCAGATATAGAATTTTCCATGATAATAGATTTTACAAAATAAGAAAGCATGATAGGGAATATATTGATGGGGAATAGTTTGAAGTTGAATTGTGCAACCATGCTGAATAAAATCAGAAAACCATTGATGCCATAAAAGTACCTGTAGGGAATATGCTGATGTGCACTGTCTCTAAATTTCTTAGCAAGACCAAAGTCAATGATGTACACCTACATAAGAGGCAAATATGAAATTGATACATAACAAGCGTTGGAGATGATCATAAATTTTAAGAAAGCAGCTGAAAAAACAAGAATTAAACAAGTACTTGATTTGCACGCCTCCCTAAACCCATGAGGAAATTGTCTGGCTTTATGTCCCGATGTAAAAATGACTTGGTATGAACAAATTCAACTCGATTTATCTGAAAAAAGATGCAGATTGAGACATTATAAGAAAAGTGGTAAATGTCAATTACAAGCTTATGCAATACAGGGAAACCCACCATTTGATCAGCAAGCATAAGAACAGTTTTGAGAGACAATTTCCTATTACAGAAATTGAATAAATCCTCAAGACTAGGGCCAAGTAAATCCATCACTAGGATATTGTACTCTCCTTCGACACCGGACCATTTCACATTCGGTATCCCAGCTAACAAAGAAAAGAAACCCAGAAAAAACCGTTTAAGCCAAGTGAGTAATATTAAGTCTATAGTAAGCAAAGAGTTCCAAAATAAACAAATTCACTAAGTTGGGAGCTTACAGACTATGGTGATTACCAGACTAACCTAATCAATCATCTAATTACCTAATTACCTGCTTCTGTAATCGATACTTCAATTAGAAAGCGAAAATAAACCAACAAGTTCAGTATCGAAAACTAAAACACACCAACGAAATTCAATATCCCATATTGCCTATACAACTCTTTGTTTCAAATTCATTATTTCAATTCAACATCACTAAAAGCATGCAAATTCAACTAATTTCTATAACCCCTTCTCATCAAACTTCAATAACAACAAAAGTATTCGGTTTTCACAATCACCAAAAATTCAAAAGAATAAAAAAAAGAACTTTTTTCATTATCTTTTTCAAAATTTGGGTACTTACAAGCTTAATCGCGACTTCTTCATTAGTTTGAATATTGGTACCTGCAACAAAAACACAAATTAAAAACCCTAAAATTCACAAAAAAAATTCACAAAAATGCAAGAAATTGGAAGAAAAACGAACCTAAATAGATCTCTCCGAAAGATCCGCTACCAATTTTCCTCCCAAGACGGAACTTATTCCCAATTCGAGGTTCCATTAAACCCTAATTGAAAATCGGAATTGAAAAAGAAGAGCTACGAGTTGAAGTGCGTCATCGTAGAAGAAGAAAGGGGGAGAGTGAGGCTTCAACGATTGAGAGTGAGATTGAGGATGGATGTGAGATTGAGGGTGAGCCATAGTGAGATTGAAGGATATTTAGGTTTCAAATTGAGACAAAGTGAGATTGAGGAATAAAATTGGATTTTAGGGTTTTGGAGTTGTGGGAGGGAGAATGATATTTTGAGAGCGGGAGTAACAAAAATATTTGGGGAAAAAGAATTTTTGTGAAATTGTTAAGGCGCTGAAAACTTTAGGCTAAAAACCTGCGGCTGTTGAGCTTAAAGGTCGCAATAAATGTCGCAAAAGTGTACTTTGCGACAGTTTGAAGACAAGGGTCGCAGAGTAAGTGTCGCAAAATGCTAAATTTCTTGTAGTGATTTTACGGAGAGCCCCTGGTGGAGTAACCTCGAGAACAATCCCATGCATAACCGATGAATACCTAGCTAAGGCACCTCGGACTCCCTCAGTGAAGTGCGGGCCCCCTTGCGGAGCTTATCCCGTTCTCACAACACATACGTCTTACATCCTACGTCTTACATACTCATTTACCACGGATCCTTAAGAGATCCCATAAACATATGTGGTAAACTACGCATACTTTATAGTCTTAATCGTACATGCGTGAAGGATTAAACCTATACTGACTTACTCACTTACCACGGGTCCGTTTAGCGGTAAATTACCTATATTGTCATGCTCAATCATATCGAAGGGATTGGTTTATCTATTCGCGGCTTAACATGCTTGCATGGTCATTCTAATTCATATGCGAAGGGAATACACTAAAAGCTTCGCGTCTTATCATACATAGGACTCATGCATAGCATTCTATTTCTCGACCAACTATGTCGAGGCTCTACATTCTTTCCCTTCCTTAAAGCTTAGTTTGCTACCCGACTTATATCGTAACTTTCTCTCGTATGCCATGCTTTACTAACATGTTAAATACTTGCTTCATACTCAAGAAAACCTTTTAAAAGATTATCAAATATGACCTTTGTTTGAGGGGTTTACTTTCTTAAAAAGATTGTACAAAGAAATCCGACAGAAAGATGCCAAAGCTGCCCGAAGCGAGCAAACGGTGCGTGCCCACACAGTCTGCTCGCCTAGGCGAGCTGTATCATGGGGGAGGCGAGTAGTTGCTCGCTGTGGCGAGTTGGGGGTGAGCAGACCCCCAGTTCTAGTGGTCTAGCTCGCCATGGCGAGTAATTGCTCGCCCCGGCGAGTCATGACAGTCCAGCACCCTCAAAAATGGTATTTTTGACCCAAAAACCTCAAAACCAAGTATCCCCAAGTATATTATGACTCTAAAGATCATAGAAAACCTGTAAAACATTCATATGGCGAGTTTTCACATGTTAAGCAAGCATGGCAATGAAAGGGAAACTAATCTCATACATAAAAACCCTAGATTTCAGAACTTTCCTTACAAGATAAATCACATAATCCCAAGGGTGGGTAAACTATCTATAGAACTCACCTTAACATAATCTTGCTATTGCAACAAGCTTCAAGATTCCTAGCTTCAAATCAAACAATCCAAACCCTAGCTTCTTGACCTTAAGACATGAGGAAGGAAGTGGAAGTCAAACTTAAATCCAAATTCAAAATTGCTTCTTTGATCAAGTAGAAACCATAATTTGTACCAACTTCCAACTTACCAAGAACCAAACCCTAGCTTGAATATCTTCTTGTGTGGAAAAATAGAGAAATCACATTAAAACCAAGCTTCCATATGCTTAAGAGATCTTAAAGGAACCTTGTACAACATGCTTCTTGATTTTGGAATAAGTTTTGGGAAGAATTGAGGAAGAGAAAGAGAGAAGGAGGGCGTGAGAGAAGAGAGAAGGAGGAGAGAATTGTTTTCCTCAAACCTAGAGAGAGAAAGAAGATGGAAAATGAGATATTTTTGGGACCATACATTTCACTTAAATACCCCTTTTGTGTGCAATTACCATTATACCCTTGCCTTAAACGTGTTTTTCCGACACTAATACTTAACTCATGCTTAACTGACATTTCATAATAAACATTCCCATCATACTTATTTTCCTTAAACATTTGTCATCTGACACGTCTGACGGGTAATATTCCAATAATCGTCGAGTGGAATATTACAGTATGTTTTTCCGAATTGTAATTTGGTGTCTTTTTTCCTTGCTGTTTTTGTTGATTTGATTGCTTTCATATGAATACATGAAGAAAAACCTGTTGTAAGCTTATGATTGATTCTTTGTTCAAAAAAAGCTTATGGTTGATTCTTTCAATTGATGCTTTGTGTGTTGAAAAATTCAAGTTCCTAAGTTTCTTGTTTATTTCCTATTCCATTGTGTTTTTTGTTTATTTCCTATTCCATTGTGGAAGTTCTCAACATATTTTTCATCACGAATTTATCTATTAAGATTTATTTATGGAATTTGTGATCTAACTGAATACTCCATTGATCGAAATTGAAATTCTACTCATCCGATCAATATTTTTTATTTGGTTAAATTATTTGTATATAACGAATTTTTCTTTGATATTTGAGGTGCTTATTTTTTTTGCTGAACTTTCATAATTAGAAGGGACCGGTATCATATGATAATGCCTAATTACTTTTAAAGTGTTCACTTTTGCCTTTTCTTTCATCTTGATTTGAATGAAATTTATGTAGTGTTATGTTTCATTCACTATTTGTGCTAATCTTTTTGTGATTAACCCATGAAATACAATCCAAAAGATGAAATATGGTTTAAGATGGAATAATTGTTTAAGGACATTGTTGTCATCAATCCTGGTACACATATCATACAGGTACATATCAATCCTTGTATACAGATCAAGGATCATCTTAACTGATGAAAAATACATTCAATTATCAAACTGACTAACGAGATGCACATTTGAGAATGTTTTCGTATTTTTAGTTCGTTCAACGACTATAGCAATAACATTACACACATTTAATGACCAAAATGATTGCTAACTCGTGTGTTTAATTAATTGCGGTTGTATAGTTATCGTTGCAACCTTTATATAGCAGTCATATTTGCAGCTCAATTTAGAACTATGTTCCCCACATGACGTTGTAAGTCAGTAGATGAGTTAGCAACATTTGATTGTTACACGCCTCTTTCAAATAGAAGTGTAGATACTTGGTTTGTTATTTTTTTAAAAAAATTAAACCTTGTGAATTTTACTTGAATCAAGCTGTGAATAAATATCCATTAATTTGGTTGAGTTGAAGGGGATAGACGAGGATGATGTGATGGAGATTTGGTTGATTTCAATTATGTACGCCAGGCGTGCAATTGGATACATTGTTTTCAAATAATTTTAAAACTGAAACTCCAAGACGTGCAAGAACCGAGCGAAATATATTAAAAGGCTCTAAGACGTGCAAGAACCGACCGAAATTACAACCAGTTTACAAGGTACAACCAAGCTCCAATTGAAACAAATAAAATGCCCACTATTATCACCAAAAGCTAACAAACTCCACGAACTAAGCATAACATCTTTTAGTAAAGAAAACATATAACGCATGGCCAATTCCTAATAAAGCAGATGCTGTTGTTCCGCTACAACCCCATGAAATTGTCAGCCACCTACGTCCCCTGCATCCATTTGACCACTCTTAACCGTCCCACCATATCAGATGCTACAAAATTCAGCATAAACCTTAAAACCCCACTGCCAAAATCCTCCCACCATATCAGATGCTACTCTTAACCGTGCCTCTATTTGACCAACTACCTCGCACCACCAAACAACCTCCCCTTCCTTCCTCCTCGCCACTTTACACTACTTCCACAACTCCTAAACATGCTAAAGGGTTTGTCCACCACTGTACGAAGTCGTACTTCACGCCTTTCGATTTTACTCTTAGTCAATTAACAAATCCATCTTCATCTCTTTTTTCTGAAAAATCCTTGCGTTTCTTTCTTTCCAAATACTCTACAAACACCCTACCACGCATTGTAACGCATCCATGCTAATTATTGTGATCTTGTACAAGTTGTCTTTCGATGAAATTCTGTTTTGAAACACTTGCCAAGCAAACACTGCCACTTTTAAAGGAATTCGTTTATGTCACAGATTTTTACCGGGAAATTGCAACCCCACATTGCAGTCTTCCTTTAAGACATTATATGCAGATTTAACGAAATAGCAATGCGATGGGCCCACTCCGCACACCACAATATCATTGCTTCCTTCTGAAAAAATGACCTCACTAACGACGTTTACTTATGCAGTGTGTTTATACTTATGACGTTTATCCAAACACGAGAGATTGAACAATTATGCTCTTTTTGTTATCTACCGGACAACAATTCCAACCAAATCATTGTCGTTTGAGACCATATGGATAACAGTTTTAGGATACTAATAAAGTGAGGCCGTAGGGGTTAGATATGTGTGCATGTGATGACTGAATAATTAGCTCCACTAATAATCTGAACAAAATATCTATTGTTGACACTCTGCAAGTTTTAAAGAGCAATATCTCGATCAGTTGTAGATTATAAAAGCATAAGAGTGTTCGTTCCACTGAAAGTTTTTAATTAATCCGCCTAATTTTATCCAATGCATAAAAATGATTCGAAGTAAAAATATCAAGAAGAAACATAATCAATCAGTAACAGCAGGACTAGAAGTAGATTTAAAACGATCTAGAGCTACGTTGAAAAGTGTACCAAGTCCATATTGTTGAAAGCTGGTGGCTATTGGTGGACTACCACCTTCCAATCCCTTTTGGAACCAATGACCACTAAACGTCTCCTTGAATTCTGGTGTGATTTCAATTTGACGACGAGTAAACTTCTCCCTTATTTCTGGTGGTATTACCATGGGACGACGATTAAGCATCTCCCTTGCTTCTGGTGTGATTACGAGGGGAACACGTGCTGCCTTGACTCCATCCCCACCCCTATTCTCGACGTCTCCTAACACGAGATCACGAACTCCATCCGTGGGAACCCCATCTCCATCCGACATACTTGAAGAAGAAAGAAGACGTAATAAAAAAACAAATAATCTTTAGATCTGCAAATCAAGAAGAAAATAATAGCAAATAAAGAACAAAAACAAAATAAAAAAAAACTAATCTTTTTATCTGCAAATCAAGAAAATAATAGAATAGAAGAGCGAAAAAGAAAAAAATAACTCTACCCGGACACAAACCCGTCTGATGAGAGTGAAAGGTAGAGCAAGAAATGGTTAGAATGAGTTGTTTATACGTGAGAAAAACACTAGGGTTAGGTGATTTGTTTTGAGCTTTTTTTCATCGGGCTTTATAACAAAACAAACACTAAACAAATAAACCAAGAGAAACTCTTTTCCTACCCCCCTCCATATTTTCAATTTTTTTGCTTCATTTGCATTATATTAAAACACTTATTATTCTAGACCGGCTAGAAGCAAAATCATATCGAACCACGTGGGCAAATCCCACGAAACAAGGCATATCAACTAGAGGGACCAAGCCAATTAGGGTGTTAATCACCACGCTGGAACGCGCCCCTGTCTCATCTGCAACGTCCACATGGCCTCCAACGGATCCCTGATAAGGCGCCGCATTTCTCGGAAGCCGTTAGCGTTCTCTTCTCTTATATAAGGGTGACTCAGTATCACACTCAAGGTACGATTCATTTTCACACGTACTCACACATATTCAACCTCATTTCTCATACTTACTTGAGCGTTGGAGTGCTAACGCGCTTCCAGGCACCATTCGCTCCGCCGTGAAGGCTCCACTGCCACCGTGCCAGAACACCACACTCGACCGTTACCAATCCTTGACCCACTATCAGGATGATCATTTGGCACTAGAAGGAGGGGACCATTCATTGATTCCCTCGATCGAACGATCCTCGATCGTAACCGTTTTCAGTTACACATTTTCCTGCTGTAACCGTTTTCAGTTACACATTCCTCTCCTATGTCATGGTTTTCTTGGTGTGTCGAAAACATTGGGAAGTATTTATCTTCAAGCTGTTGAGTTTCTTGTTTATTTCTTGTTCAATCTTGGATTCTCAGCTACATATGTTTCATCACATATTTATCTATTATGATCTTATTTTTCGTTTTCTCTTTTGTTTTTTTTAATGGTATTTGCGATCCATTGATCGAAATTGCAATTCTACTCGAGATGGTTCAAAAGAATAACCTGGTTAAAAGTTGGCTACGTCCTCAATTTCTGGTCGTGGTTGAAGATTCAAAGACTTACTTCATTTATAGTCTTGAGTTCTCTGTGGTCTAACCTGCCAATTTGTACTCTTGATGTTGTTTTGACGGTCTCTTGTATTGGATTTTTGAAAGAAAAAAATAAGACATAATTAACTCAAATATAGCGTATTAATATGATAAAAAATGATATCATATTCACGTAAGTTGTCGTACTACAAATATAAAAATAAAGAAAATAAAGTGAAACTCAGAAACAAATCTAACTATTATTAACAAAGAGATTCAAATTCTATTTTGAGATTTATAGTCTTGAATAAGGAAGAACTAAATGTGGCCTAAAATTTGGAGCAAACGTCAATACTTGAGTGAGTGAGAAAGGAATTTTTTTAAAATTCAACCAATTTAAAATAAAATAGTGTAACATAGAAACAATTATGTATTATAAGTCCAAAGAAATTTGATTATTGGGGGAGTTGGGTAGCTCAAAAGGGTTAAGCTAAGGGATAAGGAGTTGAAGGTCCTTGGTTAAAACCCGGATGAAAGAAAAGATTAATCGAACAACTAATTACTAAACATTTGTCGTAAAAAAAAGAAATTTTGATTAGTTAAATTGTAATTCTATTTGTTTTTTTAATTATTTTGAGTTTAAAGGTTAAAATGTGGAATGATTGACACAAAAAACCATATGAAAAATATTTTTTAGCCCAACACTATGCAACCTGGATTAGGCCGAGTCGAAGTAGGCATAGTAACCCATTTTTATTTTTTTTGAAATATAAATATAAATATAGATACAACTCTATATTTCAACAACTAGTGAATCTGTGGTTGTGGCTTTGATCCTTTGAATTTTTTTAACTGAAACTAAAGCTCCATTTATAGTCTCTGCTATCTACAATCATCTAACTAATCAAGGTTATAAATTTAACTAACTCTAGTATAATCCTTCAAAAGAAAAAGCAAAATCAAGCACAAGACGTGCAAGAACCTAGCGAAATTACAACCAGTTTACAAAGTACAACCAAGCTCCAATTGAAACAAATAAAATGTCCACTATTATCACCAAAAGCTAACAAACTCCACAAACTAAGAACATCATCTTTCAGTAAAGAAAACATGTAACGCTTGGCCGTATATCTACCAATTCCTAATAAAACAGATGTTGTTGTTCCACTACAACCGCATGAAATTGCAAGATTACAGGCTCAAATATTGTCAGCTACATACTCAAGTTATATTAAATTTCCACTAATTAGGTGTCAAAAGACAGATTAGGTGTCAACAAATGAAATCCACTAATTAGTAAATGACTAAAATTCCCCTAAATCAAGGGTAAAATTGGAAAAAATACTGGATTTATATTTAATGTATAGTTAATAGATTTTTTTTTTTGTTGACAGTATACTATGTTTTGAGCTGGTATGCTACATCTTGATATATGGAATACATATCAAGGATGCAACTCAAGAACGAAAGCGACAACAAGTTTAGAACGTTTTTGTTTTCTCTGTTAACGGAATTTGATTATAACTAACGGCAGGGGAGGTTTTTGATTATTGGGAAAATAGAGGGGGTGTTTCTTGTATTTAGACATACCTCAAGGGAGGTCATTATAATTTTCCAAATAGTTAAAAGATAAAGATTGTAAATTTGAAGCTAGTTATTCTTGACTAATGTAAAAAAAAAATGAAGAATCAAAAATAAAAAATGATAACATTTCGTCATTTGACGAATTGAATCAAAAATGATAACATTTCGTCATTTGACGAATTGAATCACCTTTTTAAGACAATGAAAATGCTAACAAGTGCCTTAAGAAATCACCTTTTTAAGAAGCCAAAACAAAACTTTTTCTTAGAAATTTACTACCTCCGTCTCACAGTTATTGTAAGATTTGTCACTTTACAATACTAATGCAACATTCATTATTTTAATTTTTTTTCCGGCTATTATACCCTTATTTATTGAATTTTATCCACCTTAAGTACTATATTCATCGCATTGGAACTACAAAAAGGAATTTTTATCCGACATAAATAATTTCTTCTTTTGAGGCACTTGTTAAAGTAACCCTGTAAGATATCTTCAAAAAGTTTGCCATGATCAATTGTAAATTATGAAAGCATAAGAGTTCCACACTGTGACCACCTAAAGATTTGTAAATTTATAAAAGCAGAAGAGCTCCACCTATATGCCCACCGAAAGGTTTTAAAGAAGGCATATTTCCTCTTTCTTATACCTGAAAGCACTCTCTCACAACTACCAACCCAAACGAGAGTTTTATGAATTAGTATGCAAATTACCAACATCAATTCAAACTACCAAACCAAACTCCAAACAAATATAATTCCAATTCAAGTTTGTCAACATGATCCAATAATAATCGCACAAATAGGCATAATGATGGCATTTGCGAAAAATACAACCAATGCAATACTATGTTTAATCAAGTCAGAAGCAAATAAATATTATAACACAACGAACATTATTGTACGAGGATTCAAGCCTACAAACACTGAGCACAAAATAGCAAGAAGCACCAGTATGAGGGGCACTATCAATCAGCATTGGCACGGGTAGAAGCACCAGCATGAGGGGATGCAGAATTGGAGAGTCGAAGCGCAGCACCTCGGTTAAAACAATTTAGAGCTAAGTTGAAAAATGAACCAAATCCAATTTGATGAAGGTCGTCGGCTATGGGTGGCCTACCACCTTCCAATCCCATTTTGAACCAATGATCACCAAACCTCTCCTTGAATTCTGGTGTGAAAATGTTCTCCTTTGCGACATCGATTTGATCAGAACGAGACTTCTCCAATATTTCTGGTGGGAGTATCATGGGAAGACGAGGAAGCATCTCCCTTGCTTTTGAGTTGAAGCCATCCCCAGCATGAGGGGATGCAGAATCGGAGAGTGGAAACGCAGCACCTCGGTTAAAAGAATCTAGAGCTAAGTTAAAAAATGAACCAAATCCAATTTGATGAAGGTCATCGGCTATGGGTGGACTACCACCTTCCAATCCCATTTTGAGCCAATGATCACTAAACCTCTCCTTGAATTCTGGTGTGAAAATGTTCTCCTTTGCGACATCGATTTGATCAGAACGAGACTTCTCCAATATTTCTGGCGGGAGTATCATGGGAAGACGAGGAAGCATCTCCCTTGCTTTTGGGTTGAAGCCATCCCCACCCACAGGATCACGAACTTCTTCTTTGATATCACCAACTCGAGTAAGCATCTCCCTTGTTTCTGCCTTGACTCCACCCACAGGATCACGGACTTCTTCTTTGATATCACCAACTCTATCCCTGGCAACTCCATCCGACATACTAAGAGCTAATAAAAACAAAACTTTTAGATGTGCAAATCAAAATAATAAAAAGAACAGCTAATAGAAAAACAACTAATCTTTAGATCTGAAAACCAAGAAAATAACATAAATCTACAAATGAACAAACAAATTGAAAGAAAGAGCGAAAAAAAAAGAAGTAATTTTTTTACCTGTAAATCAAGAAAATAATAAGAATGGAGAGGGAAAACAATCTATCAAAACAAGAAGGAAGGACAAAAACAGAATAAAAAAAAACCTAATCTTTGGATCTGCAAGAGTGAGAGGTATATCAAAATTAGGGTTAGAATGAGTTATTTATACGTGAGAAAAACACTAGGGTTAGGTGATTTGTTTTGAGCTTTTTTTCACCGGGCTTTATAACAAAACAGACACTAAACAAATGAATCAAGAGAAACACCTTTCCCCTTCAAAAAAAAAAAAAAAGAGAAACTCTTTTCCTACCCCTCTATTGTTCTCACACGTCCTTTATATTTTCAATTTTTTGATTCATTTGCATTATATTAAAACACTTATTATTCTAGACCGACTGGAAGCTCAGTCATATAGAACCACGTGGGCAAATCCCACGAAACATGGCATATCATCTAGAGGGACCAATCCGTGTTGATCACCGCGCTGGAACGAGCCTCCGTCTCATCTGCAACGTCCACATGGCCTCTAACGGCTCCCTAATAAGGCGCCGTATTTCTCGAAAGCCGTTAGCGTTCTCTTATCATATATAAGGGTGACTCAACATCACAATCAAGGTATGATTCATTTTCACACCTACTCACACATATTCAACCTCATTTCTCATACTTACTTGAGAGTTGGAATGCTAACGTGCTTCCAAGCACCATTCGCTCCACCGTGAAGGCTCCACCGCCACCGTGCCATAACACCGCACTCGACTGTTGCCACTTCCTGACCACTATCGGACATATCATTTGGCACTAGAAGGAGGGGATCATTCACTGATTCCCCCGATCAAATGATCTTCGATCGTAACCGCTTTCTATTACGCATTCCCCCGCTGTAACCATTTACAGTTACACATTCCTCCCCTATGTCATGGTTTTCTTGGTGTGTCGAAAACATTGGGAAGTATTTATCTTCAAGCTGTTGAGTTTCTTGTTTATTTCTTGTTCAATCTTGGATTCTCAGCTACATATGTTTCATCACATATTTATCTATTACGATCTTATTTTTCGTTTTCTCTTTTTGTAAATTGTTTTTTTATGGTATTTGCGACCCATTGATCGAAATTGCAATTCTACTCGAGATGGTTCAAAAGAATAACCTGGTTAAAAGTTGGCTACGTCCTCAATTTCTGGTTGTGGTTGAAGATTCAAAGACTTACTTCATTTATAGTCTTGAGTTGTCTGCGGTCTAACCTGCCAATTTGTACTAGTTATTCCTCCTCTTGATGTTGTTTTGACGGTCTCCTGTATTTGGATTTTTGAAAGGAAAAAAACAAGACATTATCAACTCAAATATAGCGTAGTAATATGATAAAAAAATCATATCATATTCACGTAAGTTGTCATACTACAAAGATAAAAATAAAGAAAATAAAGTGAAACTCAGAAACAAATCTAACTATTATTAACAAAGAGATTCAAATTATATTTTGAGATTTATAGTCTTGAATAAGGAAAAACTAAATGTGGCCCAAAATTTGGAGCAAACATCAATACTTGAGTGAGTGAGAAAGGAATTTTTAAAAATACAACCAAGTTCAAATAAAATAGTGTAAAATAGAAGCAATTATGTATTATAAGTCCAAAAAAAATTTGATTAGTGGGGGAGTTGGTAACTCAAAAGGGTCGAGCTAACGAATAAGAAGTTGGAGGTCCTTGGTTTAAATTCGGATGAAAGAAAAATTAACCGACCAACTAATCACTAACTTTTGTAATTAAAAAAAAGAAATTTTGATTAGTTAAATTGTAATTCTATTTATTTTTTATAATTATTTTGAGTTTAAAGGTTAAACTGCGAATTGATTGACACAAAAAACCATATCAAAAAATATTTTTACCCCAACCCTATACAACCCGGATTGGGCCGAGTCGAAGTAGGCGGAGTAACTCTTTTTTCAATTTCTAATTGTCTTGCTTTTTTAAGGAATTCTTAATTTCTAATTATCATCACTAGAGTGAAGGAAAAACCTAAATTTTATCATATAAATACAACTCTATATTTCGACAACTTTTTTTTTTTGGTAGTGTATATTTCGACAACTAGTAAATCTGTGGTGGTGGCTTTGATCCTTTGAATTTTTTTAATAAGAGAAATCACACTTAAGGGAGCATGAGATCTTTTTCTCTTCTTCATATTTCTCCATTGTATTTCTCTTACTAAAGAAATTTATTGGCTCATCAAATATTTGTTGTAAGTTTCTTGAATATTTCCCATTCCATTGTAAAAGTTGTCAACATATTTTTCATCACGAATTTATCTTTTAAGATTTATTTATGGTGTTTGTGATCATTGATCGAAATTGCAATTCTACTCGTCCGACCAATATTTTTTATTTGGTTACATTATTTGCATATGACCAATTTTTCCTTAATTTTTTTGCTGAACATTTTCTAATTAGAAGGGACCGGTATCATATGATAATGTTCAAATGTTTAAATACTTTTAAAGTTTCGACTTTTGCCTTTTCATTCTTCTTGATTTGAATGAAATTTATGTAGTGATATGTTTCATGCACTATATGTACTAATCTTTCTGTGATTAACCCATGAAATACAATCCAAAAGATGAAAGTTTGGTATAAAGTGTAATAATTGTTAAGGACACTGTTTCATCAATCCTGGTACACATATCATGCAACTGGAATACAGCACTCATTTTCATCGTTAATGCTTCATCCTATGCACTATGTAGTTTTGAGGATAGAATATGAGAGATTCTCTCCTAAAGGGACGTGAATGAACCAGAAGTCATACAGTTTGGTTATATTTTTCATTTTTGTTTTTTATATGATTTATTCTTATTCTCATTTTGTGAGTTGAAAAAGTCCATTGCGTTGTGATATATGATTTATTTTTTATTGAAGCATCTATGACATTGAAGCTTGCCAGTGTTGTAAGAATTCAAGGTAACAAAAAGTTAGATTTCTTGATAAATAAAATGTTGTGCACATAGGATAAATTGATGCAAGAACACTGAGATTGTATAAAATGGATGAGAGTCACTCCTATTTGATGCAAATGCTTAGATTCTTATTTTCCTTCATGTGCGTGTTTAAGTGTGAATAGTTATTTTGTTTCCTAAACATGCGAGTGTTTAAGTTTAAATAGTCATTTTGGTTCTGAAACGTGTGAGACAATGTTATTATAGTCCAAATTGATTAGCAGTTGATGCAAGAACACTTTGAGATTGACGGTTTAAACGACTATAGCAATAGCGCCGGACACATTCAATGACCAAAATAATTGTTCGTGTGTTTAAATTGTGGTTGTGGGTGTGGTGCAAACTTTGATATTGCATCAAAGCACAGGCAAATGTGGCGAATTCGGGTGACCTTAGAAGTCATACTTGCAGCTCAATTTAGCAGTCATCACATTGTACGTCAATTTAGCAGCATTTGATTGTTTTCAGGTAATTTTAAAACTGAAACTCAATTCCATTGTCTTGAAGTCATACTGAAACTTGAGAGAAGAAGAAATTTAACAATTGTATTGAATGAATTCAAAAATCTGATTTTCACAATGTCTTATCACAACTATTTATAGTCTCTGCTATCTACAATCATCTAATCAATCATGGTTATAGATTTAACTAACTCTAGTACAATTCTTCAAAAGAAAAAGCAAAATATATTAAACGGCTCTAAGACGTGCAAGAACATAGTGAAATTAGAGCGAAATTACAAGTTACAACCAAGCTTAAATTGAAACAAATAAAATGGCGACTATTATCACCAAAAGCTAACAAACTCCACAAACTAAAAACAACATCTTTCAGTAAAGAAAACATGTAATGCATGACAGTATATCTACCAATTCCTAACAAAACAGACGCTGTTGTTCCGCTACAACCCCATGAAATTGCAAGATTACAGGCTCAAATATTGTAAACCACCTACTCAAGTTATATCAAATTGCCCCTTTAATCCAAAATGTCCCATTCATCCATTCATCACCTTCTGCTGCCAATTCACCACTCCAAAACCAACCAGAAACGCAGATATATGCAGCAATCAGTCAGAAGACTAAACCAAACCGAACTAAAGCTTCTCAGAAAACAAAAAAAACCACCGGCACTGGCATACGTCCACTACCTAATCCACAAACAGTACCTGCCAAGCACAAAATTCAGCATAAACCTTAAAACCCCACTGCCAAAATCCTCCCACCATATCAAATGCTACTCTTAACCGTGCCTCTATTTGACCAACTACCTCGCAACACAAAACAACCTCCCCTTCGTTCCTCCTCGACACTTTACATTACTTCCACAACTCCTAAACATGCTAAAGGGTTTGTCCACCACTGTGCCAAGTCGTACTTCACGCCTTTTGATTTTACTCTTAGCCAATATATTCCATGATAATACTCTAACTTAGTCAATTAACAAATCCATCTTCATCTCGTTTTTCTGAAAAATCCTTGTGTTTCTCTCTTTCCAAATACTCTACAAACACCCTACCACACATCGTAAAGCATCCGTGCTAATTATTGTGATCTTGTGCAAGTTGTCTTTCGATGGAATTCTGTTTTGATGCACTTGCCAAGCAAACACTGCCACTTTTAAAGGAATTCATTTATGCCATAGATTTTTACCGGGAAGTTGCACCCCCACATTGCTGTCTTGCTTTAAGACATTATATGCAGACTTAAGGGAATAGGAATGCGACGGGTCCACTCCCCACACCACACAATCATTGCCTTCTTCTGAAAAAATGACCGCTCACTAACAAACTAACTTGCTACGCAAGTAACAACTCACTAACAAACTAATTGCATAAGCCAAAGCTTATCCTATGTCAATACCATATTTAACATACAATGTTGTTGCAGAGACCTTTAAAACCTTTATATTGCAGTCGCACTTGCAGTTTGCAGTTTCAGAATGCAATTTAGAACTATGTTCTCCGCACCATATAGTTAGCAGCATCTGACTATTACATGCCTCGATCAAATAGAAGTGCATATTCTTGGATTTTGATTAAAATCAGTTTAAAGTTTAAACCTTATGCATTGTGCTTACCCTTTTAACTAAAATAAACTAAGCTGTGAATAAATACAGGTTTAGCACATAATAAATACTCGTAATAGTATGTAAACTAGATTACCGAAGGGGACCAGAAGCACATGGTGAAGATTTGGTTTAATTCAATTGTGTATATATTGTGCTTAATCCAATAGATGGGACCTTAACTTTCCTGATGTTGCTATACTCTAATTCATTCATCACAGTACAGTAGACCAATTCAGTGGGGAAACTAATCCTGATATACTTCCTATGGATGAGAATCAGGTCATAACAACATATAATCCAACAAAAACATAACAACATTAATAGTAACAAATCCCACAAATTTAGAGATGGGAATAATTAAAGCAATTTAATAAAGAAGCCGACAAAATTGGTACTTAACTTTTTATATTAAATGATGAAACGGAAATTGACAGGATATGAACATATTGATACAAATTTCTTAAGCTACCAAATATTCTTGAGCAATACATGAAACCCTACATTGATATAAACTTGAAAATTTCTTAAAAACTTCCATCATTCCCTCTCTACAAATGTGAATGCACGATTCCATCATAACATGGGCACAAGACAACAAGTTTTCCTCAGAGTACCCTGTGCACATCTTCAAATCATTGCTCCAAAAGGGATACCTTTCAACAACAAACCTTGCACAATACACGGAACAAGCAGCAATCAATGAAGGCTTGTAGTCGCACACAATGGAATGATTTGTCAAGCTAAGTTCCGAAAAGAAAAACACCATGTTCTCCATGATCTTGTCTTCACCAGAAGAAACACATGCCCTTATGTTTCTAACGAGAAAAACATAAGGTGTTGGAACCGTTAAAATCCAACCAAGTTCTTGCAGGATAAGCTTCTCCATTTGACATATTTCTTCTGGCATATAAATATAATCAGCCATGTATTCAACGTCGTAAACACCAACCGCTCTTCTTTGTTCATACTTGGAAGCCAACAACAACGAAGCGAGACCGATAAGTTTAAGTTTCTCCATCGTCTTGATTTCAAAATTGATTTTGGAAAGTACTCGGTCAAGGATGTCGACACAGAGATAAAGCGTTTCTGGCATCAGCTTTTGTTCGTAGTGTGTTTGTATCAACCAATCTACGACATTCTTTCTCATTTGAGAATCTACCTCGAACCCGTTTGAGTTTCCATTGATTTGAGACTCTTGAAGGTGATAAAATCTATATAGATCATCATCATAATCACTAAACTTTTTTTCATTGGAGATGAGTTTTTCTGAATCATGTAAACATGAAACTTTGGAGTGAAAACAAAGCATGTTGTATGTTGTTGAAACAAGAGAGTTGTAGTAGGAAGAAAAAACGATAGAGAAAAGGGACAGTGATAGTAGGGAGCAAAAACGAGAATGGAGGAAGAGAAGAAAGTGTATTAGGGTTGGGTATCGTAGGGTTTTGTTTCCTTCATGAAAGAATGTTATCGGTTAGGGTTTTGTTTCCTTTCTGAAAGAATGTTATCGCGTAAGCTATTTATAACTATTTGACCTAATTCAAGTGAAGCGGATATATCTCAAAATACAATTTCACTAAGTCGGTCGTATGAAATTTCTTAGAAGGATCTATATTTTATTTTTTGACGGTTTGCTAGGATTTATCTCATTGAGTAGTCTTTTTGGTCTTTTTTTTTTTTTGGTGGATGGGTTCGAACCACAGATTGGTGGTGGATGGGTTCGAACCACAGATCTTACATATATTATGTATTGTCCATATCAACTGAGTTAAACTCACGAGGACAGTCTTTTTGGTCTAACTAGTTTAAAGAGCAGTGCAAGGTAATTATATATATGTGTGTGTGATTTATTTCCTTTTTAAATATAATTCTATATTGTAATTCTAATTATTTTCTTTTTGAAGGGAATTCTAATTATTAATTTATTTTCAAGTTTTATCTTTTGTTAAACTTTATTTTAAATTAAACTATATTAAACTCGACATGACTCTTTTTTCAAATTTAATAGATAAATGTCGATGAATGTTGACTCATTGAGGTTGTAGGTTCAATTGTCGATGTCGATGGGACGATATCTTTGACGGGGGATTTATAAGTACCTCTGTAAACGTTCTTTGAGCTGGAGGTTTGTCCGGACCTTAGTGATTGCTTCTGAAACTCACCTAAATTTATTGTAGCCGATTTTTAATAGATAAATTTTTTAAATAATTTTAATACATTTTTATTCTTTCGAATTGAATTGTCACACTCTCTAACCTAAAATACTCAGCCCTCCCACAACCGCCGTTCTCCACCACTCCAAACCCCTTTGTCGACGACACTTTTTTCTCCTTCAAAATGTAACTCTGGTTGCGGTGGTACGACGAGAGCGATGGTTCTCCGTACCACCTATTTCCAGATCCTGACAAGCTACATAGAGGGCATCGTAATCGATGGCTTTGGAGCCGTGTTCTATGGTGGCGGATCTTGATATCTTACCCTTTATGGGTTTTGCATCGTTCTGCTGCTCCTTCAACGCAGTCAGAACAACGATTGTTTTCCAAGGAGGTCCGGTGCCTCCCCTTTTTCGGTGGTGGTTCGCCAGTCAGCTAACGTTTCCTTTCCCGACGGTGGTTCCCTTGGTCACCGCGAATTTTTTTACTCGTTGTGGGGTCTTGCCGCGCCGGATCTTGAGTTGGTTCGGGAAAGCTTCTGTTGCAGCTACTGGGCTGGTTTCTATGCCGTCGTGGACATGTCGGTGTTGAAGCACTGCATGTTGATTTCTGATTCTTCCAGGTCTGTTGAGATCTTCATTTTCCCTGGTTTGGTTCATCGACAGACACAACGACAATGTTTTGGGTGGTAGTATTCGTTGTGGAATCCGGTTCGGGCCGTTGTGATTGAATTTAGACTGTTGCGCTAGAAACGGCTATTAATTTGTTATGGATTATCGCAATAAATGGTTGGTGCATGTGGATTCATCAATTACCGTGTTGGCGGTCAAATCCACTCTCTACTCGTTAATGCTTGCTGTCGTGCAGGGAGTTGATGGATCTTGAATTGTTTCTATGTTGGCAGACGATTCATTCGCCTGCTTAAGATTCGTCATTCACTTTGTTTGATTTGGAGTGTGAGGTTCGAAAGGGTTGTTTAGCTTGCTGCTATTGTTGCAGCGAGTTGATGGTACATGAATCGCCTCCGTGTTGACAAAGGGTTCAATCACCGCATCGAGGACCTTTAGTTAATTTTAGAGTAATTCAAGGTTGATACACGTGTGTTGTTTTAATTTTTGTATCACCCATTTGGGGTTGACTTACACACTTGTCTGGTTTTATTTAGTTAGGTTTATGTCCCCCCATTTTTTATGTATTTTTTTTTCCTTTTTTTAATAATATTCATGAGCATTTGGCCAAAATTAGAGTAGGGTACCAACTTAGTTGGAAGCCTCTCTCTTTGATGTCATCAGTGGTTCGAGATTAATACACAAAAATATCGGTATCAAATCTCTCATCCTCATTCTACTTCAAACTCGCAATGGGAAAAACCGAGAGAGGGTTGGTTTAAGTGTAACGTTGACGTCGGTTTCTTTAAGGCTGATGGCGTGACTAAAACTGCATGTTGCTTCATGGATCATCATGGTCACTTTATTGTTGTGGAGGCGGCATAGCAATATGTAAAACTCTTTACGATAGAAGGTGAGGCGATTGCTATACTTGAGGCGATACAGTTATCACTACTAGAGCACACAATCATTAAGTGGTGGGTCCTATCGTTAAGTGGATCACACCATCATTATTTTTTATGTGTCTATCTCTCTTCAAATTGTAACAAATGGAAAAAGTTATAAATGGAGAGGATCTTGACCCAGGTTTTGATCATAATTTGAAAAAATAATTAAGTTAAGGGACTGCATGTTCAATTAAGCCTTCATTTTAAATTGTGGCACATCAATACATAACAAACACTAAATTTTATTTTGATTTCAAACGTAATTCTAATAACAACAAATTAATTAAACACATATATTTTTTTTTTTTGTGTAACCGATTAATTAAATGCAAACCGAAAATATTACAGTGATACTCATGAAGAAAATAAACACCAATATTTTCATAAGCATGCTCTATCACCATGTTTTTAAAATTAACAAACTTAAATAGTTTCTAAATCATGCATTTATGAATCGAACATCACTTCTTAATTCTAACATTAACTAATAATAACTTTTAAATACTATGAATTTACTCAATATTATTATGATATTGATTTGCTTTGCATGGTTTTCTGAAATATCAATTTTTATCCATTTGTATGACACAAAAGCACAAAACCAAGCAATCAAATACGTTTTACGAATTGCCATGCATCAAAAATAAGTTCAATGAAATTATCATTAACAACATGAATCATAATGCCATGAAATGAACATACACTAATATTTTCATAAATTTATAACGTAATATGAATATGGATAGATGATAGTGTTTATCTGTTAAATATATTTCTAATGATTGAAGATTAAATTCATAACATAAGCTTAATTTTATTCTTCATCTATATTTTAATTGTTTTCAATACACCAAACAATTCAACAAAATCCCAATAAATTTAATATGATAAAAATCAACATACACAAAAACATTTCCATGCGTGAACTACAAATAAAAATTATACTCCCTCCGTTTCAAAATGAGTGTCGTTTTAGGTGTTTATACGCATATTAAGAAATGCAATGATTAAAAGAAAGAGAATGATTATTTTACCAAATTATCCTTATTAACTATTGGTTAGTTTTAAAAGTAATACTTTGAAAGTAGTGTGCAGAGTATTAATTGAAGGGTACAATTGAAAAGAAAAAGTTATTATTGCATTGGAAACTGAAAGTGACATTCATTTTGAAACAAATTTTTTTGGCTAAAGCGAGACTCATTTTGAAACGTATATTTAATTGCATCATTTTTAATTGTTTTCAATGCACCAGACATTTTTATTAAGTATGCATGCTTATAGAAAGTCATGGGTTCCAACCTATTTTCTTTAAAACATTTTGGAATATTGTTTCCGCAGAAGTTCATAACTTGGTTTCCACTGCTTTTCAATCAGGTACCATCGATCCAAAATTGACTGAGACTCTTATTGTTCCTATTCCTAAAATTGATGATCCTATGTCTTTGAAAGATTTTAGGCCTATTAGCCTTTGCAATGTTATGCTTAGAATTATTTCTAAAGTGCTGGTGGGGAGGATTAGACCTCATTTAAATAGCCTTATCAGCCCTTTTCAAAGTAGTTTTATTCCTAAACGAGGCACGGCTGATAATGCTATTATCGCATAGGAAATAGTTCATAGCATGAATAAGAAGAAAGGGAAAAAAGGTTATCTTTTGTTCAAAATTGATTTTGAAAAAGCTTATGATAGAGTAGATTGGAATTTCCTTCGTATTACTTTACATGATTTTGGTTTCCCTACTTCCATTATTACTCTTATTATGAACTGTATAACCTCTTCTACTTTATCTTTGAAGTGGAACAACGAAAAACTAGAGAGTTTTATTCCTCAAAGAGGCTTAAGGCAAGGGGATCCTATGTCTCCTTATCTTTTTGTCCTTTGCATGGAAAAACTTTATATGTTAATTCAATCTAATGAATGGCATCCGATCAAAATCTCCAATAATGGTCCAGCTATTTCACATTTATTTTTTGCAGATGATTGTCTTTTGTTTACTCAAGCTAAATCCTCTCAAGCTAGAATAGTGAAAAAGGTTTTAGAGAGTTTTTGTCATGCTTCTGGGTTGAAAGTTAATATTCAAAAATCTAGATTCATGTCTTCTGCTAATATCTCTAGAAGCAAAGGGAATAAATTTTCTTCTATCGTTCATTTTACTAATCATACACAATTAGGCAAGTACCTTGGTTTCCCTATGTTATCCGGTAGGATAAAAAATGTTGACTTTGCTTATATCATGGATCGAGTCAATAGCAGATTGGATAGTTGGAAGACAAAACTCCTTAGCCGAGCAGGGAGGGTGACATTGGCCCAATCTCTGGTCTCTGCTCTTCCTACCTACTCTATGCAAAATTTATGGATTCCTGAAGGGGTGTGTAACCAAATAGATGCTTCTATCAGACAATTTATTTGGGGAAGGAAGCATAGTCATTGGGTGAATTGGAAGATGATTACACAACCTAAGTCTATAGGGGGTCTTGGAATTCGGACAGCTCGTGCTTTAAATATATCTATTCTAGGCAAACATGTTTGGGATTTTCTCCATAATCCGGATAAGCTTTGGGTCAACCTTCTTTCTTCTAAATATCTTCATGGTATCTCTATTTTAGATGCAACGAATTATTAGGGTTCTTCTTGTGTTTGGAAGGCTATTACCAAGACAGTTGATGTTTTAAAATCCGGCTTCAAGACTAGAATTGGAAGAGGAGAGGTTTCTCTTTGGTATGACAAATGGTTGAAGGATGATTATCTTTGTAATTTCGTCCCATATGTCCACATTAGTGAAACTAGTTTGAGACTGAGGGACATTTACCATCACGACCGCTGAAATTTCTCTCATCTCACAACTCAGATACCTCTCAATATTCAACTCCAAATTCAAAGTATCTTCATCGACGAGTCTTCGCAAGACATCATGATTTGGACTCATTCGCCATCATGTATTTACTCTGTTAAAAGTGGTTATCAGTGGTTGACTTCAAACTCTCTTTCTTTTGCAGGTCAGACACAGCAGGAAACATGGCAATGGATTTGGAAGCTCAACCTCCCAGAGAATCTCAAACATTTTATTTGGTTGGTTGTGCATGGTAACCTTCCAACGAATGCATTTCAAGCTAGTAGACATTTAACCTCAGATTCATCATGCAAGAGATGTGGAGCTAATATTGAGTCACTTCTTCACACCTTCAGAGATTTCCCTCTCTCATTGGCGATCTGGGATGCCTTGTTGTTCAACAAAGATTCAAATTTCAATTCTCAAGATTTCAATTGGTGGTTCAAACATTATGCCCTTGCACCTAATGGTATAATATCTTCATTATTACATGTTGGGTCTTATGGAAGGCACGAAATCAGAAGGTTTTTAAGGGAAATGATTGGGTAAATTGGGTTTGTCTTAGCCATATTTATTCTCTTCATTCAGATGTGGTGGTGCACCTTTCTAATGATGCAACTCAGAAGCCCATTCGACAGGTTAAATGGATTCCTCCGTTGGATAATATTATCAAAGTTAATGTTGACGGTAGTTCTCTTTCTAATCCTGGGAGATCAGGTTTTGGAGGTCTTATTAGAAACAGTAATGGTGATTGGTTGCTTGGTTTTTCTGGATTTTGTGGTATTACTTCTTGCTTGGCGGCTGAATTGTATGCCATTTTTCATGGCCTTCGTATTGCGTATGATGCAGGCCACAGGAACATTATTCTTGAATCAGATTCTAGGATGGATCTTGATTTGATCATGTCGGATGTCGAATCTCATCATCCTCATGCTCCTCTTATTAGTCAGATTGTCCAACTACAACATCGAGATTGGATTGTTCATTTTCATCATACCCTCCGTCAAGGTAACGAGTGTGCAGATTGGCTTGCTAAGCAAGTTGCTTCTTCTTCGGATGCTCTAAAGTCTTGGATTTTTTGCCCTCCTCAACTGCATCGTTCCCTTCTGGATGATGCTCTTGGAGTTGTTCGCTTGAGATTGTAGTTTGGTTTTGTTTTTATCATTTCTTCTTGATAAAAAAAATAGAAAGTCATTACCATCTTTAATGATGCAATCATTATTTAACTGTAAATAAATCTTAAATCGAACTTAAAGATCGTTAGAACATGTGTTGGGGGTGTGTTGTAATAACTTGACCAAGAAAATGATGATGAAGAACATGATGAAGTGTTCACTAAATTCCAAAGCGTGTGTGAGACACACTAAATTTTAGGTTCAATTCGCGACCTTCGGGATACGATGGAATATTTGACGTGACTTGCACATTCACACCAAGCGTATTGATCAATGGTAGTTTACAGAATAAAGTTTTTTCAATTACTCTCGTGCACTAGAGAAAAAAAAATGATTTAGTGTAGTTTTCTGCAGAATTTTGACTCGCAAGAATGTGATTTTCTATCCATGTTTACCACTACTTTTCTGCCTCCAAAGTATATTTATTTATAAAGAAATTGATGTCCTTTGGTGAAGAGAAACAACCCATTGGAAGAGTTTGTTACGATTACAGCTTCAAGTATTACACATTTTCTCTAAAAAAGTCTCTCTATTTAACCATTGCAACTTTCCAAATATATTTTGGAAATTTCTCTCACAATTTTTTTTTTTTAGATAATAAATAGATAAGAAGTAGTAATAGTTAGATAGATAAATACGGATAGAATATTTGAAAAACAAAATCTAGAAGTTGAAAGGCCAATATCCGGAAAAAAAAATATAAACGGAGTAAGAGACAACAATTCCCAAGTACACAAACCCTAAAACCCAGCGTTTCAATTGCTATTCATACTGTATAAATAGAAAACCCTAATCTAATAAGCACAACTAGATTAACGAAGATAAGAGATAAGACAAAGGAAGTTACAAACCATTCCAATCAGAGTAAAGACGACCACTGCCAAGTTCACCGGAGAGGCTTCTAACCACGTCCTTTGCTCTTTGAAACAAGGTAACATCAAAACCTAGATGTAAGAATTGATTTGAACCTTCTCTGACATGCCAATATAACGACCTATAATTCACTTTGTCTTCTTCATCATTATTGACAAGTGTGTGTATGGGGGTGTGTGTACGCGCATGCGCGCATTCAATTTTCTCATATTGTGCTTATGCTAAATTGCAGGAATAATGACAACTTTAGAGGAACCGACGATCAGAAAAAGGCCAAGGAGAAAGCATTGTTATACAATGTGGGAAACATTGTTTGATATTCATACAAAGTATCGTCCAATCAAGCCTATTGGCCGAGGAACATATGGCGTGGTGTGCTCATCCATCAATATGGATACTAATGAGAAAGTGGCAATCAAGAAGATTAGCAATGTATTTGATGATTGTGGTGATGCTCTGAGAACTTTAAGGGAGATGAAGTTACTTAGACATGTTCGGCATGAGAATGTGATTGCTCTGAAAGATGTTATGATACCAGACCAAAGAACAAGTTTTAAGGATATCTACTTGGTCTATGAACTTATGGATAAAGATCTTCATCGTATTATCAAATCATCTAAGCCACTTTCCAATGATCATTGCAAACTCTACTTAGTTCAGGTACTAATCAGTCTGTTATGATATTTTCAATTATTGTTCTTACAGTAATGCACTCTTACAGTGTTTTATGTGGCATTAGGGCAGGTTCTGTAATTTGAGTGCATGATGCGCTGAGTCGGAAGAAATTAGTGTTGAATTGGTGTATAGTGTATACTATCATTCTTATAGATTAGTGAATTCTAGGAAAGGGGTAGTTGTATATAAATGAGGCTTACACTGGGCTTTAGTACGTCTGTGATTGTTAATATTTTTGGCATCCTACTGACATAAGTAGACTCCTTGTAGAATGTATGAACTAGAAAATGAAAACAATCGTCCCAAGTTGGAAATTATTGGTTAATATAATAAAGTTCTCGTGAAAAGATTCATAAGAACCTATTATGAACTACAATTTTCCCGTACACCTTTCTTTATGATTGAGTATATTGTTGATCAACATTGATAATAGAAATAGTAATCTACAAGTAGAAAGCAATTGACTTATTCTTTATGAGTTTTAAATATTTGCTTATTTAACATATCCTTCTGTTTGTTACTAATCATAAACTGTTATTTCAGTTACTTCAAGGTCTTAATCATCTTCATTCTGCAAATATTCTTCACCGGGACCTGAAGCCTGAGAATCTGCTCGTCAACGCAAATTGTGATTTGAAGATATGTGATTTTGGGCTTGCTCGGGAAAATCAAGTTGATGGTGAGAATATGACTGAGTATGTTGTCACGCGCTGGTATCGAGCTCCAGAGCTTCTATTAGGATGTGCCAATTACGGAACCTCCATCGATGTGGGTCCGTAGGGTGCATTTTTGCTGAGATGCTTGGCAGAAAGCCAATCTTCGCTGGGAAAAATTCCATGCACCAGATGAAACTGATTATAAGTGTTCTTGGAAGCCAAGAGTCTGATCTTGAGTTAATAGTTAATCCAAAAACTAAGGCATTCATCATATCACTTCCTTATACAGAGGGGACACACTTCTCTCAGCTATACCCACAAGCAGATCCATTAGCCATAGATTTATTACAAAAAATGCTTGTGTTTGATCCAACTAAAAGAATTACTGCATCAGAAGCACTCCAACATCCATATATGGCTGATCTATGCAATGATCAATGGCATAACCGTCCTCCTCAAGTTCCGGTCAATCTTCACATTGATGAAAATTGGGATAACAAGATGATTAGGGAAATGATGTGGAATGAGATGCTTCATTATCATCCTGAAGCTGCTTTTGTCAATGCATAGATGTTTCTACTTCACATAGTTTGTCTCTAGGAGAAACTGTTACCTGAAGTAATATTATCTGTCTTGCTACAAAGAAGTGATTTTTTTAATAGGTGTGCAAAAATGAATTTAACTGAATTTACTAATCATTACATATATAATTCAATTAAGATATTGTATGAATTTACTTCAAAAATGAACTTTTTCTACGTAAAATTTACAATTGATCAATGTTAGCATAACCCTTAGCAAAGTGGGGCTATGGGGTTAGATATGTGTGCAAGTGTTAATGACTCAATGATTAACTACATTGATCGCCATTAATCCCTCTGGACACCAAGTTTTAAAGAGCAATATCTGCAAAAAGTTTGCCCATGATCAAAATCTTAAATTATGAAAGCATAAGAGTTCCACTCTATGGCCATTGTTGATAGCCTAAATGTATAAAAATGACATTACAAAATATTCGACATATTTCCTCTTCCTTATACCTGAAAGCACGCACTCTCTCACAACTACAAACAAGAGAGTTTTAACATTCTAAGGAGGTTTTTTCATGATAAATCTAGCACCTGAAACTTCACTTTTGTAGATTAGAGGAGCTAGTGAAGCTGAAGTTTAGTACAGATGATAAGGATCCCTTTCCTTCAATTTCTTTCATCATTTAACTTCTTAATCATATGCATTATAAACCTAAAGTTCTTGAAGAGTTTACTCACAACTTTGTCAACTACAGCTTGATTTTTAGAAGCTTTCTGGTTTGTCATCAATTACATGATGGTCATTTTTATATTTAGAAGTTAAAATGTATCAGTTTGATTTGGGAGTGAAAATAACTGATTTCATTAAGGAATAAATGAAAAACTGAAAAGATTACATGCTAATTCAACGTTATATAGACAAAGTGAATCACAACTAACTGAATTAGTGTCATGTCAAAAAAACTAACTCTAACCAAAAGACTTGTAGGCAAACTAATTATAATTAAATATCTCACTGCAAATAATAAAGTTTGCAATTGATACTTTACTAACCCAATCAGCAAAGCTACGAATCTGAGAAGAGAGAAAATAGAGGGAAACAAAAAGAAACTGCTGATGTAAAATATCAAAATAGTCAGAAAATTACAACTTGTAGAACAACAAAAACTGATGAAATACAAAGTTTAACTAAAACTTTAAAATTTCATAACTAGAAAACTAGAACTTACAAATGCAACTAAAATAAATATATGTTTAACTAGCCCTTTCTTGAGCAACTGCAAAAACTGCATCATATCCATCACAAATTAGCCCAAAGTCGTGGAAGACATCTGAATCTAGTCAAGGAGCACCATTCAATCCACGTGCAAACCACATGTTCTTAAATTCTCGCCATCACAAACCCATGTTGATTTGCTCCACCACCATTAACCATGGCAGGATCTTGTTGCTGATTTTGTGGAGACAAAACAGCGAAAATTGCTTGGGCAAGAACAGGTGCATTCTGAATGATAACATTTGTAATAATATGCTCCAGACCTTGGCCTTGACCACCACCATTAACCATGGCAGGATCTTGTTGCTGGTTTTGCGGATACCATGGAGGCAAAACAGCGAAAATTGCTTGGGCAAGAACAGGTGCATTCTGAATGATAACATTTGTAATAATATGCTCCAGACCTTGGCCTTGACCACCACCATTAACCATAGCAGGATCTTGTTGCTGATTTTGCTGATTCCATGGAGGCAAAACAGCTAAAATTGCTTGAACAAGAACAGGTGCATTTTGAATGATAACATTTGTAATAATATGCTTCAGACCTTGGCCTTGACCACCACCATGAAAAAGTTCCTAAAAAGACAAAAGAAAAGTAAGAATAGAAAGAGAGGGAAAAAAAATACAATGGGGATATATTGACTCTAAATCAAGGTTGTGAAAATCGGGACTTTACTTCAAATCGAAAGGGAATAGCAAAACCTGGACTCGTAAAATCGCAATCAAAATCGAAGGATTTTACTCAAGAACTTTTGTAGAATCGATATAAGAATCTTAAAATCGCAATCAAAATCGATGTATTTTGCTTATTTTGGAATTCCACTATGGATTTGAGTCCTTGAAGGTGAAGAAAGTCGCAAAATCTTGGATTTTATGATTTAAGTCGGGATTTTGACAACAATGCTCTAAATAATTAAATAACATCAATACTTACCAATTGTTGAGCTTGAACTTGAGGTTGTTGAACCTGTGCTTGAGCAGCGGCAGTGGCAGCCGCATCCATCGTGGGCTTCCAAAAAAAATAGAAAAATTTAATAAATGTATAAAAATGACATTACAAAATATTCGACTTATTTCCTCTTCCTTATTACCTGAAAGCACTCTCTCACAACTACCAATCCAAACTCTAAACAAGAGAGTTTTATCAATCCTATACTATATGTTGAAAATGCAAATTATTAACATCAATCGAATAATAATAATAATAATAACAATTATACAAATAATTCCAATTAAATTTTGTCAACATGATCCAATAATAATCACACAAATAGACATAATGATAATATTTGCGAAAATTACATCTAAATACAATACTGTGTTTAATCAAGTCTAATGGAAGCGGAGGCAAATAAACACATGAATATTATACAATGAGCACAAAATAGCAAGAGTCTAATGAAACATAATCAATAGTCCATTATTCAATCAGTAGTGGCACGAGTATAGAAGCAGCACAAGTAGAAGCACCAACATGACTGGATGCAGAATTGGAGGTTTGGAAAGCAGAACCTCGATTAAAACAATCTAGAGCTATGCTGAAAATTCCACCAAGTCCATATTGTAGAAAGCAGGCGAATGAAGGTGGACTACCACCTTCCATTCCCTTCTCGAACCAACGACGAGTAAAGGTCTCCCTCAATTCTGGTGAGAATACGAGGGGAGGAGTTAACCTCACCCTCATTTCTCGTGTGATTACAAAGGGAACATAGTCTGCCTTGACTCCATCCCCACCCACAGGATCACCAACTCCATTCCCACCTCTATTCTCGACGTCCCCTAACACGAGATCACGAACTCCGTCCTCGATATCACCAACTCCATCCCTGATCAACCCCATCTGGAAATCAAAAAGAAAATAATAGAAAATAAAGAGCGAAAACAAAATCTAAAAACTAATATTTTTATCTGCAAATCAAGAAAATAATAGAATAGAAGAGGAAAAAGAAAAAAATAAGTCTACCCGAACACAAACCCGTCAGAGCAAGAAAATAAACAGATCCAGGATAGATGAGAGTGAAAGGTAGAGCAAGAAGTGGTTAGAATGAGTTATTTACACGTGAGAAAAATACTAGGGTTAGGTGATTTGTTTTGAGCTTTTTTTTTCATCGGGCTTTATAACAAAACAGACACTAAACAAATAAACCAAGAGAAACTCTTTTCTATTCCCCACCATATTTTCTATTTTTTGCTTCATTTGCATTATATTAAAACACTTATTATTTTGTCCCTTTCATTTGCATTATATTAAAACACTTATTATTTTGTCCCCGTGAGCTTAGCTCGGTTGGTAAGGACAATGCATAATATATGCAAGGTCCGGGGTTCGAACCTCTGACACCACAAAAAAAAAAACTTATTATTCTGAACCGGCTATAAGCCCAATCATATCGAACCATGTGGGCAAAGCCCATGAAACAAGGCATAACATCTAAAGGGAACACACCAATTATGATGTGGATCACCGCACTGGAACGCACCCCCATCTTATCTTCATCGTCCATGTGGCTTCCAACGGCTCCCTGATAAGGTGCGAAGCCGTAGCGTTTTGTTCGCATATATAAGGTTGAGATAACGCCACCCTTAAGGTACGATTAATTTTCACACCTACTCACACATATTCAACCTCATTTCTCTTACTAACTTAAGCGTTGGAGTGCTAACGTGCTTGCAGGCACTATTCGCTCCGTTGTGAAGGCTCCACCGCCACCGTGTCAGAACATCACACTCGACCCTTGCCACTCCATGACCACTACCGTATAGGCCAGTTATAACACACACACACACACACACACACACACACACTCAGCCACGCATGGGCAAGATATTAATATACACTTATTATTTTAAATATTTGCTTATTTCAGTTTGTTACTAATCATGAACTCTTATTTCAGTTACTTCAAGGTCTTAATCATCTTCATTCTGCAAATATTCTGAAGGTGAGAAAAACACAAGAAGGGGGGTTGAATTGTGTTTTGGAAAATTCTTCGTTTCTCCTAAAAACTGAACACACTGGTCAGAAGCTAAGTGAGACAGCTTCTGAAGTGGTAATCAGAATCTAAATGCAGCGGAATAAAACAGAGAGAGAGAAGAAGAACGACACAAAGCAATTATACTGGTTCCTTCCACAATCCGGAAGTAGTCCAGTCCCCCTTGCACTTCCAAGGATATTTCACTAAGAGTAATATCTGATTACAATTGCTCAAGCACACCTGCAAGAGACTTCCTTTGCTCAAGTACACTTTGCAAGAGTCTTCCTTTGCTCAAGAACACAATCAAGAGACTTCCCTGCTCAAGCACAACTGCAAGAGACTTCTAACTAAACAAAATTACACAGAAAATTGTTTAAGGTTGAACACTTGATATACAATCAGAGGTGCTCACAATACAAATCAGATACAGACTCAATAACTTAAGAATTTCTAAGATGAAACTTTGAGACACAGAAATTCTAAGTGAATGCAGAACAATTTCAGCAGAGGTATGTCACTTGTAAAAATGTTGTGAGTCTTTCGTTCAGCATTACCAATTCTCTAGGTCTTCACTCCTTTATATAGAGGTGTGAAAGAGACGTTGTGAAATTTCCAGCACATCAAAGAGTCGTTTGTTGAAGCTTGATC
This sequence comes from Medicago sativa, assembly GCF_051527215.1. Lineage (NCBI taxonomy): Eukaryota > Viridiplantae > Streptophyta > Magnoliopsida > Fabales > Fabaceae > Medicago > Medicago sativa. The sequence continues at coordinate 59,862,082 of NC_140751.1, read as the reverse complement.
TTTCACCAATAATCTTTTGCCTGATTTGGTTGTTGTCCTATGAAGAACAAATTTGAAATCCATTCCTTATCCAAAGGAACATCTTTACAGGCGAAGCCGTATTCTGGAGCTATTTTCTTGTCTTGTAGCGTGGACACAAAACAGAGTAGTGGAGAAGGTGGTTGTACAGTTCATAGAGTAGTACAATGTCAACGCTTTAGTCCAAATTGCAAGCACATGCCTTCAAACTCCTTTGAAATGACCGTTGCAACGTTCCATTAATCTTCTGCAGTGTTTTCGAATCCAATAGACAGCTTTTGCAGTGTTGATTTTTCAATCCATGAATCTTTGCAAATCCAGTTGATCTTCAGCTTCTGGTGAAATGACTTCTGATGAGGCAGCTTCTGATAATGTAGCTTCGGATGATGACGTGGCGCTTCTGGACCTCTAGTCTTCAGGAGCAGTAATCTTCAGGAGCACTATTTCGTCAGGCGCGGCTTGACTTCAGGAGCGTTTTTTCTCTCTTCAGAAGCCGTTGACTTCAGGAGCGCTTTTTCTCTCTTCAGGAGCCGTTGCCTTCAGGAGCGCCTAAGCTTCAATTTGTGTTGATTTCTTTTGCTCTTTATTTGCTCATTCAGAACCAATTAATGATATAAAATTTTAACTATGGTCATGTACACTTGAACAAATATTAGCTAGTCCAATTTACAATTTTTAATACCTTGTTATCATCAAAACTCTTTAAGGTTCATTGTTAAACACATTTTGTTCCAACAATCTCCCCCTTTTTGATGATGACAAACAATAGTATTTAAAATTGGTCAATTGTTGTTAATCTAATTAACGAGTTGAATTTGGGGGTCTTGAGGTTTGTAAGCTCAGAGTCTGAGTCTCTAACTCCCCCTGAGTCTGATAGTCTTTAAGGTGAGGTTCGTAAGCTCCCCCTAAGTTCCATCCAGGTTAATTAAATTCATTTTACGCACAATAATATCAGAGCTTAAAAAAATTGAAAGAATTGACTTAAGGATAAGAAGAATGGTTCAATTAATTTTATTTGAAATTTGATACTCCACCCTTTTTGATACACCCTTTAAAGGTAAAACAAAAAGATAGAAATTTTTCAAAATTTTCAAATATTATTAATGGGGCTCAGAGCCTTTAAATACTATCACATATACTCCCCCTTTTGTCATTAGCAAAAAAAACATAAACAAGAAGAAGAGATGAGAAAAAAAAACGTAAGATAAAAGGTTCAGAGCATAATCCAAATAATTTAACGCATATTAACCATCTTCAAAAATGAACTAAACAGAGCATAGCAAGCAATATTATCAGAGCACATACTAACACACATGATATAAACAGTTAATGATATTCAGAAGCGAGAAGAATTCAGAAGCATATAATATCAGAAGCGAAAAAAAAAACTGAATCAGAAGCAGAAATAAACATAGAATATCAAAAGCCTAAAGAGACAGAAATAAGCTAAAAGTGTGCATCTAATGGTTTGGCTTATTTCTCTAAAATCTTCTTCAGAAGCTCTTGAATATTGGCATACTTCTGATCCATCTCTGTCTTGTAGTTGTCTTCCCTGATTCTGGCTTCTTGCATGTCAGCTTCCAACTTTGATATCTTCAGCTTCTGCTCTAGTAGCTCTGTTTCAAGCCTTTCATTTGCTTCCTTCAGCACCTTGTTCTCCTGAACTAGAGCCAGGTTAGGTGCACCATTCTTCAAAAGGATCTTAGAAGGAATTATCAAATTCAAATCCTTAGGCAGGAATTCGTTAGGTTCTCTGCCTCTGATACTTAATGGGTTCTTCACCCAAGTACCCAGGATTTCGGTATCTTTTGAACTTTCTTCCATTCCATTCAACCAGTCTTCCAGCTTCTGCTTGGCTTGCTCTTGAGCCTCGATACAGGAATCATGCAGAGCTGAAATTAGATTGATTACCCTTTTCTTGATCCTCCTCCATTGCTTCTGATAGTCTACTTGATGACCCAAGTCATGTCTTCCTGCTATCAGTCTTAATACCTCAGAGGCAATGTCTTCCCACACATCTTGTAGTACTTGAGAGTCCAGGAAAATGGTGGGAGGTGAAGGTTGTCTAGAGGGTTTTGGAGTGGCTAAGGGTATAATGGTTAGGTTTGGTGGTTGTTCATTTGTAGTTAAGGGTTGGCTGGTTGATGGTTGGTCAGGAGTAGAGTCAATTACCTTGTCAGAGGCATGATCAACTTGATCATCCTCAGAATCTGTATCCATATCACATACACCAGTATAGTGGGTGATCTTGATAACTTGAACTGGTAAAGAAGTGGTAGAAGAAGAGGTTGGCTCAGGAACATGATGTTCAGGAGCGATAGTTTCAGGTTCAGGTTCAGGTTCAGGGATACGTTCAGTAACTGGTTGTTCAGGAACAATGTGTTCAGGAATGGTTTGTTTTGGAATTGATTGTTCAGGAACATAAGGTTCAGGAACGGTTGGGGGTGGAATAGATTGTTGAGGAGGTGAAGAGGTCTTTTCTGGTGAAGGTTTTTGTGGTTCAGGTTCATGGTGTTGGGGGCTTTCTGAAATGATTTTCTCAGAAGCAACTGCTTCTGGAGCCATTTCAGAGGCTGTTTGTGGGCTTGTGTTAAAGCTAGATTGGGGTAGTTCACCTAGATAATGGCTTTCTAGGTGATCTAAGAAGGAGGTGTCTTCAGAGGGAATAGAAGATATGGTACAAGATGTGTGAGAAACTTGAGGTACCTTAAATAACATTGCTGAGTTATCTACTTCTTCTGAAGTAGGCTTTGGACTTGTAGAATCAGAAGTGTCAGCTTTCTTCTTGACTAACTCTTCAGTCTTATCAGCAATTTCCCTTACTTCTGCCAACTTCTCAGCAACCAAGCCTTCATCCTTGTCTAAACCAGATTCCTTGAGTTTAGCATCCCTATTCATTTTGTTTTGAGCTTTCTTTCTCTTCCTATCAGCTAAGAACTGATCCCTTTGCTCTTTAGCTCTTTTCTCCATTTCAGGAGTGACTTCAAACATGGGAAGAGCCTTAGATTCAGAAGCCTTCTTCTTTTTCTTCTTAGGCTCCATCTCTTCTCGTTCTAGCCTCTCAAGAACTTCTTGCACCGTCTCCTTTTCAGCCTTACCCCTTTTTCTCTTAGCATCCTTCTGTTGCTTGGCTTCTTCAACAGTGGCTTCTGATATAGTAACTTCCTTGGCCTTCTTTCCTTTGACCTTAGCAGGAGCAGCTTCCTCCTGAGGATTTACATCTGTCTCTAAGACATAAGCAACCACTTTCTCAATTAAGATTCCAGGATTACTTCCTTTAATGATGGAAGGGAAGTCGCTGATAACCTCAGAGCCTTCTGTAGTCATCTCCAACCAATTTTCATTTTGAGGGGCTTTCTTGAACAGATGCATGGAATGCAAGGTCTTGCTACTGATGGTTTTCTCAGCAGTAAAGGCCTTGAAACATTCATCAGAAGCATCCCTTGTTTTCTTCAGAAATTCCAGCACTTTTCCCTGATGAAAGATCTCAGACAACAATCTTCCATAGGGCACTTGTTTCCTTCCTTTGACAGTGCCTTCATTAATAGCCCAGCAGAAATGATCCATGACATATCTTGGGAAGTTTATCTTTTCAAGCATAGCCATGAAATAGACTGCTAGCTTCTGTTGGTTGTTGGGTTGATCAGACCCTCCTGCTCTTTGAAAGAAGCAATCAGTGTAAAATTTCACCAACATCCTGTTGTGAATTTCCATTTCTGAAGGCTTGCCCTCTGAGTTTCCACCCAGAAGCAAGTTGTAGTAGCTTTGCAGCAGGATGTCATCTTTCTTTACAATCTCTTGGAACCTGCCTTCAGCATCCACTCTGCATGCTTTAGCTATAACATCCTTAGTGATGGTTATATGAATGCCCATCACTTCAGATCTTATTTCTAAGCTACTGAAGGAGGTGGGATTCTTTTCCACCATCATCTTCCCTTTCTTCGACCCAGCTTGTTTACCTACGACCTTCGCAGGCTTTCCATTGAAGACCTCAACCCTTAACCAGAAGTCTTTGACCAAGCTCACATAAGTTGGCCCATTCAGCATCTTGAAGTACTCAGATAGCTTCTGAGTATCTACCAAACCTTTCATGTCCACATCGTACTTCTTAAGTGAAGCAAAGTGCACTGGTGATTCTATTTGGACAATCAGAGAGTTGATTGGAATAGTCATAGTCTTTTCTTTGTAAACTGGCCCAGATTCTGATGCGCCTTGCAAGCTTGAAGTAGATTCTGAAACTTTTGAGCTTGATGATGCCATTGACGAAGATTGAAGAAGATTTTAGGGTTCTAGGGTTTTTGCGCTTACTTCGCAAGAGGTTTGAAAGCAAATGTGTTTGTTGTGAGTGAGTAGTGTGTGAATTGACAAAGTGTTAAGAGTAAAAACGATTGCAATTCAAAAGAGACAAACAAACATAACATTAATGACAAATTGGGGGCGCGTGAAGGTACTTTTCAAAGCTATTAAATCATCATTGCCCTTTTAAGTTAAACACCAATACAGATAGGCCACGTCAGAATTTCTCAGAGTAACTACCAAGTTAGTGGGCCAGAAGTTACCATAAAAAGTAACTCCCAACGTTTCCACTAACTCTACTATTCAGAAGCATAAAATCCAGCTTCTGGATTTCAGATGCTGACGTCATCATCAGAAGCGAGTTTTCCTCAGAACCTCAATTAAGGGCTTCTGATGGACTACTGCTTCTGAACTAACTTCAGAACCTAAAATCCTATTCAGGAGCAAGCAAACATTTAATCAGACACAAAGTGCATGTTCAAATTTTTCTTTATAAAATCATACCTTTCAACAGTTAAAGGCTTAGTAAATATATCAGCCCATTGATTTTCATTATCAATGAATTGTATATCTAAAATTCCTTTTTGAACATAGTCTCTGATAAAATGGTGTTTGATTTCAATGTGCTTAGCTCTTGGATGCAAAATTGGATTTTTAGACAAACAAATAGCAGCAGTATTATCACAATAAATGGGAATACTGTTAGCATTTATCTGATAGTCTTCCAACTGATGTTTCATCCAAAGTAGTTGTGTACAACAACTTGCAGCTGAAATGTATTTTGCTTCTACTGTAGACATAGCAATAGTTGTTTGTCTTTTGCTAGCCCAGGATATAAGATTATCTCCCAGAAATTGACAATTGCCACTGGTTGACTTTCTTTCAATCCTATCACCAGCATAATCAGCATCACAGAATCCAATTAGCTTATAATCTAAGGATTTCCTATAAAGGAGTCCAAGATTAGTTGTTCCTTTCAAATACCTGAAGATTCTCTTGACAGCAGTCATATGAGATTCTCTAGGATCTGATTGAAATCTTGCACACAAGCATACACTGAATAAAATATATGGCCTACATGCAGTGAGGTATAACAAAGAACCAATCATACCTCTGTACAACTTCTGATCTACTTTAGCTCCTTCATATTCTTTGCTTAAGGTGCACGTAGGGTGCATTGGAGTGTTCATCACTTTACAATCTTCAAGCTTGAACTTCTTCAGAAGCTCCTTTGTATACTTTGATTGATGAACATAGACTCCATCTTTGCATTGATTAATTTGAATGCCCAGGAAGAACTTCAGCTCTCCCATCATGCTCATTTCAAATTCATCCTGCATTAACTTAGAAAATTCCTTGCAAAGAGATGCATTAGTAGAACCAAATATTATATCATCAACATATATTTGCACAACAAGAATATCTTTCCCAAGGTTCCTTCTGAAGAGTGTTGTATCAACCTGTCCTCTTTTAAAATCATTTTTGATTAAGAAATTATTTAGTCTATCATACCAAGCTCTGGGAGCTTGTTTCAAGCCATATAATGATTTCTTCAGTTTAAAAACACGGTCAGGATATTTAATATCCTCAAATTCAGGAGGTTGCTTGACATACACTTCTTCTTCAATGACACCATTAAGAAATGCACTCTTGACATCCATTTGATATAATATTAGGCCATGATTAACTGCATAGGGAAGAAGTAACCTGATTGTTTCCAATCTTGCAACTGGAGCAAATGTTTCAGTGTAATCAATGCCTTCTTGTTAACTATACCCTTGTGCAACAAGTCTGGCTTTGTTTCTTGTTACTTCTCCTTGCTCATTCAACTTGTTTCTGAATACCTATTTTCTTCCAATAATGTTCTTGTGCTGAGGTTTGGGTACCAGATCCCACACATCATTTCTTTGAAATTGATTCAACTCTTCTTGCATAGCTAAGATCCATCCATCATCTGAAAGTGCTTCATCAATTGTTGTAGGTTCAATCATTGAGATCAGTCCAATCATTGATTCTTCTTGTCTAAAGTATGATCTTGTTCTTCTTGGACTATCTTTGTTTCCAATAATTAGCTCCTCAAGATGTGAAGACTTGTGCTTGAATGTGTTTCTGGGAGGATCTGCTTGATGTGAGCCATCTTGTGCTTCATCAGAAGTAGCTTCATCTTGCGCTTCTGATGTGTGTTCAGCTTCTGGACTTTCTTCAGATTCAGCTATCTGATCAGGTTCTGGAGTAGCTTCAGGAACCTGTATCTATGCAAAACTTTCACCTTGCTTTGAAGTTTTATCTTCAAGCTCTTTGTCATCAAATTTAACGTGCATAGATTCTTCAACACAAAGTGTTTCTGAATTATACACTTTGTATGCCTTTGACCTTTCAGAGTAACCTAAGAAGATTCCTCTTTGGGCCTTGGCATCAAATTTCTTTAGGTAGAGCTTGTTATTTAGAATGTAACATGTACATCCAAATTGATGAAAGTAAGAGATATTGGGTTTTCTTCCTTTAAAGAGTTCATATGCTGCTTTCTCCAAAATAGGTCTGATATAGATCCTGTTCTGGACATAACATGATGTATTCACTGCTTCTGCCCAAAAATGTTTTGGTAAATTGTTTTCATGGATCATGGTTCTGGCCATTTCTTGTAAAGTTCTATTCTTTCTCTCTACAACCCCATTATGTTGTGGAGTTCTAGGAGAAGAGAATTCATGGACAATTCCATGTTTTTCACAAAAAGCTACAAATGGCTCATTTTCAAACTCTCCCCCATGATCACTTCTGACTTTCAAAATCTTTGATTCTTTTTCAGATTGAATTTGAGTGCAGAAACTACTGAATACATCACAAGCAACATCTTTACTCTTTATGAATTTCACCCAAGTCCATCTGCTATAATCATCAACAATGACTAATCCATATTTACTTCCATATAAGGATGCAGTACTTACCGGTCCAAATAAATCAATATGGAGTAGTTCTAAGGGTCTGGAGGTTGAAACAATGTCTTTGGTTTTAAAAGATGATTTCACAATTTTCCCTCTCTGACATGCACCACAGAGTGCATCTGAATGATAGTCAATGTCTGGTAGCCCTTTGACAAGTTGTAACTTACTAAGTTTAGAGATTAATCTCCAGTTAGCATGTCCCAACCTTCTGTGCCACATGCATTTCTTATCATTCACTGATAGAAGGTAAATCACCTTCTGATCAGCCAGTTCAGAAAAATTGATTTTGTAGACATTATCAACTCTCTTTCCCTTGAACACAATGGATTTGTCTTCCTTGTTGATTACAGTACAGTTGGTTTTCTCAAAAAGCACATCATAATCATTATCACAAAATTGACTAATGCTCAAAAGGTTATGTTCAAGACCATCTACCAGCCATACATTATTAATTGAGGTAGAGGAATTACCAATAGTTCCTGTACCTATGATCTTGCCAGATTGGTTGCCTCCAAATTTCACACTTCCTCCTTCCTTCATTGTTAGGCTGAGGAAACTGGACTTTTCTCCTGTCATGTGTCTTGAGCAACCGCTGTCTAGGTGCCATGATTTTTGCTTTGGTGCTGCTTTTAGACATACCTGCATCATTGACATTTTCAGATTTAGGTACTCATTGTCCTATGGGTCCTGAAAGGTTGGTACTTGAGGCTTTACTCTTCACTTCCTGTACCTTGTGCTGTGAGTTGGATTGCTTCTGATTAACCATCACCTTAGGTTTTGGTACTTCAGAAGCAGTAACTGTCTTCTTCTGAAACTTAGACTACAGAACCTCAGATTTTGGTTTCACTAGACTCCGAGGAACAGGTTCTGATCTTTTCAGGATCCTGATCTTTGAAGTCTTGGATTCAGATTTGATCATAGCCTTTGGCTTAGAGTTCTTTGGCTTTGAAGTAATCTTAGCCTTAGAGCCAGAAGCTTCATGTTCTGATTGAACAACAGTTTCCAACTCAGCACCTTCAGGTACAAAGAAGGTTTTCAGACCTTCCTTGATGCATTCACAACAAGATTTAAGATTGGTTTTCTCAGGTTTCACTTCTGGAAAACCAATTCCTCTGCCATTGTTCTTGTAAATGCTATAAATCATAGAAGCCACTCTGCTTCTGTCAATGCCAGATATGATAAAATCTTCAAGAGCAATTCCATGGTTGCTTAAAGGTTTTTCATTACACTTTTCTTGTGGCTTCTGACATAAGAACCTGAGCTGATCTTCATAAGTTTTACACATAAAGTAAAAGCCCCTAAGTCCTTGTTCAGAAGCTTTCAGATCCAATAAAGTTGATTTTTGCTGTTTTACCAAATCACCATATTTTTCTTTTAAATCCTTCAACTCATTGGTTCTTACTTCAAAATGTGTAAGAAGTTCTTTAAGTGACTCAACAAGTTCATCTCTGGGAATCTTAGAATATACCTCATTTTCATCATTAGAATCTGATTCTGATCCAGCTTCTGAAGTTGCCGTGGCAACTAATCTAACCGCTACCTTTGCATCTTCATCAGCTTCCTCTTTATCAGATCCAGATTCACTTCCCAAATCATCCCAGGTTGCCATTAAACTCTGCTTGATCTGCTTCTTGAATTTGCTTGGTTTGAACGTTGACTTCTTTGACTTGTCCTTTGACTTCTCCTTCTGAAGATCAGGGCATTCAGCAATAAAGTGTCCAGGCTTCTTACAGTTGAAGCATCCCTTCTGATTTTCTTTCCTTGAGCTTCTGGAGTTACTCCTTCTGGCTAGAAACTTTCTGTTCTTCTTGGCCAGACACTGAAGTTTGTTGGAGAGCATGGCCATTTCGGCAGCATCTGGTTCAGAATATGAACTTGATTGTTCTTCCTCTTTAGATTCAACCACTTTGAGAGCTCTTGATGACTTGCCTTTGGATGGAAGAGCTATTGATTTACTCTTCTTAGTAGACTCAAGAACACAATCAAGAGACTTCCCTGCTCAAGCACAACTGCAAGAGACTTCTAACTAAACAAAATTTCACAGAAAATGGTTTAAGGTTGAACACTTGATATACAATCAGAGGTGCTCACAATACAAATCAGATACAGACTCAATAATTAAGAATTTCTAAGATGAAACTTTGAGACACAGAAATTCTAAGTGAATGCAGAACAATTTCAGCAGAGGTATGGCACTTGTAAAAATGTTGTGAGTCTTTCGTTCAGCATTACCAATTCTCTAGGTCTTCACTCCTTTATATAGAGGTGTGAAAGAGACGTTGTGAAATTGCCAGCACATCAAAGAGTCGTTTGTTGAAGCTTGATCTTTCACCAATAATCTTTTGCCTGATTTGGTTGTTGTCCTATGAAGAACAAATTTGAAATCCATTCCTTATCCAAAGGAACATCTTTATAGGCGAAGCCGTATTCTGGAGTTGTTTTCTTGTCTTGTAGCGTGGACACAAAACAGAGTAGTGGAGAAGGTGGTTGTACAGTTCGTACAGTAGTACAATGTCAACGCTTTAGTCCAAATTGCAAGCACATGCCTTCAAACTCCTTTGAAATGACCATTGCAACGTTCCACTAATCTTCTGCAGTGTTTTCGAATCCAATAGACAGCTTTTGCAGTGATGATTCTTCAATCCTTGAATCTTTGCAAATCCAGTTGATCTTCAGCTTCTGGTGAAATGACTTCTGATGAGGCAGCTTCTGATAATGTAGATTCTGATGATGACGTGGCGCTTCTGGACCTCTAGTCTTCAGGAGCAGTAATCTTTAAGAGCACTATTTCGTCAGGCGCGGCTTGACTTCATGAGCGCTTTTTCTCTCTTCAGAAGCCGTTGACTTCAGGAGCGCTTTTTCTCTCTTCAGGAGTCGTTGCCTTCAGGAGCGCCTAAGCTTCAATTTGTGTTGATTTCTTTTGCTCTTTATTTGCTCATTCAGAACCAATTAATGATATAAAATTCTAACTATGGTCCTGTACACTTGAACAAATATTACCTAGTCCAATTTACAATTTTTAATACCTTGTTATCATCAAAACTCTTTAAGGTTCATTGTTAAACACATTTTGTTCCAACATATTCTTCACTGGGACCTGAAGCCTGAGAATCTGCTCGTCAACGCAAATTGTGATTTGAAGATATGTGATTTCCGGCTTGCTCGGGAAAATCTAGTTGATGGTGAGAATATGACTGAGTATGTTGTCACGCGCTGGTATCGAGCTCCAGACCTTCTTTTAGGATATGCCAATTACGGAACCTCCATCGATGTGTGGTCCGTAGGGTGCATTTTTGTTGAGATATGCTTGGCAGAAAGCCAATCTTCCCTGGGAAAAATTTGATGCACCAGATGAAACTAATTAGAAGTGTTCTTGGAAGCCAAGAGTCTGATCTTGAGTTAATAGTTAATCCAAAAACCAAGGCATTTATCAAATCACTTCCCTATACAGAGGGGACACAATTCTCTCAGCTATAACCACAAGCAGATCCACTAAAAGAATTACTACATCAGAAGCACTCCGACATCCATATATGGCTGATCTATGTGATGATCAATGGCGTAACTGTCCTCCTCAAGTTCCGGTCAATCTTCACATTGATGAAAATTGGGATAACAAAATGATTAGAGAAATGATGTGGAATGAGATGCTTCATTACCATCCTGAAGCTGCTTTTGTCATTGCATAGATGTTTCTACTTCACATAGTTTGTCTCTGCTAGGAGAAACTGTTACCTGAAGTAATATTATTTGTTTTGCTACAAAGAAGTGATTTTTTTAATAGGTGTGCAAAAATGAATTTAACTGAATTTACTAATCATTACATAGAATTCAATTAAGATGTTGTATGAATTTACTTCAAAAATGAACTTTTTCTTCGTAAAATTTACAATTGATCAATGTTAGTATAACCCTTAGCAAAGTGGGGCTATGGGGTTAGATATGTGTGCAAGTGTCAATGATTCAATGATTAACTACATTGATCGCCATTAATCCCTTTGGACACCAAGTTTTATAGAGCAATATCTGCAAAAAGTTTGCCCATGATCAATCGTAAATAATTATGAAAGAATAAGAGTCCCACTCTATGCAAGAGTTGCACTCTATTCCCATTGTTGATCAGCCTAAATGTATAAAAATGACATTACAAAATTTCGACATATTTCCTCTTCCTTATACCTGAAAGCACTCTCTCACAACTACAAATCCAAACTCCAAACAATAGAGTTTTAACATTCTAAGGTTTTTTTTCATGATAAAACTAGCACCTGAAACTTCACTTTTATAGATTGGAGGAGCTAGTGAAGCTGAAGTTTAGTACAGATGATAAGGATCCCTTTCCTTCAATTTCTTTCATCATTTAACTTCTCAACCTAATCAAATAACTGAATGAGTAACATCCCCATGTTACCGTTGATTAATAAATAATTGAATCATATGCATGTTAAACCTAAAGTTCTTGAAGAGTTTACTCACAACTTTGTCAACTAACCATGGCAGGATCTTGTTGCTGATTTTGTGGAGCATATAAAGCTAAAAATGCTTGAGCAAAAACAGGTGCATTTTGAATGATAACATTTGCAATAATATGCTCCAGACCCTGGCCTTGACCACCGCCATGCTGATACTGTGGAGGCAAAACAGCTGAAATTGCTTGAGCAAGAACAGGTGCATTTTTTACGATAACATTTGCAATACTATGCTCCAGACCTTGGCCTTGACCACCGCCAAGTTGATTTGCTCCACCACCATTAACCATGGCAGGATCTTGTTGCTGCTGATTATGGTGATACTGTGGAGGCAAAACAGCTGAAATTTCTTGAGCCATAACAGGTGCATATTGAAGAATAGCATTTGTAATAATATGCTCCAGACCCTGGCCTTGACCACCGCCATGAAGGAGTTCCTAAATAGACAAAAAAAAAGTAAGAATAGAAAGAAAGAAAAAAAAAATCCAATGGGGATATATTGACTCCAAATAATTAAATAACATCAAAACTTACCAATTGTTGAGCTTGAACTTGAGGTTGAGGTTGTTGAACATGTGCTTGAGCAGCGGCAGCCGCATCCATCGTGCCCTTCCAAAAAAAAAAATTATTAAATGTTTAAAAATGACTTATTTCCTCTTCCTTATACCTGAAAGCACTCTCTCACAACTACCTATCCAAACTCTAAACAAGAGAGTTTTATCAATCCTATATATATTGAAAATGCAAATTATTAACATCAATCGAAGAATAATAATAACAATTATACAGATAATTCCAATTCAATTTTGTCAACATGATCCAATAATAATAGCACAAATAGGCATAATGATAGTATTTACGAAAATTACATCTAAATACAATACTATGTTTAATCAAGTCTAATGGAAGCAAATTAATAATAACACAACGAACATAAAATACTTTTTTTTTTCATTATTGTACGAGTATTCAAGTCCATAAACACATGAATATTATACAATTAGCACAAAATAGCAAGAAGCAACATAATGAAACATAATCAATAATTCACTATTCAATTAGTAGCAGCACGAATAGAACCAACATGACCGGATGCGGAATTGGAGGCTTGGAGAGCAGAACCTCGGTTAAAACAATCTAGAGCTATACTGAAAATTTGATCAAGTCCATGTTTTTTAAAGATGGCGGCGGAAGGTGGACTCCCACCTTCCATTCCCTTCTTGAACCAATGACGGTTAAGTGACTCCCTCATTTCTGGTGTGATTACTAAGGGAACATATGCTTCCTTGACTCCATCCCCACCTCTATTCTCGACGTCCCCTAACACGAGATCACGAACTCCATCCTCGATATCACCAACTCCATCCCTGACAACTCCATCTCCATCCGACATACTTGAAAAAGAAAGAAGACCAATAAAAAAACAAATAATCTTTAGATCTGCAAATCAAGAAGAAAATCATAGAAAATAAAGAGCGAAAACGCAGAAAATAAGTCTAGCCGAACACAAACCCGTCTGAGAAGGAAATTAAACAGATCCAGGATATAGTGAAAGGTAGAGCAAGAAGTGGTTAGAATGAGTTCTTTATAGAAAAACACTAGGGTTAGGTGATTTGTTTTGAGCTTTTTTTCATCGGCCTTTATAACAAAACAAACACTAAACAAATAAACCAAGAGAAACTTATTATTGCTTCATTTGCATTATATTGACTAGCGGAAAGACGGGCACTATCGTGCCCGTCTGTCCGCTCTTTCTACTGCGCTAACGCATGTGATTATTTTATTATGTTTGTTTGTATAATTTTGATTAAATTTTTTAAATTTTTAAATATTAATGGAAATTATTGATATATTGATTTATAAATAAAATATTGTCAAGTTATATAACAATTATTTATGAACTCAACGTATTTTAGTTTGTCTGCATATAAAATAAAGAAAAAATAATGATCTTTTATTGTTTGTTTATTCTAATAGTAATTAGTAACATCATAACATAAATGTATAAATGACATTTTATGTAAAAGAAACATTGTTATGATTGCGATAAAAGAATATCTTTAAAAACTACATTTTTCGTAAAGTCTCCATCTTCTCCTTCTATTTTCCCTTCATTAATGAGAACTTTTGTTGAATTTTGAGAAACTCATCTCGATAAAGCTACATATAATTGACCATGACTGAAAACATGTCGTGGAAGATAGATTCCGACATTGAGAATGGTCTGCCCTTTAACATTAATTTTTGCTCACATTTGTTACTAATATTTTTTAGAGGATTTAAAGTTCAATCTTTAACATAATAATATTTTGCTCACGTTTGTTACTAATATTTTTTTCTAGAGAATTTAAAGTTCAATCTTTAACATTTTTTTTTGCTCACGTTTGTTACTAATATTTTTTTTAGAGTATTTAAAGTTCAATCTTTAACATTATTTTTTTCTCACGTTTGTTACTAATTTTTTTTAGAGGATTTAAAGTCCAATCTTTAACATTATTTTTTGCTCACGTTTGTTACTAATCTTTTTTTTAGAGAATTTATAGTCCAATCTTCAACAATATTTTTTGCTCACGTCTATTAATAATCTTTTTTTAGAGGATTTAAAGTCCAATCTTTAACAATATTTTTTGCTCACGTCTATTAATAATCTTTTTTTAGAGGATTTAAAGTCCAATCTTTAACAATATTTTTTGCTCACATTTTTTACTAATTTTTTTTTAGAGGATTTAAATTCCAATATTTAACATTATTGCTCAGGTTTGTTACTAATCTTTTTTTTAGAGGATTTAAAGTCCAATCTTTTCCATTATTTTTTACTCACGTTTGTTACAATTGATCAAAGACTAAGGATGAGTAATTTATATCAATAAAATAATATGGAATATTGTTTTTTGTGGAAGGGATATGAAAATACTTGACAATCTTTGTCGGTTGTATTGAAGGGAACAACACAGATGTACAACATAAAAGCGGCTGATAAAAAAGTAACATGAGTTGTTGTTTTGTGCTGTTTTTTTGTGAGTTTGATCTTTGGTTAACAGAGGTAAAAGAGGGTTAACAGTGACGATTGGTGACATGGATTACTAATCCACGTATTATTTTATAATTGGCTATTTGTATTTAAAATTAAGGGTATTTTTGGAAAGAAAAGTCCAACCCAAAGGTGTGCTTATAGATAAAAAAAAAAAAAGAAGCACACTATCATAGTTTGTATAAGCAATTATAAACCAGCAAAGTCAAATAATTCTTAAAATTAATCGTAAATAATTTGAATCATAATCACTTATAAACCAGCAAAGTCAAATAATCCGTAAAATTAATCAACTTTGATTAGTTGTAACATGAAAAAAAAAAACTTACAGGTTAATTCTGAATTCTGATGCAGAGGGCGGAGAGAGGTTGAGAAAAACTAAACAATGCGGGAACGAACTATGAACTATGAGAACCCTACTTATTAATATTTTTAATATAGTGCTAACAAATCTTTTTCTAAAAGATTTTGAATCATAATATTTTGCTCATGTTTATTACTAATATTTTTATCAGAGGATTTAAAGTCTTATTTTTAACATTATTTTTTTCTCATGCTTGTTACTAATCTTTTTTTTTTCTCATGTTTGTTACTAATCTTTTATTAGAGGATTTAAAGTCTAATATTTAACATTATTTTTTGCTCACGTTTATTACTAATATTTTTTTAGAGGATTTAAAGTCCAATTTTTAACATTATTTTTTTCTCATGTTTGTTACTAATCTTTTTTTTTTTGCTCACGTTTGTTACTAACTTTTATTAGAGGATTTAAAGTCCAATCTTTAACATTATTTTTTGCTTAGTTTGTTACTAATCGTTTTTTTTTCTCACGTTTGTTACTAATCTTTTATTAGAGGATATAAAGTCTAATCTTTAACATTATTTTTTGCTCATGTTTGTTACTAATTTCTTTAGAGGATTTATAGTCCAATCCTCATCAGCTATTATTTTTGTTTAAAAAAAAAATTAAAAAAACTCATAGACTCGTGAGAAATAAAGCAGGAAAAAACATACAATTTGGATTTTTTTTTTCATAAGTGATTATTGCTCAACTTTGATTTTCTCAAATTCTGATTCATTCATTCTTCTAATAAAAAAAAGTAAAAACAAAGCTTGAATTGCAATGTTGGCGGAAAGTAAATTGCTCGAAGGATAAAACAGAAAGATATTCAATTCATGAAGTAGATATTCCATTCAATGGTGCTTCAGAAGTATTAATCAAGTTCGTGAGCCTTGGAACTTTCTAATGTTTTAGAGGCGATGAGATGTGATCAGAGGGTACTATGATGAATTCTGGATCGATTTGAATTCATGAGAAGCGACATAAAGAATGCAAATATAATTTTTAAACTTTTTGTGAGTTTGATCTGTTGTTAACGGTGGTAAAAGAAAGTTAACGGTGACGATTAGTAACACTGATTATTAATCCACGTGTTATTTTATAATTGGCTATTTGTATTTAAAATTAAGGGTATTTTTGGAAAGAAAATTCCAACCCAAAAGTGTGCTGAAAGGGGTAGTTTTCTTTATATATAGTATAGATACCCTTATTATTGTGGACCGGTTATAAGCCCAATCATACCGAACCACGTGGGCAATGCCCACGAAACAATGTATAACATCTAGAGGGAACACACCAATTCTGGTGTGGATCACCACGCTGGAATGCGCTACCGTCTCATATGCATCGTCCATGTGCAGCGGCAAAGCTCGAAAAAAATTTACGCAGGGGCCAACTATAAAGAAGAATTTTTTTTGAAAACAAACATATTAAATTTAAGGATAAAATATGTTTTTAGTCCCATAAATTATAATTTTTTATGTTTAGTCCAAAAAAATTATTAAATTTTTGTCTCAGTTTTTTTAAACAAAAGTGCTTTTTAGTCTTGAATTTAATCTCTAACAAAAAATTAAGGACTAAAAATAACAAATCTTAGGAACTTAACATAAAAATCGCTATTTAGAAACATTGGGCAAAATGCGTTTCAAGAACTCAATTTCATCCATAATTGTATGTTTAATAATAGATTAATAATATCTTTTCAAATATAAATAAATAGGTTATTTGCAAGAAACTCATTGTCCATTTAATTAGTCTATGACTATTGTCTTGATAATTTTTATTCTTGAAAAAGGTTTCTCTACAGTTGTTATTGAGACTGGAAGTATCAGACCAATACAAAAAATCTATCAACCATGTAGTAATTTTTTTTTACTTTATTATTTATGCTAATTTTTGCAACTGAACTTATTTGGGGTAGCTCAAATGTTTATTATTTTAGGTAGCCGGATATAAATACATACCGACCAATTCAAGAATAATATTTTTTTTGGGGTAGCCAAGGCTACCCCTCCCATATACAAGGCTACGCCCCTGTTCATGTGGCTTCCCGTGGCTCCTTGATAAGGTGCCGCATTTCACGAAATTCATTAGCGTTCTGTTCGCATGTATAAGGATGACTCAGCGTCACCCTCAGGTACGATTCATTTTCACACCTACTCACGCGTATTTCATTTCTCATACTAACTTAAGTGTTAGAGTGCTAACGTGGTTTCAGGCACCATTCGCTCCGTTGTGAAGGCTCCACCGCCACTGTGTCAGAACATCGCACTTGACCCTTGCCACTCCCTGACCACTACCGGCTAGGCCAATTATATAATATACAAACACACACACACACACACACACACACACACATACTCAGCCACACATGGGCAAGATATTAATATACATTTTCTCAAATCTTGGTGGTTTGATGGTTTTTTTTTTCCTTTCTGGTTTACTTATGCATTTCGGATTATATTTTCCAATGTATTAATCTTGGTGGTTTAACGTGTCAGATTATGGTGGGACAATGTCATGTGACATTTCAGTCACAATTTCACGAAAGTGGGATCACTCAGTTTGAGTGTTTTATCGATTAACCCCTCAATCAAGGAAGTTTAATCCAAACAATGCACATGCCATGTTTGGATTGGCATGCATAAAGAGATTCTTCTGTTGAAGGAAATGATATGCATAATGATTTTTACAGTGAAGATCAGAGAATTGTTGCGGTGAAACTCCAGAATATGCGGTTGTTGTCGCAGTGCTTTTCTATGAGGAATATTAGATTTGCTTTATTGGGCCACTTTTGATGGGCTTTATTCCGGAATAAAAAATAATTTACTCCTACGAAAATTGTTCTTCCCACTTTATCTCCAACGACAGCTAATTGCCATCTACCGGTACTTAACTTAACAGCCCTTGCTATTCACTACAAGAAATCAGCCTTTTAGAGACCGAATATTCGGTCGCTACATCATCAAAGTTGGTCACTAAGAAATTTAGTGACCGAAATAGTGACGAAAAAAAGAGTTGTTCATTCGCTGGGTACTAATCCTATAACTAATATTAGAGACCGATTTAGACACTAATTTAGCACTTCAGAGTGTAGAAACCGACTTTGTGTCTGAGTTTAGCGAAAGAAATAATGACAGATTTTCGAGACTGAATTTGTCACTAACATTGGTGACTGACTTTGAGACCGCCTTTATCAACCTGTCAAAATATGATTTTACATCTATTTAGCAATGCTATATCTCTAGAAAAATAACATCAAGAATTCTTCAAGAATAAAGAGCAGCCAATCACAATGCACGATTTGCCACAATTCAAGGATGTGTGGATGAAAAATAGGAAGTGAACAAATAAATCATGCAATTAAAACTTGCCAGATGTGTCTTGAAAAATTCTTGATGCTATTTTTCTAGAGAAATATCATTTTCCTTGTATATTAATATCATACATAACAAGATATACATTTATATCTTAAACTCAATACCAACCGTATACACAACAAAATAGGCCTTAGCCTGGTAGTATGATATTACATTACAAACTTTATCAAGAAATACAAAAAAAAATAAAAAAAAATAATTGGAACCAAACTGCATATATTCTTAAATAGTTGGAATTCTTGGATCTCCATTTTTTTTTCTTGCATTCATAACTCTAAATTCTAATGCTATTCTTGAGCACCACCTACCAATATCAAGCAACTTAGCAACATAATATAACACACTAAGATACTTAAAATATAAGAGACAATAAAATTCAATGAACATATATTGTCTCTCCCAAGTCCGTTGAGATTGGACATACTTGGACAAACATTAATGTTTCACAACCTCCTCATACATTTCAATCCCAGGTCAAATACTCTTAGCTACTAGCTAGGTGCTTTCAAATCACAAAGGGACAAGTTGTTTTTCAAAAGATCGCAGATTTTAAAATGTTGAAACGATACCTCGCATAAAGAGCTCTGTAGTATATGAGTGACCTTTGAGTTTACGTCTCAAACATAAAATGCAAATGTTAATGATATGATGAATCATTCTGCAAGAATATATTCATCAGACGAAAAGAAAATTACTAGTAAAGGGTGTGGGTTACTTTGGAAGCAAGCACAGAAAAAACATCACCTACATTAATTAGCTTAGCAGCTATATATTAAAATTCAGTTCAAACGCAGAACCATTTGAAAAACTATGCTAGTCATACATCATACTTAGAACCATGAAATGAAACTATAATGACGTCCATATACTCTCAAACTCAGTATCAGTTCAAA
Organism: Medicago sativa; assembly: GCF_051527215.1. Classification (NCBI taxonomy): domain Eukaryota; kingdom Viridiplantae; phylum Streptophyta; class Magnoliopsida; order Fabales; family Fabaceae; genus Medicago; species Medicago sativa. Next base: position 59,842,713 of record NC_140751.1, on the reverse strand, counting down.
AGCAATATGCATACATTAAAACCATCCAATACTGAAGTAACAATAAGTTTAGTTTGAGAAAACAGCCTCTGCATCATTATAACATATTACACACAAATTGATCATCTTATGAAAAGATTATAATTCAAAGCAACAATATCAAAAGTTGTAGCTCCTATATTATACCTTGGTTATCTCATGGCCTAAACACATGATCAAATTTAAAAGACTTCCTGAAAAACTCTGAGAAAATGACTTGAAGCTCCTTTTTAAGAGTGGATTCAAAATTAACAACAGATATAAACTCCTTTGGCTTTTCACTTTCAATTAAAGCTTTAAATTTGAGAACCGTTTTATTTAGGTTTTCTATGAGAACCATACCAAGAAGCTGAATAGAGTTCAAAATATCAAGGCTCGGAGAGGACTCAGCCGTGGTTTTCACACGATCAGATAAGCTTACATACTGCTTCTTAAAATCCTAATACAATTCCAGTAGCACTTGCCTAGCTAATACATGCAGGCAGTAGCACTTGCCATCTCTACCAAGCCACAAATCGGCCTTTCTATGGACCTGTAATTTAGAACCACAATTCCAGAAGCACTACAACTAATTCACCAACAATACTAGATCATAAGCACCAACATTACATAATCTTTCATAATTCAATAACATTAAATCAATTGGACATTGCATTAACAATACATTTAACTAATAAAAATAACTTATGCTTTCGTAAATATATTGTTTGTTAGGATGAGTTAATAAAAGGGAAAACCATAATTTTTAGTCGGATAACTTGCTAGCAAATTGATCTTAAATGTATCAAAATTGCAAATACATATCTTTTTTTTGTCCTCAAATCTGTTTTTTGTTTGTCAATTTAGCTCATAAAATTACTAAAAGAAAGGGGAAGTTAGGATGTGTTTTGCGATTTTGATACATTTAAGGATTGTTGCGACAACAACTTACTCATTCAAGGACCAAAATGACTCTTTGCCCATTGATAAAAATGTCATTTTTTAAATATTTTAAGAAACAAGAGTTTACCTGAAAAGATAAGTTTAATAAAGAGACAAGTTTCTCCTCCTACAACACTATTGACAAGTCAAGATATATATGCATTGAATTTTCTTATATTGTGATTGTGTTGATGCTATTTTGCAGGAAAAATGGCAACTTTAGTGGAACCTCGTGAGAGAATTAAGCCAAAGGTAAAGCAGTATTATACAATGTGATTGATATGAAGAATAGTCTAATCGAGCAGATTTGCTGAGGGTTGTAACTTGTAAGGCATGGTGTGCTCAGCCATCAATAAGGAGACCAATGAGAAAGTCGCAATGAAGAAGATTAGCAACGTATTTGATAATTTGATTGATGCACAGAGAACTTTATGGGAGATGAAGCTGCTTAGACATGTTCGGCACGAGAATGTGATCACTTTGAAAGATGTTATGATACTAGCTAGATCAAAAAACAACATGCTTTAAGGATGTCTACTTGGTCTATGAACTCATGGATACTAATCTTCGTCATATTATCAAGTCCTTGCCATGTTTTGAAGTAAATTCATCATATACAACTTTAGTGAATTAAGTACTAATTAACCATACACCGCCCTCTTACATGCATTCTTATACATTTGTAGTTTGAATTCCCGATGCTCTGAGTCAAAAGTATTTGGTGTTCAATGAGTATACACTGTCATTGTTATAGAATGTATGAACTAGAGAACGAAAATCAACGGCCGAAGTTGAGAAATTACCTTGAACTTAAAATTGATTATTGATTACAATAATGAAGTTCGTGTGAAAAGATTCAAAAGAACCCATCATGAACTATAATTTTCTTGTCAGCATATTTTGAATATGATTTTGAGTATAATGTTGATCAACATTGATAATAGAAATAGTAATCTACTAGTAGAAATCAATTAACTTGTTTTATGTATCTTTCTTATTGTTACTAATCATAAACGATGTGAAAAGCCGAAAGAGGGTTGGTTTAAGTGTAACGTCGACGCCGGATTCTTTGAGGCTGAAGGTGTGACTGCAACTGCATGTTGCTTCCGGGATCATCATGGTCACTTTATTATTGCAGAAGCTGCTTGACAATATGCAAAACTCTCTACAATCGATGGTGAAATGATTGCTTTACTTCAGGCGACACAGTTGGCAGCTACTAGAGGCTTTGATGGATTTGTTTTTCGGTGACTCTAAAATTCTAGTATATATCCTCATATCATCATGGCTTTTCCGAGTTTAATTTAATTGTTTCTAACAGTGTTTCTCGTATGTCTTTACATGTAAACTTTGAGGTTAAATTTATTAGAAAATAGGAGACAAACAAATAAGGTTATTCAAACTCTTACAAAGACAGTTATTTCTTGGGCTAGTCACCTTTGTTTTGAGTTAGTTTCTCCTTGTATTGAGTACCTTTTGATAAATGAAATGTTTTAAGTATCTTTTGGTCAAATATTTTTTTGTTTTAAGTATCTTTTGGTCAAATATTTTTTTAAATACCATGATACAATTATACAACTACAAATCCAAAGCTATTATGAATGCTTAACTACTTTTTGAGCAAATATTTTTCTTGACAAATTTACCTTTGGCAATTCAATTCTTTTTCAAATTTGATATTAAGTTCAAATAACCACCATAATCATAGGAAATTCAAAAATTGAACATGTATAACTACCTATTTTAGTTGAACCATGTTTTTTTTTTTTGAATCGGCAAATATTATTACACGCCATCCCTGCAAGACGCAAGGTATGGACGAAACAAGATACAAATGGTGCTGCATATAGACGGTACACCATAACCCCAAAACAAAACCAAAATCAAAACCTCCTCCAAACACTAAATACCTTAAAAGGCGAAACACCCTAAAAAACACCCCCGAAGATAAACCCACCAAAACACATCACCACTCACAACAGACTCCTTCACAAAAACAATCACTATAAACACAGTATCCACCACCACCATTCGTCACTACTCACCCCTAAAGAACACCCTTCAAAATAAAACTCCTAGACCCCAACACCCAAGCTGAGCCACATTCGAAAAGCTCCTAACCAAAGGATCATGCAGCTGCCACAACCACTCAATCTCCGATCCACCGAAAGAGCACAAAACAAAAGCCCAAAAACCAACTTAAGACAAAAAACTTATTCCCGATTTCGAATCAAAAGTGATCGGCACACCAGACTTTAATACCAAATCAGCAGGGCAACCCTCGCTCCAGGTACACCAGCGAAACACCATATCAAGTCAAAACAAGATTGCAGCTAAACAACGACTCCCGATCGACATGTTTGTTAAGGTATTTTTCAAACTTGAATAATATAGATATTATAAAACAAACAAAAAATTACTTCAAAGTAAATGATTAGTCATAGTATTTTCAACAAGTCAAAATGAAATAATATTAAACCAAAATGAGATCTCAATGTACACAAGGAGTGCACGGCTAGGACTCAAAACTAACTACAAGCTGAAATTATTAAACCAGTCACTAACAAACAAACAAACAAACGAACACTAGCTAGAGAGAGAAAAACAAATCACTAGATAGGAAACAAGATTTAAGCACTAAAGAGGATTTAGCCAAAGATAATAATTTTTGTTTAGCTTTCAACCACCAAAAAGATAGAAGTTTGACTTCATCAACAAGCTAATGTATAGGCATTTCTTTTTGTTGAAAATTACGATAGTTTGTTTCTTTCTAGTTCTAGAGAACCATAATACATGCTAGCCAAATCAAATGAACTAAAAACTGAGTTTTTCTAGAGTCACATGCTAAGCTACCAAAGAGAGTGAGATGATCAAAAATATGTTATATGTCTACTAAATGAATACTTAGCCATTTTCGGATGAGAAGTCAGATAGAACCATAAAACCCACACCCTACGAAAAGATGAACCACACTTTCCTCCTTCCCACACCCGCTCGAACAAAGAATAGAATTAGAGAGTAGGATTCCTCTACGAAGCAGATTGTCTTTCGTTGGTAAGAGATTTTGCAACAACCGCCAAGCAAACAAAGAGACCTTCAACTAAGCCACTTTATTCCAAACAATGTCATAACTCATAACTATCCACCTTCTCCACAGGAGACAACTTATGGTATACGCCAGTAACTATATAGCCGTTGCCCGAATCTAAACTCCGGTCCCATATTTTGTCATCAACACCATCCTAGAAAAAATGTAAATACATGTCCTTCTTTAATATTAATAATCGTAAATAGATAGTACTCTAGTAGTTACTAGTATAGTTAGTAACACTCCATCATACAAGTTAATAATAAATATATAAGAAGTACTAATAGTTAGATAGATAAATATGGATAAAATAGTTTTTTTTTTTTTTTGAAATAATATGAATGAAATAGATTTTTCTTTTGAAATAATATGGATAAAATAGATTTGAAAAAAAAAAAATCTAGAAGTTGAAAGCCCAACAATATCCGAAAACAATATAAACAGAGCAAGAGACAACAAACCCTAAAACCCAGTGTTTCAATAACTATTCAGACTATAAAAATAGAAAACCCTAATCTATTAAGCACAACTAGATTAACGAAGATAAGAGAGAAGGAAAATACAAACCATCACAGTAAGAGTAAAGACGATCACTGCCAAGCTCACCAGTGAGGTTTCTAACCACGTTCTCTGCTTTCATAAATATATATATACTTTTTGTGTTAGGGTTAGGGTGAGTTGATAAAAGGGAAAAACCACAATTTCTTATATTGTGCTGGTCGTAATTTGCAGGAAAAATGGCAACTTCAGTCGAACCCGCGAACAGAAAAAGGCCAAGGAGAAAGCATTGTTATAAGATGTGGGAAACATTGTTTGATATTCATACGAAGTATCGTCCAATCAAGCCTATTGGCCGAGGAACATATGGCGTGGTGTGCTCATCCATCAATATGGATACCAATGAGAAAGTGGCAATCAAGAAGATTAGCAATGTATTTGATGATTGTGGTGATGCACTCAGAGCTTTAAGGGAGATGAAGTTGCTTAGACATGTTCGGCATGAGAATTTGATTGCTCTGAAAGATGTTATGATACCAGACCAAAGAACAAGTTTTAAGGATATCTACTTGGTCTATGAACTCATGGATAAAGATCTTCATCGTATTATCAAATCCTCTAAGCCACTTACCAATGATCATTGCAAACTTTACTTAGTTCAGGTACTAATCAGTCTGTTATGATATTTTCAAGTATTATTCTTACAGTAATGCACTTTACATCGTTTTATTGACATTGCCTTGTTTCAAAGTAAATTCATCATTTTCTATCGTTAACATTAAGTGTCATTAGGTCAGGTGGGTTTCAAGGAATTGGGAATTTTGAGATTCTGTAATTTGAGTGCATGACGCGCTGAGTCGGAACAAATTAGTGTTGAATTGGTGTATACTATTATTCTTATAGATTAGTGAATTCTAGGAAAGGGGTAGTTGTATAAATGAGGCTTACTCTTTCCTTTAGTTTGTCTGTGATTGTTAATATTTTTGGCATCCTACTGACATAGTTGGGAAGTTCTTGTGAAAAGATTCAAAAGAACATATTATGAACCTATATTGTTGATCAACATTGATAATAGATATAATATAGTAATCTACTAGTACAAAGCAATTAACTTATTCTTTGTGAGTTTTAAATATTTTCTTATTTAACATATCCTTCTGAATTCTGATTGTTACTAATCATAAATAAACTCTTATTTCAGTTACTTCAAGGTCTAAATTATCTTCATTCGGCAAATATTCTACACCGGGACCTGAAGCCTGAGAATCTGCTCGTCAATGCAAATTGTGATTTGAAGATATGTGATTTCGGGCTTGCTCGGGAAAATCAGGTTGATGGCGAGATTATGACAGAGTATGTTGTCACGCGCTGGTATCAAGCTCCAGAGCTTCTATTAGGATGTGGCAATTATGGAACCTCCATCGATATGTGGTCCGTTGGATGCATTTTTGCTCAAATGCTTGGTAGAAAGCCAATTTTCCCTGGAAAGGATTCGTTGCACCAAATAAAACTAATTATAAGTGTTCTTGGAAGCCAAGAGTCTGATCTCGAGTTAATTGCTAATCCGAAAACCAAGGCATTCATCAAATCACTTCCCTATACACAGGGGACACAATTCTCTCAGCTATACCCACAAGCAGATCCATTAGCCATAGATTTGTTACAAAAAATGCTTGTGTTTGATCCAACTAAAAGAATTACTGCATCAGAAGCACTCCAACATCCTTATATGGCAGATCTATGTGATGATCAATGGCGTAACCGTCCTCCTCAAGTTCCGGTCAATCTTCACATTGATGAAAATTGGGATAACAAAATGATTAGAGAAATGATGTGGAATGAGATGCTTAATTACCATCCTGAAGCTGCTTTTGTCAATGAATAGAGATGTTTCTAATTCACGTAGTTTGTCTCTAGGAATAACTGCTACGTGAAGTAATATTATTTGTCTTGGTACAAAGAATTGATTTTTTTTAATAGCTACCAAATTTTTTACTTACATGAGATTTCTTTGCTTAATGCGCATTTCCCGAGCATCAATATTGGGTTTGGAATGTGAGTGTGGAGCAGTGGCGGATCTTCATGGGAGCCCATGGCTCCCCCAGATATATTATAAATAATATATTAGGCGTAAATAATCAAAAGGTTTGAGTGTGTCGCAGTGGAAAATATAGCTGTTTTGTAACATGTCGTCGCGAGTTCTAGGCCCACTGGCTCCATCTTCTAAGTTTGCTGCAATTTAATTTTAATTTTTTTGACAAAAAAGTGCATTGCCAGGACTCTGAACCGTTGCTCATAACTTATAACTCAAGCACATGAACCACTAAAACCACATAACAAAAAGATAAAGTTGTAACTTCTGCTGCAATTTAATTTTAATTTTTTTGACAAAAAAGTGCATTGCCAGGACTCTGAACCGTTGCTCATAACTTATAACTCAAGCACATGAACCACTAAAACCACATAACAAAAAGATAAAGTTGTAACTCGCAATAGTTCAATTAAAGTAGAAAATGAAATTGATTCTGCTCTTCTGAAGAAGAGAAGTCGAAAAGCTGAATCTGATGGAATTGCATTTGCTCCAAAATCGCCAGATTCATCGAAATTTGTAAAAAAAAGAGGAAGGAGGAAGGTGAAAAAACGGTTGAATCGAAGAAGAGAAATGGGAAGGGAGATTCGGTTAAGGTTTCGTTCGCTCCAAGGGAAATCGAAAACTAAGAGAAAGAGGAAGAATGAGGTTAAGGTTGAGAAAACTGTTGTTACAAGAGCTGGGAGAAAAGGTGGAAATATTGTGAAGGTGTAGTATTACAAGAAAGTTGTTTATGATGGCGATGAATTTGAAATTGGAGATGATGTTTGTGTGAAGAGGATAGAATATGCTACTTCTAATGAAGAAGATCATGAAGTTGAGGAATGTAGGTTTTGTTTTCGTTTTGGGGATCATGATGTGGTTGAAAAGGAAGAATGTGGTGGTTTTTGGTGGTGATAAGGTTGTTGTTGGAAGGTGGATGATAAAGGATTTATGTAATTGTGGCGTGGTGGTGGTCGTGGTTGTAGGAGAGAAAAGAGAAGAAGACAAGAGAATGAAGAAGATGAATTGAGGACATTTTGGTAATTTCATGGTTTCCTGAAAGCCACATGGATATTTTCGTCCGTTCACACCAACTTTTGATGAGTTAACAACTCCATGGACACATCAATAGTTTAGTGACATGACAGTGATTGAGTGGGTAGAGGGAAACCCAATTGGGTTGACATGGTGGTATAGACTTGGGACATGGAAGTGAGCTCTTCCTCGAGGTCTCAGATTCGATTCTCTCTAGTGCCAATTTAGGTGGGCTAATTTAGCTTATTAAAAAAAAGTGGGGTAGAGGGACTGAATTTTAAATGATTACATTTGCATTGGTTGTTTGAAATAATTAGTAAATATAGGGACCAAACTCCAAATGCATCATATTTACAGATACTAAAAGTGTAAATAAGCTTTTTTTAATTGATCAAAATTGATATGAACTCATATAAATTCAATGAGATCCATATGAACTTCAACTAATAAATAAGAGTGTATTGCAACTCTCCATCCTTGGTTTTTTCTAAACTACTCCCTCCGTTTCAAAATACATGTCCAATTTTTGCAATGTGCACTATTCACTTGACTTACTTTGACCATACTTTTTTACTAATGTATAAATACAAATATTAGCATGTAAGATGTTGTTAGATTTGTCTCGACAAATATTTTCAATATATTAAATTTTTATAATTTTTTACGTTAGATAATTAAAGATATTAACGGTCAAAATTATGCATTGACATATGTGAAGTGGTTGACTTGGACATGTATTTTGAAACGGAGGGAGTACCTTTGAAGAATGGTGGGTAATTTACCCACCAACCAATGAAAACGACCAATTTATTTGTGGAGTTAAGATAGTTCATAGATACGTGCTTACGTGGCTAATGTGTATTGGTTGGGGTCACTACTACAAAATGGTGAAAAAATGGCGCCCCTTTACTAGCGCTTTTAGCACAAAAGCGCTATTAATTATAACGCGGAGGCCTGAGATAGCGCTTTCTCATAAAAGCGCTATCTATATTACTAACTTTAAATAGCGTTTTATTCAAAAAGTGCTATCATCGGTTCATTAAAAATTAATAAACATAATAAAAAATTCAAGATTATTCTTAGATGGCGCTTATTGTAAGAAGCGCTATATTGGGCTCAACCATAAATAGCGCTTTAAAAGCACTGTACTTTGTTTGAGAATGATAGCGTTTAAATACATGAAAAAAAAGCGCTATGTATCAATTGTTCATGCGTGGCCTAGTGGTAACGCGTGCTATCATTGACCCTGGGGTCACTAGTACGAACCCCTGTGTTTTTTTTTTTGTTTTTTTTTCATTTATATTTAAAAAAAAACGCTTGCTGTAACAAAAAACCTAAAAAAACGCAATTTTTTTTTTGAAACAGAAAAAAAAAATCAAACCAACTAAAATCATTTTTTTTAACAAACTAAAATCTTTTTTAATCTACATAATTTTTGTTTTGTTACGTAAGCCCATACCCTCCCCTTAAAATAAAAAATTGAATAAAAATTATGTAGAATAAAAAAGATCTCTTTCTATTCAATTAAAAAAATTGTTTTGTTTTGTTTTGAGAAAACTGAAACCCATAACTCGTAAATCACCGGAATCCTCTGGTTCCACCACCACTATCTCCTTCCCCTCTTCTCTTTCTATTCATTCAATTCATTCCAGATCTCTTTCTATTCATTCAATTAATTCATTCCAGAACCACCACCTCTTTCAATCTTCATCAAATACTCCGTTCTTCAATCCAGGTAACATAATAGCCATAACTTTTTTAATTATATTATCCTTGTATCCATGTATTTGGGTTTAACAATTTGGGCTCGCCGTTTTTGGTAACTATTTGGGTTTATTTGTTGTCTTGTAATTATTTTAGGTTAAGGTTATTGAAGGTGTCGTGATGGTGTTAGGGTGTTGTTGTCCTTTGTTATGTTGTAACTGCAGTTTGTACTTTGTATTTTTGCCATTCCTGTCGCTCCTTGTTGTTTGTGTTGTGGTATTTTAATTAAATTTGCGCCATTGTTTTAGCTTTAAAAAAAAGAATAATGCTCAACGTCCCGAACTTGTGTTCCCGAGAATATCACGATGGCTATTCTATAAAACATGGGACCCACATCACAAACAATACCACCCATGTTTTCCGTGAAAAGCCAAATCTAATTGGCCGGAACTGTATTCGGGAACTACTCGGGACAATTCTGGTCGGGATATATAGCACTCCTGTAAAAAAAATAGATTTTAGGTTAAAAGAATCTAGATATTTTTTGTAGAGATATTTAAAAGGAATATGAAGTTGTTTTGTTTGTTTACGATCATAGAAATCATTTTGTTTGTTTGTTTACTATCTATGGGACTTCTTCATTTTGAGGCTAAAAATAATTTTTTTTAACAAAATGGTTTTTTTAAAAATCTCAAACAAACAAGCTTATAGATATATTTGTATGGTGTTGGTTGGATGAAGTGAAGTGCTTTTGCATTTAGTGAATAGATATTGACTAGTCAGTGAAATTCGTGGACAATTACTAATTTATTATTCAATTGAACTTGTGCTATGAGCAAACTAACTACTTGGCTTCTTACCTTCTAGAAAACATCATTAAAAATACGAATATTTTTGTTATAGTGAATACTAGGTATTTTTCTAAAGGGTTTGTCTAACATGTGCAATATTGCACATGTTAAGGAAACTAAAAGTAGCAACCTTTAATTGAAAAACAACGATCATTTATTGAAAAGTTACATATTTAATATAAAATGCACAAGTTACAATACAAATTTACTATTTTGAACTTCTTAACATATGCAAATTTGCACATGATAGAAAAAACCTTTTCTAAATACTAGGGGTAAAGAATTCAAAAGAGCATAAGCTGAGTGTTGTATTCAATATTCATGAAGATATTTTGATAGATGAGTGGACACATATAAAATTTCCCATTTTCATAGTGGGCTAGTTACTAGGGGTAAAGAATTCAAAAGAGCATAAGCTGAGTGTTGTATTCAATATTCATGAAGATATTTTGATAGATGAGTGGACACATATAAAATTTCCCATTTTCATAGTGGGCTAGTTGAAAGCAAAAATACTATGTCCATGATTTATACGTTGTACTTGTATTTTTTATTTTTTTGGATCTAGATTTAATTGTTGATTCATATTCAATTTTGCTTATTCTATTGTTGTTCCAATTTTTTTTTCTTTCGGTACAGGCATTTTTTTTAGTACACTCAAGTACCAAAGAATAAATTTAACAACATATCATGGGTGTGAGTACAGGTTTAATAATATAACATAACAATCTTAAAAAAATTAGTGTATAAATATAATATAAATAATTTTATTGATACAAACTTATGTTATTTTTTGTAGTGTCCTCGCCAAGAAAATGATATAGATTGCGGGTACTTTATGATGAGGTTTATGAAAGAGATTCTCATTTCAAAACTAAATGAGATTCCAAAGCTGGTATGTTATTTTTATATTAAAGTATAATATTTGTATATAATTAAATTTATTAAGTAACATGGTTATTTTTTGTTATAATATATGCAGTACATTGATGGTTTCAAGTGTGTGACATACTCAAAAGATAAACTAAGAGAAATCCAAGAAGAATGGTGTCAGTTCATGATCAGCCAAAAAGTTATATGATAAGGTGAGTTTCATGTTTCTAAATATATTTGCTAGAAGTGGTAGTGTTTTTAATTTATAATCTTGCTTTAATTTGTACTCATGATCAGTAGTACTTTGAATTTGTCTCTAATATAATATAGTTGTTTATTGCTTAATGGTGTTTTCTGCTATATATGCAGGTGGTGGAGAGTGAACAAAATTTGGAAATGAATAATGATTTGCCTGCTTATTTTGGATAAAAATGTTGAGACGACTAAGAAGATAGATGAAGACTGCATGCTACCATAGAAGATTTTGATTTTATGTTAACAATACTTAGAGATATCCATGTCACCATATTAGTGGCTATAAATTTCTGACTTTTATGCTATATATACATACATTTTGTATGACATGTTTAAGTTTTATTTGATAAATAATAGTCTCAATTTTAATGTGCCAAAAATATATATATTTCCCTTAGAAAAATTATATATATATATATATATATTACTTTAAATTAATAAAAAACGCTATCTGTAAAAATAAAAATAAATCTGACCAAAAAAAAATTAATGCTTTTCCTAGCGCTTTTCTCCTGTATAAAGCGCTATCTAAACCTAGTGTTACATAGCGTTTTAAAACAAAAACGCTGTTTTTTTACTAGTGCTTGCGTTATTTTAAACCCCTTTTAGATGGCGTTTATTATTGAAAGCGCTATCTAAGGAGAACCTTTGCTAGCGCTTTTTGACAAAAAACGCTATATAAACCCTACTTTAGATAGCGCTTTATACAGAAAAAAAGCGTTATATTACCTTTACCAGCGCCATTTACAGTAGTGCTCTACAAGTGCTAGCTAAAGCAAAAAAAAAAGCGCTATATAAGCCCATTTTTGTAGTAGTGGGTAAATTACTCACCATTTTTCCATGGATACCCTAGTTGTCACCTCCATCCTTTTTTATGAAGTTGTTTACAAAAAAAAAAAAAATCTTGTCCCTAAGTATAAAATCATATACAAATTTCTAGGTGCATTGATTACTCTTTTTCTTAATATACCCTTTATTAATACAAATATCAATTTGTCTTGGTATATGAAAAGTTAACATTGAATATATATTTAATTAAAGTTAAGGTGACAACTAGGATACTCATGGAAAAATGGTGGGCCGTAATTTTTGTAAACTACTCTGTTAAAATAATGGGACGGAGGGAGTAACATTTTTTAAAAAATAATCATAGGAACACCTTGGTAAATAGAGTTTGATTGAATATCTACCATGGTCAAATAATATATTAAATGTGCAAGTGGGCCAAGTTTGACTATATGTTGCCAAGATATCTAATCTCTCTCTGTATATATGCACCGCAATCAAAAGCAGAAGAAACCAAACAAGTTGTACAATTTTGGCAGTCATGGGCAGAGGCAGAGGCAGAGGCGTGTACTCTCCTTTGTTTGAAACAAAGAAAGGGAAAGGAAGGCTTATCTATAGGCTCTTTTCAACCTCATTATTTGCAGCCATATGCTTCATCTGGCTCTACAGATTCAACCACATCATAACCACAAACTATACTCAACAAGAAGAAGAAGATGGAGGAAAGTTGGTATGGTTTGGTATGCTTGCTGCAGAACTATGGTTTGGTTTTTATTGGATTCTCACTCAAGCTTTCAGATGGAACCTTGTTTTCAGACAACCCTTCAAGGATAGACTCTCCCAAAGGTCCATTTTATTTTTATCTACTTACACTCATTTTAGATTACCTTATTATTATTTTCTGTGGAATTTATGTTTCTATGCTTAATTTTTTTTTTTTTTTTAATTTCAATTTCAATTTCATAAAATTAACTAGTTTTCGTTTTGTCCAAAATGAAATTTAATCTAAAATAAATTAAAATAAAGTGAATTGACGTCACCGCCACAAACACACGCATGCATTTGTACGAGATGATACATGTCTCTTTCAACTTAAGTAATTTTTAATTTAAAGACTAGTTTTCTCTCTTATACGGTTCTACTCGACTCGAGCAATTAGTCTTGACAATTGTTTTAAGTAAAAATACTTCATTTACAAAAAAAAATGAATTATTATACTTTTTTTTTTGACCAAATGAATTATTATACTTTAGAAAATTAATTTCAAATGTATTTTTGTGAACAGATATGAGCATATGTTGCCAGAAGTGGACATATTTGTATGCACGGCAGATCCAGAAATAGAGCCACCAATGATGGTAATAAACACAGTGTTATCTGTTATGGCTTTTGATTATCCATCTGAGAAGTTGAGTGTGTATCTATCTGATGATGGTGGGTCAGAATTAACCTTTTATGCTCTCTTAGAGGCTGCTACTTTTGCAAAACATTGGCTACCTTTTTGCAAGAGGTTTAAAGTTGAGCCCAGGTCACCTGCTGCATATTTTAATACCATCAAGGACACTAATATTGCTAATGAGTTGGTAGCTATAAAGGTATGTAAGCACTCTCTATTGGTTTCAAACTTATAATTAAATTAATATTTCCAAATTCAATGAACCCAATGACTTTTGTTTCCAAGTTCAATTTAGCAGTCTTTTCTATTAATATAATATGCTTTATGAATGAAAGCACTTTGACCAAAAATATTAAAGAATGAAAGCTCCCTGACCAAAAAAACTAAAAAAATGAAAGCTTTTGACTGCTAAAAGATAAGATTATTAAACTTGCAGCCTTTATATAAGAAAACATATTATTATTGCAGTTTTTTTTTTTTAAATATTATTGCAGTTTTTGTAACCTACTTTTTTTAAAATATAGCAAAACTCTTTTATTTTGATGTTTAAGTGGACTCCGCATACAGCCGCGGATCTAGGTAGAGTAGTTTGGGGACAACTGTCCTACGACTCTTCCGGTTATATTTGTTAAATTTTTTATATTTTAATGATTGCTCCCTTTTAAAATAATATATTGTCCCCTTTAAATGAAAATTTATACCATAAAAAAGAGTTTCGCTCATGAATTTTATAACATCAAATGTGTAAATGCATTCAAGATGAAATTTTGAATAATTTTTATCATATTTTTTAAATAGAAAGACACGTAAATGACAATTTTAATTTATAGATGTTGACGAGTCTTTAATTTTTCTAATATATAATAGGATAGTGTTTAATGTTTATATTATTGAATATTTTGCTCAATGATAATGATGTTATTATTATATCACTTTTGCATTTTTAAAAATTTTCTATAAATATTTATCATATAAAATCTTGTCCCCACAAGTCAACATTTCTAGATCCGTCACTACCCACATATACATATTAACTTCAAAAGCATTTTTTTTTCTTTCACAAAGGGTAATTTTGCAAAATTAAACTGTCAATTGCCAAAAATCGGCGTGGAAGAGGTTGGATGACAAAAGCTTGTTGAAAAAGTTACTATAAATCGAAAAAATAACAATAAATAATAAAATGAATAGATGGGTAGGTGAATTTATTGACCAAAAAGTTATAACTTTCTTTTAAAAAACTTAAAATCACAAAGAGTTGGTATTGAAAAAGAATCTGGCAAGCTGGCGAAATTGACAACCGCAAAGATATGCTTTAACTTAACTCAATTTGTTTTGCTACTCTATCACAATGTTAGATTTGAACATTGCTCCATGCCTTATGTGATAGTTTTGATCCAATAAATGTGATTAGATCGTAACTCTCAATAAATTTTGTATAATCGAAAGTCATGATTTAAATATTACATATGGATGATATGGTTGAAATAATGTTAGTTCAGACTTTACTTACTTTCTAGTCGCACTTCGGATTATCATGGTTCATTTTTCCCGAGAAGCGCTGGGTTAACACAAAAAAACAATGTTTTACATTTTTCATATGATTATGATTTTTCTTGTTGGGTTATGGAGAATTATAGCTCTCTTTTATTTTCCCATTGTGTAGAAATTGTACAATGAAATGGAAAAACGAATTGAAGATGCAACAAAGTTGAAGAGAGTGCCCGAAGAAGCACGTTTAAAGCATAAGGGATTTTCTCAATGGGATTCATATTCATCTAAACGTGACCATGACACAATTCTTCAAGTAAATTGCTTAATTCAATTTACTTCATTAGTTTTGTCTTATCCTTCTAGACATAACCATGGCACAATTAACTTGGTTAATGCGATATATTTTACATTTTTTTCACTAGATACTACTTCATAAAAAGGACCCTGATAACTCTAAAGATGTACATGGTTTCATGTTGCCAACTTTGGTGTATTTAGCTCGTGAAAAGAGGCCTCAATATCACCACAACTACAAAGCTGGAGCTATGAATTCATTGGTATGATATTTACATATATTAAGAAAAATTGGAAGTGTAACTAATAGTTAGATATGTATGAGTGATATTAAATATGTACAATTTGAAATGCAGTTAAGGGTGTCTTCGATTATCAGCAATGGAAAAGTCATTCTAAATGTAGATTGTGACATGTATTCAAACAATTCAGAATCTATAAGGGATGCTTTATGTTTTTTCATGGATGAAGAGAAAGGCCATGAAATTGCTTTTGTGCAGTCTCCACAGACCTTCGAAAATGTTACTAAAAATGATTTATATGCGAGCGCTCTACTAGCAATTTGCGAGGTGAGTTCTTTCTTGCATCAAAAGTCGCATAAGTTAGAGATTTCAGTTACAAGTTATGGATTAATAGCTTAATTGTATCAAGTTCACGATAAGTCCTCAAGTCATATAGCTCAAACGGTTGTGTTGGTATGCTCGAAAAAAGTTTGAGAAGGAGGTCCAAAGTTGAAATTCCGACAAATAACATACTACTACTAGTAATATTTTCCTATAAAAAAATTCATGATAACATTTCTTGCAATGTACAAATATATACTGGTACTTAACATTTTGTATGTGTGTACTGTGAAGGTGGAGTTCCATGGGGCAGATGGTTGTGGTGGCCCTTTGTACATAGGAACTGGATGCTTTCACAAGAGAGAATCTCTTTGTGGAATGAAGTTCAGTGATGAATATAGGCATAACTGGAAGAGTGAAGATAACTTGTCCACAGAAGCAACCTTGCATGAACTAGAAGAAAAATCAAAGGCTCTTGCAAGCTGCTCATATGAAGAAAATACACAATGGGGAAATGAGGTCCTAAATAGTATTTTCTCTTATGATATTATTGTTTCATTTTTTTTTTACAAGCAAATATTGCTTTTATTTTTTTGGTTTTTAGTCCTCAGAATTTTTGGTTTTAGTCCTCGCAATTTTTTGTCTTCTTGATTAGAGTCTCCGTGAGCTTAGCTTAGTTGCTAAGGACAATGCATAATATATGTAAGGTCTGGGGTTTGAACCCTGGACACCACAAAAAAAAAATTAGAACCATGATACGCTGCGGTCGAAATTGATAATGTTTTCTGGAATTGCAGATGGGTTTGAAATATGGATGTCCAGTGGAGGATGTGATAACAGGGTTGTCTATAAAAAGCAATGGATGGAAATCAGTGTACTACAATCCACCAAGGAAGGCTTTCTTGGGTGTAGCTCCAACTTCTTTGCTTCAAGTACTTGTTCAACATAAGAGATGGTCTGAAGGAGATTTTCAAATTTTGTTTTCTAAGTATAGTCCTGCATGGTATGCTTTTGGGAAGATTAATTTGAGCCTCCAAATGGGATATTGTGCTTATTGCTTATGGGCACCTAATTGTTTAGCAACTTTGTATTACTCCATCATCCCTTCCCTTTATCTTCTTAAAGGCATTCCCTTGTTTCCAAAGGTAACAAAACAATTCCCTTTAAATATAGATAGACATATGTTCCCTTTGTTAATGTGTACATAGAGATATTTGTATGTTTGAACATATGTTCCCTTTGTTAATGTGTACATAGATATTTGTATGTTTGATTTTTGCTTTATGTAATTTTTGTCCATATTTTTGCTAACTCGCGAAATTTAAAAACAAAATAATAAAATTTAAAACCTAGCAGGACTATATTTTCAAATTTAAAAATAAAGAGTCCAAAATTATGCAAATCGGTGAAAATATAGGGACTACAAGTGCATTTTATCCTTATTTTACTATGCAAATACATTGTTTGCAATGAGAATGCATGTGTTTAATATTTTATTGGTTGAATTTTCAGATATCAAGTCCTTGGTTCATACCTTTTGCATATGTAATAATTGGAGAAACTATTTATAGTTTGTTAGAGTTTGTGTTAATTGGAGGGACATTTAAAGGTTGGTGGAATGACCTAAGGATATGGTTATACAAAAGAACAAGCTCTTACCTATATGCTTTCAGTGACACCATCTTGAAGCTTTTTGGATTTTCAGATTCTCTCTTTACAATCACGGCTAAGGTTTCGGAAGAAGAAGTTGTCGATCGCCATGAGAAAGAAATTATGGAGTTCGGAACATCCTCATCCATGTTCACTCTATTAGCAACACTAGCATTGTTCAATTTATTTTGCTTTCTTAATGTGTTGAAGAATGCAATCTTGAGGGATGGTGGTTTTGGAGCATATGAGAAAATGGGATTGCAAGTTATATTATGTGGGTTTTTGGTTCTCATTAATTTCCCTCTATACCAAGGCCTTTTCTTAAGGAAGGATAATGGCAAGTTGCCAAATTCTCTTGCCATGAAATCAACAACATTGGCTCTAGCTCTAGTTCTCTCCTTCGGCTTCACCTTTAATTTGTATGACAAAAAGAAAGACTTATAGCTTGATTTCAATTGGAAGGGTACATAGCTTTTCAAAGTGTCATTTTGTTGTTTAGTTATATCCTCCATTGAATTAAGATTTTCTTCTAAGTGTTTTTCTTTTAAATAAATAATAAATTCAAGTATTGAATCTAGATACAAAAAGTTAATTGTTTCTTTTCTCATACACAAAAGCAGCCACAAGTGTCCTTTAGATATGCTACGGATAAATAAATATGTCTACAAAAATATCCGACCAAAAACTAGTTAGCCGGTAGTTAACTTTGAAGTGGCCTTTACATAATAGTGTATATGTTTCGGATTAAACTTAATTGGCTTGTGTAAAAAGCCTATATTTTTATCCAATTCGATAATGAGTATGTTGGTTTGGATCAACGTGTCATTAAATATGAATTTTACAAAAAAAAAAAACAAAAAAGTATATAAATAAATGACATTGTATTTCATGAAAATTTTTAACATTTAAACTAAATTTTAGAATTTAAAATGTTTTTTTTTTTGAAGAATTTAAAATGTTAACACTCCAAGATTAACAAATAAAAGTCTTAAACTATGCTATAAAAAATTAAAAAAAAATTTAACAGTTTTGGTTCATGAATTTGAAACCATACACTTGTCACGCAAACAAAACCATTTTGAATTTGAATGGGTTAGTTCTGGTTGGACCTGAACTTGAACAGGTTTAGTAAACTGCGGTTTGAAAATGTGGTGGTCAAGTCCATTAACTTCCATCACCGTTTGGTAGAATTAGAGAATGCCCTCAAGAGAATGAGGTTGCACGATTTAAAGGCCAATCCTACTAAATGTGTGTGTAAAGTTTTAGCTGAAAACCTCGTAGGTTTCTTGGGTCACAAGAAATGTATTGAGGTTGATAAATTAAAGCAAAAGCCATCTTGAAAGCAAGGCCCCCGCTTACAAAGAAGTAGTTGCAGAGTTTCTTAGGAAAAATAAACTTTGTTATGAGGGTCATATATAACTCGGTTAACAAGATAAAAGCATTCTCACCATTGCTCAAACCGAAAGATTCAAACGAGATGCTATGAGGAGTCGGGCAACATGAGATTTTGATCATATTAAACAAGTTTTACCCAACCTACTCATTTGCACACCGCCAATACCAAGTAAACCACTCAAATTATATATTGTTGCAGAAGGAGAATCAACCGTCTGCATTTTTTGGCACAAGATGTCAATCGAAGGAACGGAAAGAGCAATATACTACATTAGCCAAATTTTAAATGATTCTATAGCTCGATTTACGCTTGTACCAAGTTGGAATATTATTTGTTAGGCTTGTTTGGTCCAATGGCCTCCTAACTAATTTTCAGTTTTCATTTTTGGCCCATAACTCGAAAAATCAACACTTTGGTCCCTCAACTTTTGCTCTGTTATTCAAAAACATCCTTTCTGTCAAATAAGTGACTTTGCTGTTAGTGAGTGCAAATGTGGAGCATCCAATGTGGCACGTATATAAGGGATTGATTCACTTCGGACATTCCAAGGCACTAAAGAAGACCTTGAGACACCAGAAGCTATTTTTTGTCCACATTATCAAAGATTCTATATTTGTTTCAAAGGCTGCAAGGAAAGCTTTTTTAAGTGTAGGGGTATAATAGGGCTAGTTGTGTGTTTTCTAAAAGGTTACTGTGGTGGGAAAATGCTGGCTGATGTTGGCAGGGACCATATTGATCAGATGCTTCCAATAGCATTTGCTGTGGCGGAGGGGGAAACAAAGGAATCTTGGAAATGGTTCTTGGAGCTGCTCATTGCTGACTTAGGTGGACGCAGAATGTGCAAGACTTACACTTTTATTAGTGACCAATAAAAGGTAAATTTAAGTTATTATATGGCCTTTTCCCTTAAATTATGTCGTTTGCATTTTTTTTTCTCTGTCTTTTAACCTTCACACTTATATTGTAGGGTCTTTTTCTAGCTATGGATGAGCTACTGCCTGGCGTGGAACAAAGGTTTTGTGTGAGACATCTTTACGATAATTTTAGAAAAATTATCCTGGTAAGCAATTAAAGGAGTTGATGTGGAGGGTAGCAAAGGCAATCTGTGAAAATGCATACAATGATGCCATGAAAGAGGGCTAGATGGGGTGTAAAATGTAGTAGATTCAAGCAGAGTTGACATAACAAGTCCATCTGCAAGCTTCCACCACCTCCAAGTGAACCCTCATCAAGCCAAACCATACCTGCTCAAGCTCAAGGCACATTAGTGCAGAATCCACCCCCCACCACCAGCAATTGTACCTAATGTAACGGAAGACAGATCAATGCAGCCTCTACCACCACCACCAATTCAAAATCCACCACCAGCAACAATTGTAGCATCTGCAAGGCAAGGCAGACCAGTTCAGCGACCACCACCATCACCTGCATCATCCTCCCATCGACAAAGGTAAAATGGTGTAACATCTTCAAGGGGCTCAACACATTAGACAAAAACTAGAAAAAGGAAGGGCAAGGAGAATGTTTCATCAACACAACCAGGAGCAAATATCAAAAAGAAGAAAATGTCTGCTAGAACCAATGGTTCAACTTCAAGCCAACATTAAATGTATTGCTTAACTATCTGTTATGTCTTGTTTTGCTGATATGCCTAAGTGCATATATTTTGATGTAATGCCTATGTGCATATATTTTGTTGTAATGCTTATGCCTAAGTGCATGAAATAATTTAGGTTTGATTATGCTTAAGCTTATTTTGATGTTGATGACCAAGTACTTCATACACTTTATGTATTAAGCTTATTTTGATGTAATGACAATGTGTCAGTGACAATGTTGCTATTATGCACATTATTATGGAATGAATCTTTACTTTATGAAATTATCATGATCTTTCATTCCATTTTTGTGATCACATACTATTCCAAGTCCTTCATAACAACATGTTTTGGTATTCAGAACAAGCAAATAGGAAGAATTTTCATTTTGGTCGAATTTAAAGACCAGACCATTTTGGTATCAATTTGGTATTCAAAACAAAGCTGCATTTTAGGGACCAAACCATTTCAACTTTCATTCAATTCAGGGACCAAACAATTTGGTATCAATTTGGTATCAATTTAGGGGCTAATCCATTTCAACTTTCATTCATTTCATAATTTCAAATTACAGAATTTTTCAGATTACACAGCCAACGCAAAATACACAAAATTCTAACTTTCAATCCCAAAGTACTGCAATCTAACAATCATCCTATATCAAACAAACATGACTCCAGCTACGACTAATTTTGCATAATTGAATTGTTCCTAACACTAGACAAACACCAAAACAGAATAATCCAAAAATCATTGAAATTTTCAACCAAGATCTTGTCTTCTCCAATTCATTCTTCAACTTTGTATTCTTTTTATGTAGCTTTGCAATCTTCAAATCCATATCATCGTTGAACTCTTCATCAACTAACTTGAAGAAACTACAACCTTTATCATATTGATTTTTGTAGTTTCTGCACCCCCATAACTTTTTTCCACAGTTTGGATTGTAGCTATCAGTGACAGTTTGAACTACAATTTCTTCTCCACACCTGCATTCTGTAATTGCTCTCTTTCCCATATTCTAACCAACAAAACCAGCTGATTGACCCATTTGCTTTGACATTTTTCAAATTCGAAAAGAGGATTAGAAGGAGAAGATGGCGAAGGACGATTCGGTTATGGATTTTGGAAGATGATTTTGAAAAAAGCACTAATTTTTCTGGAAGAACCCTAACTTGATTGAAGAATTTCGAAGAGTGAGAGAGAGAGAGAGAGAGAGAGAGAGAGAGAGAGAGAGAGAGGAGGAGGAGGAGGAGGAGGAGATCATGAAATCTGGAAATGGAAGAACCCTATTTTTGGGTGTCTAAAGTGAATCAATCCCATATATACGTGCCACGTTGGATGCTCCACGTGTGCACTCACTAACGACACAATGACTTATTTGACGGAAAGGACCTTTTTGAAAACTGGAGTAAATGTTGAGGGACCAAAGTGTTGATTTTTCAAGTTATGGGATCAATATGAAAACTATAAAATATCCATTCAAATCTTGAATTTTTTGATTTAAGTCAGGATTTTGACAACCATGCTTACTTCCAAGTCAATTATCCATTCAAAACTCGGATTAGTATTGAGGTTACTTTTAATACTGTATTTCACACATGTAAGATTACCTCATAACTTGTTTGAACTCTCTAACAGAATTGATTAAACATTTATTTTTATTTTTCATTTGATCAATTTGCTCATTAACCAAAACACCCACCGTAAACAAGTAGTCGTTAACAAAGCATCCTAATACATGTATACTCTCTTAGTACAAGTTGTTTGCTTATACATAAAACTAATGATAAAATATTTTAAGATTAATTGGTATACAATAAGTTACTAGTGTGTTAACCCGTGCAATTCACGGGTGATAGACTACTACTTTTTAATCTCAAATTGTTTTATTTTTTTAATTTATTGATGAAAATTATTTATCCCGTAAATTTTTAAATATGTTTGTATTTTTTTTCCGCAATGATGAAAAATATGTCCCACATGTTTTTATGTTTATTAGTGATAAATATATGTCCCATGTTTTTATGTATAAATGAAAAATATATTTATGGGTTTCAGATCGTCGTCGATGAAGCGCCGCAACGGCTGTCCTTTTAGAGTCTGGTGTGTGTTGATTCTATTGTGGTCATTGGTTTCGTTCAACGTCGTCGTTGTCTTGTAAAACTCTGGTGTTGACGCGATTATGAGTTAGTCTCGGTCTAATTTTTGCTATCTTTTTATTTCATTTTTGTTTATTGGCGTTTGTTTTCGTTTTTTTTCGTGGAGATGAAGATGGGGTGTTGACTTTGTTTCAGCTCTGTGATTTTGTCTGAAAATCTTGATCTAGTTTTCTGGATTGAAGATATGGGTTCTTTAGTTTTGGCATTGTTCCGTTGGATGCATATCTCGATTCAACATGACTGGTTTTATCCTGATGTTGCTTGAAAGGGCTAGGTAAGTAGATGCTCCGTGTTTACAGTAGTAATTGTTCATCATACCTAAAAGATTTTATCCACCATGGTTTCTGCTTGCATCGTTGGTGGATGGTCAGTGATAGATTTATGTCGTTTGTTCATCCCTTGATCTGGACTGCGACTGAAGTTTCAAGGCCACTGCGACTTTGTGGATTCGATTTGTTATATGTTGCTTTGACTTGAAAGGGCGTTTATGGTCTGATGATACTTTGAAGATAGTTGTTGGAACTTAGGTCTTTTCTTTGTTAACAGACGATCCATACGCCTATTTAAATGCTCAGAATATTTATTATGTGTTTTTTTGCAATTCGGTTTCGCGTCCTACCTTCGATGGATTGTCACGCCTCTACGTGGGTTCGCTGGATTGGCCGTGGTTGTATTTTTAGGACTATTCTCTTTTATACCATTTTTGTACTGAATTGTTGGGTTTTGGTTTTGTGGTTTACTGGGTCAGGTCCTTGCCCCCCAACCGCGGTCTTGTTTTTCCTTCTCTTGATAAAAACTTGTCCCGTATTTTTTTTCTATTTATCAATGACAAACATATAGTTTCATTGAAAAATAACAGTCTCTTGTTTTTTAAAAGATATTTAACATTATTGAAAAATGATTTCCCTTTATTTTTTTTTATATTTCGTATTTTTTTTAAAAATACGGGATGATAATATTTATCTCGTATTTTTTTTATGTATTAATGATAAATATTTATCCCGTATTTTTCTATTCGTCAATGAAAACTATATGTCATGTGTTTTTTTACCAATGATGAATATTTATGCTATGCTTTTTTTAATATTTTTCAATAACAAATTTTTGTCTTGTGCTTTTTTAAAAAATATTTTTTCAAAGAAAATTTTTGTTTCATATTTTTTATGTATGAGGAACAAATATTAGTCTTGTGTTTTTTCCTTGAAATTTATAAGAGACAAATGTATGCCACGTGTGTGTGTCATAATTATTTTTATGCTTCATAATAAATTATTAAATGGAGTATCCATAGATTCAATTCAACTTATCATTATTTGTTTTGGAATTTGAATTTTGTATAAGTGGTGGAAGAAATTGAAATTCAACATTTATGCTATTTTTCTTCAAATAAAGTTGATGTATCTAAAAAAACTAAAAAATAAGTCAACATATTCTTATTTGTTAATATGAATTGAGGAAATGTAATCAATGTTATGTTTTTCATTTTTAATTCTCTCAAACAAAATGTTTTTCATTTTTAATCCTATTATTATCATATAATACGGTTCTTTTCAATGGTCCTTTCATGGTTGTGGATCAATGTAAATGAGTTAGTGTGTCACATATGTGAATAATCTATATTATACATTGTCACATGTACTTCTCATATTGTTTTTGTTTGTACTTTTTTTTAATGTTTTGTTTGTAAGACCATTTCAATTTTAGTTTTTTATTTTGATCAAAAAAAAATTCATACGCAAGAAGCAATGTAGTCATTTGAGATTGTGATTTTTCAATCAATGCAAAATATATCTTATAAATAAATAGATATTATATCATAAATTAAAAAATCATTTATTTTTGCAGATTTAATAAATTATAATTTTAGTTTTTTAATTTTGAAATTATGTCATTTTATATAATTATTTATTTAGATTATTTTTTAAAATTTTGTTGTTGAAGATTTTTATTTGATTGTTGGTTATACTTTGTTACTTTAGTGTGTCATAAATGATGTCATTAAAAAAAAGTTTGTCTTAAATGGTGTAATTAGACTATGACTTTTATAATTCAACCCTATATTGTCACATGTAACTGTTCCTTTGAATTTGATTTTGATATGCCATGTGTATTGTTTATTTTAAATATTCTAAAATGTATGTATAGAGGATTGTTTCTATAACTAGCTTTGATCACTCAAAAATTTCACATAATTTGTAAATCATGATAAAAAATAGTTTATATACAACATCCACACTCCTCAATCTAAGAAGACACTTTTAATGAATAACAAAATCATGAGAACTAGTACAGAACTTTTTTTTTTTTTGACAGTAGAACTAGTACAGAACTTAAAAAGGACAATGTTTATAAATTATTGTGAACTTGCGAATCCAACATTATCAAAATTATAAACAGGTATATATAAATTACTTTTAAAATAGTCCATTGCTTTGTATAATTTTTCAAAATATGAAAAAGACAAATGATATTTGAACAATCATTTTCAAAACGACTTTTGTGACAACCCTCTTATACTCTTATTTCTTTTCTTTTTTTTTTTCCTCTATATTGTTATTAATTATTATTATCCAATAGAAAGAGAAGAAAAAAAATAGTCACTAAATTGTTTAAAATTAATTATCTAAATATCATTCTTCTATGAAAAAATATCAGAGGGGGTGGTTGAGACATATGGTTGCATCATTAATTGAAATATCATTCTCTATTTTGGATGTAGGGTTCTTGCTATCTTTCTTTTGATACGACATTAAGGCTCTGGATAGTAACGTCATAAAATTAAAGACCGCACATGGTACACGCGTTGTTTAAAGAAAATACGACATAAGCTTCGTGAAATTGTCGTGGCATTATCTTTCGCTGGATCCAGCAATTTCCTTTATCTAACTACTATATCTCTCCTTAGAGAACTCAAAAAAGGAAAAAGGTAAAAAAATGAAAGACATTCCTATGTTTTGATTTTCAAAAGGTTAAAACAAAACATGAAAGACAAAACTGCAAGTTAAATTTTATCTTGACTTTGATTTTCAAATATACTACCCATAAAATTCTCCAATACGATTTGATATGAAACGACACACAAGATAAATTTTTAATTTGATATACCACCGATCAGAAATGCCATTAGGACTGCCAACTTTTTTATGAAAAACAAACAAACAAATTACTCAAAATACTATACAAACAAAATAAGGATTAGAAAGTGGTGTTTGAAAAATTATGTGAAATGTTGTATTCTTTGTTTCTTATATTAATAATAAAAAATACTCAAGGTGTCTTATGAAAAGGACCAAATATAATGCTACATGCATACATTTTTTAACCACAAACACACATTTCGGTCAAAAAAAAAAAAAAAACCACATACCCACATTTTTTCTTTCAGTATAAAATAGCATATCTCATTGAGTTCATATACCATAGGGAATTTATATTAAAGAATACAAGGGAATCACAGCTCAAGAATTAAGAAAGATGGGGAAAGAGGAGCATTATCCATTGTTTGAAACAAGGAGAGGTAAGGGAAGAATCATGTACATAATATTCTCTTTCTCTTTGTTTGTAGGAATTTGCTCCATTTGGGTTTACAGAGTGAGTTACAAACCAAAAGAAGATGGAAAATGGGTTTGGATTGGATTGCTTTGTGCTGAACTATGGTTTGGTTTTTATTGGTTCCTTCGTCAAGCCCTTAGATGGAACCCTATTTTCAGGCAACCCTTCTCTGAAAGACTTTCACAAAGGTATATATGTCTACCATAACAAAATTTAATTAATTACTATGTATAAAATAAGTATAGTTTACAAGGTTAATATATATATATATATATATATATATATATATATATATGTGTGTGTGTGTGTGTGTGTGTGTGTGTGTGTGTGTGTGTGTGTGTATGTATTGAAGAATTCAACCATCTATGCTATTCACCGACAAACAACTGGAATACATCCTCTGGTCATTATTATAAGAAAAAATAAAAATTTTAGATTCATCAATTAATGATGTATATGGTCTTTATCATAAACCATATACATCATTTAATGAATGAACCAAAAATATTGATCTTTACTTATAATATTGACCGAAAGGTGTACATGCTTATTTTATTTTTTTAATATATAGTCGCGCTTTTAAATATTAAATTTAAATAGTTAATTATTGTAAAGAGTTAATTAAATTTAATAAATTAAGTGATTGAGCTCAAATATTTTATTAAGTTTGTGAAGGGCAAGTCGATTGGAAGTTTGGGAGTAATCTAGTTTAAATCTGAGTTGAAACTAGGGGTGGCGAAATGATTGATTTGATGATTTGGATAAAAATTGATGGATCAAAACAATTTATTAATTCATTAAAAGGTGACACTATGAATTATCAAGACCCCATTCATTTGAAAACAAGAGGGCTAAGAAAAAAATTTCATTACTTCTTTATCTCATAAAAACAATTTGTATTTGATATATGTTTTTAAATGTATATAAACAATAACATTAATTACTTTAAATTGTTAATTTTTCTAAGTATGTATAAGTATTGAGAAATATTTTGATGAAAGATATGCTGAAAGTAAGTGTACATGTTTTGAAGCAGATATGAGAACATGCTACCCAAAGTGGACGTATTTGTGTGTACGGCAAATCCAGATATTGAACCACCAATAATGGTGATTAACACAGTATTATCTGTGATGGCATATGATTATCCAACAGAGAAGCTTAGTGTGTATCTTTCAGATGATGCTGGATCAGATATTACATTTTATGCTCTCTTAGAGGCTTCTAAATTTGCTAAGCATTGGTTGCCATTTTGCAAGAGATTCAAGGTTGAACCTAGGTCTCCTAGTGCATATTTCAAGACCTTAGACACTTACCCAAATAATGCTAAAGAGCTTTTGGCCATCAAGGTAACAAACTAATCAACTTTGTTCTAGATATGTAAATCTCTTTAGGAATATATCTTTTCAGAATGCTTCTCATATCAACCTATAAAGATGGATATAAAGGTGAGCTCTTAGGTTAAAATATTTTGGTTAATTTGACATAACATATTATTTTATGTTATTATTGAACAAATGAAATATAATTGCAAATTATTACGAATAAAATTTGCGGCATAGCAGCCAATAGGGTTGAGAGTGTATTACAAGGGGCTAGAGTGCCACAACATCAATGGTCGAATCGAATTAGAGAGGAAAGGAATACCCTGTATTTAGTATTTGACCCACCTCAATTAAGATTACCTTCAATGGAAATAAAGAGAGAAAAAAAAAGTATAGCATATTAGTTCATAAGATCTACCATTGGCCCCATCTTTTAGATGCAACAGTTTGCAATGAAAATTTGTTATAGAACAAATTCTTTAAGCGAATTGTTTAAGGAACCCTCAAAAAAAGAAAATTGTCTTGAAAATACAAGTCAAACACATTTAAAAGTCATAATTATACAATTCTCATTGTGAAAGTTATATTTTTTAATAATTGTTTAGTCACGTACACAGAAAAAAAATTATTAAAAAAATGCCCTAAAATATTGAAGATAAATTTTTAATAATTGTTTAGTCACGTACACAGAAAAAGATATATTTGACAGTGTATAAAGACACACTGAGAGAAGTTATATTTTTTAAATGATAAAGTGTCTTCAATTTTGAAGAAATAATGCTATTAATTTTTTGGCTTAATTATAGCGGTGTCATATCGTTTAAACGATAATATATGTACTCATATATATATATATATATATATATATATATATATATATATATATATATATATGTTTTGTCTAAATATAATTTATAATAAAATTTTCAACAAAATTATATATTTATAATAAATGACCTTGACCTCACAAGTTGAAATTTCTGGATCCGTCCCTGTATACAACAATTGTGGTTCTTTCGCCTCTAAAACAAAAAAACAAGTGTACTTCACATCAATAAAGACAACATATTAGACTTGCTACTTAATCCTATGAAATTGATTTGCAACCAAATTAAAGACAAACAAAATAAAATTTGTCCTAATTACCTTGTACTAAATTTTTTATTTTTTTAGTTTTATAAATGTACCCAAGATTATTTAATAACAAAATTGGAAATTCATTTCATTTTTGTTAGTATGTTGATTCCATTATTTGAAACTGTTTTATTTTCATGTCATAGAGAATGTACCAAGATATGGAAAGTCGAGTAGAAAATGCATCCAAGTTGGGTAAAGTACCGAAGGAAGCATACTCAAATCATAAGGAATTTTCTCAATGGGATTCATATTCATCAAGACGTGACCATGACACAATTCTTCAAGTATGTATGAACGGAAATGCTAGATTGTACGGAGCCATTTTGAACGAAAAACAACGAATGAACATACCATGTATTTGTTATTACAGTTTTATCCTTAATCCATTTTTATATCACCATTTTACCCTTGAATGGTTAGTGTTTTTTGCATTTCGTCAAATCCCGTATCTAATTATTCCGTACCGCATAGCATTGCTCATGTATGAATGTGTCCTTTTCTTTTCTGATTGAATTTCCTTCACGTAGTTTAAAATATCTTCGTATTTGTTGTACGAAATTGCTCTTTAAACTTCTAAAATTGCTCCCAGACACCCTCAAATTATCCAAATACCCTCAACGGTAGTTAATTGTCGTTCCTGATTTGCTAATAATTTAATATGATAATTAATTAAGTGGTTTGTATTAATTTGTTTATAGATATTGCTTCATAGAAAGGACAATGCCAGAGATGAAGATGGGTTTGTTATGCCCACCTTGGTATATTTGGCTCGTGAGAAAAGACCCCAATTTCATCATAACTTCAAAGCTGGAGCTATGAATTCATTGGTACTCTTTTCTTTTTTTTTGATCAAGAATTCACTGGTGCTCTATATTTATATACTAAGCCTATATTTGATCGTGGATTTAAATTTAATTAGGAACAAGTTTAATTTTTGAATGCATGTTTAGTATATATGTATTAATTTTTTTTTTTTTTGAAGGAAAGTATATATGTATTAATTTTTGGTCCCCAATGCAGATAAGGGTGTCATCAATGTAATTAGTTGTTTGTTGTTCAAAAAAAATGTAATTAGTTTTTTTTTTTGACAAAAAAAATGTAATTAGTTGTTTAGTATATAATGTATTAATTGTTGGTCCTCAATGCAGATAAGGGTGTCATCAATGATTAGCAATGGAAAAATAATTCTCAATGTAGATTGTGATATGTACTCAAACAATTCTCAATCTTTAAGGGATGCACTTTGCTTCTTCATGGATGAAGAAAAGGGACATGAAATTGCCTTTGTGCAGGCTCCTCAGGTCTTCGAAAATATCACAAAAAATGACATATACGGTGGTTCTTTGGCTATAGCTTATGAGGTAAAGTTGTTCATATATGCTAATAAAATTGAAGTGAATAAACCAAACTATGTATTAACAATAGAATATAGTATATAGAATATACTACTTGTTTAGGAGACCATAGGAACATTGAGAGCAGCAATAGGTTAAACATCTAGTACCCCTAAGAGACTTAACACCACATCTCCACTCAAAACCTTTAATGACAAATTTATATTGATGTGCAACTAACCACTCACACTTGAATTCTATCTTAATGCCTTTTATGTATATCTTATGTTTTTATGAATGAAATTTATATTGACAACAAAAAAAAATGACAAATTGCACTATGCTATAGCAGCTTACATTTTTTTTTTTTTTGGTTCGATAGGCATTATAGTAGCTTAGTGACTCCATTAGTTTATAAACTTTTGAACATATATGTAGGTGGAATTTTATGGCTTAGATGGATTTGGTGGGCCCCTTTATATTGGAACCGGCTGCTTTCATAGGAGAGCTACACTATGTGGAAGGAAGTATAGTGATCAATGCAAGATTGATTGGAAGAATGTAAATGATGAAAATACTGATCATATGATAAAAGAAGCAAGCTTGCATGAGCTAGAAGAAAAATCAAAGACTCTTGCAAGTTGTACCTACGAGGAAAACACGTCATGGGGAAAAGAGGTTACACTCACCTTTCAAAAATAATATAACTTTAGTTTTTGGTACCTTCAGAATTTTTCCTTTTTTTTTTTTTTTTTTGTCATTCACTTCTGCATATATTCAAGTTAGGATCTCTAGATTACGCAAATGAAATAGAGAATTTTGTTTCATAAGATAAATGTTCAAAAAGTAGGCGGTACATTTTAAATAACTCTCTCTTTCTTTCAAATCTCTATGTCTTTTTCAGTTTTTCTCTTTAAATGGCGTCTTCAATTTAATTTGAGAAATATTTGTCAAGAAAATTTAATTTGAGAAATAAAAATTATACCAAACCCCTATTAGTTACAAAGTGTCAATAAAAAATCTATTGAATATTTGGTTATATATAATATTAGTTTGGATGAATGAAAGAAATTTTTGAAAACTTGATATAGTAATTTTTACGAGGAAACCAATTACCAACAATAGTTTTTTTTTTGACAAAAGTAAACGATATTCATTCATTCAAATTGATAGAGTACATCGATACAATACAAATCCAAATTCGCTAAAAACAAAAAGGATGAATCTGTGAACAAACTCACAACATCCATGTTAATAGCATAAAACGGCAAAGTATCTATGCCTACAAATATTACTAATATGACTATATTCAAGTCTCCGGAATACTCATGTCTCCGGATCTGCAACGTTGACGACGCCAAAGTCATTGTCATTGATCGGAAACACCGCACTAAGATGGGAAATAAAAATGACACCGCACAAAGACGGGAAATCAAAACAAACAGAGTCGTTCAGAGACGACGAAATCACAAAAACAAACGAAAAAAAACAGAAAATATGTGAAATCACTTATTTAATTAGGATAGAAGGAAAAACAATTGAGAGGGTGATTTTTGGGTCAAAATTAACGCTAAATCACTCCTCTGACAAGAAAAAGAAGAAGAAAATGGTGACGGCTAGGGTTTGAAAAGGAGGGAAGAGAGAGAAGAATTACCAACAATAGTTGTCGCGCATTTTTCAATATCAATCGTCCAATTTTAATTAATGGCATATATTGTTAAAACATTTTGCTATTATGTAGTCTAAGTCGCATGATCTCAAACTAACGACATCCAAAATTGTTTATTGAGTATAAATGTGTGGTTCCCTTTCAGCAGTGAATTAGGATCCTTTTTATGAGGCATCCCAGTTTAATAGAATCAGTTGACCATTTCACACATATTAAGAAAAGTGTATAAATAAATGAGAGAGAAAAATGGTTTTAAGTGCCTTTGTCAAAGATTTGTGCATTGTTCTTTATCATAAACTAGCGAAAAGACGTACCCTGTCTTTCCGCTCTTTTTATTGCGCTAACGTTTAAAAATTATTAACGGTGTTTTTTTTATGAAATTTTGATTTTGATTAAAACTAAAAATATAAGTGTGTTGCTTTCATGTTACAACAAACCAAACTAATCATGATTATATATTTCAATGACACCGATAATATAACAAAAAAATATAATCTATATTTTAATGACACCAACAACAACTTTACAATAGAAAAAGTTGTTTAAGGGTATAATTGGGATAATGAAAAAGTAACATCTAGTTTGTTATACTTTTTAAATGATAAAAAAAAAATCAGACATATGTATGTTTATATCGTGTTTATTTTAAATTTTTTTAATATTTAAATTTATTCTTATCTATTTGTTACATGTGTTATTTGTATTGAAAATTGAGGGTATTTTTGGAAAGAAAAAGTCAACCCAAAAGAGCTGAAAGAGGTTGTTTTCTTTATATATAGTATAGATAATTTACGTGATTTTCCCCATAACTTGTAATTCTGTATTTCTATTGTTTCGTTGTATCGGTTATGTTTTTTTAAGTGCAAATAAAGATTGTTACAATTTTTCTAACAAACCAATATTTTTCTTTATAAAAAAACAAAGCAATATTTTGTTTACCTAGAATTAAGGCAACAAACTTTATTCAAATTGTAAACACGAAAAATAGGGTTCATGGTTCACACAAAAATTAGAGAGAACTTAAAAACTCCAATCGTAGATGATTTCTAAACATTAATTCCAACATATCCCAATAAACCAAATAGAATGGCTTGCTCTATACCACCAGTTGATTTTATTTAATAATCGTGGATTAGTTCTTAGTGGTTTTTGTGTAAGGGGTTTGATTTATTTTCTTTGTTGTAGCTGTTGTTAGGCCTGTTAACAGTGATTGTTGTGCATGCACTTGACTTCTCAAAACAAATAACACTATGAAAGAAAGCAATTGAAGAGTGCAAAGTGAATTCATCACTCAAACTTGAAATTACTATCAAACTATTGTTACGTAAACAATTTGAATCATAATCACTTATAAACCAACAAAGTCAAATAATCCATAAAATTAATCAACTTTGATTAGTTGTAAGATGAAAGAAAAAGAAAAAGAACTTACAGGTTAATTCTGAATTTTGATGCAGAGGGCTAAGAGAGGTTGAGAAAAACGAAACAATACGAGAACGAACTATGAACTGTGAGAACCCTACTTACTAATATTTAATATAGTGCTAACAAATCTTTTTCTAAAATATTGTGAGTCCTAATCTTTTTTTTAGAGGATTTAAAGTCCAATTTTTAACATTATTTTTTGCTCACGTTTGTTATTAATCTTTTTTTAGAGGATTTAAAGTCCAATCTTTAACATTATTTTTTGTTCACGTTTGTTAATAATTTTTTTTAGAGGAGTTAAAGCCCAATCTTTAACATTAATTTTTGCTCACGTTTGTTACTAATCTTTTTTTAGAGGATTTAAAGTCCAATCTTTAACATTATTTTTTGCTCACGTTTGTTTCATTTGTTTTAATATTTAAATGTATTCTTATCTATTTGTTACATGTGTTATTTGTATTGAAAATTAAGAGTATTTTTGGAAAGAAAAATTCAACCCAAAAGTGTTGAAATTGGTAGTTTTCTTTATATATAGTAAGTATAGATGTAAAGTAGAATATATTCAATTGGGAGTGATGAAAGTAGTATTAATTAGAGTTATAATTGGAAAAAAGTAATTAATGTTGTATTGAAAAGTGAAATGAAGTAATATTTTTGGGACAATATTCTTTTACAAATGACTCATTTATTATGGGACAGAGGGGGTAAAAAATAAAAAATCTTATATCTATGTAATTTTCGTAAATGTATGAATATTTGATTGCAGATGGGACTAGTATATGGTTGTGTAGTGGAGGATATAATAACAGGGTTATCTATTTTACGCAAAGGATGGACATCAATATATTATAATCCAACAAGAAAAGCTTTCTTGGGTTTGAGTCCAACCACATTGTCAGAATCACTTGTTCAACATAAGAGATGGTCCGAAGGACTATTTCAAATTTTACTTTCAAAGTTCAGTCCTATTTGGTACTCTTTTGGATTAATCAGTCCAGGTCTTCAAATGTCTTATTGTCACTATAATATGTGGGCGTTAAACTCCTTTCCAACTCTGTATTATTCCATCGTCCCATCACTTTTTCTCCTCAAAGGCATTTCCTTGTTTCCACAGGTATGAAAATGTTACTACCTCCATTCCTATATATAGGATCTCGTTGACTATGTATCACGAAAATTAAAAAAGTTTTTGTATAGTTAAATTTGTTGATAATTTGTATTGTTTTACAAGTTTATCCTTTAGAATAGAGGAATAGTTTATATTATTAGTAAAAAGCATGAAAAGGCAATTTATATAGCCGCAATTGTGGTTGTGATGTTGTTGCAGAGACCTCTATAACCTTTATATTGCATTCACAATTGTGGTGGTAGACTTCAATTTAAAACTATCTTATGATTTCTTGTAATGTTATTCTAATTTTAGTTTTGGTGAATTGATCAGATTTCAAGTCCTTGGTTCATACCTTTTGCATATGTCATAGTTGGGGATTCAATATATTGTTTGTTAGAGTTTTTGAGAGTAGGAGGTACACTTAAAGGTTGGTGGAATGAGTTAAGGATGTGGCTTTACAAGAGAATAAGTTCTTACCTTTTTGCTTTTGTTGATAACATGTTGAAGGTTTTTGGATTTTCGAATTCAGATTTCATAATATCTGCTAAGGTAGCTGGAGAAAATGTTTCACAAAGATATGAGAAAGAAATTATGGAGTTTGGAAACTCATCTCCAATGCTCACTTTATTGGCTACACTTGCAATGCTGAATTTATTTTGTCTTGTTGGAATGTTGCTAAAGGAGGTTGTGTTAAGTAGAGAAAGGGTTACAATATTTGAGGCAATGTTATTGCAAGTTTTACTAAGTGTTGTTTTGGTTGTTATCAATGTACCTATTTATCAAGCGCTTTTCCTAAGGAGAGATAAGGGAAGATTTCCAAGGTCTGTTGCAGTTAAATCAACAACATTGGCTCTAAGTGTATGTGTCCTCTTTAGTGCCCTTAGTTAAATTCATTTCCTTGTCACTTATTAGTTTTACTTTTAAAAAAATAAATAATAAATGTAATATTATTCTTAATGTCTTTTATGCGTCTATGGATGTCAATAAATTGATCTAGGTCACAATGAATGTTGAACCTAACTTAATTGGCTTGGATTATGTTAATCGTTCTACTATTGATTATATTTAGACATAAACTAATGATTGTTGTTACTTACTTTGGCGTTCTTAAACCTTGAAGGGTTATGGGCTACACTGAGACATCAGGGGGCAGTAATCATTGAAGAGACTAGAGAGTTAGTGACCAAGACTTTGACCTATCTATTTTGTTCAAAGGTATTAAAACTAAGTAATCAATATAATTGTATTCATAGTTTGTAGTTACCCAAACAATTCAAGGAAGGAAATCTGACAAGATATAATCTATGTTGAGACGAATTTGTTTTATAAATATTTATACTTGTCGACACATTAGTACACTTGCTAGTATTATGTCATCATCATTCGAACTCAAATAAAATCATAAACACTTTAGAGGTCTTTCAAGATTATAACGTTGCTTAGGTTAAGGTGAGATATATTTGGGAAAAGCAGACTAACAAAAGAAATGAAGTTATATATATATATATATATATATATATATATATATATATATATATATATATATATATATATGGTTAAATATGTTTTTAGTCCCTATAAATATATCAGTTTTTCGTTTTAGTCCTTCTAAAATTTTCCTTCAACTTTTAGTCCCTATAAAATTTTCAACCACTACTTTTAGTCCCTATAGCCAATCAGTGACGTGGTAGTGATTAAGTGGAGAGAAGGACGAAATTTTAAATGATTAAATTTTGGCAGGGTAAAATGCCAGGATTAAGGAATACATTGACCAAATTTTAAATGACCCCTATTTACAAGGACTAAACACATATAAAAGCCTTAAATTAAAGATCTCAAAAAGTTAAATTTTGCAAAAGGTAAAATCATAAAAGACACACTTAAGTTTTGGAAAGCTTAAATCTATTTTCAATGTAGGAGTAGATTTCATATATTTTGTGAGAATTATTATTTACAGATGAAATAAACTAAATAATGGACAATAACTTTTGTTGAACTAGCTTCAACAATAACATGTTATGGGCCGACAAGAACTCACTTTTTCTATTGTCGGCCTGTATTTTTGGGAAACCAGATTTCCTACTATTACAGCTGAATGCTTTAAGGCATGTGAGCCGTTCGATTAAAGACGGTTGGCTGAGATTAAATTATGTGAAAATTAGCTAAACAATTATGAACCGTTGGATCACTTTTCTTTTTTAACCACTACGTGAAACTGCATGTAGAAGTTATAACAGGAGATTCAGATCCATATTTTCGACCCGCTTTTTTACCATTCATGTGTTGTTGACGATCTGTTATTATTTTGTTGAAGTGTTGAATTTTATCTTAACTTTGATTTTCCAATAGTACTACTAGTTCACCTGAAAAGTCATCACTGTGTTTTGTTCTCTCCCTACTATAAAACAAACACACAAGACAAATTTTTAATTTGATTTACCACCGATCAGAAATGCCATTACGATTGACAAATGTATCAGACTTGTGCAAGCCAAATTATGTGAAGATGATGGCATTTCGCATAATCCAAATGTATCAGACTTGTGCAATCCAAATCAAAAACAAACTTGTATAGAAAATGTGAAATTGTTATGAAATTAAAACTCATACAAACAAAATAAAGGAATTCAAGGAAACATAACTATTCATATATTTTTAAATTGTATTACTTTGTTTCATATATTAATGATAAAAAAAAAATACTCAAAATGTGTCTAATTCAAAGGACCTAAATGGTCACCGTGAGCATAGCTCAGTTGGCAGGGACATGTATTGTTATATACAGGGGTCGGGGTTCGAACCTCGGACACCCCACTTATTCACCTTGAAAAATGTGAATTCTAACCACTAGGCTACTTGACAAAAAAAAAAAGGGACTTAAATGAGTAAATTGTATTACTTTTATTCTTATATTAATATTAATAATAATAAAAAATACTCAAAATGTGTCTTATGAAAAGGACCTAAATGAGTATATATGTGTGGCTAGTATAATGCTAAATAGTAGATATACACACATATATTTTCTATAACCACACATAAATTTATATATCAGAATACAAGGGAATCACAGCTCAAGAATTAACAAAGATGGGGAAAGAGGAGTATTATCCATTGTTTCAGACAAGGAGAGATAAGGGAAGACTCATGTACATAATATTCTCTTTCACTTTGTTTGTAGGAATTTGCTCCATTTGGGTTTATAGAGTGAGTTACATACCCAAAGATGATGGAAAATGGGTTTGGATTGGATTGCTTTGTGCTGAACTATGGTTTGGTTTTTATTGGTTCCTTCGTCAAGCCCTTAGATGGAACCCTATTTTCAGGCAACCTTTCCCTGAAAGACTTTCACAAAGGTATGTATTATTTATGTTGTCAGCATACATATCTACCATAACTATATTTAATTAATTTCTATGTATAAAATAAGGTATAGTTTATAAGATTGATTTAATTATGTCATCATGAAAACTTTTTATAAGTTTTTTGAAGAATCCAACCATATATGCTATTCACCGATCGACAAACACCAGTAATACATGTTTATTTTATTATTTTAACATATGATTGCGCTTTTAAATATTAAATTCAATTAGTTATTTATTGTAAAGAGTTAATTAAATTTTACTTTATGATTTAAGTGATTGAGCTCAAATATTTTATTAAGTTTGTAAAGAGCAAGTCAATATGAAATTGAGCAATGCTATATATCAAGAAAGATTTTACTTCCTCCGTCCCTATATCTAACTACTCATTTGACTTTATTTTTGTCTCTAAATTTAAACCCCTTTTCAAATTACTAGATGCATTTATTATTATTTTCCTAAACATACCCATAATTAATACTACTAACTTATCTTGAAATTTAAAAAGTCAAATTTAATACATATACAAACAAAGGACAATATGGTAATATTAACACACAAAACAGACATAATAATTACACTGACAGCTTTTCTTAAGAAATGTGAAAAAAGCAAAGGGAGGTTACATTAAGGGACGGGGGGAGTATCAAGAAAGATTCAAGAAAGATTCAAGAATGACATGGCAGAATAATCACCCGTGGATTTTATCAAGAAATTGTCCCGGAATTAATGTTAGCCAATAAAATCTCAGCCTGGTCGGAAATCATGGAGCGATGGGTGTTATGTATTTTTTTTTATTTTTATGAAAGGTTAATAAATAAGACTGAAATCTAAGAGTGATTATTCTGTCATGTCATTCTTGAATCTTTCTTGATAAAATCATTCTTGATATCTAGCATTATGCTATGAAATTTGGCAGTGTTGCTATATATAGCGACAAAATTTTCAAGAAAGCTTCGCGAATTCTCTCTGCACCGTTAGATTTTCCCATTGCACAATACAGGAGCTGTGCACAATACAGGAGCAATTGGCAGCATTCATCAGTGGGTCCCTTACCTAAAAAGCTTTGTGATATTTTCTCTTCGCCAACCCAATTCGCGTTCTTCCACGAGAAAATGCTTCGCGATATTTAGCATTTTTCCTAGTTTAAATCTGAGTTGAAACTATGGGTGGCAAAATGATTTGATTTGATGATTTTTAATGAAAATTGATGGATCAAAACAATTTATTAATTCATTAAAAGGTGACACTATGAATTATCAAGACCCCATTCATTTGAAAACTAGAGGGCTAAGAAAAAAATATTCATAACTTCTTTATCTCATAAAAACAATTTGTATTTGATATATGTTTTTAAATGTATGTAAACAATAACATTAATTACTTTAAATTGTTAATTTTTCTAAGTATGTATAAGTATTGAGAAATATTTTGATGAAAGATATTGTGAAAGTAAGTGTACATGTTTTGAAGCAGATATGAGAACAAGCTACCCAAAGTGGACATATTTGTGTGTACTGCAAATCCAGATATTGAACCACCAATAATGGTGATGAACACAGTATTATCTGTGATGGCATATGATTATCCAACAGAGAAGCTTAGTGTGTATCTTTCAGATGATGCTGGATCAGAGATTACGTTTTATGCTCTCTTAGAGGCTTCTAAATTTGCTAAGCATTGGTTGCCATTTTGCAAGAGATTCAAGGTTGAACCTAGGTCACCAAGTGCATATTTCAAGACTTTAGCCACTTACCCAAATAATGCTAAAGAGCTTTTGGCCATCAAGGTAACAAACTAATCAACTTTGCTCTAGATATGTAAATGTCTTTGGGAATATATCTTTTCAGAATGCTTCTCATATGAACCTATAAAAAATAGATTTAAAGGTGAGCTCTTAGGTTATAATATTTTGGTTATCTTTTAGGTTAACATAACGTATTATTTTTTTTTGACAAAGTTAACATAACATATTATTGTATGTTTGTTATTGAACAAATGAAATATAATTGCAAATTATTACGATTAAAATTCGTGGCATAGCAACCAATAGGGTTGAGTGTAGTACACGCGGCTAGAGTGCCACAACATCAATGGTCGAATCGAATTATGAAAGAAATACCCACATTTAGTATCTGACCCACCTCAATTAAGATTACTTTCAATGATGGAAACATATATAAATAAATAAAAAATATAGCATATTAGTTCATAAGATCTACCATTGGCCCAATCTTTTAGATGCAAAAATTTGCAATGAAAATTGGTTATAGAACAATTGTGGTTCTTTCACCTGAAAAACAAAGAACAAGTGTACTTCATATCAATAAATACAAGATATCAGATATGAAATTAAATTAGAAACCTAATTAAAAACAAACAATAAAATTTGTGCTAATTACTTTGTACTCAAATTTTGACTTTTATGAATGTACTCAAGATTGTTTAATAACGAAATTGGAAATTCATTTCAAATTTACGTATGTTGGACCATTATTTCTTAGTGATTTCAAATTTACTCATGAATGAATATATTAAATTTCTTATCATGTTTGAGGATTGTATCTTCAAAAAGATAATTTTTTGGCAAGATTATTGAAAAATAGATCATCAATATGTATAAATAATGGAAACTTTTTTATTTCCATGGTATAGAGAATGTACCAAGATATGGAAAGTCGAGTAGAAAATGCATCCAAGTTGGGTAAAGTACCAGAAGAAACATACTCAAAGCATAAGGAATTTTCTCAATGGGGTTCATATTCATCAAGACGTGACCATGACACAATTCTTCAAGTACGTATCTTTTTCTTTTCTGGCTGACGTAGTTTAAAATATCTTCGTATTTGTTGTTGTGAAAGTGACTCAAAATTGGAGTTTGGAGGCCAAAAATTGATGTTTGCTGAAAGTACAAATCGGGGCCCGAATGGCAAAAATCGGGGCCCGATTTTGGCTGTCTTTGGGAGCAGTTTGGTACTGGAAAAATCGGCGCCCGAATGGTAAAAATCGGGGCCCGATTTTGCGTGCTGTTATTTTTCAGAAACGTATTTTTTGGGCCAGATTTGGTACAATTTTATGGGAGTTTCTTTTACTATAAATATAGGCATTGTATCAGTGTAAACCTTGAGATAGAGGGGGATGAAACAAGGGTTTAGAAAGGCAACAACAAAACTAGGGTTTGTATAGAGTTTGTCTCTTTGGAACAAACACTAGGTTTTGAGGGTTGATTCACCTTGGGAAACACTATTAGGATTGAGTCTCTTGGTTACGGGAAGAGGCTGGGATTTGGGTAGAATTAGGCGGGAGACTTATTCTTGTAATCCATCTCTTTTGTAACGTTACTCATCATATAGTGGAACGGAGGGCTGCTCTCTCCCCCAGACTAGGTCAATTTGGACCGAACTGGGTCAACAAATCTTTTGTGTTCTCTCTTTCCTTTTCTCTCGCTGTTGTTTTCTACTTTTGGCTTGTGATTATAACTGTTCTATTCACTTTGATTATTGGTTGCTTTATTATCCCTTGCTCCACACATCAAGTTGTTATTGGTGTGAGTTTTTCATCGAATTCGCAACAATTGGCGCCCACCGTGGGGCAAGGGTCAAAGGATAATCAAGTACCATGGGTTCAAAGTGGGATATTGAGAAGTTTACCGGAGATAACGATTTTGGGTTATGGAAGGTAAAGATGGAAGCGGTGTTAATACAGCAGAAGTGTGAGAAAGCTTTGAAGGGTGAAGGTTCGTTACCGGTCACCATGTCACGAGCGGAGAAGACCGAGATGGTGGACAAGGCCAGGAGTGCCATTGTCTTGTGCCTCGGAGATAAAGTTTTGAGAGAAGTAGCAAAGGAACCAACCGCGGCATCGATGTGGGCAAAGTTGGAATCTTTGTATATGACAAAGTCTTTGGCTCGTCGGCAATTCCTAAAGCAACAACTTTACTTATTCAGGATGGTAAAGTTAAAGACCGTCATGGAGCTACTTATGGAGTTCAACAAAATCATTGGTGATTTGGAGAACATTGAGGTGCGTCTTGGGGATGCGGGTGCTCTGATGGTGTGGTGTTGTTTGGAGGATGAAGGTGATGTTGGTCACCTTGAGATTGATGCCTAGTGGAGCGGTGATCGTCTGGAGAGACGTTAAACACTCAACATCAGCCTGGAGAGGCGGTGGTAAGAATACTCATGATCAGTCTGGAGAGGCGGAGGCAACAATACTCATGATCTACCTGTTGAGGTGGAGTTGCAAGGTTGAAGACATAGTGGGATGTACGCATTTGCTAGTTGAGGTAGAGTACGCTCAGCTTGAGGTGGAGTTGAACACACCAGTAATGGTACGACTATGGAGGACCTTGGGTGCTATAGGGATAGCACAGCTTGCGGGATTACTCTAAAAGAAGGCCAAGGGTGATTGGATGCAAGGAGACCTTCAAGGAAACGGGAGATGTCCTGTGTTGAAGATGTCATGGTGAATGCTTGTGGGACTACCTAAAATACCTAGCGTAGTTAGACTACAAGGACCTTCGAGAAGGCGGAAGACATTCCGAGGGCTGAAGGGATGGGAGGTGTATACTTGTGGATTATTCTAAAAGCCAAGGGTGATTAGGAACAAGTAGATCTTCAAGGAAGCGGGAGATGTCTCGTGTTGAAGAGGTTATGGTAAAGGCTTGTGGAACTACCTAAAATTCCTGGCGTAGTTGGACTGCAAGTATCTTCGAGAAGGCGGAAGACATTCCGATGGCTGAAGAGGTTAGGGTGTAAACTTGTGGAGCTACTTGGTGTAGTGGGAACAAGGGAAAGAGCAGCAAGGTGTTGATGTTAAATGGGCATCATCACTAATTTGGAGTCAAGGTGGAGATTGTTGTGAAAGTGACTCAAAATTGGAGTTTGGAGGCCAAAAATTGATGTTTGCTGAAAGTACAAATCGGGGCCCGAATGGCAAAAATCGGGGCCCGGTTTTGGCTGTCTTTGGGAGCAGTTTGGTACTGGAAAAATCGGCGCCCGAATGGTAAAAATCGGGGCCCGATTTTGCGTGCTGTTATTTTTCAGAAACGTATTTTTTGGGCCAGATTTGGTACAATTTTATGGGAGTTTCTTTTACTATAAATATAGGCATTGTATCAGTGTAAACCTTGAGATAGAGGGGGATGAAACAAGGGTTTAGAAAGGCAACAACAAAACTAGGGTTTGTATAGAGTTTGTCTCTTTGGAACAAACACTAGGTTTTGAGGGTTGATTCACCTTGGGAAACACTATTAGGATTGAGTCTCTTGGTTACGGGAAGAGGCTGGGATTTGGGTAGAATTAGGCGGGAGACTTATTCTTGTAATCCATCTCTTTTGTAACGTTACTCATCATATAGTGGAACGGAGGGCTGCTCTCTCCCCCAGACTAGGTCAATTTGGACCGAACTGGGTCAACAAATCTTTTGTGTTCTCTCTTTCCTTTTCTCTCGCTGTTGTTTTCTATTTTTGGCTTGTGATTATAACTGTTCTATTCACTTTGATTATTGGTTGCTTTATTATCCCTTGCTCCACACATCAAGTTGTTATTGGTGTGAGTTTTTCATCGAATTCGCAACATTTGTTGTAGGAAATTGCTCTTTAAACTTTCAAATATCTCAACAGTAGTCAGTTGTCGTTCTGAATATGGTAATAATTTAATATGACAATTAGTTGGTTTGTATTAATTTATTTATAGATACTGCTTCATAGAAAGGACAATGCCAGAGATGAAGATGGGTTTGCTATGCCCACCTTGGCATATTTGGCTCGTGAGAAAAGACCCCAATTTCATCATAACTTCAAAGCTGGAGCTATGAATTCACTGGTACTCTATATATATACACTAAGCCTATATTGATCGTGAACTTAAATTCAATTAGGACCAAGTTTAATTTTTGAATGCATGTTCTCTGAAGTTAATTAATTGTTTAGTATATAATGTATTAATTGTTCCCCTAAAAGAAGTA
Organism: Medicago sativa; assembly: GCF_051527215.1. Lineage (NCBI taxonomy): Eukaryota > Viridiplantae > Streptophyta > Magnoliopsida > Fabales > Fabaceae > Medicago > Medicago sativa. Next base: position 59,799,178 of record NC_140751.1, on the reverse strand, counting down.
TACAATGTATTAAGTGTTGGTCTTCATTGCAGATAAGGGTGTCATCAATGATTAGCAATGGGAAAATAATTCTCAATGTAGATTGTGACATGTACTCAAACAATTCTCAATCAATAAGAGATGCACTTTGCTTCTTCATGGATGAAGAGAAGGGACATGAAATTGCCTTTGTGCAGGCTCCTCAGGGCTTTGAAAATATCACAAAAAATGACATATATGGCGGTTCTTTGCTTGTAGCTTATGAGGTAAAGTAGTTCATATATGCTAATAAAATTGAAGTGTATAAACCAAACTATGTATTATTAATAGAATATATAGAACATAGCTGTTTACACCTAAAAATAATTGTATTAGCTCTCACCTCTCACTACAAACTTCCTCCAAGCCAACACCTTCCTCTCCCCCTCCCAGTCCAGATAAACTTTATGTAGACATGGATCTATCTCGTGAACTTAAACTTTATGTAGATATGGATCTGTCCCGTGAACTTATCTCAGTTGGTAGGAACAATGCATATTATATGCAGGGGTCGGGGTTCGAACCCTGGACACCTCACTTCTCCACATTTAAAATAAATGTGTGAGCTTTAGCCACTAGGCTACTTGACCCAAAAAAATCTAGTGGTGTGTTTACCGTTCCAACAACTGCACCACCCTCTTTCACATCAGTGCCATTTGCATATCAGAAGCTTGCTAGGTCAGCGCATGTTTCTCCGGTCTCCAATGAAGCATGTGGTTTCGACCGTGTGTTCTGGTTAAATTTAAGGTGTCATAGTGGAAGCCTATCAGTTGAGGTGTTTTTGTTAGCCGCCCTCTGGTTGTTTTGCTCGTGATCTTGTGGCGATTTTTTATTTTTATTTTCTTTTTGGTGTGGTCGATGGTGGTGTATGCGTGTGGTCACTTTCCTCACTGTCGTGTTGTGTTTGTATTTGTGGGCTTGCGACAGTTTGGTCTGTGTTTTTATGCTTCTATTCTTGATCCGAGATTGGCTGGTTGAAGATATGTGGTCTTTTTGTTGTGCGTTCACCTATTGTATTTGGTGATATTGCCTCTTCGATTCTCAGATGTTCCAGATCCATTGAGATCTGCATGTTTCAAGGCATCAAGGTATGCCTCAACTCTAGTACCGGATGGTTCTCTGTGTTAATTTGTGGTACTGTTCTCGAAATGTTAATGCAAGAAAGAACTTTTATGTATGTTGCTTTTTTTAGGGAGCTTTTGGCAATTGAACTTTGTTAGTGTGTTGGCGATCAAACCATTCGCCTGTTTTATACCTTAATTGCTCTTTGCAAATGTTCACTATTAATATTTTTTGTAACATGGTTTCATGCTTGTACGCGCCTTTCCTGGCTTGCGTCTGTGATGGGTAAATTTTGTTATGATAGATTAGGGTTGGTACACTTGGTCATATTTATCACGATTTATTCTCGTTTGAGTTATACCTGGGTCAGGTCTAATGGCCTCTGTAACATCTTTCTTTTTATTTAATATAATTTTCTTTTTGCTTAAAAAAAATTTCTTGTTAGCAAAACTCGTAAAATAGGCGATTAAGTAATCATACGAGGAGGCCCCTCAACCGAGTAAAGGATATGTGATTCTAGAGTAACCGAGCGAGGGAGATGTTATTTCTCAAAGGAACTAACTCAAAACGTGGGTCGTCAAAGGCTCAACACTTAGTTAAAATCATAGTGGGATGAGACAATGACGTGAGAGCTATGATCTCTACTCTCAAAGGCAATGATTGTTCTAAGAAATGAGGGAGGATGGACGATCTATAGTGGAGTTGTGCACAAAAGGACCTTGTCAATGAGTCATGTCGAGGAAATAGGGCTGAAGTTGAACGTAAGGCGCCACGATCCCCTTTACCAAGGTGGCTATTATGCAAACCTGGATCGAAAATTATCCGAATAGAGGTTAAACATTCTAGACTCGACAAAGTTTACATAAGACGTTGCGTGAGATGAAGATGGTATATATGAAAGAGACTGATTGGGCAGAGATGAAGGAAATGGTTGCATAATTGTTTCATGTTGAGTATGGATCATATAATATACACAGAAGAAGGCCAAAGTGCGGAGATGGAGCTGAGTTGGCGAAGCTTCATGCTTGTGAAAATCATATATATATGGCCTGTAAAAAAAATATGGCTTGTACCACTGTAAATACTAATTCGAAGTGGAAAGGTTCCACGGAACATGAAATTTTGGATTATGCCAAATGAGGGTTTTTGTTAGCTCATCAAAGTTTACAAGAGGTGTTGTGTTAGAAGAAACTGGTGGTTTTGAATTTGTTTATTTTAGTGATGATAAAGCATGTGCTATCATTTGAATGAGAATAATTAAAACTTTTATGGACGATGGTGGCGTGCGAACGTTGAATGACGTAAGGTATATTCCATAAGGTAGATGTTTCTCAAGTTTAATGAAGATAGTGATGAAATTCTGGCACGCAGTAAAGAGATGTCAAGTACGATGTCAAGACAACAGGAGTCGTTATCTTCCCAATTTATGTAGGCTCTTCTACCTCTTGAGCTTCTTGTTAAATTTTATCTTCCTTTGCCCTTGGTTAGTTCCGGGCATTCACTCTTGTCGTGACCTATCTTTCCACATCCAAAGCAACTTACAACTTTCTATTCCTTGTCTGATTCTTTACCCTTGAGTGAAATCTTCCTACAGTTGACAAGGTTCTTATCATTGTGTAACGTCTCACGAACAGCCCCATTTCTTCTTCATTTAGTGAATCATCATTAGATTCATTTTCACCTTACACCAAAGAACTAGCCATGGATGAGTTGGTATTTGGTGCAATTGACTTCCTTTCCTTCTTTTTGAAATCTTCCTCACTAAACTTCAATCATATAATCTCATGCTCATGTTCCTTGAGTTTCCCAAAGAGTTTAGTAATGCCAAGGGTATTAAGGTTTTGTGATTCCTTAATAGTCATTACTTTGGATTACCAATCCCTATTCATACATCTCAAAATTGTGTCAGTGCAATTTTGGTTTGAGATGTCCTTTCCTAGGTTTTGTAACTTGTTATCAATATGAGTGAATCTCACTTGCTACGAGGAGATGGATTGACCATCCTCCATGTGAAAGAGCTCATTTTGTTGAATGAGCGTATGAATTTTAGATTGTTTGATGTCGTTGGTTCCTTTGTGAAAGGTTTCTAACGCATCCTACATAGCCTTAACGGTTTTACAATGAGAGAAGGAATGATACTCATTAACCCCAAGAGAGGATATGAGTATGTTACGCGCCTTCAAATATTATTGAACCTTCCTTTTGTCATTGTTACTTCAATCAATTTTTGGTTTGTCTTGTGCAACACCGTCAACAAAGTTTTGGGGTTGAAACCTCCTGTTGGTAACGACATTCTACACATCCACGTCCCGTAGTTTCACCGTAAAAAATCGGTGCCCTATTATGTGCCCCCTTTGGCTCCTTACTTGCCATATTAACTCTTATGGTGATTAATTGTTAGCAAAGAGACCAGGCTCTGATACCACTTGCTGCTTGATATGGCAAGGTAATATGCGCTAGAGGGGGATGAATAAAGTTTAAAGAATTTATCGAGTTTGTAGCGAAAGCGTTTTGAAGAAAAGCGATAAGAAAATTAATAAGACTATGCACACAAGATAAGATTCACTTCGAATTGAGAGATTCTAAGTAATCTTAAAACAATCTAATATTAATAAAATTCACATAAGTTATAAAAATAAAAATAAAAGTACAATCTCAAACCAAACCTATGAGCAATTAATCAATTATACTAAAGAACACAATTGTTAGGTGTTTGATAAATTGACAATGAATTGAAACTAAGTGTGATCTAAACTGATGTAAGATAAAGGTGATTCAAAGAAAAAGTGTTTGAAATAACTCCCCAATCTTCAAAACCCTTTGGTGCTTACTGATGTCTTCGAATCCTCAATTACCCGTGCAACCCTTGAATTGTTCCGTCCAGCAATTGGATCCTCTTGAACACAAGAACTTTAGAAAGAACCCCCAAGACCTTTGGAGGTGGAATGAAATTATTTACTTCACTTTAGAACCTTGGTTTACCCAATCAATTTCCTTGAATGAACCAACTTACAATCCTAATTGCACTCTAGAAATCTATGACTCAAAGATCAAAGTGATTCTAAGAAAAAGTGGTTAACCTTGAAGAATGTATGAACAATGAGGTTTGGAGACTCTAAAGACAATATATGCAAATGATTCAATGTTTTGGGTGTTATGAGGATGTGACTATGTATAGAAAAGGGTGGCAAGTGCAAATTTTCGGCCAAAAACAACATAGTGAATCGATTCACTAAATGTGTGAATCGATTTAGACAGCAAAATGACAGGTCTGGTGAACTATAAAGATGCTATGAAGATTGATAAGTGTCAAACTAAATTTGAATCGATTCATACACTACAAAAAAACGCGTTAATTCTGGCGGTTTTGTACCGGCGGTCACTGTAAACCGCCACTATATCCGGTGTATTGCGGCAGTTTTTCTAGCCGCCGCTTTATACAGTACATTACGGCGGTTTTAACTGCCAGTATTAACAAAATTTAATGGCACAATTTTTATTGTATATTGAGGCATTTTAAACTGCCGCTATTAGCCTTTTTAATTTTTCAACTGAACATCATTGGCGCACTAACTTCCCTCTTATTTTTTCCCAATTTTTTAGGCGCACTAACTTCACTAACTTCCCTCTTTTTTTCCCCAATTTTTTTAGAAAATTCATCCATATTTTTCTTCTTAACATAAAATAAAATATTTTATAACAAAACATCAAAACCTTCTCACCGATTCCAAACCTTCTCCAAGCTTCCAAAGTTCCAAACCTTTTCCATCACTACAAAAACACCATGCTTTTCACCACATCCTAATCTTCAAACCTTCAATCCCTTCGATTCCTTCCATCAATCTTCGATTCCTTCCTGAATCTTCAAACCATGTTTTTCAGTTGATTCCAAAAAACCCTCAAACACCCAAACTCATTCGATTCCCTCAAACCTCTAGTTCCCTAATCTTCAACCGATTTCAAAAACCTCAAACACCCAAACCTATCAATTCCATCTGTGGTCCCTGTCGAACTCTTCTCTCAACATGGTGATGGTGAGTATGAAGTTTGCTTAATCTGAAATACCCAAACCCTCATCTCTGTATTATTCTTGATTTGAGTTCAGTTTTGATTATAAGATTGAAGATTTACTGCTGTTGTGAATTTTTTTTCGTTTTTGATTTTTTTGTTTTTGTTTTGCTGGTAGAAAAACTGAGGTTTGTGAAAAGAAACAAGCGGATCTACTGTTATTTGAGGTGGTTTGCTGCGACCCATCACTGTTATTTGGTGAGGATATGAGTTATTTAAATTTCTTGTTTTGTTTGAGTTGTTTCTTAAAAACCATATCAGGAATAATGCATTTTTTTTAAATAATGTTGAATGGTACTGATACGGTGCATACGAAATTTCAAGACTGATTTGATTTCTCCTATGTACCATATACCTATTTTGTCGGTTTCTAAGAAATAAATAAGTTGATTTCTCCTGTGTATCTACTTTGCTTTGAAAATATTTTAGCATCCTGGTAATGATGTAACTTGGAATGTGTAAACCATTATTCTAGATTTATTTTCAATCACTAAGTTTTCAAAAAATAATGAAGCATGCTTCTGTTGTAAGTGGTTTCTATAACACAAAGATTGTATTAATTAGAATATATCAACCTCAATGTGTTTAACTTTTTTTTTCTCTCCTAAGGTTTCATTATTCAATGTATATTTCTTACTCTCGCAAAGAGTATTATAGGTATGTGGGTGTTCAGATAACAATTTTCAATCCAAATATTGTTTTGTACTTTAATAGTGTCTAGTGGTCAGATAGTGTGACCTTTATTGGGTCAGTGACATGGTAATGGAACTTATGTTTACCCTGGAGGTTGAAGATCATGCCTACAGAAACACTGTAAATACCAAATTTTCGCAGCCCTCACATGCTTACATACAATAATATACCATAAACTGCAGATCTCCACCAGATACGGTACATCATTTTCTTTTTATGATTTTTTTTGTTTGCTTATTCAGTTAAACCTGAAAGATTATCAGTTTTGAGATTCTGGGCTGTGCAATATTTTGGGTTTTCATGTTGCTTTTTGTTGTTTTGAATTTTAACATTTATATTCTAAATGTGTGGTATTCTTTTCATTTTGGAAATAAGGTCTTCTCAATTAAAACTTGGGTTATATGTTTACTTTGTACTAACTTTGAATTGTATGTTATTTTTTATATTTTTGGGTTTTGCATATCTGAAAGCACCAGTATTTATTTTATGTATTGGGGTTTGGCAATTGTGAATGGACTGCTTTATGTTTGACATGTATTATACTTTCTGTACGGTTATGAATCTTAATTATGGTTTATTGGTTTCAGATTTCAATAGCACTATTGACCTTTTGTCCACTTTATTTGCAATTCTTCCTAGCTGAAATTGTGAAATGGACTTCAACAATGAACAAAGAGTTAGGCTTCTGTACTAGAGTTTTTTATGTTCTTAACTGAAGATACAAATCTATAATGAATGTCGCGGAAATAGTAATCTTCAGGTTGATTTCTCATGTTAAGTATCAATACTTTTTTGAACTTGTATTGATGAATCCTAAACACTTATATTAGTTCTGTTATTTCTTATTTTCAAAGCTTGTACTTAATTGAGTAATTTCTTTTACCTTAATTCCATAGTTTAATTAACAGTCTCATAATTCATACGCAGTACTATTTGAAAATTGTTTTTGGCTTTAACAAAAATCAGTTCTCAGAACATCTGATGATGGTCGAAATTGGTTCAATCTTTTCTTTTGTATAACAATTCTCAGAAGAAATTTCTTCCTTTGATCCTTCCATACTAATGATTGTAATGATTATAGTTAAAGAAAGCTAGCTAGTTTGTTCTGCCATTCTTCTTTATAAGGATAAGTGTGTATAAGAGAATTTTCTCATAATAAATCTAGGTTGAATTGAATGTGCCTTTCTTTCCATAATCATATTGGTCTCTATTTCTTTGCTCTATATCAGTTTTTTCATTTCTATAACTTTAGAGTTTAATCTGACTTCTTTTGATGTTTGATAAGCTGGTTATGGTTAGGTTGAGTTTCTAGTTTGAAGTACCTACTATAATAAGCTGGCTTTCTAGATTGTGTTGCTTCCAATACTTAATACTTTGGTTGGAGAGAAAGTGATTCTTTGCTCAGCCTCACTTGCATCAACAACATATGTAAGTTATCTTTCTTTTACTTCTTATTACATGCTTCCTAATATCTATAAGCTCTTTTCATAATATATTTTGGTGTAGGCTTGGCTTTCTGGATTAGCATGGGCACCTTGGGTAAAATTGATAACTTTCTATATCAAGTTTTACTTTTACTATGCATCATGTACTTTTACAGTGCCCTTATACAAATTTATATGCTTATATGGCTTGCTTAAAATTTCATTACCTGCATTTCCATGATAAAAGTTCACTATTGTAGGTACCATACTTAGGTGGGTCATTTGGCATTATCTATTTCCTTGAGAAACCTGATATGCATGTTAGATTAGCTTTCCTCATATTGTTATAGTTAGAATCAATTGTCCTGACTCCTGATATTGATAAAAGTTCACTATGTGTTATTTATTACCATCCTGTTATATAATCTATATAGTTTTGCATCTCTTTCCTTTTGGGGAGTTATTGATAGAAAGACAACTGATCAATGAGAGGCTGATTTTGAAACTCTAGTTCCTCTTTTAATACATTGTTTTTTATCAAGTTGCTATTGTTGTTTTGTGAAATAGCATTATGTGAACCTTATTTGATCCATATGTATGTGTGTGCATGTACAAGAGAAGTTGGAGAGCATAAAATTAGGGGAATGAGGAGGACCACACATACATGGAAGAGATCAGAGATAAACTCTACAACATAATTAAAGAGCTTAAGTTTATTTTATAAACGTTCACGAGGTTGTTGGACTGTGTTACACATTGTAATATTACAATTTATGTATAAAAATACTTTATACTATTTCTAATAATTGTTATTTAGGTGATTTGTTCAGGTTTTTAATTTTTTTTTTTTAAAAAAAGGCAATTGTGGCGGCTCAAACTGCCACTATTTGTAATTTTTTTTTAATTCTAAAATGGCTATTACGGCAGTTCAAAGTGCCACTATGCACACTTTTTTTGTTGTGAATTGTGTATATTCCGGCGGTTCAAACCGCCGTATTAACCAACCAATTAGCCGCCATTATATTCAATGCGTATTGCGGCAGTCTGCATGGCGGTCCGTATTAAACTGCCATTTTACACTTTGTGGCAGGAAAAATTTCGGCAGTTTTGAAACCGCCAGTCTGGTATATAGTGGCGGCTAAAACTGCCGCAATAAGCGATTTTTAGCCGCCGCAATTCACGTGATTTTTTGTAGTGATAAAGCCCATGATGAAGATTGAAACGATTCAAACTATTTTGAATCGATTTAACACAAGTCAAAAAGATTCCATGATACGATTCAAACTATTTTGAATCGATTCATGAGTGATAAGATTCAAAATTTCATGAAACAAATCACTCCAAGTCAGAGACTTTTGGTGATGTGATTCAAGCAACACTGAATCGATTCAAATGTGTAGAAAACCAATTTTGGAAAACAAAAATGAGGTTTATTGTGATACAAGATATGTAGGACACAAAAGAATCATAGAGCATAATGAGACATAGTTTTGCTAGGTGCTTTAACATAGTCTATGTTATACTACCAGAATCAAAACAACATCTAAAAATTCTTAATCAACATCAAAACATAATCAAAACATAACCAAAGGCTATGCAAGCTTCAAAATTCATCATGGGCATGAAGATTCAGGTGGAGTACATGATTATTCTCTTTTACGTGACAAAGAGTGTTGTCAGATCAAGCCGCCATCTGGAGATCGTTCCCTCTTTGGAGATATTATAGTTACTCATGAGAAAAGACGAGTGGATATATGATATGGTGGAGGAAATGGAGTCGTGAAGAAAGATAAAAAAAATGGGAGTTTTTTAAGATTCCTAAAGGGGAAAGGATTGTCAATTGTAAGTTGGTGTACATGAGAAAACCAACACTAGCTGAAGAAAAAAAAAGGGGGGAAATTCACTTGTTCGGGAGACCGGGGAGCTTCGGGAACGAAAATGGACTAAACTTCTAGGACCTTTAAGAGACTTTGACATCATGGCTCCACTTAAAATCTTAAGAAAATAGGTACATAGATCATCTCTCTTATATATTCAACTTTCCTCTATTCCTATTCGATGTGGGGCTAACCACTTACTCTTGAATTCCAACAATTTCCCCTCATGTGTGAGTCACCCACATCATTAGCTTAATCCATATTAAGATCAAGCTCCCCCACCGAGATGAATCATGGTTCTGATACCACTTGTTTAGGATACCAGAGGAACGTTGAGAGCAGCAATAGGTTAAACATCTAGGACCCTTAAGAGGCTTGACACCACATCTCCATTCAAGACCTTTAAATATTAGGTGTATGAGTCACCTCTTATATTTTTTACATTTCTTCTATTACTAGTTGATGTGCAACTAACCACCAACACATGAATTCTATCTTATCGCCTTTTATGTATATCTTATGTTTTTATGAATGAAATTTATATTGACAAAAAAAAAATGACAAATTGCACTATGTTATAGCAGCTTAAATTTTTTTTGTTTGATAGGCATTATAGTAGCTTATTGACTCCATTAGTATCTTACTTACACCAATAGTTTATAAACTTTTGAACATATATGTAGGTGGAATTTTATGGCTTAGATGGATTTGGTGGGCCCCTTTATATTGGAACTGGCTGCTTTCATAGGAGAGATGCACTATGTGGAAGAAAGTATAGTGATCAATGCAAGATTGATTGGAAGAATGAAAATGATGAAAATATTGAACATATGATAAAAGAAGCAAGCTTGCATGAGCTAGAAGAAAAATCAAAGACTCTTGCAAGTTGTACCTACGAGGAAAACACATCATGGGGAAAAGAGGTCACACTCACCTTTAAAAAATAATATAACTTTAGTTTTTGGTGTACCTTCAGAATTTTTCCTTTATATTTTTTTTGTCATTCACTTCTTCATATATTCAAGTTAGGATCTCTACATTACGTAAAAGAAATAGAGAATTTTGTTTGATAAGATAAATGTTCAGAAAGTAGGCGGTACATTTTAAATAACTTTATCTTTCTTTTTTTCAAATCTCTGTGTCTTTTTCTCTTCAAATGGTGTCTTCAATTTACTTTGAGAAATAAAAATTATACCAACCCCTATTAGTTACAAAGTGTCAATAAAAAATCTATTGAATATTTGGCTATATAATATTAGTTTGGATGAATGAAAGAAATTTTTGAAACCGATTACCAACAATAGTTGTCGCGCACTTTTCAATATCAATCGTCCAATTTTAATTAATGGCATATATTGTTAAAAAAAAATTCTATCGTGTAGTCTGAGTCGCATGATCTCAAACTAACGGCATCTGAAATTGTTTATTGAGTATAAATGTGTGGTTCCCTTTCAACAGTTAATTAGGATCCTTTTTATGAGGCAAAGTAAATAATAAATAAAAAAATCTTATATCTATGTAAATTTCGTAAATGTATGAATATTTGATTGCAGATGGGACTGCTATATGGTTGTGTAGTGGAGGATATAATAACAGGATTGTCTATTTTATGCAAAGGATGGAAATCAATATATTATAATCCAACAAGAAAAGCTTTCTTGGGTTTGAGTCCAACCACATTGCTAGAATCACTTGTTCAACATAAGAGATGGTCTGAAGGACAATTTCAAATTGTACTTTCAAAGTTAAGTCCTATTTGGTACTCTTTTGGATTGATCAGTCCAGGCCTTCAAATGTCTTATTGTTATTATAATGTATGGGCGTTAAACTCTATTCCAACTCTTTATTATTCCATCATCCCTTCACTTTATCTCCTCAAAGGCATTCCCTTGTTTCCACAGGTATGAAAATGTTACTACATTTGTTCTTGTATATAGGATCTAGTTGACTAAGTCACAGAAATTAAGAAAGTTGGTTGTAGTGTTAAATTTGTTAACAATATGTATATTGTTTTAAAAGTTTATCCTTTAGAAAAGATAATTGGTTTATTTTATTAGTAAAAATAGACAAATGCAACCATGTGGCCGCAATTGTGGTTGTGATGTCGTTGTAGAGACCTTTATAACCTTTATATTGCGGTCGCAATTGCAGTGACGGCAATTTAAACTATCTTATGATTTCTAGTAATGTTATTCTAATTTTTGTTTTGGTGAACTGATCAGATTTCAAGCCATTGGTTCATACCTTTTGCATATGTCATATTTGGCGACTCAGCATATTGTTTGTTAGAGTTTTTGAGGGTAGGAGGTACAGTTAAAGGTTGGTGGAATGAGTTGAGGATGTGGCTTTACAAGAGAACAAGTTCTTACCTTTTTGCTTTTGTAGATAACATTTTGAAAGTTTTTGGATTTTCAAATTCAGCTTTCATAATATCTACTAAGGTAGCTGAGGAAAATGTTTCACAAAGATATGAGAAGGAAATTATAGAGTTTGGAAACTCGTCTCCAATGCTCACTTTATTGGCTACACTTGCAATGCTGAATTTGTTTTGTCTTGTTGGGATGTTGCTAAAAGAGGTTGTGTTAAGTAGAGCAAGTGTTACATTATTTGAGGCAATGTTATTGCAAATTTTACTAAGTGGTGTTTTGGTTCTTATCAATATACCTATTTATCAAGGGCTTTTCCTAAGGAGAGATAAGGGAAGATTGCCAAGGTCTGTTGCAATTACATCAACAACATTGGCTCTAAGTGTATGTGTCCTTTATAGTGCCCTTAGCTAAATTCATGTCCTTGTAACTTTTTAGTTTTACTTTTAAAAAATTAATAATAAAGTAATATTATTCTTAATGTATTTTATGCGTCTATGGATGTCCATAATTTGATATAGGTCGCAATATGAATATTGGCCCTAACTTTGTTGGTTGGATTTATGTTAATTGTTCTACATTTGATTAGATTTAGACATAAACTAATGATTGTTGCTACTTACTTTGGTGTTCTTATATATTTGAGGATTATTTATGGGCTTCAATGAGACATCAGGGAGGGCAGTAATCGTTGAAGATAGTTAGTGACCAAGTCATTGGCCTATCTATTTTGCTTAAAGGTATTAAAATTAAGTATTCAATAGGCTTAAATGCACTTTTGGCCCCCTATGTTTCAAATAGTTGCGATTTTGGCCCCCTAAGAAAAAAAATGGATATTTTGGCCCCCTATGTTTTGTTTCTCTTTTGATTTGCTGATTTTGACCAAGTCAACGCATACGTGGCATGCCACGTGTGTAATTAATTAATTAAAAAAATAAAAAAATCGAAAAAATCAATTTTTAAATAAAATAAATGAAAAAAATAATAAAAAAATATTAAAAAATTCTGGAAAAATGAAAAATAATAAAAAATTCTGGAAAAATGAAAAATAATAAAAAAATTAAAAAATCCAGATTTTAGATTAATAAAAAATTCTGGAAAAATGAAAAATAATTAAAATTTTTCCAGATTTTAGATTAAATAAATGAAAAAAATCCAGAAAATCAATTTTTAAATTAAATAAATGAAAAAAGGAATAATAAAAAAATAAAAAATAATGAAAAAATTCGAAAAAAATAATGTCAAATTTTCCAGATTTTTAAAAAAATTCGAAAAAAATACGGAATTTTTTTAAAAAAATCTGGAAAATTTGACATTATTTTTTTCGAATTTTTTTCAAAATTTTTTTCGAAAATTTTTTTTTCAAATTTTTTCCAGAATCTTTTACAGAATTTTCTAATGTTGAAAATTTGACATTCTAAAGGCGCAAGGAAACGAAAAAAGTATACACAAAAACACCGACGAGAATACAACTTGGCCACAAATTTGGTACATATTTCTTCTTTAGGGAAATGAATGTTTCCATGACATTACTTTTTCTAATAAGTGATTCTTTGAATTGTCCACGAATTTTTGTCAAAATTTTTTCGTTTTTTTAATCATTTTTATTAATATTTTTATTTTTCAAGAATTTATTTCATTTTTTTGTAATATTTTTTCGTTTTTTAATTTTTTTATTTTTTCATTATTTTTCATTTTTCCAGAATTTTTTTCGTTTTTTAAAAAATCTGGAAAATTTGACATTATTTTTTTTCTAATTTTTTCATTATTTTTAAATTTTTTATTATTCTTTTTTTCATTTATTTAATTTAAAAATTAATTTTCTGGATTTTTTTTCATTTATTTAATTTAAAATCTGGAAAAATTTTAATTTTTTAATTTTTTTATTATTTTTCATTTTTCCAGAATTTTTTAATATTTTTTTATTATTTTTCATTTTTCCAGAATTTTTTAATATTTTTTTATTATTTTTTTCATTTATTTTATTTAAAAATTGATTTTTTCGATTTTTTATTTTTTTAATTAATTAATTACACACGTGGCATGCCACATATGCGTTGACTTGGTCAAAATCAGCAAATCAAAAGAGAAACAAAACATAGGGGGCCAAAATATCCATTTTTTTTCTTAGGGGGCCAAAATCGCAACTATTTGAAACATAGGGGGCCAAAAGTGCATTTAAGCCTATTCAATATAACGGTATTCATAGTTTGTAGTAAGCTACAAAATTCTGGGAAGGAAATCTGACATGACATAGATGCTCTCTCTCTCTCTCTCTCTCTCTCTCTCTCTCTCTCTCTCTCTCTCTCTCTCTCTCTCTCTCTCTCTCTCTCTCTCTCTCTCTCTCTCTCTCTCTCTCTCTCTATATATATATATATATATATATAGATAAGGAAATTAAAACCAATTTATCAAGTGCAAACCTCCCATTTTATTAAAATTTCCCAAACTATAATCGTTGTAGTCGAGTTGAAACTAGACAATATATGTGGAGACGAATCTTTTATAAATATTACTAGTTGTCAGCACACGGGTACCCTTGCTAGTGGTTTGTCATCATCATTCAAAGTCAAGTACAATCATACACAGTTTAGAGGTCTTTCAAGGTTATAATGTGGCTTAGGTTAATGTGAGTTATATTTGGGAAAAGCTTACTAAAAAAATAATTGGAGTTAGATAAATGTTACGGATCCCTATACATTAAAACATGGCCACCTTTGATTTCTTTGTGAAAACAGCATGGTTACTAGCTCTGTTGTCAAAAGCTGCCACACCGGCTGTCATAGCGGAGCGTAGCGAAAAAATTAGGACCACCGTGCCAGGCCGCGTCTGACAAAAGTGGAATGCGGTCAAAGCGGGCCTATCAATAGTAAAATGATAACATGTACTAGTTGTACATAATTGTTATTAGCGAATTTTAATTTTAATTTTATAATAATAATAATAATAATAATAATAATAATAATAATAATAATCATAATAATAATAATAATAATAATAATAATAATAATAATAATAATAATAATAATAATAATAATAATAATAATAATAAGGGTCATGTTAACTTGTGCCCTTAGGGCACATGTTAAGCAACCCAAAAGTAGAAATTGTTTCTTAAATTTTGTGAATTCAATTAGTTAAAAGTCAAAAAGTTAAATTCAAATACATTAATTACAACAAAACATTTCTATTTTTACTTCTTAATTTGTGTCTTGAGGGCACAAGTTAACATTAGCCTAATAATAATAATAATAATAATAATAATAATAATAATAATAATAATAATAATAATAATAATAATAATAATAATAATAATAATAATAATATTAATGCAAGCAATACTTGGTGACACACATGAAGAATTTTGGATCAAAATTTTGAACTGGGGCAGCGCTCATGCTAACCCTAACAGAGAGGGGGTTATCTTAGCGGTTTTTCATCGTGAACTGGGATACCACGTTTTAGTGTCAAATATCATGTGGTCTTTAATTTTAGAGAAATGATATTTATACAACTATTTTATTATAACTTTTGTGATAATTTTATCTCTCATACTCATGTCATATGTTTACTTTCTCTTTTTATTGTTTTAGTTTTCATGTCAATACATACTTTTGTTTGTAAAAATATAGTTGTCAATTAGGTTGTCAAACAAATAGATGTTCAAATATCACAACTCTTAATTGTATGACGTAGTTAGCCAGAACCATAGTTTTAAAACCCGGCTCGGATCGGCCGGTCCGACCGGTTGGACCGTGAACCGGTGGTGTAACCGGTTCTAAATATTTATCAGATCGGCCATGCAATTGAACTGGTTAAAACCGGCGTGACTCGGTAAAAACCGGTGAAAACCGGCGACTCGGCCGGTTTTCCGAGTCAATCCGGTTTAGTAATTTTTTTCTTCAATTTCTGTCATAATTAGTCATTAAGGTCATTAAGCGCGAATTAATACTAATTCATGCTCAATTTAATACATTTAATGTCGATTAATGCTTCAACATCTTGGACTTTTGTAGAAAAATCTGAAATATGAATACTAATTCATGCTCAATTTAATACATTTAATGTCGATTAATGCTTCAACATCTTGGACTTTTGTAGAAAAATCTGAAATATGAAAAAGTTGGGGACAGTAGGAATCGAACCCTGGTGTCATTAAAATGAATAGTTGAAAGCTTAACCACTACAACAACTTCTAATCTTTGTTACAAATTGAAATATATTATATATGTAAATATATTACATTTTAATTTTATAAGAAGAAAGAACACATCATTTTTTTTTCTTTTAAAAAGAGCACACTGTTGTTAAATATAATATTTACACAATAATAATAATATACACATCATATTTTTTTTTAGAAAATCTAAGTATTATATTAATATTAATATATTTTATGTCAACAAAATATAGCTGTACAAATATTAATATACATATTAAATGTCAGTTTTTTTAATTTTTAAGTGAACAAGTCACCGATTAAATCCGATTTAATCCGGTTAAATAGTTATATAAATTTAATATCAAGACCGAGTTATCTAACTGAGTCATCCGAGTTGATCTGGTTCAGTCATGCGGTTCGACCAATGACTCAGTGGTTCGACCATTGACCCAGTGACCCAGTACTCCTGCCGAGTCGATGACCGAACCGAGTTTTAAAACTATGGCTAGAACCGTAATGTCTGGTCAAGAAAAATATCTAGAACCATACACCTAAAATATATTTTTCTTAAAAAAGAATAAAAAAAAAGGAAAAATCTAGATTTGTATTGTATTGTATGTATGCATTTGTCCATACAATTAATGATAAAATCATATGTCTCAACCACTCCCTCTGATATTTTTTTCATATTCGATAAAAGTTTACAAATTAATGAACTATTTTGTATTGTATGTATGCATTTGTTCATACAATTAATGATAAAATCATATGTCTCAACCACTCCCTTTGGAAAAAAAAAATATATTCCACAAGAGTTTACAAATTAATGAACTATTTTAAAAGTAGTTTATATACACCTACTTATAATTTCGATAATTTTGGATTCTCAAGTACACAATACTTCGTTTATAAATAAATAATGTCCAATTTAAGTTTTGTATGAGTTCCCGTGATTTTGTTATTCGTTAAAAGCATCTTGTTAGTTTAAAGAATGTGGATGATGTATATAAATTATATTTGACACGATCCTCAAATTATGTAATAAATTATCTTTCAACATCCTCCTCCTTTTTACCATTCGTGTGGTGTTGAAGATCGATTAATTAATATTTTTGTTGAAGTGTTGAATTTTATCTTGAATTGGATTTTCCAATAATAATACTTCACCTGTCAGAAAAGTCATAACTGTGTTTGGTTCTCTCCCTACTATAAAACGACACACGAGGCCAAAAAATTAATTTGATCAACCACCGATCAGAAATGCCATTAGGACTGCCAACTTTTTTATGAAAAACAAACAAACAAAATACTCAAAATACTATACAAACAAAATAAGGATTAGAAAGTAGTGTTTGAAAAATTATGTGAAATGTTGTATTCTTTGTTTCTTATATTAATAATAAAAAATACTCAAGGTGTCTTATGAACAGGACCAAATATAATGCTACATGCATACATTTTTTAACCACATACACACATTTATTCTTTGAGTATAAAATAGCATATCTCATTGAGTTCATATACCATAGGGAATCACAACTCAAGAATTAAGAAAGATGGGGAAAGAGGAGTATTATCCATTGTTTGAGACAAGGAGAGGGAAGGGAAGACTCGTGTACATAATATTCTCTTTCACTTTGTTTGTAGGAATTTGCTCCATTTGGGTTTATAGAGTGAGTTACATACCAAAAGAAGATGGAAAATGGGTTTGGATTGGATTGCTTTGTGCTGAACTATGGTTTGGTTTTTATTGGTTCCTTCGTCAAGCCCTTAGATGGAACCCTATTTTCAGGCAACCCTTCCCACAAAGACTCTCTCAAAGGTATATACATTATATATGTAGTCGTCATACATATCTACCATAGCAATATTTAATTAACATTTTTATTAAAGAAGCAATATTTAATTAACTATTATTTATAAAATAAGTATATTTTATAAGATTAATTTAATCATGTCATCATATAAACTTTTTATAAGTTACTCGATTTTGAGTACAACACCTATTTCTTTTTTCTTTTTTTGGTGATCTCAACACCTATTTCTTTTCACCTACAAACATATATGCTTTTTTTAGAGGATCAAACATATATGCTATTCACCGACAAACACCAGCAATACATCCTTATTTTATTTTTGTCAAAAAAAATCCTTATTTTATTTAATATATAATAATGCTTTTAAATATTAAATTTAATTTAAATAGTTTTTTATTGTATTGAAAATTTGTTTTGAGTTAGTTAAATTTCATGAATTAAGTGATTGAATTCAAATAGTTAATTAAGTTTTTAAAGGGCAAATCGATTGGAAATTTGGGAGTAATCTAGTTTGAATCTTAGTTGAATGAATTTTGTAGTTAATTGATATTGGATGGATTGTAAATTAATTGATCAAGTTTCCCCAGTTAAATTTTACTTCCTCTTTCATTTGAAAACTAGAGGGTAAAGACAAAAATATTCATAATTTTTTTATTTCATAATTTTTTTTATTTGATGTATCATGTATGCTTTTAAATTTATATGAACAATAACATTAATTACTATAAATTTATAATCTATCATTATTGAGAAGTATTTTGGTGAAAGTTAAGTGTACATGTTTTGAAGCAGATATGAGAACATGTTGCCCAAAGTGGACATATTTGTGTGTACGGCAAATCCAGATATTGAACCACCAATAATGGTGATCAACACAGTATTATCTGTGATGGCATATGATTATCCAACAGAGAAGCTTAGTGTGTATCTTTCAGATGATGCTGGATCAGATATTACATTTTATGCTCTCTTAGAGGCTTCTAAATTTGCTAAGCATTGGTTGCCATTTTGCAAGAGATTCAATGTTGAACCTAGGTCACCAGATGCATATTTCAAGACCTTAGACACTTACCCAAATAATGCTAAAGAGCTTTTGGCCATCAAGGTAACAATGTAACCAACTTTGCTCTAAATATGTAAGGGTGTGTTTGTTTCACCTTTATATAAAAAAAATATTTGATTTAAAAGAATTTAGAGATTTTTTTTAAAAATCTTTTGTTTACTATCCATAAAAATCACTTAAAAATATAAGAGTTTTAACTTGTACATGTGTTACCTCCTTATTTTTAGAAAAATAGATTTCGGAAAAAGCTAATCCTAAATGCCAACGGTGAAAATCAGCTCAATGATAATCTAAGAGCTCACCTTTAATGAGGAGGAGGGGTCTGACGGTTAAAATGATGGCAAAATTTGTTATTTTTTTATTAAATTTTAGGTTAATTTGATAGGACAGATTATTGTTATTTAATTTGTTCAATAACAACGGTATATTGTTATTGAACAAATTAAATACAATCGCAAATCAGTTCAATGAGGAGGAGGGGTCTGAAGGTGAAAATGATGGCTTGGAAATATTGTTATTGAACAAATTAAATACAATCGCAAATTAGCTCAATGAGGAGGATGGGTCAGCCCTCCTCCTCATTGAGCTGATTTGCGGTTGAGAGGAGTATAAAGGTGAGCTCTTAGATTATTATTTTTTTGTTAATTTTTAGGTTAATTTGATAGAATAGATTATTGTTATTTAATTTGTTCAATAACAACGGTATATTGTTATTTAATTTGATTGAACAAATTATTACTAATAAAATTTGCCGCGTAGCAACCAATGTAGTACAAGAGACTAGAGTGGCACAATATGCGGCTAACCAATGGTCGAATTATAGCTCAAATAAGATTTTTTTTTGTGGTCGGGGTTTGAACGTGGATATTGCATTGTTCCTATCAACTGAATTAAACTCACGATGACAAAAATATCTCAAATAAAATTATCTTTAATGATGGAAACATATATAGAGAAGAAGAAAAAAAAAGTGTTGTATAGCGTTATTAGTAATATCAACCATTTGGATCAAGACGGAATATAAGGACCCATCTTTTTTAAATGCAAAGAATCCTGCTCTTTACCCAAACAGTATTGCTCAGTCCCAAAGTAAATTACCTTTATGACCCTACGCAACTTAACTTGCGCATGTACAAACCATACGTAACTTAAGTCACACTACGTTACTTAAGTTACGCTAGTACAAAGTTTCACGTGACTTAAGTCACGTAGCGTGTCTTTAGTCACGCTAGTGCAACATGTCTTGGATCTGTTGTGTGACTTAACTCACGCAAGCCAAATCCAATTGACGCAACTTAACTCACGCTAGTATTAACACTAGCCTGACTTAACTCACGCTGCTGCTGGTGCAATGATGGCAGCAGAACAGAGACAGTGGCACCAGAACAGAATGACAGTGGCAGTAGCTACTGTTCTGTTCCTTCATTCCCTGTTTACAGTACATGCATTCATTGATTCAACCAAAACTCTTAATTTAAAGAACAAGCATTCATTCAATAATAATTTAGAAATGCAATTTTAACGATAATTAACGCAAATGTCATAAAGAGGCGCAACCGCGCAAATGTAAATATCATACAACCAGCTGCTAGACCTAAATGTAAAAACCAAAAAGTCGAGAAAATACTACAAATATATCCAAAAAAAGACATAAAATGTAGTCCTAACATAAGACATTACTGGTCCTCCTGTGGACTCCTAGACCTCCTCCTCGGAACCGGTTGCTGCTCAAACACACTATAGTCAGTACGGAGGCCCTCCAAAATGCCAAAGAAGAGTGGATTAGAAACCACCTCTGGAATCCCCATCGCATGCTCCACTCTCTCTCTCATGTTGTCGATGACCTGCAATGGATCGGGAGGATGTCTGGCCCACTCCTGGTCAACAAGAATATCCTGCTATACAGGTCTCGGCATGAATATCAGGCTCTGGAGCAGGGTTGACGATGAGAGGATGGGACACACGATAGAACCACCTCACGTACCTCTATGTATGCTTCCAAGGCTCGTCGTCTGGGACCTGGCGACCCCTCCGCTGGTGGGGAACGACATGAAGAGCCAACTCCAAGAAGGCAGCAGCCACATCTGCTGCGGCAAGAGGCATAACATCAGTAGGAGGTCGGAGAACCCTCTGAACATGTCCGTACTGCCTCAGCACCCGCTCCGGCAAGTGACGCACCATCCTCTGACTGCCTGCCATGATCCATCCAGAGTACCAGCACACGTCATGAAAAGGCGTCACGTCTCGTCGGTGCTCGTACGGCCTCCAGGTGACATGACAATGCTCCATCGAGTCCAACAAGCCTCTGAAGTGGTCAGCATGAGCAAACCCCCTTTGAGGTTTCCATCTACCCACATACGGGTCCTCCCGGTGGTAATCTAAATATTTGGACCTCGGAACCACATGTCTGAAGTGAGCTATAACCCATCCCTGCAAACACAAACAGACAAAATATATACATGTCATACAAGCACTTATACATTTATGTTTAACTTAAAAAAAGAGGAAAAAATATATTACCACAAGCAAGCTCATGTAACCACCAACTGAGCCAACATTTGCGTCTGAGGTAATATTCAGCTGCTCATACAAGTAAGCAAGTCCCATCGCGCCTCATGACCACGTGCCTATGTTAGCCAAATCCCGAATGGCAAGCATCCACAGCAGACTAATGGTTTTGTTGTTCTTGCCGGCAAAAAGGGTGTAGCCAAGCAAGAGCAACAAAAACGCCTTCACACAGGCGGGCCTAATACGACTCAGCTCCTGCTCCTCCTCCTCTGATAAATCCTCCCCCAGCAACTGGTTGCACCTATTCAACAGGTAATCATACTGGTCTTTCAGGGCCGTGTAAGAGACAGATGCAACAAAATCGGTCACATACCCAACCGCAGCCTCCACCGGAAACAACAGGTGGGTCACCAGCATATCCATAGCTGCGTCATGATCTAAATCCTCCTCATGAATGAGTCGTCCAGCTACGGGGATGCCTAGGAGACAAGTGACATCATCCAGTGTGATGGTCATCTCCCCAACAGGCAGATGGAAGCTGCTGGTCTTCTGATGCCATCTCTCAACCATGGCACACACTAAACCATGGGAGATGTTGTCGTACCCAGTCAGAAGGAGGGGCCTTAGACCCGATCTATCAACCGGTTCCCAGAACCAAGGGTTAGCATCTGCCGACATTGGAAGGGACAGGGAAGAAAGCTTCAGTTTCCTCCCGTGAGAGACGCCTTTCATCTTACGATCCGCTTGCAACTGAAATACAACAAAAATATAATTAAATATGTAAAATAAACATGAAATAATAAACTATATATATTATACGTAAAATATTATACATAGAATATTATACGTAGAATATCATTAAACATGAAATAAACTTCATAAATATAAATACGTAGAATATATTATACGTAGAATAAACTATATATATTATATGTAAAAGAAACATGAAATAATAAACTAAAAATATTCTACATTATACGTAAAATAAACTTCACATAATAGTAAAATATCATTAAATTAAATAAAGCAAATTATACTTACTCTTTTATCGTTCCAAAGCTTGCATGCCACGTGTCTACCGAAGTCCGGTAAAAGTGACAACTCGTAAGGCCCCCCTGGAAAGCCCTCATCCTCCATAACTGGCTCTACATGCTGCTGCTCAGGATCCTGCTGCTGAGCAGGCTGCTCAGGATGCTGCTGCTGAGGAGGGTCGACAAACTGATGCTCAGGCTGATACCCCTCCTGAAACTGATGCTGATACTCATACCCCTCCTGATAGTGATAACCCGGCTGAAATCCAGCCTGCTCCTGATAATGTTGATCCTGATAAGCCAGCTCCTCAAACTGATGATGATACTGTGGGGGGTCCATAATCTTGGATGCACCCGTCTGTGACGTCGATCCCCCCGCAGCATCAACAGTAGCAAGACTCGTGGGCCCCACTCTCCCTCTACCTCGACCTCGACCTCGACCCTCTAGAGGATGTAGGATGTAGTGCTTGCTTCTCCCTACGTGCACTACTAGTAGGGGCCATCCTCCCTAACCTAAGCCTATCAGGCCTCTCCTGCTCAGACATATCTGCACAAAAATCAAAAAATATTTAACACATTTTCACATAATTTCGACAGCAACATACGTGTAGTCTTTAGCAATACAACAACAACACTATAATGTCCACAGTGTCATTTGAATCCATAAACTACCACATTGCAGTCAAATTAACTATACTCAACATTAACAAACATAACTCTAACTAATTACATCATTAACAATCCAATAAAACCAAAAAAATTATCATTGAGACATTTCACCGAACACGTAGTGTGCATTCTTCAAACAACAACGTAATCTAGCATTTTCAAAACCCTAAACTACCACATTGTACCCTAAACAACATCTAAACAACAATTCCTAAGTTAAATCATCACTAACAACCATAATCTTTAACATGCAAGACAATTTTTTAAAAACCTAAAAATGTTAATTTTATACTAAAATTCGAAAATTTCAACCAAAATAATGCAAAGAAGTAGTTTAATAATCACTTACTTGATATTGTGGAAGAAATATGGTTTGAATGGCGCAAGAATGGTGAAATTTGGATTTGGGGGTGAAAATTTCGTTTTTGAAAAGTTGAGAAATGGAGGAATGGAGGTTCTGTGTTGGTGAAAACCAACTTAAGTAACGCTGCGCAACTTAAGTTACGTTACCGTTATAACTAATGCATGTTAACATGCGTGGCGTGACTTAACATGCGTAGGGTCATAAAGGTAATTTACTTTGGGACTGAGCAATACTATTTGGGTAAAGAGCAGGATTCAAATGCAAAAGTTTGCAATAAAGTGAAAATTTGTCACGAGAGGTGTTATACAACCAGGCACGGAACCATATCAAAGGGGGCACTTGACCCCACTTCTTCAAATATTTTGTAGAGAAATGATATTTGTAAATCCATTTTGTGACAACTTCTTGACAACTTTCTCTCTCATACTCACATTATGTTTTTATTCTCTCTCTTCCTTTTTCTCTCTCCATTGTTTTTGACCAATCAAAAGTGAGAAAAAAGAAGTTGTACCAAAAGTTGTCTAAAATGGTTGTTCAAATATCACTACTCTATTTTGTAACTACTCACTAGTCATTATAATGTTTTGCCTCTCTTCAAATCTTGCTTTGACCCCACAAAGATCACTAATTAAAACTTTATTAGATTGATTAATGTATGAGTCTTTCTAACAAATTCTTTAAACGCATTGTTTAAGGAACCCTTAAAAGAAAATTGTCTTAAAAATACAAGTCAAACATATGTAAAAGTCATAATTATACAATTCTCAATGTAAAAGTTATATTTTTTAATAATTGTTTAGTCACGTACACAGAAAAAAATTTATTAAAAAAATGCCCTAAAATATTGAAGATAAAATTTTAATAATTGTTTAGTCACGTACACAGAAATGATATATTTGACAGTGTATAGAGACACATGGAGAGAAGTTATATTTTTTAAATGATAAGGTGTCTTCAATTTTGAAGAAATAATGCTATTAATTTTTTGGCTTAATTATAACAGTGTCATCGTTTAAACGATAATATATGTACTCATATATGTTTTGTCTAAATATAATTTATAATAAAATTTTCAACAAAATTATATATTTATAATAAATGACCTTGACCTCACAAGTTGAAATTTCTGGATCCGTCCCTGTATACAACAATTGTGGTTCTTTCGCCTGTAAAACAAAAAACAAGTGTACTTCACATCAATAAAGACAACATATTAGACTTGCTACTTAATCCTATGAAATTGATTTGCAAACAAATTAAAGACAAACAAAATAAAATTTGTCCTAATTACCTTGTACTAAATTTTTTATTTTTTAGTTTTATAAATGTACCCAAGATTATTTAATAACAAAATTGGAAATTCATTTCATTTTTGTTAGTATGTTGATTCCATTATTTGAAACTGTTTTATTTTCATGTCATAGAGAATGTACCAAGATATGGAAAGTCGAGTAGAAAATGCATCCAAGTTGGGTAAAGTACCGAAGGAAGCATGCTCAAATCATAAGGAATTTTCTCAATGGGATTCATATTCATCAAGACGTGACCATGACACAATTCTTCAAGTATGTATCCTTTTCTTTTCTGATTGAATTTCCTTCACGTAGTTTAAAATATCTTCGTATTTGTTGTACGGAATTGCTCTTTAGACTTCTAAAATTGCTCTCAGGCACCCTCAAATTATCCAAATACCCTCAACGGTAGTTGATTGTCGTTACTAATATGCTAATAATTTAATATGATAATTAAGTAGTTTCTATTAATTTGTTTATAGATTCTGCTTCATAGAAAGGACAATGCCAGAGATGAAGATGGGTTTGTTATGCCCACCTTGGTATATTTGGCTCGTGAGAAAAGACCCCAATTTCAACATAACTTCAAAGCTGGAGCTATGAATTCATTGGTACTCTTTTTTTGTTTTTTTATCAAGAATTCACTGGTACTCTATTTATCTATATACTAAGCCTATATTTGATCGTGGATTTATATTTAATTAGGACCAAGTTTAATTTTTGAATGCATGTACTATGAAGTTAATTAGTTGTTTATTATGTCCTCGTGAGCTTAACTCAGTTGGTTTAGACAATGCATAATATATGTACTGTATTAATTTTTTGGAGAATACTAACCATTGCCCATGGATCATTGGTTAAAGTATTAAAATAAATAAGTTTGCATTGAAAAGTGGTGTAATTATTGCTAAGAAAAAGTAAAGACTTGTATTTTCAAAACAAAGTTTCTATTAATTGAATCCTTAACCATTACCCTTAGGGCACTGGTTAGCAAGACCCTAATTTTTTTTTAAGGAGAGTATATATGTATTAATTGTTGGTCCCCAATGCAGATAAGGGTGTCATCAATGTAATTAGTTGTTTGTTGTTAAAAAAAAAATGTAATTAGTTGTTTAGTATTTTTTTTTTATGAAATGGCAAAATATTATTAACCAATAAGCCCGTGCAAGACGCACTAATAAGCTTGGGTGGAAAAAAAATTACAAGGGGAAATCGGTTGCCGCAAAAACGACGGCTCGAACAAAAACCCCTTTAAAACCACCCCTCACAACCGGAACCAAAAGAGAATTGATGCTTGCATATAAAATGGACAGACCACAGCATACACCTGCATCAATACCATACAAAGCCAATCCACAGCATATACTAAACAATTGTTTTTTTTTTTTGACAAGATATACTAAACAATTGTTGTTTAGTATATAATGCATTAATTGTTGGTCCTAAATGCAGATAAGGGTGTCATCAATGATTAGCAATGGGAAAATAATTCTCAATGTAGACTGTGACATGTACTCAAACAATTCTCAATCTCTAAGGGATGCAATTTGCTTCTTCATGGATGAAGAAAAGGGACATGAAATTGCCTTTGTGCAGGCTCCTCAGGGCATTGCAAATATCACAAAAAATGACATATACGGTGGTTATTTTCGTATACCTCATGAGGTAAATATGTTAATAAAATTGAAGTGTATACAGTAAATATGTTAAAAAAAAATATAAAAAAATGGCACTACGCTATATAGTAGCTTGCTGATTGACTCCAATAGTAGCTTACTTACACCAATTGTTTCTAAACTTTGAACACATATGTAGGTGGATTTACATGGCTTTGATGGATTAGGTGGGCCCATGTATATTGGAACTGGTTGCTTTCACAGAAGAGATGCACTATGTGGAAGAAAGTATAGTGATCTATACAAGATTGATTGGAAGAATGTAAATGATGAAAATATTGATCATATGATAAAAGAAGCAAGTTTGCAAGAGTTAGAAGAAAAATCAAAGACTCTTGCAAGTTGTACCTATGAGGAAAACACATCATGGGGAAAAGAGGTCACACTCACTCTCTTTTTCATTCAAAATCAAAAGTAAATTTAAAAAAAAAAAAAAAAAAACTAGGGTTTTGGAAAAGTTTAAAATATGATAACTTTGGTTTTTGGTTACAAAGTTTTTCCTTTATTTTGGTCATTCAATTCTTAAAATAATCAAATTAGAATCCTCTCTATTTCAAAAAAAAAATATTGGTTATACAATAAGTGTTTGGATGAATGCAAGAACTTACGAGGAAACAGATTCCTCACAATAGTTGTCATGCATGGCAGATATGGTTTTAAACATTTTGTTATTGCGTAATATGAGTCGTCTGATCTCAAACTAACGACATCTAATATTGTTTACTATAAACCTGTGGTTCTCTTATGGCAGTGAATTAGGATCCTTTTTGTTATACGTCAAGGAGTAAAAACATGTTGAATTTAAAAAAGTATTATCTTGTATTTATATAAATTTAAAAAAATATATAAATACTTTTCATTGCAGATGGGACTACTATATGGTTGTGTAGTGGAGGATATAATAACAGGATTATCTATTTTATGCAAAGGATGGACATCAATATATTATAATCCAACAAGAAAAGCTTTCTTAGGTTTGACTCCAACAACCTTGCCAGAATCACTTGTTCAACATAAGAGATGGTCTGAAGGACAATTTCAAGTTGCACTTTCAAAGTTCAGTCCTATTTGGTACGCTTTTGGATTGATCAGTCCAGGCCTTCAAATGTCTTATTGTTACTATAATCTATGGGTGTTAAACTCTTTTCCAACTATGTATTATTGCATCATCCCTTCACTTTATCTCCTCAAAGGCATTCCCTTGTTTCCACAGGTATGAAAATGTTACTACCTCGGACTGCATTTTAAAACTATCTTATGATCTCTACTAATGTTATTCTAATTTTTGTTTTGATGAATTGATTAGATTTCAAATCCATGGTTCATACCTTTTGCATATGTCATAGTTGGTGATTCAACATACTGTTTGTTAGAGTTTTTGAGGGTAGGAGGTACAATGAAAGGTTGGTGGAATGAGTTAAGGATGTGGGTTTACAAGAGAACAAGTTCTTACCTTTTTGCCTTTGTTGATGCCATGTTGAAGTTTTTTGGATTTTCAAATTCAGCTTTCATAATATCGGCTAAGGTAGCTGAAGAAAATGTTTCACAAAGATATGAGAAGGAAATTATGGAATTTGGAAACTCATCTCCAATGCTCACTTTATTGGCTACACTTGCAATGCTGAATGTGTTTTGTCTTGTTGGGATGTTGTTAAGGAAGGTTGTGTTAAGTGGAGCAAGTGTTACATTATTTGAGGCAATGTTATTGCAAGTTTTACTATGTGGGGTTTTGGTTCTTATCAATATACCTATTTATCAAGGCCTTTTCCTAAGGAAAGATAAGGGAAGATTGCCAAGGTCTGTTGCTGTTAAATCAACAACATTAGCTCTGAGTGCATGTGTCCTATTTACTTACCTTGGTTAAATTATTTCCTTGTCACTTTTTAGTTTTACTTTTTTTTTAAATAATAAATGTAATTTGTTATTTTAATAGTGGATGAGTTGAATCCATGACCTCTTGTTTCTCTAGTATGCCTCCCTCTCAAACCGTCTACTTACATATCTTAGTCTGATCTATATCAATGGTTGAGATCATTTAATATTAATATGATTTGAGTTGTTTGATTTAAAATTAATTATGGATAAGATTCATTACTGAATATTACCTTGCAAAACTTGTCCCGCAAGAAATTCGATCCTATTTATTGAATTTATTTTCTCCTCATAAAAATATGGTATATGTATGCAAGCCTAACTAGTTTATGTGTATTCCTAATATATGGATATTTGATTTGTGAAAATAAGTCTTTTTTTTTTAATATTTCTCAATGTGCTTATTTGATGGAGAGTCATGTTGGTATAGCATAGTTGTAAATGCATACTTGAACCCGATATATGTTATAATGCATACGTCCATACATTAAAATTCATATTAGCAGGACAAAATTGACACTAACAAATCTCCCACTCTGATGATTTTAAAAGGAAAACTCTAAAATTAATATAAAAAAAAAAAACTATACTAATCATCCAAACCAACGTTATTGGTCCAACACATGTTTTGTTATGAACTCTAGTGGTAGAGGATCACAGATCTTTATTAACAACACAAACCTCAAACTTTACGAACTTATCTACAAAACAATCCATCTTACGTTTTCCATTTTTCTAATTTTTTTTCTTTGGAATCATTTCTCACTTTTTTGAAGTAAAATCAAATCTTTGATATATAAGGTGACATTTTCTATTCCATTCTTCTCTGCATGTTTCTAATTATGTTGATTTGTCCTTATGCAATCTCATGAATGTTCAAATTCTTGATTTGGAATTCACATTAGTAACATATATAGATTGACATTTTACGGGAAAATGTGAAAGGAAATTGTAATATTTTGTTTTACGCATTTACCATTTCAAATGATAAAAATTAATGTGAAAATTGTCCAAAGGGACAATGTGAAATTAATGTGGATTTAGAAATCTAACTCTAGTTTTGTTGAATGTGTTAATGTAGTGATAAAAATGAAGGTGGGACCACCCAATGTTGCCATTGCAATGGCAATCTTATTATTATTATGCAACATGAATGGTGTTATTGGGATTAGATTTGTGATTGATAGAGAAGAATGTTTCTCTCATTATGTTCAATATGAAGGGGATGCAGTACATGCTTCATTTGTTGTGATAAGTGTTACTGATTCAACATGGCATTTAACTCAAGAAGGTTTAGATCTTATGGTAAGCATTGTTATTTAAATGTATTTTAGATCCTTTCTTTGTGAAATTGCTTTTTTATTTTTCAAATGTAAGTCATGATTTGAATAATGATTTGATAAGGTCATGAAAAAATATGTTAGGATGGAATGTGACATCATGTGCAAAACAAATTGAGGCATCTCTTGTTTGTTTTAATTCACTTTCCATTTATTTTGTCTCATATAGAGAACGTTACTTACAACTCAAGATTTTGCTATCACACACACACACACACACACACACACACACATATATATATATATATATATATATATATATATATATATATATATATCATTATCAATTCTATATGTTTTTCAAAGTACTATTGTTCTATGAAATGCAAATAAAAAAAACTTTATGCAAGACAAGGATAATGGCAAAAAAAAAAAAATCAATCTTCCCAATGTTGATAAAATGATGAATATAATAAACTCTAACAACATACTACCATCTAACACATTATTTTGCCATGCAATATTATTATTTGGTCAAATTTATGTAGATCTCATCACTTCATAAATGAGTCTCATCAAGTACATCTTGAGACATGTATGATATAAAGAGACTAGGGGAATTTCACCGTTGAAGAAAGTATATTAGAAATTGTGTTCTTAGGATTACTCTGATTGATATTATTTATCATTGTTCCTATTTAAAATTTTATTTGCATGTAGTATCATTCTTTTATAAAGGACAATCATTAGTAATATTAACTAGAACTCAAAACAGTTTACATCAAAGATAGAGGAAAACACAAGTTATATTATATTTATATTATTCATAAGTCAAGTATGAATATAATAGTTTTTGATGGAATAATTAGGTTAGAGGACCTAATGGTGATCAAATTCGAGAATTTCGGGATAGAACAAGTGAGAAATTCGACTTTGTAGCTCATAACAGAGGACCATATCGCTTCTGCTTCACTAACAAGTCACCTTATCGTGAAAAAATCGACTTTGATGTTCATTCTAACCATTTTTCAACCTTTGAACAACATGCACAAGATGGTGAGTCATGTTTGAACTGATTAATTTCTTAAACTTCAGTTTATGCTTGTCCATTTTGTGACTGTTAAGCTTTCTGGAATGGTGAGTGTTACTGTTGATACTTTGATCTATGCAGAGCATTTTACTCCAATGTTGGATCAAATAATAAAGTTAGAGGAAGCTCTTTTCAACATTCAGTATGAACAACATTGGCTTGAGGCTCAAACAGAACGTCAATCAATAGGTAAGTCACATCACCATTCATGGAAAGAATGTTTACATCCTATCCTATGAAGCACTGAACAAACACAGACACCAGATACGACTCTCACATTAACACGTTGACGCCGATAATAATTTTAAAAAAAAATGACGTAATTGAATGTTATCACGTGTACTGATGTTGGCACCAGACACACTTTTTATCAGAAGTGTTGATGCTACATAGAGTGTACATCTAATTAAGAGTTGTGTTTATTTACCGCAGTAAATAATGCAATGAGCTCCAGAGCAATTCACAAGGCCTTGCTTGAATCAGCAGCACTAATTGGAGCAAGCACCCTCCAAGTTTATCTTCTTCGCCGCCTCTTCGAAAGAAAGCTTGGCTTGTAGAAATCTGCAATCATCTGTATGCTGATTTTGAAGCAAGCCTTCTCAATCTACCAAAAATTGTTTGACTTTGTTGGTTAAATAGCATTCACAGAAGTCACCTGATGCAAAATTATTTAGTAGCTAAGTTATTCTTTTTAGCCACATGGACATGTATTTTTACCTCCCTTGTATGTTACACAAAAGGGTAATTTATGTAAGCATTATATCTATGGATATGGTTAAGTTTGAGAAAATTGTTTTTATTTGTATTCATGATTAATGAATGATTATAAATACAAAGACTCTTTTTTTTCTTAAAACACTTGGTAGCGAGTTAACTTTTTTAATTATTAGTAAAAATAACAATTTCTTAAACCACAGGAAACATGGTCATGGACGAAATAAATATTATGATTGTAGGTAGAACCCTCAATCTCAGAAACAATATGTACTTAACTAAACTGAAAAGGAAGAAAAAAGACTTCTACCAAACTTGCAAGCACACAATTGTGTATTGATTAACAGATTGTCGTTTCAAGTCACATAGATTCTTAATGACGTTCACGGTTAACAGTTAGTTAATTAGGGTTAACAATCACTCAGTTAGTTCCAACTGTTATGGAATATAAGTTATTTTTACCGCACTGCAAGTATTTGAGATTTTAAGATTTAGTGTATCTAAGCTTGACAATCAAAATACTACTAATGTTACAATATTAATGCATGTTTATTATTTTTGTGATGTACAAAAGGAAAAGCATAATTAACCGTATATTGGTTTTTTAGAAGAACCAAAGTTTAGAGATAAAAATAAAAAGCTAAAAGGACCGCATATTAGGGACGGATGTAGAAATATTGTAACATCTCAACTTTCGGAGCGATAGTGTTGAAATTTTAAACATAAATGCGGAATAATTTGAAAACAATTACTCTAAATCACCTTTACCAAAATCTGTACAACTCAAATAAGTCATACACCAAAATACCTCAATATATGCAAAGGTGCAGGAAAGTACAAGTTTATATATGCAAAGGTGCAGGAAAGTACAAGTTTTCATAAGCAATATATACATCTCCAAAAAGAAATACACCTGAGCCATGAACTACCTTCAGCAACTACTCCTCATCCTCACTCTTAGCACCACTCGACAAAACAGTCATCGGAATCTCAGGTGGCAGCAACTCAATCCGAGGTGTGGTCTACCTACGAGAAAGATGGCAAGTCCTCGTCGAGAAATGCCAAAAACGACTCTGCTGTTGCCACAAACTCTGAAAACAAGTATCTCTTCATCGGCTGAAGTGGCGATCAACAAAACATAAATACAAGGGTCACCATCCGAAACAAACATATACAATAACCACAATATATACACGCACACACCACACCACATTTGTTAATCAATAACAACTCAAAGCATTTAGAAACACCACATAACCCGCATATTTTCACCCAACACTTACAGGACATAAAAATCTTATGAAAACGGGCAATAATTTGTTTTCTTTGATTCTCTTTTCAAACACTCCTTCAAGAATATAAACTATGACACTTTGACTTACAAAGTTTGTTTTTCAAACAATAACTCCAACTTTTCAAAATCATACCCATTAAAATCAACTTTCTCCTAAAATCTCTCATTTTATCCAAAACTTATAAAACCTTATCAAAATAAACAAAACTTCCAAGTCTTAACTCTTAACCAACACAAAGTCATGAAATATTTTGACCTCCCACCTTATGCACCCCCACGGCCTAAGGTCAAAACAAAAAGAACTTCGCTCAAATATCTTTCCGCTTTGAATCTACCTTAAGAAAAAAAGACCTAAGATAAAAAAGAATCCTAAGCTTAATCCTTAGTTCATACTCCAAAATATTTCCAACATAACAAAGTTAAATTCAAAGCAAACAGAGGTTTGAGTATGGACTTTTTTTCAACATAACAAACAACAGTGTGAGTCAATTTAATTAAATGCATGCCTAAAAAAAAATGTTGGGTGCAAGATACTATTCATTAATCATAGAAGTATGGTCTGTTTTTATTAAAATCCATAGTTAGTGTTAAAATTGAACCCAAAATCCCTTGGAAGATAGAAATGTTTTTGGGTCTGTTTGTCTAAATCCCCTTCTAAATTCTTATTCAGTCTCCAACAAGTAACTTGTTCTCAATTGTCAGTCCCCTTTGTTTATTCAAAATCGATGACTCCCTCGAAGCTCAATGGATTTGTAGAGCTTGACACAATAATGGCAGAAGTTAAAGATATCCAACAGTCTATAGGAAATGATTGTATATAAAAAAGAAAAGACCTGATTGCACTTTAGGTCCTCCTTTTTTATCACGCTGACGAATATAGTCCCCGTTTCAAAATCGAACTTTTTGGCCCCTCAATTAGCACATTTGTTGCAATTGTGGACCTAATCCAGATTTTTAGCCCTAAAATTGATTATTTTAGGTCCCAGAAGTGGTGATTCTTTGACTAAAAAGAAAGTGGTATTTTCTATTCATAATGAAATTTGGGACAATAAATTACCATTTTTGGATCCAAAAATAACCATTTTTTTGGGCCAAAAATATGGGTCGAGACCAAACTGCAACAGATGTGATACTTGAGGGACCAAAAAGTAAGTCAGGCTACTTGAACTCAGATGTAGCACCAGTACAGTTATGTCAGTTATGAATACGAGTTATTTAGATAAACATTATAACACAAGTTATTCAATAAGAATACCTGGACATCATCATTTTCTGAAGAATGATCAATTCCTAACGGTAGTGTGTTTGTTGGGTGTTCTGAAGATTCAGGCAATTCCTGAACAAATACACATTTAGCAAGTATCATAACTCATAGAAGCTTTTGATTCGTCAATACCCAAGAAAAGGTTGCCGAACACTGCCAACTGAATGTAAAAGAATAAAGAAAAACAAATTTAAAAATACCTTTTCAATAGGGTTCAATGCATGATAATCCAAACCTTCAGTAGTTGTGACCTTGGAAGGATCTTCGGAAATACTCTGAACACCATGAAAATTTTATGCAAATGGAATCGTGATCTAAGCATGAATCAGCAATATGGGAAAGAGCTAGCCAGTGTAAAATAAAGACTCAAAAACTTCTAAAAATTCATTATTATGCTTATAAACTTGGTAATCACAAACTCTAGAAGTAATTAAAATGGAAAGGACACCCGAGGATGGAATAGATTATGTACATTCTACAAAAATTTGATAAATGCATGCGTCAAAAAAATGATGTTGAATGCAAGGTAACAATAAGCATAGAAGAATGAAGACCAAACATCCCCTAGTCCATACACAGTTATCACCCAATCTTCCTTCTGATGTACGAGACTTTGAAGCATAAGGAGCTCATTACACGGAGTTTGGACTATGATACTTCAGATAGTCGCAAATAATTTCCAAGACAAACACAAAACATACAAAGTTCTCTAATTTATTTTGGTCTTTGGTTTTCCATACTGAGACTAATAGTCCTACACGGTCCAGTGGCTTAATGAAACAACTTCTATACAAGTTCAAATATTTGGGAGGAACACTTAAGATCGAGTAATATTATGTTGCTTGTTAAAGGGGAGAGGAGAATATAATATATATTCATATGCTTGACCTACTTGATCCATAAGATTATGGAATAGAATCGATACAGAAGGGAATACATCTAAACAAATACGGCAATAGCTCAAAAATCCCCCTCAAGATAGACATACACGTTAAAATGCTTAGTTTGTCATGCTATTGTTTCTTAATTCGGTGGCATTTAGTATGGGGAAGTCATAAACTTCCCCATCGTAGTCGAATTGGTCTTTTACCATTACATCAAATAGAGAACACAAATTTATCATAGACCCTCAACACTAGATTTTTTTTTACACACCATTCTCCCCAACCTATCTGCTACTTCCCACGAACCATGGACTGTAACTGTAGATTCTTCCCCTCATGTTGATCTCGTTGCACTTATGATCCCACAAACAAATTTGTTAAACACTTTAATTGGCAGAACTATAAATTAAGTGAAAATCAACCCTTCGACGTCAATTTCAACACAAAGGAAACACAGATCTTAAAGCCAGGAATTTCTTGACAAATTCAATGACATAAAATCCAATTTCTTGACAAAATTGCCTCTTTCTGACATAGCCGGAGCCTTAGAGGAGCTCTCATAAATTGTAAAGGGAGTCAAGAACGGTTCCAACAGTATATTCAATTGGACAATTTATGTGAAGTTACTTCTCTTGTCTCCGTTCTTTTCCATTATCTTGGCCTTGCTTTCTGATGGAAACTTGAAAATCCATCAACACGAGGGAAGAGGGTCGAAGGGGAAGCAGTCCTAGGAAGGGTATCTGAGCAAAGGGTAGGGGATAATGGAGGAGGTGAAAGATGGTGTCTATGGTAAAACTGTGTTCTAACTTTAATCTAATGGTCGAAAATCAACTTGAGCATGGTGGGGAAATTTATCACTTCCACATGCTAAATGCCACCTCTCAATTCATTTAAAAAATATATGCATGTGCACACACAGTGAGCATTTTTGCATGTTTAAAACATGCCTGTTTAGATTGGAGAAATAATTTCATGTTTACTTTAGACTAATTCATTCAAAAAACATATCACACACACGATCAGCATGTTCGTAAGCTTACAACTAGCCTCTTCAGATGGGGAGAAATATCTCTTTTTTTTATTACAAAAATATCTCATGTTAGGACTACTGGAACTCACATGGAGCACCGGTACAGTTACATGAGTCGAGAATTCAAGTTATCAAGAAAAACATTATAAAACAAAATAGTCAATAGGAATACCTGTCCATCATCATTTTCTGAAGAATGAACAATTCCTAATGGTAGAGTGTTTGTTGGGTGTTCTGAAGATTCAGGCAATTCCTGAGAAAATACCCATTTAGCAAGTATCATAAACTACTCATAGAAACTTTTGTTTTGTCAATACTTAAAAGTGGCAGAACACTCCCAATTGGCTGTAAAAGAATAAAGAAAAACAAATTTAAAACTACCTCTTCAACGGGGTTCAATGCATGATTGTTCGAACCATCGGCAACAATGAGCTTGGAAGGGTCTTCAGAAATACCCTGAACATAGAATAATTTTTTTTTGCAAATGGCCAATATAAAATAAAGACAAAAATTAAAAATTCATTATAATGCTTATGAACTTGGTAATGATAAACTCTACAAGTAATTAAAATGGAAAGAAAACCGAATGATTGAACAGATTATATATGTAGTACAAATATTTGATAAAAATGTGCATCAAAAAATAATGTTGAAGGCAAAATGGCAAATGGAGCAGCAATTGAAGATCAAAGCATGAAGTAGCAACATGTGAAAGAGTTTTACTTGTTCATTTTGGATGACAAGCAATCCTGCAAATTATATTCAGTGGATAGGATGTTTTAGGATTATGATGTGATTAAATTAATCTAATAATTTGAGCCATTTTCCCCTTATGTGTTTTGAAATGCTTATGAAGAAAATTGTTCAAAGATTAAGGTTAGAAACAATTTCAACTTATATGCTATACTGAACTGAACTACAATGTTTATTATTAAATCTTCCACAAAGAACAGGACATGAAATTCATTTTCATGTCAATGTGAAGTGTTTCCATCCCATTGTGACATCCAAAAGTACAAGCAGATAATTAATTTGTTCTTCCTTTTTTCACAAAAGTATAATCATAAGCATTTAATCTAGCTACAAATATATTATTTGAAAATACTTGTCATACAAATCTTAAATACACGTCATAATTCTTTAATTGGTAACTTTCACAAAATACTTTATTTCATGGTATTTTGATTTGTGATCTTTTACTTTGTTAATAAATAAAAGGGAGTGACTGAATCGTGATAAGTTAGTTAGCACGTCAATAACTTCACGTATGACTAAGATACTTATATTATCCTCCTCCAACTTGTATTATTTTCCCTTATCTGCATTCTCGACTAAATTTTATTTTCTTATCCCTGATAAGAGATTATGCTTCATTTTATATTCAAAAGCACTTGAGTAATATACTGCAAACTCAAAATTTTATAATGAATCCATCACCAACACCATTTGATTTCAAACGGATTGTTAAAATTGTTTGGAAAGTTAATCCCACTAAGCTTTTTGCAACTGGCATTCAACTTTGAAATAAATCATGAGAAAACATTAAATGCTCCGTCGTACATACCAGACCACTTTGATCAACAGA
Organism: Medicago sativa; assembly: GCF_051527215.1. Classification (NCBI taxonomy): domain Eukaryota; kingdom Viridiplantae; phylum Streptophyta; class Magnoliopsida; order Fabales; family Fabaceae; genus Medicago; species Medicago sativa. Next base: position 59,762,075 of record NC_140751.1, on the reverse strand, counting down.
ATGAGTTCTTCGTCTCTTACTGAGATCTCTAAGTATCCCCTGCAGAGTTTAAAAAAAACGCAGAAAATAGTTATATTTGCAAACGCAGACAATAAAAGACATTGAGAATGCAGCAAACAAGTATGGTCAACAGGAATCACGAATGCGAAGTAAAAAGGAAAGCATATTATATCAAAATGCACAATGAAATATAATGAACGACAATGGATTAGCAGAGTTTGACACAAGAGTAGCAGAAGTTAAAGAAATTCATAAAAATTGCTAGAATAAAGAGTTGATATAAAAGAAAAAAGTGTTGCACATCAGATATTCAATATTTTTACTTCAAAACTAAATTACATATCCAAACTTCTTTTTTATTCTAGCATAACACAATAACATCATTTGACCTGAGCAAAAGTACAAGACATATGTGGTTAGTGGATTCTGTACTTCGAATTAAGTACACAAGTTGAACCAAGCATTTCATCGAAACCATACTTGTTAACAAAATGACTAACCTTTTTGGCCCACGTGATGCCGCATATATTACATAGAGTAAATCTTCCAGCTGGCCCGGGACGCATTTTTGGAGTGTTATTTTCGTCGACTCCACAATGTTGACATCTACGTTTAGAAGACATGAAAACATAAAAATCTGAATCAAATTATGTATTCACAAACCTTTCTCTCACACCCACAAAAGAGCCACTACGTTTAAAACTCACAAAGAACCAGGACTTCGCTTGAAGCGTTTAAACTGCCTATCAGGACTTCGCTTGAACCGCCCATTCTTGTGACGCAGCATCCTAGCAAGAAATAAAAGAGAACAAAAACATAACCAAATATGTAGATAGAAATGAACGCATAAAATTCAAAAACAATTTAAAAACCAACAAACACTACAAAGAGCCAATAATTGTATTGGACCTCAAAAAGTTAAAATGCAATTAGTTACTATCAACAACTATGCATTATGTCCCTCACTCCTTACTTTAGCTGCTGAGAAATTTGCTCACTGATCTGCCTCTACCAAATATTAAGTCAGGTCTAAGATTTCATAGCGCGAATGTCATAATTTAATGTAAAACAAATTTATTCTCACCCAACGCGAAACCCCTTTTACATTCTCATTTCTCTAAAATTTACTTCCAAAACGAAAAACATAATAAATGACAGTGTCTCACATAGATATGTCCCTTTTAATCCAATTTCAAAATCATATTTTAGTAAGCACCTCACAAATATTACAAAGTTCTATTTTTCTTATCACTTTCGCATATTTTATACAACTTAGTACACAAAACATGTTGAACATCAAAACAAGTTAAAAAGGAGAAACAAAAGACTAAAATTCTCAATAACATATAACTAGGAATCTCATTCCATTATGAAGAGACATATCACATCACAACACACCAATTTCAAACAACACAATTAAGAAAACAAAGATAAAGTAAATAATGTTAACAGAACACAGATAATTGAAAAATTTGTTATTCAATCTATTGATGAAGAAATAACTGCAATGCAGCACAAATGAGAGTAATGAAGAAAGGGGGAAAAAAAACTATCGATGATGCAATGAAAACTTACTGGTAAACAGAGTTGCTCCAATGTCGAAATGAAATGAGGAAAGTGAAAACCCTAAGAGAGAGAGAGAGGAAAGTGAAATGAGAGGTACGTTGTACTTGCTTAGCTGTAACTGCAAAATAATATTATTTCCGTCCCTAGATATGAAACTCTTTTGAGAAAAATTTATCTCTTATTATAATACCTTTTGATATTTTCAAATACAAAAAATAGGGGTATGTTGGTAAAAAGATAATTTTAAATTGTAAATAACATCAAAAAGAGTTATCATTATAAATAAAATCAAAAAGAGATGTCTTTTAATCAATAGCATCAAAATACAAAGTTTGTAAATTCTAATTATAAAGGCATCATGGTTCATCATCTAGAGGCTCGAAAAAGATTGAGATCTTGAGAGGATTCTTATGATTGTTGTTCATCGTACCCTTTGAAGTTTTGTTTTATTTTGGCTCAACTGGATGTTCAACCATAACTATAAATTAAGCATAAAAACAAAATTAGAAAAAGAAAAAAAAACTAAATTATAATTTAGAAAGAAAAAAAAATACAGGAAAACGTTATCAGTGTTCATGGGGAACTAGTTAATGAATCAAACATAGTAATATTACATTGGAAGTTTGCACTCAATGCCTCAAAAGTCTAAAAAAAAAAGGGTTTTGTTAACCAATGCACTTAGGGCAATGGTTAAGGAATCAAAAAAGGAAATAATTGTGAAACTTCATGTAGAAAAAGTTGCTTTTTACTATTTCAATAAGTTGAATGTACAATTTCCAAGATAAAGTTACTACTTTAAGTTTCTTATCAAGTGCCCTTAGGACACTTGTTAGCATTTCCCAAAAAAAAAATGTCATTTTTAACTTAAATCTTTCTTTTTTGACTTCATTAACCGGTGTTCCGGCCCACAAAATATTGCAATGAATACAATGAAATCAATGTGTTGAATGGTTCACGAGTTAGGATTCAAACCCGATTCGGATCCTAACTTCCTAACAAAGGTTAAATGGAATCAAGGGCAGGTAGAGTCATAATTATCAAACTAGAGTGATAGAGAGTTAGGACGCTCTTGAGCAGCCTTCGCAGGGTTTCGTTTGGGCTTTTTTTCACTGTTACACCTGTTTTGAAAAATAAGTACCAAAATACCACTCTTTTCTAATTAAGTACCAATGTACCACTCTTTTTGTAATTGAGAAGTGGTGGGACACGTGATTGGCTTGAAAGAAGGAAAAAAAGTGAGAAAAATTAGTTAGTTTTGTCTTTTTGTGTAAAATTTCTTTTTGTTTTTGTTTACATTTAGTTTTTTTAGTTTTTCTTCCTTCTTTGTTTTTTTGTTTATTACGTCTAATTTCTTTCTTTTTTCTTCATTTAATTTAAGTATAAATAAATGATTGATTAATTAAACTAAATATTAATTAAATTGTTAATTCAAATTTAATTAAACATTAATTATTTAATTAAGGATTAGTTAAGTAAATGGTCCCTATAAATATTCAGAATTTTATTTTTAGTCCCTACAAAATAAAATCACACTTTTTAGTCCTTATAAAATTTTCCGTCAGCATTTTTAGTCCCTATAAAAATTTTCCATCAGCATTATAGTCCCTATCAAAAATTTCCATCAAGATTTTTGGTCCCTAAAATGCTTAAGGAAAATGTCAGAGGGTCTAAAAAGTGTGATTTTATTTTATAGGGACTAAAAACAAAACTGTGATTATTTATAGGGACTAAAAACTTAATTAACCCTTTAATTAATTATATTTCAATTAAGCTCAAATTATTAAGTCTTTGTCAGCGTTATCTCATCTAAATATCAATCAACCAATCATATTTTGAATTCCTCTGACGCGGATGATGATGTCGACATTATTTTATCTAAATGTCAGTCAGCCAATCAAGTTCAGATTACGGATTACGCTGACGTCATCGCATACATCAACATTATCTTATCCAAATCTCAGTCAACCAATCAAACCCAGATTACGGATTACGCTGACGAAAGCACTTACGTCATCATTATCTTATCCAAATTTTAGTCAGCCAATCAGAGTGCATCTACAGATTACGCTGACATCAACGTTATCTTAATTAAATCTAATATAAATAAATGTCATCCTCCCTCATTCACCACACATCTAAACTCATCATCATCATCATCTACACTAGAAACTATCTTACGAAATCCAACCCATAATCATGCCTCCAACAGAGTATTTTGTCCAAGTATATTACGACGGCCATGTTCAAAGAACAGACACAGAAGGTGTTGTATTTTCATGCAATAATTCATCCTTGTTTAAAGTGAAGAAAAACATCAAACTGGATGGACTTATCCAATGTATCCAGAAAAAGATTCAACTAGACAACTCCAAGAGGGTGGTGGATCTTTTTTATCGATACCCTACAACTCTTGCACAAGGACTTGTCTGGTATGAGTCATTAAATCTTGTAGGAGATGGCGAAGTTCAGATGATGTTTGACATGTTCATGACATGTAAGCGTCTTGGTATTTCAACAATGGAGGTTTACGCAGGTTTGATGGATGTCTCATGTGATGAAACCCATGTAGAACCACCATATATTGAGTCAACACCTTCGTCATACCCTCACTCCATACCCAGTTCATATCCTTTTATTGAAACACAAACCAGTCATAACTCCATGCCCTCTTCATCAGCACATCGACCATCTGAATCACCCACAACATTGACCTCAACTCATCATTCCCCCTAGATAACCAAAATGACGGTGTTCGTGTCAGTGTTGTGGCTGGTGTCCATGACGAAGAAGTTGGTGATTTTAGTGAGAATGAAGATGACATTCTTGCCCAGCATGTCGTCAATGACGATGAGGACAGAGACATTCGTTTCTTTGACCCTCCCTTACACTTTCGTAATGTGACCTCCAACGATACAGAACATGTTGAAGATGAATTTGTCCACTCTATCTCCCGAAACCAATCTTACCTTATTCCAGAACATGGAAACTTACAAGAGGGAATGCAATTCCCTACGAAAGAAATGGCAATACGGTGCGTAAAAGAATACCATATGAATAAGGCCCCAGACTTTGTGGTTGAACACTCTGATACCACTAGGTGGATTGTCCATTGTCCCATCGAAAATTGTATGTGGAGATGTAGAGTTATACTTAGCAAGAAATCACATGTCTGGAAGATCACAAAACTGCATGGTCCACATACTTGTGCATCATCAATGGTTTCACAAGATCACCGACAACTCTCCTCAGCTTTCATTTGCCAAAGCATCTTACAAATGGTAAAGCAGGATTCTACAATCTCAGTTCCAGTGCTCATTGCACACATACGATCAAAGTACACATATACTACTACTTACAGGAAATCATGGATTGCAAAACAAAAGGCTATAGAGATGATTTACGGGAATTGGGAGGATTCATACACGGAACTTCCAAGGTGGCTCCTTGCTTTCCAAACTTATCTTCCAGGAACTATTACTGATATTGAAACGGTGCCTTTTATTAAGGATGGATATGTTGTTCCAGGGAAGGCTACTTTCAAACGTCTCTTTTGGAGTTTCAAACCATGCATCGAAGGATTTACTTACTGTAAGCCAGTTGTTTCAGTTGATGGAACATGGTTGTATGGTAAGTATCGTGGGACATTACTAATTGCAATGGCTCAGGGTGGGAGGAACAATACCATTCCATTAGCATACGCCATTGTTGAGGGTGAAACATCTGATGCATGGTTTTTCTTCCTCCAACGCTTGCGATTGTGGGTCACACCCCAACCCGATCTGTGCTTGATTTCAGATAGACACGAGTTAATCAAAAGTGTTGTTAGGCGTCTAAACAGTAATTGGCATCATGTCTTCTGCATTCGACACATAGCGCAAAACATCATGAGGACTTTCAAGAACACGGAGATGAAAAAAAAAGTAACCAATATGGGTTAGTATTTTTCTTATATATTGTCGAGCATATATAATTTATTTTATGAAGTCCTAAACAACGTTAATTTTTGTGCCTTTAGGATACTCAATGACTCAACCAAGCATCACACACTACAGGAATCAAATCAGGGATTGGTCTGATGATGCTGTGAAATGGGTCGACGATATTCCAAAGAAACAATGGCTACAAGCACATGATGAAGGGAGACGTTGGGGGCACATGACAACTAACATTTCTGAGTGTATGAACAATGTACTAAGAGGGGTGTGCAATCTTCCAATTAGTCCAATTGTTCAAGCAACCTATTACAGGTCTACTGAACTTTTCGTAAAGAGAGGGAGTGAGGCCCGAGCAATGATGGCATCTGGTAAAATTTACTCGGATAAAGTCATGGATAATCTTGTCAAAGAACGAGCAATATCAAACACTCATCAAGTCTACATTCACAATCGGGGACAAAGTATTTTTAGTGTTCAAGAGTTAGTTCGTCCACCAAGCGGCCGACCAACAGGCACATTCATGGTAGACCTTGACAAAAAATGGTGTGATTGTGGTGAATTTCAGGCATTACATTATCCTTGCTCACATGTTATAGCTTCTTGTTCGAAAATTCACCATGACTTCATGATGTATGTGTCTCCCTGTTACACATTACAATATGTTTACAACGTTTACCAAGTGGAGTTTCAACCAGTTCCTCATCAATCCTACTGGCCAGAGTATGATGGAATTGAATTGTGCCACAATCCAATCATGCGGAGGGATCCGAAAGGTCGTCCACAGTCGGCTCGAATTCATACTGAAATGGATCAAAGGGAGAGTAGTAGACACCCAAAGAGATGTAGTATCTGCCGAAATGAGGGACACAGCAAGAAAAAATGTCCTAACAATACTAATGTTCCTCAAAGAAATTGATCTGTTGTTATATACCAATTTCTTCTTTTGATAAGTAGTGTATTGGAAGGTCAAATTATTGTAATCTATAATATATTTTATGTGTCAAATTATTGTAATCTATAATATATTTTATGTGTCAAATTTTATTTTCCATTTTTCTTTAATATCACTAATTAAATAACTAATTATTTAATTAAAATTTAGTTTAATTAATTAATCAATTAAAAAACTTCAATTAATGATTACATAAAATAGGAACTTTAATTACATTTTTTATTATAACAAAACAATTAATAAAATTTTTTTAAAAAAACAACGTATAATGAAAATGGAACGAAGAAGAAATAAAAAAACTATTTGAAAACCAAATGAAATAGCTACACAAAAGACAAAACAGAATTATTCTCCCACTTGCCAAGTACACATGTCATGCATTTAGTGGAAGGATTGTCAAAATCACAAAAAAGAGTGGCATTTTGGTACTTAATTTGAAAACAATGGTACTTTGGTACTTAATATTCAAAACAAGTGTAACAGTGTAAAAAAGCCTTTGGTTTGAGCTCACAAAAGGTGATATACATAAGTACAAATTTTAGGACTATCCCATCAATGTGGCGGAGCTAGGATGATTTTTTTTCTTCAACACGCCATCAACCATTGGGCTACTAGTAATATTGTGTTACGTTGGAGAACATTCGATAGATATACACCATTTTAATCAATGCAAACATATGTATTTTTTGGTGTAAAATGAGTATCCTCCACACGCAATTGCGGAGACTAATCCCTCGAATATTGTGGGACTTAAATGGACAATAAGCTCTTCCTAAGAGTTTTAACGTTGCTGCATGCCCAATGCTGGATTCAAACTCAGGACCTTGGTTAAGCTAGAAGAGACATGTGTCATCTCATCATGCAAACATATGCATACCTATAAAGAAGGGGAAAAAAATCGGATGGCCATGGCCTTCTCCTGTCCCTAGCTAGCTCCGCACCTATCCATCATGAGAACTCTCGCCCCTTATCCTATGTATGAAAACTAGGATTGTTCGTGGTTTGGTTGAAGCAAAAAACTGAACCATGTCTACAGTTTGGAAAAACTAATTCGTTTGAATCATATAAATTACAGTTAGACATTACTTGATGAACGATAGGTGGTATATCAATTGCTACATTGCATTGCATGCTGTGACATTTTTTTATGGAAAGGCAAAACTATCATGAATAATAGCTAGATCAAGGCACGCGATGGACACGACCTCAAAACAGTTTCCATCAAAGATAGTGTCAAAATGCATGCATGTTCTATTATTTTAGTATTATTCAGAAGTCAAGTATTAATGCAATCATTTTTATTGGAACCGTTAGGTTAAAGGATCCCCTGGTGATCAAATTCAAGATTTTCTTGATAGAGTTAAGTTAGAAATTCAAAATTGACTTTGATGTTCATTCTAACCATTTTTCAACCTTGATCAGCATGCACAAGATGATGAGTCATGTTTGAACTGATTAATTTCTTATATGAGACATGGTCATGGACAAAATAAATAAGATATTGTTGGTAGAACTCTCAATCTCAAGAAGACTATGCACTTAACTAGGGGTGGGCAAAAAGAACCATGAACCAAACTGAACCGCGCGAACCGAACCGAACCGAACAAAAAATAACCGAACCATTATAATGGTTCACGAACCGAACCGTTAATTTATTAACAGTTCTTGAACCATAACCGAACCATCTTGAACTGAACCGAACCGTTTGAACCGAACCAAACCACTTGAACTGTTTTTTTTTTTTTTAAGGAAACCACTTGAACTCTTTGTTGGATCTTTCAAAAAAAAACAACTTATTTAAAATAGCTTATTTTAAAAAGCTTATTTTATGCAAAACACCTTATTTTAAAAACAGCTTATTTTATGAAAACAACTTATTTTAAAAAAACAGCTTATTTGAAAAACAGCTTATTCAAAACAACTTATTTTATGCAAAATAGCTTATTTTAAAAAAAACAACTTATTCAAAACAACTTATTTTATGCAAAACACCTTATTTTAAAAAACAACTTATTCAAAACAGCTTATTTTATGAAAACAACTTATTTTTAAAAATAAGCGGTTAGTGTTGGTTAAGTTTGAAATTGTTTGAAATATTTTCATTATATGTAGCTTTAGTACCTTGAGTAACTTATAGACATTTCATTCACTTTGTGAATTATTCTCCGCCAATAAGCACTTTCGTATCCATGGGTTGATAGCTGTTTGTTGGGTATTTTCAAGTTATTTCAAAAGATTTAAGGTGACAAGATTGAGCTCATGCTCACGTGATGGGCCAATTTAAGTGCTTCTAGTGCAAATCCTAGATTTTTATCTTCTTTTTAGACTTTCGTTTTTCAAAGGATTTTTATTTTTTAGACATTTGTTTTCGACCTGAATTAGCCTGTTAGGTCCAAGACTAACCAACACTAACCGATTATTTTTAAAAATAAGTTGTTTTCATAAAATAAGTTGTTTTGAATAAGTTGTTTTTTAAAATAAGGTGTTTTGCATAAAATAAGCGGTTTTGAATAAGCTATTTTTAAAAAGAGATCGTAATAAATTGTTTTTCATAAAATAAGTTTTTTTGAATAAGCTGTTTTTTAAAATAAACTGTTTTGCATAAGATAAGCTATTTTTGAAGGAATAAACTATTCTAACTTTTAATTTTAATTTGTTATTTTTTATAATAAAAGTGGTTTTATTCATTGGATAAAAAATATTTGTTTTGGTTCGGTTTGGTATGGTTAATAGGTAAGCAAATGGTTAACCAAACCATAATTTTGGTTCAGTTCGGTTAGCTCCAAACTTGAAACGGTTCGGTTCGGTTTTCCCGAACCATTTCAAAATTTCGGTTCGGTTTGGTTCGGTTTTTTGGGTTAACCGAACCATGCCCACCCCTACACTTAACTAAACTGAAAAAGAAGAAAAAGGACTTCTACTAAACTTGCAAGCACACAATTGTAGACTTGTAGTATTAATTAACAGTTTGTCATTTCGAGTCACCAAGATTCTTAATGACTTTTACTGTTAACAGTTAGTTAGTGTCAACTATAGAGAGTTGGTTATCGAATGTAATGATTATTTCAGTATATTAAGAGTCTCTTACCGGAGGAAAATACACAAGTATTTAAGATTTTGTACATTGAAGCTTGACAATCAAAATCCTACTAAGGAAAAAACATAAATCCTAAGTTTTTTTCTCTGTTATCTGTTCAGATTTCATACCAGACTAATTACAAAGGTCAACAAATTATGAGTGCTAGATCAGCGACTAAAACTGTATAATGCAAGAAAGTCATATACTAAAATACCTCAAAATATATACAAAAGAAAGAAATGCACTATATGGTGGCTCCTGAGCTCAGGCACTATGACTGAATCAGGTGACTGCTATGAATGCTGTTTAACTGAGGAGAAGCAACAGGCTCAGGAACTACCACAGGAACCTCTTCACCCACTGGCTCCTCCTGAACCACCTTAGAGGTGGATGGCCCAACCTCATTCCCAGCAGCAGCTGCAACACTTCTAGGAGTGGCAGGATGAACAAATGTCTCTCTACTCCTTGGAGGTTCAGAGAACGTAGTACGGAGTGGTCTCTCAGACGAGTCCTCAGAAGGTGTCTCTACCTCACTTGCCAAAACATCCAACCATCCCTCTATAATCTGCTGTGAAGGCACAGGAAGATCCAACATCCTCCTAGTGATGTCATTGCGGACAGTCTGCCCTGTCACAGTTGTAGTCTCGAGCACAATCCTTCTATACTTCGCTTGACTCGAGGTGTAGTCTACCTCCGAGGCAGATGGCAACTTCTTATCGAGAAATGCCAACAATGACTCCGCCGTTGCTATAATCTCTGAAAATGTGTAGCTCTTCCTTGGCTGAAAGAGGCGATCAGCCCAAACACAAACACGAGGGTCACCATCCATAACAAACATATACAATAACCACAATACACACCATACATGTTAAGCAATAACAAACTCATCAAGCATCTAGAAAGACCAAATAACAACCCGCATATTTTCACCCAACTCTTACAAGACATAAAATCTTGTGAAAATAGGCAAGAATTTGTTTTCTTTTATTATCTTTTCACACACTCCTTCAAGAATATAAACTGAGACACTTTGACTTACAAAGTTTGTTTTCTAAACACAAACTCCAGCTTTTCAAAATCATACACCTTAAGATCAACTTTCCCTAAAATCCTTTCTTATTACCAAAAACTTACAACAAACAAAATGTCAAGGCTTAACAAACACAAAAGTCGCAAAATACTTTGACCTCCCACCTTATGCACCCACACAGCCTAAGGCCAAAAAGAAAGAGAACTTCACTAAGACACCTTCCCACTTGGAATTTAGTTTCAACAAAAAACTAAAAGAATTTTCAAAAACAAGTAAATTCCTTTTCCCTCATCTCTCCATTACAACATTGATCATCATTCTTCAAAGGTCAATGGATTAGTAGAGATTGACAGTATAGTGGCAGAAGTTAAAGAAATTCAAAACAGTTGCTAATGATCTATAGGAAATGATTGTATAAAAAATGTATTGCACATGAAATATTGCTTATTTAATTCAAATTAAAATAACATATCCGAAAGACTTTGTTTTCTTTGGCATTACACAAAAACATCACTTGACCTATGCAGTAGTCACCTCTAATTAATTTAAAATATTTGTGTTGCTGTTCTAATTTAAGACTCTGTTTGGGAGTTTAAGGCTTTGTTTTGGAGTTTGGAGGGGAGGGGAAGGGAGGGCATTGGGGGGTGAAAAATATAGAGGGAAATGGATAAATCTTTCACATTTTTTTGAAAGAGTATTTTTTTAGAGAATGATAAACTAATGCTAATGATTCATATATTTTTAATATTAAGAATATTATAACAACATGTATTAAATTTAAAGAATTCATATAAACCCCCCAAAACCCTCCTCCGATACAACTTTTTAGTTCCCCCAAATGAGGAGGGTTTTGCATTATGAAGAAAAATTACCCCCCCCCCCCCCCCCCCCCCCCCCCCCCCCCAAAGCCATCCCCTCCCAATTTCCTCTATTTGTTTTCTACTGGCTCCTTCCTTTTTTCTGAAACCCTCCCCTCTGTTCCCCTCCAAACTCATAAACAGAGCCTAAGAGGCAAAGAGAGGGGAGGGTTTGGAAAAAAGAAAGGAGGATGCGAAGGAATGAAGGGATTTAGGGAGTTTATTTTTAATAATTATACAAAATCTCCCTGATTTGAGGGAACTCAATTACTGTATTGAAAGACAATTATTGTATTGAAAGAGGATTTTAAAGGGTTTGATAAAATTATTCAAATCTAATATATATTTTTATAATACTCTCAAAATTTAAATATATTAATTACAAGCATTCATTTATAATTCTCTACAAAATCACCATCTCAAAAAGGGAGTAAGATTTCTCTCCAATTTCCTCTCCTCCCAAACCCTTCCCTCAAGTCCCCTACAGGCCTACACTCCAAACTCGCAAGCAGAGCCTAAATGCATCTTTGAAAGAATTATGCTTTTTTACTTACATAACTCTTGCATTTCCAAATATACCAGAAGCTCCATTTTAAGCTTCATTGTTAAAGTTCAAGTCAGGCTACTTAAACTCATATGGAGCACCAGTACAATTGTGAGAGATAAACATTGTAAAACAAGTAACCCAACATGAATGAATACCTGCTCATCATCAATTTCTGAAGAATGAATCAGTTCCTAATGGAAGAGTGTTTGTTAGGTATTCTGAAGATTCAGCCAATTATTGCCAAATACCCATTTGGCAAGTATCATGAACAATTCATAGAAGCTTTTGTTTTGTCAATACCCGAGAAAAGGTGTATGTACACTCCAAATTGGATGTAAAAAAAAAAAAAAAAAAAAAACAAACAAAGAAATTTAAAACTACCTTGTCACAGGGGTTTAATGCATGAGTCCTTGAACCTTCACGTTCAACAATGATGTCTTTGGAAGGATCTTCAGAAATACCCTGGACACACCATAAAAGTTATAAGTGAACGGAACAATAGTTGTAGATCTTAGCATAAATCAGCAACATATGAAAGAGTTTTACTTGTTCCTTTTGGGTAGCAGGCAATTCTCCTTCAACAACATTGACATCAATTAGAGCATCCTGCAAATTATGTTCAAGTGGACAGAATGTTTTAGGACTATGGTGTAATTACACTGATCTAACAATTTGAGCCGCAGATACTTTCAGGTAAGGCCGTTTAAAACTACCTCGCAGGGGTTTAAAGCATGATTATTTGAACCTTCAACAACGAGGGCTCTGGAAGGATCTTCAGAAATACCCTAGACACAAAATAAAAGTTTTATGTGAACAGAACAATAATTGCATATCTTAGCATGAATTAGCAATATGTGAAAGTGGTTTACTTGTTCATTGTGGATGACAGGCAATTCTCTTCCAAGAACGGTAATATTGACATCAATAAGAGGATCCTACAAAAAAAAAAAAAAATGATGTATATAGAATGTTTTAGTACTTTCATGTAATTAAACTAATCTAACAATTTGAGCCTTAAATACTTTCAGGTAAGGCTGTTTAAAACTACCTTGTCACAGGGGTTTAATGCATGAGTCCTTGAACCTTCACGTTCACCAACGATGGCTTTGGAAGGATCTTCAGAAATACCCTGGACACACCGTAAAGGTTTATGCAAACGGAACAATAATTGCAGATCTTAGCATAAATTAGCAATATGTGAAAGAGTTTTACATGTTCATTTTGGAGGACAGGCCATTTTCCATCATGAACAGTAATATTGACATCAAAAAGAGGATCCTGCAATTTATATTCAAGTGGATAGAATGTTTTAGAACTATGAAGTAATTAAACTGATCTAACAATTTGATCCGCATATACTTTCAGAAAAGGCTGTTTAAAACTACCTCGTCAAAGGGGTTTAATGTGTGATTATTTGAACCTTCAACAGTGATGGTTTTGGAAGGATCTTCAGAAATACCCTGGACAGACCATAAAAGTTTTATGTGAACGGAACAATAATTGCAGATTTTAGCATGAATTAGCAATATGTGAAAGAGTTTTACTTGTTCATTTTGCATGACAGGCAATTCTCCACCAAAAGCAATAATATTGACATCAATAAGAGGATGAATGTTTTAGGACTATAATGTAACTAAACTGATCTAAAAATTTCTGATAAGACCATTCAAAATTTATGAATTTGTTTAATTTTCCCTTATAGGGGGTTAGGTTGTTTTGAAATGCTTCTGAAGAAAGTTGTTATAAGATTAAGTTTACAAATAATTTCGACCCATGAGAAATCCAAGACATTAGATATGCATTATTTTACTACAGATCAAAATGACATATGAAAGACTTCATTTTCTTTGGCATTACACAATAACATCATTTGACCTATGTAGTCACCTCTGTTAGGAAGTCAAGGGAGGGGGAGCCTTTGGAAAAAGAAAGGCGGAAGTGGAAGGAATGAAAGGATTTGGGAGGGGGGGCTTTGGGGAATTTATTTTTCTTCGTTATGCAAAATACCCTTAATTTGAGGGAACTCAAAAAATGTATTGGACAAGTATTTTGGAGGGTTTAGATAAATTATTCAAATCCAATCTATGTTATTATAATACTCTCAAAATTAAAAATATTTTAACCAGTGGCGGAGCTACATGTGGACTGGGGCCTACCCATTAATTGTGTGAAAATACTATAATACCCCTGAGGTAATTTTAATATTACCACCATGCCACACCCAACTATCCCACTTTCATTCCATCTTTTCTCCAGAACCAGAACGTGAAACAAACAGGGAAAGAAAAGAATCGTTTTCTCTTCTCCCTTGGAAGAGCGACATCACCCACCGCCACCTTCACCCACCGCCACTGCAATCCCGCAATCGGCGAACTTACCAACCGGCATCTCCTCTCTCTGCATCAATCTCCAGGAACAAAGTCAATTCTCCATTGGTCTTAATCTCTCTACAAACCCTAAAAATGTAAGTGTATTCTGAATCTATTCTTCATTTGTAATTGTTAGTAATGATAGTGCTTCAATTTCTTTTTGTTTGTTAATGAATTTGGTTTGGTTTTCAATTTCAATTTACTCATAACCCTAATCAAAACAAAAAGGGGTTTTTTTATTTGTGATTTGAAATATGTTTGTTCTTTATCAGTGATCACGCATTGGCTACAAATGGAACAGGTTCCAGAACTTTTTACCTATATTGAGCAGATAAATCTTCAAATTGAGGATTTGATAACAGGGAAATATTTTGAACAGTTTTTCTGTCTACTAATGTTTATACAGGTTAAATTAGTGCATGCATTAGTTCCGAGTCAATTATTGATGATTTCAAGTCACTCGGGACACGTAAAGCATCACTATGAGGTATTTGTCATGTAGTTTGTTTTTTTCATAAGTTTAATTTTTTTGATGAACGAAACCGAAATGGGTCGTATTTTATATTATATGATTTATATATTTTAATTTATTTTGATTGCGGCAATCCCATTATTTTTTGTCTGGCTCCGCCACTGATTTTAACGATAGTGATTCGTTTATCATTCTCTACAAAACCACTCTCTCAAAAAAAGGTGTAAGATTTCGATCTATTTTCCACCCTTCTCATTCCCCCAAAAAGTCCTTACCTCTTTTCCCCTCCAAACTCGCAAGCTCCATTGTTAAAGTTCAAGTCAAGCTACTTGAACTCATATGAAGCACCAGTACAGTTGTGAGTTGTGAGTGCGAGTAATTTAGTTAAACATTTTAAAACAAGCTACCCAATAGGATTACTTGCTCATCATCGATTTCTGAAGAACAATTGGTTTCTAATGGAAGAGTGTTTGTTACGTGTTTCTAAGATTCAGCCAATTCCTTGTCAAATACCCATTTGGCAAGTATCATAAAAAAATCATAGAAGCTTTCTTTTTGTCAATACCCGAGAAAAGGTGTCTTAACACTCCAAATCAGATGTAAAAGAAAAAGAAATTAAGAACTACCTCATCACAAGGGTTTAATGTAGTATTCGAACCTTTACCAGCGACGGCTTTGGAAGGATCTTCAGAGATAACCTGAACACAACATAAAAATTTATGCAAATGGAACAATAACTGCAGGTCTAATCATGAATTAGCAATAAGTGAAGAGTTTTACCTGTTCATTTTGGATGACAGACAATTCTCCTTCAAGAATATTGACATCAACAAGAGGATCCTGCAAATCATATTGAAGTCAATAGAATGTTTTAGGACTGTGATGTAAATAAACAGATGTAACAATTTGAGCCACCAAGACTTTCATGTATGACCGTTCAAATTTTATGAATTGATTTATTTTTCCCTTGTTGGGGGTTAGGTTTTTCTAAAATGCTTTTGAAGAAAATTGTTCTAAGATTAAGTTTACAAACAATTTCAACCCAGATGTTATATAGAGCAGACCTCCAATGTTTACTCTTTGACATCACATTCACCAAATATTGGCAGTGGCCGACCCTTTTACTAGAGGGATTTTACATTATCCAAAGTAAAATAAAGACAAAATTTTCAATATTACTCTTATGAACTGGGTATTCTTAAACTCTAGTAGTAATTAAATTGGAATGGAAACTCAATGATGAAATAGATTTTCTAGATACTACAAAAATTTAGATACATGCCTCAAAAAATAATGTGGAGTACAAGATACCATGAAGCATAGAAGAATGCAGACCAAGCATAACAATGCAAAAGGGTGTGTTAAGTTAACAGCAATAGTGTTATTAAAATAGAAACCAAAATCCATGACAATAGAAAGGCTTCTTTTGATTATTCTAGGTCTACTCGTGTAAATTCCCTTATTATTCAATCTCCACCAAGTAACTTGTTACCCATTGCCAACCCACTTTGTATTTAAATTATTATTCCTCTACTCCCATTCCCCCAAAGTCCTTCCCACCCTTCTCCTCCAATCTCACTGGCAGTGCCTAAATGCATCTTAGAAAGAACTATTATTGTTTACTTATACAACTCTTGCATTTACTAATATACTAGAAGCTCCATTTTACGCTTCTTTGTTAAAGTTCAAGTCAGGCTACTCTGACTCGTATGGAGCATCAGTACAGTTCTGAGTTGTAAATACGGGTAATTTAGATAAACAACGTAAAACAAGCTAACCAATAGGAATGCCTGCTCATCCTCAATTTCCGAAGAATGATCAGTTCCTAATTGAAGAGTGTTTGTTCCGTGTTCTGAAGATTCGGCCAATTCCTTTCCAAAAGCCCATTTGGCAAGTATCATGAAAAATTCATAGACGCTTCCGTTTCGTAAGAAAAGAAGTCTGAAAACTCCAAAATGGATGAAAAACAAAAAAGAATTTAAAACTACTTTGTCACAGTGGTTTAATGCATGCTTATTCAACCCTTCACCAGCGATGGCTTTGGAAGGATCATTAGAAATCCCTGAGCACATCATAAAAGTTTTAAGCAAATGAAACAATAATTGCAGATCTAAACATGAATTAGCATAATGTGAAAGAGTTTTACTTGTTCATTTTGGATGGCAGGCAATTCTCCTTCAACAACATTGACATCAATTAGAGCATCCTGCAAATTATGTTCAAGTGGATAGAATGTTTTAGGAGTATGGTGTAATTAAACAGATCAAACAATTTGAGCCACAGAGACTTTCAGTTAAAATGTTTTTTAAAATGTTTTTGAAGAAAATTGTTAAGATTAAGGTTACAAACAATTTCAACCCATATATTATACAGAACTAAACTACATTGCTTATTATTTTACATCCCATTCACCAAATATTGGTAGTGGCCGACGCTTTTCCTGTAGGGTACTCACATTAGCCAATGTAAAATAAAGACTAAATATTTCAACATTGTGCATATGAACTTGGTATTCTTAAACTCTAGTAGTAATTACAATGGACAGGAAACCAAATGATGGAATAGATTCTTTACATACTACAAATATTTGGAAAGCAGACCAAACATAACAATTACAAAATAAATCATAAGAAAACACTAATAGCTCCAATACCAGATCACTTTGCTCAACAGAAATATTTATTCGTCCCTTACTGAGATCTCTAAGTTTCCTCTGCATAGTTAAGAAAGACACAGAAAATACAGTTATATTTGCAAGATGCGGACAATAAAAGGTATTGAGAATGCGGCAAACGAGTATGGTCAACATGAATCAGAAATGAAAAGTAAAAAAGGAAGCATAAATCATGCAACCGACATATCATATAAAAATGCATCATGAAATATAATGAATGACAATGGATTAGTAGAGTTTGACACGATAGTAGCAGAAGTTAAAGAAAGTTATAACAGTTGCTAATAATTTATCAGAAAGAATTGATATAAAAGATAAATGTATTGCACATCAGATATTCAATGTTTTTTTTAAAGATCCGAGAGATATTCAATATTTTACTTCAAAACTAAATTACATATCCAAAAGACCTTTTTTATTTTGGCATAACACAATAACATCATTTGACATATGCAGTCAACTCCAACAAATATATAAGACTTGTGTTGTTGTACTTCAAATTATCTACAGAAGTTGAACCAAGCATTTCATCAAAACCATACTTGTTACCAAAATGACTAACCTTTTTGGCCCAAACAATGCCACATGCATTACATAATGTTTTTGCTCCAGCTGGCCCATGGCGCATAAGAGGAGTATTATTTTCGTTGACTACACAATGCTGACATCTACGTCTAAAAGACAAGAAAAAAGAAAAATTCTGAAAAAATTATGCATTTAAAAATCTCTCACACACCGACAAAAGAAGCACTACGTTTAAAACTTACAAAGATGTAGGATTGCGAGAGCTATCTCGACCAGCACTCAATGTTGAATCACACTTTGAGAAATCAGGGATTTGCTTCAAGGATTTAAACTGCCTATTCTTTTGACGCATCCTAGCAAGAAGTAAAAGTGAACAAACACATAACTAAATATATAAATAGAAATGAACAAACAAACTTCAAAAACAATTAAAAATCAAACAAAACACTACAAAGAGCCAATAATAGTATTGTGCCTCGAAAAGTCAATATGCAATTAGTTGCTATCAACAACTATGCATTATGTCCCTCACTCCTTACTTTAGCTGCTGAGAAATTTGCTCACCGAGCTGCCTTTACCCAATATTAAGCCAGGTCTCTAGATTTCATAGTGTGAATGTCATAATTTAATATAAAACAGATTTATTCTCACCCCAAATGAAACCCCTTTTACATTCTCAATTCTCTAAAATTTATTTCCAAAGCGAAAAACATAATAAAATGACAGTGTCTTACATAGATATGTCCCTCCTAATCCTCTTCATCAGCTAGACGATAACTCTTGAACAATCCCCTAGTTTTGCCAAAGTAATTGCTGCTATCTGAAAACCATTTCAAAATCAAATATTAGTTAATCACAACACAAGTATTACAAAGTTCTATTATTCTTATCACTTTCAAATATTTTATCCAACTTCAGCTACATAAAACGTAATGAACTTCAAAACAAGTTCAAAAAGAGAAACAAAAGACTACAATTCTCTCTAAGACATAACTATAGGAATCTCAAACCATTATGAAGACACATAGCACAACACAAATTTCAAACAACACAACTGTCAGCTACATAAAACGTAATGAACTTCAAAACAAGTTCAAAAAGAGAAACAAAAGACTACAATTCTCTCTAAGACATAACTATAGGAATCTCAAACCATTATGAAGACACATAGCACAACACAAATTTCAAACAACACAACTGAGAACACAAAGAAAGTAAACCATGCCAAGAGCTTGAGCAATACTCATATCAAGCAACATAAGTGTGAGTTCAAATACAGAACCATAACTGCAAGTAGGGGTGTTCGCGGTGCGGTTTGGATCGATTTTGAGGCAAAATGTCAACCGATCCAAAATAAAAATCACATGCGGTTCGGTTCGGTTTGGATGAGTATTCTAAAAAAATCCGAACCGAACCGATCCAAATATATGCGGTTTAATTTGGATCGGTTTTTGGATGTCCAAAATGCAAAATATATTTTTTTATTTACTCTTTTTTGAAAAATATAATTTTTTTATTAATATTAATATTACACAAACACGGTAAAATAATAGGTTTGATGCAAAATATATTAAAAAAATAAAATTATAGTATGAAAATTATCGATTATTTTTGAAACATATGAAGTAATAATAATATAGATTAAATTAGTGCAATGTATAAGATTAAAATTTAACAAACAACATAATAATAATGCAATCTATAATACTAATAAAAGAATAAATAAGTATTAATATTTATTTTTGCGGTTCGGTTCGGTTTGGTTCGGTTTTGAAAAAGTGATCCGAAATCCGATCCGATCTTAGCGGTTTTTACAAAACAACATCCAAACGCATCCAAATATATTCGGTTTTTTGCGGTTTTCGGTTTTTTTGGATCGGTTTGCGGTTTTATTTTGGATCGGTTTGGATTTGAACACCCCTAACTGCAAGTAATATCTAAACATCCTGTCATTAATCATTTTCAGTATTGTCAATGACGGAAAGCCAAAAATCTGCCATAAACAATATGGTGAATGGTGTTAAGCCCTATGGCGGAAGCATGGCATGCAAATTAAAAAGGTTAATATATATATATAGCACATACACTTCTAATTGAAGGTGTGCCCAGTGTCCGACACCGATGCACGTGATTACATTCGATTTTGTGATTTTCTTAAATTATTACAGGTGTCAGACCATGCCGTGCTATATTTATAGCACCCACACTTCTAACTGAAGGCAAGTGTATCTAGTGTCTGACACCGACACACATTATTACATTCAATTTTGTCTTTTTATTAAATTATTTAGCAGTGTCGATGTGTGAGTGTCATGTTCAGTGTTTGTGGCGCGGTGTCAATGCTTCATAGATGAGCAATATAGGAAACAAGTACTTGGAAGAAACTTATTGATGAAGCGAGCAACGAAAACTTACCGGGCACAGTTGGTGGAGAGCGTTGGTCCAATCGAACAGTGAAAAGGAGAAGAGCGAGGAGAATGGTGGAGAAAACCCTTATTTGGGTTTGCAGAGAGAAAATTAAAATTACGTACGAGAGGTTTCTATGAAAGGGAAACGAGGTACAGCACTACACCCTCTAGGTTCTAACACATTTCAATATAGGGTAAATCCGAATATACTCTAATCATATCGCTGGCGGAGCCGGAGAAAAAAAAAATGTTTGGGTGGGCCACTAGATTATCAAACTTTTTTCAAAATTGCTTTTTTGACATAGAATACTTCCTATTGACACAAGTAAATGACCAAATTACCCCAGCGGTAGTTAACTACCGTTGGTTAAAGCGCCGGTAGTTAACTGCCGCTGGACTCAGCGGTAGTTAACTACCGCTGGAAAATTGCTTTTGTTTACTGTTCCCCTGTTTCTGCCAACGCATTCTATCTCAACACATTCTAAACCAACAAAGCTGAATTTTCTCCACACCTAAACCAACATAGCTAAATTACACACACCTAAACCAACGCAGTTAAATTGTACCTAAATATACATAGCTAAATTCCATATTTTTCTCTAATCTTGTTACACAAATTTTCATGACATTTCTGTCGGTGGTGATTGAAACATGGGATATTGAAACATGGGATATTGATATGGAAATGGGGAAGAAGAAAACGAAAAGTTAGGATTATTTTGTGGGTTTGAGAACATTTGAGGATTTTGTGATAAAAGCAAGCACCATTCATTAATTCTTCAATCTAACCCTATCTTAGATCAATATTTATTAAATTCTCAACTAAATTATGATTTGGTTTGGGGTCACTTCCATGACAATCTCTTCAATTTTCTTCATCTTTCTCTTTTCTTACTTAATCCTTCGTTTCTTTCGTAAAACCCAAAATTAACCTTTGGCTTCAATTTCTTAAAGTTGCTTTTTTGTTGACGTAAATCTTGCTCTTAATTTTTCAACCATGGATAAGATATCGAAACATGCCTTGCTTTTATCAGAAGAAGTTAGAAATGATAATTTTGGTTTGGAAGCTGATAATTTTGCATAAAATTGAAGAAACGATTTTGGTTTGGATCCATGAGTAAAAATGAACAGAATGAATATTTGGATTAGTGGGATTTGGAAGTTGATAATTTTGCATAAAATTGAAGAAACGATTTTGGTTTGGATCCATGAGTAAAAATGAACAGAATGAATGAGATAGAATGTGGAAAAGGCCAAACAGAAGAGAGGAAGAAATGGCGGCAGCGGGAGAGAGAGAACAGGGGAACAGGAAACAAAGGCAATTTTCCAACGGTAGTTAACTACCGCTGAGTCCAGCGGTAGTTAACTACTGCTGGAGGTAATTTGGTCATTTACTTGTGTCAATAGGAAGTATTCTATGTCAGAAAAGAAATTTTCATAAATCAAAAACATCATTCTGCGTTCGTCAAGTTGGGGCCCACAGTTACACCGACTCCTAGGGATCTTTCTAGGCAATACTAGGTGTTTCTATAAGCCATATGGCGGTTTCTCAGAATTTGAGAATTTTCTTTGGAGTTGAGGTAGTGACTGTGAGGCCATCAATATTGAGTGTTTTAAGGAGTCATTTTTCTTTGTATGGATCCCTTTTTATGTCTGGATTAACAAACTGCCTGACCGAGTTGTTGTAAAATAAAATTGTTAACAAAAGCATTCAGATAAGAAATTCAATTGACTTAAAAATCAATATTGCAATATACTTGCATTTGATGTTATAAAAATTAGAATCTGTTAATTATTGCTTATGGACTGCATTATGTGGCTGTTTTATCTTTAATCTCTATTGTTTCACTTTTTTTATTTTAGTCAATAAGTGGTACCTCCACTTAGGAGAAAGCAGTGGCTGTTATCCCACATTCCTAATTTAATGGTGAAGTGGTTGTGTGCTTTTCTGTTCTTTAAAACCACTACTAAGTGTATTGTTTGAGTGTATCAGTATAATCAATTTTCCATTCCATTTCAACGTATTCTTCCCTAATTTGTCTATCATATTGTTTTTCATTTATAACATAACCAACAAATTGGCATCAGAGCTATTGTCTTACGGGACCTGTGAAAATGGAAACTGAAACCAATTTCTCAGCAGTTGCTCCTCCCATCTTTGATGGTGACAACTATGACCTTTGGGCAGTAAGAATGGAGTCTTATCTGGAGGCTTTGGATCTTTGGGAGGCCGTGGAAGAGGATTATGAAGTTCCTCCACTGCCAGATAATCCTATCATGGCTCAGTTAAAATATCACAAGGAGAAAAAAACTCGGAAGGCAAAGGCAAAATCGGTTCTTTTTTATGGTGTTTCACAAACTGTTTTGACCAGAATTATGACCCTCAAAACAGCAAAAGCAATCTGGGACTATTTGAAGGAAGAATATGCGGGGGATGAGAGGATTCGAGGCATGCAAGTGCTGAACTTGATGAGGGAATTTGAATTGCAGAAAATGAAAGAGTCTGAGACAATTAAAGATTACTCTGACAGATTGCTATCCATTGCAAACAATGTTAGGCTACTTGGCACTCAATTTGCTGATTCCAGAATCGTTGAAAAAATTCTGGTTACGGTGCCTGAGAGATATGAAGCATCAATAACCACCTTGGAGAACACAAAAGATTTGTCTAAAATCACCTTAGTGGCAGTTTTACATGCCTTGCAGGCTCAAGAGCAACGAAGGCTCATGAGGCAAGATCAAGTGGTTGAAGGTGCTTTACCAGCCAAACATCATGCAGGTGGAAGTACCGTAAACAACCAAAGCAAAGATAATGGAAAAAGGAAAAATTTTCCGCCTTGTGAGCATTGTGGGAAATTGGGACATCCGCCATTCAGATGTTGGAGAAGACCAGATGCAAAATGCAACAAATGCAATCAACTTGGACATGAAGCAGTGATATGCAAAGGCAAGCATGAAGCAGTGATATGCAAAGGTATAAAAATAATCTCAAATGTTCTTTATGTACCTGACATTGACCAAAATTTGCTTAGTGTGGGTCAGTTGTTAAAAAAGGGATTTAAAGTAACTTTTGAAAATAAGCATTGTGTTATCTTCGACGCTACTGGTCGGGAGATTTTAAAGGTTAAAATGAGGCTTAAAAGCTTCTCATTTGATCCAACTGAGGAGGAGCAAACAGCCTATGTCAGCCATGTTAGTTCGATAGAACTTTGGCACAAGCGACTTGGTCATTGTCATATTCAAAGAATGTTGAACATGGAAAAGAAAGATATGACAAGAGGTTTACCGGTATTGTCCAATCATTTGCCAAATTGTAATGCTTGTCAATTTGGTAAACAACACAGATTACCATTTCCTAAAACAACTTGGAGAGCCTCTCAAAAGTTGCAACTCATTCACACCGATGTGGCAGGAGCTCAAAGAACACCATCATTACAAGGTAGTCTCTACTTCATTCTATTCATAGATGATTTTACAAGAATGTGCTGGATTTTTTTCTTGAAATTCAAGCATGAAGTGGCTGGAGTATTTGTAAAGTTCAAAAAAATGGTGGAAAATCAAAGCGGTTGCAAGATTCAATTTTTGAGGTCTGATAATGGCAAGGAGTATACATCAACACAATTCAATTTGTTTTGTGAAGAAGCTGGAATTGAACATCAACTCACAACACCATATACACCACAACAAAATGGAGTTAGTCAAAGGAGAAATAGATATGTAATGGAGATGGCTAGATGTATGTTGCATGAGAAGGAGATGCCTAAACATTTTTGGGCTGAAGCGGCAAACACTGTTAGAACTTGTGTTGGGGGTCTGCTGCAATAACTTGACCAAGAAGATGATGAAGATGAATACGATGAAGTGTGCACATAAATTCCAAAGATTGTTGTATATCTTGATTGTTGGGAAGATGCTATTGCACTTGAAACCTGAAAAGTTTAATAGTTATGCATGTAAACTCAAAGCGTATGGGGTTGCCATACTAACCTTTAGGTTCGATTCGCCCCCACCAATAACTGTATATTGGATGCAATAAGGAATGACCGGCGAATCCCCTTCAGGATACTATGAGTTCCTTGACGTGTATTGCACAACCACACCAAGCGTATCTCCTAACAGTATTTTACAGATTTATGGTTCCAGCAATTCACTCATGCATTAGAGAATTGATGGATGATTTAGAGTAAGAGAATGATGAAGAATTATGTTGTTAGTGCAACAAAATTCTGTCCAAAATTGTGTGTTGTTGTTCTGTTGTGTTTTGTGTATCCAACTAATGCCCAAATGTCAAGCATTTATAGTGCATTATATGACTCTTCACATGAGAGAAGACACCCCTTTGACTTGAATCAATGCTATGATTCATTAAGCACCCCTTTGCCAAAGGTTATGATCATATACACTTGAATCAATGCTATGGTTCATTAAGCACCCTTTTGCCAAATGTTATAACCATATATACTTGAATCAATGTCATGGTTCATTATCTATCAATAAATAATAATATTCCAATGTATATGAATGATTCCCATGAAGAGTTACAACTTTTGGTTCTAAAGTGATTACATTATTTTGGAAATCACCAACAATCCCCCACCATTTTCAAAATACTAAATCACATAAATCCGGAAATTCCATGCCTTCAGATAATGGTATCTCGCGATTTGAACCATTACTTAGTAAGTTAAGTTTTCGCTCATTCCCAAATAGTATGGTAGGCAAGCTTTGAACCAACTATCCATTAGAACAAGTGTGCATAACTTACGCATAGAATCTCGGTACCATTGATAAAGAGACTTGTAAGATGACACATTAAGAAGGCCTTGTGTCATATATCCCTTTTCATGAGAATTTAAGAGTCAAACCCTTGAACTCCTTGAAGCAGCCAAACTTCATTCTCACATAGGTAGACTATATCGGAAATGCCCCATAAGTATGCATTCCAGCAAATATATGCTATATGTCCATTAAGAGGAAAACCTCATCCTACCCTTTTTCTTCTTATGGTCCAAGTACTTTTACCCCTTGGGATGTTATCTATCGTCAAGTACTTCAATCACTCTAATAGTGTACTTTCACCATTGAACCCAAGACTTGATGCTACTCAAGTGTGGGTTGAGTTTCCACTATTGGTAATCAATTAGATTTGGGTTTGTACCACATCCCTAATAATGTCTTCAATGTATTCAACATCATTTCCAAAGACATCATTCCTTGTCAATCATTTCGTCAAATAATTGCAAGATTTTCTTTTAACTTTTATAAACTTTGAATATTCAATTCTTCACATAGATTTTTAATTCTCATAGCTATGTCTATGGACCAACTTATATACTCTTGATAGTATTTACCAACTATCATCAAACCAGGACACTTTTGTCAATTGAGTATATTGTAATAATACACAAACTTTTATGTCATTACACCTTTGCTATAACAATATTTAACATGCATTTCAATTTGAACTTCAACTTTTCTTTTATATCTAGCCAAGATATATCATACCTTGAATGCATTAAACATACATAGCAAAATAAAACTTGATCATAAAAGAATGTCATAACCAAACTTCATAAAATGGGATTAAACATGCAAGTCATATACTCCACATAAAATTAAATATAACACAAACACTTTGATTTTAGTTATCTTATAACTAATACACATATCATAAATTCATTGTGTTAAAATTCAAGTTTATGTTTAAATATGTTCAAGCTAAATTTCAATAAACAATCACATAGAAAAATAAACAATGAACCAAATCATTAATATTCTCTATGACTTTCTTTCATGAACATTTATCAACTTACAATAATTCAAAACATACCCAAATTATTTTAATGTCATGATAAACAAGAAATTAACAATTACTTTTCATATTATTATGTACAAATAATATCAACACAATATTAATGATAATAATTTCTTACACAAAGTAAATAATATCATTAAATCAACCACTTGATATTTTGACAATTTATCTACACTACTTTTATAAATAAAATAGTGTTTAAACATTTTTAACATATTACTATACTCATCAAAATTCATATACTTGAACAATTTCTAAATCATGCATATATATGTCACCACATGTTAAATCTAACATATTCATATTTTACTTAGATACTATACACATGCATTTAGAACACCAAATATTTCATAATATGTTATCACTTATATGCACATTATCTCATGTTCAAATTAACATCAAACAAATTTCAAACGATAAATTTCATACATATCAAAATTTATCATGCATATATTATCTACAACCACATGTAAATTTAACAAAACACATCACATATGAAATATTTATCCATAAATTTCCATAACATATATTCATAAATGGAATTTGTTTACCGTTCACCGTAGTCATGGATGAAAATGTAAGATTTCATCTCTCCCAAAAATTGCAGCCATTAATCACAAGTAAATCATAAATCGAACCTAAAGATTGTTAGAACTTGTGTTGGGGGTCTGCTGCAATAACTTGACCAAGAAGATGATGAAGATGAATACGATGAAGTGTGTACATAAATTCCAAAGATTGTTGTATATCTTGATTGTTGGGAAGATGCTATTGCACTTGAAACCTGAAAAGTTTAATAGTTATGCATGTAAACTCAAAGCGTATGGGGTTGTCATACTAACCTTTAGGTTCGATTCGCCCCACCAATAACTGTATATTGGATGCAATAAGGAATGACCGGCGAATCCCCTTCAGGATACTATGAGTTCCTTGACGTGTATTGCACAACCACACCAAGCGTATCTCCTAACAGTATTTTACAGATTTATGGTTCCAGCAATTCACTCATGCATTAGAGAATTGATGGATGATTTAGAGTAAGAGAATGATGAAGAATTATGTTGTTAGTGCAACAAAATTCTGTCCAAAATTGTGTGTTGTTGTTCTGTTGTGTTTTGTGTATCCAACTAATGCCCAAATGCCAAGCATTTATAGTGCATTATATGACTCTTCACATGAGAGAAGACACCCCTTTGACTTGAATCAATGCTATGATTCATTAAGCACCCCTTTGCCAAAGGTTATGATCATATACACTTGAATCAATGCTATGGTTCATTAGGCACCCTTTTGCCAAATGTTATAACCATATATACTTGAATCAATGTCATGGTTCATTATCTATCAATAAATAATAATATTCCAATGTATATGAATGATTCCCATGAAGAGTTACAACTTTTGGTTCTAAAGTGATTACATTATTTTGGAAATCACCAACAAACACAACAGTCTTTCTTCAAAACCGACTTCCTTCGAAGGCTTTGAAAGATAAAACTCCTTTTGAAGCTTGGTATGGGTATTAGCCTTCACTATCCTTTCTTAAAGTGTTTGGCTGTGTTTGTTTTGCACATGTTCCACAGGTTAAGCGTGACAAACTTGACAAGAAAGCAATTTCGGGCATCTTTGTGGGCTATAGTTCAGTTTCAAAAGCCTATAAAGTGTATCATCCTCAAAGTGGAAAGGTGACTGTCTCTAGAGATGTGCATTTTAATGAAGATCAACAATGGGACTGGAAGAATCTGCAAAGAACAATTGGATCTTTCAACAATAATGAAAATGATCATCTTGGAAAGCAAACAACAGAGTTATGTGAGAATGAATTAGAAGATGATCCCCCCAATAGAGGCACAAGGCTGTTGTCTGACATATATCAAAGGTGCAATGTGGAAATATGCGAACCAGCTTGTCGTGAGGAAGCATTAAAAGATCTAAAGTGAAAAAATTCAATGGAGGAGGAGATATCAATGATTCAAAAAAACAAAACATGGGAACTAGCTAGTGGACAGGCCTGAAGATAGAAAAATCATTGGAGTTAAATGGGTTTTTAGAACAAAACAAAATGCAGATTGCTCAATCAACAAATACAAGGCTAGACTTGTAGTTAAAGTGTATGCACAGATTTATGGTGTTGATTATTCGGACACTTTTGCACCTGTGTCAAGAATGGATACAATAAGATTAGTGTTGGCGGTTGCTGCTCAAAAGGGATGGAAAGTATTTCAGTTAGATGTCAAATCAGCCTTTCTAAATGGAGTTTTACAGGAAGAAATATATGTGGAGCAACCAGAGGGATTTGTGGTGCAAGGTAAAGAAGATAAAGTTTATCTACTCAAAAAGGCCCTTTATGGCTTAAAACAAGCACCAAGAGCTTGGTACAGTAGGATAAATGATCAACTATTGAACATAGACTTTGAGAAAAGCTTATCTGAGTCCACTCTTTATGTGAAGCATAAGGGAACTAAAGTTCTGATAGTTTCTCTCTATGTTGATGATATGTTAGTGACCGAAGATGATACAAGGCTGGTTGAAGAGTTCAAACAAGAAATGATGCAAGCTTTTGAAATGACAGATCTTGGTCTTGTGACCTACTTTCTTGGTATTGAAATCAAACAGAATGAAAATGATGTGTTCATTTGCCAAAAAAAATATGCAAAAGAAATATTGAAGAAATTTCAAATGGAGGAGTGCAAAGCAGTTAGCACACCAATGAACCAAAAGGAGAAGTTGAGCAAGGAAGATGGTGCTGACAAAGTTGACGAAGGTTATTACAGGAGTATGATTGGATGTTTAATGTATCTCACTGCAACAAGACCAGACATTTTATTTGTTGTAAGTCTCCTCTCTCGTTTTATGCATTGTGCTAGTGAAACACATTTAGTAGCAGCAAGAAGAATATTGAGATATGTTAAAGGCACGGTTGATTATGGTGTCAAATATGAGAGTTGTCAAAATTTCAAGCTGTGTGGATTCTCTGATAGTGATTGGGCTGGATCTATTGATGACATGAAGAGCACTTCAGGATATTGTTTCAGTATAGGCTCTGGAGTTTTTTCATGGTGCACAAAGAAGCAGGAAACAGTAGCACAGTCCACTGCAGAAGCTGAGTTCATAGCAGCAGCAACAGCTGTAAATCAAATTTTATGGTTGAAGAAGATTTTATGTGATTTGCATCTCCAACAGAATCATAAAATAGAAGTTTTTATTGACAATCAGGTAGCAATTGCAATTTCAAAAGATCCAGTGTGTCATGGGAAGACTAAACATTTTAACATCAAGCTCTACTTCTTAAGAGAGATGCAGCAAAATGGAGAAGTGACTTTGGTTTATTGCAAGTCAGAGGATCAATTAGAAGATATGTGTACAAAGCCACTTCCTGTCAACAAGTTTGAGTTTTTAAGGCAGAAAGTTGGAGTTTGCAGATCCTAAAGCAAGGAGGAGTGTTAATTATTGCTTATGGACTGCATTATGTGGCTGTTTTATCTTTAATCTATATTGTTTCACTTTTTTTATTTTAGTCAATAAGTGGTACCTCCACTTAGGAGAAAGCAGTGGCTGTTATCCCACATTCCTAATTTAGTGGTGAAGTGGTTGTGTGCTTTTCTGTTCTTGAAAACCACTACTAAGTGTATTGTTTGAGTGTATCAGTATAATCAATTTCCCATTCCATTTCAACGTATTCTTCCCTAATTTGTCTATCATATTGTTTTTCATTTATAACATAACCAACAGAATCAAATATTTGTATGAAAAACTATCTATAATAAAATTGTAATATCAACATCAATTATATCAAAATTAGATTGCATTATAAGAAGTGGACATACAAACATGCAGCTTTAGAAAATAAGAATATTATGAATAGACTAGACATTTTTAGAATATATTCTGCGTTGGAGTAAATTGGATTGCATTACAGTATGAGTGGTGTCACAAATTATAATTATCATAATCAAATCAGACTTTCTGTTAAGTTACTAGTGGCTGTCAATTGTATCTCTCAATAGTATCTTTTGATATTGATCATATACTAAACTTTCTTTACACACAACTTAGTGGCTGTCAATTTTCAGCTCTGATTGGTTCTTCCATCCAATCGAACCTTTCTAAGTTGATAAGATTCTAATGAATTTAAACTTTGGAGGCACATATAATTAGTAATTTCTCAAAATATAATATATGGCAAACCTTAGGCCCACTAAATGAAATAGAAGATGAATAAAAACTACAACGAGTTGAAGAAGCTGGAAGATAAGGCGCTGGGAGCAGTTTTATAAACTAAAATTTTTAAATATAAAAATCCTTGAAGTAAAATAGCAATACTTGGCGTAAGCCAGTAACAAAGAAGTCGGACAAGAAAGCAAACTAAAGATTTTTCTTACAAAGCATTGTCTCTATGACTGTATGCATTACTAAATGCTTAATTGTATGGTATATAAGTTTGAAATGCGATCAGTTTTTGTTTGTGTCATCCACAAATACTGAGCAATCCATAAATCAGGTTCATGGAGCCTGTGATCTCTGACGCTTCACACTTTGATGGATAGGTTCCTTGACCTGCAATAGAAGGATAGAATGAAAAAAGTAAAAAAAAAATGTTCTGCAATCAATTATAAATTACACAGACTTGTTTCAACATTGAAGTAAATAATTGCATCAGTGTGAGAAATAAGGAAACCAGAGTATACCGCGCTTGTTTTCCTGGGGCGCTTGTCCTGGGATGACCTACTGCAGATAATTGTATCAGCTGCGTCGCCTTCATTTGCAATTCCATTTCCATTTGCTGTGCTGTTCTCTTTCCCGTGCGCAAAACTCTCTCTTGAAGCAACTGGCTGTAATCGAAAAATAAATTACATTATCAGTTACATGCTAGTAACATTCAACCACAGAAACCAGTGCCAAAAATCATAGAAACTGAAATATCAATCAATCAATATGTAACTTGCCCCAACCCTGCTTGTTGGGGTGGTCCCTGGCTCTTTTGCCTTTGGCATTTTCGGTCCACTCATAGAGTCAGTATCATTTAATTCAGATTTCACTTTCATTCGTGTTAAATCCGATCCAATGGAGTGGAGAACACCACATGTTGAGATGTCACGGTTGCTACCTGTTTACCAAGAAAGCAAGCATATGATAGATGTAAGTTGACTAAGTATCATCAATACTGAAAAGAAAGCTACAGAGTTTGTGGTAGGATACAAAATATTAATAGCCTTTACCACTCATACCGTAACCAGCTTTTTTGGACTTGCTATTTGGTTCACAGTGATCAACATCCTGTAAAATTTTAAAACGTGCAATATGTAAACAAACTCAATGATAAATGGTAATATGTAATTATAAACCCCAAATGATCTGTGGTTTTTAGTTATTACCATAGCTTCAGCAGCACCTAGAGCTTGTTGGACCTCAGCATATTTACGCTCAGTCAACTCAGAATGGATCACACGTTTTCCTGTTATACAGAAGTTATAAGTAACCAAAAACAGAAGACAAAAAGTGTAGGATTATTATTTGAGTTGATTAATCTGATACCTAATCTTTTGCTGCTTTTAGGTTCAACAAACCCATCCCTGGTCATTTTTTCAATTATCTTTCTTGCTGCTGTTTGGCTTATTTCTCCCTTGAATGAGCTTTGAAGCTTGGTGACTGACACATACGCCATTGGAAGAGTATGGTAGAGAGCCTGAGATATTTATACCAAAGTTAGGACGTAATTCTAAAACAGATATAAGTCATATAACCAAATGACACATCTCATAAGACAACAGTTTAAGAGATTCATGATCATACATTGTGTGGTTTACTGACTACAAACTCCATCCTCTTACTCATCAGAGATGCAGAGTTTTTTTCAAAGATTTAAGGTACATTTCACAATGAGCAGCAAATAAAACTAACTTGAATGAGGACACAATTTCATTCTCTATCCCAAGTTCAAATAAAGTGTTAAGTTTCCTTTGGGGCCAAGATACGCCACTTTTATACTTAAGCTGTTGAGGCACTAGTTGTTGTGACTATAGGTGGCATAGAATACAATTTACAATTAGTAAAAAAAAAAAAATATAGAATACAATTTACAAGACAGCTAGGATCTTCAGATTTATCACATACACAAAAAAGAGGAACAATTAAACTCACCTTCATGTATATGAGATCTTCACCCTGCAAAGCTCTATCACGGACTGGAGGATTTTGACCATCAAATTCTTCTTTCACAATGGTGAATTCATATTCAGATTTCT
This sequence comes from Medicago sativa, assembly GCF_051527215.1. Lineage (NCBI taxonomy): Eukaryota > Viridiplantae > Streptophyta > Magnoliopsida > Fabales > Fabaceae > Medicago > Medicago sativa. The sequence goes on along the minus strand of NC_140751.1, from coordinate 59,729,601 downwards.
GAAAATAAAGGGCAATCATAAATAAAATGGGAAAAAAAGACTACTAGAATCAAAGTTTGTTCAATTAAGAGAGAAAAAATAAACCTTGTTCTTCTTAATAGCATAGGTGTCATTCCCTATTTTTGATAGCACACCTTCCTTGACGAGGTTGTCCATGATCTCTGAAGAACGAAACAAAATCAAGCAAATGAGTATGGAAAGGCATGAAGTCTGCAGCACATTGAACATGGTGATAGAAATTTCTACCTTCAGTCAGAACCTGCAAGTAAAACAATTCAATTGAAATTATATTAGACAAAAGATTAGGAGAATAGGAACTGAAATTGAAGTTAGGCCATAATCTTAAAAAGGCCAAGCAAAAGCATAATCTGACTAGTCAGGGAAAAGACTAGGTACCACTGAGATGTCTGGAAAGTTTGATAGAACATCAGTAAGATCAACGGTGTCAAGGTGACAACAGTTGAGCCACTCTTTGATCCGAACCAATTGTTGCTCATCTTCAACCGGATCCTGGGTATTGTCTGAAAGAAGTAGAGTTCATTAGCTATTTTTAATTATAGGCTTATAGCCTAGTAATTGTATTAACAGCTGTATAGAACTAGAAAAGGAGAAAATTAAATAAATTGTGCAGCAATAAGTAAAATAATCCTAATCACCTATGGGTGCAACAATATATTGATCCCCTTGGCCTTGAGTATGATCAACCTGAAAATTGTAAAATCTCAAATTAGAGTAACACATTTACTTTAGTGGTTCATGTCTTTCAGTTACAATCACAAAAATCTTTACAGCAGTAACTATATCAAGTAACATCCTCACTTACCTCACTGTCAGTATCATAATAATCATTATTCTGCATTTCATCATCACTCATATCATCTTGGATTCCCTCATTGTCATCCTCACAAGGGTCCAGCACACTCTTCACCTATATAATGGAAGAAGATATCGTCGGCAAAAACATTAGAAAAATATTTAAAACTTGGTTTTGAGCAGGATATCCTTCAATTACCTTCAGAGCTAACACAAAATGCTTGCTGTTTACATTCCCAACCTCCATTTTCAGTGGATTTTTCACCCAAGGATGATTTGCTTCTTCTTCACTGCAGCCCCTGAAGAAAGGAGGCTCATAATCTGATGGCTGCATGACAGACAAGTATAAAATGTGAAATTTCCCTTATATTATTCAGCACAGTGGAATAGCATAATGTTGAAATGTTAGCCAATTGCATAACAAAGCACATGGTCGTTTTGTATCAATGTCGTTTTAACCATTTCCCTATTTAAACAACAACCTAGTCGAAAATGCATCTCAAGTCTAAAGTCTACAGTCTAAACAGTTCAGCAATCCATATGAGAGCTAAAGAATTTCACAAACAAATTATAAGTATCTGATATTTCCTGTTCCATATTAAAGAACATACCGTCACATCATCATAGTAGAGGAGCTTCATCAGAATGGTACGCTGAAAACAAAAATAGAATTCAGTTTTTGCAATGAAATTAAAAACTGAAGAACAAATGATGTGGTGATAATGTGATATCAAGCTAAGCATTCTGATCCACTCACCTCTTCTGGCATTTTCTCCAGAGTTCTCATCAACTGAACTAGGGTTCTTATCATTTTGCAAGCAGAACTCCTAAATTATATCACATACAAATAACATTAGTCTAATTATCATGATAAGATAATACTAATTCAGGTCCAAATTATATTTTAATTTGTGAAACAACCTCATCTGATGGGGAGTGATATCAGTAGTTGAGTTACACTTGAAGGATCCCCCCTGCTTTTTGCTTCCAGTGCGGTTGATGTTCATCGAAACCTCTTGCTTCTCGGAATCCGAATAGCTAAAGGAAACTGCAGGAGAAAACTAGTTATGTTTATGAATCTTCCGTAAGTGTCTCAAATTAAATTAAACTGAAATCTAAATTTTCTACTGGCATATATAGCAATCTTCCTAAAAGCAATAACCTATGTGCGGTATTCATTCAAATACAGTTTCCCTATTCCATCACATTCAAATAACCTATGTCAAATCCTTACATGCATATTCCTCAATCATTGGTCCATCCACTGCTTCACACACACAGAATAGAAGTGTCTTCAGGTATTTCTTCTGCAAGGCATCGTAAACACCTGGAAAAGAAATACAATAAAACAAATCAAAACAAGCATTACTAGCAATAAAAACTCGTTTTCTATAAGTTCAATCAGACAATAGCTTAAACGTGCCTTTCTCCATCCAATCAATCAGTCTCCGAGAGTCCGCATCGACCGGCAAAAGCTTTTTGATCTTCATCTCTGTCATTAAACCATAGTTATAGATTAAATTCAACGATTTAGAAGATCCAGTGTAAACAGTAAAAAACACAAACAGCTGGAGTACTGAAGAGTGATTTTACCTAACGCGGGAACAGACTTGTCATTGAAGTACTTCTCAGGAAATAGTCCTCTGATATAACTAATGTTAAATATAGCAATTCGGAGCAGATTCCTTGTCTGGTACATGAAAATTCAAATTAGATTATGAAATTTTAAATTTCGAATTCCATATTCATAGTGTTAATTAATGCATCTGAAATTGAAGAAACTTGATCGATGAAATCAACATGTCTCGCGTGACTCAAACGAAACTTCATAAAGCAGAGATAACATATTCTCATAATATAAATACTTAAAATAGTAATGTACTGGAATTTAAGATCCAGAACTTCAACTTCTAGATCTCTGATTTTACCGAACATGAACATAAACGAAGCTTAATTGTGAATTCATGTCAAAATAGATCAAAACATTTTTACTCATGAAAAAAGGTTCGGTGATTGCTCATATTAGCAAATGAAGTGCGTAGAATTAAATTAACAAAATAACTATGACATTTCTACAATTTTGAAACCTAAATTAACTGAAGAAATCACAAAATGCAGTGAAAGCTATAAACGATGAACTTATGCAGTAGTTCAACACAAATAAAATTAACGAAAACTGAATTAAATTAAAAAAAATAATTATGAAGTTTATACAATTTTGAAAACTAAATTAACTGAAGAAATCAAAAATTCACTGAAAACATTGAACGATTAAGTGAAAATGAAAATGCAGAGTTCAACAAAAAACGATGAAAAACTCAGATCCATATGATTTTAATGCTGTGAGATGAAAATGAAAACGAAGAAGCGTTAGTTAATCACCAGAAGAAGTGAATCTTGCTCGGTGATCTCAGCTTCCTTGAGTTTCTGTGCAACAACCTGAAAGAATGAAATGGAAAATTAAGAAACCGTAGCATAGAGAGGAAGATGATGAAGAAAATAGAAAGAAGATTCGAGAAGCTTTCTGAAATAACCATGGTGGATCGGTAGTTGAACACGAGAGTTACACACTCAGAGAAAAAGGTGGAGAGAAGAGAACTCTGTTAACTAATTTGGTTAGAAAATTTTGAATGGAAGAAAGTAATGTGGCGGGAGAGAATGAAAAGTGTGAGCTAAGGTGTGGTGTGTGTGATATTTATAGGCTGAAGAGTGAAGGGTGATCACAAAGATGCACCACTACACGCGCTGGAACTGCTTCCGTTACGGTGCTGAAAGTTTGTTCAGATACTGTTAATTTTTGAAATTTGAAATTTAAATATGCCGTTTAATTTGACGATGGTTAGCACGCATATTTGGTGACTGAATTGGCGCGAAAAGGGAATAGATAATTCTCATTCCTCAAAATTTCATACTTCACCGTTAACTAACTAGTCGTCCTCGTTACAATGCACAAGTTGCTTGTGATTGCATGAATTCGTTCAACTCAACCTCAAATATGACCTTATAATTTATTATTTATTTCAAATTCTTTGCATTTCTCATAAGTTAGTCTCCAATCAATTTTTTGTTTACTAAGAGCATCTTCAATGGGGATTTTTATTTAACAAGGATCATATTCTCCGTTAAGGAATCTCCATTGAAAAAAGAAAAAATAAATCCCAACAACGGACAATTATATAAGGATCCTCTCTCATGGAAAACTAATGGGTCCCACGTTTAAAAGAAGTAATAAAATATGTACTAATTGGTCCTACTTGCAAAAGAAGTCATATTTTAATTACTTTTAATTCGAGTCCTTATTGGTGGAACATATTTAAGTTATTGGGACTTATTTAAGTACATTTAATTGAAGTCCTTATTAATGTATTGTCATTGGAGTCATTAAGTCCTTAATAGGTACTTTCATTAAAAAATTATAAATAAGGAATTCATGTTAGTGTACTACAACTGTGGATGCTCTAATATATTTATTTCAAAATATCTGCATTGATCATGGGCATGAAACAAGCCATTAGTTTTGGACAAGTGTTTTTAAGTTTTCACTTATTTATATTTTGGCTTAATAGCAGTTTTGACCCCTTACGATCTGGCGATTTTGGCCCTATAACAAAATAAATTACAACTCAGCCTCCTAAGTACCGCCCATTTTGCAGTTTTAGCCCCTAGACCAATTTTGACTGAGTCAATGCACAGTAGGATACCACTCGTGTAATTTTTTAATTAAAATAAAATAAAAATGCCAACTTTATATTTATTGAATTAATGACAAGGAGAATGATTGACATATAATTTGGTAATATTCAACGATGAGAGTCTGATATACCCCTTTTCTGGTTGAACAATGTCATTACAACTTTAATGATAAGGAGAATGCTGTTGTTAATATCATAATATACGTAACCGAAAGAAAGAGAAAAATCATACTATAAGAAGTGTTACAACAACAAAAGTGCTCTCCTTTCCTACACAATGTTCAATGCACAATTTATTCAGACAAGAAATCCCTTCCATTTGTATTCAAAGGATGCACAGCAGCAGCAATTTTATCCCGGAGCTTGAACCTTTGAGCAATTTTGGGCCGGACATCATCAACTCCTACCAAACTCTCTAAGAAAGGAAGTAATAAAAGCAATTCTTTATCCGAAGGATCGCCAAACCAACTCTCAATTGGTATTCCATTGTCCACTTGGAATCCAAATGCCTGGGAACAAGGAAAAATAACAGCATAAAGCATTAACATTTACTGTTGTTATAATATTGAGTTGCAAACATTCTATATAACTGAAGTTTTGAGACTGTTTAGAGAGTAAACAGTTCAGGTGTTCAGAGAGGTTTATGTGTTCTTTTTATAGGTTGTTCTTCCAATTTCTTAAACTTCTATCAGCAATTATGTGTTATTAGATTGGGTTTCTTTTTATTCATGAACTTGTTCGGTTCCCAGCAATTATGTGTTATTAGATTGGGTTTCTTTTTGATTTGAAGAATTTGAAGAAAACGGAAGAACTCATCCGTAAGAGAGTGAGAGAGAGAGAGAAACAATAGCAATAATAATGATCACAAAAAAAGTCACGAAAAAATAAAGACAGGAGAAAAAAATAAAGACAGAAGAGAAGACAGAATTTGTTTTGTTTTGAGTGTGGATGTGGCCCATGTGGGTCTCACTTCTCTCTAGTCTCTACCCTCGCCTCACGTTTCCACTCCTTTTTGTTATTTAATTATACTTTTGTTTTATTTTTTTAATTGGAAGCAGTTGGGTATGTGATGTTGTATTAAAGTTTGTGTTTATGTGTGGGCGAATACTCTTTAAAAAAAAATGTGTGAGCTCATAGAAAAGTGTTGTATATTTTTGTGTGAGTCATTTAGTCAACATTTCAACTATAACTATATTTTATTACTTCCTCTGTCCCTTAATGTAACTCCCTTTGCATTTTTCACATTTCTTAAGAAAAGTTGTCAGTGTAATTAATGTGTCTGTTTTGTGTATTAATATTACCAAATTGTCATTTGTTTGTATGTGTATTAAATTTGACTATTCATATTCCAAGATAAGTTAGTAGTATTAATTAGGGGTATGTTTAGGAAAAAAGTAATAAATGCATCTAGTAATTTGAAAAGGGGGTTACATTTAAGGACAAAAATAAAATCAAATGGATGGTTACATTAAGGGACGGAGAGAGTATATTTCTACTATAAAAAAAAAAAATCTCAAAATTTAGTGCAGGCACAAGCCCACACACCCTTGTGCTTGCATCCGTCCCTGATTAGTAATGATATGATTTTATTTCATTTTCAACAAATGGAAAGTAGATTATTTTCTTTGTAATTTTAGTTGCTACAGCTATTTTTAATATAACTTTTTATTAAATTTAATATTATTTAATTATTTGACCCAAAAAATGTGCCCCACTAATATTGAAAGTCCAGATCCACCCTTGGCCGTAAATATAATAATCTCAAAAAGACCAGAAACTCTCTCAAGGAATTCTTTTAGGTGAGGACGGCAGCGTACATAGACAATGTACTCCTCAGATTTAAAATTCACAGTGAAAGTAAAGTCTACTCCCTCCGGTCACATATATAAGCAAAAAAGTACTTTTTAGATTCATTCAATACTTAATGTATTTGGACTATATATAGACCAAATACATTATGTATTCAATGAACCTAAAAAGTACTTTTTTGCTTATATATGTGACCGGAGGGAGTACATCCTAAGGGAAGAGTGCACCAAAGTTCCTGCAGAGAGAAAATTACCAAAAACAAAGCATAAAAATGAGCAGTTCAACCAAAGGTTGTCCGAGAGAAAAGGAAAATATGAATGCGTTAAACTGAAATAAATTACTCCCTCCGTCCCTTAATGTAACCCCCTTTGCATTTTTCACATTTCTTAAGAAAAGTTGTCAGTGTAATTAATGTGTCTGTTTTGTGTATTAATATTACCAAATTGTCATTTGTTTGTATGTGTATTAAATTTGACTATTCATATTCCAAGATAAGTTAGTAGTATTAATTAGGGGTATGTTTAGGAAAAAAGTAATAAATACATCTAGTAATTTGAAAAGGGGGTTACATTTAGGAACAAAAGTAAAATCAAATGGGTGGTTACATACTATAGAAGATACAAACAGAAAGAATAGAAAAATCCATTTACCACTTAAAAAAAAATAAAACATGTTTACAGCTAGCAAGCATTTTCAAATAGTTGGATAGCTTCAGATACAAGTTCACTTTAATTAAATGGAGACCAGTCCTATGCAGAAAGGTTGTTTTCAGGTTTTGCATTACTAGAAGTCTAGAACTCACAACCAAAAAGTTACAAGGCAGCTTCTTTATGATTATACCATTGTGAGTTGAAATTAAAGCATCTAATTAGCAACTTAAAATTGGAATATGACTTTCTTACCATCCAAGTCCAGGACAAGAGTGATAGGAGGGCAGCTCCGAGTCCATGACTTGTAACAAAAAACACTAAGCAAACTTCAGAACCATTTTATCGCAAATTTACATGATCACTATCACTATTTCTAGATACTTGGATTAATTACAAGATCTTACTAATTAACGTCAAACATTCATAGCCACAACTCGGCCCAAATTGTCTCAATGCAGAAAACAAAGTCGCTTAGAAGCAAATTTTTTAGAAGAGTAAAACTCAATCAGTATAAGATTATTCTGATTTCTTATCCTTAACTTCTCCCTTCTTAAATGCCTTAGATATATCATCAATAGGAATCAAAGGTAAATACCCAACAAAACTATAACCCTTTCCAGCCATGTCCTTGATTGCATGGTTGTATTTCTCAGACCAGTGAGCAGCAGTGGGAATTGTCATCTCTGCTGCTGCATGGAATGGTGGAAATTTGTTGAGTCCAGTCCACAGCTTCACTGAATTGATTAGTAGCAAATTCTTGGTCTCTGTAGCAACATAATTTACAGCTGCTCTTGGTCCTCCAGATCGACCCACACTCGCAACTTTCCCTGCCTCATGTGTTACTTTCTGAATCTAGAATTTTGTTTTGTCGGTAAGCTGCTTAGCAATATGAGTAGCATGCTCACTGAACTTGTCGGTTACTTCATCCACCTACTCAAATCATATGCTAGTCAGTTAATTCAACCACAGCTTAATAAATTAATGAGTCATTCACTAATTCATTCAAATATTATCACAGACTAGTATGTTTGAATACTTGCTTTTGTTTTAATCTGAAATTGATTTTACCTTTAATTAAAAAAAAATAAGTTAAAAAGATACAGTCAGTTTTAAATCAAAGTTACTTTTATTAGGTTAAGAACAACCAAGGACATTAAAACTATACACTTTAAAACTTCATCAAAATCAAGGTGTTAATTTGACACCGTGATTTTATCAAACTCACCTTGATTTCAAACATGATCATGATGTTAGTTACAAAAAAACAGTACGAATATTATACAAAGCTTTCTCCCAATTTTGCTTTATCAGTCCAAATTAGATCCATGGTAAAAACCAGGAAGGTTTACGAAAACATACAAATAAAGCACGGATTCAATCTAAATTATTAATCTGAAAGCAAAGGGAGAGAAAATCACCTTGTTGTCAACAAAAACAAGGACATCATCAGGGACGTCCTTGAATTTGTTGTAGACAGGACCAACAACAGCGGTTACGGTTCCCTCCACTGTTTCAACAACGGATCGCAAAGGTCCCGAGTTCTTCTTAGCGAATTCATACAGATATGAGACAAACAAATAAGTATGAATAGCAGCGATCTTCAAAAACCCTAGGCGCTTTAGTTCTTTGTTCGTGTTTTCAACCTTAAGAAATTACAAACTTCAACTCTATTAAACAACAAAAAATCGCAGAAACAAACAAGATTAAGAAAAGCTAAAAATATAACTATGCTAACAACCTCGTTGGTGGCCATTGATTAGTCTGTTTGTGATGGAACTTGTTTTGTAATAGGTAAAATTCAATTATGTTTTATATGAAACAGCAATAACTTGGACAATCATACAATATAATCAAGCAAAGTAAGTATTATGGCAAGTTTGCCATTTGTGTTCTAACAGAATATTTACTATTTTAAAATTTGCTATTAATAGTAAGATTTCCTTAATTATTTTTAACTTAATTTTAAATTTTTGTAATCAGAACTGTTAGTATTGGAGGGTAAAAACGTGTGTTTTCAATGTGAAGCCACTCTAACGGCAAAGTGAAAATTCCAATGATCTGATGTTGACCCAACTATTCCCCTTCACTGAGCAGATTCAAATGTTTTTCTTCAATTCACTTCTTCATCTTCTTTAATTTTCGTACCCCATTCAAGTCACCGATTCACATCTCTAGGTACCCAATTCCTTCCTCCATTCTCTTATTTATTTACAAATTTCTACTCCCATTTCAGCATTCTTCCTGTGTCGATTGATGCATACGAAAATCTTCACCTTCTTCATTTTTGCAGAAATCGCCACAAGATCCATACAAGGTAGGTTTTAGAAACTACTTCAATTTCACTTCGTTTACACATCTTTAATTCATAAGAGCAATGATAGGCACAACCTCTCTTGCACTTTCGGATGGCTACTCTCTCATATATACAGTCACGTCACTCATATTTTATTCTCTTAAACCTGCAACCGGTAGAACAAGTTAAGGAAATTACTAGCTTTTTATTTTTTTTTTAATTAGCTTTTTTCTAAAAAATAACTCTCAAAACTCTGACACCCTGATCCAACCTGTTGCTGCAAAAAGAAGAAGGGCCGAAGAAGATCCATAACAACATAAAGAAGAGAAAATTGCTTTTTTGACATAGTGCCCGTTTGGTTCAGCTTTGAATATAATTGATTCTGAGAGAATTGATTCTGATAGAATTGATTCTGACAGAATTGATTCTGAGAGAATTGATTTATGTTTGGATACAATTATGTAGAATTGATTAAACAAAATGATTTATGTTTGGATGCAATTATGTAGAATTGCTTTTGAATGTATAATTACTAAAATAGACATAGCTAAAGGAGAATTGATAAAGAATGAGAATTGATAAAGGGCAATAAAGTAAAATAACATGTTGTAATAATAAAATATACAAACCTATACACGTTCAAGGAGAATTGATTCTAGAAAAGCTAGAAGCTAGGATTTGTAGCTTCATGGAGAATTGTTTTTGGAGGATAAAAGCAATTCTAAAAAGCTGAACCAAACACGTTGTTTTTGGCTAGAATTGCTTTTGGCACTGTAGAGAATTGATTTTGGGCTAGAATTGCTTCTCAGAAGCCAAACCAAACAGGCCCATAGAATATTTCCAATTGACACAAGTAAATGACCTTAATGCCCCTGGCGGTAGTTAACTACCGCTGGGACTCAGCGGTTGTTAACTACCGCTGTGTTCGTGATATATTCCAGACAGCAGACATATTCCACACACTCCCTCCATCATCACTCAGTTCTCTCAAAGTTTCACTCTCCCTCTAGAAAAACTCTACCAAATCATCCAAAATTTCTCCCAATAAATCACAAGTAAGTTATCACTTATGCTATTGTCATACATTTTAGTTAGTATATGTGTTTATATGTTTATAATTTTAGTTGTTGTTTAATTATTAAATTTTGAATATTTGTTTTTAATATAGTTATGGTTGTAGATCTGAAATGCTATTAACATATATTATGAATATCTGTTATAATGAACTTATATTGCTTAAATGTGTAATTTTTTTCGAATTTTATAAATTTTTTAGGGTTTGAATATTTGTTTTTAATATAGTTATGTTGTAGATCTGAAATGCTATTGACAAATATTATGAATACCTATTATAATAAAGTTATATTGATTGGATATATAATTTATTTTCGAATTTAATAAAATTTTTAGGGTTTGTTTAGGATTTTTAGGGTTTATGTCAAATTTTCACTACAAGTGTTTGAATGAGTTTTTCATTGATTATTTTTAATTTCTATGTGTGTAGATTTGAAACAATGGTCGGATGGATCGACGTTCATGCAACATTCAACGGCAGAGAACCTCAGAGGTTGAAGGTTCAGTGCCTTGATGTAACGTTAAGAGATCTCAAGGATCAACTGAATGAATTCAACCAAGGAGTCAATCTCATAGACACAAGGAGGTGCAAAACGTTCGGTATAAACGTCCAACGCTCGACGAGGGGAGGGTATCATTCACTTGGGTGGAGTTAAAGAAGGACGAAAACGTGACGACCATGTTTTGGGAGCACACCAAGTTCCAGTGGATCGATATGCAGGTGACGTTGCTGAGATCAACTGAAGATATCATCAACAGCTTGATTCTTCCAGAAGATCGTCATTAGTTAGGGTAAGGTGCATTCCAACTACAACAATGGTCTTACTCTGAAATGGGGTAATTCAAACTTGCAAAACGGCGAGGATTCAAGCATTTCGCTCGGTGTTCATGTTTTTCGTTTGAAAAGATTAAATTCTTGTCAGACTGGTTTAGATGAAGGTATTAAGTGTCAAGGAATGGACCTCATTTCGGTGGCACTTGAATACCTTCATCTAGATCAAGTCTAACAAGAATTTATTCTTTTCAAAGGAAAGCATGAACACCGAGCGAAATGCTTGAGTCCTCACCGTTTTGCAAGTTTGAATTTACTTCATTTCAGAGGTAAGACAATTGTTGGAGTTGGAATGCATATTCCAACTGCAACAATTGTCTTCCTCTGAATGGGGTAATTCAAACTCGTTAAACGGAAGGACTCCAACATCCGACCGGCATTCCCATTGTTCCTTTCAAAAGATTAAATTCTTGTTAGGCTGGTTTAAATGAAGGTATTGAACTGTCAATGACTGGACCTCATTCTTTTGACACTTCAATACCATCATTTAAACCAAACCTAACAACAATTTAATCTTTTGAATGGAACTTTGGGAATGTCGGTCGGACGTTGGAGTCCTGCTGCTTAGCGAGTTTGAATTTACCCCATTCAGGGGTAAGATAATTGTTGTAGTTTGAAGGTGCAACCCAAATGTAACATAATGTAATGCAATGTACCTTTTTATTTGAATTTATTCAATACGCAATTTGAATTCGAATTCACGCTGTCGCAATTTTAATTAATCGAATTCACGTTAGAATATAATGTAATGCAATGTACCTTTTTATTTGAATTTATTCAATACGCAATTTGAATTTGAATTCACGCTGTCGCAATTTTAATTAATCGAATTCACGTTAGATTTCTTTAATACACATTTTTTATTTGAATTTTTGTATTTCATATAAATAAATGGAAATAAAAACTAAAATAAAGGAACACAAGTAATATATATAAAATCACATTTTATTAATGTAATAATACATTTACAATGGGGTAAAACTAAATCTGCTTCGTCGTAACAATAACATTAAAAATAACATCTTCATCGTACATTTATTCCTTAATATGTGGAGTCATCTTCGTCGTACATTTATTGACTGAGGATGAGCCTGAAAAATACCATACTCAATTTATTGACTGAGGATGAGCCTGAAAAATATCAGACTCACTTTAGTGAGTACATTAAGAAAGGAATCGAGGCAGATGGCCTTGAGGAGCTTTACAAGAAGGTTCATGCTGCAATTCGTGTTGTTCCTCACTTGAATATATAACCAATGAACAAGTTCTGGTTGAGTTTCTTTGAGTGCTGGACTATGACAAATAAACATTTTGTAGAAGAAAGAGTAAAGAAGTAAAGAGGAAATGAGAGCAAGGAGGAGAGAATGTGAGGAAATGTGAGAATGTGAGGGGTTTTATAGGGGAAAAATGTAGAAAAAATAGGTTGAATGAATGATGGAAAAAGAGGTTGAATGATGGAAAAAGAGTTTGAATGTAGAAAAAATGGGTTGAATGTTGAAAAAAAAAATAGGTTGAATGTGGAAAATATGTGTTAAATGAAGGAAGAAAAAGAGGTTGAATGGTGAAAACGTGGGTGCATCCTAGAACGCATGTAGCGGCAGTTAACTGCCGCTGGAAAGCCTCCAACGGTTGTTAACTGCCGCTAGAAGCCTCCAGCGGTTGTTAACTGTCGGCGCTTTAACCAGCGGCAGTTAACTGTTGTTGGGGGTAAAATGGTCATTTACTTGTGTCAATAGGAAGTATTCTATGTCAGAAAAGCAATTTTCAACTTTTTTTTCTATAATACAAATGTTAATTGAAGAAATTTTCAATTGACAAACAATATAAGAGAGGTTTAAAACCGCGCAAATTAGAAAGTTTGTAAACCTCCGCTATCCAGCCAAAAATCACGTATACCACTCGTGGAATCGCCGAAATCTAAAACCTTTGAAAAATCTCACAAAATGGACCTGATTTTTATATTTTTTATTTTTTTATGTGGGACACTACACTTTACTGGGATTTGGATGTGCCGAAAATAAAAAAAACGTCACAAAATTGTTTAAAATTTTACAAAATTGACTTATAATTATTAATTTTTAAATTTTTTCGGATGGACCGTGGCCCACCCCAAGCCTATGAAGGGCTCCGCCTCTAAATGACATAGGACAAAAATACATTTGACCTTAAAAATTGTATGTGAATAATAATTATCAACATATACTTTAGTTATAGTACACTGTTTTTGAAGTTTTTTTTTCAATGTCAAGTGTTTTGGTTGTAACAAGTCTATTGTAACGAAATCATTTAATAAAATGTGTCATGTCTTTAATCGTCATTGTTGAAAAAGACTTTTAGTATGTGTTTGGCAACACGTTTGCAGTAGCCAAATATGCGTTTGCTTTTTCAAACGCCAGTTTCCAGATTTTTATCTTGTTTGGGTGAATGAAAAGTGCTTCCACAAAACTCAGTTTTGACCTCAAAACGCCAGTACAACTGAAGCTGGTATTCCTAGCTTTTGCTTTTGTGAAACTCAGTTTTGATTTCAATGACATGTATAGTTACCAATATACCCATGTTTTCTTCTCCAATTTCCTACTAATAAACATCTTTCTTCTTCTTCTTCCTTAAAAATAACATCTTTGTTCTTCTTTATTTTTGCGAATCTATCCTAATTCTATCATATTTGCAGATGAAACAGAGAGAAGAGGGCAAAAAAAAATAACATAACTTAAAATAAAGAAAAGGAACGTAAGGGTTAGATCTGGAGGGTTAGATTTGCAAATAATTATGATTTTAGATAACTTCAAATAATTAGATAACTTCAAATAATTATTTTAAGTAAGAATGAAATATTTAGCTTTAATTAAAAGGATAATTTAGTCATTACACATTCAAAATCAATTTTGATTCAAGATATCCAAACAACATCAACTCATAAGAATCACTTCTATTAAAGTGTATCCAAACATAATCAATTCACATTCAACTCACTTTTTACCAAAATCAATTCTCTCAAACTCAATTTTATCAAAATCAATTCTCTCCACCGTCGAACCAAACACAAGAAAATTTACTATAATTCAGTTAAAGTACAATTACGAAGGTTTCGTCCACAAAATTTTGGCAATTTTGAAAAGGAAAATCATATCATACCCCAAGTTACTCGGTTCAGATATCTTGGGTCCATAGTATAAAATGACGGAGAAATAGAAGCTGATGTACATCATCGTATTCAAGCCGGGTGGTTGAAATGGAGAAGAGCCTCGGGTGTTTTGTGCGATAAGAAAGTACCACTTAAGCTGAAAGGACAGTTCTATCGGACAGCAGTCAAACCGGCAATGTTGTATGGTACGGAGTGTTGGGCGGTCAAGAGCCAACACGAGAGTAAAGTAAGCGTAGCGGAGATGAGGATGTTGCGTTGGATGAGTGGTAAGACTAGACAGGATAGGATTAGGAATGACATCATTAGAGAGAGAGTGGGGGTAGCACCTATAGTAGAAAAGTTGGTAGAAAATAGGCTTAGATGGTTTGGACATGTAGAGAGAAGACATGTATATGCCGTTGTAAGAAGAGTAGATCAAATGGAGGAGAGTCAGATTAAAAGGGGTAGAGGAAGACCTAAGAAAACCATTAGAGAAACCATTCGAGAAACCATTCGAAAAGATTTAGAGGTCAATGAGTTGGACCCAAATATGGTTTATGATAGAACGTTATGGCGTCATTTGTCCATGTAGCCGACCCCACCTAGTGGGATAAGGCTTGGTGGTTGTTGTTGTTGTTGTTGTTGTTGTTGTTCAAAAGGAAAAAAAATACACTCATTGCTTTTAAAAAATGAGGTGTTACACAATGTTTCACCCCAAATTGATCAGAGAGAAGTAAGAGAAGATTAAAATGCAGCGGAGTCTTGATAGGTAGGTAGCTGCAACAGTCAGTGTTGGTCATAGGTGATCAAGGGTGGTTGGAATGGTGGTCTACATTGGTAACAGTAGTCATCGACGGACAGGTGGTTACAACTATCAAAGTGGAAGTTGCAGTGGTGGTTGAAAGGAACTGGAGCAGTGGTCAAAGTAGTTGTTATAGACTGTCAAAGTAGTGATTATGGTGGTGGTTACAAATGCTAATCGACAAACAGGTAGCCACAAATGTTAGAGGTGGGTTCTCAATGGTGGTAGATGATTATCACATTGGTGATCAAATGTGATAGAAGGGGGTGGTTGGCAGTGATCGAAGTGGTGGTGAACAATGGTCATAATGATGGTCGTGACGATAGAGGTGGTTGGAGTGGTAGTTAACTGTGATCAATGGTGGTCAATTATTATTGTCTTACTGGGGTCGGTGGGTGTTGGCTACCATTAGTAATAAGGCTACCATCAGTGATGGCCCATCACTGATGGGGTGAAAACAAAATATACTTGAGAGTTGCTTTTTTGACAAAGAATACTTCAACGTTAAGTGCCAGCGGTTGTTAACTACCGCCGAAGCTGAATGTAGCGGTTGTTAACTGCCGCTACGTGGTTGCCCATTTTCAAGAAGCACATTTCCATTTTCCTGAAGGTTTCCTAACCAATTTTCATTTTCATATTCATTTTCATCTAAAAAATTTATCAAATAACCAATTGAAAATTCTTCTAAAATTTTCATGTAATAATACTTAAACATATTCATCCTTTATTTAACAGGAACATGGTAAAATTAAAATGCAAGAAATAATATAAAACGAACGTACGTATATGTCATAAAAATAGGAAAATGTACGGAACATGTCATAATAATACATCATGATCATCATACTAAAAAAAATACATAAAAAAATCCTAATACTAATCAGCCCTGCCTAGCCTGCCTCTGCTGCCCCCTGCGCCGCCTGGATATCTGATAAGTAAGGACAGGATCAATAGCACTAACTATCCGCATGACCTCCTGGACAACCTCCTCTTTGGTCATCTCGCCATGCCTGGCCGCAATATGAGTCATCCCGAGTAAGTGCACAACATCTGAAATGGGTGGACGTCTCTGCGATCACCATAGGTAGAAAACCTGACGTCATCCACCTCCAAGCGATCCAGGACTACGCGGTAATGGTGCACACTCGTATGGCCTTTGGCAGTGAGCCATCTCGAAGCACATGGTGTCCACGGGTCCCACTCTGGGTTACGCTTCCTTGGGTAAGGACCTGGCAAATGCTCCATAATCCATCCCTCCAACAAAATAAATAATACACAAAAATAATTATTCGAGTTAAATATTCAATAAATATTCAATAAAGTAGTTAATACACAAAATAATAGTCTAACATGCTAATAAAATTTATAAAATAAATTCATAAAGAAATTAAGATAAATATTACCATCAAAAGAGTCGCAGAGCCAGCCATCGTTCTGTTATTCAAGATAACAGAATCATCTAGATAATCATAGAGGTAGGCTAAGGTCATCCCTCCTCATGACCACTTCCCAATCGCCCCAAGTCTGCCATGCAATCAAGATATATCAAGTCGATGTGTCTGTTCGTTTTGTTAGTGAACAGCGCACAACCGACGAGATATAGAAGGAAACTCCTCACACAGCACGCCCTCCTCCTGGCTCTCTCCTGCATCTCCTCCCTCGACAGTGGACGCTCAAGCCGTCTAGCCTCAGTCAGGTGCTCCTCATAAACCCGCTTCAGTGCGGGATAACTGATATGACCAGGAGATTCATCCCTAACCTGATCTCTGGCATCAGCATCTGACATGCCCAACAGCCTGGTCATCATATCAATCGATCGGTCCTGATCCATCGACTCATCGTGCTCCAACATGCGGCCGTAAATAGGAATGTGCAGAAGATTATGCACATCGTCCAGAGTGATCGTCATCTCCCCCATAGGTAGATGAAAATTACTCGTCTCCGTGTGCCACCTCTCGCACAGAGCACATATCATCGCATGGGTCACAGTCGAATATCCAACGTGTATCAAACCATGGAGGCCAGACCCCTCCACATGCTCCCAAAACCATCTCAAAACCTCCTCCGGTTTATCAAGCTCCTTCAACCTTTTCCCTGCGTTTACGCACTTATAACCCGCTTGATCATGCCACATCTGAAATTCAAATTAAATAAGACATTGTCACTATTTTAAATGATTCAAACACTTACGCTACATTATAATTAATAAATTAAATCACTTACGCTACATTATATTTAATAAATAAAACACTTACGCTACATTATTTTAAATAACTAAAACACTTACGCTACGTTATATTAATTAATTAAACAACTTACGCTACATTATATTAATTAATTAAACAACTTACGCTACATTATATTAATTAATTAAACAACTTACGATACCTAATTTTAATTAATTAAATCACTTACGCTACTTTATTTTAATTAATCAAACAACTTATGCTACCTAATATAATTAATTAAAACATTTAAAGAATTTTAAACAATTTAAACACTTACATTATTGTGGTTCACCCAAAGAGGGTTCGCCACGTGCCTCGCGTAGTCGGACAACAATGACGTGGTCTGAGATCCTCCAGGAAAGGAAGTCTCTCCAGCAGGATAGGGCGGTATCCGCCGAACACGACCACCTCGTCGTGGCTGACGCTCACGCTCAGGCTCACCCTCGGGAATAACATTATGTGCCTCCATATAATCTGCCACAACATCCTCTGGCACTCCCTCATCATCTCCCATCTCCTCATCCTGTGCCTCGTCCTGCGGCGGCGGCTGAAAATACATCCTCTCCTCCTCCATCCGATCATAGCCAACAAAACCATCATCCGCATACCCAGCATAATCATGCGCTGGTGTCGGATCAACCACCTGGGAGGAGTCATCCACATGTGCCTGTGAGCCCTCTCCATGTATCATCGGGTCCCTGCGCCTCCGAGTCTTAGGGACATACGGGTCTTCAGCCCTCTTTTCTCTCCGAGCACTAGCGGTACTCGCCTCTTTACCTCTCCGCATCCTATCCTCTCTAATAACCCGTTGCTGCTCATTAGTATCCCTAGCCATATCTGTACAAAACAAATTTTAAAAAACATAAATAAGTTCACAATGTATTTAAGAATACAATGTATCTAAGCATTTACTTAAGGCATTGAACATAGGCGAACATAGGCATTCATACAATGTATTTAAAACTTTTAAGGCATTGAACATAGCAAGTAACATGTAACATATCAATAAATTTTTTTTTGAATAATGTAACATATCAAAAATGAAACTTAGGCATTCATAAAATTTAATATAACACATTCATCAAACTTTATATAACATACCACATTATGTCATACTTAAACTTGCAAAAAAATGTCAAAATCCAAGCTTATAATAATTACAGCATATATACATTATAAAATTAAACATATTTGAAAAAAAAAATACACAAAAAAACAAGATTTCCTTACTTATGCATTTTATCAAACACCTTATGTGCATTCTAAATTAGGAGCATAAGTAGTGTTACTTGAACATCTAAAGGGCTACATTGTCTCTAAACAACAATTACAACATAAACAATCCATCAAACAGTCTAACTCATGCATAATTTTCAATTTTCTAACCTAACCTAAAACTACCTAAAATTAACATTTTGTTCAAAATTATCAAAACTAACACCCTAAACAAACTACATTACATGTAAATAAGAAGAAGAGAACTTACTTGTAATCTAATTGAAGAAATTGGGCTCAAATTCGTGCAATTGAAGTTTGGAGAAATTTGGAAGAGAGTTTGATAGTGCTTGTGTTTCTGGAAAATGAAGAAATGAGGGTTCTGGTGTTGTTTAATCGCAGAACACAGCGGTTGTTAACAACCGCTGGCACTCAGTGGTAGTTAACAACCGGCGTATTTACCAGCGGTAGTTAACTACTGTCAGGGGCATTAAGGTCATTTCCATGTGTCAATTGGGAGTATTCTATGTCAAAAAAGCAATCCTCAATATACTTTGTGGTTTTAGGATCTAACTGAAAATTGTTTTCATAAAAATCAAATTCAACTTTATTTTACTTAGTTACTAATTAAAGTATAACTTGTCAACAAATTAATCGTCATCTCTCTTCTAATCAAGCATCAAGCGATCCAAAAAACAAATTTCTAAAAATAAAATCATGACCTCCTAAAATTAATATATTAATATATTTTTAATAGAAACAGAGTTTTCCTCAAAAAAAAAAATACAGAGTTATACAACCAAGTCATCAGATTGCTTCAATCATGATGTTCAATCAATGATCTACTAATTCGAACAATTACCCGGCTAAAAGGTACTCCCTCCGGTCTTATTTATAAGAGACAATTTACTTTTTAGATACATTAAATAATTTATGTATTTGGTTTAGGTTCTTGACTAGATACATACATTATTCAAAGTGTCTAAAAAGTCAACTTTCTCGTATAAATAAGACAGGAGGGAGTAACGTCAGCCATTTCGAGGCAACAAATTCTTTAATGGCTAAAAATGGAATCGGTTAATGCAATTAATAATTAAGACGAGTGGTATACCTTGCTCTTAGAATTCGAATAGAGAAAAGAATGATACACCTTACAAACATCACATAATTTCTATATCCATCAATAAAACTACAGCTCCAATGACTTAATTTGAAATAACCAAGAACCCTTGCTTCCATAGAAATTCGGAACTGCTACGAAGATAAAATAAAAAACAAAAGAAACGAGATATTAATATTTTTGACAACTGGCACCAAATATATATTCACAGCCTATTTTGAGCATTCACAATGGTAATTCTCTAACAAGGACTCCTTAAATGGACCCCACGTGACATATCATTTATTTATAATTTTTTTAATAAAAGTACCTATTAAGATAAGAACTCAATGACTCCAATGACAATACACTAATAAAGACTTCAATGAAAAGTACTTAAATATGTTTTACTATCTTTACATATTAAACAAAAATAATTTATTTATTACTCATTTTTACAAGTGGGACCAAGTAGTACACATTTTATTACTCTTTTATGCAAGTGGGACCAAGTAATACACATTTTATTACTTTTTTAAACGTGAGACCCGTTAGTTACCCAGGAGAGAGAGAGTCCTTATATAGTTGCCCGTTCCGGAGACTCATTTTTTCTTCCTCCAATGGAGGGTCTTTAACGGAGAGTGGTCCTTGTTAAGTAAGGACCCCACTGGAAATGCTCTTAGGATTCTTAGCTCTATTGACAAGCAAAGTGCCATCAGCATGCTAAATAAGATAAACTTTTTTGGATGCAACAAATAGAATAGTCTTTATGACAAAATCTGGAAAATAACTCTCCTCCCTTTCTTTTCCAGTTTGGAAGACGAGTTCCAAGTGAAAAAGAACAGGCGGGTAATGGCGATCATTAGCAAGGCACATACCAAATTGCAAGCACTGTATGAGCAACTAAATCAAAGGAATAAAAATTCCAAAAAATAAATAAATAAAAGAAATAAAATGCATTCATAAAATAGGACTTGTTTGATAATACAAGGAATACAGTGTGACAAGCAACGCTCTAGCTCATAAGACAAGGCAAAACAGAAAGCAACCTTGGCTCCTAATTATAAACCACAACATTGATACACACACATAAATAATAACTTGTCTTCTTTGCTTTCCCCCATTGCAGCTCACTTCAACATCACAGAATCTAAATTCCAGTAGAATTCACTTATGGCCCTACAGCTCCTATGTTTGACGAAATACTGTGGAGCTAGTTACACATAAACATTGTTGTTCTGTTTCACTCGAGCCAGCATTGTTAAGATTCTGCAGGAGGGCTTTGTATGCAGCAAAACCATTTTTTCTGGAAACCAAGTAAAGTCACTCGTGAGAAAAAGTATTAAGAATTATTACATCTAAGTTTGACAATCAAAACACTACTGAATAAAAAAACACAAATCTATGTTATCTCTTCAGACTTCATAACATACTATATTCCAACAGTCAACAAATTATCAGTGCTAGATCAGTGACTAATGCCAGACATATCCAGGTGCAATCAAATAAAACAGAAGATAAATACTTTAGCTTTTAATCTTATCCACAGTTTAATATATGGAATACATATACTTTAATTTTGAACGCAAGAGTGGAAGAGATGTCATTCAAACTCAGATCTTGGATTTGATTGGCCAGAACTTCTTACTCATCTTTTTTTTTTTTTTATTATTAGTCTAGCATCTCGTCAACATACACAATAAAATAGATTGTCATCCTATTGTTTCTCAACTCATTCAAAAAGACATGCATGTGCACACACACAATCAGCATTTTTGCATGCTTAGATTGTCATTCTATTATCTCATGTTTACTTTTAGACTTATCAGTTCAAAAAAACATATCACACACATGATCAGTATTTTCGGAAGCTTAAAACTAGCCTCTTCAGATGAGGGGAAATATCTCATCTTTAGTTTAATAGGACCATTTGGAAATGTTTATCTAAAGCTTATTTGAACTTCTCTCAAGACATAATGGCTTACGTTACTGTCTGGACATTAGATGTCCAGAAGTGATTTCCAACTTATGGACAATAAGCTTTCCTCAATAAACTATGGAAGTTTTTCCGAACGCATCTTATCTAACAAACAGCAGTGCGTCAGTTTTATGTATGTATAAACTAAATAGGATCTTACACTCGGAGGTTTGGCAGGATCTAATGCAGGTTTGCTATGAGGTTCAGTGGCAGTCTTTCCTGGTGACTCGGGATTTCCACCTGTCTTTTTCTCATTCCTTGCCTTATTAAAAATCACTGTGAACCCCTCAGCTGAGGCTGGATCATTGACATCCCATTCACCGAATTTGGGCAGTGGCCGACCGTTATCCTGTAAGATAATCACATTAGCCTATGTAAAATAAAAATTCAACTTTTAAAAATTAATTACTATGCTTATGAACTTGGTAATAATAAACTTCAGAAGTCATTAAATTAGAAAGGAAACCCAATGATGGAATAGATTCTCTACTTACTACAAAAGTTTGATAAATACATGCATCAAAATATAATGCCGCGTGCTAGATGTCATTAAGAAGAGAAGAATGAAGACCAAACATAACACTGTAAAATGGTGTGTTTTGATTAAAACCAATATTTGGTGTTAAAATAGAACCCAAAATCCCTATGACCATAGAAATATTTCTTTAGATTCTTCTGGGTCTCTTTGTGTAAATGCCCTTCTACATTTTTATTGACTCTCCAACAAGTAACTTGTTTCCAATTGCCAACCCTTTTGTTTATTCAAAATTCATGAATCATGACTCCCTCAAATGTCAAGCCATTCCTCTGTTTCACAGAAATATAACTACTTCATTTTATCAATGATAATATGCTAAATATAACTGGGATAGAGTTAAAAATATGAGGATTAGTTGTTGATGCTGTCACCCACCCCTACTAGAGTATGAGCATTCACATTAGCTTCCCTCCTAGCAAAGTCAAAAGCCGAGTTTTTACAAATAGAAAAGCACAAAACTCAATAGCATCCACCTACAGGAAGTTAATATCATCAGCAAGCTGTTTTGGCCCGCTGCAAATATCACCTTATCCAGCTCAAGCTCCATGATCCAAAAAATTACATGTTGTAGAACCACGACCTCCCCTACATGACTCAGTAATTATGGACTACCCATAATGGTTTCACCATTAAGAACCTGCCAGGGTCATCTCCTAAACACGCGGCAATCCCAACCTTGTCAATGTCACAAGGAAAAGCAACATCTATATTACACAACATAGTCATTGGAAGGATTGGTCCATTTATCTTGGTTCCAGTCAGTATTAGGAGAAACAGTGTCCTCCTCTCGGCCCAGCTCCATTCATGAAGCGCTTGTCTACCATGGTCTACCACCGCACCAGGCAGCTCTTCCACACCTTCCCATGCTCAGTGGTTTCTACTAATCCTCCAATATTCCTTCTACTGTAGGAGACTTCAAAATATGAGAAAGGCCAGCTCACTAACACTATCCCTAGGCCAGGTCAAGTCATTACTTGGAGTTTGGACTATGCTACTTCTTATAATTACTTGCAAACCATTTCCCGCACGTTCACAAAACATACAATGTTCTTCTCATATTTCTTTTTGCTTCTAGTTTTCCATACTGCAACTAATAGTCCTTCATTCCTAAATGGGTTAGACTCTCAGGTATCTAAGGGGAATGTTGGAGCAGTCCTTCTGGTTTGGGAAATGATTCAAATGAAACAACTTCCATACTATTTCAAATATTTAGGAAGAACAAACAGGATAACGCCCTATCGCGTTGTTTTTGATAGAACACTATGGAGCCGACCCACTTAGTGGGATAAGGCTTGGTTGTTGTATTTGGGTAGCTTTCGCTAGTTCATTTGCCTCTCTTTTATAGCTTAATTTTTTAAGTGTTCTTGTTCCGTTTACACGGACACTTACACTTATTTTCAAGTTACTCGCTCCCTCCCCCCTAGTCCCAGTTTCCCTATTGAATAAAATTGATATTTTGAAGAGAAAAAAAAGCTTGTTCAATTTGACTTGTTTAAGCAACAATAACTAATGTTCATACTCATATATAATAATTTACGAGGCAGGAACACGTCATTATGCAGCAATTTAGAAAAGGGCAAGATGAACTAGAACAGGACAATTTCTTCAAAAAAAAAAAAAAAAAACTAGAACAGGACAACAAAGAGTTCTGAAATTTCAAACCACAAAGAATAAAAAGATTCAACGAGAAATTATAGCATTTCTGATTCACAAGCACACATTATACTAATAATAGACTTCCCATCATGATTTATTAATTTCACAGGTGATTGAGAAACCTTATTTGAGCTTATCATACTGCATAATCACTTATATAAATATTTACAATAGCTTATAAAAATAACCACGAGCTATTTTCAGCTTATTTTACTAAGCTCCCAAGTATTCCGTCGTTTTTTTCTTGTTACGGAAATAACATTTACATAAGCTCTTAAACGATATGTGTTTATCGAAATTAAACTGTTTATCTAAACATTCCCTTGGAATCAAACAAATACACATGATCTACAAAATAAAGAAATCATAATAGCAGCTAAACTGCATACATAAACTAAGTTCCATTAACCATCCAATTCAATGAAAAATGAATTTCCCGATTCATAAGGATCAAATCACAACGCACAGAAGCTCTGTTAAGTTATAGGATTACAAATCAATTTAAAACTAAAAAAAAAAAACTTCACCACAAATAGTCACTAAAATAAAAGTAGCATAAAATCCCTAGTTTTTTCTTCAAATTTCAAACTTACCCAATTAAAAAAAAATGTTTTTTTTTTTTTTTTACATCAAAGCCTTGAAATTTAAATTCAAACAATCAAAGAGTAAGATCACAGTATAAAAATCCAGAAGGAAAAAATAAATCAAAATCTTAGCTCAAAAATGTTAAATTAACCACAAAAAAATTTAAAAAGAAAATATAAATCAGTGATTGTTGAATCACACATACAACATCACAATATAATTATCACAATCAAATAAAAAATAAATTACATAAATAAGTAAATAAATAAAATTGATTATGAAAAGTAAAAGACGTACCGACATGAATACGAGAGAGGAAAGAATTTTGTGATGAACAGAAAAGGAATGAGAAAAGTGCAATAAATAAAAAGGAATCGGAAAATTCTGAGAAAGAGAGAGAAAGTTAGAGAGAGAGAGAGAGAGTTATGAAGAAGAAGACTTTAGAGTGAGTAGCGCATAGGGAGTATGAAAAAATTGGGCCGAAGATTGGGCCTAACGGTGTTTTTTAGAACGGCGTTATGATTTCGACGGTGACAGTTAGATTTAGCGTCATCCGTGACGTGGAAGGGGAAAAGTAACGGGGTTGTGAGCTGGCTAACGGTTACGACGTGCGTGGTTGTATGTTTTTCTTTCTTCCGATGCTACAACTTGCTTCTACCCTCCTTTTTGATAGACAAGACCTCTCCCATAAACCAATCCTTATCGTTTTTATAAAGATTATCATTTAACTTAACAATTAGTGGAATTTATTTATAAGAAATTGATAAAAGAAATAATTGGTTTGCAAGTTTTGCAATTTTCTTGCAAAATGCGAGATTGAATTGTTTGCTTCAGAAGTTTAACGGTGATTGGAATATCCTTGAATTCTCTCTACTTATTTGTTTGAATTAATCGGTTAACTATTTGTTTATGACATGCCTTGATAAATGAGAGTTATGATATGACCCTATGACGTAACGATGTGAGTTCGAGTATTTATGCTCCGACAAAAGTTATACTTGCGACGTCTCCTAAAGATGAATCATAAGTCTAGTAATCATACTTATTGATTTCATTAAAAATATATTTAATTAAGAAAATAAGCAATTTACTACTGTTTTTGTTCGGGCACCCACATGACATACATGTCTTATACCTTAGCCTATTGATCTAGACAGACAATAGTTGAATAGCATAGAGATTGGAACATGTACAAATTAAATCAGGCAATAGAATCATAAACTGGATTAAAAAAATTATTAACTGAAACCAACAAATAAGAAGAGATTTATTGCAGAACCATAATCAAAAGAGGTTTAGTTACTCATAGTAACATACATCATTACAAAAAAAAAACATACCCTAAAAAGAACAAGAGGAGAATATAGATCATATGCATTGAAGCTTCGATGTTTGATCCTTGCTTTGTACTGTTAGGTTTCCGAATGAATAAAAGAGTGTGCAATAGTCTCTATTTATAGTGTATCATTACTCAGGGTTAAGAGAAGAAAACTAAGCTTTTTTTCACCAATCCAGCTTGGAAGACAAGCAAGCAACACTAAAAATCTTGTGTGCAAGGGCGCATGAGGTAGCTCTAGATGTTGTCTCATGTGCAGGACACATAGCCTATGCGCAGGGGCGCATTGGGCAGTAGCCTATGTGCGAATTTTGTAGTTTTCGTCCCTTTTTCAAGCATTCTTTCGTCTTGAAATGCATTGGAACTTGGGATGAATTTTCTCCATCTTGTATTGTCTTCAAAAACCTTTTACAAACCATTATTCTTCATTCTTCATATACTTGATTCTTCATGTGATGTCTTGTTTCGTCGATTTACATGATTTTTCACTAAAAAAACGTAAAATACTTGCGGCGTTGCATGATCGGTAATAAAAGTGAATTACAACGACTTGAATGAAAACAATATAAAATGTTACTCAAACCACTAACAATTCATCTAAATGACTCTTATTTGCCTTCAATTGCAAAGAAATAACTAAAATTATAGTCTAAAATAACATAAGTGACTCCTTCGTCATAAGTCTGATATATGACGCAACATTGTAGCTTCCTACATCACCATGTTGTGTCTTTTGGTCATTTTTCCTATGAGTTGTTAGCCATTCATTCTCCCTCTAACTACAATCTTTGGAGCCGGCTCATGTAAACTTAGTCCTTAGGACTTGCAAATAAGGGACCCAAGGTCGTACACTTGTATGACCCGTACTGAGATATCTTCAACGATGTATCTCTAGACTCCTTTCTAGCGCTACATCTTTTAATATCGTTAGCATGATTCTCAACGCTATATATTTGAACATCTTCACACGGCATGTCATGTAAACCAACGCTAGAATGCATAGAAGGTTCCTACAACACAAATAAACATCAAAAGGTTCTTAAAACGATAAAAGACTAATTAAACTAAATAAATACTAAATACACTTTGCATTAACTCAAGGATCAGATATAATGGGAAGAGAAAAAAAAAACTTTCCAAGTATTTTAGATTTAAATATGTTTGAATTTTATGTTTGATCATATAACATTTTCAACTAAGTTTGCTACCCATTATAATTTAATTTCATGTATAACCATTTAGTATATTTTTTAATCTTTAATGTTAGTTTATTGATCTATGTGATATGAATATATTGGATAATGTATGATGAGAGAGAATTTACAGATTTCACTACTACAAAATATAGATTTAACATCAAGGGGGTTTTAGTTTTCACATCAGCACAGAAAATATCTGAAGGGAAAGATACACACTGTGAGCTTTTACATCAGTTGACATGAGCACATGAAGGGAATTCCTAATAACATATAACATTTACATCTGTGCATAATTGAAATGAAGGGAAAAACACGCGGTGACATTTTCGCAATTTAAGTGAAAACTTTGGCTATCTTATTTTTACATCAGTGGATGAGAACTCCCTGAGGTGAAAACAAATTTTCACCTTTACCTTATCCTTTCCTATATCGTAAAAACAAAAACACAGCTCCTAACAAATCTCGTCTAACTACGATAGCAGCAAAGGTTTTCACGCTTCTTCGTTCCTCACTTTTTCAATTCTTCTTCTAAATTCCCAATCGTCCCTTCTTCGTTTTTCACCGTCCAATCACAATTCTCAATCGAACCAAACACAACGCCAAACCCTTCTTCGTTTTTCACTTATTCTTCGATCAATCAGAAGGGTGAAAACGCTAAACCCTTTTTCGTTTGTTACTCGTTTCTGATTTATTCACTCTTCAAACCTGTAAGTTTTCTAACACTCATTTTAGCTTCCCTTTGATTTTAACTTCTTTGTTGTTATTTTGGTTGAAATAATTTTAGGGTTTAGCTGATTGTGTTGTTTGATTTGTTGTTATTGTTGTTGAACTAATTTTAGGGTTTAGCTGATTGTGTTGTTTGATTTTTGAATTTGAGTTTATTGAACTAAATGTTAGGTTTTGGGGATTATTGATTTGTGTGATTTTTTTGTAGATTTCGTTTGATTTGATCTTGGTGGGTTTTAAGGTTTTGAAAGCTACGGCATTTTATACAGATATAATCTAATCAGGTACTTGTTCTTACTTGTTCTTCCTTTTTTTTTTTTTTTGTGATACAGTATCAGTTTGAATGGAATTAGTGTTTGGTTTGGAGTATTTTAGTCTTCAGGTTTAAGGTTGTTACCCTAGTATGTTTAGGGGTGGCGTTAAACTATGTTAATGACCACTATTTGTGTTGTTTTCTGCCAGTTGGTCTTATGTTACTAGCTATGCAAAGTTAAATCATTGTGTACAATATTTCCTTGAATATAATTGACACTCATTCCTTGAATCATTGTGTACAATATTTCCTCAATATAATTGACACTCATTCCTTGAATCATTGTGTACAATATTTCCTTACAAGTTACCACCATAGTCTCATTATGTGATTTGGTTGTTATAGTTGTTAGTATCGGAATTAGGATATAATGTCTATACTGTCTATAGAGTGAAAACTAACAAATGCTCAACAAAGACTGTGAAAACTATACTGATATAGTATTTGCGATAGTCCTTTTATCTATTTGAGGCTGACTAGTAAAGTTATACTGATATACATAAGGAAATTGTGATATTAAGTCTAAATCAAATCAAAGGGAAAATTTGAAGATTCATGGCCAAATTAGTTAAATTCTTGTACTTAGTTGAAGTGGTACACTGTCATGGGAAATTATTTTAGACTACAGATTTGACTCAAGAAATAATATGTAGCATTTCTATTTTTTATTGTAACAATTATTTTCAATATTAATATTATATGGCTATTAAGATATTAGTTATTAGCTTCTTATTTTGTAATTCTTGTTTTTTACATTTGAGTAAATAAGTGTGAATGGTAGCAATGTGAATAAAGTGCCCAAGATACCATCTATACTATAAGGATTGAGATATACTTGTCTCAAATTTTGTACTTTTTTTTTTTTTTGAGGGATCAAATTTTGTACTTGAAACTTGTCACTTTGAGCTTTTAAGACCACAACTAATTTTGGTCACCTCAGCACATGGGCAAAGGAGAGTCTTCCTCTTGCAGCATGAATACGACCACAACTAAAAAGTGTGTGTGCATGTTTAAGCATTTGAGCTGAGTTTTGTTGTAGGTCAAGTTGAAACTCATTTTTTGCAGGTCGCATGATTTGCAGTAACCAAGTGTTTTTTTTTTGTGTGTGTTGCGCTGAATCCTGTTTTTAAGTGCGTGGGTATAACCTATGTCAATCACTAGACAATTTGTTGCCCCATCTTTTTTTGAATACCTGCATACAACTTAATTCAAAACGTAACTTTGCACAGACACATTTCTTCAATTTCGACCCTTCAATGCTAGGACGCTCCCTCCATTGCTAAAAAGTCAATGTTGCTTATAATTGGCAACAGAGGGAGTACAATACAGGGATATAATTTTTCGTATTCCTTTGAACCCTGTTCTTTAATTCGATTAGGCTAAAGGCCGTAACTAATGGCCTTGAAAACAATGAAGTTAGACTTAGAACAATATATTGGCCTTTGTCTTTTAGTTTGATCCTATGCCATTGTTGAATGCTTACTTAAAGTCATGAGTCATGACCTCTAGAATGAACAGAAGCAGTTTTATAGTACACAACATTATATTTGAAAATGTATCTCTTTGCATGTTTTACAATGTTGACTCTAAGCCTTATGCCTATAAAATTAGCACCTAATCATTTAGAGATTGATGACATGGAGTTGACTCCAAAGGACCTAATCACTGAACTTAATTAGCTTTCTTAATATTGGATGAGCTGACATTGAACTTCATTTTGTTTCCCTGATCAGCTTGTGTCTATGACCTTGTAAAATAATTCATTTGAAATTATATCCGACTAGATGAACCTGATGTTACCGTTCAAAGATACACCATAGTGATTCTCTCTTTCAATGATTCTGTGTTTCTTTATTGTGATACCCCACAAACAGTTGCTGCTAAGCGTTGTCACAGTTAATTGTCCTTCATTCATGTTTTTTACTTGCCGCTAAGCATTGTCACAGTTAATTGTCTTTATGAATTATGAGGTTTTTGTCAATGAAGTTACTTGTTTGTATTTATTATCATGATTAGAAAACTAGAACCTTCTGTCTTATTTTATGGTCATTTTATGTCTTTTCAATTAAAGCATGGCAAACAAAACGGTACTATTGATAGCATATGGATTTATAAGATTCAAATTTAGGCTTAAACTTACAAGATTTGTCCGACTGAATTAATTAAGTGCGCAGTTTCTGTCTTTCATAAATAATTTAGATTTAGGCAGGTACACACATAAATAATAAAATGCATAGAAAGAAAAATTATCATATCAATAATAAAAAAAATATTTGTTCCCGGTAAACAAACAATTTTGAAATTTAAACAAACAATTTGTAAGAGATGCATATATATAGATCTTATAAAAAGTAGCTATATAGTTCTTTTAATTTAGCCCTAAATTTGGATAATTTTAATGATACACGGTCTATGAAACCATCTTGAATATGCTAAACAAACCTAAAGATTATTAATCCATTACAATGTTGAGTCCTTAATTTGAAACACTAAGATCTAGTAGGCTATATTAATTATGATAGTTTATTGTATGAACTATGGTGTCAAAATTATAGCTGCTACATTAGTTGAGTTAGTCTTCATGTGGCAGGCTTAGTTGAGTTAGTCCTCATGTACCAGGCTGAATAGAAACATAGGTATGTGTGGTGAGTAATCAGCCCCACTTTCAAATCCTACTAAGTTTATAAAATACTGTCATGATTGTTCCACTTTACCAGGTTCACCTGCAATTCATGTTGCCCAAATACTAGAACGAAAATATGAAACCAATTGGTGTAAGAAACTGATGGCTGATTTCACACAACAAATTATCAATGCATTGTTGGTCACATGTTTGTGATTTCTCTAATTTGGGTCGTATTTATGTTTATAATTTGTGTCGTATTTTGAAACACTTTTAAGATTAATTTTTGTATTTCAACTAATTATTTCAGCTTGTCCATATTTGCAGGGATCCTAACTTGCACTTTGTAGAATCTCCTACATTAGCTCCACCAGAAGTTTAAATTTAGCTGCACAACAACTGTAAGCTATCTTTCTTCAAACTCTTTTAGTCTTTATCCTACAATCATTCATCATTGGCATGATAAAATATATATGTGGATTGTAGCATTGCAAAACTGTGAGCAATGTTTGTTTTCACGTTTGGAGCCGTTAGAATTGATTCCAACTAAGAAGTGATTTTGAGGCTTAATAAATATAAGAAAATATCTTCTTTTGTGCGTTTCTGTTGGTAGTGCATGTATGTCTCTTAATAAATCATAGAAATATCTCATGAATGTGTTAAGTGCTTTGTGTTAGTGTCATGTATATCAGAAAGTGCTCTCTCTCTCTCACTCTCTCTCAACTGTGAGAGTTTGAGAAAAAAAAAAAAAAATGTATATCAGAAAGTGCTTTTGATGCTTTTTGTTATTATTGGTTGGTGTTAACTAGAGTACTAATTGCCGATAAATATGTGATATTTTTGTTTAACTAAGAACGGACTCATTATTGAACTTGCCGGGTGCTTATGTCTGATTTAGTTTGTAAACCAAATTATGCAGTTAAGATAACTTTTTCTATTTATTTTTTTATTTTTATTTTTTGCAGCTGAAAAATGTTAGTGAAGATATTGATGGCCGAGATGATATTGCCTGATGTTGCCGTGGCTATGCTTTTTAGCAGTATATAGAATGATGATTCTGCAATTGATTTTTTATTTTATTTTTAAAGGATTCTGCCTAAAGATGTTGTTATTTGGCTATATGTTGATATTGCCCTAATATAACTTATATGTACTATTTATTTTTATTACATGGAATATATGATTTGGGAAGTTTTGGTAAGCAATTTTATATTATAATAAGCAATTTTATATTATAAAAATTGTTTTTTTTTTAAAAAAAAAAAACGATTTCACATCAGTGGGTTAACAACTGATGGGAAATCCTTTTGTCTAATTTTAAAGTGCGCCCATTGCATCAGTGCAAGAGAGAACTGATGTAGAATGTTAGATTTTAC
The DNA here is from genome assembly GCF_051527215.1 of Medicago sativa. Classification (NCBI taxonomy): domain Eukaryota; kingdom Viridiplantae; phylum Streptophyta; class Magnoliopsida; order Fabales; family Fabaceae; genus Medicago; species Medicago sativa. The sequence continues at coordinate 59,697,640 of NC_140751.1, read as the reverse complement.
ATAAGTTCAAACCTGATGTGAAAGGATACGAACATACCACATCATATCACTTTACATCGGTTGCCAACTGATGTGAAAAATCATTTTCAACTGATGTGAAAAATCATTTCTGTAGTAGTGTTTGTAGGAATTGAACTCAAACGAAAATGCTTAGGCTAAAACAAAAACAAACAAAAAATGTTATGACTGCATGGACAAAAATATTGTTTAAACCAATATTTTATGTCATACATTATCATGTTAATTCTATAACAATAAACTAATTAATACTAAATTATTTAACATACATAATACTAAATTATTTTTTTAATTATCTTGTATAGATTCATTTTCATTTTTAGTTAACTTTATGTATATTTATTCGTAAATATGTAATATAATTCAATCTAAATAATGCTTATTTTTAACATGGAGAACATGGTGTAAATGCAATTGGTGAAATCATAACTATAATCAACACAATATTGCAAATATATTTTTCAAAATACTTCTTAGTATACAATAGTCAGGCCCGGCCTTGAGGGAGTGCAAGGTGCTCTACCAGGCCGGGCCTCCTTGAGGGAGTGCAAGGTGCTCTACCAGGCCGGGCCTCCAAATGTTACGGGCCTCAAACAAAAAATTATGTCTAATATTCACCCCCCATTTAAATAAAAAAATATATGTTACTTCTTTTTCTTTCTTCAGTACACGTTTGAGTTTTGTTTAGACTCCAGTTCTCCTTCCTGTACATAAATCTGATACTATCAGACCATCCTAATTTGCAAAATCACTTAATCAGTCAAATGGAAAGTTATTTCATTGAAAGAATCACAACAATCATTTTTTTTCCGCATAAACCTTTCGTTTTCCCTTCCCACAACGAATGAGTGACAAATCCAAACGACGATGTTAGGTAAATTTCATCTCTCTTTCACTTAATTTTTTTTTTATTTCATTTCATGTTTAGAAGTTCTTATTATGATTTTTTAATGAAGTTTAGCTACACAAAAAAATTACGTTTTTATTTTACTAGGGGCCTATTTTAAAAAGAGAGCCGAGTCTCCTATTTCATAGGGACGGCCCTGACAATAGTTTTTAGATGTACAAAACTCTCCTTAAAAAAAAAATGTACAAAACTCTATATTCATTAGTGACTTATACTTTCAACCTTCATTGAGATTTAACACGATACATGCCAAAATGCAATTGATCAGGAGTAAAAAAGAAATTTGTTGTTGACCCATTTAAAAAGTCTGAAAAACACCAATAAAATACGTAAATACCCCGATGGCAGTTAACTACCAAGGAAAAGAACCGACGACAGTTAACTACCGCCGGTTCCATCAGCATTTAACTGCCGATGCGTTCTTTATACAGACATAGAAGCGTTGGAAACATATCAGTTTCATTGTTCTTCAAAATTCTTTCAACTACTCTCCAATTCTCACCAAATCCATTTTCACGAGTTGCAAGCCAATCAACCCCACATTATCACAAGTAAGTTGCATTAATCATTGTAATCATAATGTTAGTTTGTTTGGGTTAATTTTTTTAGAAAATTTGAGTAGTTTGTATGTGGTTAGAGTTGATGTAGGAATTGACAATTTAATGATTGCATGTGTAGTTTATGAATTGGTAAATGAATGTAGTTGTTACCTATGTTGTTTAAATGATATTTAAGTATAATGTGGTTTTGAATGGTGTCAAATGAACACATTTGAATATGTTTGATACTTTGCACACAAAGTGTTTGATAAAATTCACCAATGACAATTATTTTGATTATTTAGTTAGTTTAGGTTATGGAAATGATGTTAATTATAGTTTGATAAAATGTATATTGATTATTGATTACTTAGTTAGTTCAGGTTATGAAAATGATGAAAATCCTCACAGAGTGTTTGATAAAGTGTTTGATTATTTAGTTAATTTAAGTTATGTTTAGGTTGAATATGGTTGAATGTGGTTTTGATTTTCACCGATGAATGTATGTTGTGAACGATGTTTAGTTTATAGTTTACATATAAGTTGAATGATGTTAATTTTTTGAATTTTTGTGTAGATATGTCTGATCCAAATCAGGGGCAGCCTATTGATCCAGAGAAACTTATTTGCGGTAAACGCGCTTTGACACAAAGAGCCAGGCAGCAAAGGCAAAGAGAGCACATCCCAAAGAGGGGAAGAGGAAGAGGTAAAGGGAGGCCGAATGGTGAAGGGAGTTCTCAGGCTACCTAGGCTGCAGAGTCACAGGTGGTTGACCCGACGCAGGTCGAGTTCCTGAATTATCAGGATCATATACACGATGCACATGATGGTGGGTATGACCAGCAACATATTCCGGCGGATGTTGTGCGTCAATTAGACGAGGATGACACTGCAGCAGCGACAACCCCAGAGACGTTACCTCTTCAGGCTCCCTTTCTTGGAGGACCGGAAGATACATCTCTGCTAGCCTCTTATGCCAACCATGTTGCATTACCACTTTGGTATAATTCAAATAACGTAAGTGTTATTTTTAATTGTCTAAAATTATCATATGCAACTTTTATATGTGTTTTTTAATTATCTAAGTTCTTATTAAACATTATATCAACTTTTAAATTGGTGCGCGCAATTTAATTTTAAAATGCCGCGCGTAATATAAATTGAGATTACACGTGCGTGCCAATTTAAATGTTTAAATTTTTTTTATATCTGTTTTTGTAAGTTTTAAATGTGTTATGTCTTCCCTAAAAAAAATGTGTTATGTCTCAAATTAGAAATACGTGCGCCAATTTAAATTCGTGATTTTTATTTTTAAATGTGTTACAATGTTTATGTTGTTTTTAATATGTTTTTTTAAATGTTTGTAATTTTTAATATGTTTGTAATTTTTTTATTTAAATGTTTAAAATGTTTATGTTGTTTTGAAATATGTTTTTTTTATTATTTCAGATTCGTAAAAAGCGTAAAGTGAAACCCATTAATCATGTGGCTAAAATTTTGGATCTCCGACGTCCAAACGATAATTAGGAATGGTTTTGGGGTCCGCTTTGAAGTAGATAAAATAGTCACAAGAAATGGGGGGGTTTGAATTGTGACCCTTTAAAAATTATCCTGTAATTTAAAATTAATTCTCAAGCTATAACTTGGAATGGTTAAGTTAGTGACAAACTTTAGAACGTTCTGATGTCTGAGTGCAGAAATAGTTTATCAAGTTAAATGTGTATGTGTGTGTTTGTGTTTGTAGTAAATAAAGAGTATAGGAAAGAGAGAATAAACACATAGAAATTTATAGTGGTTCCCCCAATGTGGGTTAGTCCACTCCTCACAGTCTTGTGAGAGTTTCCACTATGATGCTTGAGATAATTTCTCAAATCCTGCACCTTACAATCTTTGTTCACCTGAACACTTTCAATCATGTATTCTCTAAGCCTCAGCAGGCTTACACATTGTTGCTAAGTTAACCACTTAGACTTTTACAACCTTTGCTCAAACTAACACTTTAGTACCCCTAAAGCTAGATGAGACTTTGTTACAATTTGTATGAAGGTTTGAATGTTTGTGAATCAAACAGACAAGAAGAAAGAAAGAGAAGTTATCTTAGAGATAACAAAGAGTATTGATGTGCACTAAGTAAATGAAAGCCTTAGAGATTGATCAATTTCAGATTGCAAGAGCTTCAAACAAAATCAAGTTGTTTTCTTGTATGCTTTGCAATGGTGCAAGTAATGTTGAGCCTTTGATCTCTATTTATAGAGTTTTTGGGCTGATATAGCCGTTGTAAGGTGACCAATGGTGTTATGCCACGTGTCCTGGGTCCCACAAGCTTTTACTTGAAAATCTGGGTGAACATTCTGACCATCAGAATGTTGTTGCGTTCCCAGGATGAACATCAGAATGTTGCTGTGTTCTTCATCATAATGTTTGATATTCATGATGTTCTTCATCTGGGTTCATCAATGATGAATATCTGATGAATTTTTGGGCTGGTCCAGTGCGTGACATAAGATTTGTTCATGTTTTATCCTTAAAAAGTTGCTTCTCCATATGCATCAAAAGTTGTTGGAAAAAGTAGGATAAAGCTACCAAATCTATATTGGACTTTGTGCAGGAGAGAGAGGATAGTGGATCTGCATCTTTAGGCCCATGCTTCAAGGAAATCTGCTTGATTACAGTTCAGAGGACAAGTTATCTCTGATGCAAGATCTCTTTTTACTTTGCTTGCTAACTTTTCACCAACTACACTGTTCATGGCTGGAAGCATGCGCAGAAACGAACATTCTGACCATCAGAATGTTCCATTTGTTCTTACTTTAGGATGATTTGTAAGACTAGATTTTAATGTAATCAATCCTAATAGTAAGGATATAACTGAAGTGCAATGAATGCAACATCTAGGATTAAATTCTCATTGGAATATTCCTAGTACTTTAATGTTCATAGTCTCAGATGAACATTAAAGGTCATTTTGACATAGATCCTTGTTCATGCCTTTATTTGTTGATAGATCCATACAGATATACTTTTCTGGACCTTTTATTCATGTCAAGTGTACTTGCATGTTCTTCACGTTCTTGATGAATCTGGGTTTGCTTATGAACACCATTCTGAGCTTCCATCAGAACGTTCTGATCAACACACTGATCAACATTCTGAACTAACTTTCTGAACTTCAGAATTAGTTCATTTATTGAATGTCCTTTGATTTCATGTTTCTTGGTATGAATTAAACTTTGTTCCTGTCTTAGTAAAACACTCAAGAGCACAAGTTAAATACCAAGGAATTAATCAAAGTCCATTTAATCCTTAATCATTAAAGTTTATTATCTTTAAAATTAATTAGGGATTTTGCCTCAACACGCTTAGGGCTAGCGGGCTACATGATTTGGCTTACACGGGCTACGCCACTGTGCCTCATGCTTTGCTAATGACTTTATGCGAGAGGTGACATGTCGAGACCAACAATTTTCACTTGCCTGTGGGGGAGATGACCGTTACTTTGGATGATGCCGTATGTCTTATGTATCTTCCGATTGAAGGGTGAATGTTGAGTCATCCAAAGAAGATGTATCGAGCTGATGGTGAGACACTTAGGAGTGATGTCGGCGGATGCAGTGATAAATTGCAATGCAGAGTATGGTGGTTACATTAGTTCTAAGGCGCTGAGAGGGCTACCTCGATGCTGCTACCAGATTGTCGGATCCAGAGAATCCAGGGGATCGATAGGAGCTGGAAAGGGTTAGGACTGCTTCTGTGAAGTGCTACCTCTTGTACTTGGTTGGATGCTTGTTGTTTGGTGATAAAAGCAACAAACACATCGAGTTGGTCTATTATCTGACGACCATGGAGGACGGCTACGCGGGGATGCGTAATTATTCTTGGGGAGGGATGACATTGGCATACCTATACCACTATCTATCTGATGCCACTTTACCTGGAGACAGAGCTCTTGGGGGAAGCATGACACTGCTCGTTGTAAGAAATTGTCACATTTGAACCTTAACTTTATTTTTTAGTTTTTTTTCTTGCTTAATAACTTATAAATGTGATTTGATTGGTTTGTGCATGGATGGTTTTTGGCCCATTTTCCTGGCCTTTACAGTGTTGATCCACATCCCAAGTATATAGAAAACTATCTGGTTGCGGCCAAATGGACGTTACAGAAGGGTCATGGAGAGGCGGTGACGTATCACTCATTGCTTGATCGTTTGCAGTTTGATGACGTTACCAGGAGGCCGTACGAGGAGCACAGGGAGATCCAGGGTTTTGAGGAGATTTTCTAGTATTCAGGTTGAGTTATGTGCGGTGTTGTTAGGGTGTACCGTCACTTGCCTGAGAGAGTTAGGCGGCAGTAGAGATACGTCCAGAACGTCCCTAGACATACGACGAATGTTGTTGAGCTGCGACCGGATCAGATTGTGCAGGCATTCATTGACTTCCATACTCACATGATTAAGGAGCCCGATTGGGGAGAGCCGACAGTAGAGGAGACCTGGCGGATGGAGGAAGGCTATGTACTATGGTACACTAGGGTGTCTCACCCTCAGATTTTGCCACTTCTTCCAGGAGATCTTCTGAGGCCAGCAAATGAGGAACAGATCATTGTACAAATGGGAGCAGTACGAGGCGAGAGGCTCGCCAGATACTTATGACTAGGGGTGGAAATGGGCTAGGCGGGGCCAGGCTTTGTAAGGCCTAAGCCTGGCCTACTTCAAAAATTATAGGCCTGAGCCTGGCCTATTACCCATCATAGGCTCATTTTCGAGGCCTAGCCTGGCCTTTTTAAAGGCCTGATGAAGCCTGAAAGCCTATTTAAAAGTTTATTTTATGCTAAGGCTTGGCAACACATGTAAGCCTACTCCTAAATAGGTCAAAACTTATTAAGGCCCAAAGCACACAAATATGTTTGCTACTAAATAATGAATTCTTATGAATGTCTAATCACACCAATATATCAGCTACTAAATAACCAAACGGGCTTAATATGCTTTTTTTGCAAGCCTTAGCCTGACCTGTTTAATTAAATAAGCCTTATAGAAAGCTTGAGCCTGACCTTATTAATAAATGAGTTGGGCCGAACTAGACTTTAAATAGGCTAGGCCGTAGGCCCCTGTGGGACGACCTGACATGTTCCCACCCGTACTTATGACATGGTTAGTGGTGTTGTTACCTATGCTGATGAGCAGTTGGGTCAGGAGGTGATGAGCCCTGAGCAGTGGTTTGAGGCCATGCATTGATATCAGGACGCATCGGCAGTTAACTGCCGAGGAAAAAGGATCTGGCAACTGTCGAAAAAATTGAATCCATCGGCAGAAGAGTATTTTGGTCTGTTACATGTGTGTTTTAGCCTTCTTATGTACTCCCTCCGGTCCTATTTATAAGAGACAATTGACTTTTTAAATTCATTGAATAATGGATGTATTTGGTTTAGAATATAGACCGAATACATCAATTATTCAATGAATCTAAAAAGTCAAATGTTTCTTATAAACAGGAGAGGAGGAGTATGGGAATAACAATTTTCAACAAAAAAATAACATCAAACCAAAACGACATATCTTCATCTTCCATTTCCAAACTAGGTAGTATCTTCTCTCGTTATCCCTCTTCTAAACCTCGAACAAAGAACACGCATGAAGCTACGAACACTTCCTTCTTCTTCGACACTATCACGTGTTCTATCACGTGCCCTAACCTCTTCAACCGCCACAACAACCACACCACCGCAATGTGAATCAGCGTTTCCATCGAAGACCGTCACCGTTGCAAACTTCGAACAGTCGTTAGCGGAGCTCCGGCACCATGTCCGGTCGTCGGACTTCGTCGCCATCGACCTCGAGATGACCGGCGTTACAAGTTCTCCCTGGCGTGATTCATTCCAGTTTGATCGCTCCGATGTTCGGTATCTCAAGGTTAGAGACTCCGCCAGTAGGTTCGCCGTTGTTCAGTTCGGCGTTTGTCCTTTCCGATGGGATTCGTCTAACCAGTCCTTCGTGGCATATCCGTAACACCTCTCTCTCTCTCTCTATCTCTCTTTTGTTTTTGAGAAATGGAAAATTAGCTTACTGCATTGTGATTAATGATTATTACTTATGAATAATCAGTTTATTAAAATATTTATACAGATAGATAGATAGATAGATTCCTTAGGGTGTATGTGTTTGGTTGAACTCAATGTTATTGGTGTTACGCTAAGTATAAATGGAAAATTAAGGCATGTTTGGATAAACAGCTTATCTAAGTGCTTAAGGTATGAACACTTATCATAGTGCTTTTGTTAAGTTATTTCTATAACAAAAGATAAAATAAAGTTAAAGTTTTTTTTTTTTTTTTTTTTGAACAAGAAGTCAAAGTATTTTTATATAAGCTGTAAGCCGTGTTCATTAAGTTATCGTGGAGAGCTTATAGACATGTATAAGTTGTTTCTATAAGCTAGCCTGGAGAGCTTATGAACATGTTTTAAACTAAGTTTAATCAAATAAATCAATTAAAGTAAGACTCTTAGTGGTGTGTTTGACATTTTTTGTAATGCTGGATCGTGTTCTAAAACTGTTCAAGTAATAGTGGAAATGTTTACCAATAGAATTTGATTGATGAATCATGATTGGGAGGCATTGCAATTTCATGATGGTTTGATAATGCCACATATTTTTGTAGATATATGTTTGTCAGGTTTTTATGATTTTTTTTTTTTTTAAATTTTATCAACATTATAAATAGATAAATAGATGATAAACACTTGCAATACATTGTCTAACTCTCTTTTTGAACATTTTATTAATTATTGAGTGAAATTCATTGGTTCCACTACTTTGAGAATGAGTCCCGTGTAAAAGTTATGGAACATGGACATATTTCACCAAAAAAGAGAGAGGATGTTGGAAGGAGGTATCAAATAGTGTTGCTAGTGCTTTTCTAAATGGAATACATATGCTGGTATGAATGTTATCCGTTGGTTTAGACTTAGTAAATGTTAGGAAGTAATAGCACATTAGTACATTTGATCAGCACAATAGTTGTAAATACAATAGCTTCTGGAAATGGTTTTGTCTTATTCTTCTTTGTTTCCATCATTTTCTTAATTCAAATGCAATGAATTGCCTGTTGCTGTTCTAATTTAGAAACTTGCTCTTTCTCAGGTACAATTTCTATGTTTTTCCACGTCAGGAGCTTTCTGGTTTTGGCCCATGTAATGAATTTCTCTGCCAGACTACTTCGATGGATTTCTTGGCTAAATACCAGTTTGATTTTAATGCATGCATACATGAAGGTTGCTTACTTTTTCTTTTATTTTGTGCTATTAGCTTTGGTATTTAGATTAGTAATTAGCTAACTAATAGAATAAAGGAGTTTGTGCACCACTATCTGCTGTAAAAGGTCCTGGCCATGGTAACTGGACTAGCCTGGTTACTTTTTTATTTCTTTTATTTTATACATGGAAAAACTAAAATGTGGATTCTACACATATGGGTCTATAACTTTGATGCTCGAGTGGTTCACGATAAAACCGATGTAATGGTTATATGCAAACCTGAAAGGCTCCAGATACATGACTCTTAGGTCATAGGAAATTTGAATAGGCATGTTTTACATATAATTCCATTATGACTTCAATGATTTCTTTAGTTTGAGAGTTTGCACCCTTGGATAATGTCAGGGATATCTTATTTATCCAGAGAACAAGAAAGGGAAGCAATAAGGAGTTTGAATTCAACCCATGATAGTGAGTGTTCAGACATTTCTAAATTAAATGATGTTAGGGACATACCTTCTGTCAACATGGCAGACATTTTATTCACTGCACGAATGAAAGATAAGTTCAGTGAATGGCGTGATGGGTTATTACAGGAGCAAAATCGGTCAGACCAAATTCAAGGATCTCGAAAAGACTCAAAACAACAATTTCAATTGATTTTCTTTAAGACACATCCAGCTCTCAAGCTTGATGGATTCACCTCACGTCAGCTTAAGTTGATTCAGTTGGTAATGTTGTTTTAACTTGTCTCTATCTACTGTTCATATGTTCACGATTTGTCTTTTCTCTCATATTGGTATTTTGAATTCATCATCTATTCACTTCTTTTGGTTAAAAATATTATAGTATTGTGCATGTACTAAGGTTTTACACTGGCTAAATTTTGCTGATTATAAGTTTGAAATTTCAGGTCATCAAAAAGCACTTCAAAGATCTTTCTTATATCAATGTGAACAATGAGGTTTCTGGTTCCCAACAAATAGTTGTGTATACAGACTCGGAGGATGAACTAAACTTACTTCTGGTAATTAACTCTTAAATATTATGTTTTTTTTCCTTTATAATTTTTGATATGTGGCTCTACATTGGCATTGATTTTTGGTTTAGAATCTTGAGATGGCTAAGGACATTCTACAAATCATGCATAACTCTAGGTTTAGTTATAAATGGCCACAAATAATATTAAAAGATGATGCCTTTATACTCTATTAGCATAGGCATCCCATGTGTAGTATAGGTTGAACAGACGAGAAAGTTAAAATTAAGTCGTGAACCGAGTTTATTGATGTTACAGCACTGTATTGGGTTCCTAATAAATGTTCTTAATCTCTTGTAGAAGGAGGTAAAAGAGGAGAATCAAAGGGCAAAAGAGATGAAGATCCAAGCTGCAGTTGGATTTCGCCATGTTATTGATCTCCTTTCATCAGAACAGAAGTTGATAGTTGGTCATAACTGTTTTTTAGGTATCAATGACATTCTTAATCCTTAACAGGCTATATTATTCTGTAAGACAGTAAGATAATATTATATCATTCCATGATACAGATATTGCTCATGTCTACAGCAAATTTATCGGTCCTCTTCCCGAGACTCCAGAAAAGTTTGTTGCCTCTGTTAACAAGTGCTTTCCACACATTGTTGACACGAAAATACTCATGAACACTAATTCTATGCTCCAAGAAAGAATGAAAAAGTCCAGAAAATCACTTGCCTCTGCATTTTCTATGTTTTGTCCACAAATTGCTGCTGGCTCCAAAAGCACCGAGCTAGTTACACCTTCCCAAGTGAAAGTAAAAGTTGAAGTTGATGATTCAAGGTTTGTCTATGTATAATTTTGAAGTTTGTGACATAAGAGTTATGTTTCAACTAGTAGTTTTTGATTTTTCAACTATTTTCATACATGTTACAATTGTTTCCTTCATTTTTACAACTCTTTCATTGTTTTTCTTTCTTGATATCTTACCCCAGTAATGCAAAGGTTATATGGATACATTATTCACTTTCACTACTCTTATTTCTTTATTTTAGCTTAATTGCATTTTTGGCCCCTCTAGTTTCTCAAATCAATTGTGTGATTTTGACCCCCGTAGTTTCAAATGAGCAATTTTGGCCCCTATAGTTTATCCCTTTTTTGATTTCATAGCCCCATTCAGATATTGATTTAATTTTGACTAAATTAGCTGACGTTTCATATTAATGACCCATATTTCGTTTCTATTGGCCAAAGTGGATATTTGAAACAATATTATTATATAAAAGTAATAATAATCATACACGTCACGTGACCTGTTTTTACAAAAACAATAAAAAAACATAAAATTAAATTGAAAACACATATAATTGGGAAAAACATTTCACCCTAATTCTGAAAATGTGAAGAATACGAATTAGAGGAGAAACACGGAGACGACAAACTAGAGGAGAAACATGGAGATGAAGACCAAGTCGACGAAGACGAAGGTATTAACGGCGATGACAAAGGTATTAACGGCGATGGAAGGTGAGTTGAGGTCGACAGGGCATGGAGAATACGACAGTTGATGGAGGAAGGCGATAGGGAGGGAAAGTCACAGGGATTCCTGACAATTCATTGTTTTTCAATTCACCCTCATCTTCAATTTGTCTTCAATTCTTTCCTCCATCGTTCATCGACATTTTTAAAGTTTCTGTTGTCATCAATACCCAACAGTACACGTTGTTGTTAACACCTGTCGCAGTGAACATCTTTGCCGGCTTTGTATGTGCCTTCGTCGTATTCGTTTTCCTCCCTTGCCATCTTCGTTTGCATTTTCGTCTCAAATGCGATAGTTTACGTATTCGTCTTCCTATTTTTCGCATTCCTTGTACATTTTTTCTTTTTACTGATTTGGTTGTTTCATAAAAAAAACAAGTCACAGTGTTTAATTATTATTACTTCTTTTTATAATATTTTTTCAAATTTTCACTTTGGCCAATAGAAATGATACATGTGTCATTAATACGACACATCAGCTAATTTAGTCAAAATCTGAATTGGGGGTATGGAATTAGAAAGGGGATAAACTAGAGGGGCCAAAATGCTCATTTGTAACTAAGGGAGCTAAAATCACACAATTAGAAAATGAGAGGGGCCAAAAGTGCAATTAAGCCTCTGTTTTTTTAACAGTAAAAGCAAATTCTTTCATTAGAAAAAGTGAAAAGGATTACAACATGATGATTGTAGCAAATGTGTTTAGGTAGTATCCATCCACTTAAGAGAGAAACTCCAACACCAGAGCCTAACCAGTCATGACTTACGAGTAACAATACACAGTGTCACCAGGAGCCAATTTGGCACGACTAAACCAACATCTAAAACCCAACTTTCAGCTTTAACACATTCTTCCGTCCACGATCATCAACTACGAAGATAAGGGAAACTGCAATCTTTCTATCTATCCAGTTAGGGATCAAATTTTTGGCTACTGTAGACATGTTTTGACTTTAAGTGTGCTCAGGTGTAAAATTCAGAGAGGGTTCATAGAAGATTTCTAACTAACTTTTCTTATCAATTTCTGATTCTCATTGAATGAATAGAAAACAGTTACAAGCAGCTTTATATAGAAGCTGAAGGTTACCTGCTATAGCAGGTTAACCTGTTACAAAACTGACATGTGTCCGTCACTTGACAGCTATTCATAACTGTCAAGTGCCAGCTGTACATAGCTGAAACACACTATAACTAAGCTAGGCCAACTACATCTCTTATATCAGAAATGTCAAAATTGATCCCTTGATTTGAAGATAGTTGAAACTTGGGATGGTTGTAGAAATTGGTGTCAGCACCAAAGTGGTCCTGTCCACACCATGTTATCCAAAATAGCCCATCTTCGATAGGACATTTCAACAAACGAGCAGTGTGCAATTTCCCCCCTAAAAACTGGAAGCCCATTCGACACAATGGTTGTCACAAATGATACCCGCATAAACAACAGATGCGACATAGAGTTTTGTACCTATGTCTGACGGCTTTTAAGAAGGCCGTTCGAGTCTGAGATTCAACGGTTGACGGGCAAACACGGCTTGCTTCAAAATGGAGGGGGATTGATGATCCATATGTCCCCGCCATGTGAACTTAACTTGAGGGAGGGGGGTAGGGGCTCCGGTTGGGGAGCTCTGTTAAGCTGGAGACCATAGCGGATGGGAGCGAGATTGCGAGGGGGATGATGTGCATATGCGGCGTTTGTGAAAGGATGGTTACCGAACACGGGTGAAGTAGACCGTGGAAGAGGGGTCATGGGAAGATGGGTTGATGGAGGAGTGAGGTACCATGGTGGTGAAATGGTAGCGTGAACACATCTTTGAAGATGCAGGGAACTGGAGAGGCACCAGCAGCCTCGCTCCCACCGATGGGGGAGAAAACCACCACAAGGGAGGGGGAAAATTTCCCGATAACAGTGGTTTTTTGAGGAACATTCCTACTCTTTTATGGCAAATAAAAAAACTGTACAATGGCGGATAACATTTTTATTCTTGCACACCATTTTTCTGTCTACATAATTTGCATATAGCTTGAGGTGATTTCTTTAGAATTTAGACAGAAAATTTTAAATAATTAGTGTCTTGTATTAAAAAACTGTCCTCTTATATTAATTTTCCTTCCGTTTCCGTGTTATCTTAGCTGCCTCTTTTTATTGTTCCTTTCATACCAACAAAAAATGTGTATTTGCAGATCGTCCAGCTGGAATCCTGGAGGCAAGCATGAGGCAGGATATGATGCTTTCATGACTGGATGTATCTTTGCGCAGTTATGCAGTGATTTAGGAGTTGATTTTAAACTCCATGAATCTTCAAAACAATTAGCTTTCAATGAGAAACTACAGAAATACATTAATCATCTATATCTTAGTTATATGCATGGGGATATTATAGATCTAAATACCGGTTATACAGTTGAAAATTCTTCACCAAGCTATAACCTCAAGAGACGGTACCAACAAATTTTGTTTGAGAACATTGTTATTATCTGTGGATTTCCTTCTAATCTGAAGGCAAGTGAAGTACGAGAGTGTTTATCTAAAGTTTTCGGTTTAACTTCTGTAGTTTCTGTCTACCACTTGGATGCAACAGCAGTGTTCGTTCAGTTTAACAAGACTCAATTAGTTTCCGACTTTCTTTTGTTGAAGGAAAGCTTAGAGAGAAGTAATGGTCCAATCTCGGTTTTGCATCCGCTGGGAAAACTTTTGGAAGGTGGAAATACATGTGCTGCTAATTATGATGCTTATAAAGAAATTTGTGGTTCACCCTTATCAGAAACTCTGTTTGCTGATCAGGCAAAGGCAGTTGGCATGAAGTGGAAAACCAAATTGATTGAATACAAGGAATCACTGAGGAGTGACAAACATGAAAATCCAACTATAGAAGAGAATGTAAATGATGCAGCTATGAGTTTGTAGAAAATATCAAGCCAAACACAATTGATCAGTTAAGAAATGTTCAATCTCGTAGGCAAGCCGCCCATTCCTGTGGCGCAGAAGCCAACTTGTGATTTTTGGCTAATTATGTGTACACCATCAGGATGCACCATTCAATTTGTTTCTAGTGTAGTATTAACCAAATTTAAAAGAACAAATATTTTGTTCTACGACTATAAAGAAGTCGCCCCTTTTGATTTGGTTAAAATTAGGTGTAGTATCTTTTGTGATGAGTTAAATTCAGCTGTACTAATGGGGGTGGGTTTAGTGGGAGAGGGTAATCTTCCTACGAAGTGGCATACAAAAGTTTGACTCATGGCAGGGAGAGCTACCCACATTTAGCGAAGAACCTATGAAGAGAAAAGAATATTCAGCTGTAACTGATACCTCAGTTGGTAAGAGACAAACCACAAAATCTTAGAATTTTAGGTAGGATACTTTATTGTTTTTGATCAAAGTTCTTGGTAGGATACTTCTCGTGATGTATTGTAACCAGAATTCTTAGAGTTGAAAGGAAAAAGATTATTGTTTTGCATAATAGTTTCATGAAGTCGGTATATACACATCACAGTCAATTAATCTGTTAAGCATTTCTATTAGCTGCATAAATCGTTTTCTTACTTAGATGAACTGGATTTTCACCCAATAAAAAGATGAATGAACTGAATTGGGAGCTTTACTTTTTTCACTTTCCGCTGTATGAAATTTGAAATATTCAAGTTATGAATTTTATGTTAGACATTAGGAATAAAACATCTTCAATCATCATTGTTAAAAATTAAATTAAGAAATACTCTGGAATATGATCAGTTAAGAAATGTTGAATCTCGTGGGCAAACCTCCTCATTTGAGATTGAAGATTTTGCATAAGCCAACTTGTGATTTTTGACTTGTTATTGTGTACACCATCAGCATGCAACATTATACTCCCTCCATTCCTTTTTCTTTTGATGTTTTAGTTCTTGACACAAGTTTTAAGGAGTAATTAAAGTGTATAAACATTTGTGTGTGTTTTACTTAAATGTCCTTATTTATCATTAAATTCACATGTGATAAACCAAAGGTCATAACCACTTTAGGGGTATAACGGTTAGGATTGGATTGGTTTTCACTCAAAAAAATGTCCGAACCGATGAAACCTTCATCGGTTTGGATTGGTTCGGTTTTCACTGCTTTTCAAAAAAGAAACCGAACCAAATTAATCGGTTTGGTTCGGTTTGGATTGGTTCGGTTGATCGGTTTGTTTAAAAATACAATTTAAAAAATTCATATTCTCACAAAATATTTCATAGAACTTTGTATAATTGTATTTCATATTTTGTTTTTTCATGTTCTCTATTTTTCAAACAACTTTTTATAACTAATAAACTTAGTAAGAACACTAACCAATTGAAGCAAAACAGATCAAAATTAAAATAAGTTTAGAATTGACTAGTTAATCTCTAATATTTTTAAATCTTTAAAACTTATAAAATTATTTCTGAACCAACAAATAAAAAGTTATGCGTGCAAATAAAAAGTAGCATATATATTTTATAATTTTATTTCAATTTTTATCGATACACATCGAACGCGATCAAAATTTAATGGTGTTCTTTTTAGTTTTATTTCATTTTCTAGTTCTAAGATAATCGCAAATCGCAATGCTTTCTTTTTTGAATGACTTTTTCTAATCTTCACTAAACAATGACATATAACATGTATAAATCAATGACATAGAAAATGAACATAAAAAACAATGAAATATAATGAGTATAAATCAATGACATAAACATGATAAAACTAACTAAGAGACGAACGATCTCAGCGGTGACCGGTGGTGATGAACAATGAGTTTGGTGTGGTTGACGGCTATGGTTTCTTTTTTACTAGAAATGAAAGAGTTTGACTGATGAGATGAAGATGATGATGAGAGAAAGTGAATGGATTAAGAAGTATTTTATGTTGGACTTTAACTTTGAGCCTAACCATAAATTTGTGTAAGGTATGATAATATTAGTAAAATAAGGAGTATGGTTATCATCGGATTGGTTCATCGGTTTCACGGATCTCGAAATAAAAAACCATGAACCAAACCAAACTAGATCGGTTTTGATTGGATCGGATCGGTTTCAAACCGAACCAAATAAGGTCGGATATTTTTTCGGTTTGGTTCGGTTTGAACGTTCGGTTTCGTTGGTTTTGTCCGAACCACTTACACCCCTAACTTTCATAGTTTATTGTGTTTTCCAACAAGGGTAAACTTGAGAAAACAATAATAAATTCACTAAAACATCAAAAGTTTTGGAATATAGTTGAAATTCTAAAACATCAAAAGAATAGGAATGGAGGGAGTATTTGTTTGTAGTACAATATTATAACTATTATTTGTTATTAATAAAAACTTATATTCTATGAATATAGAAAGTCAATTCTTTTGTATTTGGTTAAAATTAGGTATAGTATTGTGTCATAAGTCAATCAGCTGTAAACCATGCAACATCAATTGGTCACAGAATAATCCACTCAAAACAAAAGAGATTTAAACATTGTACATTCTGATGGTGTTCAAGTACATACATGCATTGTACTGTTCATGTATTTTGGAAATGTAGGACTCAAATACAACTTCAAAACTCACTCTTATGTCTAGTGTGGGTTTATGTTTAATTCCACATGGTATACAGATTCCCGTTCTAATACATGTTAAATGTGATTGAAATCTCATTCTCAAAGCTAGTTCTAATGAGTACGCCAAATAACATACGTACATTGCAAAGCCTAAAATTCTTTACATTGTAAGACCCAAATATAATTTAAATTAACACGTTATGATACGAAACTAAAACCTATCACTAAGAAAACTATAAGAAACTAGGTACTAAGCTAAAATGACAAGATAAAACCATCTCAGAGAATATGCTTAAAAGATCCTCTTCTAGAATAAACTAAAAGATTCATTATTCTATCCTCCATGATCCTATCACGTTATTTGAAACTTAATTCTTGTTTTCACATTTGAGAAAAAAAGTGAAACCGATTCGAATTAGTTATTGTTATAACATATTATAACTTTTATTGATTCTCATTCTTTTAGGGGATGAGTAACTCATTTAGTTACGTTAAGGGATTAAAAGAGTAAAACATCCAAAGTTCTAGAAGAAAATATTAACATAACAATTAAAATACCAACCTTTATCATTAAAAATAATTACAATTTGAATCCCAAGAAATACCAACATAACAAATAAAATACAACATTTGTCATGAAAAAGAATATCTGAAACAAGGACCAACCGGTGACAGGTGTGCATGTCCAAAACGTGTCATGGAAAATCTTCCCTTCTCTGATGTCAGAATTCACCTAATGCTCAGAAGTAGTACATGCATTGTTAGCAGGTTGTTACCACTTGTTACTAGTTGTCATTCACATGCATATTTCATGAAATTTTTGCCTTGGAAGATGATTTTAGGGTAGACAGATATAGGTAGCACTAGCAGAAGCAGAAATTAAAAGTATGTCTATCTCCATTTGCATGGGTGGGTAGCAGAAGCATACTTCCAATTGCCACAAAACTTCTGTGACTTTCACATGCATTTGCTGCTATAGATTTTAAGCAAACTAGTTGACTGAGTTCAAAAAACGGTCATATTTTCTAAGGTGCACTATTCTAAAGAATTTAATGGCATTGTTGTGCAAATCCCTAAAGTTACAATAAACTCTTCTTGGTGGTGCTAAAGTATTATTAAAACTTCTCAGGCTCAAAGAATAAGATTATTCATACGAAGATAAAAGTGAGTAGAGGATCATTAGAACGAAATTTGTGAAAGAGGGAATTATTTATGGACTAAAAAAAAATAGTCATTTAATTTATATGATATAATATTTGATATTAAAAGAAGATTTGGGTTCCTTCAAAAAAAGAAGATTTGGGTAGAATTTATCGGATATATATTGGCATAAAAACCAATTGTATATTGACTGACATATTTTAAGGTTAAGCTTTAATCATGACTAAACCATCAAATTAGTCCCTGAATTTTCACGCGTCGGCCAACTTAGTCCCTCAATTATACGAAATTTCTAATTAGTCCCTGAATTTGTGAAACGTCGATCAAAAAGATCCCTCCGTCAAAGTGCTCCGTTAGCCATGCTGACATGTCGCCCTGCATGCTGTGTTGTCTTGTACGCGTGGCAAGAAGGAAGCCACGTGTTCAGGGACTAATTTGATTGATTTGGAAAAAGTTCATTTTTCACTTTTCAGTTTATTTTTTCCTGCTTTTCCCATTTTGCCCCTGCATTACATATTCCTCATTCTTCACATTTCAGTCTGAACCATCAAACACATCCTTGAACCTACTCCTTCCCGCTAAAAATTTCTCCATTCTCACCCCTCCAAAATCATCATCATCTCCGGCGATTCTGACGTTTTTGAAGTTCCTCTGCTAGAAGACCAAAGAAGGCCAGAAGAAAGGATGGTAATGAGGAACCTGGTTGTGGGAGTCAGATAAAGAAGACCTACAATGACACTCAATGTGGGAGGTGTGGATTGGTTGGTCATAATGCAAGAAGTTGTATGGAGCAAGGTGTTAGTAGAAGACCAAAGGATTGGATTGATGCTGGCAATGTAGATGTTGTGGATGAAAATGCTCGGAATGCTCCTAATGAAGTGCCAGAAACTGTTGTGCCAGAAAATGCTCCTAACTTTGTGCCAGAAAACCTGGAAATGCTTCATACTCTGTGCCACAAAATGTTGTGCCTGGAAATGCAGAAACTGTAGAAAATGTTGCAAATGCTGGACAGGTATGACTCTTAATTTTTAAGGATCGTTTTGGCAATTAGTATATTAACTGAAGGACTGATATGATTGATTATGTATGATTTTAGGGACTAATTTGATTGATTTTGCAATTTCAGAGTGTTGCACCAAGGAGGTATGGCCTTAGAGGACCGGTTCCTTCAGCTGATAGGCCTAAGCAAACACCAATGAGGGGTCCTGCACCAGCTCATCAACCTCCTGCTGGCATGATTAGGGTTCCATATCCTACCTATGGTCCACTCGGTTCGACTCAACCTACTAAATTCATGGAGTTTATACCAACTCCCGGATTTCCAAAGAAGTGATGCTTCCTGGAGTTTAATAGATGTTTTGGATTTGTAATATCTAGGCTTGTTTGAATTATGCCCCATAGTTGGGTTTCTGTTTGCTTAACTTGCCGTTTAAGACTTACGACTTGTTAATGCCCCAAAATTGGGTTGCTTTTGCCTATGTAATTTCTCAGACTTATGACTTATGACCTATGACTTTTGCCTATATAATATTTCAGTTTCAATTTGTGTGTTCTGTAATTTCAAGGATCTATTTGATATATGTTTAAAAAATTCAGGGACTTATTTGATGGTTTTTAATATTACTTAGGGATGTATTTGAAGGTTACATTTCTGAATCATCTTCAACCTCTTTTCATCACCATTAAAGTTGGAGCTTGAAGATGAAGCTCGACTTTAATAACAGTTTTTTCCCATATTCCCATTTAATTAGAATGTAGATTGCATATTGTTTAATTAGGGTTCCAATTTTATACAATTGGGGAAGACAGATACGTTGGGGAAGAAAAGAGCTGTTTGGGAAGAAGCCAAAAAAATTTCTGCAAATCAATCAATTTAGTCCTTAAAAATGTTTGTTATTTTCGGCCAAATTAGTCCCTGCCTACGTGGCGTATGACATGTGAGAGGTTAACGGCCACGTCAGCCCGTTAACCATCCGTTTGGACAGAAGGACGAAATTGATTGACAATTTACAAATTCAGGGACTAATTAGAAATTTCGTATAATTGAGGGACTAAGTTGGCCGACGCGTTAAAATTTAGGGACTAAGTTGAGTATTTACTCCTTTAATCATAGAGCAAAATTATGGGTTGACACCTTTTTTTTCCACACCACTCGTATACCACTCCAAATGACATATTTTATTCATATTTTTCTTCCCTTTTATCAATTCATTTCTCTCTCATCCACTGAACAAATGCCACATAAAAGTGTACAATGGAGGGTTGCCACATAGGGTGGTCAATGTATCATTACTCATATCATAATAACTAATCAAACATCAATGTAGTTTATCAATATAGTGTGACATAACTTGTAGATATTTGGATCACTTAACCATTAAATCAAGAGTTCAATCCATAGTCAATGTATATAAAAAAGCACTCGTAGGAAGAGACCAACACCTTAAATGAATCTCAGTTATATTGAGAAATTAGTCTTTGCAGTTGTATGAAGAGATACTTTAGTTTAAAAAAAAACCCTGGTATATTTTATTGTCTAAATCAACCAATCTAAAAGGTCTAATGTGTAAAAGTGATATAATATTCCACAATAGTTGTATTTTCTTAAGCAACAATGATATTTGTATATTTTCTTTAAAAACAGATGATATTTATATATTTAATATTTCACAATATTCTTCTTCAAAAAAAATATTTCACAATATTTATTTAACATATCACTTTATTCGTATCAATTTCTTTCTACCTCAAGATGTATACACCATACCATGAAGTGTCCGCCACATTATTTTCTTTTTCAAACTAGCTAAAAATTGGACCACCGTTGGATTAATCAACTTTTGAACAACCCATAATGATCATGCCACATGGATATATATATATATATATAAGGATGGTGGGTTAAGCCACATGAACTTGTGTTACTACTAACAAATATCTATTCATGGTTGCGAGTACGAAATAACCATGCATACTAACGGGACAAAATCGTGAAATCACTTAATAGATTTTTTTGACCAAAGATTTTTTTGATATCAAAACTGTTGTTGTGTGTCTAGAGTCTATACACATACATTTACTTTGTTGCCACAATGTTATTATTGATTAGTTAGAGTGTATCGAGTACAAATCATTATCAACTTTAATTTGACATTAACTTTTGGCACCTGTCTCTGCTTCCCCCTCAAACGCACTTTCAACACCAAAAGAATGAAAAAATATCTTCTCTTACGTCAAGTGTCGTAAAATATATTTTATGTATCTTATAATTAACGTGTGTTTTACGATGCTATGCTGACGCAGAACTAAACACAACATTACTGTGTATTTAATTTAGATCATGTAGTGTGACGACACGATACAGAGAAAAAATATTTGTACACTTTTTATTATCATGGTCAAAGTTTTCTGAGTGTAGAAAATTCTAGGTTAAATTTTATTTACATTTTGATCCATTTTCGAATTATTAAGATTCATTTTTTTAAGAATCGGATTATCATTGCTCAAAAACAAAAGAATCGGATTATCAACAATAAAAAAATATGTTAAAACACTTTTTAAAAGCTAAAACAGACATATTTTTTAGGAATATATATATATATATATATATATATATATATATATATATATATATTAGACAAAAATTCTATTGATTAACCTGATATTTTTGTCAAACTTAAATAACCAAAAGAGGTATGTTGCCTTTATTTTAAAAACAAACAAACATGTTTGCACTATTACAACAATGAAATATATATTTCTTTTTTATCATAGTTTGTGGAAATATTGAAATACAAAATATTGGAAGAAAATCAGCCGGGTTGGGTTTATAATGGAAGAGTTTAGTTTAACGTGACGAAGCAAAATTTAAAATCTAACCGGAAGAAGTATTCATAATTTGTGTTCGATGTATTTTTTTGTTTAATAGTTTAATAGCTGAAACTTACACGTTTAAATGTGAAAAAACTATAGTATTTGGAGTTCGAGTCCGTCCGGCATAAATTATGCAATATCTTTTCCATTGACCTAAGCTCACATAGTACAACGTTTCTTAAACATATGATTAAACATGTGAGAATAAAAAAGAAAAAAAATTTGGACAGAAAAAGTAATAATAAATTAAAGTGCTTATCCAAATACGCGTTTATTTAAAGGATAAATGCAAATGGCAATTGAGCCTTGTCTACAAGCATAATGGTGACAGTGAAGAGTTTCCATTCAAAATGGGAAAAACATATAATATAGAAACTGCCAAAAAATATTGACAGCCACCCACCACTCAACAAATTTAACTTGAAGAGGACCACTTCACACAAACCTCCTAAATTGATGTTTGGTTTTAATTTCGGATGACTAAAATTGATTTCAGAAGGGTATAATTTTTTTTTAATAGTTGAAATGACAAAGTTATTATAAACTCTCACATACAAGTGAAGACGTCGTGATTCGAACCTCGGTCATAACGTCTATGCTATCAATTTTGGGAATTTTGCTAGTTAAACTTGGAATGTATAATTTATTTTTATATATTCAGATGTTTATAAGTAATTATTTTTAGAATTGATTAAAAATAACATTAAGTTGATTTTAGCTTCTTCAAAAAAAAAAAAAAAATTAAGATTTGTATCTTTTGATTCTAAATATGATTTTTAGACTAAAATTTATTGTTCAACTCAAGTTTACGAGAATGGATACAAACATAAACCAATCAATTTCAACTCGTGTATAGCTAAATTAATTTTACTAAATCAATTCATTCAAAAAGAGTACACTAGCGTTGAACAATAAATTTTAGTCTAAAAATCATATTTAGAATCAAAAGATACAAATCTTAATTTATTTAGAATAAATTAACCTGTGAACCGTTCAATGAACTTGATGCGTCTATATTAACCGCTTCTAGGGTGCTCTCAATTCCTATTCCAATTTGGATAGAGTTTTTATTTCATACGTTTTTCTCTCCGTTCTTTCTTTCAACTTCTTCTCCTTTCCTTCATTATATTTCACCACCTTTTTATAAGACCTTATTTCGCGCTTCATTCTCCTCAACCAGAATTTTTTTTCTCCTTCTTTACATGATTTTATTCATGCAAGATTTTCACAGAAAGAAAGAAAGAAACGAAATAGGATGTGGCTGATTTTTTAGTGAAGAGAAATGAGTATGCGCAGGTGAGTTTATCCATAATTATTAATTTCCTTAAATTTGATGTTTGATTTTATATGGGTAATTATATATGTAGTATACCAATTGGTACTCTCATAAATAAAATCGTTTTTATTTTTTTTTATTTTATATATATAAATTGAAAAGTCCTTTATTTAAAGAGGAATATACATGTCCTAGGGAAAAATATTAATCGTCCCATAATTATATTTTAAATGGTAGCTACAAGGAGATTTTGATACACCTGAGCTCACATGCTCAAATTTGCAATTCTCCATTTCTCAACACTTACTCTGTGGTATGCTCTTTCCAAACAAAATAAGCACTAGCAAATTATTTAGAGATTCATATGCATGTTTGTTATTGAACTATTTAGAGGTTGGATCAAGAAAGGAGATTTTCAAATACAAATATCAGCACCTATATATGAATGCTTTTAATTTAAAGAATCTTACAAGTCTAAGTCGTTTGGACCACTTCAGATATTATTAACGTACAGAATCCAATGGAACTCTCTAATTTTGAATCATTTTCTGCATGCTAATTTAAATTTGAATTTTTTTTTAGGGTTTTAAATTCGAAATTTAGTAACCGGATATTCTCATACTAAGCAAACTCATATGTATATTAAATATTAATATGCAGAAAGCTATTAAAATTGAGCCATACCTAATAACTAGGGAAGCTTGCATAATTTTTAGAAAATTAAATCATCTGGTCAAAATATATTATAAAAAAAATAGTTAATATTATTAACAAGTTATTGACTTCAACAATAATTCTATCCTTACCAATTAATTAATAAACGACAAGATTTATATATGTCTCTGATTTTTAAGGTAACATACTGTGAAGAAACTGAAGGAGTTATCAAATGTGCATAATTGCAGGTGATTTGATAAAATATTTAATATGTAGAAGAATGCATGGCAAGAAGGGTTTTGTTGGTTGGTATAGTTGTGGAAATATGTGATGAGACATTTCATGTTGACAGAAGAGAGAGAGCACAACCCGGGAATGGTTGTAAAGAGAGTCTTTGCCTTTGTTGGGAGTGTGCTCTCCCTTCTTCTGTCATCATCACATCACTCACACTATACTTTCCATCTTTGGCTATATGTGAGACATTTGCACGATTATCTCATACCAATCAAGGTAATTAATGTCACCCTTTTCTATACTTCATGTTCATTGTTTTGATTATATGTCATCTTTCAATTATGATGTATTTTGTTTTGATTGAGTGTAGGGACGCCCTATATTAAGAGTCCTAATTAATGACAATCAAACCTACAATATAAAGGAATCACTTTTTTTAAAGCAGGAGAAACAAAGTGGGATGATCCATAAAAGGACATTGAATAGTATTTGCCACTTAATTGAACAATTTATTTTGTTTGTTTGATAGCAATAATGAAAATTAAGCAAATTTAAATTGGTTTGGACTTTATAATAATAAAATTGTTATGGATTAGTTTTATTAGACAACTATCTTGAATTTTCGACTTGACTTTGACGGTCGAATCATGCTATCGAATTATTATAGGACTTCTAAATTATTCTTGCCCTAATTTCTTAGCGACTGAATCATTAATTCTAAAAAAAATCATAATTTATCGGTGAATTTATGATCAAAATTATGTATAGATGAACAAAAATTCTTAATTAGTTTCAAGGATTTGCATTTATTCCTAAAGTACAAAGACGGGATTCCGTAATTCAAGTGTTCGTAAATTCAACTTATATTTCACAATTCGAACCGTAGTTCAAATTAATAATGGCCAACTGATAAAAGCTTTTCCCTAAAAAAAAAACTGTTAAAAGCTTTAAGAACATAAATAAGAAAAATAATCCAGCGAACTTTTTCAACATTCAACAATCAAACTTCATTTAGCTACTAATGATATCAGATAATGAATACAAGAGTTAATAGAATTACACATAAAATCATGGTTGAATGATGTCAAGCGCCATTTAAATCACCAGAAACACTTGTATAACACTTGTATTATATCTCTTGTACTTTTAGTAAGATTTTAAGTTCTAAATTAGCAATTTTTCAGTTATGCTTATATTCAATTCTCTCTCTCTCTCTCTCTCTCTCTCTCTCTCTCTCTCTCTCTCTCTCTCTCTCTCTCTCTCTCTCTCTCTCTCTCTCTCTCTCTCTCTCTAATTCTAGTTTTTCACGTTGTATTTAATTTATTCATTTTTAATTAATTTTATTCTCCTACACTATTCAACTGAAATACTAGATTTTAGTAAGCTGTCCATTTTAGGCTTTGTTTGCGAGTTTGGAGGGGAGGGGAGGGGAAGGAAAGGCTTTGTGATGAGGAAAAATGGAGAAATCTTTCAGAAAATTTAAAAGAATAGTTTTTTAGAGAATGATAAATTAATGCATATGATTATTATATTTTTAATTTTAAAAATAATATAACAACATAGATTAAATTTAAAAAATTCATATAGACCCTCCAAAACCCCTCAAAACTCTCATCCAATACAATTTTTTAGTTCCCTCAAATGAGGAGGGTTTAGTATTATGAAGAAAAGTTAACCCCCCATATCCCTCCCCTCCCATTTTCCTCTATTTCTTCCACTTGTTCATTCCTTTTTTTCCCAAACCTTCCCCTCTCTTCCCCTCCAAACTCGCAAACAAAGCCTTAGTTGTTTAGTCATCTTAGTGCTATGATACCAATTTTTTTTTTGAGGAATTATGATACCTGGTAATTCTTGTGATTTTTACTAATTTTCTTTTAATTATTTTAGTCTTCATCTAAATAATCCTAAATTTCATTATTTTTTTTATCAAATCTCAATCTATTATATTTCCCTCGGTGTACATAAAACTTATATATTCATCCATTAAATGTCATCCATCATATTTTCTAAAGTATAGTCTATCTCATTTTTGTAAAGTATTGATGTCCACATAACTTTCCATATATTCTTCACAAATCTTTATTTTTATATCATTTGGTAATTTAAGGTTCCATATACATCTTAATATTTTCTAATATGTTATGTCCTAATCTTTTATTTTTATTCCTTTTACTTTTATACTAAATTCAACAATACTTATTTTTGTTCTTTTTTTTTTTGTTCTTTCTCGTACCTTTCTAAGTTCTCTATTTTTATTAGTATATTTTATTCTTTTATAAGTAATCTTCATATTCTTTGTATATTTCCTTCACTAATACCTCTTTTAATACAGGCTTCTTATTGTTTTGAATAATATTTAATATTTTTTCTAATATCTTCTTTTATTGATTCTCTATTAAACACCAACAGTCTCGTTCTTTCTAAATTATTTATATTCTATTTTTCTTCAATTTTTTATGATAATTTATCTTCAATATCATTTTCTTCAATTTTTTCTAGTTCATTAAATCTAATTGTTTTTCGTGTTTGATTTTTTAATTCTAATACCTTTGATATATTTATAGAAGTTCCTAATTTAGTTATTTCATTTTTCTTTGGATGGTAAGTCTTCCCTATGTCTTCAAATAAACATGGAATTTATATTATTTTATTATTTCTAAACTTATGTAATACTATCACTACTAGGAAAAGATCAATTAGCGATAGAATTTTAAAGCAATGACTTTATTCAAAGAAATCGAATTAATGTATAAAGAAATAAATAATGTGATGAATGAGGTAAATACAAATATTATTTTATTGATAGAAAATACTAATAAAATTTTATATTATGATGAGTATTATTTACCCTTAATACTATTCATTTCTTACCTGATTCAAGCATGGCAACGATACTCCTTTGTCATGGTTTCTTTTTCTTTTGCTTCAAGACACATGTCTTCACATTTGGCACTAGTTTCAACCTTCTTCTCATGCATGCACCGTTCACATGCATGGTTACTACCTCCTTTGATGCTTGAACACAAATCACTTAAGACACTTGTCTTATAATTCATTAATTCTTTGTCTAATAATGAGTAAAAAGGAGATTCAAAGCTTTTTAGTAGCTGCATATCCTTCTCATTGATTAGCTTACTACTTGTTTGGCTTAAGATCAACATATTTTTTGTCTTGCTAAGAACCTTAATATAAGAATTCATATTAATTGATTGACATTGAGAATATATGCTTGCTAATTGATTAGCAATGATCCTGCTGATTTGTTCTTCACGAAAACATTTCTTTCTTTGCTTAATCCATTAGTGGACAATGATGATTACTAATTTTAATGAAAAAGTGTATGGCTGGATGATTAGTAGAGAAATCATGATAAGCTGCGTAAAATTTGAGATAAATACTTCTTTCTCCTGTGATATTTCTCTTAAATGCTTGAACTACTTCTTTGAGTGCAACCGAGAACAAGTTACTTTCTTCAAAAATTGTGCTTATAAAAATACATTTAATAAGTCCAAATGGAAACATATTAAATGCAGTATCTGCGAAGCTCTAGGAGTGATTATAAATACTTCTTTTGCTTAATCCATTAACTTGTTCTCGGTTGCTCTCAAAGAAGTAGTTCAAGCATTCAAGAGAAATATCGCATGAGAAAGAAGTATTTAACTCAAATTTTACTCAGCTTATCATGATTTCTCTACTAATCATCCATCCATACACATTTTTTCATTGAAATTAGTACTCATCATTGTCCACTGATGGATTAAGCAAAAGAAGAAATATTTTAGTGAAGAACAAATCAACAAGATCATTGCTAATTAATTAGCAAGCATATATTCTCAATGTCAATCAATTAATATGAATTCTTAAGTTATGGTTCTTAGCAAGACAAGAAATAAGTTGATCTTAAGCAAAACAAGTAGTAAGATAATGAGAAGGATATGAAGCTACTAACTAGCTTTGTTCCTTTTTACTCATTAGACAAAAAATTAATGAATTATAAGACAAGTGTCCTAATGGATTTGTGTTCAAGCATCAAAGGAAGCAATAACTATGCATGTGAACGGTGCATTCATGAGAAGAAGGCTGAACCGAAGCTAGTGTCAAGTGTGAAGACACGTGTCTTCAATTAAAAGAAAAAGAATCCATGATAAAGGAGTAGTGTTGCCATGCATGAAACATGTAATTACTTGTGTCATTAATCATGTAAAAAATGAATAGTATTAAGGGTAAATAGTACTGTTCACCATAATCTAGAATTTTATTAGTATTTTCTATTAATAGAATAATATTTTTATTTATCTTATCATCATTTATTTCTTTAAACATTAATTCAATTTCTTCGGATATAGTCATTGTTTTAAAATTATGTCGCTAATTGATCTTTTTCTAATAGTGATAGTACTGTGTTTAGAAATATAATAAAATAATAGAAATTCCATGTTTATTTCAAGACATAGGAAAGACTTATCACCCAAAGGGAAATGAAATAACTAAGTTAGGAACTTCTATAAATATATCAAAGGTATTGGAATTAAAAAATCAAACACTAAAACAATTAGATTTAATGAACTAGAAAAAATTGAAGAAAATGATATTGACAAATTATCAAAATAAGTAAATGATCTAAAAATGTATTTAAAAAATAGAATATGAATAATTTAGAAAGAACAAGACTATTATTGTTTAATAGAGAATTAAAAAAAGAAGCTATTAGAAAAAATATTAAATGTTATTTAAAACAATAAGAGTGTATTAAAAGAGGTATCAGTGAAGCACATATACAAAGAATATAAAGATTACTTATAAACAAGATCGGCATGTTTCATATGATTCAAAATAAAAATAGTCCAAAATTTCAACTTTGAGGAGCTTGGGAATGTGGTTTTCATTTATATGGCATAAGCGACAATGTCAAAGATAAGTTGGATTCAACTCATTTGGTTTTACCCTTTTAGCAATGATGTAATAGATTGGCATGTCAAGATCAAGGGTATAAGTCAATTGTTCATGATTGCATTAGCAGAGAGAATATTATTCAAATAAATAGAGTAACATTTATCTTTTATTATAAACAAAAAAACAAACTTGTCCAAACAAGAAACATAAATAATATTCATGCTAATTGCAAGTACATAATACAGTTCTTTACCTGAATTATTAAACAACTAAGTAAAGTCAAAAAATAAGCTCCAACAACCAAGCGATAACGTTTTTTACATTGTCAACTCTTAGATCGACTTCCTCTTTCACCAATGCTCGACTCCTTCTTAGTTCCACATCCAATTTCTAATTCTTTTAATGTAGAAGTAGAAAAATTAATTTCTACAACAAATATAACTAAAGAAGAAGGAGGTACACTTCAATTTTTTCTTATCTTCCAGACATTTAGGGCAGTTTCTCTTCCAATATTTGGTCTTACCGTAATAGAAACAATTGCCCTCCTTAGATACTCTTTCAGTAGGCTTCAATGCTTGGATCGATGTCTTATTAACTACTTTGAAAGTAAAAGTAAATAAAAACGTGGCACTAAAGGAAAAAGTGTTGCTTTTCCATTTGTCTTGCTAATTAGTATGAAATTTTATATAGGTATGCCCTTGGACATCTGCTATATCCATTGGTGCCTCCTTAATTAACTTCCTATAATATATAATGTTCTCCTTTTGGTTGAATCTTTTCATTATTCCTCAAATTCTTTCATTTCCTTTCATATTAGCATCCTTAGTTAAGTCTAAGTCCTCCTTTTGTATTTTTTTTGAAATAAAGCAGGATCAATTAAAATACATCCTTCATAATTCAGATCTTCAGTAATTTATAAGTGTTCTATGTCATCCATTTTTATAAGATAATTATATTAACTATTTCTTAAATTAAAAGTACTTAAACATAATAGTAAATAATAATAAACAAGGCATAATAGTTAACATTAGAACACATATGTGATAGAAACTTAAATTAAGTAGATAAAGTTAAGTAGATATACATGCCCATACTTCATAAGAATAGTTTATTACTAAAGTCCAAATTTAGTATCTTTGAATTTGAACTTATTGAACGTTTAAATTTAAGACAAAATCTTGAAGAAATTAGTTTATTACCAATCAATTTTTTTTTGGTACAATATTACCAATCAATTTTAAGGAACCAATTCATGCCTTCAGAAGAAATATTCGGAAGCGAGAGCCATTTATTTTAAGTTTTATTCAGCCTATACCGACTTTTCAACAAATCAATCAACCAGACACTTTGTGGTTATTTGAATAAGTAATCAAAAATTTCTATTGATGGATGAACCAAATGAATAAGAATACAACGAAGAACAATATGCAAGAATTTTATCCAACCAACTTCCAGGTATATTTTCTAAATGTCAAAATATTGAAAGTATTTATCAAAGTACTTTACAAGGCATCAAATTTCATACTAATCAGCAAGACAAGTGGAAAAGCAATCAAAGATAGAGATATTTAACTTTTGACAAGTTATGAGCTGCCCTTATATACAGATAGCATGCAAATGGTGAATTATAGGTCAAGTGTCCTTGAAGAATTATGTCCTAGCCAAAAAAAATAATCTAAATCATTCATGTGAACGGTGCATGCAATCGAAAGATGCTGAATCAATTGTCAAATGCATGAATAAATCCATGTGTTTTGATGAAAAAATTACAAAGAGATGGAGGCAATAGTGGAGGAATAGTGTTGTGATAACGATGTAGCCTTTAATGGTGTCACGTGAACTAATAAAAAAATGTAAGAATGAATAGTAGTTGTAGTAAATAGTAGTGGTGTTGGGCCTATAAATAAGGTGTCATACTGATGTATGAACAAAGTTGTAATAGAAGAAAAATGTCGTGTGAGTTTCCATAATGAAACATAGGCTAGTTCTCTAACTTTGCGCTTTTGTTCCCCTTTTTAGGTTCTTGTATCACTTATAAATAATCAATAAAATTCATCATTCCATTATTCAAAATCAGTCATTCCACTTATTACTATATATTTATCTACTACTAATAATCCTACTTAAGCTACGGAAGCAGTCGTGGACGAAACATTAATTCAAGAAAATTATGAGTATGTATATATACTTAACTTTGTCTACTTAATTTAAATTTCTATCTCACACACACACACACACACACACACACACACACACACACACATATATATATATATATATTCTAATGTTAACTATTATGCCTTGTTTATTATTAATTACTATTATGTTTACGCGCTTTTATTTTAAGAACTAGTTAATATAATTAGAGTTATGTTATTTGAACAACCATTATAATAACAACTTTTGCAACAACAAAAAATTTACAAAGAAAATAAGGTATTGAGACAAAAATGAAAACAATAAAGAGAGAAAGTAAAAATATAATGTGAGTATGAAATAGAAAATAGTTACAAAAGTTGTCAAAATATGATTGTACAAATATCATTTACCTAATAATAGAGTTATGTTATTTGAACAACCATTTTAATAACAACTTTTGCAGCAACAAAAAATTTAAAAAGAAAATAAGGTGTTGAGACAAAAATCAAAACAATAAAGATAGAAAGTAAAAATATAATGAGTATGAAATAGAAAGTAGTTACAAAAGTTGTTAAAAAATGATTGTACAAATATCATTTCTCTAAGAATAGAGTTATGTTATTTGAACAACCATTTTAACAACAACTTTTGCAACAACAAAAAATTTACAAAGAAAATAAGGTATTGAGACAAAAATCAAAACAATAAAGAGAGAAAGTAAAAATATAATGTGATTATGAAATAGAAAGTAGTTACAAAAGTTGTAAAAAAATGATTGTACAAATATCATTTCTCTAAGAATAGAGTTATGTTATTTGAACAACCATTTTAATAACAACTTTTGCAACAACAAAAAATTTACAAAGAAAATAAGGTATTGAGACAAAAATCAAAACAATAAAGGTTTTGTCAAAAAAAAATAAAATAAAGGCAGAAAGTAAAAATATAATGTGAGTATGAATGAAATAGAAAGTAGTTACAAAAGTTGTCAAAAAGTGATTGTATAAATATCATAGAATGAGTTATGTTATTTGAACAACCATTTTAATAACAACTTTTGCAACAACAAAAAATTTACAAAGAAAATAAGGTATTGAGACAAAAATCAAAACAATAAAGAGAGAAAGTAAAAATATAATGTGAGTATGAAATAGTAATGATTACAAAAGTTGTCAAAAAATAATTGTGCAAATATCATTTCTCGAATAGAGTTATGTTATTTGAACAACCATTTTAATAACAACTTTTGCAACAACCAAAAATATACAAAGAAATTAAAGTATTGAGACAAAAATCAAAACAATAAAGAGAGAAAGTAAAAATATAATGTGAGTATGAAATAGAAAGTAGTTACAAAAGTTGTCAAAAAATAATTGTACAAATATCATTTATCTAAGAATAGAGTTATGTTATTTGAACAACCATTTTAATAACAACTTTTGCAACAACAAAAAATTTACAAAGAAAATAAGGTATTGAGACAAAAATCAAAACAATAAAGAGAGAAAGTAAAAATATATTGTGAGTATGAAATAGAAAGTAGTTACAAAAGTTGTCAAAAAATAATTGTCCAAATATCATTTCTCTTTTGTTAATGATCCTCATCCTTGTCTACAATCCTTTGAGAACTGCTCTTTACCCAAACGTTTATGCTCATTCCCAAAGTATATGTCCAGATTGCCCCTATGTGAGTTAACTTCCGCTGCATGATTTAAGTCTCTCTTCTCTCTTCCTCACTTCATCGACGTGTAAGTACTCAAATTCCACACTCCATCATATTTTATTCACTTTTTCACCGATCGTATTAATTTCATAATTTCTCTCTCACAGATCTGTTTCTGCGTTTGTAATTTGTCACTGCAATAACTGTTTATTTCATGAAAAAAATTATTCGTATTAATTAATTTCGTATTCACTTTTTCACCGATCGTATTAATTTCGTAATTTCTCTCTCACCGATCTGTTTATACTTTTGTAATTTCTCACTGCAATAACTGTCAATTTCATGAATTTTTTTATTCTTATTAATTAATTTCGTATTCACTTTTTCACCGATCGTATTAATTTCGTAATTTCTCTCTCACCGATTTGTTTCTACGTTTGTAATTTCTCACTGCAATAACTGTCAATTTCATGAATTTTTTGTTTATTAGTATTAATTAATTTCATATTCACTTTTTCATCGATCGTATTAATTTCGTAATTTCTCTCTCATCGATCTGTTTCTGCGTTTGTAATTTCTCACTGCAATAACTGTTTATTTCATAACATTTTTGTTTATTCGTATTAATTAATTTCGTATTCACTTTTTCACCGATCAAATTAATTTCGTAATTTCTCTCTCACTGTTTTTTCGTAGATCTATCGCTAGTTGAGTGTGCTTGTTAATATCTCTTCCTTTTCACTCTTTCTTCTCTCTTTTTAACTTTCTTTTCTTCTTTAATTATGTAGATCTGGAGAAATGGCTAACTGGACACCAGCTCAGATTGTGAGTTTTCGTCACGTTTACGAGCTTTGTAATGGAAGCTTTGCTCTGATTCGTGATCATCCTAAATTGATGCGTCACGGTCAAACAATTTCATCTCTCAAGGTACATTTATTATACTTTATTATATATATATATATATTTTTTATGTAGCAAAAGTGGAAGCAAATAGCGGATCGCCGTACGTTGGATGCAGCTAATGTTGCTGCACAAGCGGCGCAGACTCATTTGGTAATTATTTGACTGTTATTTAAATTTAATATTTAAATTCTCAGGCAGTTATTTATATTGACTCTTTTTTAGGCACTTGTATTGGGTGGAGCGGGTCAAGCTAATGGAACGGATCAAGAATTGCTTCAGAATGTTACAAATGCGATCATTCAGGTGGCACCTGTTTTAGCTCTAGTGATAATTCCTCAATTACCAGGAGGTGTAGACACTGGGAATAATGCTTATCCTGGGGGTGTATATGTAACACAGGATTTCATAGATACTTGGTATTATAGAGGTTTTGTTAAGAGTTATGTTATTTGAACAACCATTTTAATAACAACTTTTGCAGCAACAAAAAATTTACAAAGAAACTAAGGTGTTGAGACAAAAATCAAAACAATAAAGATAGAAAGTAAAAATATAATGAGTATGTAATAGAAAGTAGTTACAAAAGTTGTCAAAAAATGATTGTACAAATATCATTCCTCTAAGAATAGAGTTGTGTTATTTGAACAACCATTTGAACAACAACTTTTGCAACAACAAAAAATTTACAAAGAAAATAAGGTATTGAGACAAAAATCAAAACAATAAAGAGAGAAAGTAAAAATATAATGTGATTATGAAATAGAAAGTAGTTGCAAAAGTTGTAAAAAAATGATTGTACAAATATCATTTCTCTAAGAATAGAGTTATGTTATTTGAACAACCATTTTAATAACAACTTTTGCAACAACAAAAAATTTACAAAGAAAATAAGGTATTGAGACAAAAATCAAAACAATAATGGTTTTGTCAAAAAAAAAACAATAAAGGCAGAAAATAAAAATATAATGTGAGTATGAATGAAATAGAAAGTAGTTACAAAAGTTGTCAAAAAGTGATTGTATAAATATCATAGCATGAGTTATGTTATTTGAACAACCATTTTAATAACAACTTTTGCAACAACAAAAGATTTATAAAGAAAATAAGGTATTGAGACAAAAATCAAAACAATAAAGAGAGAAAGTAAAAATATAATGTGAGTATGAAATAGAAATAATTACAAAAGTTGTCAAAAAATGATTGTGCAAATATCATTTCTCGAATAGAGTTATGTTATTTGAACAACCATTTTAATAACAACTTTTGCAACAACTAAAAATTTACAAAGAAATTAAAGTATTGAGACAAAAAATCAAAACAATAAAGAGAGAAAGTAAAAATATAATGTGAGTATGAAATAGAAAGTAGTTACAAAAGTTGTCAAAAAATGATTGTACAAATATCATTTATCTAAGAATAGAGTTATGTTATTTGAACAACCGTTTTAATAACAACTTTTGCAACAACAAAAAATTTACAAAGAAAATAAGGTATTGAGACAAAAATCAAAACAATAAAGAGAGAAAGTAAAAATATATTGTGAGTATGAAATAGAAAGTAGTTACAAAAGTTGTCAAAAAATAATTGTACAAATATCATTTCTCTTTTGTTAATGATCCTCCTCCTTGTCTACAATCCTTTGAGAATTGCTCTTTACCCAAACGTTTATGCTCATTCCCAAAGTATATGTCCAGATTGCCCCTATGTGAGTTAACTTCCGCTGCGTGATTTAAGTCTCTCTTCTCTCTTCCTCACTTCATCGACGTGTAAGTACTCAAATTCCACACTCCATCATATTTTATTCACATTTTCACCGATCGTATTAATTTCATAATTTCTCTCTCACAGATTTGTTTCTGCGTTTGTAATTTGTCACTGCAATAACTGTTTATTTCATGAAAAAAAATTATTCGTATTAATTAATTTCGTATTCACTTTTTCATCGATCTTATTAATTTCGTAATTTCTCTCTCACCGATCTGTTTTTACTTTTGTAATTTCTCACTGCAATAACTGTCAATTTCATGAACTTTTTTATTCTTATTAATTAATTTCGTATTCACTTTTTCACCGATCGTATTAATTTCGTAATTTCTCTCTCACCGATCTGTTTTTGCATTTGTAATTTCTCACTGAAATAACTGTCAATTTCATGAAATTTTTGTTTATTCGTATTAATTAATTTCATATTCACTTTTTCACCGATCGTATTAATTTCGTAATTTCTCTCTCACCGATCTGTTTCTGCATTTGTAATTTCTCACTGCAATAACTATTTATTTCATGAAATTTTTGTTTATTCGTATTAATTAATTTCGTATTCACTTTTTGTCCGATCGTATTAATTTTGTAATTTCTCTCTCACCGATCTGTGTCTGCGTTTGTAATTTCTCACTGCAATAACTGTTTATTTCATGAAATTTTTGTTTATTCGTATTAATTAATTTCATATTCACTTTTTCACCGATCGTATTAATTTCGTAATTTCTCTCGCTAGTTGTGTGTGCTTGTTAATATCTCTCCCTTTTCACTCTTTCTTCTCTCTTTTTGACTTTCTTTTCTTCTTTAATTATGTAGATCTAAAGAAATGGTTAACTGGACAACAGCTCAGATTGCGAGTTTTTGTCACGTTTGCGAGCTTTGTAATCGAAACTTTGTTCTGATTCGTGATCATCCTGAATTGATGCGTCACGGCAAACAATTTCATCTCTCAAGGTACATTTATTATACTTTATTAAATATATATATATTATGTAGCAAAAGTGGAAGCAAATAGCGGATCGCGATGCGTTGGATGCAGCTAATGCTGCTACACAAGTGGCGCATGCTCAGTTGGTAATTATTTGACTGTTACTTAAATTCGATATTTAAATTCTTTGGCAGTTATTTATATTGACTCTTTTTTAGGCACTTGTGTTGGGTGCAGCGGGTCAAGCTAGTAGAGCGGATCAAGAATTGTTTCAGAATGTTACAAATGCTATCATTCAGGTGGCTCCAGTTTTAGCTCAACTCATAATTCCTCAGTTACTAGGAGGTGTAGACGCTGGGAATAATGCTTATCCTGGAGCTGTACATGTAACCCAGGATTTCATAGAAACTTGGTATTATAGAGGTTTTGTTAAGAGTTAAGTTATTTAAACAACCATTTTAATAACAACTTTTGCAACAACCAAAAATTTACGAAGAAAATAAGGTATTGAGACAAAAATCAAAACAATAAATAGAGAAAGTAAAAATATAATGTGAGTATGAAATAGAAATTAGTTACAAAATTTGTCAAAAAATGATTGTACAAATATCATTTCTCTTTGTACATAGTCAAACTAAGTTACTTATTTTGGGATGGATGAAGTAACTACTTCACATTAAGTTATTAAAGGATAATTGTTGTTGTTGTTGTTGTTGATGTTGTTCAAGAGGTGGCTTTAAGTGATATTGATGTTGGCGGTTTACTTTGTGACAATAAGGAGATTGAATAGCTGACTTCTCCTCTAATGAGTGATAAAGTGTGTACTTTTTGTTGAACTATCTAGTGTTTATCATGGTTTGATTTGTTCATCAACAACTTTATCAACCAGATTATTTGTAAGACAGATTCTTCAGAAGTCGTCTGTCTTCTTAAACATTCAAGTCACTCGCATATGTATGTATATGCTTTGTTGGGGAAGATTTTTGGCTTTACTTGGTGTATTCCTAAAATTTCTTTCCAACACGTGCTTAGAAAGAAAAATTAGTGCGCGAATTTCTTGACAAAGGTCAAACACTCTTCATGGTTAGGTGTGACCTTTCGAAAAACACCTCAATTTGGAGATTGTGTTGAGGCTTGATGCCCCATGTTGATTCTTGTTTTTAGTGCTCTTGTTTTTTTTTTTTTTTTTTTTTTTTTACCTTTGTCATTCGACCAAAACAAAAGTTGTTCAAGAGGTGTGGTAATAGTTTGATGTTGTAAATTCAAGAGATACGATTCAAATCAAGGGCTCTTGTGACCAAGTGCAAGGTGACCTTTTGTGCAAGGCCTCCAAATTTTAGGGGACAAAATTCTCCCAAAAATATTAAATAGAAATGTTTAAGGACCGAAATTAATTTAAATTAAAAATTTGTACTTAATTATATGAATAAATCTCAAATTTTGAGACTTTCAGAACCTAAATTTCTGCATATACCAATTTCAAGGGTTCATATTCATGCGTATACCAATTTTAAAAGCCTAAATTCCTACCTATATCAATTTCGGTGTCCAAAAGTTTAAAGACCCAAAACTAGAACAAAGCCTCAAAAATGATTATTTTTTAAACAGTCATTATACTTTCCGTTATTAATAAAAAGACTAAATTACACATGATGTCCTTTAAACTATTTAATTATAATAAGTTGGTTCTTTAAGTTTTTTTCGAATCACTTACGTCTTTTAAGTTATTTAATTGTAACAAGTTAGTTAAATATTTTTCGTAACACTAGGTCTTTTAAGCTACTTGTTTTGTTGAAGCAATAATAACGACTACTTCTCTAAATAAAAAATGACTTATGTTAACAAGTGTCATAAGGACGTTGCTTAAAAAATACACAAATAGAAAATATGTCTTTGAAGTACAAATCAAAGTCATTTCAAAATAATAATTACATTATTTTCTGCATAAAAGTTATTCTTTTTAGTTGTTTAATGTATGCTCAAAAAACACTAGTTGGCATTTTCTTTAAAAAAAATGACAAGTTTTTTTAATTATATTATTATTCTTATGAAAAAAAAGTTTATGTAAGTTAGGTTCTCAGAGTTAATTAATCTAAAGAACGTTCAAAGCTCAAAGACATTATCCACCAACCATGTCTTAGTGGTGACAATAAAAGTTGAACATTTATCTTTGCAAGATCAAAGCAACTTCTATCAATTGAACCAACCTTTGTTAGCAAAACTTCAACCATATAATTGTGTTCACCTCTTTACAAAAATGAAATTTTATAACACTTTTTTTTTTACAAATATAACACTTTAAAACCATCAATATTAATTCGACCGTAAGTTTTCTCATTTAACAAACACGTAACTAATTCCATACAGCAATGATTCGTTAGCACATAAACATGTTTAAGTAAAGGATTAGACGTAAGCGGTTAATATGCTTCTGCTAAAATCAAATTATCAAAATTATTTTCAGTGTCCTTTTTTCTCCATGAAGATAAGGAGATAACCATCACACAAGAAATGTATATTTTTCTTAGGATTACTCATTGTCTTATTTATTTATTTTTGGTCAAGTAGTCTAGCAGCTAGAAAAATTCACCTTAAAGATGAATAAGTGGGATGTCCGGAGTTTGAAACACGGCCCCAGCATATAATATGCATTATCCCTTACCAAATGAGCTAAGCTCATGGGACAATTACTCAATGTCTTTTATCTGTCTTTTTTTTTTTTTTTGTGAATGTCCATATCTAAAATAAAATCACAATGGGTGCCATATTTAGCCGTTACATTATAGTCAATCGAATCTAGCTTTCAGTCAAATGCCACCAATAATGCAAATTAAATTATAATAATTGAATCAGTTATCAAATGAATCAAATTCAGCCTCACCCACCAATAACTATACGTTATGAGACATGATTAATTTTTATGAAAATTATGTACGATGATGATTCATTCAACCGTGCTTTATGGATACGAAAACAGTAGATGCTGAATCAGTCAGATAAAAAGCAGACCAATCAGCACACTGGCAAACACATGTGGCCATGTGGGTGCTTTTAAAAAAGTTTGAAGTCAAGAAAAGGTGAAAGTTTTCTCTTTTCACATTCAATACATTCACTCAAAAATAGAAAGAAAAATTAAACACAATAGTATTTCTGTTCGTGTCATCATTGCACAGGGGTCATACTAATCTTTCATGTATTGTTTCAATTTTATCAGATGTTTTTGAAGAGACAAAATTAAACACAATAGATACATAAATAAACAATACTTAAGTAAATTTAGGTAATGTATATTAATCTTCTTCTATATGTCTTGAATACAATGTGGTTACATGAAGTTCAATGGATTAGCTTGAACTCCAAACAAAATGAACTCATGACTAATACTAATACAAGAATCATAAATGGAGTTTACAAAAGTATATATAAAAAAAATTAAAGAATATTGAATCAAATTGCACATCAACTTGGTTCAATTTTGATCTTGCAACTAAACTGATTAGAACTTAACCTTTCATCAAAATCAGAAACAATTTCATCAAGACTCAATAACAATCCAGAAGAGAAACTAAGGCAAGGTTTCACTTTAGGCACAACAAGAGGCAAAGCTTCATTGTTAAGAATTTGCAAAACTCTTCTCATAGAAGGTCTTTCATCACTATTTGGATTTGCACAACTCAACCCTAATAGCAACATCTTCTTCATTTCAACTTCATCAAATTCACCATTCAATCTCTTATCAACAGCCTCAATTAACTTCCCTTGAGAATAAAGTCCCCAAACAAAATCAACCAAATTCACCATCTCTTGACCCTCTTTCTCAATTGGCCTTCTACCACAAGCAACTTCAAGAACAACGACTCCGAAGCTAAAAACATCGGTCTTATCGGTTGCTTTACCGTATTGAAGATACTCCGGAGCTAGGTATCCCATTGTTCCGGCTGTTAATGTCGAAACCGGACTCATATCATGATCCATAAGCTTTGCCAATCCAAAATCACCTAACCTTGGATTCAAATTTGCATCTAACAATATATTCGCCGTCTTAATATCTCTATGAATCACTCTTTGTTCACATTCTTGATGCAAATAAGCTAAAACAGAAGCCAACCCTACAACAATGTTAAATCTTTGAACCCAACTCAACAAAATATCACACTCATGAGATAATTCTCTATGAAGAAACTTATCTAAACTACCATTAACCATAAACTCATACACAAGTAATAATTCACCTTTCTCAACACACCAACCTAAAAGTTGAACCAAATTCTTGTGCCTTAAACCAGCTATAATCGACAACTCGGATAAAAACTCGGTTTTCCCTTCATGTGAATGTCTTGATCTTTTAACAGCAGCAACTGTACCAGAAGAAACAAGCAAAGCCTTATAAACTGTTCCAAATGAACCATTCCCAATTATCCTTGAACCATGAAACCCTTTTGTAGCAAACTTCAATTCCCTGTAACCAAACTCT
Source organism: Medicago sativa (assembly GCF_051527215.1). Lineage (NCBI taxonomy): Eukaryota > Viridiplantae > Streptophyta > Magnoliopsida > Fabales > Fabaceae > Medicago > Medicago sativa. The sequence continues at coordinate 59,656,920 of NC_140751.1, read as the reverse complement.
TTAGGACACCCTATAGAACTTTTACTCTTCTTAAGCTTGTTTAAACTACTCCATTTTCTAAAAGAAACATACCCTAAAACCAAAAGCAGAACAAAGAAAAAACATGGACCCACAATAGCAACACATAAACCAATCACAAATCTCTTTCTATGATGATTTTTTGTTGAGTTTGAAGCAGGAATATCCTCAACTTGATAACCAAAATGGTGAAAGCTTGAATTTTTATTTTTAGTTTGATTAACAGGTAGAAACTGAAAAGACTCAAAGCTCCAATTCATGAGTTCTTGAAGCTCAGTACTTCCTTCAGCAGAACCCAAAAACCCCACATACAGAATCTCAATCTTCTTGAAATACTCAGAAAGATCAAATTCAACACTCAAAACAGGTTCTTCAGGCTTTGAACTTGAAAAGCTTGAATTTCCATAGCTTAAGAAAACACTCAAGTTTTTGTTGAAACCATTATAATCAATCCATGAAGTGATCAAGTTTCCACTAGTGAAATTGAAAACAATGGTATCATCAACAGTTTTTTGGATTTGACTATTGTTGAAATCAAAACCAACATGGTTATTGTTAGTGTGAAAATCAAGGGAAATGAAACTAGTGGTGGAGTTGATGAAGAATGAGAAGTGGTTGAGTGAGGAAGAAGGAGGGTTTGTGTTAGTAATAGAGAAAGTGAAGTTGGTTTTGAAAGAGAAAGATGAATTGGGTATAAGAGAAATGGGGTTATTGTAAAGAAGAGTGCCGGAGCTGGAAGCAGGGACGGTGGTGGAGCGTGTGAGACCGACGACGCCGCCGCGGAGGAAGGAGTCGCCGAGGAGGGTGATGTTGCGGAGGGTGAAAGAAGAGAAGGTGAAGGTTGTGTTTTGTGAGAGTGTGGTTGGGATGAGGAAGAAGAGGAGCGTGATGATGATGGTTGTTGGAGACATTGAGGTAAGAAGTTCGTAGGTTTGTTTGTTTGGAGTGAATAATGTTGTGTCATACTCATTTGTTGTTGTCGGTTGATGTTATGTGTTTTTAAAAGAGGAAAGGTGGGAATGGGATTACAACGGTTGCCAAAGTAAGAATATAATAATTGATTAACATTAAAATATTAAAATATTTTATTCAAAAACAAAACTAAAATATTAAAATATGAGTATTATAAATAGGGATGTCACAACTCCTAATCGACTGACGGTTAAATTAGCCCTTTGTTGACGACTGAACGTGGCTACCAAGTCCTAATGGACTTGGAGGCTATTATTAAGGTCGTGGTAATGTTTAATGAGAGTCCAAGAAGCTACAACATAGATTTGATCAAGTCCAAAGGTTATACAACCACTTTCGTATATATGTGACATGATGAATGAGGTGGTTAATGAGAGGGAAAAAAAGAGATAGAAATAACTTCAAGGCCATTTTGAATGGCAAAACATGGCCAAAGATGCACTCCCTCAAAATAGAAATGTGGAGAACATACATAGATGTCAATCGAGCACTCAACCATACTCCATACAAGTACAATTTCTCCTTCAACTCAGCCGTTTGAGCAAGATATCCGCTGACTAAGTCCAAAACATGCATGAATACTTATTCCTTTAACAATAGGGTGATGGAGAACATGGATAGTTGATACAACTCCACCAACAAGGCAAATTTAAGATGTAACTTATCTTACAAGGTAGTTATTACATTAGTAATGTAAGTATGATTCTACATGATGTAATACAGTAGATGATGTGCCAAAAATGTAGGAATCAATATTAGTGTAGTTTGCTTAGTTATTCTAATTCTAAAAATACTATGTCGTCAAGATTATTCAAGACACATCACATCAAACTGATCTTTGCATATCTTTTTGAATAATGCTTAATAGTGTGAATGATTGCAAACGAATTTTGACGAAAAAAAGTTATACACAAGAAATTGTGCTTAAATTACTCCACTACTTCTAATTCCAACTACCCGTGAATTGTGGAATGGGAGAATTATATTTTTATTATATTTTATTGAAAAACAATTTTAACTCCAACCACCTTTGTATTGTGGCTATGCGCCTAGAATTTAAATTTTACATGTTTCGTCAAATTCCGTACATCATAAATCCGTATCATATAGCATTGCTGTATCTTTTTATCTTTTCTGTATCGCTTTTATTTTAAAATGGTAATTTCCTAGGATAACTATGGGGTAGTGTTTTGTGTTGCATCATCCTTTCTAATGAGGCAAACATCTCGGATGTCTTCAACATATAGACCTTGATATTGGACATGTTAGCTCTTTTTAAGTGGCCTTCCTTTCTATACAATCTATAATCTATTTAGTTTTGAACTTTTAGATCCATACAACTATGCAAGTCATATAGGCCCTTAGCCATTTTAATAGGCAATAGGTATTAGAATATGTCTAGATTCATTGTATGTTTGACTTGTAAATATTCATTAGCAATTATGAATTGCTAATGAATATTTACAAGTCAAACATACAATGAATCTAGACATATTCTAATAATAGGTCTAAAAAAGTATTTAAGATTGAAAAAAATTCAATGCGTAAATCTTATGAGGTGTGTTGTTGTACAGATATGGTGCATCTGCCCCCTTGACTTGCAGCTCAGATGTGAGATGAAAGTCTAAGAGTTTTTGTTTTTAGTTGGCATGTCTTTGTTTTCATGGCCTCGTGGTATGTTCTTTGAAACCTATTCTTGTCGCTTCGTAGGGATGACATAACGATGTGAATGTTTCTTTTTCTGGTGTTATTAGAATTGTTGGATCTACTGGTTTCATGTGATACTGTTTGATTGTGATGATTAGATTTGAAGTGTTTCCGGCCATTGGTCAATCGTTCCTTCTTCATTCTTTGTAAATATTTTCATTTCTTTTCCTTTTACAATGTATTTTCCATTTTCACACAATGAGGTTGTATTTAAGCTTCTAAATTCATTCTATGTCTACGTTTCAACTTTGTACTTTGTTGTGGTTCTCCTTTTATTTCCTCGTAAGTTACATTTTAATTTATCTTGTTTATGCATTATCAAACAATATCGAGATTGTTGTTTTTGATATAGATAATATTGTTTGTGATGCTTCGATTGAAGCCTTGTATGCAAAGGAATGGAAATAGGTTTTGTCTTCCTCCTTTGCAGATAAGTATGATATGGGATTACAGTTATATACTCTTGCTTATAAGCCTAACAAAATGTCACACAATAAGGATATCACTAAGTAATCCAGAAGTCCTAGCTCAACTGGCAAAATGCCGAAATTGTTAGGCCGGATGTCATGACCGGGGTTCGAACCCCGGTACCTCCACTTGTGTGTGTGAGTTTATAATGGCTTTATCATTTCGTCTATCTACCAAAAAAAAAAAGGATATCACTAAGTAGAGAAAAACATTAAAAAGATTTATTCATTGTGTACGGGTGAAGGTCCCCTATCTACAAAAAAAAAAAAGGATGTCACTAAGTAGAGAAAAACATTAAAAAGATTTATTCATTGTGTACGGGTGAAGGTCCCCTAAAATATTTTCGTGTTGTTCTCCCATTTTGAAAAATAATATTCATTTCTTTGACTTTCATATCCTTTCTTGTAGAGATGTTAATCAAGTTTTCTTTAAGAATGGTAACAATGATGAACTTGACTTCTTTTATCTCAATCAATCTTTTTGCAACAGAATATGACTTCATATGTGCTTTATTCTTTCTTGCAAGATAGAGTGACGATGATCTTCAATCTTGATTCCAAGGGGTGAAAATCGCCGCTCATATTGCTGAGATCGTGCCTCTAGTCATTTAAGTCATCAAAGTTCCAAACTCTCGCTTTTTGATAAACTTTTGCTTATAAACACATAATTTTAACGTGGCTTCCTTTTAATTCACGTTGCACCTGATGATTGCACAATGCATGTGCCACACACACCCTAATGCATGCCACACGTGCAACATAAAATTTTTACCTTGGCCTAACTTATGACGTTTCCATCACGCACAACCTCCATGCAAGTTAGGGAATATAACTTCCCTAGAATATATCAAAAATACTATGACACCCTATAAATTTGTCTAGTTAGGGAAATACAACGAATCACATGACCTTAAGCAAAATATTACACTATTTCTCAAACTATTAGTAATTCTCAAACTATTAGTAACTACCTAATATCCTCTAAAAAAATTAAAATAAAATGATAAAAAGACTCAATAAAACACTAAAATACATGTTTATGACGAGGAGTCATCGCATTTGTCACAAAGTTTAAACATTATCACCATGGTTTTTATTAAAGTGATACTAATTCTAGGTTCCCGTTAATTACAATCATGTCTCACTAAAATAAGTTTATGGACTCTATGAACCCAACTGTTTATGTATAAACACTTAACATTGATTAATATGTATATTAATCAACCTCATTCATATAACTAGAGTAGGTTCATTTAGTGACTCTTTGAATATCACTAAAATGAGCAAAACATAAACTATTGATATGATCATATATTTAAGATAACAGTAAAATGACTTGAGTTAAATTTATTCTCACAATCACATAACAAAGAACCAAGATATAAACTTAAAACATAATTTCATTTCCAACCAAAAAAGTGTTTATCATATGATGAGCTTAAATAAAACACCAAGAAGAATAAGAAAATGGTACTTTCAGGTCTATATTACAAAAAATAAGGAAAATAGCATACAAACTCTAAGTCAACAAGAGTTAAAAGCAGAAATTACAAACTTCAGAGCTATCAAAAATCTATTGCAGCAAGTTGATGTCGCATAGTATGGATTAGTTCCTTATTAGTTTTAATGTCTAAAAATTGATAGAAATAGTATTATCTAAATTGTATTTAAAATTAGTTATATTGAATCTGCAACAAGCCTATTTAAGCTTTAATTTAGTTCATTAGTTTCAAATAAAGAATCATTATTTGTTTAGCATTTTATCTAAATTCATATGTTTTGCAATCGATCTTAGTAACTTCCATATAGATTAATCCATTTGCTTAATTTTCATCAAAATATTTATGAAAACCACACTTTACCACAATAAGCTTGAAACTCTATTCAACCCCTCTTCGGACTTCTGAAAAACATAAAATGTAACATATGATGACTTTTCTTACCATTCTTCTTTAATAAATTTAATAGAAAATGATACAATATTTCTTAGTTTGATGTGAGCAATCATATACATTTTATTCTCGAGAAATACATAACATTTAAATTATTCAAAAAAGAGAGTATGGAGATAACAGCCCATAAATTTCATTTATATTTTATTGAACTTTAAAGCATAAACTAGGTGTTTAGGACATGCTCCACCCTTAGAACAAAATTGAAAAATCACAAATAAAAAAGTTTAAAGATAAGCATAACATATTACTAATTTTTTCTTATTGTTGTTTTAACACCACCTTAATCATTCATTTTATCATCCATCTCTTGAAAGATATCATCAAAGTTGAATTGAATTGAATGATCAAAGTTTGTTAAAGCAGTCTCTAGAGAACCAGCACCCAAATTATCTAATTCATTCCAAACCTCATTCATGCCCATTGCTTCATCCAAATCAATAAATGAGTTTGAGTTCAAAGATAAGCCTGGCCCAATTGCAATGGGTGGCGGTGGTGGTAAGGTGGGAGAAGCAATCTGAAAAGCTGGTAAGGTGGGCTTAGGAATCTCACCAACAAGTTTCAAATATCCAATTTCATTACTATAACGAAAGCATTTGAGATAAAAATTGAGATACTCATAATAGTTATTATAACCTATAGACTCCATGACCCTTAATAGGTCATCTGCACCCAAAATTTTCCTGCATTCCCTGTGACAACGTTCAATGGCTTTTTTGGTTACATATCTTATAAACTTTGAGGTGATTTGTTCAACCATCTCCTTTGCTCCACGAGAGATTTTTGTGTTTGGTGGAAGAACTTTTCTCATGATTGTAGCCACATTTTTTATTGGCAAGGTATTTTTGTCTCGAATTGCTAGTTGGGGTACAAGGGCATCATTTCTTGGATTCATTATACTTGTTGGAGCTCTTGTATCTGCAGAGGCACCAATTTGATGCAACATAGATGAACCTGCACATCCTAATAAATACTTTCATTATTTTAACATTTAAAAATAACACATTGTATGCAAAACACTGATAGAAAGCAAAATGAATCAAATAGTTAAAAATAAAATAACAATTTGATCTATGGTTTGAAATGACTCAAAACCAACTCATCTATCAACCTAGTATTGAAATCTAGAGACAATTTTATTAAATAAAATTCATATACGTGTGTAAGTTATTCTGATTTTGTGTTTTACCAGAGCTTGAGTTGGATTTTGACCATTGTTAACGAGAGAATATTTATTCTCCATGCTTGATTCTAACACTTCGATGGATATAATTCCAAATCCAACTACTGAATTTATAGTAGTTGAAGATGCTTGGGTATTTTTTTACACTATATCTATGCTTAATTGTAGAGACCAATCTTTATTAATATAATATTAATTATTCAATACTTTAACTTTACCATTATAGTATTTATTTTCATAAGTCAAATAATACGAATTTATCAGAAAACAAACAAACACCACATTATATAAAGAAAATGCATTTTCGTCCTTTGAATGTGAACATAATTTTTTTCATATCATTAAATATTATTTCTACTCAAATATATTAAAATCTCAACTTTATATTTTTTTAGGAAAACATGACACTGGTAATTTAGAGATGGAATTGCTTCTTCAAATTTGTAATATACAGAACAATGCGACATAAGTGCCTTTTACACCATATTTGACGAATAAACAAAAACAACAATTAAAAGAACGCACCAAACCTGTCCTAAAGGGTGAACCATCCCAAATCCCAAGATGAAGGTTCTCTACTTGAATCAGAGGTACCTACTCTGATCAGGGTTCAATGTGGTTGGAGCCATTACCACCATTTTTTAATACTCTCTCCAGTTCTATGTATAAGAGAAATTTGGGTCAACAAAAGTTAATGTATTTGGTTAAAAAATTGAGTTAGAGCAATCAACTTGTGTTGACCCAATTGTCTCTTATAAACATGACCGGGGGGAGTATTTCTAAAGTATTCAATAAATGATTTTATTGGCACGCGCATAAAGACTAATTAAGGTCTAAATATTTTTATTTACATTAAAATAATTAAATATCTTTGTATTAAATAGTTGTATATTTAATGATATATTAATTCATAAATTTCAATGTGCATGCATTTCTAAATTTAAGGATGAAACCGTATTACTTTCGATAAAGGTATTTATGTTAATGTTGAAAATTTTAATTACTTAAATAAGAATTGATCCGGTTGGACCAAAAGGAATGGTTAAGCTGCTTAGATCTGCCATTTGTTGGGGCTAAGCCACCGATCTATCCTCCGTCTGACTGATTCTGCTAAGTCGTCCGTTGAGGTGAAGTGATGACTTCACAGTGGTTGCTCCCCAGCCCCCGTCGAGGATAACTCAAGAGGTGCAGTCACAATTTAGGGTAAAAAGTGTAATAAATAGTGGTTAGGTAGGGCTTGGCTGAAAAACCTTATCCTGACAATATTACATTCAGGTACGGACCTGGGCAACTCTACGCCTGGGGTGAGTTATCGACGGCCTGCGTGGGCGTTGGTAACTCCCGAACCTCGTGAGCCACTCTCAGTTCGTACTATGATTTGGTGAGTTTTAGGGTGTGTCAATCGTAAGGTGTCACCTGCTTAGTGGACTCAGATCGAACCCGAGCGGCGTCGAATTAGGCTTTAGGCCAGTCCGGAAGAGGAATATCTATCAACAATTACTATTAAATATAATGTTTAAAGTGTGATGACGAAGCATCATATGAAATTTTAGACTATGTTTTCAGTTATTTTCTTTGCATTTGCAGACAAATCAGAGGTCATTTAGAGAAGTTGTCCTTGGGTTGAGGAACATTTTGTATTGTTTTCATTCGAGTCGTTGTAATTCACTTTATCGTAAATCATGCAATTTCATTGGTGTTTTGAGTCTTTTTAGTGAGAAATCATGTAAATAGGCAAACCAAGACATCTCATGAAGGATCAAGGATATGAAGGTTTAAGATCAATGATTTTTAGTAAGTTTTTTTTAAGACAATACAAGTTGGGGAAAATTCATCCCAAATTCCAAGGCATTTCAAGACGGAAGAACGCAAAAAAAAAAAAAAGACGAAAAAACTGTAAAATTCGCACTTAGGCTACTTCCCCGTGCGCATGAGCCATGTGCCCCAGAGTATGCTCCCAGACGCTTTTGTGTGGGTAAAATGTTGATTTTGCTTGTTTTCTAAGATGGATGGAAGGAAAAAAGTATAGTTCTTATATCTTAACCTATAAGCAATGATGCACTATAAATAGAGACTCTTGCACACACTTTTATTCATTCAAAAAGCTAACAGTACAAGGCAAGGGTCAAACATCAGTGCTTCAAGGCAGAAGGTTTTCTCATCCTTTTATTCTCTCTATGGCATGTGTTTCTATTGTTTTGTAATGATGTAGATTACCATGTGTAACTAAACCTCTCTTGATTAGGGTTCCATGATGAACCTCTACTTATTTATTGGATTTAATTAATAAAGCTTTTATTCAATTTATGATTCAAGTGTCTGGTTTAATTTGTATAAGTTCCATTCTTAATGCTTTTCAACTAACAGTTGACGTGATCTATAAGCTAAGGTTTATGTCTGACTATCATTTCGGTGTCTGAACAAAAACAATAATAAATTTCTTATTTTAAATTAATCTCTTCTAAATTAAATATAAGTATAATTGTTAAGGCTATGATTCATTTTTTTGGTGAAGAAATTAAGGCTATGGTTCATATTTAGGGGAACATCACAAGTATAGCCTTTGTTGCGACACAAATACTCGAACTTTCCACTGTTACATCATAGGGCCATGTCCTACTCTCTTGAATCAAGGCAGGTCATAAACTAATAATTAACTCTCTAAAATGCATATACTCTCTAAAGAGTTAGATTTCAATCTAGAGAGAGACAAAGAACTTTAAGCGTGACTCAACGTCCTAACATGTTTAAATGACACAATCTCGTATGATAATATTTAGAGCGAGTGAAGAGACAAACATGTGTTTGATTTGTGCATAATAAATTTTACAAGTGAGGTCACAAACCTTTAATTGTGACACAAAATCCTAAGGGTTTTTTTTAGAGGAAAAAATCTACGGGATTTAAATAACCTAAAGTTGTGAAATACTACACATAAACCTAATTCTAAGTAGGCCAAAATGTAATGGTTGATAGGAGTCAAGATTTAGCTTTTGTCTATAAATATCAATTGCACATATCATATTAGACACATCAATCGATACAAAACTTATTTACTCACATCTTACTCTAATTTATCTACTATAACATTTTACTTATGTTTCTTTTCGTAGTTAGTCATTCTCAACAACAATCGTTCGTTGGGCTAATTAAGGAACCAACACTTAACGAATAAATCTCATTTCTTATCGCAAGTCTTTGAAGAAAAGGAAGTCATCATTGAAAGCAATTGGATGGCTTTCAAACTCAACAACAAATATCAGTTTCTCCTCTATTTGGGTTGATTATCAAATCCATCCACTACATTATTCACTTAATACCAAATATATCCCCAATTATACCAAGTTAATGACGTTATAGTCCCCAATTATCAAATCATTTTTTTTCACCCAATTTTTTATCAAATCATTTTTAAATATTGTTAACATTGTAACTAAGTTTTTTATTTTGGTAAACCAAACGTATAATCCACACGCAATTGCATATATCAATCCGTTTGAGGTAACTTAGATCATGTTGATCTCTCATAACAAATGTCTTTCATATGCATTGACTAATATCGAACTCCGTATCAAATGGTTAAAAAACTCAAGTATATATCACTTGTGTCACACTTGTTCGTATTCCTAACCATGTTGATCCAATCCTACAATTTCTTGGATTAAATTAAGTAAAAGAAAATAAAAACAATAAATTTGATAAAAAAAAATTGAAAGAAAAAAAAAAGTTGCAATTGGTTTGGGGTGGAAGTGTTCTTGTGTTTGCGAGTCTATATATTTGCCTTTTGGGGTCTCCTTAAAAGGAACAAAACCTTCACATTTCTCTCATTCTCTTTGCTGAATTACAAAAACCTTCTTCTCTCATTTCCTTTGAGAAAGAAGAAAAAAAAAAGTGATTAACTTTGTAAGCTATTCTGGCACCAAACTCATTCACCAACCAACCATGTCTCTTGGGTATGCTGAGAAACTTTCCTACATAGAAGATGTTGGCAACGTTGGAATGACAGAACATTTCGACCCATCTCACGTTTTGCTTGAAAAAGTGGGTCCTTTTCTTGATGTTTCTTTGTTCTGTTCTTGTTTATACTGTTGCTTAACCTTTGTGCCCTTTTTGTCATGATCTTTCATTTCAAGTTCAAATTTTTATGCTTATGGAGTTCAATTGTGATCATTTGTTGTTATGTTTGCATGATTGATTGGTTAATGTAGTGATCTTCTGGTTCTTGAGCTGAAATTTGGGTGGAATTTAGTTTTTGTTTTGATGATTAGCATGTATGATTGTTGATATGTGATACTCAATTGTGATGATGATGATAAATACTTGAGTTAGATGATTATGTTTTTGTTGTACAAGGGTTTTGATTTATTGAATAATGTTTTTTTGAGACATTGAAATGTTGACCAGGTATGTGCTTAGATATTTTTGGGATTGTGTTTCACCTCAACATTGCTAATGTTTTGATAGATATTGGTTAATTCGTGAAATTGATTTTACTGGTTGATCAAAACCTAGATAAGTAATCAATGTTAGGGTGTTGAATGGGTTTTTTGTACCATGAAGGTAGATTATATTCTGACACCGATGAATATACATATATTGCTACCTATGTGAGATTTTGGTACAATGTGGAAATCTGCTAGGCTTCAATTTCTTTTGAAAATGTCTTTGATGTCAACCTCTATTGTGTTTTTTATTGGGGAAGGGGGAAATTTTATTAAAGTGGCACTAATGGCCATTTTACAACCGTTCCCGAGGGAATTTGAATTCTGTACCTTGAGGTTACACGACTAAGTTCTTACCACTTAGCTAGCACCTCAAGTGTAACATCTATTGGTTTTTAATTAGCTTCTTATTTGATAAGCTCAGTTGTACTTTTATAACGTTTGGATCAAGCTTTACATTTTTATTGATTTCTTATTGAGTCAAGAAGATCCATTATCCGTATGAATAACATGATAGAATCGTTAAATAGTCTATCAAAAATTATAATTTCGGTTTTCGGTTAAGCTCAACCAAACCTTAGCCAGTACTTATAACTATTATTCAATCCAAATAACTGTCCTACCAACGTGGGACTCTCAACACAAATCCCTCACACCCAGGGCTGAACATTTGAAGGGTGACTCAGGTGTCCCAATAACAGGTGCCCCAACAGATCTAGGATAGACTCTGTTACCATCTTAAAATTTGAGAGGTCTAACTCAACCCCACAAAACCGGGTTGTAAGGGAGATATGTCCAACACTTATAGCTACTACTCAGATCATAACACTATTCAGTATTTGAGCTCTCAACTAGTACCATAAGCAATTGTTAACATGTATATTTGTTTAAAGTAGGCTGCCAATTTTCAATTTACATGTATTGTGGCTAGTATTGTTTTGACGGTTAATTTCCCCGTTTTATTTGGGGTTTCTAATTTTCTATGGTATTTGTCAAAGTTTGTCCATATGTTTCCGCCGTGGTACTACAGCATGGCGGGTTTTATATCATTCGCCATAGGCTGCAAAACCTATCATATCCTCCATAGACTGCAATACCATGTTTATTGGCGGAGTTTAAGATGATTGATGTAATCCGCCATCTGTCATATCCGCCATTGATAACACTGTTTATGCAGATATGCTTGAATTTTTTAATTCATGAAAGTTATCACTTTCATTAACTCCATATGATTTGCTTTTCTTGTGGTGGATGGTTGCTATATTGAATATCAAGGACCCTGTTGTGATGATTTTTTAATCATTCTACATTTGCACTTGTTTATGTTCACTTTCAATTGTTTCTCTTCTTTTGTATTGGAATGCAATGTACCAATTTATCACCTAATGAGAAGTTTCCTTCATTACATTCTAATCAATGATATGTATGAATTATAAAGGGGAATCATTACCTTGACTGAAATGAATAATTTATATGCTAAGATATATATTTTTTTCTTGGCAGATAGAGCAACTAGCTATCATGATTAAAAAGGTATGGACTGAGACTACTTATTGATGTTTATATTGGGAACCTTTCTCTGTTTTTTTTTTTTTTATGTAATCAGCTTCTTTAATTTATCTCTTTTTCTACTTGCAGAGTAAGCATCTAGTAGTGTTTACGGGTGCAGGAATATCAACTTCTTGTGGTATACCTGATTTTCGAGGTCCCAAGGGGATTTGGACGCTTCAGGTGATGATTTTGAAGTTTGTGAATGCTTGTACTACAATTAAACATTTTTTGGATGTTCACACAGTTGTGAATGTATGCTTGACACTCTCATCTGTTTCTCTCACGTTTGGAGTGCAAAGCTAACTTGAAAGTGTTATTAGTTGCTTAGATTTACAACACATTTGCTATAAAAAATTCTTTAACTTAACTAGTTTGAAGTAAGTAAACATATAAGAAAAATTAACTGTATTAGTCAGATGCCATTATAGTTTGTCAGTACTCATTTGTGTGTAGTCTTTTTCCTTTCTTGTATGGTTTATGCGGCTCTTTTCATCTTATTTCCTGTTCTGTATTATTATTACAGCGTGAAGGTAAAGCCTTGCCTGAAGCATCATTACCATTTCACCGTGCGGTGCCAAGCTTGACTCACATGGCTCTGGTTGAATTAGAAAAGGCTGGTATTTTGAAGTTTGTTATCAGCCAGGTAGAATCACTGCGTTTTTATTTTATGTAATACTTCTTTCATTTAGATATATGAAAACTTTAGTTTTAGCTATCTTTTCACATGTTATCTTGCAAATCGAAATCAAACTTCAACAGTAATTTCATCAAATTTCAATCGAAATGGCCATTCTTTGGAGCCGAATTCAGTATTTAAATTTCTTCCCCATTTCTGATGACCTTTTATTTTCTCGTGATAGAATGTTGATGGTCTCCATCTTCGATCTGGAATACCAAGGGAGAAACTTTCTGAACTGCATGGGAATTCTTTCATGGAAACTTGCCCTTCTTGTGGAACTGAGTACGATCTTATTGCTCTTTCCATGCTAATCTTGCCCGAGCTTTATTTTTTTATAGGAGTTAACTAATCAAGCTTATTCAACATATATTTTCCATTTAGTTATGAATATTTACAGTACAGATAACAGGGATAACTACAGTTCTCTCATCAATAAAAGTTCTATTTCATAGATTTTTTTTATCATTTACAGTTTCTAATATTTTCTTCATAAATCCTCTGTAGACTTAGCCTGATTTGTTTACTTCTTGCATTAAGTCTATGTGTAGACTTTTTGGCTCATTCCTGTCATGTTCGTGTTTTTCAAAATTTTACATCTTAAAAGAACTGTAGTCTAATTTTTTTTATTTGAACCTCTTAAGGTACTTTCGTGATTTTGAGGTAGAAACTATTGGTTTAAAGGAGACATCAAGGCGCTGTTCAGATACAAAATGTGGAACAAGACTTAAGGATACAGTCCTTGACTGGGAGGTACAACACTGTCCACCATTAGATCCCAATTATACAGTATAATAGCAGTAGTGATAAAAATAATAATTCAGGGTGGGCATTTTCGAAGCCACCCGTTTGAAACCGACCGAACTGGTCAACCCGTGTGCAATTGGTTGGGTTAGTTCGGGTTAACGGGTCACGAGTAGGGTTTGGACGGATTAGGTGGGTTGGTTTGGGTGGGTATATTGGGCCCGAAACGATGCCCAGCCCTAATAATAATTTAGTAATATGATAGAAGTACACATTTCACTGCATTCCTGAAAAATAGAAATTGAAAGATTTTATTTGGGTAGCTAGTTTAGTTAAATATTGAGCCCTATTGTCCTTGACCAAGCTGACCATTAATTGACAATGCCTATTTGTTGATTTCTATAGTTAATGTTTGTGAAAACTGTGTGCCTTGCGATATGATTAAGGACATGAAAAACATTTGTGTGTATATGTGTCTGCAAATTTGTGTTTGCCTGAGTCTCTCTGTATACCGTTGTATGTACAGGATGCACTGCCTCCAAAGGAGATGAATCCTGCTGAGAAGCACTGCAAACAGGCCGATATAGTGTTATGCTTGGGGACAAGGTAATAACAACATGATTTGTTTCTTATCACTGCAACAATTTTCTTTTTCTTTTTTCTCTTTCCTTTTTTCCCCAGTACTTCGCTACTGTTATGTGTCTTTTGCACCCTCTACCTGTCTTCACGTGTACGAGTTTAATTGTTTATTAATAACTGGTTATACTATAGGGGTATTGTTATGACATTAAGAAAATGTATATCAGATGTTTTTGTGGTTTGTTGATGAGTGGTCTTATTATGCTAGACATAAGTCTGACCAACTTTAAAAATGAATTTTCAAACATATTTCTTGTCATTGAATGGAATATATACGCCATACATAAATGAACAACATGCCATCTCTTTTCCAAAATGTTTTGCTTTGCTATACTTTTTTTTGACATAGCATGGCTGAAATCTCTCGATGCAGTCTGCAAATAACTCCAGCATGCAACTTGCCTCTTAAAGCACTTCGCGGTGGAGGTCAAGTTGTCATTGTAAATCTCCAGGTTTGTCTCCCCTTTTTGTCCCTAGCCACCTTCTACATTTTAATGAGGTGGTTGACACCATCTATCTCACCATGCATTCAATAATATCAAGATAACATATTTCATTTTATTTCAAATGTGATCCGTATGATTGTCCCGTGTATCACTTTGATCAACTGTGGCCACTGGCCTACATTTGCTGCATTTACAAATAGAATATGTCAAAACTGTACAATATTTATGCTTGCTAAAACTATTATACTATCAAATTTCTTCTAATTATTATACTTTTATGTTTGTTTTTATCGTGGTTAACATAACTTTATATGTTTTGAACTCTTCAGAAAACCCCAAAGGACAAAAATGCATCTTTAGTGATACATGGGTTTTCCGATAAGGTATTTGATCTGAATCCTTGGTTATAAAAGGTGTTTACTTTTCCATAGTTATTTATTTGATTATTTGCGTTGAGATCCCTATCATTTCACCCCATGTTCAATGTCACACAGTGACTACAAATATGGGCTAGATAGTTCTTAGAATACTTGAATAGTCCTCACATCAAAAGTCGGTTTTGTTGGATTGAGCTAGGTCATAAGTCCAAATATTGAGATATATCAGTCTATGATAAATCTGTTATTGATTCAAGATCTTACGTATTTCACTTGCATTCATAGAACTCTATTCATGTAATTTGTAACCTTTAAATATGATAATACAAAATTTATTTTCTGGTATGATTATTGTCAACCTTGCCAAGTAAATTGACATAGGTGTGCACGTTACTACCAACCTGAGAGAATGACATCTATACATGTTATTTATATAGTTTATTAGAAGGTCATCCAGCTCTTTCAACACCTTGCCGAATTCCCTTGTCGTCTGATTTCTTGAAGTACATGACATATCAAATTGTCAATCCTTATCATCCATTTTCTTTCTTTAACGAATTTCTTATGTTTTATATACTAAGATTTTTAGTTTGAATTAGACAAGTGTTCGCTGTTTTTTTCCGGCTGTAATGAGAAATAAATACGGAGTTTCCTTGATGCCTTTTAATGTGCATTCTTTTAAATTTTAACAGGTAATTTCAGGTGTCATGGAGCACCTTAACATGCAGATTCCTCCTTTCATCAGGATTGACCTTTTCCAGATTATTGTAGTGCATGCTCTGAGCAATGGTAATCAACTTTCAACTGTAAATTTTAAGCTATACCTTAGGATGTACTTGAGTTTTGATGGATATAACTTCTTGATGTGAACACACGAACTCACCCACACTCACAATCTCACGCTACACACACAAGTTAACAAAATGGAACACATTGTCTGATTCTTTAATTCCCCATTCTTCTAGTAAGCTGCATAAATTGTGAGTTGTATTAGTATACACACCACCTAATTATTGAAATCGAAAAGTTTAAATTTTTTTAATGTTATGACCGGGAAGAGGAAATATACGAGTTGCTATGGATTTTTTAGCTTCAATAAGAAAGTTTCAAGATTTTTTTATTATGATCAACATGTAACAACAAATCTTCTTTTTTACATAATTGAATTTGTGTCACACTGCAATATATCACACAGCCAAAATACTAAGACACGTGAATGACTCGCTCACATAATTGATTCAATTTGCATCACAGATGAAAAATATGTGAACTGGACTCTCCAAGTTGCAAGTACTCATGCCCAAAAAGCAGCATTGCCTTTCATCAAGTCTGTCGAGGTGAATTCTCATATCAAATCTCTATCTGCCTGTTTTATCATTTTTTTCATATCGACATTTGTTGTTGGCTAGATTGACCTTTTGTTACGTCCTTGAACCTAGTAATTTCGTTCTTAATTTTCTAGTTGTAAACTTTTGGGAATATTGGTGTTGGGTTTCTTGCTCATTTCTTAACTTAGCGGTGAATTGCACGTGGAATGATGAACTTCATGTCGAATGTGATAAGAATAACAAGATATAGAATATGGATATGTACATTATTTGGTATATGGAATAGCATATTTAGAATTCACTCTAGTTTTGAAAATTTATTATTTTCGGGTTGTTCAGAGATGTAATAAAATGTTTCTTTTCTTGTGCCTTCTCTAGCAACTTGGGCGTTTGGAAAAATGGTTTTGGACATGATATCAAGGCCTCTATTTGGTCGGAGATTGATTATTGTCAACCCCACTCTTTCAAATAAAAGATGAATTTTCTCTCAAAAATAAATAAAAATAAAAGATGAATTTAATAACATATTGAAAATAGGTTTGTTTATTGTCATTGCTTAAAGCCCAACAAAGGCCAACCGACTATTGCGTGATGAGATGTGTTAAGATTGTCTTGAAAAAATAACCCAAGACCCCTCTCTCCGCTTCACATTATCTACGTTCTCTTTTTCATTCTCTGCTGCGAACTGGCTGCCGTTGTCCAAGCTGCCGCCGCCGCCGCGTCCTTGCCTCTTCACATTCTAACAGCCATGACAATTCCTAGTGTTGGCTATTAATATGTCCAAAAATAACTTAAATAACGGCATCCAGGCACCCCACAATCCCAGTTTTGTTTCAGCCGCTTCGCTACGCAATCTGGGATTGACAACATAGGACCAAAATATTCCAGTGAGAGTGAAATCAGATGATAAATCCTACTGATTTCATGTTAAGGGAAAGTGAGAATGGAACTTCCTTTTTCTCAATTTCCTCACTGGAACATAACTTTCTTATTCCTGATCTCCGCTTATTCCATTTACCAATCTCTTTTCTTGACAAAAAGTAAAAAGAAATAGAGGAAGGCTAGAAATTGACTAGCATATATGTCCTTTTCTGCAGGTTTCCTTCTTGGACCAGGAAGGTTTCAAACCAGCCATTCTGGATAAGCAACCATTTCGGCTTAAAAGGTCCCACACTTATGCAGTGTGTTTTTATGCCTTTAATCAGTTTTTTTTGCTTCTCAATCTATTGGTCCTAACATAGTAGATCAGATCAAACTGGATCTAGAAAATTTTGAGGATCTGCATATGTAATTCAGAAAGTTCTTTATCTCTTTCTGGTGCTTAAATTTTAATACTTATTTTGATGAATGATGTCTTAGGAGAACAGCATATACCAAAGCATTTGAAATGGTTCTAAACCTCAATTTTGGCGATGGCTGCGGTTGCTCGTCCCTTGAAGTTGATGTCCCAATTGATTTTACGGTGAGACATACATAAATTGATATAATGCCTCACTTTACATAATAAGTGATGACAAGTGGCAAAGCTTGTTTTAGAAATTATAATTATTTAAAAATCTGACATTTTTTCACGACTATAATCTTAAAAGAAAATAAGGAGACGAGGTCAAATCAGTATTCTCATTGCTTCTTGTCTAATGTTATTTTCTTCTTTGATCGGAAAAAAAAAAGTTTTTCATTATTCATAAAATTTGTCAAGGGCCAAATGTTATAGAAATGAATACATTTTTTACAGAGTTCAACTGATGGCTTCAACTTTGACAAGGATGTCATATTCCAAAAGCTGAAAGACAAGGCAATTGTTCAATCAAAATGTGGCCAGAATGCTGTTATCGAAAGAAGGACCATCCTGACACCTAGAAGCGAGATTACTACCTATGCAGTTGTGACCAATGTTGTTCATTACAGCAAAGCAGTCCCTGATTCTCTAACCAATGGTGATCATAAAAAGAGAGAAGATAGCTTGACTGGTACAAGTTCGTCTAGGAAGCGTTCAAAAGCTTCTAAGGGTAAATCCATATCAAAGGTGTAGATAAATTAATAGATAGAAAGATGTAGATTTTGTAAGTATGATACAAAGAATTAGAACTGACAGGATCAACAAAATGTAGAGACTGAGTGAATTTTGTTAGATGTTGCACTCAGTCTTCCCTAAAATGGTGTTCTTGATGCTGAAAAGCTTTTTGATACACTAGTTACTGAATGTGGTGTGTAATCTTGGTGTGGCTTTTGTAATGTAAAAAATTGTATCTATGTTCTTTAATTCTACTGAGTTTAATATATTTCTTGAATCATTTCAAAACATGTCAATCATTGAGTTTACCATTCAATAAATTTTGTATCTAGTAGAAGAGGGATGGTTTGCATAGATTGTATGTAGGGTCTATGTGTGAACTGGTCACTGGATGCATGTGTAGGAGGTTCTGGAAATTTTTAGGACAATTGTGGTGTTCTGGATAATTCATGGTCTGTAATTAGGTAAGAAATGAAAAAGACATGTGTTTTCGTGAAAAATAACATCTCGAGATGAAAATTCTTTGACCAATCATGTCAAGTGCAAGTGACTTTAGAAGAAAATCTTGATCTCTATGAATGAATGATTGAAGAATATCACAAGCATTCAAATACTTTGAATCTTAAATAATTTAAGAGTTTTGATGTATGACACAATTCATAGGGATAGAGATTGAGATAGGGTGGGTTCATTCAATTGATGAGCAGGAAAACGTGTGTACATTCTCTGCCTACAATTTCTCGGTGCTCTTGCAACTCTCTCGTTCAAGGGAAGAGAATGAAAAAAAATGGTAGGAATTAGAGTTTGTCCTTGAAGAACATTTGAAGCTAAGTTATTGTAATTCTATTAACTTTTGTTAAAGACTCTTTTATAGTGCATCAAAGAGTTGCTCTCTTCCCAGACATAACTTATTTTTTGGCCGAACTATGTAACCAAATATTGATGTATTTGTTCCTCTACTCTCTTTATCTTGTTGTTCTTGTTTTGATTGTTAATTTTTTACACTTAGTTGCTTATTGTTGCTTGTAATGTTTAGTTGTTATTTGTTCCACATCCTTATTGTTCTTGTTGGTTTTGACGCCTCAAAAATAAATAAAGTGATAATTATTTTTATTTTTACAAAAGTGATAATTTTTAAGATCTATTTATTACTTTCATTATTTAAAAGCTCTAGCATAACTTACTATTCTATTTCTATCCGTCCTAAATTACACACTTTTTGGTTATTTCACACAAATTTAAAAATATATTTAATGTTGTGTTGGAAAGAGAAATCGTAAGTAATTTACAAAATTATCCTTCATTAACGGTATAAGAAAGATAAACTAAAGAATTGAAAGAATGTTGAATAATAATAAATGATTGAGGGTATAGTAGGAAAAGTAGTATTGAATACTTCGTTGGTATTGTAAAACAGACTTATAATTTGAGACAAATCTTTTCTTCAAAGCAACTTATAATTTCGGACGAAATGAGGTATTTATTAACGACAAAAGAAGGATCACTGATGTTTCCATTAATGTAGCATACCTTGTCCGATACCTAAATTTCTTTCATTTTCTCAGATATTTTTGATAAATTTTTTGGTTCAACCGATGACACGTCATTGCCTTGAAACATGGCAAGTTTTGTCACCCCAATTGCTTGACTTAGTGGGGGAGGTGTGTTGCCAATTCAAATTCATTGACTAGTGGTCCTACTAACACTAATTAACATTTAGAGTTTCATATTTTCATAATTTTATTGACTTAATTAAGAGTGGTGTTACAATTCAACCGACTTTGACTCTTGACAAGGTTGGCTTAACAATTTCATGGTAACAATCTAGAGTTTCACATTTTCATAATTTATATAAATATAGCAAGCTTATATTCAGGACAAAGTAAAATCACATCATGGCCAGGGTCAAATATATTCAAAAAGTTTGAAATTCTTGCACTAACTTGTTGAAAAACATGTACGTAAGGGATGACAAGTTTAAAGGCATACGCATAAAGAGGTAAACTTGTTCATATTGGTGTAAGGATCAGTTATTGATTACTTGATCATCCAACCAACCATATGACACTGACATCTTCAGAGGCTGCACGATTGTTATAGTCGTAAGTCACACTCACTTCAGTGCATGTTTGATATCACAATGAGTTGAACAAAGTCATGGTGGCACCGTGATTTTGTTGAAACTACAACTTACAAAGCATAGCTTTTACAAAATCACGGCGACTCCAAACAAGTTTCGTCGGTGTAGTTGATATAAAGTACAATGAATCTAAACAAAATACAATACAAGTTAGTGCAATGGGATATTGCACTTACATACAAATCCAAATAGTGATCGTATAGTAAAAGTGGACGGCTAATGAATGATGGAATGAAGGAAAGGGTAATAATGTTATGTAGTGAAGCATGACTTGCATTGGAACTACGTCACCATGCACTCATGGCACCAAAGTGAGTGTTAGCTGTTATAAATTACAACCTTGTTGCTATCAACTCCTCAACTTCCACTTGTTAGTGCACTTTCTAAGTTCATTATCAACTCCTTTAAATCCTCAGTGTTTCCAGATATATCTTCATTGCTTTACTTAGAGTTTGTTTGTTAAGGTAAAAATATTCTCTGCTTTTTGTTTTTCTTAGTGGCACAAGTTGTGTTGTTTCTTTGTTATTTGTTAACTGTGAAACTTGTTTGTGTCAGTTAGGCTGTCTTGTTTTTAATTTGTTGTAATTTTATTCTTTAGTCAAGCTATCTTGTTTTTCAGTCAGTGAGAGGGTGTCTTGAACATGTTTTCATCTATGAAGCACAGACACTCCTCGGATTAGGCGTGTCCTGATGTGGACTCGTGCCGCGTCCGATACTGATAGCAGTGTCGGCATGTCAGTGTCCTTGTAGTGTCCGATGTTCGTGTCCGTATCCGTGCTTCATAGGTTTCAGGGATTGAACCTTAGACCTCGTACTTCGTGCTTAGAACTTTTTTGGTGTTCCTTAGCTCACAAGCTAAGCTACCTACTCGGAACTATGTTTGCAATATATAATACATATTTGTTGTGGAAATGGTATTTTGCTATGCAAATTTTGTGCTAGTTTTGAGAATTACCAGACTCAATTTAACAACTTTGGAACCAATAGTAATTTGCAAGCGAGGTTTTGATCCTAGACCGCGATCATTGATATTGCAAAAAGTTACGGTTAGAAGACATTGATGCATTGATTATGGTCATAGAAACATCAAAAATCTTGATGTCGCAACTCAAATGGTGGTGGCAGAACCTTCTTTTTAATGAACTGTAGAAGTGTGCAGCTCTTTCTTCAATTAAACTCAATCATGTTATTTTTCTCATTATATCCCTCGTTTGTACTCTCTTCTCTTGTACTATCCTTTATATCTTTCTCTATTTTCTAAACTTATCGTATAACTCATGAAAATTGTGATTAATGCAGTGTTGGAGGAATTTCAAAATAGTAAACTAGAATTATTTTTTTCGGTCTTAACCCTCCGAGTCCTAGGGGAAGCGGGTCTTGATAATACAAAGTTCGGTCGAGAGGTAAGTAAAATCTGGTCATAGATTTTCTATCTAGGATTGAAATTCAGATTCTTACAAACAATTTGTCCTAAATTAGAGCTCATTAACCATTTGATTTTTAAATTTGTTGATTTGTATTTAACTTTGTATTTTTTGTATTTTGTGATTGAATATGCAGTTCAGTTTCAGTCCATGTCAGTGGCAGCTAGTCCAGCACCCTCTTTAGGGGATCATTTATGTGAAAATGGTTTTGGATGTGTTGAAATTCTCCCTTTCACCAATGATGCTCATGGAGGAGTCATTGTTGACTTGAAGGATCCTATGGACCCTCAAGTTTTTGCTTCTTTGCTTAAATCTTCACTTTTACAGTGGAAGAAACAGGTGGCTATTATTATCTATATATATGGTTCTAAAATGAGAAATTAAGTTTAGATGTTAAAAGTCAGTAATCTCAATCAATGATGAATAAATCAATAATTTATGCTCGAACACATTTATAATTTGCATACATAACATCATCCGTCGATTTATAATTTGAATAAATCAACTTTATATTGTAGGGAAAAGATGGTGTCTGGATCAAGTTACCGATTGAGCTTGTTAATCTTGTTGAAGTTGCTGTTAAGGTAATTTATAAAAGAAGTAAAAGTGTTCAGAAGCTGTTTCCTGCTGCTTCTTTTTTTCCACAACTTGTTTCCAATTTATAGAGTTTACATCCATTCTCTCTTTGATTATAGAAACAACTTATACATAAGCTCTCGTATGATAAGCACTTATCGAATAAACTTATAATTAAGTCGTTGCTGGCAGGAGGGTTTCTGCTACCACCATGCTGAGCCAAGCTACGTAATGCTAGTTTACTGGATTCCTAAAACAGGCTGCACAATCCCTCCAAATGCTTCTCATCGCGTAAGCATTGGCGCCATTGTCTTGAATGCTAAGAAAGAGGTATAAAATAAGTTTCAATCCAATAGTGATTCTTATAGCTACATGTTTTTTTTGCATACATTAACTTTGTTTTATGCTGCCATTCTAGTTGCTTGTAGTACAAGAAAAAAGAGGTAGATTTCATGGAATTGGTGTTTGGAAGCTACCTACTGGAGTAGTTGATGCAGTATGCACATTTTCAAAGACAAATTAAATGTCATCTTCAAA
This sequence comes from Medicago sativa, assembly GCF_051527215.1. Taxonomy (NCBI): domain Eukaryota; kingdom Viridiplantae; phylum Streptophyta; class Magnoliopsida; order Fabales; family Fabaceae; genus Medicago; species Medicago sativa. Next base: position 59,633,727 of record NC_140751.1, on the reverse strand, counting down.
AATTGTTAATATTTACAATTTGGTTAGAAACTTGGTTTTGTACCTGCAGGGTGAGGAGATTTTTGAAGCAGCTATTAGAGAAGTAAAAGAAGAGACAGGAGTAAGTATCTTAATACATTCCATGTGATGTAGAATCAAAGTATTAGTATTATATTGATGGTAATTAATAACTTTTATTTTGGTTTGTATTTTTAAAATCAGATTGATACAGAGTTTGTGGAGGTTCTAGGATTCAGGTATGAATATTTTAATTTGAGACCTTTTTTCAATGTTTTAGCCTACATGTTTTCTTCATGTGATTAACATTGGTAACTGAATTAACAACTCTTCTCTTACTTCCCCATTTTTATCAAAATTATATTATATGTTAGATGAATTAAAAATAAGGCCATAGAAGTGGTGGAGCTCCTAACATATGAAATCATTTGATTGGGACCTCTCAGATTGGGGCATTATACTAGTGATATGTGTTTTCTTATTATTAAAATATTGATGGGAATTTGATAAAATTATTGAGTTTTTTATGGTATAAGTTGATGGATGGCTTGGGCCCCACAGGGATATAATGGTCTAATAACATACTATTCTAAGGGGGAAAAAAGGCAAGTTGAAAATTCTATACTTGCTTTATCTAATTTTTTTTTTAAAAAAATATTATTAATTAAAGTGATATTAATGGTCATTTTACAATAATTTCGTATGAAGTTTAAACCCAAGGTTACAACGTGAAACTCACATCTGAGCTATAACAATTCATAGACACTTAAATTTGCCAAAATAAGTCACTTGTTTGAAATCTAAGATCATAATAAACTTAAGTTCTTTGGAGTACTTGAACATTTACCACATATTTTATTTTTTAAAAATTCGGTATCCGACCTAAGAACCGACTAATTCGAGGGGACCAATTCCACCGTCCACTTACGGAGTCCCATTTAAAGCCAAAACATAACTCCATATGAACTTAGCCCATCGAAACTGACACTGAAGAAATCGGACTTGAGACCTTGAGATGAGCACACTCCAAAATCCGAAGCACAAGGGTGCCAACCCAAATCAGTTAACATTTAGCATATTTGTTCAAAAAAAAAAGTTAACATTTAGCATATGTTTGACATGGTTTCTTTCTTCATTCTTCCCTTTATAAACTTTCATCTGACATTTTTCATGTTTCTAATTTTCAGTCAGGCACACAATTCATTCTTTGGGAAATCAGATCTAACTTTTCTTTGCATGCTGCGCCCTCTTTCTTTTGACATCAAAAGGCAAGAACTGGAAATTGAAGCAGCTCAGGTACTTCCCTTTGAAAATGTCACATCATGTCTTTTTTGTTTTCTTCTTCCTCTCTCTAGGATCACTTTTGTCCAAAACATTAACCTAAGAACCATCGACTCCAACATGTGTTGCGTATACGACACGGACACGGACACCATAACACGAATGATATGTAAAATATAAGAGCAGATGACATATATCATAAAAGTATAGATGTGCCGAGTCAAAAATAATTATTCTTTCACTAGGGTAGTGTTAAGGTGTGTGTGTGTCTAGACTTGTTTAAGGCATGTCTAAGAAGTGTCAGCGTCCGATACGTATCTAACTCACCGACATGGCAAAGACAATGGCCCATGCACTATTGTCATTTAATCCAAAACTTTTGCATTATGACTCTATTGTTTTATTTTCTAAGTCTGTATTATTATAATTTATTTTGGTGTGCTTTGTTCTATTCTCATGAAGTGGATGCCATTTGAAGAATATGCAGTACAACCATTTAATCAGAAGCATGAGCCCTTCAAGTGCATGATTGAATTATGCATAGCAAAGATGGAAAGAGCCTATACTGGATTCTGTCCACGACCTATCTCATCATTTTTCTCTAAGGATTTGAATTATGTATACTTGAATAGCAAAGACCTTGACAAGTCTTCTTGAGTCTCCCTAGTCACCAGTTTAAGTCTTCCATTATAGTTTATTTTCGTTGAAATTTTATTTCTTCTAAAAAGATTTGTTGTGTGTCAATTTCTATCCTCATCCTCATATCATAATTCATGTATGTTATTTTGATTTTGAGCCATCATATCATAATTCATGTATGTTATTTTGATTTTGAGCCAATATTGTGACTCTTGTTACTGAAATTCACCATGATTAACTTTTATGTAAGTAAGATTCTTGGAAAATATAGAGTAAATTGACATGCAAGGATTCACAATATAGTCTTGGTTGAGTCCACACAAATTTAAAGAAGAAAAACTAATGAAAAAAAAAAAAAAAGGTGTATGTGTGAACCAATGGGCTGCACCTATGGTTGATGACATCGGTTGTGTTTGACAAATTGTATTGTTCTTTCCACAAGATAGTAATAAGTTAACGTTTTCGAATCTTTTGTTGTGCACTACATTGAGAATCATATCAAACTGTTTTGAGGATTTTGTTTTCCTCTTTACTATGGTAACAAACAAAATAGAGCAAAGTTTTATAAACGAAGTAAATAATTGAACAGTAAATTTGTTAGTTTTTTGAAGTGCTTATTGTTTACAAGTATTGCTGAAATATAAATTTAGAATTATGAATGGACATCAAGCAAAATTGACTTCAATTGTAAATTTAGTTTGATTCTAAATATATCGTGGTGCTTGAATTTTTCAGGAGCTTGAATGTAAACAAGACAATTAAAGTTTATGCTATTTTTTTCATTAGTGTATCTGTTCTTGATTACTATCATGTTTTTAACTTATGTCAATCTTTTTGCTGTAAAGGTATGTGAGAATATTACTAGTGTTTACAATTGTCACATTGGTGTATTTTTTATTGTAAAAACAACTATGGCTTTTTGATAGAATATTTAAGAGTACAATATTATGATTGCTTGGCTTGATTCTTATAAGTTAGGTCCAAATCTTAAGTCTAAGCGTTCATTAATGGATTAAGGGTTCATTAATGGATATGAAAGTAGCATGATCGCAATCAAAATATTGTGCTCTCAAGGTGTAAGGGTATGGGAGAAGAGCAATGATATTTGAACAACTACTCCCTCTTTTATGACAACTTTTATGACAACCTTTATGACAACCTACCTTCTTTTTCCCTCTTTTCATTGGTCAAAAATAATGGAGAGGGAAAAAGGAAGAGAGAGAGTAAGAATATAATGTGAGTATGAGAGAGAAAGTTGTCTAAAAGTTGTCAAAAAAGGTTGTACAAATATAATTTCTCATAGGGGAATATTATTAGTGTTTACTATTGTCACATTGGTATATCTTTTTATTTTATTTCTATCAAATTTATAAAGAATATTATAAGCATTTAACATTAATTCTAATATTAGCATTAATCAATATAATTAAGCAATACAAATTTGTCGGTGGGTTGCACGGGTACTCCGACTAGTATACTATATCTTTATTTCTGTATACATATTAAAGTATTGGTTTCATAGGAGATGGTTAAGTTGAAATTAAACACACCTCCTGTTATGAAAGTCACGGCTAGGGCTGCTTTTCTAGGCTACTGTAGTCTTCTCAATAGTGTCAATCTTACCATTATTGTAGTCTTCCAACCGTATCAATCTTACGGTTCTGGCATATTTCCACGTCACATACCAGGTTAGAAGGTGTGAGATGACAAGACAAACGGCTAAAAGAAGACAAACAACACACACTTATTTAAGTTACTTGCTGCCTCAAGCTTATTATTTCGTTGTAGTAAGAAGGTATGTGTCCTTGGTTGCAAACAGTTCAACCGCATTGTGCCTCGAAAAGTAATCGACATGGAAAAAATTATTGCCCAATAGCAACCCACTCAAAGAAAATAATTTTTTTTTTGCTTTTACAAGTCAGAACGCAACTTGGATAGAGGAAATCTAGATAGTGTAATCTTGTTTTCACTGCTAATTAATCTCACAAAATTAATAACATTCTAATTCATTGATGTTCCGCCTAAAATCCAAATACGTGAATATTTTCTTTTCCTTTTTGTAAATAAATTTTAAAAACCAAGATGTACAAACACTTCAAGATACTACAAACACATTTCAGATTATGCTTAAATGTCTGCAAAGTGAATAATTATCATGTATTTTTTTCGTAGTATCTTGAGTTTAAGTAACCGAGCAAATGAAAAAAAAAATGTTTATAACGACTTAGTATACATTTTACCAAAAAAAGGTCAAGTAAGCAGGTGGCTTTAACCATAATACTATAAAAACAAGGGTCTTGCTAACAAGTGTCCTAAGGGCATTGTTTAAGGAACCTAAAAAAAGAAACTATGTCTTGAAAATACAAGTCAAACACTTTTAAAAGTCATAACCGTACAATTTCTAATGCAAAAATTGCCACTTTTAGATGCTTAAACAATGCCCTTAGGGCAATTGTTAGCATTTTCCTAAAAACAAAAACTGAGCCTTCTATAATTAGATACCTTCCTGGCATAAAATAGAAGCCACATATTCTGATCAACATTTTGATGATGAGGGAAATTTTTTTAATCCATTAAGATTTGAATAGAAGATTGCTCATTTAAAAAATTTGTGTTTTTTATTTTATTAGGGGCCTATTTTTATTATGAGAGTCGAACCTTCATTTTCACAAGGACGACCCTGTATATAAAAGGAATATGCGATTTTTGGCTGACTTTTTCATTATTTCAATTATACTTTTGAACAAATTTTCTTATAATAATGTTATATTGTCGATGTCATTAAAAAGGATAAAATTAATATTATATTTGTTATATTGTTAGTATCATTTAAAAAAGATAAACACAGTTTGTTGGGTTTGTTATAATTTGAAATTCACAAATATCTAATCTCTATACTTTTAATCAAAATAAAAAAAAATCTTAAAAAAAAAAGGCAAAATCAAAATTTCATGATAAATATTTTTTCATAATTTACAAGTGTCAGCGAAATAAAAATAGTGAAAATCCGGACCCTCAATGAGCGCCCGTATATTCGCTAGTTATACATAAATATAAGAGGGTCTAAAATTTACAATCACTTTATATTTCTAACAGATATAATATTTGTTCTTACATGACATGCATGATTTATAGAGTTATATTTAATACATGAAGAATGAGGAAGAATGTACTATTTGCAAGATATATTGGTGTTTCGTGCATGGAATTCGTGATGTTGTTTGTGAGTGAAATTGATGAGTCCAAAATTCATATTTAATAATACATGAAGAATGATGTGTGTATATATTTGCAAGATATATTGATGAGAGTTGGTATTGCTGTTTGTGGTTAAAATGCATGAAATCAAGAGAAAATGAATTTTATGTGATTTATGTAATATTCATAATTGAATTTTTTTTTAATTAAAACATGCCTTCACCAAGATTCGATAGGTTTTTAAAATAATTGACTTTGTGAATTGATTGAAGCAGATTTTGAATCAATTCAAAACAAAATAAATGTTGAATATGTACGCAAAAAAAAATGCTGGGATGTCTAACTTTACTAGAAAGATATAGGGGAATTAGTCACTTTAGTCCCTGAATGGGGAACGATTCGTCAATTTAGTCCCTGAATGCAGATAAATTGCAAAATAGTCCCTGAATGTAGACTTTGTTAGTCAATTTAGTCCCTGAATGCAGACTCTGTTAGTCAATTTAGTCCCTGAATGTAGACTTCGTTAGTCACTTTAGTCCCTGAAATTGACCATGCAGGGACTGTTTTGCATATTATCTACATTCAGGGACTAAATTGACGAATCGTTCCCCATTCAGGGACTAAAGTGACTAATTCCCCAAAGATATAAGTCTTTTTTACTTTTTAGGTCATTCCATATAAAAAAAATAAAAAATAAAACAGTTGTTTACTGAGACTGAAACTTGGCGAGTTTTTGGAAAAATAATTTGTATTGTCGTTTGTTGTAATGTTTCTTATGCAATGAAGTGTACTTCATTCTTTATTTTAACAAGTTGTACATGTTACTATACGAATTTATAGGTTGTTTCCTGCTTTTTTTCACAAGTTGTTTCCAATTTATAGAGTTCACATTCATTCTCTCTTCGATTATAGAAACAGTTTATACATAAGTTCTCCAATTGATAAGCAGTAATTGAATAAGCGTATAATTAAATCGTTGGTGGCAGGAGGGGTTCTGCTACCACCATGCTGAGCCAAGCTATGTAATGCTAGTTTACTGGATTCCTAAAACAGGCTGCACAATTCCTCCAAATGCTTCTCATCGCGTAAGCATTGGCGCCATTGTCTTGAATGATAAGAAAGAGGTATAAAATAAGTTTCAATCCAATAGTGATTCTTATAGCTACATGTTTAATTTTCTTTGCATACATTAACTTTGTTTTATGCTGCCATTCTAGTTGCTTGTAGTACAAGAAAAAAGAGGTAGATTTCATGGAATTGGTGTTTGGAAGCTACCTACTGGAGTAGTTGATGCAGTATGCACATTTTCAAAGACAAATTAAATGTCATCTTCAAAAATTACAATTTGGTTAGAAACTTGGTTTTTGTACCTGCAGGGTGAGGAGATTTTTGAAGCAGCTATTAGAGAAGTAAAAGAAGAGACAGGAGTAAGTATCTTAATACATTCCATGTGAGGTAGAATCAAAGTATATATAAGTATTATATTGATGGTAATTAATAACTTTTATTTTGGTTTGTATTTTTAAAATCAGATAGATACAGAATTTGTGGAGGTTCTAGGATTCAGGTATGAATATTTTAATTTGAGACCTTTTTTCAATGTTTTAGCCTACATGTTTTCTTCATTTGATTAACATTGGAAACTGAATTAACAACTCTCCTCCTCTTCTCCATTTTTATCAGAATTATATTATATGTTAGATGAATTAAAAATAAGGCCACAGAAGTGGTGAGCCTCCTAACAGCATATGAAATCATTTGATTGGGACCGACCTCTCAGGTTGGGGCATTATACTAGTGATATGTGTTTTCTTAATATTAAAATATTGATGGGAATTTGATAATATTATTTTGAGCTTTTCATGGTATAAGTTGATGGATGGCTTGGGCCCCATAGGGATATAATGGTCTAATAACATACTATTCTAAGGGTGAAAAAAGGCAAGTTGAAAATTCTATACTTGCTTTATCAAACTTTAAAAAAAAAATATTAATTAAAGTGGTATTAATGGTATTTTACAATAGTTTTGTATTAGTTTAAACCTGATCTCTTAAGGTTACAAAGTGAAAGTCTTACATATGAGCTATAACAACTCGTAGACACTTAAATTTGCCAAAATAAGTCATTTGTTTGGAATCTAAGATTTTAATAAACTTAAGTTCTTTGGAGTACTTGAACATTTACCATATATTTTATTTTTTAAAAATTCGGTATCCGGCCTAAGAACCGACTAATCCGAGGGGGGACCAATCCCACCGTCCACTTATGGAGCCCCATTTAAAGCCAGAACATGACTCCATATGAACTTAGCCCATTGAAATTGACACTGAAGAAATCGGACCTGAGACCTTGAGATGAGCACACTCTAAAATCCAAAGCACAACTATGCCAACCCAAATCGGTTAATATTTAGCATACATTTGACATGGTTTCTTTCTTCATTCTTCCCTTTATAATTTTCATCTGACATTTTTCATGTTTCTAATTTTCAGTCAGGCAAATCATTCTTTGGGAAATCGGATCTAACTTTTCTTTGCATGCTGCGCCCTCTTTCTTTTGACATCAAAAGGCAAGAACTGGAAATTGAAGCAGCTCAGGTACTTCCCTTTGAAAATGTCACATCATGTCTTTTTTGTTTTCTTCTTCCTCTCTCTAGGATCACTTTTGTCCAAAACATTAACCTAAGAACCATCGACTCCAACATGTGTTGCGTATACGACACGGACACGGACACCATAACACGAATGATATGTAAAATATAAGAGCAGATGACATATATCATAAAAGTATAGATGTGCCGAGTCAAAAATAATTATTCTTTCACTAGGGTAGTGTTAAGGTGTGTGTGTGTGTCTACACTTGTTTAAGGCATGTCTAAGAAGTGTCAGCGTCCGATACGTATCTAACTCACCGACACGGCAAAGACAATGGCCCATGCACTATTGTCATTTAATCCAAAACTTTTGCATTATGACTCTATTGTTTTATTTTCTAAGTCTGTATTATTATAATTTATTTTGGTGTGCTTTGTTCTATTCTCATGAAGTGGATGCCATTTGAAGAATATGCAGTACAACCATTTAATCAGAAGCATGAGCCCTTCAAGTGCATGATTGAATTATGCATAGCAAAGATGGAAAGAGTCTATACTGGATTTTGTCCACGACCTATCTCATCATTTTTCTCTAAGGATTTGAACTATGTATACTTGAATAGCAAAGACCTTGACAAGTCTTCTTGAGTCTCCTGAATTATCAGTCTAAGTCTAAGTCTACTTTTGTTTATTTTGGTTGAAATTTATTCCTTTTTCTAAAAGATTTGTTGTGTTTCAGTTCCTATCCTCATCCTCATATCATAATTCCAGTATGTTATATTGATTTTGAGCCAATATTGTGACTCTTGTTACTAAAATTCACCATGATTAACTTTTATCTAATTAAGATTCTTGGAAAATATAGAGAGAAAATTGATGTGCAAGGATTCATGCAAATTGTATCGTTCAGATTCCACAAGAACGTAAGAATTTAACGTTTTCGAATGTTTTGTTGCGCACTCTACTCTCATATAAAAATAATAGAAGTGAAAGGGCAAAGGTTGAAAACATTTTAACAATTTATCTACATTGATAATCATGCAAACTGATTTCAGATTTGTTTGCTTCTTTACTATTAAGAATGTAGTAGAAAAGAAAGAATGATTCATTGACTTGTGAATGAAGGTACATCAAGTATATATATATACAAGTCTTATTGTACTGCATAAATGTAAAAGTACTACAAGCTAAGCTATTGTACTGCATCATTATGTAACTTGTACTGCAAGCAAGTGTTATCTTCATGCTTAGTATCCTTATTATCTTTATTGTGTAATATTTACTATGGTCAGAACAATTTGTTCTGATTGAGATCAAAGGACTTATTAATCGGCTGCTGCCTATGTTCTATATTTCGTCCTCTCTTTCTTTCTTCATTCTTCTGAACTTTATGAATTTCACTACATTGAAGCCAAACAAAATGCTCTCTCGTTTAATATAATTAACCAATTTACAAATGAAAGGTATTCAATAAGTTATCGAGTTAAATGTAATCCTTAGCCACAAAAGAACATCTTAAACCAAAATTGACATAACATCAAACGTCTTGAATGCAACATCTAGTTTCTATTTTCTCTTCCTAAATTTGAGTTAATGAAGCACAATCCTCAGCTCGAGAATAAAATAAACAAAACAAAAAACACTGAACAAAAGATATAGAGCAAAATTTTATAAACGACAGTCATATATTATACATGTATAGTGTTGGTTTCGTAGGAGATGATTTCAAGTTGAAATCAAACACCACCTTGTGGTAAGAAAGTCAGGGCCACTATTCTAGGCTACTATAGTCATCCCAACTCCAACTGTATCAATATTACAGTTCTGTCATATTTCCACGTCACATACCATGTTGGAAGTGTGAGCGTCTCTATTTCCACCGCCTTCACCACTTCCACCACCTTCACTTAAATTTAAATGACAAGACAAACAGCTAAACGAACACAAACAACAAACACTTGTTTAATTTACTTCCTCGATGTAGTAAGCAGGTCCGTCCTTTGGTGCAAACACCTCAACCACGTTGTGCCTCAAAAAGTGATGGACATAAAAAAGAATTATTGCCCAATAGCGACCCCACTCAAAGAACAAAAAAAACCATGTTGCTTTCAAAAGTGAGAACTCAACTTGGACTGAGAAAAGATAGTGTAAACTTGTTTTCACTGCTGAGTCTCACATAATTAATAATAACATTCTAATGCATTGATGTTCCGCCTTAAATCCAAATACGTAAATATACATTTTGATGATGAGGGAAAATTTTTAATCCATGAAGATTTGAATAGAAGATTGCTCTTCCAAAAAAAATTGTGTTTTTATTTTATTAAGGGTCCTATTTTTATTATGAGAGTCGAACCTCTGTTTTCACAAGGACGACCCTATATATAAAGGGAATATGCGATTTTTGACTGACTTTTTTCATTATTCCAATTATACTCTGGAACAATTTTTTTTTTTATAATAATGTTACATTGTCGATGTCATTAAAAAGAATAAAATTTATATTATATTTATTCTATTGCTAGTATCATTGAAAAAAGATAAACACGGTTTGTTGAGTTTGTTATAATTTGAAATTCACAAATATCTAATCTCTATACTTTTAATCAAAATAAAAAAATTTCCTTAAAAAAAGGTAAAAACAAAATCAAAATTTCATGATAAACAACTTTCATAATTTACAAGTGTCAGCGAAATAAAAATAGCGAAAATACGGACCCTCAGTGAGCGCTCGTATCTTCACTAGTTATACATAAGTACAAGAGGGCCTAAAATTTACAATCACTTTATATTTCTAACATATATAATATTTATTCTTACATGACATGCATGATTTATAGAGTAATATTATGAAGAATGAGGAAGAATGTATTATTTGCAAGATATATTGGTGTTTCGTGCATGCAATTCGTGTTATTGTTTGTGATTGAAATTGATGAGTCCAAAAGTCATATTTAATACATGAAAAATGACGTGTGTGTATATTTGCAAGATATATTGAAGAGAGTCGGTATTGCTGTTTGTGGTTGAAATGCATGAATTCAAGAGAAAATGAGTTTTATGTGATTTATGTAATATTCATAATTGGTTTTTTTAATTAAAACATTCATTCACCAAGATTCGATAGATTTTAAAATAAATTCAAGCAGATTTTGAATCAATTTAGAACAAAATAAATGTTGCAATTGTACCCAAAAAAAAATTGTTGCAATGTCTAAGTTTACTAGAAAGATATAAGTTATTTTTACTTTCATATCAACTAAAAAAAAAAACAGTTGTTTCCTGAGACTGAAACTTGGCCAATTTTTGAAAAAATAATTTGTATTGTCGTTTGTTGTAATGTTTCTTATGCAATGAAGCGTTTTCTTTATTTTGACAGGTTGTATATGTTACTTTTTTTTTTTAAAACAATATTTAAAAAAATCGAGGTAAAACAATCAAATAAAACCAGATACAAAGTTTTAAAGTAGTCTTCATAAAACTGATTTGAACGAGAAAAAAAAAAGAGTTTGAAACAATGTAGATAAAATCAAATAAAACCAAATACAATCAAATCGGAGACCAAATTATAGTTTTCCTCCCATTTTTGTCCCACAAGGTTCAAGAGATTATTCCAGGTTGTATATGTTACTATACAAATGTTATTATTCTTAAGTAAAATAATTTTGCCTCTTTTGTTTAAAAAAAAAAATTAATTTAAATATTTTAACTTCACTTTGTTATCCTAAGTTATTTATTCAAGCTCCACAACTGTGCACAAACAAACAAAAATCTAAAAATATGATTAAAAAAAGGCAACATTATTTTAGATAATGCAGGGCACCAAAAATCTCTTGACTGGCCATGCATCCAGAATTGATTAAGAAAGTTAGCACTCCATTGATATAAAATAAATTATGGAATATGTCTCGATAAGGATCATGCCCAATCCTTAGTGAACTCTACTCCAAAGGCACACTTTAGAACGATGCACCCTAAAAATACTTAAGTGTTGTCCACACACGGTGTTTCCAAAATATTGTTCACATTGGGTTCTTGTGCGTAAGCCTTTATGGTCCATTCCAAAACAAACAAAAAAAAAGTTGTCATGGTTTTTTCTATGTAAAAGGTGTATATGGGGATAGAGGAGGAGTGTGTCTTGTTTAAAAACTATTCTTAATTTCGATTCTCAAACAATGTGAGACTTTTAGTATATTTATATGAAAAAGAAAAGTAAAAAATATATAGGCGAAGTAAGCAAGAAGAGAAATCTCTTCAATTCTTCTTCTTTTTCCCCCAATTTTCGCATGGGTCGAGATGAGAGAAAAATCAAGAAATTAACCATATTATGAGAGAAATCTCTTATTTATTCATTCTTCCCTTTATAAATTATCATTTGACATTTTTTTTATGTTTCTAATTTTCAAACAGGCACACAGTTCATTCTTTGGGAAATCAGATCTAACTTTTCTTTGCATGTTGCGTCCCCTTTCTTTTGACATCAAAAGGCAGGAACGGTAAATTGAAGCAGCTCAGGTACTTCCCTTTGACAATGTCACATCATGTCTTTTTTTGTTTTCTTCTTCCTATCTCTAGGATCACTTTTGTCCAGAACATTAACCTAAGAACCATTGACTCCAACATGTCTTGCGTATACTAAACAGACACCATATCCCGAATGATGTGCAAAATATAGGAGCAGAAGACATATATCACAAAAGTATAGATGTGTTGAGTCGGAAATAATTATTTTTTTACTAGGACGGTGTTAAGGTGTGTCTGACACTTGTCTAAGGCGTGTCTAAAAAGTGTTAGCGTCCGAAACGTATCTAACACACCAGCACGGCAAAGACAAATGGCCCGTGTGCATTACAAAATGTTTAACTTAAAATACAAACATAAAACTTGCTTATGAGGAAACTTGTTCTTCAAGTAATGAAAATGTAACTAATTAGAGTATTAGGTTCTATGAACATATATATGATTGAAGATTCCTTAGTTCAGCATATCACTCAATTTATGCACTATTGTCATATAATCCAAAACTTTTGCATTATGACTCTGTTACTTTATTTTCTAATGCGGTGTTATAGTAATTTATTTTAATGTGCTTTGTTCTGTTTTCATGAAGTGGATGCCATTTGAAGAATATGCAGTACAACCATTTAATCAGAAGCATGAACCCTTCAAGTGAATAATTGAATTATGCATAGCAAAGATGGAAAGAGCCTATACTGGATTCTGTCCACGACCTGTCTCATCATTTTTCTCTAAGGATTTGAATTATGTATACTTGAATAGCAAAGACCTTGACAAGTCTTCTTGAGTCTCCCTAGTCATCAGTTTAAGTCTTCCATTATAGTTAATTTTCGTTGAAATTTATTTCTTCTAAAAAGGTTTGTTGTGTGTCAATTTCTATCCTCGTCCTCATATCATAATTCCTATATGTTATTTTGATTTTGAGCCAATATTGCGACTCTTGTTACTGAAATTCACCATGATTAACTTAAGATTCTTGGAAAATATAGAGAGAAAATTGATATGCAAGGATTCACAATATAGTCTTTGTTGAGTCCACACAAATTTAAAGAAAAAAAAATGAAAAAAGAAAGTGTATGTGTGAACCAATGGGATGCACCTATATATATGGTTGATGACATCGGTTGTGTTTGACAAATTTTATTGTTCAGATTCCACAAGAAAGTAATAATTTAAGGTCTTCGAATATTTTGTTGTGCACTCTACTCTCATATATACAAAAATAATAAAAATGAAATATAAGGTTGAAAACATTTTAACAGTTTATCTACATTGATAATCATTTCAAACTGTTTTGAGATTTGTTTTCTTCTTTATTATGGTCATGACAATTTATTTTGATTGAGATCAAAGAGCTTATTAATCGGCTGATAGTTGGATTTGAATTTGATGCAATCAGAACATTATTGCAATGCCTATATTCTCTATTTCACATCCTCTCTTTCTTTCTTCCTTCTTTTGAACCTTTATGACTTTCACTACATTGAAGCCAAACAAAATGCTCTCTCTTTTAATCTAGTTAAACAATTTACGAATCATAGTCATTGGATTAGATAAGTTATCGAGTTAAATGTAATCCTTAGCCACAAACGAACATCTTAAATCAAAATTTACATAACCTCAAACGCCTAACACGATCCTCAACTCAAGAAACTAAGAATAGAGAACAAAACACAAAAGCACTAAACAAACAAAATAGAGCAAAGTTTTATAAACGAAGTAAATGATTGAACAGTAAATTTGTTAGTTTTTTGAAGTGCTTATTGTTTACAAGTATTGCTGAAATACATCAAGCAAAAGTGACTTCAATTGTAAATTTAGTTTGATTCTAAATATATCGAGGTGCTTGAACTTTTGAGGAGCTTGAAGATACGTAAAGAAGACAATTAAAGTTTATGCTAATTTTTTTCATTGGTGTACTAGTTCTAGGATGATGGAACTTTTATGCTTTCCATATTGATTACTATCATGTATGTGAGAATATTATTAATGTTTACGATTTTCATATTGTTACTATAAAAAAATTATGGTTTTTTGATAGAATATTTAAGAGCACAATATTATGATTGTTTGACTTATTCTTATAAGTTAGATCCAAATCTTAAGTTTAAGGGTTTAGTTATGGTTATGAAAGTAGTATGATCGGCAATCATAACATTGTGTGTAAGGAGGGTACGTGAGAATATTATTAGTGGTTACTATTGTCATATTGGTGTATCTTTTTATTCAATTTCTATCAAATTTATATAGAATATCACAAGTATTTAACATTGATTCTCATATTATCATTAATGAATATAATTAAGCAATACAGGTTATGTGTTCCTTGTATTCATGGATACTCCCACTCCCACCGGTATACATAGTATTGGTTTCATATGAGATGGTTTCAAGTTGAAATCAAACACGGTGGACAATAGCATTGCTTTTTAGGCGTACTCTACCCAATCGTGTCAATCTTATAGTTACTGTAGTCTTCTCGCCATTGTCAATCTTACAGTTTTGGCATAAAACTTATGTTCTTAGGATGCAAACAGTTCAACCGCGCATTGTGCCTTCCAACAGTGATCGACATAAAAAAAAATTATTGCCCAATAGCGACCCCACTCAAAGAAAATAAAAACATGTTGCTTTTAAAAGCCAAAACGCGACTTGGATAGAGGAAATCTAGATAGTGTAAACTTGTTTTCACGGCTAAGTCTCACAAAATTAATAACATTTTAATGCATTGATGTTCCGCCTAAAATCCAAATACGTGAATATTTTCTTTTCATTTTTTATAAATAAATTTTAAAAACCGAGATGTACAAATACTTCAAGATACTACAAACACATATTAGATTATGCTTAAATCTTTGCAAAGTGAATAAATTATCATGTATTTTTTTGCAGTGGTATCTTGAGTTTAAGTAACTGAGGAAATGATAAAAAATTGTTTAGCCTAACCTAGTATACATTTTGCCAAAAAAAATGTCAAGTAGTTTAAGCAGGTGGCTCTCACCATATATAATACCGTAAAAACAAAAACCGAGCCTTCTATCATTAGATACCTTCCTGGCACAAAATAGAAGACACATGTTCTCATCAACATTTTGATGATGAGGGAATTTTTTTAATCCATTAAGATTTAAATAGAAGATTGCTCATTTAAAAAAATTGCGTTTTTATTTTATTAGGAAGCTTATTTTTACTATGAGAGTTGAACCTTCATTTTCACAAGGACGACCCTGTATATAAAGATAATATGCGATTTTTGGCTTACTTTTTCATTATTCCAATTATACTTTTGAACAAATTTTCTTATAACAATGTTATATTGTTGATGTCATTAAAAAGGATAAAATGTATATTATATTGTTAGTATCGTTGAAAAAAGATAAACACAGTTTGTTGGGTTTGTTATAATTTGAAATTCACAAATATGTAATCTCTATACTTTTAATCAAAATCAAAATTTTCCTTAAAAAAAAGACAAAATCAAATTCAAAATTTCATGATAAACATCTTTCATAATTTACAAGTGTCAGCGAAATAAAAATAGCGAAATACGGACCCTCAATGAACGCATGTATCTTCGTTAGTTATACAATACAAGAGGGCCTAAAATTTACAATCACTTTATATTTCTAACATATATAATATTTATTCTTACATGACATGCATGATTTATAGAGTAATATTTAATACATGAAGAATGAGGAAGAATGTACTATTTGCAAGATATATTGATGTTTTGTGCATGTAATCCGTGATGTTGTTTGTGAGCGAAATTGATGAGTCCAAAATTCATATTTAATACATGAAGAATGATGTGTGTGTGTATTTGAAAGATATTATTGATGATTTGTGCATATAGTTGGTATTGTTGTTTGTGGTTGAAATACAAGAATTCAAGAGAAAATGAATTTTATGTGATTTATGTAATATTCATAATTGGTTTTTTTAATTAAAACATTCATTCACCAAGATTCGATAAATTTTAAAATAATTGATTCAAGCAGATTTTGAATCAATTTAGAACAAAATAAATGTTGCAATTGTAACCAAAAAAAAATGTTGCAATGTCTAAGTTTACTAGAAAGATACATCTGAGATTAATAATTTTAATGATACATCTTTTCTATAACTATATCACTAGTATAATTCTAGATTTATTAACCCATTTACCTATAACTATATATAAAAAGTTTTACTGCATGTTTTAACTGCTGACAATTTCCAACCATTTAAAACCGGTATACAAAAATCCTGCTTTTGTCATCAAGTAACATTAATTAGCAAAAAATAATAAATAAACATCAACAATAAAAAAAACAAGAAACATCACAATTCACCACTAACATCATTCGTTAATTTTTCTGGGAGAGGAGCTTCTGGATACGAGCATTCCTCTTTAAAGTTTAAACAATTCAAAGGAAAACAAATGCAAGGGCATTCAAGGAAATCAGGATGACTATCATTAAGAGTGTGTTTGGATGGAAGGTTTAGGAGGGAAAGGGAGATGAGAGCTTACTTTTCTTTTTGAAATTAAGAACATTATAAAATAATTTTAAAAAATTGAATTAAAAACATGATAAATGACCATAATAATACTTCAAAAAACATTTTACATTGTTCGTAGTTTAAAAAATAAAAGCGAGTCCTCCCCTCCTTTCCCCTCCTAAACCATCAATTCAAACACACCCTAAATACTTATAACTGGTATCGAGGAAACAACATCCAGGAACCAAACTGATAGGTATGTACACAGCTCAAAAGTCTAGTCTAGGGAAAGCATTAGACCATGTACAATGGTTGTAAAATTTCAACAACCTTCAACACCTACTTTTTCAATTTCCAACACTCCACATCATTTTCTCTCTCTTAATTCAACACCCATTCAATTTTATCCACTCCAATGGTTTTTTTCATTCAACACCCTACCCCACCACCTTTTATTTATTATTCTTATTTAATTTTATATTTTTGTTTTTATAATTACAAAAAAATACAATTATTCATTATAATTAAATTAAAAAACGCTTAATTTTTTATTTTTATATTTGTAAAAACAAAATGTATTTAATTTTTTTTTATTTTCCATTTCGCTAAAAAAAGGACTAAAACTTCAAAAGAAGAGCTAATAATAAGATTAAGAGAGTGAAAAACTTGGTTTTTTTTCTGTGTCCAAATCAAATGATCCAAGTCTCTATTTGTAGAGAAAAAAAATCACGAATTTTGATATATATATATATATATATATATATATATTATTTAAATTATTTTACAACAAAATAATTGAGGTTTAATTTTTAAAATAATTAAAAATCGGGCAACCAATAACATGCCAACAAGCGTCCCCCTTCATTCCAGATTTTCTTCTTCTCTCTCCGTCCAATGCTATTCATGCGCCCTGTCGGCGCTTGTAATACACGCGCCATTTTTGAAGCAGTGAAAACGGAACGCATGGCACAGTGGGACCGCTTTAAACATGTTGAACACTTTCATCTGCTCTCTCCTCCACGTAATCTTCAATAAGGAGACTCCAATGGTTTCAATAGATGAAAATTGTCATTAAATAAGCCATTGGAGATGGTCTTAGAGAGGTGGCAAATTAAAAAGTAGTTGTCTAGCAAAGCTCAGTTTCAAATTTCAGATTAATGCCCATGCTGAACAGCTCTTGAGACAATAACTTTGCACCATATGGAACATGCCACCACAATGTCATCGGCCGATTCACAGAAACGACAATAGGGACCTCGAATCTTCCGGCCACCAGATACCGGTTGCAAGATCACATTTGCAACATTTTTGCATTTACTACAAATGTGTATCTGAGACGAATCACTCAGGGTAAAGAGGCGTTCATACAAGTTTACCATGAATCTATAAGAGGAGAAACAACAAAAGTAAAATTTACCATGAACAAACCAAATAGAATAAGAAAATTGTTGTTGACACATATGATAGGGCTGAAAAACACATGTAAAAGTTTCATAACTGCCGCAGGGGCATTTTCGTCTTTTATATGTGTTTTTCAGCCCTATCATATATGTCAAATCTCAAAAATGTCTACACCTAAAGATTGATTAAGAAAGTTAGCCCTCCATCAATAAAGTTTCATAATTAATTAGTATAATGATAATTTTTCAATTGTCATACACTTTTTACATAAAATTCTACCGATGACTCTTCTAGTTGAAAAAAAATGGGAAAATATAATCCTATATGACTAGAACACACGTGGAATGTGTACTATATGACATGTATGTAACTGCAAACATGAAAATAGCCCCTCATTCCGTATATAACCAAAACCATGTGAAGCAAAATAAATTTTTAACCCTTTACGGTGAATCCTGAGAATAAGGTAGTTTCTACTTCCAGGGCAAGGAGAGAAGAAACAAACAACTATTACACCATGAGCTTTCTCCAACCAATGAGGAGAAGACACCTGTTACTTGCAATACAAGTAACAATAGCATAGTACATTCTCCAGTTACTTGCAGTACAATCTTAGTAGATTGATAGTACAATGCAATGTGTATATATAGTAATTGTACTCCATTTCTTCAATCAATGAAAATTTCTCTTTGTTTCTCAGTTCCATAATATGGTATCAAGAGCTCTCTTTGAAGAGAGAGTTTGTTACGATCCAATTTCCGCTGCATTTCTCGTGCAATTTTCTTCTCGTTCTTGTTGAATTCGTTGCGAATTCATAGTTTCTTCGTTGAATTCATCGTGAATTCATCATCTTCTCTTTGAATTCGTTGTGAATTCATTAATTTTTGTTCGTTTTTTTGGTGCAATTCTGGAAATTTTCCAGATTTTTCTACGTCTCTGTTTTCTCGTTCTTCCTTGATTCGCCATGGTTCGTCAACAACCACATGCTGACACTGATTCCATTTTCTACGTTCATCCTAGTGAAGGTCCAAATACAGTTACCGTTACGCCTCTTCTCACCGGTTCCAATTATCTTGCTTGGAGCAGATCCATGCAACGAGCACTTGGCGCCAAAAATAAGCTTGCTTTCATCAATGGATCCACTCCTGAACCTGATGAAGATGATTTGAATAGGAATGCGTGGGAAAGATGCAACCATTTGATCCATTCTTGGATCCTCAATTCGGTTTCTCCCCAAATTGCTCAAACTATTATCTTTCATGTGCGTGCTATTGATGTTTGGGAAGAACTCAAGGATAGATTTTCCAAAGCTGATAGAATTCGTGTTTCTATGTTACGTTCCTCTATCAACAATCTCAAGCAAGGTTCCAATTCCGTTCTTGATTACTACACAGAGATGAAAACTTTATGGGAAGAACTCAACTCCCACAGACCTATGCCTCTCTGTACTTGCATTCACCAATGCAGATGTGAAGCTATGCGTTCCGCACGTGCCTTTCGTTTGGAGGATCAAGTGATTCAGTTCTTAACTGGCTTGAATGAACAATTTTCTGTTATAAAAACTCAAGTGTTATTGATGGATCCTCTTCCTTCTATCAATAAAGTGTACTCTCTTGTGGTTCAAGAAGAAAGTAATAATGTTCAGATTACTCCTCCAACTCCTCATGATGACTCTAATATTCTGGTGAATGCTACTGATACTACACGAAGCTATGGGCGTGGTAAAAGTAATTTTGGTGGCAAGGGTTCAAGGTACTGCTCCTTCTGTCACCGTACCAATCATACAGTTGATACTTGTTACCAAAAGCATGGATTTCCTCCATTCATCAAGCCCAAGTCTTCTGCCAATGCTTCAATTCATGAAGCATCTGATGAAAAGCCTATGAATAATGTTGCTGAGGCCTCTTCATCCTCTTCAAGTGCTGGTATAACTCAAGAGAAATATACTCATCTTGTATCCCTTCTTCGGCAATCAAACTTAACTGCTTCAGCATCAACCCCTATCAGTTCCAACCATGTCACTTCTCATCCATCCACTTCAGCAGGTATAAACACCATTTCTTCTAACTCTTTACATGTCATTAATCCCATTTGGCTTATTGACTCTGGTGCCAATGAACATATTTGTTCATCTTTGCAATTTTTTAGTGACATTCATGACATTCCTCCTATGCATGTTAATCTCCCTAATGGTCAAACTGTTAATGTTAATCAAGCTGGTACCGTTCATTTTTCTTCAGATTTTCATATATCTCATGTCTTGTTTTCTGCACAGTTCAAAGTGAACCTCATATCTGTTTCCAAAATGCTTCAATCTTTATCTTGTTTTGTTCACTTTCATAAATCTGGTTGTATAATACAGGATTTGACAACCAAGAAGATGATTGGTTTGGGTGAACCACATGATGGTCTTTACAAGTTGAAGCTCCCAACCAAATTTCCTCCTTATGTTTCTGTTTCTAAGTCTAGTCATTGTAACAAATCCATTAATAAAGCTTCTGTTTCTAGTATAGATTCTACTTTTTCAATTCCTTTGTCTGCTTTATGGCATTTCAAACTTGGCCATTTATCTCATCAAAGGTTGTCTCATATGAATAAATTGTATCCTAACATTGTTGTTGATAATAAAGCTGCCTGTGACATCTGTCACTTTGCTAAGTGATGTAAGATTTTTCCTACATGTCATATAACTATGTACACGTGAGTATATATAGGATCGTTTCCACAGGGAGTTACGTTTAATCATAAGCATTTACACAATCGTTCACATTAAGGGTTTGGATATAATTTGTTTGTTTGTAACACTATATCCATATTTGACATTTAAGTAAAAACGAGAGGGGATCGAACTATTTCGCTTGCGGTATAAGATAACGAGCAAGCATAACAGCAGCAATCTCTCGATCGATTAACAGACTCTAGCTTTATAACCAATATTATTACAATCATTTCTACAATATCCTTCGTGTCCAAAGCGACATCGTTATTTCCAAGTTAGCGTTTAAACATTCGTGTCCAAATTCCTTAAACGATAACAAAGTCGATCGGATAACTTAATCGACCGTGTCCAGCCTGATTAAGTATCCGAAAGCATTAAAATCTTGATTAAAAGTAATTATCAAAGGTTTACAAACTTGTCAAGAGTGATATAACATAAGATAGATTGTTATTCTAGTTCTAGATTCAAGGGTTTGTGTCCAAATCATCTTGAATCTCTTTGAAAGCATTAAAAGCAAGAATAACAACAATATTGAATCATTAAGCTAGAACCTTATATATTAAAAGATCAAAAGATTACATAATAGCTTGATTGTTACCTCAATACTACATAGAAGGTGATAGTTACATATAGACATGTAAACTAATGCAAGGAAGGAAGGAAAGATGAAGATTCCATGCCAAGATCCTTGATGTCTCAATGAATCTAGGGTTGAATCTACTCCTTAATCACTTGCTTTGTGTTTCTCTCTATGAAATAGCTCTAACCTCTCTCTAGAAATGTATAAAATGTTTCAATGGAATAGTGAATAGTGCTAGAGAGAGGGAAAACTTGTATTTAAATGGGCTGAAAACGTGTAATCTCGCTTAAGCGAGATACATCTCGCTCAAGCGAGAATCCTAAATATCCAACCATGGCCAATGAGATCCTGCCACGTAGCCCTGCTCCTTGATGAAGCTGCATCTCGCTCAAGCGAGTTAGACCTCGCGTAAGCGAGGTTGCTTGAAACTTAAACCGCCTTGGAATCCTGCTTGAGCGACTTGGAAGCGAGATGGGAGCGAGATTTACAATTGTTCCCTGGAGAAATCTCGCGTAAGCGAGATGATCTCGCGTAAGCGAGATGCCAAAATCCACAAGCGACCCTGGAAGCGAGATGCAAGCGAAGGTTGAGCTTCTCCCTGGAGGAATCTCGCTTAAGCGAGATGACCTCGCGTAAGCGAGATTTGCTTGGTTCACACAACTTGAGTTTTGGTCCTTGCTTGTCATTTCCTGCATAAATTGGGTAGAATTAGGCATATAAAGCATAAATGGTATAATTACAACAATTGGTTGCTTTTCCGTAGATAACTTGCATAACAAGTCACTAAAAATGCCTCTTTTAACACATGAAATATATTACTTTTGAGCACTTATCAAACTCTCCCCAACTTAGCTTTTTGTTTGTCCTCAAACAAAAGAATCAAAAGGAAACTAACAAGGCTTTGGACAAGCTTTCTAGCACAATACCAAACAATTCAAATCAAATAAAAATTTTCAAGTGGTGATTCAAATGTGAAAGCACCGGCAAGCATGAAGTTCTCCATTATTCCTAGCACAGCTATAAATGTGAAACAAGTCCTAAGCACAAAATACACATCATAAACTTCAAAGTATAAACATATCTATCTATGAACCACACCTAACACACTTCTTTGAAAGTAAATGCAATATAATGATAACAATGACTGAGGTAATGAACACACATCCAACAATCATGCTAACATCCTATTTAAGTTAGGTGTCCATCCAAATATCGTCTCAAAAAGCATAAAAGCATGGATCAAAAGGTCTTGCAAGGGTTATAACTTGGCCGGGCTACAAAAGAAATGTCATATGTGGGGCAATTGATCAGAAAGCCTATCAAAGAGGAACATTTTTTTGTATCACAACTTGAAATCCATATACTTCCCTACCAAGAATTAAAACCTTTGGTGATTAACAATCAAACTTATAACCTTGACAACTTATTCTATTTTTTTGATTTTTTTCTTTCTTTTTCTTTTCTTTTCTTTTCTTTTTCAAATGTACAATTTTTTCTTTGATTTAATGTTGTCAGGTTATTTTACAACTTCACCATAACTTAACCTATAATGCCTCCTTTTCCTCCCCAACTTGAATACAACAAAACTCTAATTGAATGATCTCCTATCCTAAGGCAAGGGACAAAGTACAAAGAGGTTAAGGGTTCAACAAAGTAAAATTATCAAAGTCCTATAAGATTCAACCATGAACTGGATTTTTGAAAAATTTCAGGCAAATTCAACAAGCATTGTGCTTATGAATATTGACAGTTCATGTTTGAGGACTTGATTCATTTGGCTCAGCTTGGGATATCAGATACTCACTCTTCTCACAGGTAGGCTTTATGTGGTCAAGTAGGTTACTCTCGATTCAAAAAGTGCCTTGATCCTTTCCATGCTTTCAAACAGTTCAAAATAATTATCAGATTTAACATAACTAAAACAAGTTAGACGATGATTATCGGTCTCCAGCATATATACAACAGATTGAAGCTACCTCACATTTAGGTTAAGTACTAAGTGGTTCAAAGATATTCATGTTTATGAAAAGACTTAAATGATATATATTTTGTGCACAGTACAAATTTCAAATTCATAGTAACACCTAGAATAACAGGAAACCAATACCTTGGCAATGCGCTTTCTCACAATTCATATCATTATCACTCACCTGCTTTTGCTCAATAATTGGCTCCATAGAGCACTTTAAACTTTGATGTTTATGAGCAATTTTTTTCTTTTGACTAAACACAAGCAAGATTAATCAAAAATTTCATCCAAAGCAATAAGTTAAAAACCAAACAACAAGCTAAGCTATTTAACCCAAAACGAAATTAAAATTAAACCAAAGTAATGAACACCCAAAACCGTGCTCAAAAAGTATAAGTTCAAAAGCGATAAAATTGTTTCAGCATAAAAATAAAACATAAACTAAAAAGTCAAAGCAGAAGTCAAAATAAACTAAGCATCAAAAGAATGCGGTCAGTGTGCCGCATCATCATCCATATCATCCTGCTGAGATAAATGGACACTGGCTGTCCTCTCTGGATCATCATCGACACCATGCACACTAGCTGTCCCATGCACACTAGCTGTCCTCACCGCATCACCACCAATGTGGACACTGGCTGTCCTAGTAAAGTCATCAGCTGCTCCACCAAATGCTGCACCACTGCCCCCTCCTGGGTAGATTGGCCTGTCCCCAGGCCACATGCAAGAGTCATAGTACTGTGCAGGAGTAAACATAAAACACCTGGGATCCATGTGAGCATCGTAAAGATGCGAGTAGATGCCCTGGTTGCTGCGGAAGATAGCAGCCTGCTGATCCATTATGTGATTCTCTCTCAGCTCCTGTGCTTGAGCTAACTGAAAGGCTTGCTACTGCTGTGCCTGAGCTCTCTCAACTGCTCGCTGCTCATACTGAGCCATATATGCCTGAAAAGATGAAAAATCAAAAGTGCCGGGCTGCTGAGGTGGTGGCATACTCTGGTGAGGATCTTCATGCTCTGGATAGTCCTCAGGTTGGGGTACATCCTCAGGTTGGGGTACATCCTCAGGTTGGGGTACTTGAGAAGAAGAAGCAGCACCCTTAGATAGTGCTCTAGAAATGTAACCCCGAATGTACTTGTCATCAATGGGAGATACCAGCTCTTCTGAAAAAGGCTCGGTGACGGGTACCTGATGGTGCCTAAGTAAGGCCATAATAAAGCCCGGAAAAGCGAGTCTGGTCTCTGGTCCTGCTACACCACCGAGAGCTACATGCTTCAGCTCTCTTGAAATAATTGCAGCCACATCCACTGACCTTCCTTTGCAAATATGCCAAATCAGAGGAGGCATCACTTTCTTTGGAGTTGTGGTGACATGGCTTTTTGGCCAGACATTATGAACCAAGAACTTAAAAATAATACCAGCTTTTGGCCTCATATCAGAGAAAGCTGCCAAATTTCGGTTACCCGCTTTGGACTCAGTGTAAGTCCTTCCTGGTAGCAAAATTTCCCTCTCTATTTTACCAAGGTTCCAATCAGCAGCCTCTTCTCTTTCCCCATAAGGACACAAGGCAGGTGTGTCAGGGTCATCGGACTCGGGTAAAGTGTAAGGTTTGCCTAGGTAATCATTAATAGCATCCCTATCGAAGCGGATGGTTTTTCCTCTCACCATGGTGGTATAGGAAAATGCAGCTTGCATTTCCTTAGCATCACAATCTGGTAAGGCATTTGCATAAAACTCACACAGAAGGTCCAGGTTGATTTTGGGGTATGGGTTAAGGAGTTTCTCCCATTTTCTCTCAGTGAAAACAGCTGCAATGTCAGCATAGTCACCCTCAGGTTAATCCGGAAAATTTTATCATGCCAAGTTTTCTCTTTTTTCAGCTCGAGAAACCTGGCATAGGTTTTGTTGGACGTGTAAATGGTATGGTCCGGGTTTCTAGGTAAGGGTGCAGGACGATTTACCACACCTGATGAGGAAGCAGTGGTTTTTCGTTTCTTGGTTGGTTGATTTTTAGGTGCCATCTGCAAAACAACCAGCAAAACCATATACAGTATAGAACAATAATCAGCACATGTATGGAATCAAAAAGGTTAAGGCAGATAGACTTTAAAAAAAAAAAAAAAAAAAAAAAAAAAAAAAAAAGAGGTACAGAACAATCTCGCTTGTGGCTCGCTTAAGCGAGTTGCAAGCGAGATATTTCCAGAATTTCATATGAAGATTCGCTTGCGCGAGATTTTTGCTCAAGAACCTCGCTTGCGCGAGATATGTCTGTACCTGCGAAAGTTGACCCATTTCCAGCATAACACAACCAAAACCAAAATAATTTCAACAGAATTCAACCTCAATCCTCTTCTAACCAAACCAATTCATGAAAAGGAACCAAAATCAAAACTTGTATTCACATTCAATCAAAACCCTTATTTTTCAAAGATTCCAAAATGGGTCAAAATGTACACAATTGAATGTTGAAGAAAAACAGTGATGATTTTGATTCATTTTCATTGCTATGAACCTAAGGAAACAGTCTCTAGTCACAAACACCTACATCTATCCCTAGCCATTCTAAATTTGCATAAAGCATGAATTTTGAAATTGAAAAGCATGGCACAGAAATAGAAATCAAACCTGTTGAAATGATGATTAATGAAACAAGCAAATGATGATGAATGAAGAAGTATGCAAGTGCTTGACTATGGTTGAATTGGTTTTGATTTTAGGGTTAAAGTTTGTGAGGAAAAGAAAAGTTTAGAGAAAATGGAGAAAAGGAAAGTTAGAAAATGTAAATGAGTGGATGGGGGAGTGGTTAAGGGGAGTTAATCCCCTTGGAAACCGTTACCCTTTTTTGAATTAAAAACTCATCTCGCTTGCGCGAGATTAACTCGCTTAAGCGAGATTTCTCCAGATATGCTTCTTACTTTGCTTTGCTCATGAAATTATTCCTAAATGCATTAAAACATGAAAATACTTACAAAACTGGGTATGACTCCCAGCAAGAGCTTGTTTTACGTCCTTAGCTTGACGCATTTTGAAGAAATCATGGCTCGATTAGTGAAATCGTCGTCAAACACCGATCAATTTCACCACCGAAGTAGGGCTTAAGCCTTTGCCCATTAACAGTCCAGTTGGCTTTGGTGACTGGGTCCTCAAGTTCAACAGCTCCGTACGGTTTGACCTCTTTAACCATGAAAGGTCCGGACCACTTAGACTTCAATTTGCCCGGAAACAACCTCAGTCTTGAATTGAAAAGTAATACCATTTGTCCCGGCATGAATTGTCTCAGAATGATCTTCTTGTCATGATACTTCTTGGTCCTTTCTTTGTAGAGCTTTGAAGACTCATAAGCTTGATTTCTCAATTCTTCAAGCTCATGCATTTGAACTTTTCTTCTTTCACCGGCCTTCTCTTGATCAAAGTTTAGGAACTTCAATGCCCAAAAGGCTTTATGTTCGAGCTCGACCGGTAAATGACAAGATTTGCCATAGACCATTTGGAAAGGAGTGAGGCCTATAGGAGACTTGTATGCAGTCCTATATGCCCACAAAGCTTCATCAAGTTTAGCCGACCAATCCTTCCGAGATGTAGAGACCGTCTTCTCAAGTATGCGTTTGACCTCCCGGTTAGAAACTTCGGCTTGTCCATTCGTTTGCGGATGATACGGTGATGCTACTTTGTGCTTGACTCCATAATGATCAAGGGCCTTGGCAAGTTGTGTGTTGCAAAAGTGTGACCCTCCATCACTAATGAGAACTCTTGGTGTACCAAACCGGGTGAAAATATTCTTTTTTAGGAACTTCACTACCGTCTTGCTATCGGCTTTAGGCGATGCTACGGCTTCCACCCACTTTGAAACATAATCAACAGCTACCAAGATGTACTCATTTGAATATGATGAAGGAAAAGGGCCAACAAAATCTATACCCCAACAATCAAACACTTCCACTTCAAGGATGAGTTGTAGAGGCATCTCATTTCTTTTTGACATTGATCCGGTTCTTTGGCATTCATCACAATACTTGCAATGTAAATTGGCATCTTTGAATAAAGTTGGCCAATAGAACCCGGATTGAAGTACCTTTGCGGCTGTTCTCTCCCCGTTGAAGTGACCTCCATAGGGCGAATTGTGACATTGCCATAGGATCTTCTTTGCCTCTTCATCATCCACACACCTACGCAAGAGATTGTCCGCTCCAATTTTGAACAAATAAGGCTCATCCCACACAAAGTGGTTAGCATCATGAAGGAACTTCTTGCGTTGTTGCCATTCAAAATCTTCCGGAATGAACCCGGTTGCTTTGTAGTTCACCATGTCGGCAAACCACGGTCTCACATTGATTGCTAGCAACCGTTCATCTGGAAATTCTTCACGAACCTCCGGTTCATTCTTGGTTACCTCATTGTTTGTCAACCTTGAAAGGTGATCAGCTACAAGATTCTCCGTGCCTTTCTTATCCTTTATCTCTAAGTCAAACTCTTGAAGCAACAACATCCATCGGATGAGTCTAGGCTTTGAGTCGGACTTAGTAAGGAGATACTTGATAGCTGCATGGTCAGTGTAAACAACAATTTTGGAACCTACAAAGTAAGAACGAAATTTCTCCATTGCATATACTATTGCAAGTAACTCTTTTTCAGTTGTGGCATAATTAATTTGTGCCTCATTTAAAACCTTACTTGCATAGTGAATAGCATGAAAAATTTTGTCCTTACGTTGACCCAAGACCGCACCAACAGCATAATCACTTGCATCACACATTAATTCAAAATTTAAATCCCAATTAGGAGCAATGATTATTGGTGCGGTGGTCAACTTTTCTTTTAAAGATTCAAATGCATCAAGACATTCATTATCAAAAACAAAAGACTTATCTTTGTTGAGCAAGTTGCTCATAGGCTTTGCAATCTTTGAGAAGTCTTTGATGAACCTCCGGTAGAAACCGGCATGACCAAGAAAACTCCGCACACCTTTGACATTTACTGGTGGAGGAAGCTTCCCTATGACATCGACCTTTGCTTGGTCTACCTCGATACCCTTAGCAGAAATCTTATGACCAAGGACAATACCCTCGGTAACCATGAAGTGACATTTCTCCCAATTGAGCACCAAGCTAGTTTCAATACACCGCTTCAGCACGGTATCCAAGCTATTCAAACACATATCAAAAGATGAACCGAAAACCGAGAAATCATCCATGAACACCTCCATGCATTTTCCAATAAGTTTGGAGAAGATTGCTTGAACACACCGTTGAAAAGTTGCGGGTGCATTACACAAGCCAAATGGCATTCTTCGATAAGCAAAAATACCAAAGGGGCAAGTGAAAGCCGTCTTCTCGTGATCATCTGGATTCATGGCGATTTGATTGTAACCGGAGTAACCATCTAGGAAGCAATAAAAGGATTGACCGGAGAGTCTTTCAAGCATTTGATCCATGAAGGGCAAGGGAAAGTGATCCTTCCTTGTTGCTTGATTGAGTCTTCTATAATCTATACACATCCTCCATCCGGTGACGGTTCTAGTTGGGATCAACTCATCTTTATCATTAGTGATCACCGTCATTCCTCCTTTCTTAGGAACTACTTGAACCGGGCTTACCCAAGCACTATCCGAGATAGGATAGATCATGCCGGCTTCAAGCAACTTCACTACTTCCTTTCGCACCACCTCTTTCATGTTTGGATTTAAGCGGCGTTGCGGTTGTGCTACCGGCTTGAAGTTTTCTTCCATCATAATCTTGTGCATACAATAAGATGGACTTATCCCTTTCAAGTCGGATAACTTCCACCCTATTGCTTCTTTGTTGGCCTTGAGAACCTCTACCAACTTGGTTTCATCATCGATGGACAAGGAGCTGCTAATGATCACCGGTTTTGTACCATCTTTCTCAAGAAAAACATACTTCAAATTAGATGGTAAAACATTTAATTCTACCTTGGTGTCATCAACTTTGGCTTCTTCCTTGGATTCTTCTTTCAAATCTTCAAGTATGGCTTGATTAGGAAGAACCTCCTTCAAGGAATCTAGCTCCTTCAAACACTCTTCAATGGCACTTGCTTCGTCTTCATCAATAGCATTGAGTGCGTCCACCAAAGCACTCTCAAGGGGTGTTCTATTGTGCATTTGCTTCCGAGTAGTCAAGATGACTTCTTAGGTTGCATCCATTTTGAAACACGCACCCTTGTCTTTCGAGTACTTCAAAGCTTCTCGGATGTTGAAGGTTACCTCTTCATCATTTACCTTGACCTTCATGATGTTATCATCAAGATCAATCATCATCCGAGCCGTTTGCATGAAATTCCTTCCCATTAAGATAGGCACATCCTCATCTTCTTCGACATCCATAACCACGAAATCAGCCGGAAAAATAAATTTGTCCACTTTAACAAGAACATCTTCGGCCATACCTAGTGGTTTTGCAAAGGATTTGTCGGCCAATTGCAACATCATCCTAGTCCGCTTTATACAAAGGTCGCCAACTCTTTTGGCAACGGACAAAGGCATGAGATTGATGCTTGATCCAAGATCAAGTAGTGCTTTACCTACATGTGTTGTGCCAATAGCTACCGGTAGAGTAACTCTTCCCGGATCTTGCTCTTTCTTTGGCATTGTTCTTTGAATAATAGCACTACAATTGGCATCGATTTGGATCGTCTCTTCATCATTGATTCTTCTTTTCTTGGAAAGGATATCTTTCATGAACTTCGCATAGACCGGCATTTGCTCCAAGGCTTCTGAGAATGGGATATCAATTTGCAACTTCTTGAAGAGTTCAAGAAACCTTGCGTATTGCCGCTCTTTGTCTTTCTTCGATGGAGCATGTGGGTATGGTAAGTGTTGAGCCACCACTTGCTTCTCAACTACTTGTTTCTTCCCTTTATCTCTCCCCACATCTTTATTCTTCCTCTCCATCTCCTCTTGTAACTCTAGATCTCTTTTTTGATTTTTTTCTTTTTCAACTAATGCTTCTTTATTCTTTATATACACTTCCTCCTCTATCTCTACCCTATCCTCCTCGAACTTCTCTTTGTCCTCCTCATTGACAACTTCATCATCCTTCTCTTCAACAACAATATCATCACCTACCCCTATACCTACTACTCTCCCACTCCTAGTAGCTATAGCTTTTGACTGCTATGCCTTGTGGTGCTCCTTAGGATTTGGTTGAGTGTTAGCGGTGAAAGCTCCCAATTGCGGAGGACCTTGAGCCATTTGTTGTGCTAACTGACCAACTTGTGTCTCAAGGCCTTTGATCGACGCGTCGGTGTTTTTCTGGTTAGCCATGGACACTTGCATGAATTGCTTCAAGACCTCCTCGGTACTTTGGGAATTGTTAGGTTGTTGGGGGTTATTTGGTGGTGGGAATTGGTATTGATTATTGAAGGGTTGTTGGAATTGGGGAAAAGGTTGTTGGTAGAAATTTGATTGAGGATATTGGTAGTTATTGTTGTAAGGTGCTCTCCACGGTCTCTGAAAGTTTTGATTGGCCGGATATCTTCCTTGAGAATTGGAAGTACCCGGATTTTGGGATTGTTGTGAGGTTCCGGCTTGTTGTGGTTGGTTAGGCCTTTGTTGGTTTCCCACATAGTTGACCTCTTTCTCTTCAAAAGAACCGGGTTCGGGACAATAGCCGGTTGGATGATCCCCCGTACAAAGTCCACAAGTATTGACTTGAGCGGTTCCTCCTTCTTGCTTGAGAGATTCAAGAATTTGTTTAGGCATAGCTCTCATCTCCTTTTGCATAGCTTCTAATTGTTGAGTGAGGAGCTTATTTTGAGCTAAGACCGCATCATTTGCTTCTAGTTCCAGAATACCGACTTTCCTTTGATTAGGATTCCGGTTGTGAGAGGATTTTCTTGTGTTGAGAGCCATTTGGTTAATGATTTTGACAGCTTCAGCTGGGTTTTTCAAAGCAATAGAACCTCCAGCACTTGCATCTAGCATCGTCTTGGACATGTCTTGAAGCCCTTGACAAAAAAGATATAGTTGCATTTGGCTATCAAAACCATGCTTTGGACAATTCCTTAGCAATGATTTATAGCGCTCCCAAGCTTCACAAAGAGTCTCACTTTGGCCTTGAGCAAAAGTTGTAATTGAAGTTTTAGCCTCAAGATGCCTATCCTCCGGAAAGAACCTTTCTTGAAATGCTTTCTCTAGCTCACCCCAATTTTCCATCAAAGAAGTTGGTTGATCAAGATACCACTCCTTAGCCTTCCCGATCAAAGAATGAGGAAACAATTGCACAAACACACCCTCTTCCTCATCTTCTTTCATACCAAGTGTACCGGCGGTAACATAGAAGTTGGTAAGATGTTTATATGGATCCTCATGATCCATACCGGTAAACTGGTTATGAGTTATCAAGTTTATCAACCCCGACTTCAGCTCAATTGATTTGGCATTACGATTGCCAAGATTAGCTAGCCTCCTCGGACTAATCCACATAGGTAGAGCATCATTATCATTTTCTTGAGCCATGACTACTTCTGGTTCACTCTTCGGAGATGAATGTGGTGAAGAATGTGAAGAATCACCAAGTGAAATAGTATGCACCGAGCCTGACGGAGAAGGAATAAAAAGTAAAGATTCCGGCTGAGCCAGCCTGGCTAATCTCCTAGCTTCCTTTGCTTGCTTTCTAAGTAACCTAGCAGTTTTCTCAATCTCTGGATCAAATTGTAGGTCTTCGTGAGCAACGGTACCTCGCATAAACAAAGTTCACCAAGACTATACCAAGTGGTTAGCATAAAAAATAATGAATGATATATGTGTATGTGTATATGCATGAAAGAATTTTGTGCAAAATTGACTTAACATGACAAAATTGTTTCCATACTTATAATATAAAAATACGCTACTCCCCGGCAACGGCGCCATTTTGATGTAAGATTTTTCCTACATGTCATATAACTATGTACACGTGAGTATATATAGGATCGTTTCCACAGGGAGTTACGTTTAATCATAAGCATTTACACAATCGTTCACATTAAGGGTTTGGATATAATTTGTTTGTTTGTAACACTATATCCATATTTGACATTTAAGTAAAAACGAGAGGGGATCGAACTATTTCGCTTGCGGTATAAGATAACGAGCAAGCATAACAGCAGCAATCTCTCGATCGATTAACAGACTCTAGCTTTATAACCAATATTATTACAATCATTTCTACAATATCCTTCGTGTCCAAAGCGACATCGTTATTTCCAAGTTAGCGTTTAAACATTCGTGTCCAAATTCCTTAAACGATAACAAAGTCGATCGGATAACTTAATCGACCGTGTCCAGCCTGATTAAGTATCCGAAAGCATTAAAATCTTGATTAAAAGTAATTATCAAAGGTTTACAAACTTGTCAAGAGTGATATAACATAAGATAGATTGTTATTCTAGTTCTAGATTCAAGGGTTTGTGTCCAAATCATCTTGAATCTCTTTGAAAGCATTAAAAGCAAGAATAACAACAATATTGAATCATTAAGCTAGAACCTTATATATTAAAAGATCAAAAGATTACATAATAGCTTGATTGTTACCTCAATACTACATAGAAGGTGATAGTTACATATAGACATGTAAACTAATGCAAGGAAGGAAGGAAAGATGAAGATTCCATGCCAAGATCCTTGATGTCTCAATGAATCTAGGGTTGAATCTACTCCTTAATCACTTGCTTTGTGTTTCTCTCTATGAAATAGCTCTAACCTCTCTCTAGAAATGTATAAAATGTTTCAATGGAATAGTGAATAGTGCTAGAGAGAGGGAAAACTTGTATTTAAATGGGCTGAAAACGTGTAATCTCGCTTAAGCGAGATACATCTCGCTCAAGCGAGAATCCTAAATATCCAACCATGGCCAATGAGATCCTGCCACGTAGCCCTGCTCCTTGATGAAGCTGTATCTCGCTCAAGCGAGTTAGACCTCGCGTAAGCGAGGTTGCTTGAAACTTAAACCGCCTTGGAATCCTGCTTGAGCGACTTGGAAGCGAGATGGGAGCGAGATTTACAATTGTTCCCTGGAGAAATCTCGCGTAAGCGAGATTATCTCGCGTAAGCGAGATGCCAAAATCCACAAGCGACCCTGGAAGCGAGATGCAAGCGAAGGTTGAGCTTCTCCCTGGAGGAATCTCGCTTAAGCGAGATGACCTCGCGTAAGCGAGATTTGCTTGGTTCACACAACTTGAGTTTTGGTCCTTGCTTGTCATTTCCTGCATAAATTGGGTAGAATTAGGCATATAAAGCATAAATGGTATAATTACAACAATTGGTTGCTTTTCCGTAGATAACTTGCATAACAAGTCACTAAAAATGCCTCTTTTAACACATGAAATATATTACTTTTGAGCACTTATCACTAAGCAAAAGAAATTGCCATTTCCTCATAGTTATTTTCATGCTTCTTCCAAATTTGAACTTTTGCACCTTGATATTTGGGGACCTCTAGCTATTCAATCTATTCATGGCCATAAATATTTTTTAACCATTGTGGATGATTATAGCAGATATGTTTGGATAGTACTGCTTAAATCTAAATCTGAGGTTTCTTTACATGTCCAAAATTTTATTACTCTCATTGAAACCCAACATCATCTCACCCCTAAGACTCTTAGAACTGATAATGGCCCTGAATTTTACCTCCCTGCCTTTTATGCTTCTAAGGGCATCATTCACCAAAAATCTTGTGTGGAAACCCCTCAACAAAATGCTAGGGTTGAGAGAAAACACCAACATATCCTCAATGTAGGGAGAGCTTTGCTTTTTCAATCCAAATTACCAAAATCATATTGGACTTATGCTGTTTCTCATGCAGTTTTCCTTATTAACAGAGTCACCACTCCCCTTTTACACCATAAATCTCCTTATCAAATGTTACATGACTCTATCCCTGACCCTAATGTGTTTAAAGTGTTTGGCTGTTTATGCTTTGCTTCCACTCTTCAAGCCCACAGAACAAAATTACAACCTAAAGCCAGAAAAGCAGTTTTCTTGGGATACAAGTCAGGCTATAAAGGTTATGTCCTGCTTGATTTGAATGACCAAACAGTCTTTGTTTCCAGAAATGTTACCTTTTATGAACACATCCTTCCTTATAAGCCCATTTCTTCATCTTCACCTTCATCATGGACCTATTTTCCTTCTATTCCCACTCCTGTCATCTCTTCTTATGATGATATTCCTGTCAATACCTCATCTGACACAGATGCTTCAGTTTCTCCACCTCCTACTCCCATCATACCTTCACCTTCCCCTACACCTCCCCCACCCATTATTCCTCTGAGAACTTCATCTAGAATAAGACACACTCCCTCCTATCTTCAGGATTTTGTCTGTTCTACCCTTCCTACCAATACCAATATCCCACCAACTAACAATTACTCTCTTTCTAAATATCTGTCTTATGCTAATTTGTCTCATTCTCACTCCTCTTTTGCTTTGTCTCTGTTGCATGATATTGAACCCAAAACCTATGCTGAGGCAAGTAAGTTTGAATGTTGGAGGGAGGCTATGCAACATGAGTTAACTGCTCTTGAAAAGACTGGCACTTGGGAAATTGTGGATCTTCCTGATCACATCAAACCAATTGGCTGCAGATGGATTTACAAAATGAAACATCATGCTGATGGCTCAATTGAGAGATACAAAGCCAGATTGGTTGCCAAAGGGTACACACAGATTGAAGGATTGGACTATTTTGACACATACTCTCCAGTAGCAAAACTCACTACAGTTAGAGTTGTCATTGCTTTAGCATCCATTCATAACTGCCATTTGCATCAACTTGATGTTAACAATGCTTTTCTGCATGGAGAACTTCAGGAAGATGTATATATGCTCATTCCTCCAGGAGTACCTCAATCCAAACCCAATCAAGTTTGTAAGCTTCATAAATCTCTGTATGGACTCAAGCAGGCTAGCAGGAAGTGGTATGAGAAGCTCACTTCAGTTTTACTTCAGCAGCAATATCATCAAGCTTCCTCTGATCACTCTTTATTCATTAAACAAGCAGATGACAGTTTCACAATCATCCTTGTTTATGTTGATGATGTTATTCTTGCTGGGAATTCAATCACTGAATTCACTAAAATCAAGTCCATTCTTCATGATGAATTTAAAATCAAAGATTTGGGCCAACTTAAATACTTCCTTGGTCTTGAAGTTGCTCATTCTTCAAGAGGAATCTCTTTGTGTCAGAGAAAATACTGCCTTGACCTTATAGATGATTCAGGTCTGATTGGTGCTAAACCTGTTTCTACTCCTTCTGATGCCAATGTCAAATTACACCATGATTCTAGTTCTCCTTATCATGACATTCCATCATACAGGAGGCTTATAGGCAGATTGCTATATTTGAATACAACTAGACCTGACATAACTTTCATCACACAACAACTCAGTCAGTTCCTCACCAAACCATCACAAATCCATTACAATGCTGGCATGAGGGTTCTCAAATATCTCAAAGGATGTCCAGGTTCTGGAATCTTCTTTCCTAGAGATTCAGAATTACACATTCAAGGGTTTTCAGATGCTGACTGGGCAGGATGTAAAGACACCAGAAGGTCCATATCTGGCCAGTGTTTCTTTATAGGCAAGTCACTGGTTTCATGGAGAACTAAGAAGCAACTAACAGTGTCAAGGTCTTCCTCAGAAGCTGAGTATAGAGCTTTGGCTTCAGCATCATGTGAGATGCAATGGTTGTTGTATCTGATGAAGGACTTGCAAATTCAGTGCACAAAGAAACCAGTCATATATTGTGACAATCTTAGTGCTATTCATATAGCAGCCAATCCAGTGTTCCATGAACGTACCAAACACCTGGAGATTGATTGCCACATAGTCAGAGAGAAGGTACAAGCAGGGATTCTCAAGTTGTTGCCAGTATCTTCAAAGGAACAAGTTGCAGACTTCTTCACCAAGTCTCTTCTTCCTCAACCATTCAACAATCTTCTATCCAAGTTGGGAATGGTCAACATATACCAATCTCCAACTTGTGGGGGGCTATTACACCATGAGCTTTCTCCAACCAATGAGGAGAAGACACTTGTTACTTGCAATACAAGTATCAATAGCATAGTACATTCTCCAGTTACTTGCAGTACAATCTTAGTAGATTGATAGTACAATGCAATGTGTATATATAGTAATTGTACTCCATTTCTTCAATCAATGAAAATTTCTCTTTGTTTCTCAGTTCCATAATAACAACCACCATTGTCGTGAAAGCCATAAAATGCTTTTATTGTAAAATTTAAACACAGACTGGACCACTGGAAATTTCACTTTCCCTTGCGTCTGCAATGTGGAACTTGGAAAAAGAGCAACCAGCACAAATAGCAACAACTTCAGTGGCTAGTTTTGGTGGCAATACTCCCTAAACATTGTTTTTTTTTTCATTTTATTATTATTATGGACTGTGTAAATTATGCAATGCGATACAATCCATTGGTCGCAATCATTTAAATTTATGTGAGATTTCAATTTATGAATTAAGACACCACAATCCTCCAGGGTCGGTCCAATGCGTTTGTAGGTGTAAAGTGAAATTTGAAATGAGACCTTTTAAATATGTTGACAAACAAATATATAACTAAAAGTTAAGAACCTTGTGTGTAGTTTATTTGAGGCATGTTGAACACTAAATATGAGTTCGCATAGAGTCAACGTTTGAACGTTGAAAACCCACCTGGGTTGACCTGGTGGTATTAGTTTAGGACTTGGAAGTGTGATCCTCCTTGAGATCTCAAGTTCGATTATCTCTAAAGCTCATTTGGGATTAAACTTAACTACAACTCTACATTTAACTACCAACAAACTAGGCGCAAAAACGTTTTAAAAATTTGACTCAAAAAATATATAATTAAAGCGAAAAAAAGATTTAGAGGCCTAATATAAAAAAAAAAAAAAGCAACCTTGTGCACTAAAGCTCCCGCATACGCAGGGTCCGGGAAGGGGTCCCATCATTTGGTGTATTGTACGCAGTCTTACCCTGTGTTTACACAAGAGGCTGTTTCCAGGACTTGAACCCGTGACTTCCAGTCACATGACAACAACTTTACCAGTTGCGCCAAGGTTACCCCTCGTTTAGAGGCCTAATATAAGGCCTAAAAAATTTAGGGATCTAAATCCCTTACTTTAGTGGCAGCTCCTTAAGCAGGCCCTGCAATCTCCACCCACCATCCCCGGTGTACCACAACAATAATCATGCATATTTAGATCAATGGTGAGAATGAAAAATTACGGCTAACCACAATCATTTTGTAAATCTACAAAATACAGTTTTTTGTTAAAATTATAGCGGCTCGTTGTGATTTTAACAATCTCTTTCAAACATGTACTATATCTAAATCAATACACTAAAGATTATAGAAGTCCTTTCTGTGGGGTATGGAGACAATATATTTCTTTGACAAAGATCCTTACCCAATTTATTTCCCACTTTCTCATGATCAACAAGGACCATGACAAGATAATCTGCCGAATTCACGCATATCATTTATCCAGTTAACCTATTGAGGATCAAATTCCATCTTAATAAGATTGTCAAGCAGGAACGACCAGCCAACATTTTTTGTGACACTTCATGTAATGCACTACTTTGTTAGCAACCAACGGATTATCAAATTATTGATCTACCAGCGACAAATGCATAAATCTCTTAAAAATTAAAATGCACATTTTATTACCACTTTTGGTAATCTATTCTCCAATGTTTTAGAACCAAATTTATACATCAAATTGCAAAGAGAAATAGGTCGCAACTCTTTTGATAGTGTCAACTTTAGCAGTAGAGCAATGTTTGTACTATTATTAATTATAGAAATAAAATGTATATAGAACGTGATATTACGACGAGGAACTTTGTCGGTTGGAGCTGCATGTGGATGACGTGACGCAATGTTTAAACTGCTCCATTTCAAAAGGAGCTAAATTCATCGTAGAATTGGGAAGATAAACAACCCAACAAGTCCTAAATGCATTTATTCAAAATTATTTCCAAAAAAACAGCCCAGCTAGTCAAATACTCCCTCCTGTCCTTATTATTATAAGAAAATTTTCAAAAAAAAAAATTTGGTCTAATTTATAAGAAAATTTCACAACTTTTAAGATGTATTTATTGTTTAAAAGACTTTTATATCCCTCATTTAATACTTCTCTTTTCAATATTAGTGTGTATTTAATATTTCACAATTTTTTATGAGAGTATATTTGTAAAAATAATAGAAAAGTTTCTTTAATCAATGATTATATTGGTTTTGATGTTTTTTGGTTTTGTTTCTTATAATAAGGACCGGATGGAGTACACTAATTCAAATTAAAACCAATACCCAGCAATGATGGTGAAACCGTGAAAGGATACAACTATTGTCCTTATCGATAACATAAGAATATAAATGTTAGGCTTAATTACCTTTTTTGTCCTCTAACTATTTAATTGGTATCGGTTTGGTCCTCTAACTAAAATTTGATTTATTTTGGTCCCTTAACTTTCTCTTTTGAATTATTTTGGTCCCTTAACTTTCTCACCGTTACTACATTTGATCCTTTCTGTTAGTTTTTGGTCCCTTAACTTTTTTGTTACTATATTGTTGGTCCTCTAACTTTATTTATTAGTATCATTTTGGTCATATACCTGATTAATTATTATGATTAAATAGTGACTGATATTATTAGTAACTGTTATGGTTCATATGTATGTGTGAAACAGGAGGTCTTGTACCCACATAACACAAACCCTAACGTTTATTTGAATAAAACTAACAGAAAGGACTAATGTAGTAACTGTGAGAAACTTAGAGGACCAAAATAAATCAAATTTTAGTTAGAGGATCAAACCGATACCAATTAAATAGTTAGAGGACAAAAAAGGTAATTAAGCCTAAATGTTACACATCAATTTCATCTTTAAATATAAGACAATTTAAAAAAATTCTGAAAATAAAAAGAATTTAAACATATCATACTTACTCTAAAAGCTAATTAGGTCAAGCAATTGCTTAGCCCTAATTGCTATGCTAATTTCCCTCCAAAGTAATTAACCAAAGAGTGCTTTGCAAGCTAATGGGGACTCATTAAATGCTGGTGTGTGTTGCAAGCTTCTGGTATCTCATTAAATGCTTATTTCAAATTTTGAAATTTGAATTTCCCTCCTATATGTGTTTGTCATCTTGCCAACTACTTAACTTAATGATTCATTATTACTACCCTTTGTTGTGGCCAATAGAACACTTTCTCTTTGTTCCCTTGCTTCTACTCAATTGTATTTTCTTGGATCCTTATTATTGTAGTTCACTAATAATGAGTTCAACTCCCCGTTCTTCAAACTCACATCTATGTTATTTTCTCTGCACAAAAATTTCATCTCATCCTTCAAACTCACTACATCCTCATATTTTAAATGTGTCTCACTCTATTAACAACAGTACAACACTACCGTCAACAACATCTACGACAAGTTTGAACCTAAGCTTCAATTTGATTGCATGGTGTCTGATTTTTTTCATATGGTTTTTTTCTCTACCAAGCTTCTTTCTTTCTTTTTGTGATTTGGGTGTTGTGCTACCTGAGTTGGGATTAACCGCACGTAGAGGATTTTGATGATGATTGGGGTTCTGTGTTGCATTCAAGGATGGAATTTTCAACCAATCTAGGTATTTATAGTATATTAGGGATTTTGATTTCAGATTCTATTCACATTTTCTATTTTTTCAGGATTTTTCATATGTTTTCTTTTGTTTCAAACTATCATCTTTGATTTGTTAATATGGCAAACAAACTTTTGTCACTGTTTAAGGATTTGTTGTTTTGATTTTTGATTTTTTTTTATTCATATTTGATATTTCCTTTTATGTTTTTTTTAATGATTTTGGAGGATTTTTACGGAGAAAATCAGTTTAGTACATATTTGGGGGTAAGTTGTTTTTGCAGGATATTAATTTCATATTTCACCATTGTTTATGGTTAAACCGTTGAGTGGTTATTAGTTTGTTGATTGATTGAATTGTTCTGATATAGTATTTCACTTCTGTTTCTGTTGTTTGGTCTGCTGTTTGATCTTAGATCCTTATATTGTGCTGATCTTATGTTTCACTCTTTTTTATAGTCAAACCCTTGAATGATTATATTGATTAAAAGGTATATACTAATATTGTTCTGATCTTATATTTTACAATGTTGCTTAACCTATTGATGTCTTTAGATTGATGCTTGGAACAACAGTTCCCTGAATTAGCCAAGTGTTGATCATTTATCTTTAGTTCCTTTTATTTAGAGTATGCATAGGGAATTCGTGACCGAGACACTCACATGCATCTTCCTGTTTTATTCTGTAGTTGTTTGTCTTTGCGTGTTTGTTCAACTTCAATTGATTTATGTAAAAGATGAAAACAAATAAGCACTTTGATTTTCAATTGAAATTTTGTGCTTCATACATAGCATAACTGGACAAATATTTTCTAAAAAAAACTACCAATTTTTTTTACTTTAGATAATTTATATGTACACATGCAGATATGTTTGGCTTATAACATGGTACTAGCATCATAAGAATGACACTTTTGTTATAAAAAAAAGCATTATAATGACACTTATCAAGTTTTTCCTGTGTATAATGTTCTATTGGTGTATTTTGCTCTTCCCTGTGAATTTTTATTGAATCAACAAATATAAAGTTATGATAATGCATACGTTGATTTACAAATAATCATTTACTCAAATTGTAACTTAACTATTCAGTATTGTGAATGTTTCTTTGGGGCTTTGGGAATATACTGTTGTTTATGGTGT
Organism: Medicago sativa; assembly: GCF_051527215.1. Classification (NCBI taxonomy): domain Eukaryota; kingdom Viridiplantae; phylum Streptophyta; class Magnoliopsida; order Fabales; family Fabaceae; genus Medicago; species Medicago sativa. The sequence goes on along the minus strand of NC_140751.1, from coordinate 59,592,573 downwards.
TTTTGGTTGATTTTTTGCAAAACTGATAAAGGCATATACATGTTGTGTGTATCTCTGTTGCGTTTTATAAGGGTAAAAGTAGGCTATACTCATTCACATAAACTATGCATGTATCAATTTTGCAAAGTTTTTCATTAGTTGTTGTTAAGTTTTTCTGTTAAGTTACTAGGTTGATGATGAAATGAATTCTCCCTTCTCCATTGCATCTCTATTTTTATGTCTTCAAGATTATTAGGTTGCTTTCAAGTTTTCATAATAAAATTAAAGATGCTTATTATTAACTACCTGTGTCTTTTTTTGCCACAATTTAGAGAAGTTTTTGTTCGGTAATGCGTGTAAGCTGTACAAAGGACAAGGCATAAAGCTTGGAGCAAAAGCCAGAGGTCGTACTTATGTGCTTTACGTCGCATTGGACAAATGAGTTCCGCAATCTATTAGGAATGGGCATAACGCTGATCTTTTGCTGATATTTTGATTTCTATGTATAATACTCTTTCCTAATTCATATTATGCTTTAGTACTATGGTTTTGTATTAAGGTTATACTTTTTATTCCAATGCTACTGTTAACTTCCACAAGTTCATTTTTTATTTTTTTTAACACGGCAAGTTCATTTTTATATATAGTTAATATATTAATAAGAAATATTTCATGTCTTATCAATTGTAAAAAAAGCATATGGCCAACATTAGCAAGAATAATGATTTATGTAGATAAAAAATGAACTGTTAAGCAGAAAATAGAACGCGGATAGACACCATTCTTTTGTTAATACAAGTGTTCAATTAGAAAATAAGCTTAAAACGCTGTTTGGATATAGGTTCTGGAACACATACAAGCACTTAAACTTGCATTTAGATAATACTAGAGTTTTACTGTCACGACAAAGAAAACAATAGCAACTCTTCACCTTCTTTTTTTTTTTTTTGTGTTGTATGTCAACTATTGTTTGGGTGATCATATTTTAGATCATCTTCCAAGCATATTGATGTAAATTGATACCTTAGACAATTGACAAGCGAAATAAAAACATTTTGTTTGGTGGCAAAGTAGTGGTTTTTGGTGGAGACTTCAGACAGATTTTGCCGGTAATTCCCAAAAGTATAGAGAAGAAGTTGTCATTCTACTATTAATTCATCCTATCTTTGAGTTATGATTCGCCATTATCACGAAACATGAATGGTGATGCAATTGATGATGTCCACACTTATGAATTTTTCAGCACTATTAATACATTAAGTCTTCCAAATCACAAACTCAGATTAGAGGTTGGTGTTCCAATGATGTTGTTAAGGAATATAGATCAAAGATCAGGATTATGCAATGACACAAGACTAATCATAACCAGCATGGGTAAATTTGTGCTTGAAGGAAATGTCATATATGGAAGCAATATAGGCGAGAACGTTTTTATACCAAGATTATCTCTTACTCCTTTCGATGTCAAGATACCTTAGCAAATTTCAACGGAGACAGATTCCGATAGCCGTTTCTTTCGCAATGACTATTAACAAAAGTCAATGACAGTCTCTGAACAAAGTTGGGATATATTGCCAAGTTCTGTGTTTTCACATGGTCAGTTATATGTTGCAATATCAAGGGTTACCTCAAGAGATGGATTGAAGATGCTTACAACGGATAGAAATGATAAAGATACCAACGTGACCTCAAATGTAGTATACCAAGAAGTATTTCATAATGTAAGATAAGTTGTGCTAAAAATCAACGATTTTTGTACGCTATTTTGATTTATTGCATTCCGATGGTAGCAAAAATCGTTGATCATAACCATTATACAACTAATATTTATCGTAATTGGAAATTTATAAAATATTACTTACGTTGATTCAATTATAACCAACTCCCTTATTAATATAGGAAGGATATAATAATCGTAACTTTAAATGCACAGGTGTAAATCTGGTAGGACCCGTGCGGAGCACGGGTCGATGGTCTAGTTTTTATTAAAAGTTAGAATATTTCATCAATTTTACAGTTGCAAATGTGAATGAATAGCGGTATTTAGTGCAACAAATATAGATTTGACTCTTTAGTGAGTCATTAGTATGATTTCATAATTCCACCTACCTAAAAACGCGCAGAACAGTTAACAAAGCATGCAATTATTGAAAGAAATAAATGTATAGCACGAACTCAATTTGTTTCACTTTCAAAAGATCACACTTGCCATGTACAAAATCTAACATACCATCAATATCATAATTAAAAAGCTAAATTAACACATGTAATCATGTAAAGTCACTAACCATAAGATTAATTGAAGAAGAATAGTAAACAAATGTTTACATTAACATTTAATAGTCCCTCATCACCAAAATTAGTACAACATTATCAAATACAATAAAAAAAATCAAATAAAAATTCACACCATTCATTTTCTTACCAAACAAAACATAAAAAACTAAAAAAAAATGGAGATTTTTTTTTGTTTGTGTTACACAGCTCATAGAAATAGAAACCCAAAAACCAAAGCTAAAACCATACCAACAATGCCGTTAAACCTAACGGCGCCGTCACTATCATCGGCATTATCATCAGCAGCGTCATCGCCCGGCGAATCAGCCGGAGCATCAGAATCATCATCCGCCGGCGCATCAGCAACCTTCTTCTTCTTCTTCCCTTTCTTAGGTGGCTCGGGAGCATCCGCCGCAGCTGGTTCCGGCGCCGGCGCCGGAGAAGGACTCGGAGCTTCACCTTTAAACAACTCCTGAGGAAGAAGAACCTTAGAAATAGTATAGATCGCAAGCGGTTGATCGTCGATAATTGTATCAATAATCTTCGCCGTCACACGTTTTGTCTTCAACGTAATCTCTTCACCGTCATTCTGAACGGTGAAATCGTAGTTGCTAGCACCTTCGGTAGCAAGTGTATGCATGAGTCCATTGTTTGATTTCAGCATAGGAATTGAGTTATAAATCGGAACACCGTGAAATTCAAGTAGATCTATTTTACCGGCCATGGTTAGGTTTTTGAATTTCGGAAGAAATGCTTTGAAAGCATCGTCACCGGGACAGAAAACGCTTAAACCACCGTCGATAGCGTCGGTGAAAGTGTTGTAAGCTTCGTGAAAAGTTGAAAGAGTTTCAGCGAAGATTTTGCAACCGTGTTTTGACATTATCACGGTGAGATTTTGTTGACTAGGTGCTGGTGTAGGAGCTTCAGCTGCGACGGAGGGAAGAACGGAGCTGATTTGAATGACGGAGATGTTGTAAGGAATTTCTTCAACAGATTTGACGTATGAAGCAGTTAGAGCTCCGTCGTTGTTTTCAGCTCCGAATCCGACTTTTCCGCCGCGGAGATCGGTGATGTTGACGAATCCCGAGGAGCCAGGTGCGGTGCCGGTGGCTTGGTACATTGTAGCGGCGAGAGCAGTGCCGTTGGTGATTTGGTGAAGCTTTTTGGCGCCGAAGTAGTCGAGGAGGACGTGGAGGGAGAGGATGTTTTTGATGGTGTTAATTGAAAGGTGTTTTGAGAGGAGATCTTCCATGGCGGCGTTGTCGACGGCGCAGACGGTGATGGTTGTTCTGCTGTCGATTTGTGAAGCGAGGTGGGTTAGGGATAGGTAGTGGTTGAAGGTGGAGAGTTCAGGGTGTTTGGCGAGAATGCGGGTGATGTTGTGTGCGGTGGTGGTTGTGAGTAAGGTGGTGAGGATGAGTAGTGCCGCCGTGAATGCCGCCATGGTTGGTGGTCGGAGAAAGGGATGCATTTTGGAAAGAATGAGATCTGTAAGAAGTAGACAGTGGAGTGTGAGAAGTGAAGAAGTTGAGACAACAGAGGTAGTGATTGAAGTGTTAAATAGAATGGGGTTTAGGGTTTGAGATTATTACGGATTGTGCCATTGAAGACAAAATTTAGTTAGAGTAGTTAATGTTATTGTTATTAAATTTCTTTTTAAAGAGAATGTGTAACACTTTATTAAATAAAGGAAAACTTCTTTTAAATTGCTAGTGCTAATATTTCTTTTAAATTGTGAAATACTTCATTAAATATTTCAAGCAAAATTGTAACTCTATAAAAAAGGAAAATGTTACTTAAAAAAAAAGCAAAATGTTTTTTAGGGGTAAAAAAGGAAGTGTTAAATGGTGTTCTTGTAAAAAAACTATAAAAATATCATTATGTGTGTTTTTGTTTATCAAAATATGTTGATCTTGAACTTCAGATTATTAGGGTCATTTTTCCGTAGAAATTGGAGAACTAATATAAAACAAAGAATTTATTGACCGAGTTGGTAGCAAGTTAACTTGATTATGTCATCATGATTAATTGGTAGGGACAATACCTAATATATGTAAGGTTTGGGGTTCAAACCTCGGTCACCAAAAAAAAAACTTGATTATACATATATGCTAAAGGTTTTTCTAACATGTGCAAGATTGCATAGCTTAAGGAATAATAAATGCACAATTTTTTTGGAATTTTTTAAGTCTTATTAATGAATCAATTAGCTGGTTTTCCTTAAAAATTGTTCTTTTCTTTCTATCGCCTATTTTTAATGCTCTCTCATATTAAAATCTTCATCAATTTCCATTAATTACCCCATGAATTATGATTCATCTCCTTCCCCTTAAATTTCGTCTGTGTTTCTTTTTCCTACTAAACAAAAATCAATGTCTAGGATTATGGTTCTTTCCTCTCTGATTTACAATATTTTATTTCATTTAGAATTTAGAATTCAATCATATGGTAAGGGTACTGTGATATGGAGTTCAGATCTGCTCCATTTATGCTATTGTTCATTTACCCAGTTCTCTTCACTGATGACCGAGAGTCTGGAACGAAATTGTAACTGTTGTTAGGGTTAATTTTGTTTCCAAATGGAAAAGGGGATATAAAGTTGTGAATAAAATTTGAATTTTATTAAAAAAAGTGTTTGGACAACGGAAGCTATGATTATGAATATGATTGAATTTGAAACATATTCATGTATGTGATTTTTTTTTTTTTGAAAAATTCAATGTGATTTTGATTCAAGTAGAAAGGGGATCGCAAAAGAGGAAGAATGTAAGGAGAAGGAGCCGAAGCAAGAATACAAAAATGAGGGTTGTTCACATGTTTATTTGTGGCTTTCATGAATAATAGAAAAGGTTAATTAAATGACTCATTAATAAGATTTAGAAAAACCTCAAAAATTATGCATTTATTATTGCTTAAGTCGTGCAAATTTGCACAAGTTAGAAAAACCCATACTAAAATGACGTGGGTTAAATGTCTTTGTTAATATAAGAAGACATATTTAAGATAATGTTATCGGAGCATTCACAACAGAGACACTTATGTGTATATATCATTTATTTATAATTCTTTAATAATATATATAATAAACATTCAACCACTCCAATCTAACACCTCTAACGAAAGTTCTAAATGAGTCTCACCAATAACTCTTCATCATTACATTCCAACAATAATTTAATAAAAATAATTCATGCAACCAAGACCACATTGCAAGAGTGAATAGTTTAATGGAGAAAAAAAATCATGGATTTCATTTAAGATTGAGGTGTTTCTTTGAAACTTTGTGTCTTATAATTAACCTTAAAACTATCCTCAATGAAGATGCCTAATAGGTCCAAAGTCTTAAAATTTGAGACCCCTCATTAAGGATTATCTTAGTGTCATTGTGTCGATCTAAGTGAACGTATATGACTCAACTCGTCTAAGTTTTTGTTTAAAACAAAAACAAATATTTTAGTTTTGTAATTTTTATTCTCAAACTTGTTTTTATTAGTTTATTTTGTGATAAGATAATTATATTATTTTGCATTAAAATATATATATGATTTTGCATGTTTAGATATTGAAATGATTAGTGGTATGTTTGATTCGATTTTAGAGAGGGTACAATTTATTTGAGTAAATTACACTCCCCTCCCATCAAAGATGCTTGAATTACACTCTCATTTTCTCTTATGTTAAAATATACAGTTCCAGAATTTTAATCGATGTGATTAGGATCATTAGAATGTGAAAAATGCCGAATTTTATCGAGATCACGTATATTTAATCGATGTGATTTTATGGACGATAGAGCACGCATCAAATTTTTTCTTCGTGAACTTTTACTAATATGATTTCACATTAACTTAATTATTTTTCTATGCTAATATTTATTTAATTTTGTTGTTGGTGATATTCTAGGGGATCAAAATTCAATGCACTATGTGAAGCGACAATGTTATAAAATATCAATATTTTATGTTATTATAAAAAAATATCAATCTACGTTGATTGATGTAATATGTTATGAGATAAAAAAAAATATCTTAATTTCAATAACAACCATAAATTTAAACCAACTTCATATGGTTATAGAATATTTTATAAAACTATAACCATTGTGAAGCCATGTAAATTTTTTGAAGGAGTTAATTTATATGTCTTTTGTCTATTTATTCGTTATACTTTTTTTTGGTAATCATGATATAGGTTCACAAATTCTACCATTGTTAGAGACGACTAATCTCCGCCAGGAATCGGTGGGGCACAAAAGGTGTGTTTTTCCCGTTCAATCGATTTTTTTTCTCATACGCATGAGCCACGAAACAAACCCCGACCACATGTTTAGAGGGACACCAAAACTCTTACCACTTGGACTAATTCATTATTGATTTTGTTACACTTTTTATTCTTGAATTGGATATTCATCTCACCATTTATATTTATTTTTAAGATATTATTATAATTGTAAATTTAAATAAATCCAATTTAATATGCTTACACGTATATTGGATTACACAAACTTATTTAATATCTAACCCGGGCAACGCCGGGGCTCTAAACTAGTAAAGAAATATATGAAAGAATCTAGAAGGCCAAAAGATGAGAAGTTGAGGAATTTTTTTTTATTCCGACCCTGTATGCCAAAAAAAAATTCAAATCTGACCCCTATCAGATTTATTTCCCAAAATGATCCACTTTCTGTTTTTGTTCGTTTTTTTTTTGTCGTTTTCTTCATTCCCGCCATTTCAAATGGCGGAAATGAAGAAAACGACAAAAAAAAAGAAACAAAAATAGAAAGTTGATCATTTTGGAAAATAAATCTGATAGAGGGTCAAATTTAGAATTTTTTTGGCATACAATACAAGGTCGGAATAAAAAAAATTCGAAGTTGAGTAAAGGAGGAAGCCGTTGGGAGGATATCACGTGACTTGAGCAGCGTCTCTTTCTTGTTGCTTTGGAGAAAGAATAAAATTAAATTAATGTACTAATTGATTGATTTAGACGTGTTTTCTCAGTTATGACTAGATAATCTCCTTTTCACAAACATCTGTTTATAGTTTACGGCGATAAAGAATACTGATAAGGAAGGTAAATGCTGCCATGGTGCTGGCAATGGCGCATATCTGAATTTTGCTTGCTTGGAATAGGTTTTGTCTTCAAAATGGTTTGCTTGTACATGCATATATTCTATTTGAGAAATTAGGAATCGCATAATCACAAAATGTGATGCAACGTGCAATTAGCATATACTAAAACCATATCATACGAACTGAATCAATAATCACACACTGTAAAGTGAAAAAGTATACTTTTCGTGTGGTTTTAAAAAGGAAAAATGAATTGGCACTTCTAGTTAAAGGTCTAATCATAAGCGTCAAAGATATGCCTTGTGGATTGCTGACCAAGAATGATTTTGTCACGTAGTACCTAATATTAGCCGTTGATTATGGGAGGGCGTTGATTGTAAATAAATTTAATGGAAGGGGTAATCTTGGACACTCGGGGAAGTATAAATTAAGGTGGTTTTTTTGACAAAAACAAAACGATATTCATTCATTCAAATCGATCTAGTACATCATTTAACCGAAAAATGTACAAGATTAATCTGCAAATAAACTCGCAGCATCCAAGTTAATAACATATAACAGCATAATGCCTACAAAAAATATATGATAAAATTAAAGTGACCGGAATACCAATGCTTCCGGATGTACGATGTTGACGCCCAAATCTTTGATTGATTAATCAATTTTTTAATATGAATCAAATGAACACCGCAATAAGATATCAAAGAACGCCGCACAAGACGACAAACAACACACAACCACTTAGATGACAAAATTATGAAGAAAAAACCTAAATCTATGTGAAAATCACTTATTTAAATTGAAATAAAAAGGAAAAAAGAATGAAGAGGGTGATTTCAGATCAAAAATTGATCCAAAACCACCCCTTAATGATCTGAAAAAGAAAACCTAGAGAGAAAAATTAGGCTGGCTTGTTGGAGTGAGAGAAATTAAGTTGGTTATGTTAAGCCAGATTTGCCATGTGATGTTGTTAGAAAAATGAACCACCGACAATATTTTCTTCTCATTTTGTGTCTTCATTTCCTTCATGATTTGGTTGTAAATCACGACTTATGAATCTATGATTGTGATTTACATTATTTAGGGGTTCCCCATGTTCTGTCTTTTTAATTAACCCAAAGTCTTGCGTAGCAATAAGAAAACCATGGCTTGTGTTTTTCTACAAAAAAGATTATTAAATATGTGATGAGGAATTAGTTGATTAAGTTAGGAATACTTTATGTGTGAGAGTGATTTGGGTATAGAGTACAGACAAGGGAGGCGAGTATCAATGTTATAAATTTCACAAGTGAGATTCACTCCACCCATCTATTTTATTTAGTTTGTGTACGAACATAGGTACACATGACCTAACAATATTATTTAGTTTATGTACAAACTGGTTTGCGGAGTGTGCGTCGCGGAGGGTGGGGGATGGGGGAGACATCTTTTTGGCCTGCCTGTTGGTGCAGTGGTGTTCCTTTCTATGAGCGCTTTCGTCGTCTATACGACTTGGTCTAGAACAAAGTAATAACGATTAGGAACATGTTCATGTTGGGTTGGAAGGATGGAGGGGCAGGCGTGGCGGTGGCACCGTAGTTTGTGGGCATGAGAGGAGGAGTTGCTAGAGGAGTACGTGTAAGATATTACTACATGATGTTTCTTTGCAGGCTACCTCTTCGGATATGTGGTAGTGGCATCTGGACTCGACATGGGGTTATTCCGTTTGTGGTGTTTATGACATGCTGACATCCCAGGAGCATGCACCGGTGCAATACTCAAATATGGAATTAATTTGGCATAATCAAGTCTCTTTGAAGGTCTCTATTTTTGCTTGGAGGTTGCTTCGTGATAGATTGCCAACAAAATCAAACTTGACGACTTGAGTTGTCATCTCTACAGAGACGCGGTGGTGTGTGGCTGGTTGTGGTCATGTTTGACACATGATAACTTTGGTGCACTTTTCGTCACACACAAAAGAAAAGTACACATTAGCCAGCTCTTTTATGTATGGTTTCAATGCTCACATAGCTAGAGTATGTCCATTTTTATTTTTTATAAACATAAGAAATTTTATATCGACACATCAAATGTTATTTGAAGATTGCTTTTTTTGACAAAGAATACTTCCAATTGACACATGGAAATGACCTTAATACCCCTGCGGTAGTTAACAACCGCTGGGAAACATGCCGGTCGTTAACTACCGCTGATTGCCAGCGGTTGTTAACTACCGCTGTGTTTGTGATATATTCACGCCAGTGCCCATATTCCAGACAGTCCCTCCATCATCACTATCACCATATTCCACAGTCTCTCAAAATTTCACTCTCTCTCTAAAAAAACTCTACCAAATCATCCAAAATTTCTTCCACTAAATCACAAGTAAGTTATCACTTATGCTATTGTCATACATTTTAGTTAGTATATGTGTTTATATGTTTATAATTTTAGTTGTTGTTTAATTATTAAATTTTGAATATTTGTTTTTAATATAGTTATGGTTGTAGATCTGAAATGCTATTAACATATATTATGAATATCTGTTATAATGAACTTATATTGCTTAAATGTATAATTTTTTTCGAATTTTAATTTTTTTTCGAATTTTATAAATTTTTTAGGGTTTGAATATTTGTTGTTAATATAGTTATGTTGTAGATCTGAAATGCTATTGACATATATTATGAATACCTGTTATAATGAAGTTATATTGATTGAATTTATAATTTATTTTCGAATTTTATAAATTTTTTAGGGTTTGTTTAGGATTTTTAGGGTTTATGTCAAATTTTCACTACAAGTGTTTGAATGAGTTTTTCCTTGATTATTTTTAATTTCTATGTGTGTAGATTTGAAACAATGGCCGGGTGGATCGACGTTCATGCAACATTCAACGGCGGAGAACCTCAGAGGTTGAAGGTTTGGTGCCTTGATGTAACGTTAAGAGATCTCAAGGATCAACTGAATGAATTCAACCAAGGAGTCAACCCAAGAGACACAAGGAGGGTGCAAAATGTTCGGTATAAACGTCCAAAGCTCGACGAGGGGAGCGTATCATTCACTTGGGTGGAGTTAAAGAACGACGAAAACGTGACGAGTATGTTTTGGGAGCACACCAAGTTCCAGTGGATCGATATGCGGGTGACGTTGCTGAGATCAACTGAAGATATCATCAACAACTTGATTCCGCCAGAAGATCGTCATTAGTTAGGGTAAGGTGCGTTTCAACTACAACATTTGTCTTACCTATGAAATGGGGTGATTCAAACTTGCCAAACGGCAAGGACTCAAGCATTTCGCTGGGCATTAATGTTTTTCCTTTGAAAAGAATAAATTTTTGTTAGGCTTGCTTAGATGATGGTATTAAGTGTCAAGGAATGGACCTCATCTTCGTCGTACATTTATTGAGTGAGGATGAACCTGAGAAATACCAGACTCAATTTATTGACTGATGATGAGCCTGAGAAATAACAGACTCACTTTAGTATTGACTGAGGATGAGCCTGAGAAATACCAGACTCACTTTAGTGAGTACATTAAGAAAGGAATCGAATCGAGGCAGATGGCCTTGAGGAGCTTTACAAGAAGATTCATGCTGCAATTCGTGTTGTTCCTCACTTGAATATATAACCAATGAACAAGTTCTGATTGAGTTTCTTTGAGTACTGGACTATGACAAACAAACATTTTTTAGAAGAAAGAGTAAAGAAGTAAAGAGGAAATGAGAGTAAGGAGGAGAGAATGTGAGGAAATGTGAGAATGTGAGGGTTTTTATAGGGGAAAAATGTAGAAAAAATAGGTTGAATGAATGATGGAAAAAGAGGTTGAATGATGGAAAAAGAGGTTGAATTTAGAAAAAATAGGTTGAATGTTGAAAGAAAATAGGTTGAATGTGGAAAAAATGTGGAAAATATGTGTTGAATGAATGAAGGAAAAGAGGTTGAATGGTGAAAAGGACGGTGCATCCTAGAACGCACGTAGCGGCTGTTAACTGCCGCTGGAAGACTCCAGCGGTTGTTAACTGCCGGCGCATTAACCAGCGGCTGTTAACTGCCGCTGGGGGTAAAATGGTCATTTCCATGTGTCAATTGGAAGTATTCTATGTCAGAAAAGCAACCTTCATGTTATTTTAACTTGTTAAATGAACTTTCACCGAAAATATTGAAAATGACAATTGGTAATGTAATCCAATTAAGAAATATACACAACAATTCTATAGAATGTCTATTTTTTTCCTACCATTTCTTGACAATGCCACAAAATATTATTATACACATTTTTTAGCTGGCTCCAAATGGTAACTTTAATGTTCATTGCTGCACCTAAAATCATATTCTAAATTTTAATAATGACTTATAAGGTGCTTGATAGCTTAATTTGAATCCCAATGGTTAGACAAAACAAAACATAAAAAGGACAAATCAAGCATACCAACAAGGACACATATAATTATCAAATTTTATTCTCAAACACTAGTTTCAACATATACTAAAATAACAACATATAAAATTTATACTCATGACCTAGATGGTGACATATGAACCATCAAAGCACATTACATTTATTTGCTAGTGAATTTAAAAATTCTTAGATTTTGTTAGGGAATTATTTTCCTTAATCTTTTCCACCATCTTCTCTTTGACAAGCCTTCTCATTATTTTACCAGAAGGTGATTTTGGTATAGCTTCCACAAAGTGAACCACTCTCACTTTCTTGTAATGAGCAGCATTGGATGCAACATAGTTCATAATATCCTCTTCACTCTCTTTTGCACCCTTGCTCAAAACAACACTTGCAGCTGGGATTTCCCCTGCCTCTTCATCTGGTAATCTGAATAATCATTGCACAAAACAACATAAGATTGTAAATAATTGAAATCTTGTAAGATTTAATTCGTATAGCCTGTCGATTAAAAATGTTTGACTTTAAGCGTAACTATTTCTAAAATCACACATATATGATTGGTCGTGATCTGTGGATATGTTGAACCTTTTGCACTGCCGGTATATTAAAATTAATCTCAATCTTAAATCCCAATGAGAATGTAATATTAAAAAGAATAACAAAAATTATCGTCGCGGTTACTTACGGTACAACAGCTGCATCTTCAACTGAGGAATGAGAGAGCAAAATAGCCTCTAACTCTGCAGGAGCAACCTGCATTCAAGAAAGAAAACACATAAACTAATTTTAGCCTATACTTGGGCAGAAGACAAAACAGAACTTACTAGCTAAGAACTTAAAATTATGTTCCACAAATAATGTTTTGTTCCATGTAACAATAAACATGTAACATCAAGAACTTACTTGGAAGCCTTTGTATTTAATCAACTCCTTAATACGATCAACAATAAAAACATTTTCTTCATCATCTATGAATCCAATGTCACCGGTGTGAAGCCATCCATTTTTGTCAATAGTCTGAGCAGTCTCATCCACTTGTTTATAATAACCTAGTAAAAACAGAGAGTTTATAGTACATTTATCATATAATTTTATCATAAGTCTCCGAAGGTGTAGTCCAGTGGTATTGCCGTTAATAATTTTTGCCTCCCCCTAACAAATTAACCACTAACATTTGTCTAAAAAAATATATTATCATAAATAATTTTACTCATAGATTACCTTGCATTACACATTGGCTTCTCACACAAAGTTCCCCTGGTGTGTTCCTTGGGAGGGATCTTCCTGTTTCAGGATCAATAAATTTGACTTCCAAATTCGGAAGGATGAAACCAACCGAATTTTTGTGTGTACTTCCAGATAATTTTTGTGCATATGTAAGTGTAATGCAGCTATGCTCAGTTAGTCCATATGCCTGCAAAAGAAAAAACTAGCACTTTAGAAACACATATTGTACTTGCAGTGAGTACAATTTTAGAATCTAGGGTTTAGACTGTTTATGTGATGCCTTGAGAATGATCCCAACAGGGGTATTTATAGCCCTTTGTGGGCTTATTTCAGCGTGACTTAAGCCCCAAGAAAGCTGGACCATAAATCTTTTTACCCGGCTCTAGATGCTTCTAGAAGCTGGCTAAGGCGGCGCCTTTGGAAGGGTGCGCCTAGGCCTCAGGAGCCCTTCTGGAGGGCGCCTAAACCTTTCTAGAGGGCTTTCAGGCCCTTAGGAATATATTGACGGTCCACATACTATAAAAAAAGTCTTTAACTATGTAATAGTTTAAGAAAATATTTTCACAAACTCTAAGAAAGTCTTTAATTGAACTAACAATACTTTAGAAGGATGAAAGTGATAACCTCTTGGACAAGAACACCAGGGAACTTATGTTCAAAGGAAGTAAGTAATTCAGGTGCAAGTGGTGCAGCAGCAGTCATAATGGCTTGAAGTTTAAGCTTGCTAAGATCAAATTGATCAACTATAGGATTTTTAACCAATCCAAGAATAATAGGTGGAACAATAGGTGCAAATGTGACTTCATGTGTAATCAAGGCATTCAAAAATGTTTTCAAATCATATTTTCCCATCACCACTACTTTCCCTTTGTTCCTAATAGTAGCACAACATATTCCAGTGATGCCATAAATGTGAAAAAAGGGAATTAGCCCTAATGTAGTGACTTTTCCAATCATTTCTTGTGTTACACCAAAGAGTGTAGAACAAAGATTTGCTACTAGGTTCCTGTGTGTAAGCATCACACCCTTTGACATTCCTGTTGTGCCTGATGAAAATGGCATGGCACAAAGGTCATTTTGGTGAATTGGTTCCTTCATTGAATCATTCCCTGCCCTATCTCCTGCTTCAAGAAGTTTGTTCCAGTTCATAGCATCTTCAACAAGTTCATCTCCTAGGACTATCAAAGGTAGCCCTAGACTTTTCACCTGTATCAACATTGTATCAAATCAAAGAGTATATAAAAAGGCATATAAGAAAAAACATGATTCATCATCATTTTTGAAGGAGTTACCTTTTCATGGCTTGAGCTATTTGTGACAATTAATTTGGCATCAGCAGACTCAACTTGTTTCTTAATTTCCGACGTATGTGAAGCTGGATTAGCTCCAGAGAACACACATCCAGCATCCATGATTCCCAATGCAATAATGGCATACTCTACAATATTTGGAAGTACAACAATCACAACATTCCCTTTTCTCAAACCAAGTGATCTTAAAGCCTTTGAAAATCTATGTATATCCCTCACAACCTCACTATAAGTTACTCCTTTTCCACTCTCAGCATCCACAAATGCAACCTTATCACCATACAGTTCAGCATTTTGGAGCACAAATTCCGGCAATGTTACATTCTCAGGTACCGGAACGGGCGAATATTGGCTACGGAAAATGTGTTCATTCTCTTCTACAAAATTTTCTATGTAGGCTCCCATGTTAAGTGTTTGTTGTGGTTAAGCAATTGAAAAGGATGAAGTTGAATAATGAAGTTGTGAATGTGAGATAATTATATAGACATTTTTAGTCATATTCATGCTTCTTGTATGGTTTGAGGTTAGAAAAGTTGTAAGTGAAGTTCAAATGAAAATTTCTTTTTGTTGGTGATGATTTGTTGAATCATTTAATTGGCAAAGGCTAACTACAATATTTCTGAATCAAATAGGTAAACGGTATCTCAATTTAATTTGGTGAATGTGACATTGTATATGTTCCCCCATTAACTAATAAATGTAGCTCTAAAAAAATTAAAAATACCAATAAATGTAGGTGACGCCTATTACCTTTGAAAGTTTTCTTGTTTCAATCCTTAAACAAGAATGTGGAAGATATGTTGGTGACACTTCAAATTTCCTTTTTAGCTTTTAGTGTATGTCTTATAATCAAATTTGGACAATTTTTACCAATTAAAAACTAGAGTATACGTACCTTGCACCGTGTATGTTTGCTAAGAAATATCCGTATAAAGATTTAAAATTTGTATAAAAAAAAAAATTTGAAGGGAAAATTTTGTATATATCTTGAATTTTGTAAACTTGTATTGTATATTGTGCTCAAATTTATAAATTATAGTTGTGATAGGAGTAACTGATTTTGATATTGTGAAAATGACATACAAATGTAATCGATGTGGTGGCAAAGGATTTTTTTTTTTTTAGGAAGAAAAAAAGGGATTATAAAACTTGTAGATATACTACAGACTCAATTGCGGATCCATTTGTTTGTTAAATCATCAACTTGATAGTATATGTATTAACACTAGTACCCTTGATGGTTAAGATGTGCTTGGTATTTGATTTGGAGTGATGAGAATGATGGCATTTGTCGAGAATCAATTATTGAGATGCGGGTTGGGGATACCAGCAAACAGTGGCGGAGTCAGGAAAATTATAGAGCCGGGGCAAAAATTTTATCGTAAAATATGGCGTGTTAAGAACGTTAAAATATGGCTTTACACAAAATATTATAAATTTTCGACAAACGACAAATTGATTATGAATTTTCAAAGTGTCAAAAACTCAAAAAACAAAACAACGGAAATCTCGACCTATAAATCAAATTTTGAGCTCATTATTTGCAGAGACATCTATAAAAATACATAAAAAGATCTGTAAAGTTTCATAGCATTTCGAAGTCGTTTCAATTTATTTTGATTTTTCAACCAAAACGTGCAAAATTGAAATTTTGTTCAGAGTAAGCGTATACTCACAGGTCAAATTTAGTTTTCTAATTTTGCAGGCATGACTAGAAGATGATAAGAACTTTCACAATGAAATTTTGTAGTTTTTAAACGAGATACAAATTAATTATAAATTGTTTAAGAAATTCATAATTATGGGGAATAAAAATTCATATTTAATTTGTCATTGGTCGAAAAAATTTAATTTTTTGTGTAAAGCTATATTTTAACGTGCTAAACATGTATGAAAAAAATCATGAAAAAATTCAACATCTATGTCACATTTTTATACTACGCGTGTATTATAGGATAAAAAATAAGAAAAAACTCGAATTACAATGCTAGAATATATGTTTTTTTTATTTTGCATGGTCAATTTGAACAATTAACCATTCAAAATAAGAGAGATGAACCTGCCAATAGTGCACTAAATAAAATTAGGAGATAAATAAATGTCCTTTCCGAGATCTCTTTGCGTATGAGAATTTTCAGATTTAGCCCAAAAAAATTTTTTTTTTAAGTAGGAAAAGGGCTATTGGGCTGGACTTGGTACAAAGAGAGTAGCAGCTGAGCCCGGGCTAGTGCCCAGGCTAGCTGGGGGGTGTCACCGCCCCTGCCAGCAAACATTTTGACGTTCAAGTCAATAAGAGAGCAAGAGTGACATGTATTAAAAGGGTAGAAGTTGTGTACCTTGAGCGATGGCTAAGGATCATGTTATGCAATTGTGGTGTAGTTGTCAGAATGGTCGTGGAAAGGTTGTTACAAGCGGAAGAGTTTTGTTATCATCAAACGTTGAAGGGTATTAATGGTCGGAAGCATTATGGATATCGAGGAATCTTAAGATTTTGATTATTGGGGCACACGACAAGTGGTGTCCTTGATGGAGGTGTGATAGATGTTGGATTTGGGCCCTCTCGTGATTGGGTATTTGCTCGATAGAGTTTTTAAGCCAACGATGTGTCTCAGTCTCATATGTTTCGAGTATGTATCAATGTTATTTTTTTTAGAATTAACGTGTAGATAGACATTTGTCCGCTCTTTTTTGTTTTTTTTTATTGGACTAACACGTGTATTTTGAGTTATTTTTAACTATTTCACTGATTATTATTTGTAAAAACACAATTACATATACTTTCATGTTTTGTATTCATATGTACGGTGATTAGTTTTTTTCAAATAAATATTGATAAAAGCTTGACACAAAATATTGATGAAAGTCGTATTTTTTTTTTTAAAGAACGATGAAAGTAATTATTTTTACTTAATTATTGGACATCGAATATCATAATAGTTTTATTCACATTATTAACTTCAAACTACGCGTAAAAGAGTGGGGATGAGGCAAAATAGTGGATTGGATGTCGGTCTAAAACTACTTTACACCAACATTGCATATCTTTTAAAGAAAAATATTAATCCTCCTTTTTTTTTTATTTGATTGACAGTATATATACATTGTTAACTCTTTTTTGTTTATTTGTAAAAAAAAAAAAAAAAAACTCTTCTTTGTTTAAAAAAAGAAAAAAATTGTCAAGGCCAAACGAATTAAAACTTAACAATAATTAAGTAAAAATAACGACTGGGTATTCTAATTCTAACTAAAAAGTTAAAATAATTAACAATAAATTATTTATCCATCAATGAGGAAATAAAACAAATAATAATAATTTAAAAAATGCCGACACAAAAAGAAAATTACAAAAATTGCAAATGCCTCAGAAAGACAACGCTATCCAAAGAGCCACACCGCTCAAAACAATCGGAGCCCCGAAACTTGACCTTGAACCCGAATCATCTGCAGCAGCAGGACCCTGTGAATTCTCCGGCGAAGAACTCGCCGGCGAAGTTCCAGGGGATTTACTTGACGGAAGTGTCGCCGCTGGTGAATCCGCCGGAGTAGCCGAACTTGAAGGAATGCCGGAAGCCTCTGGTGGAGAAGAAACCGATGGAGCCTCGACCGGACTACTCACCGGAGACACCGCTGAAGTTGGTGGTGAAGTCGCCGGAGATGAAACCGGTGGTGTGGAAGACACATTGTTGGAAGGACTGATTGCTGGTGAAACCGAAGACGGTGGCTGAACAGCCGGAGACTTCGCCGGTGGGGCTGTTGCCGGCGGTGGGGTAGACGCAGACCCAGATGGAGAAATTGCCGGAGTTTGTGAAGGCGGAGATAAAGTTGGAGACTTTGCAGGGGATGCCGGAGAATTTGTCGGAGAAACTGAAACCGAAGACGGTGGTTTCGCCGGCGAAGGCGTAACCGATGACTTAGGGGAAGAAGCCGGAGCATTCTGTGCAAACAAAACTGTAAAGAACATTGAAAGTACAAAGAGTGAGTACAACTTATTCATTTTTGATGTTTTTGAGGATTTGGAAGGTACGAGGAAGAATGAAACAATGGGTTAGTAATAGTGAGTGTGTCGGAAAATTGTAGTAATAACAACGTTGGATTGGAAAGAATTTCTAAGTGGTCGTGTTGGTGTTGTGGAAAAATAAATGTGTCTGTTGAGAAATGTTGGTGTTGGGAATTTATAGAATACTAGGAAGTTTTGGAGCGTTTGAGAAACTGAAATGTGACCGTTGCGATGGTTCACATGGTATAGCCAGTAAAAGAGCCGTTAATTGATGTCATTGGACCGATCTGACATGTTTTGTTTGGATTCTCTATATGGTGATTAAATAAATGAAACTACCAAGTTTGGATTAGGTTTATGTTATTTAATTCAATATTTTATTGTCATGTTTCTTTGATCTTTTGGGTTGGGAGGGGTTGTGACTCTTGTGAGTGGGGAGATGTGATATTGTGATGGGGATTTAAATGAAGTGTTGAAAAGATTAATCATCTTGCTAAAACAATCTCAATGATTTAGGAATAAGTGGAACGTTTAGGTTTGAAATTTAATTAATGCTTATGCAATGATTTTATTATCAACCAAACTAAGTTAACAGAGATGAAGCAATAAACCATTTATTCCTTGTAACTTGTTAGAGTTAATCCAGTTTAGTACTATCTAATTCATTTAATTGTGTAACAAAAAAAAGTAATTAATTTGATTAATTTTTTAATTAATTAAATCATAAATAATCAATAATTCCTCTTTGATATTTATTTAATTAAATCATATTGAACAATAAGAATT
This sequence comes from Medicago sativa, assembly GCF_051527215.1. Lineage (NCBI taxonomy): Eukaryota > Viridiplantae > Streptophyta > Magnoliopsida > Fabales > Fabaceae > Medicago > Medicago sativa. Next base: position 59,573,539 of record NC_140751.1, on the reverse strand, counting down.
GTTCTAGATTGGTTAGAAGGTCAATCCCATAGTGACACGTGGACTAAACGTCCACCACGCTAAGGTGTGATGCCTGAAGGAGCACACCAATATCAGTGCATCGTATCACATTTGAATCCGCCTCCACGCAACAATAATCATAATGTGTCCTTTAACCGCTCCCTAATCACACACCGCATATCCATAACACAGTTATTCGCACACGCGCCTATATAAGGGTGACTTAGCTTCACCCTCAAGGTATAATTCACTTTTCTCGCACTTTTTACAACTCTTTCTCAGTTCCATTACTGACTTGAGCATTGGAGTGCTAACGTGTTTGCATACACCTTTTGTCCCACTGCGAAGACTCTTCGCCACTGTACCGGAGCATTTTTCGCCACCGTTGTCTCTCATCCATCCTCACCAGACAGATCAACAATCAAATATTACCCCTCTAAGTGGAGTCAATTACATGAGTCAAAGGATCAGGCCCGACCTTGGCGGAGTGAAAGGTGCTCAACCGGGTTGGGCCTCCAAATGCTATGGGCCTTAAAAAAATTAAGTGTATTACCTATCCCCACTTAATTAATATATATATATATATATATATATATATATATATATATATATATATATATATGTTACTTCTTTTTCTTTCTTCAGTAATGTTTAAGTTTTTTTTAGACCATAGTTTTCCTTTCTGTACATAAATTTGATGTTATCAAACCACCCCCAATTTGTATAATCAGTTAATTAGTCAATTTGAAAAGCTATTTCATCGAAAGAATCACAACAATCATTTTTTTCTTGTATAAATCATTCGTTTTCCCCTTTCCCACAACGGAGTGAAAAATCCAACCGACGCCGTTATGTAAATTTCACATCTCTTTCACTTAATTCTTTTTTATTTCGTTTCATGTTTAAAACTTCTTCTTATTCTGATTTTTTTTTTAATGAAGCTTAGTTACACACAAAAAATACGTTTTTATTTTACTAGGGACCTATTTTAAAAAGAGAGTCGAGCCTCCTATTTCATAGGAACGGCCCTGCAAAAGATGTCATAGTATTCTATCAAAAATCATGTATTTCTCTAATTCATTAATCTATATATCATTTTGGATAGTTTCTCTTATAGTTTTTCTAGGTTTTTTCCCATACTTCTAGTGATTTGACTCTCCTCTATTTATAGGACGATCGAAATTGCACTTTAGTGTGGTCATTGTGGATAAATAGGAACAAAGTGATATTTGGAGGGGGTACAGCAAAAATTAGTGAAGTTGTCTCAAAAACTAAGTTGACTCGACGTAGATTTTCAGATTGGTTGTCTTGTATGAATTCTCCTTAAAATCCACTTGTATAAGTCTCTTTTTTGTACCTTTAGTGGGTTTGGAGTTCCCCTAGAACTCAACAACAACAACCAAGTCTTATCCTACTAACTACTTAGTGGAGTCAACTGAGTTCCTTGTTGAGAAACTAAGAACATGATAGAAAGTGATAGAAAACAAGAGAAAAAGAGAGAAAATATTGAAACTGGAAGTAGTATCTTCATTGATTATGAAAGAAGAGTTGTTACAAGCACTTATAGTAGTTCTATGGTAGTGTACTCTAAGCTACTGTATGTTACATCATATACGATAGTAACCAACTTCATAACAGACTAGGAAGTTAGTTATAACTGTTTTATTCACTAGAAACTACTTGGAACTTGTGATAGCCTGCGCTGCAAGTAAATGAGATGTATTGTGTTTTTCCTCTTTATCTAGTAGCAATCTTGATTCGAAGTCTTTTGTGTTGTGCTTCAATCTCCTCCCACGAGCTGGAGCATGATAGATGTTAATCATGCCAAGCTTGGAAACAAATGAACTGAACTTTGGAGGTGGTAAAGGCTTAGTCAAAAAATCTGCTAGTTGTTCTTCGGTGGAAATAGGAAGCAACTTTAAATACCTTTTTGCACCTTTTCCCTAACCAAATGGCAATCTATCTCCAAGTGTTTTGTCCTTTAATGAAACACAGGGTTAGAGGCAATGTGTATAACACTTTGACTGTCACAATACAAAACCGGGTGCCTTGTTACATGTGATGTGCAAATCATTCAAGAGATACATAAGCCATTGAAGTATTTGAGAAGACAACAAATTTTGTCTGATTTCACGAAATATTTGTAATTTCCAGAAATTATTCATACATTAGTGTACAGATGGTAAATTTTTTGCAATCTGAAATCTATGTACCCTCAACTGTCCACCAACAAACAAACTAAAGTCATGAATTCAGGGAATTGGGAAGATAACAAATGGTATTGGCAAATGAATTGGATCAGAAATTTGATGGCTGATGAAATTGTATTAGCAGCCGAACTGTTGCAGAATTTATCTGGTTTTGCACCAGATCGCACTTTTCAATAGCTGCGTCATCCGCGGGTGGGTTTCTCGGTAAGGTAATATTATAATGAGCTGGTTTTGCTGCAGAATGTTGCAAAACCTGAAGCGAATTTTCTGAGGGAAATTAAGAAAAACTGGGCGGTTCCGTTGTGTACAAGGTAGGATTGTATGGATCGAAGATTGTTGCAAGTTCGGCTTTCCACAAGAAAGGATTTGTGGAAAAGAGGTGTTATCAAAGGTGCGCAACAATAGTGTTAAGTTCTTTGTTGTGCCAAAATTGAAACACATAATCACTTGTTTTTTTTACTTGTGATAAAGTTAAGGGAATTTAGAATGCGACTTTTACTATGCTCAATTGGTTTCCTTCAAATTGGGTGAGTGAATAAGTAGAAAATTTCTTATGTTTTTCTCTCCCATTTCGAGGTAAATATGCCAATAGAGTGTCTCATTTAATTTCGCTTGCAACATGTTGCAGTATTTCGTTGGAATGAAACAGTATTCTCTTTAATGGGAATGTAGCGAATGTGAATGAGGTGAATGACAACATCAAAAGAATATCGTGATCATGGTTCATATATAAGGAGGGCAAGAATATTTTTTATTTTCATACTGATACAATTGACCCTTGCAGTGTCTTCAAAATGTATGACTCTATTTCATGTGGCTTGTCTGCATAATTATAGCAGTTGTAGGCTTGCTGAGTTTCTGTTTCAGCCATAGGGGGTTTTGTACTCAGAATTTCATGTCCTTAGCATTGCAAGTTTATTGTTGGATCAGTTCATAGATGATGCTAAAAATTTTAGCTATTTGATTCTCGTATTTGTTTTAGCTATTGTTGGATCAGTTCATATATTTGTTGGTATCATCATCTATGAACTGTAATATATATGTAATATATTTGAATACTCGTGTTTTAAATGCAGCTTCTTGTTTCTTGTCCTGCAGAGTTCCGGATTTTCCTTTCAAGTTCCACGGAACACCGTTAGGCGCAAATCCGAGGCAGAGTAAAACGTGGCAAACGGTCTTGGATTTATTTGAGAAAAGGCTAGCAAGGTGGAAGGGAAAGTATTTATCTATGCGAGGGAGAATGGTGCTAATAAACTCAGTTTTGACAAGCCTGCCTCTGTACTTTTTTTTTTCTTTTTACAAAGCTCTAAAGAAGTTTATTCAGGCTATAGTTAAAGTCCAAAGGGAATTCCTTTGGGGAGGGGCGGGCGAGTGTAAGAATTTGGCTTGGATTAGTTGGAAAAATGTCTGCAAACCCAAGAATGAAGGGGGACTCGGAGTAAGAAACATGGAGTTATTTATTGTCTTTTATTGCAAAATGGAGATGGCAATGTTTATCGAACTCTGAAGCATGTGGAAGCCACGGGAGCTTAGTTTTGGAGGTTCCCTTTAAATGTGATCTGAAGTTGATTGATTTTGCACACCAGGCCTGTGCTAACTGGTTCTTCAATTCTTTGGTTCATAGGATTGGTAACAGAGAGACTACGCTGTTTTGGAGATGGGCTGGAAATTCTATTTTGTAGGATAGGTTTTCTAGATTTTACTCTGTTGCCGAGAACAAGCACACAACTATGCTTAAAACTAGATAGCGTGTCGGCGACAGATGGATTTGACGCTGGAGCAGGAGGCAGCTGTGGTTAGAACGGGAGAAGGATTAACTGCTAGAATAAGAAGCTGTCAATACAGGGAGTTTTGTGCAGGCAGTGGCGGCGGACAAATGGGCTTGGTGACATGATTCTATTGCAGTTTTCTCTGTAAATTCAGTGTATAAGCTGCTGCAAAATTCTGTTACACAGGATTCGGTCTCTGATGAGATGGTTAACGCTTTTAAACAGTGATGGAGATGATCAGTTCCGCCAATTTTGGCTGGTGTGTGCCTCACGACAGAACTACGATGAAGGATGCGTTAAAAGTGAGGGGTATTCTACTTGACAATGCAGGATCCATATGCATGTTTTTCTTAGAGGCAAAAGAATATTGTAATCACTTTCATTTCAATTAACAAGATATATGCTTTTTTGGACTTCACCAATAAAATACACATGTTCCTTCAAAAAACAAAATACACAAGTGAAATCGGAGTCATTAAATTTGGTGCCTACGTATGCGTTGGCCCGATCCAAATCGTTGGTGACGTTACATTTGCAAATGGGGCTATAGCTCGAGGGCCAAAAGTGCTATTTTCAAAGTTTAGGGACCAAAATCGCAAGTTTATGAAAATTGAGGGGTCAAAAGTACAATTTATCCAAGAAATAAACTGACATTTCAAAAGTGCACATAAAAATCAAAGGATGTTGTCTATTGTATTTGACATCAAAAAAATTTATCCCAAATACCATTTATCTTAAATTTTACATAAATTGATTATGAATTTTGTAATATATTCAAGAACTTGAAACATTCACTTACAATATACATTATAATTAAGATCCACAAGTTATGAACCCTAGTCACCAAGAATTGCAAAAATTAATTCTACAGACTGGAGTTCTATTTGAGAAGTAATAACTAAATAACAACTAATGCTACATAATTGCTAGCATCCACTCAATGCCATTCAAACTAGAGCTGCTTACAAGTATCAAGGAGTTATCTCTAATGTTGTGATCATGATTATTTGGAATCATAGAGCGAGCTATCTCTAAATATGCTTACAAGTATCAAGGCTACAAGAATAGCACGATCAATGAAGCTGCATCAGCTATATATGGCTTTTGAACTTAAGATTAAGGGTCCTTTTCTTGAGTTGAAAGCAGACATGATGAATACCACTTTTTGATCAAAGAGAGAAACATTGATATGAGAGAGTGAAATGGATATATGACTCAAAGGACACTGCCACTCAATGGATATAAAGAGGTAACAGCTTCAGCACCAAGTTCGTGACATTTAATACAGAACTAAGGGTAGAACTAGCAATAAAAATATTGCAACTCGGGATTGCGCAAATTACACACACGACTTAGGACTTCATCATCAGTGGATACAGTTGAAATTAGCAAAGGGCTCGTAAGGGTTTCGTCTCCATGTGTCTTCATGGGATTCACTTTCTAGACGGTCCAAAACACTTTCTTTCCTCAAACATTAATGAGATTCTAAACCTTTTTTTTTTAAATTATTGATAGGGAAATAATGAAATTCAACACAGGTGTTTATACCACCACCAAAAAAAAATGTCCTCGTGAGCTTAGCTCAGTTGGAAAGGACAATACATAAAATTGTTAGTATTTTGTTCTTTCTAGATGCTTACAACATGGCCGTCTTTGAGTCTCAACTCTCATATTAAAAATAGACCTTCTAATAAAATAAAAACGTAATTTTTTTTTTAAAGGGCAATCTTCTATTCAAATCTTCATGGATTAAAAAATTTCCCTCATCATCAAAATGTTGATTAGAATACGTGCCTTCTATTTTATGCCAGGGAGGTATCAAATGTTACAAGAAAGGCTCAAGTTTTATTTTTACGGTATTATGGTGAAAACCACTTGCTCAAACTACTTGAGCTTTCTTTTGCAAAATGTATACTGAGTCATTATAAACATTTTTTTTCACTTGCTCGGTTACTTAAACTCAAGATACTACGAACAAAATATATGATAATTTATTTATTCACTTTGCAAAGAAACAATTGAAGCACAATCAGAAATGCTGCTAACGTGTTCTGCGTTCATTTCTCTGCTTATTCCTCTCATTTGCTGGCCTTTGGGTTTGCGGATTACTTAACTTAGGTTTCTTTTAATTTGGACCACCAAGAGTTTGGGTTCAACTTGGACCAGTTGAATAGAGACCATCGATATAGTAATATTTTAAACAAACGGTTGAGATTGAAATTTTGGAACTTGATGTCCAAGTTGTGGTTAAGTGAGGGCTTATGTAAGCCTGATTGCATTGGATTATTTTTGTCACTTAAGTGAGGGCTTATGTAAGCCTGATTGCAAAATGGAACGGGACTTAGTATAATTTTTTTTTGACAAGATAATTATGTCTGGGTCAATATTGATTTTTGGAAAGGATAGTTGCAAAACACAATTGTATACATAATATCAATATGCACAGCGGATTTCATTTTAAACCGACAAAAAAAATTTAGATTTTTGAAGTTTTTTTTTTAAACAAAAAATCCAGGGATCTTTTTTTAAAAAAAATGGAATCTGTTTATTTACTATCCACCAAAATCACTTTGTAAAAAAAATAATTTTTAACATGTTCATGTGTTATATCATTTTTGAAAAACAAAGAGATTTTGGAAAGAAAAAAAAAAGCAAATCCTAATTTCTTTTCATTTTAGGATCAAAACTGATTTTCTTAAAAATCTTTAACAAACATTTAAAAATGAAAAAAAAATATTTATTTTTATTAAAAAGATAGATTTGTTTCTGAAAAAATATAAAACAAACACACTCTTTAAGCGCACACAAAAAAATACGTAAACTATGGTATTATAAAGAAAAATTAAAATCAAACATAAAGTCTGCATTATTAATACAATTTTTTTTTTACGGAATATAAAAGGTTTATTTTTTTTTTTTGAAGGAATAAAAGGTTTATTTGTTAAAAGAGTTTTAGGACAACTTAGAAAATTGATTTAAGGCTTACGTTTATTTAAGAATAATTTGACGGGATATAAATTAATTTAAAATAAAATATATTCTTTTGTTGTAATATTTAAGTTAACAGTGGAATTTTATATTGAAGTTATTTTTTAAACAATATAATAATAATAATAATAATAATAATAATAATAATAATAATAATAATAATAATAATAATAATAATAATAATGTTGAGGGTGTTTGTTACAGTGTGTTTGGCTTCTAATGTGCAAGGTATATGTGACCTGATCAAAACCTACACTAGTGGGTCATTTAAGTGGTTCAAGTTGGACCAAAACTCTTTGTTATGATCCTCATAATCTTAGAAGGTCATTGTGTATGTTTGGCTATCACAAAGCTGTAAGCTACGCCAAATTCTCAGTACTCTAAAACACTTGTTTCAGCATCAACCGATAATTAATTAAAAATCTAAAATATCAATAAAGCCTCACTTATTACTTAACCATGTCAGGTCATGTTAATGAGAATGTTTGGTGCCAATTTTCATAGTAATATTTGGAAATTGTGTTTGTAGTGCATCTCAATTTTTAAAATTTATTTACAAAAAAAAATAAATATTCACCTATTTAGATCTTAGGCGGAACATCAATGCATTAGCATGTGATTTTTTATTTTTGGCTTAAGTGCAATTTTGCCCCCCCTATTTTGACTGAATCGGAATTTTACCCCCCCTATTTTAAAACTAGGAATTTTACCCCCCCAATTTAATGTTTTTCGGAATTTTACCCCCCCTATTTTAAAACTCAGAATTTTACCCCCCCAATTTAATGTTTTTCGGAATTTTACCCCCTCCACCACATTATCTTATTATCCACCTAATTAATTATTTAAATTAAATAATTTTTAATTACAAAAAATAAATAACTTTTTAAAAAAATGGAAAAAAACTTTAAAAAAAACCTTAAAATGCAGAAAAAAATTAGAAAATAAAGATAAAATGTAGGAATTACAAAAAATAAATAATTTTTTATAAAAATCGATTTTTTTTAAAAAAATACCTTAAAATGCAGAAAAAAATACTAGAAAATAAAGATAAAATGTAGGAAATAAACCAGAATAAACAAAAAAAATTCCATTAAAAATACATGGAAAAACAGTATAAACGGAAAAAAATCCCATTAAAAATACATGAAAAAAAACATAATGCACCTGTAAATATTTGGATGATCATTAGCCAAATATACGAGTGCAATAATACACCTAATAATTGATCATCCAAATATTAGTCATGTATTTTTAATGGAATTTTCCATGTATTTTTTTTGGATTTTTTCGTTTATTCTGGTTTATTTTCTACATTTTATCTTGATTTTTTAGTATTTTTTCTGCATTTTAAGGTATTTTTTAAAGTTTTTTCGATTTTTTAAAAAATTTATTTATTTTTTGTAATTCCTACATTTTATCTTTATTTTCTAGTATTTTTTAGAATTTTTTTCTGCATTTTAAGGTATTTTTTAAAGTGTTTTTCGATTTTTTTAAAAAGTTGTTTATTTTTTGTAATTAAAAATTATTTAATTTAAATAATTAATTAGGTGGATAATAAGATAATGTGGTAGAGGGGGTAAAATTCCGAAAAACATTAAATTGGAGGGGTAAAATTCTGAGTTTTAAAATAGGGGGGGGGGGGTAAAATTCCGAAAAACATTAAATTGGGGGGGTAAAATTCCGAGTTTTAAAATATGGGGGGTAAAATTCCGATTCAGTCAAAATAGGGGGGGCAAAATTGCACTTAAGCCTTTATTTTTTTTAACCAAAGAGTGAGCCTAGCAAGAAGCCAAGGCACACCCAAATATACAAACAAAGAAAAAGATGGAACAACCAAAAAAAGGAGGAGGACCAAACCAAAACCTCCTCAATGTGATTAATTTTGTGAGACTTAACAATGAAAACAAGTTTACATTGTCTAGATTTCCTCTGTCTAATTTGCGTTCTGACTTCTGAAAGCAACATGTTTCCTTCTTTTTCTTTGAGTGAGAGGTGGCTATTGGGCAATAATTTTTTTTTTCGAGGCCCATCACTTTTGGAGGCCTAAATTGGTTGATCTGTTTGCACCCCAAGGACGGGCCTGATCATCATATAACGTGTATACTTAAAGTTCATCATAGGTCCATTAGGGATGAAACAATCGTAATCATAGTTGTACTTCATTGTCTTCTTCCTGCAACAAATCACTGCAATAGGAAAAAAAACATCCAAAATGAAAAAATAAATAGAAAAAGGGCAAAGAAACAAAAATGAATGTTCTGGTTGTTTTTTTGAAAGAGAATGTTCTGGTTGTTGTTGCTCGCTTCTAGAGAGAGTTTACATTGCAGAGAGCGCAACAGAGATGGCAAGAGAGTGATTGCTTATAATGGTATGTGCTAAATTATCTTAATGACACATATTAAGAAAATCGAAATTATAAATTTTGCGTTAAAAAAATAAATATTTTGACTTTTAAAAAGTTGAATGCACGACTTTTAAGACCAGTACCATATACTCCATCCGTTTCAAAATGAGTGTCGCTTTACATTTCCAATACAACTTTAATTTTTTTCTTCCAACTTTACCCTCTCCAACTTTTCTCTCACACAATTTTCAATGCAACTTTAATTTTGTCTTTTTCTTATAAAGTAAGGGCAGTTTAGTAAAAGCGTTATATCCAATGATTATTTCATTCTATTTCTTAATCTGTGTGCCAAAGCCTAAAGCGACACTCATTTTGAAACGGAGGGAGTATTAGACTCGTTAACAAATGTTTTTAAAACACGTGTTAGCATTTACCTGACTCACATCCTCAAATTATACGTACATAGATACTCCTCTGTTCCATTTTAAATGACCTAATTTAAAAATGTGCACTATTTACATAACATACTTGGCCATATTTTTTTACTAATATACAAAAACAAATTGTATCATATAAGATGTTGATTGATTTTTCTCGATAAATATTTTTAAAATATCATAATTTCTTATAATAGATTATTACATTTAAGATCAAAATTGTGCATTGACATACGTGACATAATCAAATGTGTCGCATAATATGAAATAGAGTACTTTATTTTTCAAAATGTTTAATTTTTATGCATTATCAAATAAACTATTTTACAATGTGAAAACAACAAAACCAATCATGTCCTTCAAAAAAAGAAAAAAAACCAATCATGTATGTAACTTTAACAAAGTTTATAATGAAAATTAAACATTTTAATGAGTTGGTTAAATACTTTTTACAATAATTAAATTCTTTTGTTTTATAATCAAAAATAATTAAATTCTTTTCCAAATACAATGATTCAAGAATTATAACTTAATTTAAACGGATTAACTCAATTTAGATATTTTCATTAGAAGATTGAAACTTTAACCAAAAAAATCCATTGTTCTAGAACAATTTTTAACCCTACCAAGTTTAAAAAACACAAAAAAACAACATAGTAACTTTCACTACGAGCAACCTAAAAAAACCAAAGAAGATTAGATGAGTGAACAACTTCTCACACGTTAGGGTTTGCCTTCTCTCTGACTCTTCTTCTATTCTCTTTTACAACACGCTTCTCTCTCTTTTTCTTCTTCTTTCTTAGATCTCTCTCGAACCCTTTCAACGACGCCGTTTTGATCTTTAATTTCATCTTTTTCTCCAAACCCTAAAATCAAAAATCGTTTTTTTTAGGGGAAAAAAACCCTAATAATGGATGAAGCTGGTGAAAGTGGAGATCCTATGGATCAGTTCCACCGTAACGAAGCTATATCTGCTGTAGCTGATGATGGTTTTCTAGCTGAAGAAGATGATGATTATGAAGACCTTTACAACGATGTTAATGTTGGTGAGGGTTTTCTTCAATCGTTGAGGAAGAATGATGATTCCGGTGGTAGAATTGATGGGGTTGATGAGAAGAAGGTTCAATCGGGTTCGGGTGTTCAGGATCCGGTGGTTGGTGTTGTTGGTGAGGGAGTGAAGAGTGTTGGTGTTGATGAATCTAGGGTTTCTGGGTTTCAGAATCAAGGGTTTAGAGGAGGGAATTCTGGTGTTGGATCGGGTACCGGTGGTGGTGGAATTAGGGTTGAATTAGGTCAAGCATCTGGGAAATTGAGTGAAATTGAGGAACAGAGAGGTGGGAATGATGGTGTTGGAGTTCAGGGGATTGTGCAGCAACAACAGCAACAGCAGCAGCAGCAGCAGCAACAGCAACAACATGGTGGTGTTGTTGGAAACGATGGGTTGGTGAGACAAGTTCCAAGTGGTGTTGTTGGTGGTGGAGGGGTTAATCTTAATAGGGTTGGAGGAAATGGACCTGGAAATAATGTTATTGCTATTGGTGGTGGAGGAGGTGAAGGGGGAGGTGTTGGTGGTGGTGGAGGAGGTGGTGGAGGAAGTACTTTGTTATTTGTGGGTGATTTGCATTGGTGGACTACTGATGCTGAGCTGGAAGCTGAGTTATGCAAGTATGGACAAGTGAAGGAGGTGAGGTTTTATGATGAGAAAGCTAGTGGGAAATCCAAAGGGTATTGTCAGGTTGAGTTTTATGAGGCATATGCTGCAACTGCCTGTAAGGAAGGGATGAATGGTCATTCGTTTAATGGGAGGCCGTGTGTTGTTGCTTTTGCGTCGCCTTTTACTGTTAAGAAAATGGGCGAGGCTCAGAATAATAGGAATCAACAGGTGAACCAAACTGCCGGTGGTGGGGTTAACCCGGGAAGAAGGGGGCCTGCTGATGTGGGAGCTAAGCCTGGTGGTAGTAATATTGCAACTGGCGGTAATTATCAAGGTGGAGATGGGAATAATAATAACAACAATAATAATAACAATAGAGGTTATGGAAGAGGTAATTGGGGTAGAGGGAACAATCCTGGTATGGGTGGTAGACCTGTCAATCCGATGAGAAATAGGGGTGGTGGGATAGGTGGTAGAGGTATAATTGGTAATGGTGGAAATGGATTTGGACAGGGTATTGGTGCTGCCCCGCCGATGATGCATCCTCAGCAAATTATGAATCAGGGTTTTGATCCTGCATTTGGTGGTCCCATGGGTAGAATGGCAGGCTTTGGAGGCTATCCTGGTGGTCCGGCACCTCCGTTCTCGGGGATGATGCCTCAATTTCCTGGTGTTGGAGGTGTTGGTTTGCCTGGAGTAGCACCTCATGTTAATCCTGCCTTTTTTGGAAGAGGGATGCCTGTGAATGGAATGGGGATGATGCCCCAATCGGGTATGGATGGTCCTAATATGGGAATGTGGCCGGATCCAAATATGGGCGGATGGGGTGGTGAGGAACCTGGTGGTGGCAGGGCTGGAGAGTCAAGTTATGGGGAGGAAGCAGCATCAGACCATCAGTATGGTGAGGTGAATCCTGATAGAGCTGGGTGGCAGAATAATATGAGGGAAAAAGATAGAGGATCCGAAAGGGACTGGTCCGGTTCTTCTGAGCGAAGGTACAGGGATGATAGAGATCAAGGGTATGAGAGAGATGCACCTAGAGAAAAAGATGCCGGACATGATCCTGAATGGCCAGAAAGAAAGCACCGTGATGATAGAGAGGTGGTTCGCGAACGATCACGTGACCGTGGTCGGGAAAAGTCTCGAGATCGTGAGCGCGAAAGGGGGGATCGAGATCGTGAGCGGGACAGATACAGGGAAGATAGGGACAGATATGCTGATCATCATAGGTACAGAGACCGTGAACCAGAGCATGATGAGGAGTGGGAGCGGGGGCGATCGTCTAGAACTCACAGTAAATCAAGATTATCACAGGATGAGGAACACCATTCTAGGTCAAAAGATGCTGATTATGGAAAGAGGAGGCGGCTGACCTCTGAGTAATACTTTCCCTTGAGGAAGGGAAAAATAGTTGCTGAAAAATCAGGATTTGTCATGGTTGTTTGGGTTTTCTGGTGGTGCTCCTCCGACCTAGAAGTTGTTGAGCAGCTGCTATTTCATTCACTTGTTCCAGTTGCATCTTGTCAGGAGTGTTTTTGCTCTCCTATGGAAATGGTTAGTTTCAAGACTCCATTCTCTGCATGCTTATATTTGGTATTTGTCTTACTATTTATGCAATGTGATACCTGTCTGCTATACTTATTATGATTTAAATACTGTAGACTGCAATTTAAAAGCTTGTCAATATCTTATTCTAGGGCAAATTTGAAACAAGTTATTTGCAAGTATAACTGCATTGTGGTTTTTTATTTGTCCATGTTTGCTTTTCTTTAATTTAGAATATCCTCCTTGCTTATTCAACCGCTAAAATATGATTTTTTTTTTTGTTCATTTTCATATTGTGTATATGTATGTTATCAAGTTTTGCTTTCACTCTTTGTGGTAATATTTTGCATGTGATTCCAGTATGTGATACTGGTGTAATTTTGTTGTTATTTTCCTTTGCTATGATACCATGGTTGACTTGAGTGCATGTTTGAATTTTTCTTGATCTGTTGAAGAACAAGCATCTCTTTGTTAAGACCAGGTGATTGCAAGACTATTGATGTTCAGTAAAATAGAAATACATACTTCCTACTTTTTTTTGAACAAGCTGATTGCCCTCAACTACAAAGTAACATGCATTTATCGCAAATTTTATTGTGTTAATTAAGCAAACTAAAGGGATCTATAATCTTGGGGCATTTGTGTGCATGCTCATTCTAGTTATGTAGTTTATACATGTCAATGCTGGCACATTGTTGCTAAACAGTGGCGTAGTGGAATCATGTGGTGGGTTTAGTGCTATCCGCCATAGGCAATTTGTGAAGCACCACTAGTCATGGCAGGGCCACAGGTCATAATCCCACATTCATATTGCGGAATTTTGGCCATTCGCCTTTTAACCACATTCTGCTGGTAACAGTTTTAGCTAGAAATCCGATGTTAGATAAGTCCTATTTACGGTAAAATTATATTACGTGGTAAAAGAAGCAGTTGTTGAATATGTGATCACATCAAGTCCATGCTAAAATATGTTGGATAGAGGATCATACTGAAGTCCTGTGTTCTGTGTTTATATCTAGATGTTTTTATTTGTAATTCCTTGTATTAATGGCTCCCTTGGAAAATACCTAAGCTGTTAAGGTATCTTTTTTTTTGGTAGTGGCCGGGGTTTGAACCCCGGACCTACCAACTGAGCTAAGCTCACAAGGACAAGGTATCTTTAAAACATGGATATGAGAGAGTTGAAAGTTATGTCTTAATACTTTCAAGTTGTTCATACACATCCAAAATAAATCAAGGTACTGGAGAATGAAATGCTTGGTTAGGGCCATTCCCAGATTTTGTTTTTTTTAAGATTTCTAAGCAAACATGAAATCATATGTTTTTCTGGGGATCTAAAACAACTGAGTTATTGTTGTCCATAGGTGTAGTTTGCTTGTGGTGTTTATGTATTTTGGTTTTTTCCTCACAATACAAATTGTCTAATGTGCTGTTTAACTGAGATGTGATAGTTTCCCCCCTCTTTTATATGTATCAAACCTGCTATTGCTTCTTTTTAATGCCATCTAAACTGCACCTATCATTGCTATGGACTTGTATGTTATGTAGGGACAATTGTTTGAGAAACGATACTGTTCATCTAAACCACTGGGTTGCTTTGAGGATCAAGTGCCATCAATATTGAAGAGCCAAGTCATGACAATCCTTTTTCTTACATTGAGAGTTGGAACTTTTGCTATGAAGATATTCACTTATGATTTGAATTTATGTTTTTATTAGCTCTTGATTAAACCAATGTTGTTGATGTAATGGGCTTAACTTGTCGAAGTCTGAAATGTTGCAGACTATTTAGAACTTAATTGTTTGAATGATGTACTAGGATTTAGTTGAGGATGTTGATTATGTGCCGTTTTTTTATTGGCTCTTGTTGTATCATATTTTTCCCACCATCCATTTTTTGTTTTGTCCCTAACAGTTAGTTAGTATACCGGTTGAGCATGCCAATTTTGTGTATTATGATGTAGAGAGCTAACCATTCAATTACTGTAAAGCTGGAGAATTGTATATATCACTTTCTCTTGTATATAAATGATATGTACTTCTCTGAATACAAATTTACAATCCAATCCATCTCCAGTTTAGTTGTATCTATCTATACTTCTCTTGTTTACAACTAGTTAAATGTAATCCAATTGTTGAGAATTGGATTTTGAGAGTCGTGTCACTTTCTTGTCATAAAATGCATAGTTTTTTTTTTGGATAGAGTATAATGTTATTCGCTCTTCACATAATTAAAGCTTAGAATTTAGGATATAATTCATTTACTTCTAATGTAGGGATTGGCTGCATGTTTGGATTGGTGGTATGTTTGGCAGAATTATGGTATGTCACTATGGTATTAATAAAAGTTATACCTGTCTTCAACAAAATTATAGTACAAAATTATGGTGTCACCGTGATTTGCCAAATTCGCCGAGCTAGATATGCACCGAGTTTGGTTTATGTAGTCTATTGAAATATGTCTTGTTAGGGTTTCTGTGGTGTCTGGATATTTTTTCTTTCTTGGAGTCTTTTGAGAAATTGTTTTAGTGAATCAATTACATCTATTTAGTATATTTCTTTATTTCACTAGGCTAACCTTCCCTTCCAAAATGTCGGTAGGATTTGCTCTGCTAATTGTTGTTCCTTCGTATATTTCTTTATTTCACTAGGCTAACCTTCCCTTCCAAAATGTCGGTAGGATTTGCTCTGCTAATTGTTGTTCCTTCTATGCTATAGTTTCGTATGAAATGCATGCTACTAACATAACATAATGGTAGTGTACTTTGAGTGGATGTTATTGTGTGTTTTACTGGTAAATTTTTCTTTATTTAGGTCGTGCTGCTCAACCGGTTGTTTTATAAGAATTAATATTTTCAAATCCTAAAGTATATGGTATGGTGGCTATTTATTTGCAATTAATTAAACAGCAAAATTTCCTAATTCAATAAAGTTCTAATTCAGTCACCCTACTTCAAAAATACGGTGTGCTCGATATGAATTTTCAAGTGGTTGTAGCTCCATCTATGCAATTTCAACTTAAAATTAATTTTCCTTAACTTAAAATTGATTTGTTGCTACTCCCTCCATCCCATTTTATAAATAAACCTAACTTGACGGCCTCGTATGAAAGGAGTTTATGAAAAATTGTATTACTATCTCGTAAAAGGAGACGGTTTATTTTTCATACGATCTACTCTACTGAGTAAACACTTTCGGGGGTAAATAATGTCATTTTGATGGTTGCCTCTAAGGGTCGATAGAACTAAGCCTCCCGCTTAGAATAACTCTAAAAATAGGTGTATAACTTTACTTTCTTGCGTTACTTTTGAACGAGAATATAATTTTCTAGACTAAGGTAAATGATTGCACTATGATTGAGGTGGGAATGATTTTTCTATTTTTATAATCAAAATAAGTATTAATATTGAGTAGAAGGGGTTTTCAAACTCATATTACAAATCACGACACACTAATAGCTTGTTTGGATGTGCGATGAAAGCAGCTTTCTCGCATCCCAAGACAAAAATTGCCGTGATTTGAAAAAGCTACTATATGTAGCTTCAGTGCAAACACGGTTCCTACCGTGATTTTGGCTTGATGTGGAAATGGTACCGCACAACCAAACATAGGCTAAAGCAAAGAGAGATAAGCAACAATGCAACATGACTCTGTTACACCAACATGACAACTTGGTTTACCAATAACCCATGACACCATTTTGAGAGAAGGTTATGCATGGTCACAAGGTCTGGGCACAACCTTCAAGCGCTCACATGGGGATGGGGGATAATGTATATTTTAAAATAAATTATGATAATTTTATGTATGTACATTCAAATGTTTTTTTTTTTTTTTTTGGGTTTCCTCCCATTTTGGTATGTGCAACTTGAGCAACACAGGGGAATAATGTATATTTTTAAATAATTATTGATATATAATTTTATGTATGTACGCTCAAATGTTTTTTTTTTTTGGTTGGTGACCAATTGAGTATTTCTCCGATTTTGATATGTTCAACTAAAGCAACACAATCTCCAACATCTTCTTGAAAATATTTAGCTTATTCCTCAGCAAACACAACACAACTGCAGTCAAAATTTAAACACTCGAATGCAAAAAATGAAAAGCATTGTTGTGATTCACTCATAAACACCCAATCAACTAAAAAAAATTGGACCAAACACTACAAGAAAAGAAGAAATATTACTCGTTTCTGGCTGATCAGAACAAAACGCACAAGGTATATCGTGAAAGGATGGAAAAACATCTCTAGTTGGAAGCCTTCCTTGACACAATGTCCACATCATTCCTTGTAAATTTGAAATCTAAAATGGAAATTTTATTTTAGAAATCGTGTATTCAACACATTGAAACTTTAAAAATTGTGTATTCAACATATGAAAACTTTTAAAAACAATTTTTTCTATATCAATCTTATTTATTATTTTTTTTATCAAATTTATGATTTTGGTACACCATTAATTTGATTATATTTAAGTAGTCGGTCTATGTTAATAACAAACCAAAGTTTTTGTTAAAAAAAGAAAAAAAAACAGGGTTTATACTAATCACATTGCTTTCAACGGACTAATTTCAAAGCCATGACTTACTTGTTGTTGATAATTATACTTATTACTTTTCATGCAGGTGAGGTAGAACTACCGCAAGAAACCAAAATTGGTCGTAAATGTTTGGAATTTATCAGGGAAGGAGAGATCTTTGAGGTAATTATGAACACATCACAATATTAATATTCTTTTTTAGTGAGAAATTGAGGATATTATTGGGAGTTTAAAGTGTGTCTGAATGATAAAAGCATATAATTAGCCACATGCTTGTGTGTGTGGTGGAGTGGAGGGGGGTAGGGGTTGGTGGGTGCGTGCGTGCATGCATGCGTGGTGAGAGGATTTAGTTTACTTTAGTTTAGTTTGTAGGGTTATGTGTCATATATTTTAATTTTAGAATACTTGATATTCATTATATAAGAATCTTGTTTACACGGTTCTTTATTGCGTGAAGTTGAGTTTCTGAAGTTAAAACACACTGTTAACAAATATATTATTATTAACTGTTTTTTTTTACTAATTTAACTACTTTTTTACATGAGTTAGAAATAATGGATGGTGTAATTTAACCACTATTTGAGACCAACTACTTGAAATATGAGGTATCAAAATTCGTCCTTGTGGCATCTAATTGATGTTCAACATTGTCACCAAGACTGCATGTTTTGGAGAGTCTTTTAGCAAATTTTGAGTCCATACTTGGATCCCTTTCCACTAGTCTTTGCTTGAAAAAAAAAAAACACACTTTGCCACTTATTAGAGAAAGAGGAAAATAATACAAAG
This sequence comes from Medicago sativa, assembly GCF_051527215.1. NCBI lineage: Eukaryota > Viridiplantae > Streptophyta > Magnoliopsida > Fabales > Fabaceae > Medicago > Medicago sativa. The sequence continues at coordinate 59,555,262 of NC_140751.1, read as the reverse complement.
AGCAATTCTGGCTTACTAGAGTCTGAAGTTACATAGCTTTTGGCTTACCAGAGTCTAAAGTTACATAGCTTTTGGCTTACCAGAGTCTGAAGTTACATAGCTTATGGCTTACCATAGTCTGAAGTTACATAGCTTCTGTCTTACCAGAGTCTGAAGTTACATAGCTTCTGATTTACTTGTATTCCAAGCTAACTAGTTTTACAATTGAGTTTGTACTTGGATTAGCTTGTTCATAGGATGATTGTACTTTACTTTCTTCCTATAAATACCTCTTGTAAACTCTTACACATTTATAAGAAATGAGATCTTATTCAGTTTTTGCATTTCATAACATGGTATCAAGAGCTTTTTTTCTTCCTTCCATGGCGGAAGTTAGTTACAGAAGTTAGTTACGATCCATTTGTTCATCTTCTTCGTTGTTCTTCGTTGATTTTTGCAGAAACCTTCACGGTTTTCTCATCTGTTCTTGATTCTATCGTTGATTTTGCACTTCGTTGCAAATTTTTTTCTCACTCTGTTCTTCGCCTTTTGATACAAATTTCATCATGCCTCGCAATAATCAAGTTGATATTGAATCGGTGTTCTACGTTCATCCAAGCGAATGACCAAATTCAGTGATTATTGCTCCTCCTTTGGATGGATCCAATTATCTCGCATGGAGTCGTTCCATGATTCGAGCTTTTGGCGCGAAAAATAAATTGAAATTCATTGATGGATCTATGGAGATTCCAGATGAAGATGATCTGAATCGCGCTGCTTGGGAACGGTGTAATCATCTCATTAAATCTTGGATAATCAATTCTGTTACTCCTCAAATTGCTCAAACCCTAGTTTTCCATGAAAACGCCATTGATGCATGGTTGGATCTCAAAGAACGCTTCTCTAAAGTTGACCGCATTCGTATTGCTACTCTTCGTTCTAAGATCAACAATCTGAAGCAAGGTTCGAAATCAGTGTTAGATTACTTCACTGAGATGAAAATTCTTTGGGAAGAGTTGAACTCACATCGTCCAATGCCACATTGCACTTGTCCTCATCCATGTCGTTGTGCTGCCATGCGTGAAGCTCGCAATTTTAGGCTTGAAGACCAAGTTATTCAGTTTTTGACTGGTTTAAATGATCAATTCAATGTGATTAAGACTCAAGTGCTTATGCTTGATCCATTCCCCTCTATCAACAAAGTATATTTATTGGTTATACAAGAGGAAAGCAACAATAGTTCATTACATTCCTCCATTGATGAACCTTTTTCTGTCATCAATGTTGCTGACTCACGCAAGCCTCAAGGTAGAGGGATAGGGTATTTCTCTGGACCAAAGCCACCTAGACATTGTTCATTTTGTGGCAAAAACAATCATACCATTGAATATTGTTATCAGAAGCATGGATTTCCAAATCCAACTTCTCAAAAGCCTAACTCTTCTGTAAATGCCTCAAGTAGTTTTGATGATAATGAGGCTCAATCAGGAAGTTGTAATGATGCATCTTCATCTTCCACTACCAGTATTTCTCAGGAGAAATATGATCAGTTGCTTAGCTTGTTACAATAAGTGAATTTGCTTCCTGCACCAGCAGTTTCCACTCCTTCTTCCAGTGCTAATCATATTCACACTCCTTCCAATTCAAATTCTATTTCCAAACTTGAGTCAGGTATATCTGCTTCCATTTTTTCTTGTTCTATATCATCTAAATTTGATATTTGGTTATTATACTCTGGAGCTAATGAACATATAGTTTCCTCTTCACATTGGTTCACTTCATTCCACAAAATTGCACCAAAACCTGTTAATTTGCCTAATGGTTCTTCTGTTTTAGTTGAATATGCTGGTACTATACACTTTACACCTCACCTTTATCTTGATAATGTTTTATTCTCACCTTCCTTCAGTTTCAATCTTATTTCCATATCCAAGCTTTGTTCATCCCTTAATTGTTGTGCCATTTTTCATGATAATAAGTGTTTGTTACAGGATCTTCATTCCCAGAATATGATTGGTTTGGGTGAACCATTTGCTGGTCTCTATAGATTAGTTTTAGATTCCAATGCTTTTCCTTTACATAATAGTTTTTCAGTTAATCATGTTTCTACAAATAAAACCTTTACCATTCCTACTTCTGCCTTATGGCATTTCAGATTGGGGCATGTTTCCCATAAAAGATTGTCTCATATGGTTTCTCTTTATCCTTCATTAACCTTTGATCACAAAGCCACTTGTGATATATGCCATTTTGCTAAACAAAAACATTTACCATTTTCCAATAGTTTGTCTGTTGCTTCCAGTAAATTTGAATTGTTGTACTTTGATATTTGGGGCCCTTTGTCCATTCCCTCTGTTCATAATCACAGATATTTTCTCACTATTCTTGATGACTACAGTAGATTTGTCTGGATTGTTTTGTTGAAAAGCAAGTCTGAAGTTTCCCAACATGTCAAAAACTTCATTACTCTCATAGAAAACCAGTATCATATTACCCCTAAAACCATTAGAAGTGACAATGGCCCTGAGTTTCTTTTAAATTCCTTTTATGCTTCTAAAGGTATCTTTCATCACAAATCATGTGTTGAGACCCCCCAACAAAATGGTAGGGTTGAAAGAAAGCACCAACACATACTTAATGTAGGAAGAGCCCTTCTTTATCAGTCAAAGTTACCTGCTTCCTATTGGTCATATGCTCTCTTGCATGCCACCTTTATCATCAACAGAGTCACTTCCCCAACTCTTAACAATCATTCTCCTTATCAATTACTTCATAATAAAGTTCCTGATATTGATTCTTTCAACGTTTTTGGCTCACTATGTTACTCCACTTCACTTCACTCTCATAGAACCAAACTAGATGCCAGAGCCAGAAAATCTGTGTTTTTAGGTTATTCTGTTGGTTTCAAAGGCTTTGTTCTCTTAGACATTCACACTAGAGAAATACATATCTCTAGACATGTCAGTTTCCATGAGCACATCCTACCTTACCCTCCTTCTTCATCATCTGTCACCACTGATTGGGACTATTTCCCATCTGATGCTTCCACTACTAGTAACCCTTCTATATCACCTCCACCCACCTTAATTGATATTGATCCTTCTCCTCATGATGATGCTCCTTCCGCACCATCTCTTTCTCCACCACCAGATCTGAGAAGATCCTCCAGAACTGTTAACCCTCCATCTCATTTACAAGACTATGTATGTAGTCTTACTCATGCTCCTGCTTCATCTAATAATGATGTCTCTTATCCAATTCAACATTACATGTCCTTTTCCAATTTGTCACCTTCTCATTGTGCTTATTCTTTGTCTTTTGACTCCCACACTGAACCTACCACATATGCTGAGGCAAGCAAATTCAGTTGTTGGAATCAAGCTATGCAAACTGAGATTAGTGCTCGTGAAAATACTGGGACATGGAAACTGGTTGATTTACCACCAAATGTGAAGCCTATTGGTTGTAAATGGATCTATAAGATCAAATATCATGCAGATGGCTCTATAGAAAGATACAAAGCACGTTTGGTTGCTAAAGGTTATAATCAGATAGAAGGTTTGGATTACTTTGATACATATTCTCCTGTTGCCAAACTAACAACTGTCAGAACTATAATTGCTTTGGCATCAATCAATCATTGGCACATTCACCAGTTAGATGTCAATGATGCTTTTCTGCATGGAGACTTGCTGGAAGATGTTTATATGCTTGTTCCTCAAGGTATCACTCCTTCCAAACCTAATCAAGTGTGTAAATTGGTTAAATCACTCTATGGATTGAAACAGGCCAGTCGAAAATGGTATGAGAAACTTACATCTATTCTTCTTCATCATAATTATACTCAATCCACTTCTGACCATTCATTGTTCACCAAAAAGACCAATGTTTCATTCACAGTGTTGCTTGTTTATGTGGATGATGTGATTGTTGCTGGTGATTCTATTTCTGAGATTCAATCCATCAAGGCTATTCTGCAGGCATCCTTCAAAATCAAAGATCTTGGGCAATTGAAGTACTTTCTTGGCTTAGAAGTTGCTCATTCCTCTGCAGGTATCTCTCTTTGTTAGAGAAAATATTGCATTGATTTGTTAACTGACACTGGCCATCTTGCTTGCAAACCTGTTTCTACTCCCTCTGACCCTTCTTGCAAGCTTCATAATGATTCTAGTGCTCCCTATAGTGATGTACCATCATATAGGAGATTGATTGGCAGACTCATTTATCTTACTAATACCAGACCAGATATCACATTTGCTACCCAACAGTTGAGGCAGTTTCTCACAGCTCCAACTGAACAACATTTCAGTGCAGCCACTAGAATCTTAAGATATCTCAAGAAATGTCCTGGACAAGGTTTATTGTTTCCCAGAGATTCAGCTCTCTGTTTATCTGGATATTCAGATGCTGACTGGGCCGGATGTTTAGATTCCAGGAGATCCATTTCAGGCCAGTGCTTCTTTCTTGGCAAATCTTTGATTTCTTGGAGAACAAAAAAGCAATTGACTGTCTCAAGATCTTCTTCAGAAGCTGAGTATCGTGCTTTAGGTGCAGCAACTTGTGAGCTGCAATGGATTCTCTATTTGCTCAAGGATCTGCATGATACACTTGCCAAAGTCCCTGTGCTGTTTTGTGACAACCAGAGTGCACTCCACATTGCAGCTAACCCAGTATTTCATGAACGAACCAAACATCTTGAGATTGACTGTCACTTGGTTAGAGAAAAATTACAAGCAGGCATACTGAAGCTTCTCTCTGTTTCTTCTTCTGATCAGCTGGCAGACTTCTTCACTAAGCCTTTACTTCCTCAACCTTTCACCACTCTTCTATCCAAGCTGGGAATGTTGGATATTTACCATTCTCCAGCTTGCGGGGGGCTATTAGAGAAAGAGGAAAATAATACAAAGAGCAATTCTGGCTTACTAGAGTCTGAAGTTACATAGCTTCTGGCTTACCAGAGTCTGAAGTTACATAGCTTCTGTCTTACCAGAGTCTGAAGTTACATAGCTTCTGATTTACTTGTATTCCAAGCTAACTAGTTTTACAATTGAGTTTGTACTTGGATTAGCTTGTTCATAGGATGATTGTACTTTACTTTCTTCCTATAAATACCTCTTGTAAACTCTTACACATTTATGAGAAATGAGATCTTATTCAGTTTTTGCATTTCATAACACCACTCCTAGTGTGTGAGCTCCTACACAATCAAAATCTCTATTGATGATACTTCTCCTATTTCAATTTTTGTCTTTGATCAACTTGACTCTATATTTCCCACATTTAAAAACATATCTATAATGTTAATTATTTCTAAACATGAGTGACATATGGTATGTGAAAAGTCTGGTTTCTACTATTTGAATATCGGTCTCATGTTTAAATTTACAAAAAAGAAACACCGTCTCTTTTGCAAAAATCCATGTGTGTCCAAAAATCCTTATGAGTTGAGAAGCATTTAATGTTGGGGCTTGGAGATTGAAAGTATCTTCAAGTTTTGACATTTCTTCTATCCTTCCTTCCATTTGGAATATCATACATAGGAGCCTTAACCTGGATTCCTGCACATGTTACAAAACACAATTATTAGTGAAATATGGAAAGTTTAAAGAAGATTTTACAGAAGAAAAGTTTAAAGAATATTTTATCTTAGAAGCCATGGCTAGAACATCAACACAAGAAGCCACACTGGGACATTTCTTTTTTAGCTCTTCTTTGATGTTATCAATTACTTCATAGCCTCTCAAACTTAATCTAGGAGTAGTAAATGGCTTGAGCATGAACTACTACATGTTTAGCCATAGTAGTTTACGCTCAAGCCGTTTACTACTCTCAGTTTGAAACAAATCAATGTCATTCTCAAGAAAAAGAACGGTGAAAGATTAGCCATTCTTAAATGATATTCTAAGATTTCAAAAGTTTTTTTTTTTTTGTTGAGGGGTCTAATATTTCAAAAGATGAATGAATTGTGAAGTAAATATAATTAGTCACATGCGTGTGTGCGCGCGCACGCACGCGCACATGCGTGTGTCGTGAGAGGATTAGTTTAGTTTAATTTGTAGGGTTGTGTGGCATATATTTTGATTTTAGAATACTTGATATTCATAATATAGGAATCTTTTTTACCTTGTTCTTTCTTACATGAAGTTCAGTTCTAAAGTTAAAATACATCGATAACAAATATATTATTATTATTATTATTATTATTATTATTATTATTATTATTATTATTATTATTATTGTTGTTGTTGTTGTTGTTATTATTATTATTATTATTATTATTATTATTATTAACTGATTTTATTTACTAATTCAACCACTTTTTTACATGAGTTAGAACTAATGGAGGGTATAATTAATAATTATCACTGAAAGGAAATTTTATACTATGAAACATATTTAACATTGTTTGAGTAAATTATGAAGATTATTACCTGTACAACTTGAAGAAATGTGATTCTAAAAATAATATTCTACAATTCACCTAACTGATACTTAGATCACTATTTTTTTGATAAGAACCAAATCTTAGATTGGTAGCTAGTGAGAAACAACGATGTTAGGATTTTGAGTTAAACTAAGACCAATTTTAAATCTAACTCTTAACTTGATAATCACCGTTAGGGTCTTGAGTTAAACTAAAATATCTATGTAGTACTAATAATAATAATAATAATAATAATAATAATAATAATAATAATAATAATAATAATAATAATAATAATAAGTTATAACCACAAAATTTGTTCAAAAAAGTTATGAGCTATGTAACCAACTTAGCTATGTAATAATAATTTTTTAGTGGTAATAATAATAACTTATAAGCTTTCGTTGACAAGAAATAATAAATGATAAGTTTTTTTGACAAGAATAATAAATTATAAGTTATAACCATAAAATAAAATTAAAACATTTTGCGTACCTGGAAATATTAATATTCTTTGATTTTGATTCTGCCACCATATCCTTAGCGAAACCATGCTCCTATGCCAAGAAAAGAAAGTTACGAGCTTCAAAGTAATTTGTAAAATATAGAAAAGAAAGTAATGCAAATCACTTGATTAACCTATGGATAGGTTCAGGTGCCTGTGATCTTTCATATGATATTCATATGAATTATACATTTAAGTATGTTACTAAACTATATCAGACTTTTAAAAACACCTATTATTTCTTGAAGTTACAATAATCATCAACAACTTTGGTTTGCAATTTTGATTTCCTTTCTCTTATGTTCATTACTTCTATGCTTTGATTATTCATACACATTTCAAATACATATGACATACTCACAACACAATCAAACACATAAGACATACTCACATTTTGAATTTTGTATTCTAACAAGATAAAAAAAAATTATAACAATACATGTGTTATTTTGATGTATTGTTATAAATTTACTAGGAGGAAACTTTATAACAATACATCAAAAATGAAAAATACATATGACATACTTAACATGTTTAAAAATTCTCCCTTCGAGCCGTTAATATCTCCATTGGCTAGAGATATAATGGGCTGAATAATTAAATTTTAATAAATTTTGGATAAACTTTTTCATCTTATTCCAATTAGTGTCCCTCAAAATCAACTATGTTAGAATCAAGTGATGTTTCTTCTCCACCACTTCAAACAAAACAAAAAAGATCCATGGAAAAAAACCTATGATTTCTCGAATAATCATTGGTTTTCAATTTTCCTTTCTCTTATGTTCATTACTTCTATGCTTTTATCATTCAGACTCATTTCAAACTTCCAATAATATCCTCAATTTCTCGCTTTAAAAAACGAATATTAATATTTTGATGTGTTCATAACATACCTCAAAGATTTCCTCCCCTGATAAATTCGAAACATTCACAACCAACTTGGTTTCTTGCTATAGTTCAACCTCAATTGCATGGAAAGTAAGTCATGCCTTTGAACTTAGTACGTTGAAAGCAATGTGATTAGTGTAAACTTTGTTTTTTTTTTAAAGCAAAAACTTTGGTTTGTTATTAACATAGACTGACTACTTATATCACATATAATCAAATTAATGCACTGTGAAAAACAACGTGCAAGACTAAATTTGTGAAAAAAAATTAAAGGAGTACCAAAATCATAAATTTGATAAAAAAAAAAAAAAAGCAAAGGACTAAAATTTTATCTAAACCAAAATAAAATTAATTATTATCAAAATTTTCTTTAATCTTAACTAGCTATTGGATCCACCCTACACAAGTTAAGAGTAAAATATTTTATCTATAAGCTTCAATAAGCTAGAAAAGGTTATAAGGCTAAATTACACCAGTGGTCTTTTAAGTTTGAGGTTTATAATAAATTGGTCATTTAAGTTATTATGATCACACATAAGTCCTTTAAGTTTGAGGTTTGTAACAGATTGGTCCTTTAAGTTATTTTGATCACACATAAGTCTTTTAAGTTTGTACAAGTTTTCAATTTAGTCCTTATGTTAACCAAAATGATGATGTGGCAGAAGGACTAAATTGAATACGTTTACAAACTTAAAAGACTTATATGTGACCAAAATAACTTAAAGAACCAATCTGTTATGTGTGACCAACATAAGTTAAATGATTAATCTATTATAAACCACAAACTTAAAGGACCCATGATGTAATTTAACTGAAATATTAAGAGGTACATGTATTAGTTGTTCAATTCTTCAAGGGGGTGATTTATTCAGTGGCGGACCCATGGAGCCATGACACCCTCTGAATTCTCTCTCTCTCTCTCTCCCCCCTCTCTCTCTCTCTATATATATATATATATATATATATATATATATATATATATATATATATATATATATGGCATATCAAATGAGAGGGTTTTTATTGTGAGAGATGAGAGAGTTAAATTATAACCATTGGATTAATATTAACGGATGAGATGAAGTTTGTACATATTTGGTCTCTCCTTTCTGTATCATTAGCTCCTTCTTCTCTTTTCTAGTTCTGCATTATTCCCCTTCTTCCAGTTCATGACTCGCAGTAGAGTTTTTTTATACATAAAACACTTCTAGAGATAATTCCATGGAAGGAAGATTCCAACGAACTACCCTTCTTTTACAATTGATTTGGGGTCTGAAATTGGAATAGATAGGTAAAAAAAACTCATCGATTAAATTAGAGCATTAAAATGGAAGAAAGAAGGAATCAATTGGTTGAAGATCGTCTTTTTATTGATACAAGAGAGACCGATTTGAACATTCATCCAAAATAACTTCACCATCACAATGGGAGAGATCCAAATATCCTTCTTTTAAAAAATCTTAATGTTTCTCATTTGAGCTTAAGTTGTTTCATGATTCACGTTTAGAATCAATATTTTGATGATTCACGTAGCTTTAAAATCTGGAAAAATCAAATTAAAAAAAAATATAAAAAAAAGAACTGCAACAGTCAGGCGAAGAAGGTAAGAAGATGAAGGGGTGAAAAGATTAGCTGCAATTTTAAAAATTAAATACCGCCGTAAAGATGGATCCAAGGGTGTAACCAAAAAAAACAGATGGATCCAAGGGTCTTGATACATCCCTCATGTGTGTGTGTGTCTATATATATATAGGCATAATATTAACACTAGTTTTCAGTTGGCGAGTTTGATAATGGTTCTTGCGGGGATTCGAACCCGTACCCCTACTCTGCATTCAAGCAAAATCAACTACCAAGTACTAGTTAACAATTTTGGTACACCCTACTCATTATTTTTTGTTTTGAATTCTTGAACTTAGAACATTCTTTAGCATAACCCAAAAATATAAGAAAAACATAAATATTGGAAAGGTTACGGAAATCAAATGTAGTAGATTTGAATTGGATTCAATTATATTTTAACTCTAAAAGGTCAAATTCATCACTCTTTAGTAGAGATGGAAATAGACAAGGTCATCCTACAAAGACCTATGACCTAGCCTACGATAGGTCAAGTCATACTTTTTTCCTAAACTGAGAAAACTTAGACTTTTTTCAGAGTCTAGTTAGTTAAAAAGGTTAGGCCATATAACATAAAAAAACTTTTTAGACCTATCAGGTCAGTTTACTTAACTAAAGAGAATAATATTATTTATTACTAATATTATTATATTATGTTTTGTAGTATGGATAATATAAGGAAGTTTAATCTCATTCATCTATTAATTCATTGGTCATAATATATAGTCAAATTCTCTTAAAAATCTATGTTAAAGGAAGTTCAATCTCATTTATCTATTAATTTGTCTGTCTATTTAAACTTATACCACATTAATTATTTAAAGATGTTCAAATGAAATAAGTTTTTAAACTGGATGACATGTCATATTAGACTTTCAAAATGTCAAACTTAAGTCTAAAAAGTAAGTATATGATAGGTCGTAAACCAGACTTAAACCTAAATTTTTTTGACATGACAAACTTAAGGGGGTGTTTGTTTCAAGGTTAAGAATGACATTCCTGGGAATACATGGTTAGGGAATGATTATACCCATGTTTGTTATGACGTTGAGAAAAAAATATTCCTGGATATAAAAGTTTTTGGAAATGAAGTAACTTCCCATAACTTCCCTTATTCCCATGTAAAGAGTTGGGAATGTACATTCCCATGATATTCTGCATAGATTTTTTTTTTTAAAAAAATTGTAACTTCCAATTTTCCCAGGAATATCAAGTTATTCGCCAAACACTTTTTTTTTAACAAATATCCAAGAATCAAAATTTCATATTTTCATTCCCGGGTATGTTATTCCTGGGAATAATTTGTGTTTCCCCAAAACAAACGCCGCCTAAGTCTTACAAAGTCTAACTCGACTTAACCTATTCTCACCTTTACTCAGTTACACTTCACTAATTCCCAACACAATATTTATATTCTTATTCTCTTAACTAATGCTTTAAGCATACTCTTTAACATTTCTCTTAAACTACTGGTTAAAGATTGAAAGATCTTGATTTTTTTTGTGGTGGTCGGAGTTCGAACCTTGGATCTTGCATATTTTATGCATCGTTCATACCAACTGAGTTAAGTTCACGAGGACAAGAAGATCTTGATTTTAAACCCGGACAAATAGTTTTAAAAAAAAATAATATGGAAATTAACATTAGAATTTTGATGTCTTTGGAAACAAGTTTCACGTGGGAAAGAATTAGCAATATCAAAATGAGCCAAATACAAACGAAACCTAGTCTAGTCTAGTAATTTCCAAACAAAAGAAGAAGAAAGAAAGAAAAAAAAAACTACTCCGTAGTTGAATTTTTCTCTCTCTTCAATACGCACCGTTTTCTTCTCCATTTTCTTTTACTCCATTTTCTTTTATCTTTCTTCAAAACCCTAATTTGAACAAAGAAAAAAAAAAGAGGGAAAGAGAGAAACCCTAGAATGGACGAAGACGGAGGGCACGGTGGCGATCAATTCCACCGCAACGAAGCTATATCCGCCGTCGCCGACGATGGTTTCATGGCCGAAGAAGATGAAGATTACGAAGATCTTTACAACGATGTTAATGTTGGTGAGGGTTTTCGTCAATCTTTGCAAAAAAACGAGCTTTCAGAAGTTAAAATTGACGCCGTTGAAGAAAAGAAGCTTCCGCCACCACCGCCGTTGCCACTGCCGCCACCACCACCGCTGACAGCTCAGGGTGCCGGTGGGATTTCTGGGTTTCAGAATCAAGAGCTTGTAGCGAATGAAGTGGGTGTTCAAGGAGGTGGGATTAGGGTTGAATTAGGGCAAAAAGCTGCTACCTTGAGTGGGATTGGGGAACAGGGTGGTGATACTGGTGTTGGGTTGCAGGGGATTATTGGGCAACAGCAGCAACCACCAGTTGGGGTTGGTGGTTTTGTTGGGGGTGTTGGAAATGATGGGTTGATGAGACAAGGTCAAGGTGGGGGTGTTGGTGGAGGAAGTGGGGGTGCAGGTGGTGGTGGAGGAAGTACTGTATTGTTTGTGGGTGATTTGCATTGGTGGACTACTGATGCTGATTTGGAAGCTGAGCTTTGTAAGTATGGACAAGTGAAGGAAGTGAGGTTTTTCGACGAGAAAGCTAGTGGGAAATCGAAAGGGTACTGTCAGGTTGAGTTTTATGATCCTTTAGCTACAACTGCTTGTAAGGAAGGGATGAATGGTCATTTATTTAATGGTAGGCCGTGTGTTGTATCTTATGCGAATCCTTATACTGTTAAGAAAATGGGAGAGGCTTTGAATAATAGGAATCAACCGATGAACCCAACTGCTGTGCCGAACCAGGGAAGGAGAGGACCTGCTGAGGCTGGAGGGGTTAAGCCGGGTGGTGGTAACGTTGGGACAGGTGGTAACTACCAAGGTGGAGATGGGAATAATAATAATAATAATAATAATTATAATAATAATAATAGAGGTAGTGGAAGAGGTAATTGGGGGAGAGGGAACAATCCTGGGATGGGGAATAGAGGACATGGTAATCCGATGAGGAATAGGGGAGGTGGGATGGGTGGTAGAGGTATGATTGGTAATGCTGGAAATGGATATGGACCTGGTATTGGTGCTGGCCCGCCTATGATGCATCCGGGTTTTGATCCTTCATTTGGTGGTCCCATTGGTCGAGTGGGTGGCTATGCAGGCTATCCCGGTGGCCCAACGCCTCCGTTCTCTGGTATGCTGCCTTCATACCCTGGCGTTGGTATGCATGGAGTAGCACCTCATGTTAATCCTGGCTTTTTTGGAAGAGGGATGCATATGAATGGTATAGGGATGATCCCACCATCAGGTATGGATGGTCCTAATATGGGAATGTGGCCGGATCCAAATATGGGTGGATGGGGCGGTGATGAACTTGGTGGTGGCAAGGTTGCAGAGTCAAGTTATGGGGAGGAAGCCGCATCTGACCATCAGTATGGTGAGGTGAATCCTGATAGAGCTGGTTGGCCTAATGCTATGAGAGAAAAAGATAGAGGATCAGAGAGGGACTGGTCGGGTACTTCTGAACGAAAGTTCAAGGATGATAGGGATCATGAATATGAGAGAGAAGCACCTAGAGAAAAAGACGTGGGACATGACCTTGAAGAAAGAAGGAATCGTGATGATAGAGAGATGGGACGAGAACGGTCTCGGGACCGTGATCGTGCAAGATCTCGAGACCATGATCGTGACCGCGAAAGGGGCAGGGAGCGTGACCGTGAGCGTGACAGGCACAGGGAAGACAGGGACAAGTTTGCTGATCATCATAGATACAAAGACCGTGACTCACCACATGATGATGAATGGGAGAGGGGACGATCTTCTAGGACTCGCAGCAAATCACGATTATCAACACATGAGGAGGAACATCATTCTAGAAAAGAATCTGATTATGGAAAGAGGAGGCGGCTTACCTCCGATTAACATTGTATGCTGCTTATTATATCTGAGTATTTTTGTAGAAGAAGGAAAGAATAGTAACCAAAAAATCCGGATTTGTCATTGTTGTTTGAATTCTCTGGTTGTGCACCTCTGGTTCAGAAGTTGTTAAGCAGCTGTTTCATTTCATTCACTTGTTGTGGTTGCTTTTTGTTAGGAGCATGATTTTTTCTACGAGAAAGGTTAGTTTTAAGACATGTGCTCTGTCTATTTGTTTTATTGGTTCTTTTTGTTACATACCTGCTTCCTGCAATGCTTATTATGATGAATAAAAGTATAATCCTAAATGATTTTTTTACTGCCTTGGTTTAAGGAAATTATCCATTGACAGAGAACTAATTGTAAACTAAGACTCTGTCTTAAGCCTTCATCACAGATGACAACAAAATAGAAAAGATTACCGTTGATTGTTCTTTGAAGTTTTTAGTTAGTTGATTTTCCGTGGGCTTTAGAATATTCTGAATACTGCCTTATGTGATGAATCAGCATTTTAGATATAAAGTCTTTGAAGTTCTGTGAATATATAATTATTCAAAGCTCAATATAGAATTTTAAGATGAGGCCTACTAGAAGTGAACTATAGCTTATGAGCTGCCTGTTGTCTGTTGATGTGTAAAGGTTCAGTAGGAAACAAATATTTTTCAATATTTATTTTTTGTAGTAGTTTGTACATTTATTTTAAGCGAATTGTAAAGGCTTTTGGGGCAATCAGGGTGATTCCTTTTTTGTTTTATTGTTTTTTACTTCTTCTTTGAATGTGTTTGTTTTATGGTTTTATTATATGTCTGATTTTATCTTTTGTTTTTTCTCCCCTTTGTGGTATTTTTGGTAGAGGTAGTATGTTTTGTGATTTTTTAAATATGTGATCATATCAAAGTCCTATGTTCATTATTGAATGCATTTATATTTGGTCCCATATATTAATAGCCCATTTGTTTTTAGTGAAAGAAAGTATTATGTTTTGTTTTAAACATATAATTTATAAACGATCGAGCTTTAAATGATTTGTGATTCCATGGCTTTTTGGAGTTGATAAACCTTGTATTCCCTCAAAAGTAAAGGTGACTTTCAATTATATTCTCTTAGATTGATATGGTGTATTAAGATGTGATGCAAGAGAGAAAGCATGGACCCGTGTTTATACTAGCAAATAAGCTAAATACTATAGATTGTTAACCATCCAACCCTATCCAAATAAGGGAACAGATAACTTATTGAAGACCCCTTAGGAATAAGATATTTCCCTAAGAACATAGAATCCTTAGAAATAAGGTAACACAGTTATTGCAATCTATTGAGCATTCTTTTCTTCTTCTAAGGTAAATATGTTGTACAGTTGTAGACATGCCAACATTAATATTTCCAATAACATTTGAAGTTATATGCAATTCTATGATCTTAAAGTGAAGTTATATGCAATTCTATGATCTTAAAGTCTAAACTCTTTGTATGAAGTTGTCCCAAAATGGTTTGCGAGGTTAATGCATCCTTTCTCATTGCTCCTCTTTTTCATCTTCAAATTTATTTCTTTTTCTTTATTTGCTGTTTTACTGCATTTCTGTAATACTATTTTTTCCTTTTTTATATGAATGGTGTCTTCTTAATGTTACTGCCATTTAAATTGCAAATACTTTTGTTATTTTGTAGGGACAATCTTTTTAGAAAAGCTGTTCTTTCAAAATCTGATTGCTTTGCGGGTTGATAGGGGCTTCAATATTGGAGATTCAAGACATGACAATCCTTTTCTTAATGAGAAGTGGAACTTTACTACAAATTTATTAGCTTTTAATTTGCATTTATCTTTTAGTTAATGTGCACAATGAAACCAAAAATGTTGATGTAATTGGGTTAACTTGCTGAAATCTGTCATGTAGTAGACTGTTTAGAACTTTTTGTTTGAATGATGTAATTTAGCTGAGGTTGTTGATGATGTGCCTTTTTTAATCGGCTCACTATTGTAACATTATTCCCATCTTTCTTTCAATGTTTCCTTCCCAACATTTTGATAGAGCTTGAAAATTCTAGTTATTATGATGTAAAGAGAGCTAACCATTCAATTGTATATTATTGCTGGAGAATTGTATATTACGTTTTCATGTATATATTGATATTTATTTTTCTGATTAAGGCTGTATCCATCTCTAGTTCTGTCCTTTTGCGCTAGTCTAGGATATAACTAGCCAAATGGAATTCAACAGCAGTGGAGGTCTTTATTCTGTTGATATCTCATTTCTCTTCTGGGTCTTGAATGCATGATTTTTTAGTCCAAAAGAGGATGCCTAACTTTTCCACTCTTTTAAGTATTAAATTCTCTCTAGAAACCATTGAAATGAAATCAGTTGCTGCTCTTATTTTGGACTCTAGAGAAAAGTTTAGAAACAATATCACTTGGTTGTTTTGTTTGCATTTTGTTCTTTTAACATCCAAAGTGTGGATTGATCATGCTCCAGTATCGGTTTCTTCCAATTTTTGTTGTGTATGCCTCATGTGAATGATGATTTTTAGTCTGCTGTAAATGACACTTATAATAGAGAAGAGCTTGGTGGTATTCTTGGATGGCTATGTTTCTCAAGTTGTAATCCAGGAACGCTGAAAAATGTTGGGGTTTAGAGTGACAAGCTCTAATCTCTCTCCAAACTCTCCCATCCCCTGTGAGCTGCAAGGCTTGATTAGGGTTTCCTCTCCTCTAGTTTTCTGGAGATCTCCCTCCTCTATGGAGGTTCTTCCCCCATCAATTGGGGGGTTTTAGTTTGATCCTCTGTTTTCTCAGATTACATCCTTTTCCCATCTCTCACAAGTTTCCAGCACCTCCTCTCTCCCATGAGTCGTCCACCACCCATCTGTTGTTGAAGCACACTGCCACCATGCAGTCCTTTTTCTCTGATCTAGACTTGATATTTATCACTAACTGCTGCAGCTCTGATCTAGACTTGATATTTATCACTAACTGCTGCAGATCTGAAGTCCATTGGACCCATGCTTGTCTGGCACTTGCTCCTCTGGCCCTTATTGGGGATGGAGAGACTCCCCACCGAACACACCACCCTTTCCCTTCTACTTCGCTCCCCCGTCGACCACTCTGAGGTCTAATTGACCTACGCAAAAGTTGCGAGGTTTTAGTTTGATATGTCAATTACTTGCTGTATCAACATCTACTGTTTGTGCTTTGTACCTTTTTGCTGACTTAGAATTATGCTGTTTGTGTGTTTTGGTGTATATTGTTTGTGAGTTTGGAAAGTGTTGATTATTTAGATACTACAATTGTGGATTTGGGACGCCAATCCCAACATTACCCCTTGTGGTTTATGCTCTCTCTAAATGTGTTAGTTTTAATTTGTGATTTATGCTCTCTCTAAATGTTAGTTTTAATTTGTAGTTTATTCTTGTTTGTACCTCTATTTGGTCTACAAATTGAATGAGATATTTTCTATAACAAAAAAAAGTTCTTGTAATTACGAATACTATGATTGTTTCTGTCAAAAAGAAATACATAATTGGTATTACGTTTTTCATGTTCCTGCCTGAGAGCCTGGTGAGATTGCTTATAGTTATGCGGATTCATTATTTCTACGTTTTGGCTTTAATGTCATTTAGTCTTGTAGATGAAGGGTTTAAATTTTATTGGAAAGTAAATTTGTGTTATATCAACAACGGCAATGTTATAAAAGAAAGGAATTGTGGAAGTAATTGGAGAATCCCTTAACATAACCCCAATGTCAAAAGCTAGGTATAGCTCCATACATTAGTCAAACCAATTAACTTGATGTCTTGCTTCTTCAAAAAACTTGATGCCTTCTAATTTAGTTCAATAGAGTAGTTAAACAACACTCTATATAAATCTTTAGGGTGTATTTATTTTGGACATGAATTTTATCTTCAATAGAGTAGTTAAAGAACACTATGATGAGTCTTAATCACTCTAACCAATTACTACATAAACTTTGTCTAGCAAATATTATTTTGTGCAATGTTATTTAGTACAAATTAAACAATTTGTTCTGTTTTTAAAGTGAGTATAAACTTTAATATTAGATTTGTGACAGAAAACACAGGAAGTTGTGGGTAGAATAAGCCATTCAACATCTTTAGTCGATTTTCGTTAAAGTATTGCTCATAACAGAGCATTTCCCATAGATTTACTTATTTTGTAAACTTTGTACATTTAATCAATTTTCGTTCATCATTTGATTTATTATTTGAATATTGAATTATTTTGATATTTTCATATAATATTTCGACGTATAATTTTGCTGTCAATTATTTGTAGTAAAAAATGTCATTCTTAGGTAAATTTGTTAGGTACCAATATCCTCTAGGCAAAATTTGTTATCTGGATTAATTTAAAAATAAATTAAAATGAAAATATAACATGTCATTAAATGATTGGATTAAATGATTGGATGATGGATACATACATAATCAAATTACATGAGTACCATTGTGTTCACCTTAATAATATTGACCTATTCATGAATCTGAAAAGAAAGAAAAAAAAAAACTTTTCTAATTCTCAATATAAATCAAGATTTGATAAACATAATCCAAACCAGGGGTGCATTTAGTTTGCACCACCTAATAGATGGGTGCAAGTTGGACCAACTTTTTTTACCATTAGATTAAATTAGTTCACAAGTATTATCATGGTCTGACTACACCAAATCACTATCTCTCCTAATCTTATTGATTTGTCACCACCAAAAAACAGAAGAGTGAGTTGCAGGTCCTTCCATGGCCGTCGCACCATCTTCAAAGCATGTGGAGGAGAGAAGTAGGATTGTATTGAAGCAGAAGAACATCGTGACGGCATTGACGGTGAACCGCTTGTCATTCCCCAACACATGATTGAGATATTCTTTCCAGGAACAAAATTAACGCAGATTTTTTTTTTTAATTCATGCACACACATAATTAATTAATAAATATGTGTATTTTTTTTTTGTGTGGATGGTGATAATTAATTAAGATTGAGAAAGATGGGTGTGTATGTGTACACTATAATATAAAGAATATTTGAATGGATAAAAAAACGATGATGATAATAAATAATAAAGGGGAAATAAATGAACTGGTGGTGATGAACCGGTGATTGTATTTGAGGAATTTGAAATTGAAGGGACCAATTAAGATTTGAGGAACAATTTAGGGAGCTTTTGATTGTTTAGTTTTAAAAGTGTTTGATTAAATTGAAGATTGTTTGTTTGGTTATATGTCATTGAGGGAGACTGCGGTGACATTTACTTATAACTGGCTGGATAATCTCTATGGGAGGAAGAAACAGTGTCCTTGTCTCATTGCTGACATTTTCATAGCCTTCTGAGTTCTTCTATAGAGAGGGAAAGCAAAGAGACGAGAGTAAGAAAGAACAAGAGAGAGATTTCCTGCGGGTAGAACATGATAAAATCTGGTGTACTAATTTAATCTAGTGGTAAAAAAAGTGGTCCAAGTTGGACCAATACTTGAGGTGGTCCAAACTAAAATCACCCCCAAACGAGATGCTCAATTGCCGTAAAAAAAAAAAAAAAAAACTTGTCAAACAACAAAAAGTGTCAAACTTACTCAATCAATAAGGCAACATATAGTTTGGACAACCAAAAAGATATTGGTCCAACTTAGACCAGTTTATTTGAATCATTGATCAAATAAGATACACAAATTTTATCATAGTCCACACACACATGATTAGTCTCTCACTCTTCCATTTCTCTCTCTCTCCCTCCAGGAAACACCACTTTTCGGTCAATTTCACATACACCATCGCTCATATTCCTTTTTTCTGCAATTGCAAAGCAAAATCATAATATATATATATACATTCTTTTTTGAACTTGAATTGATGGTTGTCCATTATTCATCAATCTTCACATCTTAGATAAACTAGATTTACAAAAACAGGAAAATAGAATTGGTAGAACAACTTTTAGATCTTTGCACTTGAAAATTGAAACACAAAAACCATTAAACATTTTAAATATAGCAACTTTGATTACTAACCCAACTCAGAAACCAGTTTTATATTTTTGGTTGGATTCCATAATTTTTTAAAATCCGCATGAAACAGTCTAATAATAATATTGGAGAATCCTTCTAAGAATGAAATCTCATCCATGTTGCACTTGACAAAGCTAGATAGGAACAAGGAACAAAAAGAAATCAATTGTATTTTTTAGACCATTGTTGGAAGGAGAAAAAAAAAAAGGCCTATTGTTGCAAGAGTGAAGAAGCTCAAAGGAGAGAAAATAAAGGAAAAGTGACGAGTCTTTTTGGTTCCAGAGACACAGTTGCAAAGAGAGAGGTAGAGTTGATAGGTTTGATTTGGTGTGGATGGATCATAACAAGATATGGTGGTATAATCTAATCTAACCATGAAAAAAATGGTCCAAGTTGGACCAATCTATTTGGTGGTGCAAGCTAAATGCCACCTGGTCTTCAGTTGCATTTTTGAGGTTTCTATAAGTGGAAGTGATTTTAAGATTCATATGTCGGTGTTTGTTAAGTGAAATGAAAGATAAGAGGCTACCAATGTTTGTTTCCATTTCCTCTCCAAAAGAAAGAAAAAAAAAATGTTTGTTTCCATTGATTTACTAAGGTTGGTCTCTCATTTTATTTGCATTTTTATTTTCCGTTAAAACTGTTGAAGTAGACAGGTCTTATTAATACTAATAGTGGCAAGAAGAATATAAACATACCAGTTGCGTTCGAAACAATGCCTCATAATGGTATGAGAATACATAAAAATAAAATCTCACTGCCAGTATGGATTACTTTGTGGGATGAGTATAAAATGAACCCATAAGAAAGTTGGTCCATAATGGACCCATTTATTTCAACGTTAGATTAGAGCATTCCACATAAACTTATTATGGTCTATCTATATTATATCTAACACACATCAACTTTATCTCTCTGCACACACTATCAAATTGGGAAGAAGCTCAACCCTTAGAAGTTCATATTCACATATAAAACATAAAATAAACTTTCTGAACCACCAGTTCCTTCCAAAGCATTGGTAACTTTCTTCTCCTAATGAGATCAATTAAAGCTTACAAAGTTACATCAAAGTTGCATTGTGAGATCAATTTAAACATCAAAGTTACACTGTGAGAAGAATAATCCATAAAAAAGAAGTTCCTCTATTTAAGCTTGGGATCAATTTAAACTTTAAATCCATCACCATAATGATTTTTTGATTTAGTTATATATTGCTACGGCTAATCTTGAACCTACACCATTTCAATGGAACCAGAGGGAGTTCTTGAATAATATTGATATAAAAATTGCCGTTTCACTAATTTGGAAATTGAAATAATAACAAGCAAATGAAAAAATACTAAAGAGTGAAAGGACGGGGAATTGAAGGAGTGGAATGGGTTGAATTGAGGAAGTAGAGAGAATGGATCCGGAGAGAGAACAATGAAAGAGATAGAGTGGTGATGGCTAAGATTTAGTGTGGATAGAGTATGATAAGATTTGGTGGATAGTCTAATCTAAACATTAAAAAAATTGGTCCATCATAGACCAATTCTTCAATTGGTCCAAGCTAAATGGCACCCTGAAGACCATCATTACACCTCATTACATAGAGAAAGAAAAAGATTTGACCAGAGTAAAAGTGATACAATACCATTACCAATAAAAATATATCTATTGCACAACACTACAACAGTCAAAATTACAATTACAATTACAATTACAATTACAGATTGTCTTGGCTTAGGAGTGTGCCTCACTTTACATAATGCCAATCAATCACCAATGATATCATAACATAAATCCACAAACCAACACTATCATTATTAACTAATAACAATATATCAATAACTAAACATGGTCACACTGACCATACACATAAATCAAAGGAGCAACTTTCTTTACCCTACATTTCTAAAAAATCACATATTTTTTCAAGTATACTTTCGAATAACACAAAATTTACGTTTTTCCGAATGTGTACATCTGGAGTGAAATTGAGAGTGTGGAAATTTCCTCCTCATAAATCAAATATGTAACTTTATCCACCCACATTTCTTTAAAAACCACTCATGCTTTCGAAAATATATATCCAGACAACACAAAAACTCTTGATTTGTCCGAAAATACATACACGAACGTCTAAAAACAGTTTTTCACGAGTAGGACAAGTTCTTCTTCCCTATATAACAGTACTTTTACCCGCACTGTTTTTTCTCGCGTCCAAATCCAAAAAAAATATATTGGTTTTCCGTTCGAATGGAGATAAATCGAGATGAAAGCGGTTTTTAAAAAACACGGGTGGGTGGGAAAAGAAGCTTCCCCGTTAAGAAATGTCTATCTGGGCCTACCAGTATTAGACCCAGGCCCGGGATACCCAGGCCCACCCTTACCCATAACTTGATGAAACCCACCACCACCAGAACCATACACGTGTCCCTGATGCATCATAATTCCACCACCACCATAACCACCACTCTCATAAGAACTATTATTAACACTATTAGAACCTTGCGGCGCGTCTTTATCACGCGCTCCCACCGTCTTCTCACCTTCCATCTCCCTAAACCTCTGAAGATAACCTTTCAACGGCTCAACATACTCCTCGAACCCCAACGTCGTCATCGCCCAAAGCAAATCATCGCCGTTGATCGTCTTCCGCTTCTCACGTTGACACTTGTCGGATGCTTCGCCGGTGATGAAGCTGATAAACTCTGAAACACACTCTTGAACTGTTTCCTTTGCGTCTTTTGAGATCTTCGCGTTCGCTGGTAGTGCTTTTTTCATGATCCTGCTTACGTTTGCTATTGGAAGGAATCGGTCTTGTTCTCGTGGTGACATCTCGCTTCCGTGTGCGTTTGATCCTCCTCCGTGTGGTCCGCCGGAGTCGTTGTCGGAGTCCGCCATCGTCAACTCCCCAACGGCGAGTCACGAATTCAACTCGGATTGCGTTGACTCTGTTTCCTGCAAAATTGAATTACTGTATTCGGAAAAAACTCACCAGAATCCTGGAATTGAAGTGTTGGTGTGATTTTACTCTGATTAGTGTCTACCAGGACGAAGGATTAGTCTCTACAGTTGCGTTCAGAGATGATAGAAGTTAGTTGACTCAGTTTTGGAGTGAAATTGAATAAGGATGGAACTGAAGGATTTGTGGTGGTGTGTGAGGGAGGAGAGTGGCGTCGGCGGTGGTGATGGTGGTGGCGCCGGCGAGGGGGAATTGGGAACGGGAACGGGAACGGGAGGAGTTTGTAGTTTTGGGAGGTAATGAGCAGGGTCCGTTGGATCAGAAGGGTTAATAACGTTTATCTTTTGGACACGTGGATATGTTTGAACCGTTGGTAGTCGATAAGAGATAGTTTGTACGGATGAGTTTGTGGTCGTTGGATTTCGTTAGTGCTTTTTCATCTGGACCGTTGGTTTGGTATCTGGCACGTGCTGGATGTCTGACTCAAGTCTTGTTTTTTTAATTGAAATTAGAAGAAATTTTTTTTGTTACAATTATATTTTGACAAAAAAATAATTTTTTTCCTTAAAAATTGATGTGTTTGATCCAAAATTTCCTTAAAAATTGATGTGTTTGATCCAAAAATTTGAACTAAATACATCATTTGTTGACTCAACCTATATGTCTGTGAACTACACATGGGTGGTTTATATTGATGACGCATAAATTATTCGTAAATTTTCAAATTAGTAGAACATAGATCTCACTATTATTAGGAGAGACCTATCTTCTATTAATTTGAAAACTTAGGCCTATCAATCACAAATCACATTTTGGTATCAAGCAAACGGTTAGTTCTCTCCTAAAAATACTTCACTTTCTCCGATGAAATGGTATCAAAGCTTAGTTTGTAAGGAGTTGTGAGATAATACAATTGAAAATGGTAATTCGTGAATACACTACTATGCACGTACCTCTTATTAAACATTAAGGATGGTGCATTTCAATAAGGATCGACAAAACCTACCCCCATTCAACCAACGTTTGGATGATTAAGGAAGCTTGGCAAATTTTAGAGGAATCAATTCAAGACATTGACAAAGAAAAGAAGATAAGACTTTAATCTCTAAGGGGTTATTTTGAAGCTTTGAAGATGAAGGATTTTGAATCAATATCGGATTATTGCTCAAGGATGATTGTAGTTCCTAATCAAACGAAGAGATATGAAAACAAAATAGAAAATGTGTGTGACGAAAAAGATTCTTATTCCTATGTTGTTAAATCAATGGAAGACCAACGTATAAAAAATTAAAAATATAATTTCTTGATAATCATAAAATATAATTTCTTGACAATCAGAGAGTATGTTTTTTTAGTCATAGTTTAACTCATTAATTGTGCATCTAAAGTTGTAAAATAGTCACTAAATTTGAATTTAATTGAAAATATTAATTCATATGACATATTATAATTAAGAAAAATGATATTTAAACAAGATTTTGTGACAATCTTCTTTCTCTTTCATACTTTTATTTTGTTCTTAATTTCTTTCTATGTTTTGGTTTTGATCAAATACTTACATTTCTTTGTATATCTTTGATTATTAAGTTGTTCAAAAAATGAATGTTCAAATAACATAAATTAATAGTATGAAAAACATAAATTAAAATGAACTGAAAAAAATAAAGTAATAAATAGTAGTAAGGAACATATAATTAGGAACAAACAAACGTTGCTAACTTGGTATATAATTTAAAACGGATGGAGCATTTGAACAAAATTTTGTGGGGGTTATAATCATTTTGATCATTGAATGTGTAATGAGTAAGCACAATAGTCTCTGATTGTGCACTTCGTTAGTCAATATAGTCTGTTATTAAAATGCTTCATCAATATTGTCAAAACAATATTTCAATATACTTACTTATTGTCATATCAGTTCTTGTACGTACTTTCTTATTGTCAATTCAGTCTTTATATGAAAAGAGTTATTGTGAGTATTGAAATATTATTTTAGCGTTAAAGACTATTTTAACTAATAAAGTGTACAATCAAATACTATTTCAAAATTTTGATACATTAAAGGATTATTATAACTATTCATTACACATTTAAGGATCAATGTGACTATTACCTCTGTTTTGTGACAATTTTATGACAATTTTTAAATTTTGTTATAAAATTAAGGGTTAATTAAGTTTTTAGTCCATATAAATATTCACAGTTTTGTTTTTAGTCCCTACAAAATAAAATCACACTTTTTAGTCCCTATGACATTTTCCTTAAGCATTTTAGGGACTAAAAATGCTGTTGGAAAATTTTATAGGGACTAAAAATGTTGATGGAAAATTTTATAGGGACTAAAAAGTGTGATTTTATTTTGTAGGGACTAAAAACAAAATTCTGAATATTTATAAGGATCATTTACTTAATTAACCCTAAAATTAACGTAGTGCCTTTTCATTATAAACCGGCCAAAACCAAGTAAAATATCAAAATTCCTCTTTATGTTTTGCTTTTGGGTGGAGGCGAAGAAGACCCCACATTGAGGAAACTGATAAACTTAATTAAGATTAATTAGACAATAAAGTAAGCTTAGAATACTAAGGCAGTTACATGATTCTTGTCTTTGTCTTTGTTTTGAAATCTCTCCGACAGTGGGTTTGATTTATGTTTGTCATGTGTGACTGTACTTACATCAAACAAATTTCTAAAATAAACAAATTCATTGTAATTCCTACTCCTTACTCTACCATAATAAGTGAGAAGATATATAAATAGAATACAAGAGTATTATAAACACTCTTTTTTTATATTTTTTTTTAAAACTCACTTTTTTTAGTTGGTGAAATATATATGAATCTCAACACTTTATGTTAGATTCATTTATAAACCGTAAAAAGTCACATAAGTCTCACTCAATAAAAAAATAGTGTTAAAAGAGTGTTGACAGTATTTTTTATTAGAAATATTTTTTTTAGTGCAACATCTTCATCTTGCAGTTTTTCCTCCCATGTGCTCGTATAATTTAGTTTGATTTTGTTTACAATTTTTTATGAAAGCTATTTACTTTGAACTAGTACCAGATAATTTTCACAATTAATGTATCTAAAACAAGAAGGCCTCAAATTTGTTTAACTAGTTCATTGATTGATAGACTTTTTAACTAGTTCAAAAGGTTTATATCTGTATTATCTTATTTACTAAAGCTTGTTAGGTCAAGCTAATCCTAACCCTAAAACTAACCTAGATTTTTCCCACTTTTTCTCAAGCATTTATGTGTAGGTTTGACCTCCTCACCCTTAATACACGCCATTATAACACGATTGCATATTATTTGAATTTTAGTCTATAAAAATAACACACGATTGCATATTAATTGTCATCCCAAATTTGAAATGTGAATTAGGTACATTGAAAATAGTATAGCACATGATTCCTTCAAAAAAATAGTATAGCACACGATACCATTAAAACGAAAAAAAAAAAACACGAGCTTGAAAATTAGACCCATGAATTACGTACAAAATTGTATAATGGAAATAAAATAACACACAATCAACTGTATATTTATTAGCTATAAAAACACACAATCAACTGTATATTTATTAGCTATAAAAACACACGGTTGAAAACTTTCATTTATAAGACGATTGCATATTAATTTAATTTTTGAAATAGAATAACACACGATTGCATATTAATTGCCATCCCAAATTTGAAATGTGAATAAATAACACAGAAAATTGTATAATGGAAACAAAATAACACACAATCAATTGTATATTTATTAGCATTATAGCACAACTTCTTTAGTATTAGATCCAATCAATTGTACATTAAATAGTATTAAAACCACACGGTTGAAAATTTCTTTAGAAAAAAAAAAAGGCCACAAGATTGCATAATAAAAAGCCACGGCATGTATAATATTAATTATTTTTGTACTATACTCTTAATCATGAATTCCTGATCACTATTTTTGATAAATACAAATTAATAAAATATTAATTTTTTATTATATCCTTAATTATTATTAATACTTTTCTTCTTCATATAACTAATACCACTGAGTAGAGAATAATCATATTTTTTATTATAAAAGTTATTATATTAATTTCATTTCTAAATTCTGGTATCAAAGCCTTAAAATTAATTAATAATTGATTGGACCTTTCAAACATGGTATGACACTAGTTATAGTCGTGGTCACATACATAGTGACATTGCATTAGGCAACTTGCAATGGTTCCAAAGGTACCACCATTAACAAACATTTTCAAATTGCCAAGTGGGTCACCGACCAATGGACCATTGTTTTAAATTGTCATGTTAATGATGTGATATGGATGTTTATCTTTTTCTCTTGATCACTCTCTGGTTTTCCTAACGTGCCTTTTAGGTAAATACCAAACACGAGTATGATAAGCTTATTCAACTACACGAAAAAGTTATTATCGTTGATATATCAAGTGTGAATAAGAATCTCAGATTATAGAAAAAATGAATGTTGAATATTATAGAAGTTGGAGTGTGTGTGTACACACACATATAATGTTTAAGGTTTGAGATTAAGATGAGTTGTCTAATGTTTTAACAATGGTATTAGAATTTATGCTTTAATTGATTTCTTGTATCTAAAGTCTTCTTGATAAAAGTGTGTCTCATTGATGAAGCAAGCAACATCGGGGCAAATAGGTATGAATCAGAAAGCTTCCGCTTGATGGGGGAGCGTACTCAAATGAACGTACAACTCATACTTGATAGCGAAGATTGTTATTATATCAAGTATGAGTACTATGTAAATGAGGGGGAGCTCATATACCTAATGTCTTAATGTTTTGGGTTAAAATATGATGTCAAATTTAATTGCGTATATGTTCAAAGTCCAACATGATAATCTGCGATTTTCCTCATGTCCCAACAATTATAACTATTCTCTCTTTGAAATAACTCACTCGCATTCATTTCTAGGAGCAACCACATCCATCACACTCATTTGAGTTCTTTAAATAGGCCCGATTAATTTTTTTTATATTATTTTATATTTTTCGATTATTTAAACAACTCAACCACGTTTCCTAAATAACTATCCAACCAATCAAAAACTCTAATGTATGATCCTTTCGACCCCCACAATATACCCTACATTTATATGTTACATTATTTTTTAATCCAACAAAGCATAAAATGAATCGCTTTTGTGCATATGAACGTTCTTAGGCTATGAACAAACTGAAAAGCTACACATCAACGATGATATGACATCGTGTTGTTGGATTGTGTGAAAACATGGTAGAAAACATGTGATGTGTATGTTGGAAGGTTATTTGTACTCAATAAAAAGTATTGTCAAAATTAGGGCTGTTCAAAATAACCATACAACTGAACCAAACTGCCAAACCCAACCGAACCGTCATGAAATTAACCGAAGCTATTTTGAGAGTTTGCAAACCCAACCTATATTTCATACACAATTTACTAACAAGAACTAAACTGCAAGTAATCAAATTGTAAAAACTGAACTGTTTACACTTCGATTTAAAATCTCAACTATTGTCAAACATTAAAGATCCCATCACGAAAACTGGAGATCGAATAACTTATCAATCAACTGCGACTGTAAATGTCGGTAAGAGCCAAACTGTTGACTTGATGAACATGTAAGATTCAATTCAAATCAATTAAATTTGTTTGACTTTTATTTTTTGTATGATCGAGTCCAAACCAATCGAACTCGACATCCAAGACCCAACATCTTGTATGCCATATAGATGCTCTTTCGGAAGTCATGGAGCACTAAGAGCATCTCAAATGGTGTTCTTATTAAGAGATAGCTTAAGAGTCCCCCACGAATGCACATCACTTATTCACTCCGTTTTTAATGTTAAGTGTCTAATACACACTCATTCACTTCAACCTAACATTTTTTTTTTAAGAAAAAAATTGGTAAATATATTCCACGAATAGTTTTACATTAAATTCATGTATTAGTTTTTCTTTAAAAAAATTATGATGAAAGAAGTAGAATAATGTATGCAATGAGACCCACATTTAAGAGAGTGATCCTCTCCATTTATTAGTCTCTCTATTTCTTTCATTTGAAGTGATAAAGACATTGTCGATCTATTTGTTTTAGGCAATATATTTCACATTAGAGATACTCTTAGAATATCTCTATACTTATAGGGTTGTAAATTTATATCTGTAGTCTTTTCATTGAAGTTGTTAGTTTTTTTTTAATATATTTTTTTCACATGAATATAAAGTTGTTAGGCTATTAAAAGTTACACACTCCCTCAAGCATGCACCACCCTTTGATCAAATACTGCCTCATATCTCCTTTGTGATGCACACTAGCAACACAATCCTCTAATAAAATTCCAATACAAAATAACTTTCTAAAATTTGCATGGCAAAGTATAATAAGGTACTTTCAAGCATCTCTTCTTTAATGTATCAAATAGGCTTATATTATTATTATTTAAACGGTCCAACGTGATGTAAAGTGTTTCTTTAGCTGTCGTATTTATTGTTTAAAATGGGTCTAAAGTGTTCCACCATCCTAACTAAATAGGGTTCTTGTAGATGTTTATAATTGGATTTGTTGGTGCTCCACTAGTCTTGGTGGAGAAGGTTTGTACCAATAAACTTTTTGACTTGCTCCACTTACATGTGAATAATGCCCTCCTACAATTTACGTTAGAACTAATTGACCAAAAACAGAATTTCTTGAGTGTGTTCTTCACTACTAACAGTTCTCTCCATCCTCCATATTACTTTTCATCTCCATTTCCCACAATAGAGAATTTTTCTCTCCCATCTGATTCCCCCAAATCTCCACAGAACTATTAATTTAGTTCACAAAATAGTAAATAAATAACAAAAATTTACAGAATTATAACTTGAGTTCATAAAGGATGTATAATTTTCAGTCTGGCCAATGATTGTTCAACTAAGGATTCAAACTACGGTTCTCATTAACAATTAGTCATTTGATAAAGTTCATTAACCACTTATATATATTATATTGATAATTACAAGTGTTTAATGTATTATTCGGCAAAAGACTCCGCAAGGCAAGGGAACCGGCAATGCCTTTGGAGAAACTTTCATAGAAATTGATATCCATAGGGACGATGGGTAGCTCACTTGGTTGAACTAAAGGATTAAAGAAGTTAAAAAAGTCCAGGGTTTCGCATCCCGACAAAAATTAATGCTAACATAACAATTAACATGTTAACGTTTGTCATTAAAAGCAAAAATTGACATCCATAAAATCAAAGGTTATGCAAGCATGAAAAAATCAAACCCAGATTAAAACAATAAGTGAACCAAAGTCACTTTCGGAACCATACTTCTAACACGCGTCGAGTCCAGCAAAAAATGCTGAATGAAATTAAAATTGTAAACACACAAGATTGAGACAATGTTGGATCTACACACCAAATGATACAAGTGGGGTGTGGAGCCCTGGCCATGACATAAACCAAAATATTGAATAGATAGAGACTTCATCACCTAACAATGAGAAATTATCAATAAGCCCAGAAAGGTGTCAACTTCAAAGGTTAAATAATTATTAAATAGACATATTCTTGAAACTAGAAGGAAAAAAGGCTAAAAATGATGTTGATGTGTACACAATAAACTACATGCTGGCAGCCAACCCAACCAAAAGGCTGCACTAAATTATGACAAAATACAAGTTTGTTGTTCTCTTCAGATTGGAAGGATGTTAAGAATCAAGAATAAGATACAGCCACTTCTACACAAAATAAATTGTACATGAGAATTACAGTATTATGCATTGCTAAAACCCTAACATCAAGCAGTAATGTCTAATCCACAATCAACAGTCAGGCTTAAGGCTTAAGACCGGTCTTCATCTTTCTCGGCATCCTCCTCTTCATCTTCCTCGGACTCATCTGCTTCTTCAGCAAGTCTTGCCAGCTCTTTCTGAATCATGAGCTTGATAGCTGACTTTTTTGGGGTGAGATCCACATCAAATTTGTTAGCTGAAAAATGATAGCAATTTTGTTAGTTTTCTGCCCAAAACTTATCCATTAAAACTTTTTTTGTCACAGGTTCCCTCCACATAACATAATCATGTTTGAGGCACGGTTGAGCGCTAAATGAGAGCATCTCTCCCAATCGACGTTTGAACCTTGGTTCACCATAGTATGGGAGACTGGCCCCAAGCTAGACCCAACCTTGGTTGGTCAAGACGTTAAATTTCACATAAAATACAAATATCCCAATTTTCCCCACCTCTTTAAACCCTAACATAAATCCTACATAATCTTCTGAGTTTTATAAAATTTTCAAGAGATTTGTGGCTTGAGAACCTTTATAATTATCTAACATCACAAATCCATCATAAACTTTTGTTGAGTGAAAAAATGTGGTTTTGAACATTATAGATCAAAGAAAATTGATAGGACTACAAATAAAAAAATATAAAAAAATAGAGGGGACTAAATTCAAGATTAAGTATCAAGGACCAAGATTGCATAATACTGATATCAAAGAAACTAAAAGTGTAGTTCAGCCTAAAACTAAATATGCTAGACTGTTAAGGGAAAGAGCTACTGCAAATTATGCCGTTCAGGTTAAAGGATAATGAGTCACAAGAAAATGCAAAAACTGGCAAACAGAAACATAAAAGAATTTTGCTCTTAAAGGCATAAATTTTGCACTGTCTCATAATTTTAACTGAAAAAGGTATAACTACTAATATTGTGGAAAAAAGAAGTAAAAAAAGAACAGCAAACTTACCAAGTAGTTTCAGAATGTCGGTAAATGTGGCCTGCAAAAGAGAAAAGAACTTTCAATTTTGGAAAACATAAAAACATTCAGTAGATACCGAGTTGTTCAATCCACCAACAACAACGCCCCAGTCAATGAAGGTGCATTATGAAGAACAGTAAGCCTAAAAATACTCTATAAATCAAACATAAAAAATCAACAAGCAAAAAGTAATATTTTAATTCCAACATATTACCGTATTGAAGTCAACTTCTTTAAGAATTTCACATATTGCATCACGCAACTGATCATCTGTCGGACTTGAGGACGTCACTTTCTTCTTGCCTTTTCCCTTAGTAACCTTTTCTGCTTAGAACACAAAGTAAAAATGATTACTTACATAACACTATCACATTTATAGTTTAACTAACGGAAAAGGAAATATTTAAAATGCTGAGTTGTTGACTAACAGCTAAAATGCTTCATTTCCGCTGAAAGTTACTATTCTCAACTAAATCGCAATAGGTAGTAGATTCAGAACGTTTGTAAAAGAAATAATGACAACAGGGGAGAGCTCATGGCATTTACCAGTTTTCTCTTTGGACTTTGAGGAAGACTTAGTTGGAGTTGATATCTTCTGCTTTCCCCCATGCTCACTTTTCTTCTTCCTAGAAAATACCTTTGGACTTTCATCAATATCATCATCGGACTTTGGTTTGGTATTTGATGATTTCTTAGGTGCTCTCTTAGGTGGTGGTGAGCGAGATTTATTTGTGACCGTGGTTTTCTCAGTTTTGCTTCTTCCGGCGGACTCTTTCTTTGCAGATGATGTTTTGGAGGGTCTTTTCCTTTTTTTCACATCTTCAGATTCACTCCCAGAATCACTCTTATCTTCCCTTTCAGATTTCTGTGGCGTTTCATCTTCAGATTTCTCAGGAATATCATTTTCAGGTTCATCCTCATTTTCTTCATTTTTCTCTTCTCCCTCTGATTCATCTTCTGTGTCAGTTGTGCTCTTTTTCTCCACTCCTGAAGAATCTTCATTTTTCTTCTGCCTCTGAAAAGTATACAGCCACAAGTTCAGAAATAAGAAGACGCTCGCAATAAAAACAACTAAAACTTCTCATATTGAATAAATTGATATTCCATTTTGAATAAAATAAAATGTAATACAAAGAACCAATATCAACTTATACTAATGATCAGATTACGAGTTGGTACATTATTTTGCCGATTAAAAAAATTAGGCTAAATGGTGAAACAGATATTTGAACTGAGAAACTCATGAACACCACAACCTTCAATCCAACATCTTCAAAAAACTAAGTCTCACTAATAACTCCTCATCCTTACATTTCATCGACTACATATTATTTAAATTAAATGCTGGCCCACAAAATATTATTTGCATGCACCGTTGACCAATTATGGGAGATAAGCTTTGGAGCTTTTATAGGCTCCTTGATCCTATGAGCTACTCCCTCCGACGGTTGGTGCTTATTTGCTCCAAAGTTTATAAGCTTAGCACCTCCCAAAAATGACTATTGCTCAAACAAGGCTCGAACATTACATGATTAAGTTAGACCTTTACTCGAACATTACATGATTAAGTTAGACCTTTTACTAATTGTCAGTTATGTTTGTTTATTTTTAAGAATAAATAGAGTGAGGAAAGGGGAAAGTGGTCATTGGGTAGATATTGAGTGGTTATGGGAGGGAGAGACCAAGCTCTCTTATTATTGAAGGAAATAACTGTATAAACGGGTCTTATCTCTCAGAATTGTATCTGTAACCTTCTGATGTATCTAAGTTGTGTAATTGTGTGATCTCTGATTTGAGAACTTTCTCCAGATATTGTTCAACAAAAGTCGGTTATTAGTTATTACTCTTAAATTTCTATGCTTGATGGCGGTTTCTATCAGATTCTTAATATTTGAACAGCTTAAAACTAATGTTAGCCCAATGCTAATTTTATTTCGTGGTCCAGAATACCTTTTCACTCAGTAGGTGTGAGACTAATCTATGAAGTCCAGTGGTGGATAGCAGAGCCATGCAGGCAACCAGGAAAACGCTATTGCGGAGTGGGTAGAAGTACGGTTGTTATGTCGAAGTTTAGGGAAACAATACAAGCAATTTATTTATACCATACATATGTAACAGCACAAAAATAGAAGAATACACATACACAATACACATGCACAATAAAATACATTTATAACTATAAAAGAATACATGTTGACACAATAAACATGTATGAAGTTTAGCACTATATTTGTTTATTATCTGGTACAACCGCGGTTCAACAATAACCCGGTCACACCAGTTCGATCTACGGCCCCAGTTTTTAAAACATTGGTTATGTCTCAAGCAGAGAGGAGGGAAAATTTGGATGAATAGGATTATTTATCTTCTCCAATCAGTTCTAGTCTTTCTAGAGATACAAAAAACGAAAACGCCGGAAAAAGGAAAAAAATAGGGTATTTTTGGGCTTTTGTTGTGCCATCACAGTAGTAACTGGTTTGGCTGCAATTTACGCGTTTTTTTAGTGTTTTGGCTGCAATTCGGAACGCTGCACCTGCAGCCCTAAAACGCCATGCAATGGCCATCTGCATAGTGCGGATGCTCCATTACACAGCTGTATGCCACAGTTGTGGTTGTTATTGGCAACATAAAGAATAATAACCTAGTATTCATTGACTAATAGTGAAAAGGTTATAAACAAGTTTCATTGATAACAGGGTATTCATGGGAGGTAAACAACTAGTCATTTTTAAGTAACGCAGAGAGGAAGAAAAGCATAAAGGAACTCAAATTATATTAAGCTTCTAATATCACATTTGTTGCAGTTAAAGTAGTGAGATATTACCTTTCCAGAACCTCTTGAAGTACTAGCCCCAGCAGATCTTGGTGTGCCTCGTTTTACAGTCCGCCTACGCTTCTTGCTTGACTGATGCATTTAAAACATAAAAATATGAATATGTTGCACGAGAAACAATACTTTCTTGGTAAAAGAAAATTAGCATAACATCATGAAGGAAAAAAGTTGGAATACAAGAAAGTAAACCTCTTTATCTGCAAGTACCACAGTTGTGGTTGCATGAGGGGCAACCAAAAAGTCCGTCAGCTTAGCAATAATATCTTCCTGCATAGTGCACATTGTCAAACAAGGTCACTTATTTTGGGACGGAGGGAGTGATGTTTCATCCACAACAAGAACATCAGCAATGCTAATAAACCAACAAACCTTTGTTGTTGACTTGGTAATTGTTATGTCAAGCACATCGCAGAATTCCAGTAACTTCTCTTTATTACACCTGTCTAGCTTTTCTTTTACTTTAAGCATTTGCTTCTCCTGTAGAAAAAAAAATATTAGGATTTAACAACCTTTGGCTGACAGGGACTCAAAAAAAAAAAGACAAAATCGGTAGAAGAATTACTACAAAGGATTTAACAACCTTTGGATGAACAAAAGCCTTTAAATATTTTATATGATATAGTTGCATGTTTTGACTTATGAGTATTATAGTTTGTAGTTTTTCGGATAATAATTACCTCATTGTCATGCCATACAAAACCAGAAAACCTCAATATATTACTCTTGACCTGAACTGCCTGCAAAGGATTAAAAAGAGTCACATGGTGTAACATGAGTCTGACCTGTAAATTCCATAACCCAAATATCACAGGTAAATAAAAATGTCAAGCTTTTTAAGTGTAGGCCTGCACTATACAAAATTCTGATCTATAGAACCATAATAATACAAAAAACAAAATCAAATCAATACGGTGGTTTGAAACAATTGTAAACAGAAAGACACAGATATTTAATGAAGTAACGTGTACCTTCCCTCTCCTTCCAAAGAGGATTGTATGGAACAACTTGAGACTATCATCAGTCTTCCTTCTGGATAACTTAAATGCCACTAAAGAAGAGAAATGCAAGAACCAACTTATTAGCTCTTCGGAAGAAGCATAGTTATGCATCCACAGTGTAACAAATGTAAATAAGAACAAAAACTAAAAAACTCCCACATATCACGTCAACTTCACTTAAATATATGCGTAACAGACACCCCCACATATCACGTCACGCAACTCTTGAAGTATGTAAGTCGAGGGGTATACATAGTCGGTACGTTATTTGAGTTCGTGGTATTCTAATATTTTAATCGGCACGCTATTAATAACTCTTTATCTAGTCTAGATAAAAATAAATAAAGTACATGCTATAAAATATAAAATACCAATAGAAATTATCTTGAAATATTAAAAGACAAAAGAGTCTTAACATGAAAATATAATTAAAAAAAGGAATTATTATTATTGTTATTGTTATTTATAAAAGAGTCGCGTGAAACATCCAGCAACATACTTTAGGAATGGATATATAGTGCTATAACAAATTAATAGTGCTGCCCCTGTCACCCATTTAAGTGGTTTTGAGACCAGTCAAGTGGTTTCTGTGCTATTCTCTTGCTCATTTAAACCAGAGTTGACTTGTGACTCTCTCTTATATAATTATTTGTGACTTATCCACAAATTATCACAGACCAATTCACAAAAGTACAGCAAATTGGTGCTCGCGAACCAAATTGTGATTCTCTTACCACAGTAGTGAATTCTGTGACCATGGTTGGGGTGTATGCCACAACTTTGAATGGGTAAAACACTGTTTCATCGAAATGCAGTCTTGCAATCTTGTGATGTTAAAGTTAATTTAAAATAGCATTAGCATATACACCACCACGACAGCAACGGCGCATGCCGGCAGCCACGTACACCGCACTCAATCTTGTAGTTGAGGCATAAAATGCATAGAATGAAAAAGAAAAAGGCATATGTAGATTTTAAAATTAAAAAAAAATAATAATTAACATCTGAATCGTTTATTTGATCGGATGCACACACGCACATGTGTGGGTGTGTGTATGTATAATAAGAAAAACACACACACAACTATATATATTACACGCACAGTTACATACATATATATATTATATGGTTATGCTCTGTGTCTTTATTACAGTAAATTTTATATTATTTTACTTGTGCTGTGTATGGACTATCAAACAATATATCGGACAAAATTGAGATGTGAATCAAGTGTCTGTCCTATACTGTCTTGCTTGTACTATGTGTTAGTGTGCATCAAACACCCCCTCAGCCAACTTTTGCTTACTATAGAGTATAGAGTATATACATAGAAGGGAAATAGAAAACCATCACAGATTAAAAAAAAAAAAACAAAAACAAAGAGAGGCACCATACCATTGGGTATATCTTTTAAAGGTGTGCCACGGCCCTGCAAATTGAAAGGGAAACT
Organism: Medicago sativa; assembly: GCF_051527215.1. Taxonomy (NCBI): domain Eukaryota; kingdom Viridiplantae; phylum Streptophyta; class Magnoliopsida; order Fabales; family Fabaceae; genus Medicago; species Medicago sativa. Next base: position 59,518,945 of record NC_140751.1, on the reverse strand, counting down.
GTAAACAAATTAAGTTATAATAAAAATGCATAATTAAGGCTAAATACTTCAAATGTGATATTGAAAAACAAATACCTTTGCGATGTGTAATTCCTTGGTTGCATCTTTATCGATTAATGCTACCAATCTCTCAACTGATTTCCTTTCTCGCACTGGGCGATCACTAGTTGGAGTCTTTGGCTCTGGCTGCTTCAGTTCCTTCTTTTTGTCTTTCACTTTCTCCTCATTAACCTTCCCTCTGGAACGCTTTTTTGATCCTTTCTCAGCCTTACTACCCTCTGCCTTATCTTCTTCTTTTGATTTATCAATAGTATCCTCGTCGTCCTCCTCCTCCTCCTCCTCCTCCGTCTCTGCTTCAGTTTTCTCCTTTTCATCGCCCTCTTCCTTCTCCTCTGTCTCTTCTTCAGATTTCTCATTGTCATCGCCTTCTTCCTTCTCCTCTACTTCAGTTTTCTCCTCATCATTACCCTCTTCTTTCTCCTCAATGCTACCCTCTGCATCTTCTTTTTCCTTTTCTTCTTTATCTTCTGTAGTTTCCTTAACCTCAGCATCAACATCCATTTTCTCATTCTCAGATTCAGGAACATTTTTGTCATCCTCTTCCATTTCTTGGATGTTATCATCATTCTTATCCTCCACTGCTTCTTTCACACTATCAACTTCCATATCATCTTTTACTTCTTCCCCCTCATTATCTTTCTTTTCCACCTTTACTTCATCTGCACCATCAACTTCCTTATCCTCTTTTACTTCTTCCACCCCATCATCTTTCTTCTCCTCTTTTACTTCATCAGCCCCTTCATCTTTCTTCTCCTCTTTCACTTCTTCCACCGCATCGTCTTTCTTATCCTCTTTTACTTCATCAGCTACATTGTCTTTCTTGTCATCTTTTACTTCTTCCACTCCATCATTTTTCTTATCCTCTTTTACTTCATCGTCCCCATCAGCTTTCTTATCCTCTTTTACTTGTCCCACCCCATCTTCATCTTTCTTATCCTCTTGTACCTTTTCCACACCCTCAACTTTCTTATCTTCTTCAATTTCTTTTACATCATTTTCTTTCACCTCTTTGACTCCATTACTCTCCAAGACTTTCCCTCCATCAGTTTCCAAGTCTTTCTTCTCAACAACATCCCCCAATGATTTCACCGGAACGCTACCTCCATTTGAATCAGTCTTAGAAACTTCAGCCACTGCTTCTTCCTCACCCATACTGATCTTGCTTGGATAGATCTAAAAAACTACACAATCCACCACACTTCGTTCAATTGAACAACTGGAGATAATAGAAATCATTTAGGATAAGTACCATATAAAAGTGCAAAGAAAATAATGGAATATTATAAAGAATTGTTAAACTTCCATAACCAGAAGTCTAAAAACATTTATAACCCTAGCACGCCATTTACAACAGAAGGGTATTTCAATCAACTAACAATTATAAAATTAATTATGATAAAATGAAGACATTTATGATTTATCTCATTACAATAAATTGCAATGAGAGTATGTAAATTGACCATTTATTAAAGTGACACTAACGAACATTTTACAACCGGCCCGTAAGGGGATTTGAACTCAGCACCTCGAGGTTACAATGCTAAACTCTTGCTACTGAGCCAGCACCTCAAGTGTAATTTGCAACAACAAAAAAAAAAGTCAAACATCACAATTTACCTGAGATGAATGAATAATTAAGCAGCCAAAAAAAAACCACAACATTAAATACTCATTTAGCATTAACTTCAGGGGAAAAAAATCACAACACCCTTAAAAAGATCAAACCCTAAACTATAAACATACAAGTCCAAACAAAATTCTCAACAGTAGAACACAGCAATAGCAAAAACCTAAGTTCAAAACATAATATTTCATATTAAAACACTAAATAAACCCAAAATTCTAAATAAAACAAAGTAAATTTCAAAAAAAAAAAAAAATTGGGATTTTTCTTCAAAAATTCAAAACCCTAAAATTTACACGACCCACAAAACAATTGACTTTAAAAACTCAAAAGATGCAAACTTTTTCACAAAGAAATGAAAGGGAATTGAAGTAGAAGAGTAGAAAACTTACAGATTCAGGATTTGGAAGAGAAAGAACAGAACTAGTTCACTCTTCGCGTGATGTTTTTCTCTCTCTTTCTGTGTCACTGACAGTAAGAAAAACAAAGCGAGAAGTGTCGGGGTTATTTTCGGGAATTTATAGGTCGGATTTCAAATGCGGATTTTAAATGTAGTTTAATTAATTGCCACGTGGGATATGGATGGATATGTTTGTTGAAATTTGTATCGAAGGGGTCGTATTGGGTTGTCGTTTGGTACGTGTGAGATTGACGGTTGTGATTTGAAATTCCATGCGTTGTGCTTGTCTTGTTGTGAGTATTGTTTGGATTATAAGTGATTAATTAATACATGAATTATTATCCTTGTTTGGACTTATTAATGGAGTTTAAAGGTTTCATATTCGTTAATTAACGTGACAACACATGTACTCTCTTATAGGGATGGGTATCGGATCGGTTCGGGTCAAAAATTCAATCCGAGCCAACCCACGGGTGGAGAACACCAACCTATTACATCTGAATTTTAAGTTCTGTTTCAGGTTACGCGGATCGGTTTCACGGGTTGCAACACCCAGGAAAAACTGTTTAACCCAGATTTCAAATCCTTTCTTATCTTATCTAATTAACACAAATTTGTCCGAATTCAAAAAAAATTCAAGTTCAACACATATTCACAAAAAAACGAGGAGGATTCACAGATTAGAAGCGATATCGGTGATAAGAGGAAAACAAAATTAAAAAAGGCCGAATAAAAAAGATGAAGACAGGTTCACATATAAAAACAATAAATAGATTCAACTGATTCACAGTTTCACAGATTCGATATATTCATATATTCACGGCGATGGTGAGAAGAAACAGTGAGATGAGAAACGGCGCTACCTTTAAGTGAGATGTTAACATAATGTAAAATTAGGGTTTAAGGAAATATGAAAGTGTGAAATAAGAGTGGGTTGGGTTAAAAAACAGTTTTTTTTAGGCCCAGTGAGAAACATGCCTAAAAATACTAATAATAACTAGCGAAAAGATAGGCACTCACATACCCATCTTTCTGCTCTTTTTATTGCGCTAACATTTAAAAATTATTGACAGTTTTTTTTCTTAATTTTGATTTGGATTAAAACTAAAAATATAAATGTTTGCTGCTTTCAATTTATAACAAACCAAACTAATCATAATTATTTATTTCAATGACACCAACAATATAACAAAAAAATATAATTTGAATTCTTTTTTTTTAATGACACCAACAACGACCATTATTATAGAAAAAGTTGTTCGAGTGTATAATTGAGATAATGAAAAAGTAAGTATAAATATACTCATCTAGTTTGTTACACTTTTTAAATGATAAAAGAAAAAGTCAGACATATATATTCATATTGTGTTTGTTACGTTTTTTTAATATTTAAATTTATTTTTATATTTTTTTGACAAGAAATTTATTCTTATCTATTTGTTACATCTTTTATTTATTTTCAAAATTGAGGGTATTTTTGAAAGGAAAATTCAGCTCAAAAGTGTTAAAAGGGATAGTTTTCTTTATATATAATATAGATATAAGAATAATAATGGTTCAGTTGGGTTGATCGGGTTAATTTGGGTTGTGACGGGTTCAAAACTACCACCCGAGCCGAACCGAATAAACACATAATAACCCGTAAAGTTTACTCGATCAACCCGTGATCCGTTTTAACCCATACTGAATGTGTATATATATATCGGGCTGACCGGGTCACTTCGGGTTGACCCGTAATTGCCCACCCCCACTCTCTTCCTTAAAAAAGACACATATACTCTCTCTTGACGCAGATTATTTGATGCACTCTCTCTCATTCTAATATAAAGAGAATTTTTAAAAAAAATGGTTCTTTTTACTCCTTTCGATCACATTTATGAGCACTTTTTGGTTTTTTAGATTCATTAAATAACTGCTGTCATCAGTTATTCAATGAATCTAAAAATGCAAAATTTGCTTATAAATATGTCCAGAGAAAGTATAACATAAAGTCACAATTTCTTTTTTGAAGAAGTTAAATTAGCGAACCCAAATTGACATCGTAGAGAATTGAACCTGAGACCTCGAGGAGGAACAGACTCTCAGGCCTCAAGCCAATACCACCAGGCTAACAACATAAAGTCACAATTTTAAGGTGTATTCATTGTTTAAAAAACTTTTTTAGCCCTCATTTAATGTTTGTCTTTTTAATATTAGTGGATATATGTAAGAGTTTAATTATGGTGCACCGACAATGTAAAACCATATTACACATTCGACCACTAATATTTTGCCACATCACCATCTCTCTCTCTCTCTCTCTCTGATAAACACCATATCTTTTAAAATAGTTTAATTGAAGTAAAAGCAAAACAAAACTCCATTGTCATTGTCCTCTGTTACGATGTCGTTGGCCACCATTCCCCACCGCTCTAACACACAAGCCTCAGCATCCTTAAATTTAAAAACAATTTTTGTTACGCAACAACCTTAAAAGACAGAATGATTGTTTTATTAAAAAAAAAAAAGTAGCGTGAGATGGTATTTCATGTTAGGTGTGAATAAACACATATGAGAACTGAATTTGGAGAGCAAGAGTCCATATCACAGAGATACAATTGAACGTTGTTGTTGCATAACTATGATTCAATCAATCGTGAACATGTAATGGTATGTCAGAAACTCCACCATGATTGCCAACGTTAATGCACTGCAGCCACCAGAATGAAGGGAACGTAAGAAGTGAAACGACAGAGTTGCACATGACCTATGTGTGGTTACCCAGCTAGAATTAGTTTTAGGTTTTTTAATTAAATTAAGTTGATTTATAAAAGAAAATGATGTGGCATAATGTTATTGGTCGACTATGTAAAGTGTTTTTACACTGTCAGTGCACCATAATTAAACTTGTATGTCTAAAACAACTGTACACTGACATTGCATATTAATTAAATTCTTAATTAATAATTGTTCAGTTGGTTGAAGTTCGAATCAGTTTTTCCTTTAATGACAAATCGAATGTTAGTATATTAATTATTACTATGTTTGTATTTTCTTTTTAGTCGGGATTCAAACACAAGACTTTTGACTCGTTAACTCATTTAATTTTTTAAATCCATCAGGTAAGTTACCCCTCCCCTGTGTAATAATAAATTTAATGATGTAAAAAGTTGTTACAATTTTCTTAAGGATGTTTAAAATAAGGGAGATGATAACAAGTGTCGTTAAGTAGTTTTATGTTGGGAGTTGTGTATTTAATACGTTGAAATTTTAAATTGATGACGATGATAATTGATTTTGATAGAATTGAGTTTGAGAGAATAGATTTTGGTTAAAAGTGAGTTGAATGTGAATTAATTTATGTTTAGACACACCCACTTAAAAGTTATTATTATAAGTTGATGTTGGTTAGATAGTTTGAATCAAAATTGATTTTGAATGTATAGTGACCAATTATCTTTTTAATTGTTTTTTAAGCTTGCGTTTAATTGTATTTAAAACTAAATATCTCATTTTCATTTTAGATAATTATCTCAATTTATCATAAATAGATTTTTATTGCTTCAAAAATTCATTTTAAAATAATATTATTTAATAGGAGTTATTTTTAATATTTTTTTTCTTCTCGATTCAATGATTTATAATACTCTATAATTTGATCATGAATTGAGTTTCGAGCACGATCCATCTCGGATGAAGAAGCTACATTGAAACTTTTTAATGGATCCAAGTTAGTTGATGTATGATAATCATCATGGTAAATGACTGTATTTTTATCTTCATAAATATTGAAATTAATATCCATTTCAACACTTCTTCTGATAAAGTTGTATATTGTCATTGTTGCGACAACTATTTGAACTTGTATCTCGTATTTCAACTTAGGATACAACGTGGAATTGCAAATTTATTCTTCCATACCTCCAAAAAGTTCTTTTAATTGTGCACCTTAAACTAATTAGTAATTATATCTGATAAAAAAAATATATCTAACAAAGAATATGAGGGTGAAATAACGACCAAAATAGAAACGATAAAATGTGTAACCAAAAAATTCTTCTGTCAAGTTCTAATATTGGTCAAGTGTATGTACAAGACCATTCTAACCTTCACTAATACTTATATGGCTTAACTTCACCCTTCATTCGTTCAACAACAAACTTAAACGCTTCATGAACTAAGCCGCGTCTCACAAGAATGTCAACTACCGCCCCGTAATGTTTTATATCCTGAACATTATTGTTTACACTTTCCATTTCATTAAAAAAGGTCATCCCTTCGTCCACATTTCCTTTGTGGGAACAGGCTGCCAACATGGCAAGTAAAGTGACCGAGTCTGGTTTAACATCCATTGTAAAAAACGCGCTGAAACATCCATCCATCATCCCAAAGAAAGCCATTCCTTTGATATAATTATTCCATGATACAAGATTATGAGAAGACATCTTTAGAAAGTAATCAACAGCCTCAGTGCAAAAACCACTCTTAAACAAATGATCCAGAAACATATTATTATATCTTTGAGATAATAGGTTTATGTCTGGTTTAACATTGCGTCGAGTAGCGATCATTCTATAGGCATATTCGTGCAAGACCTCTATGTGTATAGGATATGAATGCAGCTTATAACAAGCATTTAGGAATAGCACTAACATAAACCCTTGTCCAAAAACTCAAATATTTCCTTTAGCTGTTGGTGCTGCCTCTCCGTCACAAAACGACCAAGGGTGAAGATCTCCCTTATTCTAACGTCGTCAGTGCAAAGGAGACTCCTCACGGGTATTGTATTTGATGGTGGCTAACAATATAGATGTGAGAGATATCGATTATTTAGGCTAAGTTAGGAGTCAAGTAATAGAATCGCTAGTATTAAGTATTTAGTTTTATTTATTATTTATTTTTATTATGATAGTTGTTCACAATGCTAATTGAAGTTTACATTTTTTAAAGAAATTGCTACCTTTTCCCTCCTATTGCTGCGATTGAGTTTTTGTATCACAAAGAAAGTGGTCAGGAGTTGGAACTCTCCACCCAAGATCCCTTTGACTACTTAGTGCTAGATGAAGAACGAAAAAAAAGGGAAGGAGACTCGTTGATGTTTTTTCTTGGCAGATCGTGCATGGTTGTGTTTCAGAGGCATCGTTGCCATACAGGGGAGGACCTTATGGGTCTCCAAGACCACCACAAGAGCATCAGGTAACCATTTATTGGTAAAAATATATACATAAGCATGTGGGTGTTTGTGCGTGTGTTTTCATGGCAGGCGTTTTTGAATCCTCTATAGGGTTTGGCGTGTAGTAGCCTTAGGAAGTATTTGTATTGGTTTATTGCTTTTCCTTGGCTAGTTCATGTGTGTAGTCTTTTCTCTATTGGATGTTTAAAGTTTAATGAAATTGGGTGTTTTAAAAACAAAGAAAAAGAATATAAGCTGAGATGAAGGTGTTGCACACGGGAAATGACCCAATTTTTTTAAACAGTGTATGCAAAACACATATCGAGTTGCTAAAACACACCTGTTACTAATTTTAACGAATGAGTATTTTATCGACATGTATATTTAAGGTGCATTTAATCACCTTTTAGATATCACTTGCTAACATATAAGTGTAGTATAATAAATGTGTATAAGATTTTTTTGGGTGTACAAAATGTATATAAGATTTAACTTACATTACAAATCTTTTTTAGGAGTGTTTTAACAATATATGTGTATTCAACCAGTTTTAGTGGATATATGTAATACGTTATAAATTTTTATGAGGGTGGGTTTGTAAAGATATTGAAAAGTAACAACAATTAATGATTGTTTTTGTTTTAATATTTTTTGTTTGGATTATCTTCTTATAACAAGAATGGTGGGGAGTATGTCTAAAACAATTGTACACTGACACTGCATATTAATTAAATTCTTAATTAATAATTGTTCAGTTGGTTGAAGTTCGAATCTGTTTTTCTTTTAATAACAAATCAAATGTTAGTATATTAATTATTATTATGTTTGTATTTTCTTTTTAGTCGGGATTCAAATACAAGACTTTTGACTCGTTAATTCATTTAATCTTTTAAATCCACCAGGTAAGTTACCCCTCCTTTGTGTAATAATAATTACAATGATGTAAAAAATTGTTAGAATTTTCTTAAAGATGTTTAAAATAAGTGAGATAATAACAAGTGTCGTTGAGAAGTTTTATTTTGGGAGTTGTGTATTTCATACATTGAAATTTTGAATGTATAGTGACCAATTATCTTTTTAATCGTTTTTAGAGCATAATACATCGAGAAATCTGTTGGACCAGATATATCATCCATTTTGATACAAATTAAACTGCAAAATAAAATGAATAAACATATAGCGAGATTCTATCGCAATTTTAACCTCATTTTTAAGTTATAACGGACAACACAATCAATTACAAATTTGAACAACTATGTTCTAATTAACTCTGTAGGGGTATGCATGGTATTAATAGTACTAATAACATGTGATTTAAACTAGTAGTAAATCGGGTGGGGCTATGCATGATATTTGTAGTATTAAGTAACAACGTGTGATTTATATCAATAGTAAAATGTATCTGGTTATGCATGGTATTAGTAGTATTAATAACATGTGGTTTATATATTTTGGGAATTGAAATTTAATTATTCACTATCATTTTCATATAAGATTTTAATCTATAAAGGTTAGTTGATTATTATGCTCATTTCTGTAACAATGTTTTTAATCTATATAATTGAGCTCATGTCCTTTATTCTATTTCATAATATACGCTTTCTCTGTCTTTTCAAATATATAATTGAAACGAAACCAACTAATAAAATACGGTGCGTAATATCTATGACTCTAATTAAACATCATTGCTAACAAGATTCTTAGAAATTATGATTACTCAAATTAAACACTAGTGTTAACAAGGTGCATAACATTTATGACTCTAATTTATAACATTATTAATACATTGAGTAAATTAAACAACATTGTTAACAACATTTTTAGAAATCATGATTACCAAATTCAATAAGATTGGTAATATATATGATTCCAATTAAACACATTATTAATCAATTGAGTAAATTAAACATCATTGTTCACATCATTCTTAGAAATCATGGTTACTCAAATTAAACACTATTGTTAACAAGGTGCATAATATTTATGACTATGATTAAAAACATTATTAATCCATTAAGTAAATTAAATAACATTGTTAACAACATTCTTAGAAATCAAGTAAATAGTATAAAATCAATTTTAGTTCAAATTAAACTTAATTAATATAATGCCTACAAAGTATACACAGTGATGATGATGACTAGTTTGTGATTACTCAAACTTTAATCAAAATAGTTACAAACTCGTGCTTCACAAACTTAATTAAATTCTTCATAGATGTTTAATGCTAAAGAATGCAGTGTTAACAATTCCAGGCATCGGTGCACCTATGATCATGTATGATCCGTGCTTAATGTTGCGTGCATCAATCATTGTTTTCCAATGGCCACCTATCCTCCAGTTACCCTGAGTTAAAGTTCCAACAATCACTCTACACTTCCATTTATTGCCATTGTCATCTATCAGTGTTAAATCAGCGTTCTTCCTTTCCAAACATTGTTCGCGGAACATAGAGGGTTCCAACATCTTTAATATGAAGAAATGAAATTATTAGCTAAGTATATCCTAAAAAAATATGTAGTATTGAATTTGAAATTAATGTCAATATAATGTCTTACCAGAAATCCTGAGTTGATATCGACATGATGTAGTAACTTTTCATAATAGATGCATAAATTATTTGAGTTATGTCGATATGAAAGCTGATGAACTGATTCACGAAGACCATGAAATAAAGCTCCATGATTGACATTCCTGTCAATCTCAAATCTCATCGGAGGATCATAAATAGGAATAACCATGTTCTTCCCAGTCTATGATTTAATTTTTTTTTTTATGCAAAATTTTCCGAGTCCCATGTAGACCAAAGTTATCCACACTCCAGTGCTCATGCTATAAAAATCACGCAGGGCACCACAACCTGTCGTTAGAACAATGCATCCAGCCATTCTATCGACTTTTATTTCAAAAGAATTGTGGTTATTATCCATTAGCATCACATAGTCATCAATTTCATTGTTATGGTCATTACCAAAGGAGATTGGCAGCATGACAATACCCTGCAATGAATGACAAATTGTGAATTTACAATATTAATGTGGTTTTACTTTCACAAAAATAATAATAATTTAAAAGTATAAGATCACCAACAGATTCGATTTCAAAATCAATGATATAGGTTCTATATCTCTTGTCCATCGAATTGACAGTCCTCTCTATCTGATCCTGTGTACCTGGAATGAATGGTCATATAAAAAAGAAGAATATATGTTAGACGAAACGATGAAACAATTTTCCTGCATAGGTTGAAAAAGGATTGAATTTTTTGTCATACCAGTCACAGAGTGAGAAAGGAAATCTTCGTCTTCTCGATTAGTCATTTCTGACAAAACTTTCGAAAATCCTAACATACAAAATCAAATTTGATGTTTATGTGGAGCTTCTAAACATATATGGTGGTGCATGTGCACGGATGTTGCAGGTCTGAAATTTAATACCTTTTTAGTTTATAATTCTTAATTTTATCAAAATTTTTGCATAAATTAACAAAACCTTATTCAAATGTTTATAACTATATCATTGTGAAAGGAAATGAAGTCTTTCTCATCTGCAATAGCGAAGGTTCTAAAGAGGTCACTTGCAACAACATTGTTAACCATAACTATACAAAATCATGATACCAACAAATGAAATAAAATCAAATTTAAATTTTTGAAGAAAATTATTTTCAATTATAAAGTATGTTTATAACTATATCATTGTGAAAGGAAATGAAGTCTTTCTCGTCTGCAATAGCGAAGGTTCTAAAGAGGTCACTTGCAACAACATTGTTAACCATAACTATACAAAATCATGATACCAACAAATGGAATAAAATCAAATTTAAATTTTTGAAGAAAATCATTTTCAATTATAAAGTTTGAGTAAAATTATTTTGAATAGGATTTTGTTCGTCGTAATTTTAAGTAACAGACATGGGAATTATTGAATGTATCTCAAAGTTTTTCACCTAAGACAAATCACAAATGCAAAATTATCACTGAATCATGACAATATCAATAAAGGCAGCAAATCAACAAACAGTTGAATGTATGTCACAAGGTTAATCTATCTTTAGAAATTTGCTCTGCAACTAAACTTGAAAACATATACATTCATGTAGCATAGCTTCCAATGGAAATTTTAATCTAAGAATCAATTGAATGTATCCCAAAGGAGAATCCAAGGATCTCTTGCTGTTTCAAGGAGCATTGATGATAGACACATGAAACGATATGTAATAGCAGAACCTGAGACCAAAGTTCTCAAAATTGAATCTAATCATGACTTTTTAATCTTAACGTCAGATGGATTATGGTAAAAGGTATATAACTTAATCAATTAATTTCAATTCTTTCATAACATCATTGCTTTAAATTGAGGTTGCGGTAATATGTGGTTGATGCAGTCAGAATTGTTGTTTCGATGTTGTTGCATAGACTTCTAAGTTCTAAAGCCATTCTATTTCAGCCACAATTGTGATTGCAGACTCCAATTTAGAACCAAGAGTATGATTGTCAACCTTACTCTCTCTAAAACTATAGTTTAGCACAATAATCAGTGAAAACCACAACATCAAATTACGACACAATTTTGACAAAAACACAAACATCATACTTTGAGTCCAATTTCAAAAAAATATTTATATATTATGATATACAGATAACCTACATAAAAGATGTGTAAAAAGCTATTCATTCTATGTTTTAACCTGGAGTGAAAGTTTAACAATATTAGTATAAAAATATCAATTGCATGCAAGCTTGTGAAATACTTTTATCCTTGTCAAATTTTAGCAAGAAAAGAAATGAATTGGTGCCACCAATTGGAGTTTTGTGCTACCACACCTCTAACACACCCTTAGAGCCACCCTTGAATACTCATGTTGAATTGATTTGCTCTAAAACTTTTTTTTGAAGAAGCGATTTGCTCTAAAACCTAATTGTGAATGTGTTGTGAATTTCATATTGCAGATGCGTGTAGCTGTGCGTGAACAAAATATGGCAGAAATTCGACATGCAAATACATTAACAATTTTAGTCAATTTCACAAAAATTTTGTGTGCACTGAGAAAGAATCTGAAATTGTGATGAAATGCAAAGATAGGAAAACATTCAACAAAAAAAAAAAACAGAACAAAATCACACACAAATGATAAAAATCTCACAAAAAAAGAACATGCATAGCCCTTGTACCTGATGAAGAAGGAATCGAACGAAGGAGAAGGAAACCCAACAGAACGAAGATCAAAACCGGACTGAAATGATGGTCGTTTGTGATCGAAATAATTCAGTTTTGCTTTGCTTTCCTTTATGTTGAAGGGTTGTTTTCTACCTCTTTGTTCAGAGTGAGGTTTTTGATCTCAACAGTTGCTGATTTGTTCTTTGTTTGCAAGGTTAATGATATGGGCCTATCTATTGGGCTTAGTTAGATTACATTGTGGATAAAATTTCAAAATTTCTAATTGCTACTTTCTTTATAATTTGCTATTATTTGTTGTTTCCTGAAAAATGATATTAGAAAAATGCGGTATCAATATCAAATCATAGCTTATTCTTATGTAGTAAATTATGTAATAAAAGCATCGAATGATACATTAATAGAAACATTAAGTTATTACAATATTTAGTAGCAATATTGATGTAGCAACATGTCCAAAATACTACAAAATTAAAGTGCAGAATAGGAAAACATAAAGATTATTTATTATATTACATGATAATCATCTGAATACTAAAATGCAAGAAGGGAAGACGTGACACATTTTGGTGTCTGAAATGTTGAATTTGAATCTAATAGTTTGCCCAGGTATGTAGTGGTTTGCCTTGTAAATATCCTTCCACCTAAGTCCCAAGTTGGTAGTAAAATTGACATTATTCTATGTAAAAAATTGGAAGAAGTGGTTCTGGTCATTGTCATAGCAGAGTCTAATTGTTTTCAAATGATGATCTTTTACAAATCTTCCAAAGTCATGGGCAAAGTCTGTAAATTTGAAAATAGTAATTAATAATGATGAATGTTAAAAAAAATGTGATAGTAAAGAAAAATAGTTTTGAGAATTTAACCAATATTTCACTGGTGAAGTCATTTGGAGTAAGTTTAATGTCAAAAAACTTAGTTTCGTTTTCTTTCAAACTTCGACTATGAAAACTTGAAAATTCGGTACAACAACTGAGTTCTCTGAACATGATCACACCAAATAGATTTCGATCATAGTATCCAAAAATGACTTCAACATTATCCAGAAAACCATGAAATTCTTTTAGTTGAGTCCATCCATCGGATAAAGTAGGATTAATTAAACTTTCATTAAACTTTAATGGATTAACTCCCCCTTCCTCATTCATAATTGCCCAAGGATCACAGATTGTGTAATGAAATTTTTCTATGAAAGCAGGATCAACTTCTGCATGTGACTATTAACGTAAATGAATTATAGATACAATGTGTTAACATAAAATATAATATAACATTAAGTAGAATCAAACCTGAAATGTCAAACGAATAGCTGAAAAAGTATGAATTGGATCCTTTTGGAGCAAAAGTTTGATAGACATAGTGATGAATGTTAATGGCCTAGCAATTAATGTTTAAGTTTCTAAAGGCTTGGTGAAATTTGTTAAGGCATTTGAATGTATATTTATACTGTGATATGGTTATATAAGTGATAGTAAAAAGTAAAAATTGTAGGAATCATGCAATTTTAAGTGGCTACTTGTGCAACATGCAAGTTAATGTGTTTCTTTCTCCTAGCAACAAATGTGTGCAAGCTACACGTTGTTGCACATGCAAACTACATAACATAGATTGCTATTTTAATAATACCTTAATATTTTTTTTTAAATAGCATTAATGGAGTAATCAAAAGATGTCTTTAAATGATAGTTTGAATAAAAATATTTGTAAAGTTGTGATGATTAAACGATATTAAAATTACTTTAAAAAAATAATAAAATTAAATAGGTTTTGTCCTATCTTAAACTTTTTTGAGACCATTAATAATATGGTAGTGCTAATTTGTGATTTACGAACACATGTTAAGAAACATAAAAAAAAATGAAATATTATTTAAAATTATGTGTAACCAATTCATTAAGAAGTTGAAGGTTAGATCTAATGCACACATTATAATAAATGGTTTCTATATTTGATCTATTATTTTATACTTTGAGGATATAAGTTAGTATTTTTTGTGATGATATTGCAAGGGATAATTTTGTTGTTTATGGTGTCACGTGAATTTTTTATCTGATAGTCTCTACACACTATACAAAATAATTGATCCCGTATTCCTAGGCTGTTACACGTGCCACATGTAATGTAATATATTTCTTTCCCTCAGCAACAGATGTATGCATTTATGCATGTAAGGTAATAATATTGGAAGAAATAATTTGAATGTTTGCAGTGTCACGTGATTGCTATCAAAATAACATGATCAATGACATTAATTGATAAACAAAAAGCCCTTGTGCATGTTATCCAGGTGGAGAGACAAGAAAGTTAGGGAATACATATATGATTTTACAAATCAATTAATTATATAAATTAATATTAATATTAATATTAATATGAATTATTCTCTATAGTTATACTACTACTTTTTTTTTAATCTCTCTAGTATCTATTTAAAGACCTTTGAATGAGGTATAATGTGCATCTCCACCAAGTGATAGTAAAATAATATTGAGATGAAATTCATTTCTTGGACTCATAAGTTAGCTCAAAGGTGTATTGATGGTACAACTGTTATGGTAATCTTTATTTTTAGTTCTACACCAATTTATTTATATTTTTCTATATAGTCATTGATAATGTTGAATGTATATGGTTAATTTTTTTGCAGCATTTTCCAAAAAATGTTTCTGAGCAACTAATTCTGAATAATCACACCAGCTTAACTCTAGTAGATGAAGAAACGGAAACGTTATATGAATGTGCTATTGTGACCGATCCAAGAAATGAAACTTTAAGGTACATTGGTGACGGTTGGTTTGAGTACATTACCTCAAAGAAATTTGCAGTTGGATCTAGTCTGATATTTGTTTATATGATTGAATCATGCATGTTGCATGTGGAGCCTATTGAGTGTATGTAGAGATAGCTAACAATATATTGTAAGAATAAGGGTACAATGCGAAATTAAATTAATGAAATTGTACTCCTATCTTTAATGTAATGTTAAACATTTCTTATGTTTATCTAATAAATATTCGATCTAATTAATTTGAAATAGACAAAACCATAATTATAATCAATTGCATTCAGTGGACAGAGTGCATCAACATATTTCATTTTACAGGCACATAAGAATCTGTCACTTGATTTGTAAATGCTAGCAAAACTGAAAATATAATGCCATTGTTTAAGGCATGATAGATATCTAGAACAAAACAGAAGCATTTCGTATGATGTGCTTGCCAATCTAGTTTGCAATATTGTTTCGGACAATCTCAACAAATAATGACTCTGGAGGGTCTTGCAGATCGAAGAACAGCGTATCCCCTTGACGCAATTTGTTGTCCTTCAGAAATTTGTTCCAATCCTCTCCTAAATATTTTTCATTTGGACCCCTGTTTGAAGTGAAAAGTTTGCACTCATATTGTTTTTAGGTACTCCAATTCACTAATGTAATGGTGTGCCGTGTGTCCGGAAGTACATTGATTGAGATCATATTGGTGAAGTGCTAGAAATAGAATAGTAACATGATTTAGTTAATGACTACGCTTAGAAAGATTAAATATTAAAGTGGTGGTGTAGGTGTTACTTACCATCATTTGAGATTTTTGTTTCTTTTCCCAAGGCTTAGTTACTTTTTTTGCAAAGTGATACATATCTGGGTCGTAATAGTCTTCAATGTCTTCTGAATCTGAGTCAATTTCAATGACCTCTTGCTTAACAGTTATCTCTTCAGAAGGAGCGTTGTTGTCATTCACCACAGCTATCATGAACCTGTTGAATTTACTGGTAAATTCGAGCTTAACCTTGGTTGGTTTGTTCCATTGGAATGCTGCTGCAATATCTCTATTGGACGTGATAAAATTTTGTTTTTTTGATTGTCCAAACCTTACTCTTACACTTTTTTCATTTTGGTCTATGAGCCATGCATAAGGATGTTTCTTTAACTTGTTGAAGTAACGTTTGAAGAATTCATGACAGACATGAATCTTCGTCTGAAATTGTTCACAGATATATAAATATTTTAGAATATAATGATTAGAAGGAAGTAGAATGTATAAAGGAGTTTATTTCCAAAGATCAAGTTTATTTCTAGCAATATTAACCAATAAATTATTGTTCATTTTAATTTTTATCATGTATAGGAGAACTATAAATAGCAGAACCAGAAATCATCAAATTTGATCTATCAAATCATAGTATGTATATGCATTTTGCATAGCAAGATGTTAAAGGAGTAATATAGTTAGTCATTTGTGCATTTGTTCATATCAAATCTGGTATCTGTTCTTAGATTTTAAAAAATCTTTTAAAACGAATTGTGCATCATGAAACCTTTCAATTATGCTTTTTTCAGTTACTGCTTTTTGTATCATGAACTTCGGCTACATTCCATGAAAAAGAAAACAAATTTCTGTACCAAATAGATATTCAATTAGAGATATATCAGAAGAGCATCACAAACATTACAGATCCTTTTTTTAAAACAAAAAACTGATTTAATTGGAAATTCTATCGAGTACCTGGTATGGATAAACAGTTGATTCAAAGCAGTGGGGCAATATTGTGGAATGCATTTGTTTGAATCTCCTGAAAAGAAACAAACAAAGAATTTTGGTTCTTATAAATTACATATAGTAACTTAACAACAAATAATTTGTACGATAATCACTTCCATAATGAATGTAAAGAGAGACCACATTATGACCAGATTGAAACCAAAAATAAGATAATGAACCTATAATAATTTATTAACTACTACCATTCAGTCATATATGAAGAATATTTATTGGATTATCTTATGTGCATCTAAGCATAATTCATTTTTCTCTTTTAAGCGGTCATGCGAAAACAAAATCAGCAACATCCAACACCTTTTGTCTTACCTTAATGATGTATCCAAAGCTGTTCAAAATAAGAGAAAAATAGAGGGACAACATAGTCTATTTCCAGTCAGTCATATAGTCATCAAATTAATTGGGTTATTGCATCTTCTAGACTTTAATCTAGAAAGAATTTGTTTGAAGTGAGATCATATATGACTGGTGTAGCTAGCTCGTGCAAGTAGAACGAAACCAATTAAGAATTGTGCAGCACATGAAATTATAAAGATAGTGCACTATCTGTGAAAGAAACACATAGGCATATCTATGACACCTTCCTTCTCTCGGTGCTTGTATTTTGGACCAGATTCAAAGTCGAAAGCTTTAACCTATAAATTAAGGCCTAATCTAATATTCAAATACGTATAATTTTATAGAATAAATATAAACTTAATCATCAAACCCTAAATTCGAATTCATATCAAGGACTTAAAAATTGATTTATGTAATACCCAAAATCAAAGTTATACGATTATTTTAGGATCAAAATCATATAAATTAGCATAGTTGTAACCTAAGAAATAGTTTTTTTGGCTTGCATGCAAACAGAGATAGTTTTTAATTTCTTGAGATAGAAGTTAAAATTCGAATTTGTACCTGGTTTGATTGGTTGTCATTGGGAGGACGTGGTCCTTGTTTGAGAGAGATGGAAATGTGTCGTTTTTGTCTCGTGTTGTTTGGTGAAGAATGCTTCTTTGCCTTTTCTTTCTTTACCAGAGAATGCGTTTTAGTATTCAACAGTTATTGTTCAATCCTTTGTTGTCCAGATCAATATGATGGCCTTGTCTGTTGGGTCTTCAACAAATCCTAAACCTTTTTTTTTCGTTTCTAAATTGATTTTTATGTTAGTTTTTACTAATTAATTAGGCATGAGTAGTTAATTAAAATTTTGCAATTAGATCTCATGTCATATGAATAATAAATTAATTTTATTGATTAAGAATAATGAATTACATATATATTTATTTTAAGAATAATTCTGTATTCAAAATTATAATTTTTACATAGCATATTAAGTAAATTGCAATTAATTCCTTTAGTTAAATGTCGTTTTTGATTTTAAATTACAATATTAACTACTTTTATTTATTAATTATGTCGTGAACACATAGCCGGTTTTTCTCATTTGGTGGTCATCCGATTCTTATGAAATCTTTTCTGATTGTTTTATCTGTATATGTTCTGCTCCTTTTCAAAGGCTCTAGTCTGTGAGTGACGGGAATGGTTCGTTTTTCTTTCACGTTTTTGGGTGAAGAAACGCTTTTTTGTTTTCATTTGCCGAGAATAGATTTTTTTTACCAGTTATGGTTTTGTTCTTTCCTTGCAGTAATATAAAATTAAAGAGATTCTTTTATTCATTAAATTTGAGCATACAGAAAAGAGAAACACTGCGAATTGGTTCGAAATAGACAACCTAATTGTTTATTTTGAAAACATGAACATAGTGGCTAGTAACTCCATCAAAAAACTTGAACCTTATTATGTCACTAGGTTCAAATTCGTTTTCAATGGAAAAAGACTCACAGCCCCGTTGGAGTGTTCCCATGACAATATTTTCATCCTGTTGAAATCTAACTTCACACATTGTTCTTGAATTGTGTAGTTTTCTGCAAAGGATGAGGTGGTCCAAGTCATATTCCCATAGAAATTCCTTGAAGTCTTGCGTAACCATCTACATATGGTAGATAATATACATATATATTTGGTTAAAAGATTAATTCAAAGAATAGAAATAAAGAGATGAGATTTACTAATAGTTTGAAGCATATACTCAACTAATTGATGTGGTTCGGCAAAATCAAGTTCATCCAAGGTGATCTCGAAGAATACCGCTTCTTCGTTGGTGCTAAGGCTATGGAAAGTTGGCAGGCGATTTTTTTTTCCTACCCTACTTTATGCCAAAAAACACAAAAATACCCTACTTTTTCGGAAAATTGCAGAAATACCATACTTTTTCAGGTGTCTCTGGTACCACTCCAGTTGGAGTTGCGGGGTACCCTAAAAAGTGACGAAATTTTTGTCCTTATTGTACCCCTCTAGTTGGAGTTGCAGGGTACTTTCTTATTTTTTTTGAATTTTTTTTATACCCCGCAAGCTTGACTTGCGTCCTATATATTGGTTTTTTAAAAAAAAAAATTTAAATACCCCTCTACTTGGAGTAGAGTGGTATAATGAAGACAAAAAAAGTTAAAGTAAGCTTGGTCACTTCATTTTTTTTATTAATTCCCTCACATATTTTCGCTTCTTATTAATATTATTATTTTATAAATTAGCTACTAATTTGTTTATATCATTTGTTAGATGGACAGGTGTAGGTTCAAGATACTACGAGAATCCAAGCCATGACACTATATCTTACAGAAAAAGTTTGATGACATACTAGAAAATCATGTAATATATCATTGATTTTTGAATTATGAGTTTATATATATATATATATATATATATATATATATATATATATTTTTTGAAGAATATATATATATATATATATATATATATATATATATATATATCAAAATTGTTAACCTTACCCTAAAACTTCTCTCTTGTGCCAGTTTAAATGGAGACCATACAAGAAAGTATCACACAATTTGCCTGAAGACTATTGGGATTGGACTGCAACAACTTACCTTATATGTTTTGACAAAGTTGAATGACATCCAACTGATAGGGTCAAGCTCCAATTTGGTTTGCCACAAGAAATACCAAGGGCCCCATAAGACATGCGGCAATTCCATATGTTGGACAAACGGTTCAAGACGTGGAACGAATCAAATGGTTTTCGCTTTCCACAAGAGAGCGAACATTGGGACAACCGACGGCGTTATACTTTACCATGCATGCGGCCAAGATCACTCACCCCAACTGATGCGTATATTGAGTGGTTGACAACCACATGTAACCCACGTCTAAGGATTTCAATTGACACAAAACTATCAGATTTAGATCCATACGAAGAAGAGCCGGAACATGAACCTGAAATTCACAACAACCAAACACCAATTCATGATGATTTTTGGGATCAAGACATTTTTTCTCAACTACAAGATCATCAATCCTAACAGCATACAACACAAAACATTCATGGTTTTGTAATGTATGAATTTCTCGACACCCCCCAACAAAATATCATCCAACCACCACCATATACCTCCCCGAGAAATGCATATGGGCCCCATTATCAGTCAACTTACCAACAAAATTCAATGCCAAACCATGGTTACAATGACCCAAACCAAGCTAGCACATCCAACAGCTACTACTTCTCCTATAATGACCCAAACCAAGCTGGACCGTCCAACACCAATTACCCCCCTACAACAACCCACAATACCCAATGTACACCAACCAAAACTACAACCACCCACCAACACCAACAAACCTACTATCTCACTTCTATCCGGCTTCGTTGAACTCCAATGAACAATTTCTGGATATGGGATGGCCAACAAGGGAACACGATATGTCGTTGTCGTTGGGTTATGGTAGTCAGATACAATCAACTACAAATATCAATGACGAAGACCAACATGACCCTCAAGTAAATCGCGGAAGACATCGTCGAAGACGAGGGTGTGGGACAGCAGGGCATTTATAATAATTGTAGATTTTATGGTATTTTATTTGTTATATAATTTTAATTAGTTTTTTTAAAATTAAGTTATTATTATTTTCTTTTTATGCATGCTAATACGTAAAACTATGCTTCAATTTTTT
Source organism: Medicago sativa (assembly GCF_051527215.1). Lineage (NCBI taxonomy): Eukaryota > Viridiplantae > Streptophyta > Magnoliopsida > Fabales > Fabaceae > Medicago > Medicago sativa. The sequence goes on along the minus strand of NC_140751.1, from coordinate 59,497,949 downwards.
TTTGTCTTTATTATACCACTCTACTCCAAGTAGAGGGGAATTTAAATTATTTTTTAAAAAACCAATATATAGGACGCAAATCAAGGTTGCGGAGTATAAAAAAAATTCAAAATAAAAAAAAGAAAGTACCCCGCAACTCCAAGTAGAGGGGTACAATAAGGACAAAAATTTCGTCACTTTTTAGAGTACCCCGCAACCCCAAGTGGAGTGGTACCAGAGACACCTGAAAAAGTAGGGTATTTCTGCAATTTTCCGAAAAAGTATGGTATTTTTGTGTTTTTTGGCATAAAGTAGGGCATAAAAAAAATTTCTTGGCAGGCGATGAAAACCCATGTATGTACTTCGCAGAACCAATAGAAATCGATTCCTTCCAAGATAGTTGAGGAAAATTTGTCTAAGACTGTTTAGGTTGTAAAATTCTTTTAACTCACTCCATCCTTCTGTTATCAATTGATATGCATAGTTCTCATTGAAAGTTAAGTTGTGAGAGTTCCCTGAATGGTCAAGAATGTTCTAGGTTTCTCCGAGTTCTTCCTCAAAATCCTCTAGAAATTTAGGATTAATTTCATCGTAGTCCTTAATTGAAGAAATGTTGTTAGCAAGAAGATATAGAGTAATTTTATCTTTAACAAAACATATACAACCATTTTTAAAAGGATATGATAATGAATTCAATATATTCCTTTTTTTTTCACACTAAAATATTATCTAAAATTTGTCGTTATATATATTATTATCTTTCCTAGCGCGTGAATAACTTCAAAAACATGGATATTATTAATTAAAGAAATAATTATATGTATTATTACCTTTCCCGGTACATGAACAACTTCAAAAATGCCTAGTATTGGTCTTCTAATGACAATTCTATATGCAGCAATGTTAGAGAAATTGTTTTGATTTTTGGTATATAATGAAAGAATGGGATGAGTATTCTCTACAGGACCTCGTTATTTATAATGAGATATAAACATGTTGAATAGTAAGATATTTGATTGATGTTATTGTGCTACTGTTTTTCAAATTACATGCATTGGCTTGTTGGTGGCAGTCGTGTTACCTCAAATTTACCTACACAGATCACATGAATTCTGTAGGATACATCATGTCTTACAATGGTCATTCATTACCATGAAACTTTGTACCAAACAGCTATGAAAATTGGCTTACACACATACACAAGGATTTCCTTATCCTTAATTGTTTGTTGAGAAGTTTATCCAATCTAGTTTGGATTAATTTTTATATAGAAAATCTATCATAGATAACATTCAGTCAATATGGCCTATATCTTATCAAAATATCTGCAAGAGACTATCTTAATGCATCAAAGGAAAATATTACAGATTTTTTTGAGCTCTAATATAGAAGTCAAATGCGGCTGCGATATTGCGGATTTTGAATTTTCTGGTTGAATTTGATAGAAATTCTACTGCATCTCATCCTGACCAACAAAGCCTTTCCTAGATGCTTCTGCAATTTTTTGTAAAAGTGAGTTTGATGCAAACTCAATTCACAATTAACAGTAGATGAAGAATTCGATGTACATTTTACACGTTAAACTAAAGTACACATGTAAACAGATGCATAACAATAAGGTGTATGTAATTCAGTAATAATGAGATATGTTCAAGTTAAACAAAATATTTACACATTACTTAAATATGCAGTTTAAGTGTACTTGCAACATCTAAAATTTCAGTCCTAACTATCTTGTTACTTGCTGTGTGTGCTAAATCAGAAAAGTATATTCAACTCTTAGAGATCAACCTGAAATATAGCATGTGATATTGATACTTCAATTTTTCAACGATTCTTTGATTAATGCCTAATGTTAAAGCATCCAAAGGTAAAGTTGCAATTAGCAGTTTCAAGCATAAGGCCAAACAAAGCAGAGGCAGCAAGTGCACCAATTAGCCAAAATATGAGAGGATCATCCTTTGAATTCTTCCATCTTTAAAACAAAAAGAGGTGGCAACTGCTCACTGTGTGTCCTGCATAACTAAGTTATGGAAAGATAATTGTATTAGAAAATGATATTTATCATGTAATAACAATGTAAAATAAAATATTTAGAATTAAATATCTACTGATTAGATGCTAACCTCAGTTTACATTTCGAAGTACTTCTCTAAACACAACATTTGTTATATTAGATAGTCTCTTTTTTGATTTATCATGTATTAGTATTTTTAGACCTTCCTTGCTTTTGACTCTAGATAAAGCAACATATAATTGTCCATGGCTGAATACATCTTTAGGCAAGTATAAACCAACATGATCCAAGGACTGGCCTTGCGATTTGTTAATTGTCATTGCAAAAGATACAACAATTGGAAATTGCCTTCGCATAAGTTTGAATGGCCAGGGCGATTTTGAAGGTGATATTGACATTCTCGAAATGTATACTTGATTTCCAATATTATTTCCAGTTATAATTTTCGCTTCAATAACATGATTTGCAAGCCTTGTGATTGTTAATCGAGTTCCATTGCACAAACCTTCAGCTTGATCTAAATTCCTCAACAACATTATCGGTGTCCCAACTTTGAGTTTTATAGAATGATTAGGTAGTCCATATGTCTTATGACAATTAAGAAATTCTGGTGTTACCTGCTCATAGGCATCATTTTCATTTTCTTTGCTGCGATCTATTGAATCTGAATTTCTTTGCTGCGATCTATTGAACGGAACTGAAATATTCCTTTTCCTCTCATGTGTAACGAATGAGACATAAGTATTGATTTATCATATTATTTTTTGGAAAAAAAATATGAATAAGTGAATTACCTGGAATAAGATTCAAAATGTAATTGTTGATATCATCAACAACCTGAATGGTTGATGCTAATATGGCCCTATTTCTCAAGAAATCTCCGTCTTGAAAATTTTCCAACAAATTTGGATATGTGCTTTGTACAATTGCTTCAATAGGATCTGTAAAATTTGATATTAAAAGTTCATTTGGAATCTCAATATCATTGTAACCATCATTTCCTTCACCCAATTTTCCATCTCCAACCTTCAAAATCCATTCAGAAAATCTTTTTGTATCCTCTGAACTTTCTGCCTGACCATTCAAAAGACGCATGTTTTTTGTTAATTTCAATACCTGGCAGTGGTTCCAAATATATGAGGCATTTATTGTAGAATGGATGATATCAAATCTATTTCCTCCTGGCACTACTGGTAGTATTTGTCTAAAATCACCTTTAAATACTACAGTTTTTCCCCCAAAGATAAGTTTTGAAGGTTTTCCTCTTACACTCATAATATCCTTCAATGATTTATCTAAAGCCTCAAAACAAAAATTATGCGCCATTGGAGCTTCATCCCATATAATTAACTTTGTTTGCTTCAAAAGTTCAGCCAATTCAGTTCCTTTTTCTATGTCAGAGATTGATGATTGAAGTGTAGGAACAAGAATTTTGAGTCTTGAATGCGCAGTCCTCCCACCTAGTTGTAATAAGGCAGCAATACCACTTGTTGCAACATTGAGAACAATATCTCTTCTGGACCTTAAAGTTGCAGCCAGAGTATTCCACATATATGTTTTACTAGTTCCTCCATAACCATAGAGGAAAAAGACTCCACCTTTTTCATTTGTCGCTGCTTCCATGATTTTATTATAAATTTTTTTTGTTCATCTAACATAAAAACAGAAAACACAAAAATTAATTCTGTATTAGTTTGATTTTTTTTTTTAAATAAATCCAAATAAGATAGATATCATTCTAACCTGTAAGAGATCCAAACAATTGCTCAAAAACTTGTTTTTGGATAATAGGATTATAATTTTTTTCATCGTATATCAATCTATTTCCCAAAAAATCAGGAACATAACCACTTGGATATGGCATGCATTTGAACTGTCTTAAGCTTCTTCTGTTGGATTGCAAATGCTTTTCAATCTCAGTGAGGGTTAAATTTTGCAATTCTTCATCCGTCAACAATAAATCTGCAATAAAATACCACTACATGAATAAATGAATGCAATGATAAACTAACATGGATGAACTGAAATTTATTTGAAAATTGTACCTCGGTTTCGCAACAATTTCCTTTGATTATAAAGAATGCCATCACAAAGCAATCTCCATGACTTTTCCCATACATGATTAGGCCTATCCATTGATCCAGACAATAGCATACACACAAAAAGTTTTCTTAAAAAATAACCTGAACCTCATATAGATGCTTCTTTTATTGCTTCGATGAATTCCCTATCATCTTCTAAAAATCCCAAGGCAAAACACACTTCTTGGAAAGTAAGATATTGAACTCCTTTAACAAATTTCAGATCCTTATAGCATCTTGGTCCCTTAGCAACAGTCAATATCATTCTTAGATAATATGACTCTCCAGCACTTTGAGGCACCCACACAAGTCTTCCAATTGTGTAGCCTTTTTTCCTGAGGTTTCCACAATCTTTTTTTTTTACATAAACAAACGTAGAAACAAATTTTACATAGGTTAATAATCTTACTTCAGGGTACAACTTATTTGCCTCCATCCAAGAAGTGAACATTGATTCAGTTACACTCGCCCTAAGCAAAACATCACCAATTTGCTCATGATCTTTATAGTAAACACAATTTTCACCCTCATCGTGAAAGAATAACCTCTCCACAGCAGGCTTTCTACCATGTATTGAATAAGAAAATATTCTCCAACATGCCTCACTTGCTGAAAGATATCTGCAAGTAAGATATTCTTTTATTTCATCTAATCTGGTATGTTAAGAAGATGAGGTCTGGTCTTCAACTGGCTCAATCATAGCACCAATCCTATCTGAACCCTTATTAATATACTTAAACAAATATTTAATTAAGGAACTTTGATTGCACCATTCCATATTGATGTGAGCCTGATACTTGAGAAGCATAGTTGGATTATGTGGAACAACATGTGAATTGTTAAGAAGAATACATGCCTTCTCTATAGCACGACCATTTTTTCTTCTTCTGTAAATAGGGAATCCTTCCTGATCAACAATTGTCACTGACTGGAATTTCTTAGGATAGTATTTAGAGCATTTCCCATCTCTCATGCAAGGTGAGTTTCCATTTGCTAAACCACATGGACCATGAACCATGTGTGCCTTAACCAAGTTGTACAAGTCTAGTTCTTTTACAGGATCAGGTATTTCTGCAGAAATGATTCGGTCGATACCATCTGAAGTAGGATACTTGTTTGAAGGATGAAAGAAAAGTAGAATATTCGCATGAGGTAATCCTCTTTTTTTGAAACTCAATTGTATATATATCTGTTGAAAAAAAATGGAACTATTGAGATAAAAATATAATTAAGAAAAGGATAAAACAATAAAAGTAATAAAGTTAGAGAAATCTTACATGCCAAGACTTTTCCCAATATTGCCTTCTTTGTCAAATCCGACATCAGTTGATCAAATTTCATCTTAAAGATCCTTGCCACAATGTCGGGCCAATCGTGTGCTCTTTGACGCAAAGGAGTCAGCAATCTTACGATCTCTGGCCATTTGGGGTTACATGTAAAGGTAATGAAAAGATCGGGAAACCCAACTTTGCTGCATATAGCCACTCCATCAAAGTAAAGTTGATCCATAAATCGGCGGCCTCCAACATAAGTGGACGACAAAACATATCTTTTTTCTTTGGTTGATCTCAAAACATTATTCTGCTGACCTTCGTCATTAAGATTCTTGTATTTCGAAACTCTAAGCTTTCTTTGATTCTTCCTAAGCCAACTCAATTTTTCTGCCCCCAACATTGTGAAACCATCCACCAAAAATTCTAGAAACACCCTCCTTGAGGATAACAATGTTTTGGCCTCAAATAACCTCATATGAATTCTATATGCAAGCCACTCTCTAATTGTTAACCTATTATGTTTGTTGACATCCATAACATCATCACCTTGTTCAGTTTCTCTGTGCGCAATATTAGGTCTATATCCATCTTCTCCGTACGGGAAAAGTAATGGATACTGATAAGCAAGATAGCTAGCATGAAATTCATCAATCCTTTGCAATTGACCACCTTGAGCTTGAATAATAATATCCCTTTCTTCAGCATCACCAACATCTCCTACAATTAATGCAGCAACTTCGGATACAGTTGGAAGATTGTAAATTCAACCATCCGTTTTCCTATCCGATATTAACCTAAGTTTAAGGTCAGGAACATGTACATCAGAATTTAATCTTTCCCTTGCCATCTTGAAACACTTTGCAAGAGTGTTTTTCTCATACAACATCTTTTATAAATTTTCAACAATTGTAGGATCAATATTTCTGTTGTTTCTGCAAAGAATGCATAAATATTTGCAAATATTAGAACATACACTAACAATGTATTTGGCTGCAACTAAATTTCAAATAAATCCTAATATTAGCTTACACCTTGAATTCGATTTTGTATTTCATTTTCTGTGTCATAGATGTAAAGCTGACCAAACCTAGGAGGCTCTCCATTTTTTGCCAACATGCTGCCAATCCTATGACAAAATTGACCTTGAATTCTAACTGTAGGGGGTCCTTTTCCATTATTAAAACTGGAATCAAATTTAGCTCCAGGTGATGTGAATGCAAACATCATGTTATACGTCTAATCTGACTAAGAAAATTTTTACTCTCCGGAGTTTCATAATCAAACAACAAATGCCTCAAAAACTCAGGAGGTTCTGGCAATGTTGGCTGCTGAACTTTTCCCTTACGACAACACAAATAAAACTTTCGATTTTGAGAGTGTTTGCTTTTCACAAGTCGTTCGTTATACCACAAACATGCTCCATAATAACCGCACTCATGTAAAGGATCTCCAAGATCTACATAGCTCGCTACATATCACAAAAATAATGATTCATTAATTAATCGTAATTTTTTAAAATTTGATGAAGTAGATGTTTAAATAGTATCTTACATCGATAAGACGATTCAGAATCGTGTCTTTCCTCAAATTGTACGTGTCCATCATCATCTTCACTGGTAGAATCATAGTTGCTGCTAGACTCTAAAAAATCAAAATCTTAATTTTAATTAAATCATCTCAAACACCAAAGTAGATTTCAATAAATAAGGTCAAACATTTGATTACCTGAAATTTCCCATAGATTATAATCAGAATCAGTTTCATCTTCACTTTCAAGATCGTTATCAATCTGTGACAAAAAGACTTGAGAAACAGGTTCACTAACCGAATCTTGCATAACCATCTTTGATACATCACCATGACATCCAAAATTGTCCATCAGTTTTTTTTGAGGTTGACTAATGGTTTGAGATTCATCAAATGCATAAGGTTGAGATTGTGTTGGAGTTGACAAAGCCTCTTCAACAGAACAACTTCCATTAACATTTTTCAGACGATGGTTGGAGCTTCTCTTTTCATGATGCTCCGCAACTTCAATCTCACGCGAATGTTTCCGTTTCAGACTACCTGCATTATTACCATAAATTGTTTGATTGAGAGACCTGAACTTAACCTATCAGCATAAATTATACAATGAGTTATCTTGATTGGATTCTGAGAACTGAGAGACAATTTGCTCAAAATCCATTGCTCTTGACGCTGAACGAATATTGTCTTTAGGACTACCAGGACCCTTTCTTGTCTCCGAGACATTACTTTGATTGCGAGTAATGTAAGACAGATCTATCTCAAGCTGACTATTGCTTTGAGACTCGTTTAATGCATAAGATTGAGATTGCACTCGACTTTCTAAAGCCTTTGGAACATAACAACTTCCATCAACATTCTTCAGAAGATGGTCTACGCTTCTGATTTCATCATGTTCTACAGTTTGAATCTCACACAGATGTTTCCGTTTCAGACCACCTGCATTATCAACATAAATTTTTTAAATCAAAGAGTTGAACCTACATTGTTAGCATAAATTATATAAAGAGATACCTTAATTGGATTCTGAAAATTGAGAGACAATTTGAACATAATTCATTGCTCTTGACACTAAACCAATATCACTCTTCGGTCTACCACGCCCCTTTTTTTGCCTCCGACCTCTTCACTTCTATTTCGTGAACCATGGATCCTCCTACCGAAAAAAAGAGTAAAGAAGATAGTAATCAGAATTTCAGCAAACACAAAAAATTGAATACATAGATATCACTATAAATGATTGAGAAACCAAAAAAAAAACAAATTTTTTAAATCAATCTACGATAAAAATTATAGTTTTTTCAATTAATGAGGTCACATAAAGAATTAAAGCAAACCAAGTAATCTACAAACTACAAAAGAATCAATAATAATTATTGTATCCAAAATCTTGAATCGAATTCAACTTTTCGAAAAATCTCTCCTATCAACTCAAAAATATTAGAATCATCGAGAGCAATCCTTTTATATGTCCCAAAAAAAATGAAATCAATGTCGTTTGAATAAGAATGATACGAAAATGAAAAATCTTTCCTATCAACTCAAAAAAAAATTCATCCAAATTTTGCACTTTGTATTGATAAAATACCAGCAATTTTAATCTGATATCCAAAGAGTTTAGTATTAGATGTAGTTAGCTAATTACAAGGATATCGACACGCAAGAAGAAACCAACTTAAGCTCATGCAACTTATGTAATCATACAAAGTCAGCTGTAGCAAGTTGGGACTTAATATATTACAAACCACCAAAAATTCCATATATGTTGCATAATGATCAGCCATTCCACGAAACTTAAAACCATTATAGACAATAGATCAAACTACTTTGCAAAATACAGTGGCAAATCTTCAAAAAGAAAGCCAAAGATAAAACGGATCACTCCTTCTTCATGCGTTTGGCCGGATGCCCTTCACATTTCCCAGTAGACAAACATTTCGCAACATTGCAGCTCCCAACCTGATGCAAACCAAATAGCTATCATAAATCACAAAACACTAAAAAAACCAACCCTTATATCATATTCACAACATTGAAGTAAGATACCAAAATAATCAATTTAGGTTATCACAAGATGAACATCTGAGAGAAAAAGTGGATGAATTGATTGAAATTTTATTTTGATGCATGAATACAACAATTAATCTCTTATTTATGATACCTCACATTTTATCATAACTGATGATTTAGTAACTATATTTTGATAGAAGTTATGATGTAATATTTGCACCTTCTTAATTCAGCACCCCCTCATTAAGAAACCTCATCCTATCCTTATTTAAATAACTTACACGTCTATTTGTTTGCTATTCTATGCATGGATTAAAATCATTTCAAAGAATAAATTTGACAGACCATGAGAGTGGAATCTGAGTTCAAACATTCAGCAGAAGAAACAACGTTCTCAACTTTCACTGATTGAGGAATATGAATACCTCTCGAACATTCAATAGAAGCACTCATCTTTTTAGGATCAAATGGAAGGGTTGTATTATTGCGAACAATACTCTATAACAATACAGTCAATAACGAAACATAAGCCCAAAATAAATAAATAAATAAATAGACCGAACAATTGTAGATGGAATGACACAAAAGACAACCGCAACGAACCTCATTAACCTTCTGCACCTCCGGCCGTATCTCATCAGAATGAAGATGAGCCTTAATTTTCTTAATAACAGCTTCATCACGTGAAAACACATTCACAGATGCCTGATGATAATACGGTTGATACTTTACACGCAACGCAAATTCAATCTCAAGCAACTTGTCTAGAACTTCAGGATATATATTAGGATCATCCTCACCAACCTTCATAAACAAACACAACATCAAAATTTATAACACCTATAAACAATATTAAAAGAAGAACTAAAACTAAATAATACAAATAGATTAACCTCTTGCATTGACTTTCTAATAGCATCAGCAACAACACCAAGAATCTGAAAGCATTCCTTGTCCCAAAATACAAATTCAGCCTTATGACCATCAAACACCATTATCACAACCACCTTATACCTAGTAGAACAAATACATTTATAAATATTACTCAAATACATTGAACAAAAAATCATCGGTTAATCATAAAGAAGTTTAGATGGACAACCTAGTCAGCGGAACTTGAACTTCCTCCCCACAGGAGCATTTGTAGCTCGCACCACCCGACTTTGAAGCTTTGGTACATTTAGTGCAGGTTTCATAATACCATCCATATTGATTAGGATTGAACTTAAGTGTCTTCCCAACAGTAATACAAAAGGTATCCTAACATAAATCAAAAAATGAAATTAAAAAAAACGTATAATTAATCAAACGTGTAAAAATATATTCATCTTTAAATAAAACTCACCTTAACGAAATCTCTAAACTCAGCAATAGGTTTAACAGTAGAGAGATTCGAAAACTCATCATAGTTAGAACGTTGTGAAGAGGTTGAAGCCTGACATAAACTCTGACCAAAGCTATGACCTTGAGCTTGAAGACTACAAAGTACACAAAAAATATTAAAAAACATCATAAAAAAATAAATAAAATCAACGACAATAATTTCGACGAAAGAAGAGTTAGTTGTCAAAGGCATCATTTTTGTGCAAGAGAACAATAATTTAGGAATCTTTAAAATAAAAAATCATCATCTTGAAAACAAAATGAATGCAATAGAACCACCAAATTAAATACTATTGACCACATGATGCTAGAAACATCATTCACATAAGAAAAGAAACTTACCTAGCTCTAAACGCCTCAAAAACTGGATGCTTCAAATTAATAAGCAACTTTGAACCCGACCAATTGTTGCAAAGATTTGGCTTACCATTATCTACAAAATAATAACCAAACAATGAACAAAAACAAAATGACACACATGAAAAAACAACAAAAATTACAAGTGTGCAAAATATTAACCTGCAAGCTTGCATTGAGCGTGAGTTAGTATCAAAGCAACTGCCCCTCTATCTTTCCGCTAAATGTCATCAGTTCCACAGAATATCTATCCCATAAGGTTACATCCATCAGATTTCCACTACATCATCAAGGACACTCTCAGATTAATACCAAATGCAAAAAAAGGTCTATAATGTAACATAAAAAAATCAGAAAGTCATACCTTTCATCCTTCAGCACAATATTAGTGCAAGGTTTTTTTCCATCACCAATCACTGTTGTCTTACCAATCTCATGAATGACACCAATGATTTCTTAAAAAAATTAGGAAATAATCAGTAATGTCATAATCCAAAAAAAAAAGGAAGAAATTTAAACAATAACGAAACAAAAATATACCATATAAAACATAAGTTTTAAATACCCCTTCTCCAATCTCCTTAAATGACTTAAATCTAAACTCATGAGAAGGAATGTCAGTGAGCTTATCATTCCTTGTGACCTTTGTACCATCACCAAATACCAACTTAAAGGGATAATCCATAGGCTTGAACGAAACATCATTATCGAACACAAGACAATTGTGCAAAACATAAGTCTGGTTTTCTTCGATCAATGACTTCAAACGCTGAAAGTCTGCCTGTCGAGTTATGGCATGAACTCTGTCACCCTAAATTCACAAAGAAAAAGAAAAGATACAGTTAAATTCAAATCAACAAAATCAAACAACAAAAAGGAACAATAAAAAATGTCCACTCGACAAATCCGAGGTAATTTCCCCAACCTTTGCATCACCGATTATAAGTTCGAGATATTGACGACCATTGCTAGCAGTGACGGTCCGTAAGTCAAGAACTCTAAAGCCAACTTTACAAACATCTACGTCCTTTTTCAGATCCTTGATAAAGCCAAATCCCCGAGACATGGAGAACTCTGTACAAAAATACAGCAAAACGGATACAACAAAAATGCATATCACAAATTCATTACAATGTCAAAACGATAAGCATATGAACCAATAGGCCTTCAGGTAACACGCTTAGCAAATTTTCAACTAAGAATAACCTCAATGTATGCAAGAAAGTTAATCAACTCCATATTAACAAACTTTCAAGTAAGAATCACTCAATCAATCTAATGCTAATGCAAAAGCTAACCAAAGATCCAAAACAACGAATTATAGAGAAAAGCCATATGGTTACTTGCTCTCAAAGTCACCAATCAGATCACAACAACTTAAGATTTTCAGCAAATTTTCATGTAACAATCAGTTCAATGTATCCAACAATGTTAACCAAGACTATACCATCAAATTTTTAAGCCTCAGATTTTAACAATTCAAATCAATCAATTTTATGCAACCAAAGTGATCCAATGGCATCATTATAGTTAACTTATTTAAAAAATGGAGGATTCTTTTTTTCCTTATACACCGTGACAAAAAATGTGAATTTATAGTTAAATCTATGGCAGGAAACACTTTTTAATAATCAAATTGTAATTGTCACAACACATATACAAAACATGTATTTTAACCAAGCATATAAACTTGTTTTGAACACCTTTGAAGCATAGCTCTCACCACCCCCTTATTTTATAGACTACAAATGGACAAACTTGTTTGGAATTTGAAAATTCACCTCTTGGAGAGAATAGACACATATTTGGTTTGGTTTGGTGAAAATTTCTATGATCATGAATTTTTATGACATTGCTGCACAAATTTGGACAAATCTCTATAGCTTAAAGAAAACTTCTATATCAAAACCATTTCACCAACTCATAAAAAGAAATCTCAAATGGACATTATATTTAATCCCAAACCAGCTATGAAAAACAACTTTCTTCCCAAACCAAACCTATTAAAAGTAAACATATCAAGATGTATTTAATCCCAAACCAGCTAATGATAGCAAATTTCTCATGATTTTAATATTGTTATCAAAATTAGCCAAAATAATCATGACTTTACCAACATTCATCCAACTTCATAGAAAAATCAAACCTTTGAGAATGACCTTACAACATCATAAATTATACTAAACATGAATACCAGAAAATCAAGATATTAGAATTTCAAGTCATTTTCCGCCAATGATTCACCCAAACACTATCTTTCACCCAAATTTTGTATCAAACACATTATAACCTCATTCTGAGACAAACACTATCTTTCACCCAAATTTTGTATCAACATACTATATCAGTTTTTAACACCTTAGACACAACATTCCGAATCCTTATCATGCAGAATTCAACTCCAACAATTGGCTTTATACTCTATATATACAACAAAGCCAGAAAACCAAGCAAACTTAGATATAAACACTTATTTGAATCAAAAACCATAAACAAAAAACAACAGCTATAGCAGTACTAAATCAACAAGCATATTCACCCAAAGAAGTTAGCAATAATCTCACTGGTTTCAAAAAGAAATAACAAAATTATGATTCAATAGCAAACAAAAATAACACAAACAGCAACCAAATTTTTAAAATTACTTAGTCATCAAGAAAATGATATCCATGGCCATCTTTAACATCAATTGATCACAAACACTGATTCAAATGACTTAAAATCTTTTTATTTGCTATTTTAAATCATAACAAACTTCCATAGCCAACATGCATGCATGAAAAAGGATAACAAACACTAAAGCAATAACATCAAAGGATATTTCAAATTAAACCTAACTTGGAAATGATATTTTTGAATTTCACATATCAGCAGATTTTCCAAAATAGCTTAATCACAGCTTATTGCTTTTGTCTCAAAATTTTGCAATTGTCTCAAACATGAAACCAAAATCAAGTAAAAAAATACCTAAAAACATATAAATCAATTTTAAAAAACATTATCCAACATTCATTAAAAAAACAAAATAAAACAAACAAGAATATCAACAAGCAATTAACATTCATTAACAAACCCTTATGCTTGATGACCAAGAAACCTGCAGAAGAAAATGAAAAACATACTAAGTACAAACCCAAAACAACAAAAAACGAAAAACAGAACAAAATCAGAGAAAAATTAAAAAAATCTAAGAAAAAAATGACATGCAGAGCAATCAAAAGCAAAACACAAACCTTTATGCTTGATGGCAAAGAAACCTGAAGAAGAAGATGAAAAACAGACTTAGAACAAAACCAAAACACAAAGAAATGAAAAAAAAACCACAAAACAGAGACATGCAAAACGATCAAACAACAACAACCTTTCAACAACAGAGAACCGATGGCGAAAGAAAAAGAAATCAGACTCAAGTGATAGGTATGTGGTAATGGGAATCAGAATGAGAATTGAAATCGTTTGCCTCCATATATATATATATATATATATATATATATATATATATATATATATATATATAGGGGAACATTGTTCCAATTACCAAATGACGAAAATACCCCCACAAGGGCAAAATGGTAAAAAAACGGACATGGATTGTCCTATATAGTTTAGTAGATTGAAATATAAGTAGAGAAAAGTTAAAATCAAATAACTCATGCATTTGATGACTTTACACAAAAAATTGAAATTGAAATGAAATGGAAGAAGATAACAAGGAGAAGAGTTCAAACCCAAATTGAAATTGAAGTTGAGAAACTCAAAATGTTAATAGAAGCAGATAATCTTTTTACTGAGAGATCCTGAGCGAAATCAAAGCAGATCGAAGTACATATGATGTATTAATCGAAGTAGATATTGAGCGATTGAAATCGAAGTAGATATTTTGTGCTCTTCAAGTTCTATGGTTTCTTGTGAGCAAAATGAATAAACGAAACTACTCTGAAACAATTAGAGTTATTGTTAACTGCAAGCATAATAATACTTCTACTCAAATGAGTACTACTTTTTCTTTTGAATTGTATTAGTAAAAATAGTACTACTTCCATTCCAATCTTCAATACAAGTATCATAGAAACTACTCATTTGATATTTTCTGCCATTATCAATCAAGATTTATAAAACTAAATTCCTAACAGCAAACAACCATAATCACGATAGAAAAGAAAAACAAACTACTCATGCAGTTATCAAATATGAAAACCAACCTAAAAGAAAAAGCGAAAAAAATGAAATCTTCACTTTCTAGTGTAAGCATTTGTAGATCACCAGTAAGAATTCATCCAGTGCATTCCCTTGCATTGTATCATTCGATCTTGGTCCTCCTTATTTCCCTAACGCTATGCTCTCTTTCAAATTCTTTGGTACTTGCACACACACATACACACACACACACACACACACACATATATATATATATATATATATATATATATATATATATATATCAATTAAGGTTCACAAAACCTAGAATTTAAACTCTAGAATAGAAAGGCCATGACAAAGACATAAATGAATAAATTTATGTTTTCAGACTACAAGAAATCTTTACAGAAAGACATATGAAGATTTCAGAAGAATATACTTTACATTATAGGATGTAAATGAAGTAAACAAGTGTTCCAACCACAATTGAACATTCAAACCAACCAACTGAAACATGAAACAGATGTGAACAAGGCCTTAGTCGCCACTAACATACATATACATATAAACAACATATAATGGGTCCAACATCAAAGTCATATTAAAAATTTTCCTAGAAAGTTGGAACAGGTTCAAATTCTAAAAGATGCAGGATAAAACAGAATTTCCGTAACATCTATGAGAGAAAAGTATGACCAGACAATCAAATGACTTGCGGGGGGACCAATCCCACCGCCCACTTGCAGGGGCCCCGTTCTAAGCCAGATTAAAGCTCTGTATGGACTTGCCTACCGAAATTGACACTAGAGAGAATCGAACTTGAGACCTTGAGAGGAACACACTCCAAGATTCCAAGCCAACCACTAGGCCAACCCCAAATGGGTTCAAACACTAATATTATTGATAGTTTTTTCAACTTAGATAGATATACTTTTTTTTTATAAAAAAAAAAGAGATATGATTTATTTGTTTTATATTTTAGATAAATATTAATATTTTATTTAAGGGTTAATATGTGTTTACCCCCCTGTAAAAAATTTTGTTTGAATTACACCCTTGTAAATTTTTTTTTTCCGGAAAACACCCCTCCCCCCTCCAACTCAGCAGATTCGCTGACGTGGCGCTGACTTGGCTTTTTTTTTCATTTTTTATTTTTTTTAAAATGCTACGTCATATTTTTTATTTAAAAATATTTAAAAATAAATTTTAAAAAACAAAAAAATCCAAAAAATAATAAAAAAATTTAAGTTTTTTTTTCCAAAAATTTAAAAAATTGAAAAATAATTTTAGAAAAATCCAAAAAAACATAAAAATATTCAGTTTTTTTTCCAAAAAATTTTAAAAATCGAAAAATAATTTTTTGAAAAAATAAAAAATTCCAAAAAATCATAAAAATATTCAGTTTTTTTTACAAAATTTTAAAAATCCAAAAAATTCAGAAAAAATATTAAGATTTTTTCCGAAATATAAAAAAGCAGAAAAATAGTCATATTTTTTTTTCCAAAAAATTTAAAAATCGAAAAAAATTAGATTTTTTTTCAATCGAAAAAAAATCGAAAATTATAGGTAATGTGCTAATGTGTATAAATTACGAACGTTAATTTTTTTTTAAATAAATTTTGATTAAAAAATTATTTTGAGTTTTATTAAAATTATAGGTATAGATATTTTGCACTTTCATATTATGAGGAACTATATTTATCTTTTTTAACGTGACCAATAATATACAAATATAATATAAATTCATATATTTTGGAATGACATCAACAACATTCTCATATGCAAATTTGTTTAAGTGAATAATTGAAAATGAAAAAAACCTACCCAAAATAATGCATCATCTTTGTATATAGTATAAATAACACAAAAACTAATATCATATTTGTACCAGACGTTAAAGGAGTCAAATAAGCGTGTTTTGTTCCAGACGTTATTTTAAATAATTAATTTCGAGACAACATTTGTTTTTCGGCTCGATACTTGTAAGGCCCGTTTTTCCCATGTAATATAAAAACTAAAAAACACAGCTAGGGCTGCTCATTCTGTATTGACTTTTCAGAAAATAGAAACCTTAAGGCAGCCGCTTGCTATGGAGAACTAATCTCTCTTTCGATCCATTGGTGAGAGAACTTTGTTGTTACTCTTGAGGTTCGGTTTTAATAGCAATTTGTTATGTTTATGCTGATCATATATCAATTTTTTTGTCTCTCTTATGTGTATGAATTTGGTACAATTGATGCTTAATTGTTCTGTTTCATATTCATACCATTGAGATTGTTCGAATTAATTCATCGCTTGTTTAAATTAATTTGAACAGAAAACTATATATGCTTTTTTCACTTGCAAAAAGGGTTGATCGAATCTTGTTATGATATTAACTTTGTTCTTGGTGACGCTTGATCATCACCATAGTTAGTTGAACACGTATGATGCTTAATCAAACGAATTCTATATAAAACTGATTTTCGCTTGTTAAATGAGTTTTATAATCAACCAAAGCATAAACTCTTAAACAAATATTCTCTGAGAACCTGTGATAGATGATAAACAAAGTTTCCTAAAACCAATAGATTGCTTTTCTATTAATTGAATTCATCATCCTATTTACTGTTCTTTACAACAAAACAAAAACCCCCAATTTATATTTTTGAATTCATAGTTGTTGTTCTTGTTATTGGTAATTGTTAAATCAGAAATCCTCGAGAGACGACCAAGGTTAACTACCTTGTACTACTTGTTTTAAAATACTTATTTTTGATCGTGCACGACATCGATCAAGATTCTATCGCAATTTTAACCTCATTTTTAAGTTATAACAGACAACACAATCAATTACAAGTTTGAACAACTATGTTCTAATTAACTCTGTGGGGGTATGCATAGTATTAATAGTACTAACAACATGTGATTTAAACTAGTAGTAAATCGGGTGGGGCTATGCATGATATTTGTAGTATTAAGTAACATGTGATTTATATCAATAGTAAATTGTATCTGGTCATGCATGGTATTAGTTGTAACGCCTAATATGAAAGTGTCTAGAATATTCAAAAGAGCGTTATATCTGATATTGGATACATTAATATTTACAATACTGAAACGACATTATGTCAAGAATTTAGATACAAAACATCCAAGCCTTATGTTACATAATACATTTAAACTTCCAAAAGAAACTTATACACAAAAAGTCCATGTAACATGTCTTATAATTATACATATGCATCCTTAAGTCCAACTTCAAGAAAGATTCCATGATCACACGGTCAATCCAAAGCTTTTTCCTTACCTTTACCACGAGTAACCTGTGAACCTGAACAAATAATGAGAGGGATGAGACATAATGCCTCAGTGAGTTCTATCTAGCCCTAGGCTAGTGATAACCTCGGGGAAAAACCTATGGTTATCACGTGTCTAAAATACAACCTGCCGGTTGATTATACGTGTGTGGTTTTGCTTGTCTAGACGGTAGTGCATACTAGATCCGTCATAACTTTCTTCTTAACTTTTTATAGGTCTATTTTCCCATACGTGTCAAGGCGGATGAGGGGAACCTAAACCGCTACGCCAAGATTCGCTCTAGGTACCAAGGCCTAAACTATACATGATCACGTTATGATTCTAAGCCGAACGATTAAGGGAAGACCTAAGATCGTTGTCGGCATAACTTCTTAATCTTGCTTACTTCTAAACTTGTACATAATAGACGTCGCCTTACATACCTAACATAATATAAGTGTTCAAATATTAAGTTAGAGGTTAGCGTTGAACAATCAAGAATATCTGAATTCATTTTACGGATTAGTCCCGGGTGGAGTAACCCCGGAAGTTAATCCCTTACTACCGGTAAAATGCCTAGCAAAGGCGTACCAGACTCCCTTAGTGTGCGGGTCCCTTACGGCTTACCCCATTTCCCTTGGAGAACCTTTTGCACCCAACCTTGGAAGGTATACAAAAGACACGACACCTTTACTTCCTTAATGGTCTTGACCATATATGATTCTTGTCTTAGCTTATTTACTTGAACCTCTTGTGATAAAGATATAAAATCGTCACATCTTAGCATAAACAATTCTATGAAAAACTATCTAGCTTCTTGACAAACTATGTCGAGTCTCTACGTTAAATCCCATTCTTAATATAATTCGCTACCCAATTATAAATCTATAACTTCTCTCGTATGCCTTGCCTTATTATACCAATTAAATACTAGCTTCTCATTAAAGAAATCATTTTAAAACCTATGCCTTGGAGTCTTGATTTGAGGGGTTATTGTTAAAAAGATCGCTTAAAGAAAACCGCTCGAGAAACGCCTGAACCACCCATGACGAGCAAAACAATGAGGTTCCCCCATTGTTTGCTCACCATGGCGAGTAATGTTGTGTGGGAGGCGAGCTCCTGCTCGCCACTGCGAGTTGGGGGCGAGTAAACCCCCAGTTCTGGAGGTCTAGCTCGCCTTGCAAGCTCTCTGCTCGCCGTGGCGAGTTATGACAGTCCAGGACTGTCAAAAATGGTGTTTTTCACTCAAAAACCTCAAATCCAAGCACCCCAAAGCTTATGATGACTCTAGTAATCATTTGGAACCTGAAAAACAGTCTTTAAGCAAGTATTCACAAGTATATTGGTACAAGACATAAAAAGGGGTAACTTTCTTTATGAGTAAACCCCAGAAATATATGTAGTTTTCTTACAAGCTTAACACACATAATCCCATGATTTGAACTAACTAAGAACTCACCTCAAGATGATTTGAAGATAGGCTCACAAGCTCAAGCCTTTGACAACAAAGTTTATCAACAAAACCCTAGATGGAGAAACCTTTGGTAAAGCTTGTTCCAACTTTCTTGCTAACAATCTTAGCCTAACCTCTACCCTAGAGAAGGATTGGAAGATGATTTGAGAGAAGAATCAAGTTGAAGAAAGAGTAGTGGTAACAATTCTTAGAGAGAAGGAAGAGCATGAAACTTTAGAAAACCTAGAGAGAGAGAGTGAGGAAAATATTATGAAGGTTATGCCCCAAAACCACATAAATATCTCCTCCACGTGAAATTCCAAAAATAACCCTTGCCTTAAACACGCGCATTTTATTGTTATCAGATATTACATCAGTTCCTAATAAGCGGGATATTACATTAGTAGTATTAATAACATGTAGTTTATATATATATAGGGAATTAAAATTTAATTATTCACTATCACTTTCATATAAGATTTTTATCTATATCTTAAAAGTATTGTTAAACTCAAGATTATAATCTATAAAGGTTAGTTGATTATTATGCTCATTTCTGTAACAATGTTTTTAATCTATATAATTGAGCTCATGTCCTTTATTCTATTTCATAATATACACTTTCTCTGTCTTTTCAAATATATAATTGAAACTAAACCAACTAATAAAATACGGTGTGTAATATCTATGACTCTAGTTAAACATCATTACTAACAAGATTCTCATAAATTGTGATTACTCAAATTAAACACTAGTGTTAACAAGGTGCATAACATTCATGACTCTAATTTACAATATTATTAATACATTGAGTAAATTAAACAACATTGTTAACAACATTTTTAGAAATCGTGATTACTTCAACAAGATTGGTTAACAAGGTGCAGAATATCTATGATTCCAATTAACAGTTGTCGCATCATTTTTCGGACTGGTCGAAGGCCATTTGATTTGGCGCTTGACCCACTTTTGATTTCACGACTGAACATTTAATTCTTTTCAAAAGAAAGTGGAAAAAGGTTCAAATACCACATTTTTAGGGATTAAGGGTTCGGGGGTTGGTTATATTTAGGGAAGGTGTTAAGCACCTTAAATATTCGTAGTACTCTACGAGAACCTCTTGATTTTATTTAACTTTTGTGCTATAAACTTGTTTGCTTTAAAAAATGGAATTTGAAATGATAAAAGAAAAGAAAGACCTAATTTATCTACATTTTTATTGATTTGGAAGGACGCATGTCCTTTGCCTACGTACCCGTGAGGGATCAAAACCTCGTAGTTCGGGGTAGAAATTGACGTTTGATTTGTTTTGGGTTTTTTTTATGAGTTTTTGAAAAAAGTTTTAAAATGAAAAGCCAAATAGCAAATTGGAATGGGTTTGTGTTCTTTATATTGAAAGCAAAATCACTCAAAGTAGCATTACATTGATTGATGTTTGATTTAAGAAAATAAAATAAAAAAAGACGATCGCTTGATTTAAGATCAAGGTTTGTTTATGAAAATATTTTGTGATTTTGATATATTTGCATGTTTTGTTATTTTTGAATAATGATATGAAAATTATATAAGCAAAAATATAATATTAGCAGTTGATTTAGGACCAGAGCACTCTGGATTAATTTAATGAAACAAGGACCAGATCGTTCTGGAGAATAATTAAATTAAACAAAAATATAATATTACCAGTTAATTAGGACCAGAGCACTCTGGATTGAGGTGTGTAGTAAATGACAAAATTTAAATATGCATATAATAATAGTAGATAATAGAATGTAATGCGAAAATAAAAAAAAAATGCATGAGAACTAAAATGGACCAGAGCACTCTGGATTGAGGTGTGTATTTAATGACGAAATTTAAATATGCATATGATAATAGTAGATAATAGAATGTAATGCGAAAATAAAATAAGAATGAATGCGAAAATAAAATGGACCAGAGCACTCTGGATTGAGGTGTGTATTTAATGATGAAAATTTAAAAATGCATGATGATATAATAAGCATAGAGTAAAAGAATAAAAATGCAAAAGAAAATGTGAAAATGCAAGAGAATTTAAAGATGCATGATATAAAATAAAAATGATGCAAAAGTGGGGTGCAGGAAGTAAGCAAAGGGGTGCAGATAAAACAGAAGCAAGAGACTGGGCTTAAGGAACATGGTCAGCGCGTTTGGGCTTAGAGTAGACCGGTTCGGTTCAAGCGAACCGGACCGGTTCAGTGAGTATATAAAGAGGAAAGGGCCGGCTTTTGTCATTTCAACATTTTCTTTCTCTCTCTTCTCTCTCTATTTGATTCTTCTTCTCCGATGGAGAAGTGGTGGCCGATGAGAATTCCGGCGCGGTGGTCGGCGAGCTTTTGCTGCGGCGCCACCGCGCCGGAGTTAAAAACTCCTCCTTTTTCTTATTTTTTTTGGTTCTTTCTCTTCTTTTCTCTTCCTCGTTTCAAATTCGTCCTCAAAAAAACAAAAAAACGAACGGTTAAGCCTAGATCTAAGGAATAACCTTTTGTTTTCTTTTGATGTATTTGTTCTTACTGTGATTTGAAGCACAGTTTGGTTTGAACGTTTATGATTGGATTATATCGTTTGAGATGCGATTTGTGTTGTCTTTGTCACGGCTTCGTGATGATTGACGTTTATTGACTGTTTTCGTGACTTGTTTGCGGTTGTATCGAGGGTTTTGAGTGATTGGGTTCTGATGATGTGGGTTTGGAAAGATTTAGTGGCGGTTTGTTTGTGAAGTTGTACCTGGATCGAACTTTGATGATGGTTTTATGTTGACATTGGAATCAGTTGTGAAGATTGGTTCTTTGTTCCTAAATTTTTTAGCTCTCTGTGTTTTAGCTTGCTCCCTTTATTCTGTGTTGCAGGTGCTTGTATTTATAGAATTGGGATTGAGACATTGGGTCTGTGAAGGCAGCAACACAAACTGCCCTTGTGTGGTTTAGAGGGGACACGAAAGGCTGTGTGGAGCTGGCTTAGGAGGCGCGTGACAGGCTGTTTTGAGCTGGACAAAAACCACACTTGGACTTAAAAATAAAAATAAAAGAAAACTATTTTGAAAGAAAATAAGAAACGTGACTAAAGAAAAGAAAAGGGAAAAAAACAATAATAATGAATAATGATAAAAAAAGGAAATAAAATAAATAGAATGGAACACAAACATAAAGTAAAATAGGAAATTAAATGAAGAGGACTAATAATAATAAATAGAAAATAAATGAGTTTAATAAAAATAAAATTGTCCCTTTCGGAATCAAATGAGGTATTTTAAAATACCTCTCTGCCGAAATTTCATCTGAGAAGACGAAATTACTCGGCTAAAAATTGTTTAAAAATTTGTAAAAAATGGTCAAAATTTGGGGTATGACAACAACATTATTAATCAATTGAGTAAATTAAACACCATTGTTCACATCATTCTTAGAAATCATGGTTACTCAAATTAAACACCATTGTTAACAAGGTGCATAATATCTGTGACTATGATTAAAAACATTATTAATCCATTAAGTAAATTAAATAACATTGTTAACAACATTCTTAGAAATCAAGTAAAGAAATAAAATCAATTTTAGTTCAAATTAAACATAATTAATATAATGCTACAAAGTATACACAGTGATGATGATGACTAGTTTGTGATTACTCAAACTTTAATCGAAGTAGATATTGAGCGATTGAAATCGAAGTAGATATTTTGTGCTCTTCAAGTTCTATGGTTTCTTGTGAGCAAAATGAATAAACGAAACTACTCTGAAACAATTAGATATATTGTTAACTGCAAGCATAATAATACTTCTACTCAAACGAGTACTACTTTTTCTTTTGAATTGTATTAGTAAAAATAGTACTACTTCTATTCTAATCTTCAATACAAGTATCATAGAAACTACTCATTTGATATTTTCTGCCATTACCAATCAAGATTTATAAAACTAAATTCCTAACATCAAACAGCCATAGTCACGATAGTAAAGAAAAAGAAACTACTCATGCAGTTATCAAACATGAAAACCAACCTAAAAGAAAAAGCGAAAAAAAATGAAATCTTCACTTTCTAGTGTAAGCATTTGTAGATCACAAGTAAGAATTCATCCAGTGCAGTCCGCTGCATTGTATCATTCGATCTTGGTCCTCCTTATTTCCCTAATGCTATGCTCTCGTTCAAATTCTTTGGTACTTGCACACACACATACACATATATATCAAATAAGGTTCACAAAACCTAGAATTTAAACTCTAGAATAGAAAGGCCATGACAAAGACATAAATGAATAAATTTATGTTTTCATACTACAAGAAATCTTTACAGAAAGACATAAGAAGATTTCAGAAGAATATACTTTACATTATCGTATGTAAATGAAGTAAACAAGCGTTCCAACCACAATTGAACATTCAAACCAACCAACTGAAACAGATGTGAATAAGACCTTAGTCGCCACTAACATACATATACATATAAACAACATATAATGGGTCCAACATCAAAGTCATATTAAAAAATTTCCTAGAAAGTTGGAACAGGTTCAAATTCTAAAAGATGCAGGATGAAACATAATTTTCGTAACATCTATGAGAGAAAAGTATGACCAGACAATCTAATGACTTGCAGGGGGACAAATCCCACCGCCCACTTGCGGGGGCCCCATTTTAAGCCAGATTAAAGCTCTGTATGGACTTGCCCACCGAAATTGGCACCAGAGAGAATCGAACTTGAGACCTTGAGAGAAGCACACTCCAAGATTCCAAGCCAACCACTAAGCCGACCCCAAATGGGTTCAAACACTAATATTATTGATAGTTTTTTCAACTTAGATAGATATGTTTAACACTAATATTATTGATAGTTTTTTCAACTTAGATAGATATGTTTTTTTTTTTTTTTTTTTTATAAAAAAAGAGATATGATTTATTTGTTTTATATTTTAGATAAATATTAATATTTTATTTAATAAATTAAGGATTATAATATGAGTAATCTTTTTTTATTACTTCTAAGTGATATGGATTTTTAATAAATATTATACAAACTAGCGTTCATGCGCTAATGTGTATAAATTATGAACATTAGTTTTTTTAAATAATTTTTGATTAAAAATTATTTTGAGTTTTATTAAAATTATAGGTATAGATATTTTGCACTTTCATATTATGAGGAACTATATTTATCTTTTTTAACGTGACCAATAATAAACAAATATAATATAAATTCTTATATTTTGGAATGACATCAACAACATTCTCATATGCAAATTTGTTTAAGTGAATAATTGAAAATGAAAAAAACTACCCAAAATCATGCATCATCTTTATATATAGTATAAATAACACAAACACTAATATCATTATATTTATATTTGTAAAAAAATATAAATATAAACATTATATATCTAACCCGAACGACGTCTAAAAGAATATATTAGTCTATAACAAAATTAAGGGTAGTTTGTGTTTATTCGACCATCCACAATATATCCCTTATTTTGGATGCTTAAGTGAATCATATATCTACTCATCATCAATTTAACAATTTTTTTAATATCGATACAGAATAAATACTCATTCTCTTCAATACAATATTTCACAAAAAAATTATACTAAATTGACTCCACCGATAACTCTAAATCATTAAATTCAAGAAAAATATTTATTTTAACAAATTTTCCAAAAAATATTTATTTTAACTCATCAAATCTCAACGGAGGATCAACGAATATTCCAAAAAAGAAGACTAAATTGACCTTTTTAAATTTAAGAGACTAGACCCTTTGCAGAGACATACAACGCAGCGCACAGGAAAGAGAGTTCTGCTTCCCAACTCAAACTCAAGCTTTGCGCTTTTCTTCCACAGTCATGGCTCTGGTTAGTAACTTTCTTCCCCTTATTTTCAATTACTTTGATTCTTCCTCAGTTATTAATAACTAATCTAATTGCAATTTTTTTTGGTTATGTAGATCCTGCACGCTCAGAAGGGAAACAAAAATGCTTACAAAACTCTGATTGCTGCTGAATACAGCGGTATTAAAGTTGAATTGGCTCCAGATTTTCAGATAGGTGTTTCCAATAAAACTCCTCAGTTTATCAACATGAATCCTATTGGAAAGGTATTATTATTTATCATGCATAGTATTGTTTAAGAGGATTGATTTTGCTATCCGGAAAGGGTTAGCACAACAGCTTGTTGTATGTTAATATCTAAATTTTATTATTATTTCTTATAGGTTCCGGTCTTGGAAACCCCTGATGGTCCCGTCTTTGAGAGCAATGCGATGGCTCGCTATGGTATGCTTAGTTTATCTATAAACATGCAATATAGATTTATTGTGATGATGTTATTTAATTGGACGGCTGTAAGACCAACGATGATGTAGGGAATGGAGTGGTAGGCGGTTAAGAATTAACACATGAATAAAATAAGTGTAGTAGAGAAGAGGATGTTGCATTAGATGTGTGATAAAACTAGATCAGATAAGATTAGAAATGACAATATTAGAGAGAGTTGGGGGTAGCACCTATTGTAAAAAAGATGGTAGAAAATAGGCTTAGATGGTTTGGATATGTAGAGAGAAGACATGTGGATTCTGTAGTAAGGAGAGTAGATCAGATGGATGATAGTGTTAGATCACTAGAGGCAGAGGAAGACCCAAAAAAACTTTAACAGAAACTATTTGGGAAGACTTAGAGATTAATGAGTTGGACTGGAATATGGTTTATGATAGAACATTATGGCGTAATTTGATCTGTGTAGTCGACTCCACTTTGTGGATAAGGCTTGGTTGTTGTTGTTATTTAACTTCGTTTGGGTTTGCTGCAGTTGCCCGATTGGGTGAAAACAACTTGTTTGGATCATCTCCTATTGACCAGGTACATTTTTTTAAATCCAGTTTTGCCATTATAAGTGAATGTGACTATGCCAATAATCTTAGTTTGGTGGAATCGTGTGGAATCTCTCCTGTTAATCATGGATGGAGTCATATAATCTACAATCTTTGAAAAGTTTTCATGATTATGGTTGCGGTGACAACTTTAGTTGTTTTGTTTGAGACGTATGTGCTATGAGTTTGATTTAAGGTTTTAATCACAAAATATTTCAAGTGTTATGATGTTGTTATGTGAGCTATGCTGTTATGCGAGTGATATTGTTTTATATACATAAGTATTTCAAGTTTAATTATGTTTTATGTGAGTTATGCTGTTATGTGAGTGATATTGATTTTTGAATTTTGTATAATCTTATGATTAGTGTTACGATTGTACGATTTACACTTTCTGATGATTTTGCGTAAAATCTCGACTTTAACTGATATTCCATTCTACTTGTAATATGTATTATTAATATGTGAATTATCTTTCTTGGAAATGGCCTGATATTCCATTCTACTTGTAATTTGCTGTTTCAGGCCCATGTTGAACAATGGATTGATTTTTCTTCTACGGAGATTGATGACAACATTATGAAGTTGTATCGGCCAAGACGTGGATTTTCCCCCTACTTTGCTCCAGTAAGTTGCATACGATGTTATATATTCAATTTCGATATTAATTTGCTTCGTTAACTGGTTTGAAGTTTCGAATCTTGAGTATTGAATATTGACAACAATTATATTATGTTTTATGATTTGTTGGAAATTATATAATGATATATCAGTTGATAACAATTAATTTGCTTTGTTATTAATCGAGTTTTTGTCAATTGTAATACTAATACCTGTTAACTTCCCGTCTTACTGAGTATTTTTCCGTTTTTGAAATTTTTGTCTAAATGAAGGTAGAGGAGGCTGCAATTTCATCATTGAAGAGAGCATTTGAGGCTTTGAACACTCACCTTGCCCACAATACCTACCTGGTTGGGCATTCTGTTACCCTTGCTGACATTATAGCAACATGCAACTTGTATTTAGGTTTCGCTCAACTCTTAGTCAAGAGCTTCACCTCAGAGTTTCCTCATGTTGAGAGATACTTCTGGACCTTGGTCAACCAGCCAAATTTCCGAAAGATATTCGGCCAGGTTAAGCAGACTGAAGCTATGCCACCTATTCCATCTGCTAAGAACCCTACCCAGCCTAAGGAATCTAAGCCCACAACTAAAGATGCACCAAAGAAAGTGGCTAAATCAGAGCCCGAAAAGCCCAAAGTTGTAGAAGCTGAAGAGGAAGCACCCAAGCCCAAACCCAAGAATCCCCTAGATCTTCTTCCTCCAAGCAAGATGGTTTTGGATGACTGGAAAAGACTCTACTCTAACACCAAGTCCAACTTCCGCGAGGTTGCTATCAAAGGTATTGTGATTACACTTCTGTGGTTCCTATTTTTAAGTTTTTGTAGTCTCTAGGATAATGATAGTAGCTTACATCCTTTCGAAATATACTATTATAGCAATGTTTTTGAAAACTCTTCTTTTTATCATGAATATACTTTAGTAAAGAATGTCAAAATTTGTTAATGAGGTTTGAGATTTTGTCAATATAATTTATCCGTTTGACTCGCAATCAAAGGTATTGTGATTATGCTTCTGTGGTTCATATTTTTAAGTTTTTGTAGCTTCTAGGATTATGATTGTAGCTTATATCCTTTGGAAATATACTACTCTAGCAATGTTTTTGGAAACTATTCCTTTATGATGAATATACTGTAGTGAAGAATGTCAAAATTTGTTAATGAGGTTTGAGATTTTGTCAACATAATTTCTCCGTTTGACTTGCAGGATTCTGGGACATGTATGATCCAGAGGGATATTCTCTCTGGTTCTGTGATTACAAATACAACGACGAGAACACTGTTTCTTTCGTGACACTGAACAAGGTTGGTGGGTTTCTTCAAAGAATGGATCTGGCTCGCAAGTATGCTTTTGGAAAGATGCTTATAATTGGATCAGAGCCTCCATTTAAGGTGAAGGGGTTGTGGCTTTTCCGTGGACAAGAGATTCCAAAGTTTATCATGGATGAATGCTATGACATGGAGCTGTATGAGTGGACCAAGGTTGACATCTCCGACGAAGCTCAGAAAGAGCGTGCCAGTCAGATGATTGAAGATTTTGAGCCATTTGAGGGAGAGGCTCTTTTGGATGCCAAGTGCTTTAAGTGAAAACGAAAACTAGTTCTCAGTTCCCATTGAAAGGCTATGGTTTTGTCATGACTTTTTGGTAGAGTTTCATTTCTTTCCTATTTTCTGCTATAATATAATGATGCAGTTTGAGATATTTTGTGATTTCAACGTTGAAACTTAAATCCTTGATTGTGGTAGCTTGATTTTGATGGTAACAAGACCAGTATTACAGGTTCTATATTTCTCCTATGTCGTAAGCATGTATGAAATTTATTGGATTCTCTAGACGCCAAAGAAAAAATAAAAATTTAATTGAAGAGGCTAAATTGGTATATGAATACCAAAATGTATTTTTTTTATTTTGTTGGACAAATGAATAGAGCAAAACAAAATATGTCCCATAAGTACAACTCGTATAGTAAAAAACTGTAAGAATAGTTGATATGTTAGGATGCGTGCTCAAACCTGCAATATCCCTCATCACCGCATTTAGTATGTGTAGATTTGGTTGACAAGCTCTATAAAACTTAAACAAAGAGTATAACAAAATAGAGATTCACAACATTATGTTTGAAATGGACTTTGTGTGTTCTTTTTTTTTTTTTTTCAGTTGCAGGTAAATCATGTTTTCCCAATTAATCACTTAGAGCCGAGCACGTAGGACCATATAGACAACCATATTTTTCCTCAAGAGTTTTAGATTGGAATTGAACTTAAAACCTCAGAACCATCATCCCAATTCTCCTAAGTTCAATGACTTATGATTGGTTTAACAAATATAAATCCAATATATTACTAGAGTTTAGAACTTAAAATATAAATAAATGTTATCTGCAATGTAAAGTACTTAGTTTGTTTGATTTGGATTCCTTACAATTGCACTTGAGGCTAACATATTCTAAATTAGAGTTTCACAAAACACCTCATAGTTTAATTTGGATGTGAAGAAAGTAGAAACATAAAAATGCTAGGCAAGTAACTCATAATCTTGCCAACAACAAAGGCCTTTTTGAATCAAAATGTCAAGATAATAGACAGGCATAAAATTTAAAATGGAAAATAGTGCCCAACATAAAACTTGTAAATAAGGATATCAATCCTTATCAACACATTGATTTCCTAAATGTGACAACTCCTAATTCAATCTGAAGTATTAACTATTGGTGGATCACCTGGAAATATCAATCTCAATTAAGTTTTCATCCTCATTCATATCATTCATTTCTGCTAAAAGCTGCATGAGACTTTGTTGATTGAAAATGGATTCTGAAATGAAATCTGGCCTGACTTCCAATTTTTGCATAGATTCTTCAGTTAAGTTAGACAGGTTCCTGCTTGGAAGGTGGATTTCGATCAAGTTATCCTCCTCGTCCTCGTCCTCGTCCTCCACCTCATAATCGTCATAATCATTGTCATCTGAAGGATTTAACATAATTATCATAGATGCAAAATAAAGCATATAAAAAAATATGAAGAGATAGATAAAGAATTGTGTACCAGAGATAGGATAGACCAAAGGAGAGTATGAGAGTAAACCACTCTCTTTTCCATGTAGGTTATGATTTGTATCTATGATAATTCTGTTAAATCCTTCACTGTGATTATCATAGTCATATTCACCGTCTTCATCATCAGTGTCAGAAACTAACCTATCATGACTACTCAAGTTTTGATATCTATTGTGATCAAACTCAAAAGTTTCGCCGACGATTGAGCCATTGCTTCTTTCACTATCTGATGGAAACGTAGAATCTGATCGCAAATCATCTTGCTGCATATGCTCAGGAACACTGAACTCAAAAGTTCTATCCACGACCAAGAGATTTCTGCTTTCACAATCCAATGGAAATGAATATTCTAACTGTGCTTCAGCTTGCTCCTTATGATTCTCGGCATTTTCACTTTGTATATCAAATTCAGTATCACTAACATCTAATGATGGTTGTAGCTTCTCCTTCATCAACTTTTCTTGAACAACACTTTCATTTTTAGATCCTTTTTTCTTTTTAAATGTGACAATAAACAAAGTGGATACAAGAGCAATTGG
Source organism: Medicago sativa (assembly GCF_051527215.1). Taxonomy (NCBI): domain Eukaryota; kingdom Viridiplantae; phylum Streptophyta; class Magnoliopsida; order Fabales; family Fabaceae; genus Medicago; species Medicago sativa. The sequence goes on along the minus strand of NC_140751.1, from coordinate 59,467,354 downwards.
TATTGCAAGAAGAAAAGAGAAGTATCTAGAAATTGAAAAGAAAAATGAAAAGGAGACAAGAATCAGCATGATAGTCAGAAAAGTACTTAAATTTGAATTCAGATTGGAACAGAAATGTTGCTTGTTTGCCTTCATCATGATCATTGACTTGCAAAAATGTTGATTAAACACTTAAACCACACAGATTGATGCACAACTAAATCTGAAGAATGCTGATAAACACCAAAGGTTTTTGCGAAGTGAGTACCATAATAACCTTTTAAGCAAAAAACTGCAAACTTTTACCTTCTGTCCTTATGCTCAGTTATTAAATCCCTGTGAAGTGAGTACCATCTTAAAATCTTGAAATTGCTAAATGCATGTACCAAACATATATTTTTTTTTTTTTGAAGGTGTACCAAACATATATGACCCACCAATATGGCACTACATTAAACACATCAAAACAATTATCATTAAGACAAATCCATAATGTACTCATGAATGATGTTGCATGTTTCTATGTTTTATATTTTTGTTCACTAGTCACTACTAGTACTGGACATAAGTCACTTTAATATTCAATATACTATTCAAAATATCAACCTTTCCCCCATAAAGGTAGGCAAATATTTTCTATGGAATCAAGCACAATTTGAGCACTTTTATGACTTTTTTTCTTGACATAATTTCATGTTTTGATTATAGGCTTTTGTGGCAATCGAGTTTTGATGACAAGCCAACACCTTTGGTCATGTAATTCAAGATTAGCCTAAGCCTCGTTGATGCTAAAATATCTACGTGTCAGAAGTATACTTTCCAACAGTACAAATTATTCGAAGCTTCGTCTTTAGGTTGCACAAACCTAATGTATTATCTTTGTATTTAATGATATAAGACTGATTTTCATATTTCTTAGGGTGTGTGTGTGTTTTTTTTTTTTTTTTTTTTTTTTATGGTGTCGGGGTTCGAATTACAGACCTTGTATATATTATGCATTGTCCTTATCAACCGAGCTAAGCTTACGGGGACAAGTGTGTTTGTTTTAAGGTTACCACAAACCTTTTTAAAAAGTGAGATTATAAATTTAACATTCTCATGTATATAACTAGTTTATAAAAATTGTTGTCAAGTATTATTTATTTTTAGAAATAAAATTTACATACGACTCAATTTTTTATTCTCATGTTTAGAGGTGAATTTATTTTGTTCCAAAAAATAAGACACATCTTCCAATAACTACATTTTTCTCTATTATTTTCCCTATTCCCATTATAAATTTGTAAACTAATAAGTTTTTAAAAAAGGTTTCTAGGAATATCAAGAGTTTACCAAACCTATTTGTAAATCTAATCCTAAAAATAAAATTTGAAACCATGAAACAAACGTGTTTTTTTGTCTCTTAAGAAAATAAATTTTTTAAACTTTTACATGCATTTTTTTTATAAAAAAATACATCTATTTAATTTACAATTGAGAAATGTAAGTCTATTTTCTCACATCTATGTAACCAATTATTCTAGAGGTAATTACAATAAATACAAATTTGTTTTTCTTGTAAAAAAAACAATTTGTTTTCAAATTTACTTTCCAACTACTTTTATTAACACTGATAAATTAGTAAGCGAGTCTTATATGAAACTTACTTTTTTTACCCTATGAGTTTCTCGTGTACCCTGTTCGAATTTTAAAATTAGAAATTTTTAACATATTTTAGAGGATTTTATGAAGTTTTTATACTGTTCAGATTCTATAATAGAAAATATATAGAGCGTGAGAAATTAAATAAAGTGGAAAAAGAAGGTAATAAAATGTGAGATTTACTTTTCCCACCCTACTGCCTTCTCGCGCGCCCTGCAAAATTTCCAAAAATACCCCTAGTCCGGATTATATAATCCGGACCATATTGTTAGTGATTTCCGGAAACTTAAATCCGGACTAGATGTTGTGCGCTTTTTTGTGTCTTTCTTTGATGTCAAGGGTCTCTATTGATAGTTATATGAACCCCACACAGGCTGAAATGCTATTGCAGGGTTCATAGGAACGGTCAACAATGACCATGACACCACTGACACCCCTAAAAAACTAAAAACATTTGAAGAAAATTGAAGAAAAGAGGTGAAGTGAAGAATGGAGGTATTTGTTGAAGATGGAAGCCTATTTATAGCCTTAAACAAGTCCTAGGTCATTAATACAGTCAATGAAAACGTGTTAGTGGTTGTAACCGTCCAAACCCAAATTAATGGCTCTCTTTCAAAATAATCCAATGCTGAAGCGTTCCGGATTTTACATTCCGGAATGTCCTTAGCCCTACAGGAAGTGCCAACTTTTCCCTCGTTCACCATTATCGCATTAATCCGGAAAGTATATTCCGGAAACCAAAGGTGCATTCTGGATTGTATATTCCGGAACGCATCAGTGCCATGGCCGGTGGTCTGCACCACACGTTTTTGTCAGTGGTCAAGTCAAAAAAACGTGTTTTACCACGTTTTTTGACTGAATTTAATGCCTCCCAACCGTTTTTGACCCACCCCTCCCTATAAATACCCTTCCAAACCCCACCATTTCTCATACCATCCTCTCCTCCTCTTCTTCCTTCTACAACCATGGTTTTCCATCGTTGGCCTTTCATAGATAAGGGCCTCGTTGAAAACTTTCAGGATTTGTATGAACGGTCAATGAGGATGGAACCGCGCTGCAAAGAAGTGCGGTTCATCTGAGGGTTATGTGGGTCAGTGTGGTTCTTAGCTTCGCCTGCCTGGGCGTGAGTCTGAGCACCAGTGTGGTTCTTCCCGCCCTCCTCTTCCCTCCTCCTCTGGTTTTCCTCCAATTGCCAAACTACTGGTATGTCCTATCATATACCAGTGGTTTGGCTCTTAGGAGATTAGAATTAGGCTCTTAGGAGATTAGAAATAGATTTAGGATCTTATGTAATAAGCTTAAAAAGCTTGAAAATTATTGTAATGTATTGTTCATATATTAATAAAATGAGTTGTCTTTATGTTTGTGTCTTTTTATTTCTGTTTTTTATTTTATTCGCATTTTATTTTACGAATTGTAGAGCTTAAAATTGCAAAAGTTCTGCTAAAATACTATTCCGGATTTTAAAATCCGGAATCATCTGAAAAATACAAACAATTCATTCCGGAATACGAAATCCGGACCAGGGGTAAAATTGGAAAAAAATAGGGCACGCGAGAAAAGACATAGGGTGGGAAAAGTAATACTCATAAGATGTAAGGAAATACATTTGAAGTCACGCAAGTAGACCCCTTATCTATGTTGTGGGCCACTCATGCTTCTATATGCTGTGAAGACTCTAATGGAGCCCCATTCATGAACATATCTTTGTCGGGTGGTTTCCAGTATCATCATCTTGCCCATGCATACTATGATTGCTCCATAGATTCGTTGAATTGCTCAAAAATCTGCAAAAACAAGCATTGAGAGTTAAGATTCAATCGACTTTTTAAGTTGAAAAATGCCCATAAAAAGTTATGATTCGAAGAAATGAACAATTTTAAGGGGTATATTGCACAAACTTCCCATAATATAATGTGACTATTGACTAGTATAATTACTACAAAGACCCATCCATCAGCTGTTACACAAAACGGAAACAAAATGGTCAATAATGTGAATGCAATGCAATAATTCAGCCTTGTTTTAAGTAAAACAAAATTGTTAAGATGAGGGGGAGTCCAATCATGGGACACACACAAGGATATATAATTTATAATTTTGGGATGTTTGACTTTAAGTCTAGAATGGCTGTTAAGACCATTGAACAAAATGTTAGAATCTCAAGAGATTCTCAAGATATATATATATGTTATGTAAAAAGGATTTAGAATCCTTTAAAGAGTATAAATATATACATGTTGGGTTAATACAAATTGCTATTAGACCTTTAACTTTGCTTGGCCTAAATACCAGTATAATGGCCTACGTTAGAGATGGCAGATGTAATGATTTTAAACAATCTTTAGCTGCTGTTATTGAGTCCAGTTTATGTCATGGACCAGTCTATTTTGATATAGCACCCAATCTAAGTTTATCTTTGTCTGATAAACATTTATTTGAAGCTTTACAAATGAATATTCATACTAATGGTTATGACTTTAAAGCTGGAAGTCAAATTATGACTGTTTGTTATAGGATATATTTTAAGGTGTTGAATACCCTTAATCCTAAGGCTAGACAAATAAGTCATCCTGGAACCACTACGTTGGTTAATACTAATTTGTTGACCTCTAAGGTTGCTACCAATAGACTAATAAGGTGGGACGAATTAGAATTCCCTGAAAATTGGAATCTTCCTCGTATCGTTAACCCTGAGCCTATCATGAATAGAGATGTTGAACAAATTGTTCAAACTACTGATGGAGATGTTGAAATTCGATTTACTCCTCAGAGAATTTGTAAAATACCTAGGAGTATATCTTCTAGATATTCCTCCAACAGCTTTTATTCTGTTCCTAGTAATATTTCTAGGAAATCCTTTTCAGAAGCTTCATCATCTAAAATGAAAGATGATTCTGAAACTGTTGATCATATAATGATAAGCGATAACAAAATTCCTTATGGAGTTTATGAGACTAATGATAGCCAAAAGGAACGTAAAACTTCCCCAACTGAATCAGATTTTTAATTTATTTTATGGATCTTACGCCTAATAGTTTGTGGAGAAAATTCATCAATGATGAATTTATGATGGATAAATATTCTAATTTTAGAAGTTGGTTTTTCAAATAATTTCCTGATTGGGAACGAGAAAAAATCAAGGATGATTATTATGAACATCTTAGGATAACTCAAGAGTTCATAAGATTTGTTGAATGGTTTATAACCTATTTTCTTGATCAAAATCAAAAAGAAATTTTAACTCTAAAATCTAGACCCTGGTACATTACTGGGCAAAATGAACCTATTCAATCTCCCTTTCCTCCTGAAAAAAGTCTGACGTTGGGAACTGACGTTGAAGCGGTTGCTTATTCGCATACTAACCCAGGGCCTAAAGTAGGGAACACCCTGAATAGCCTTAATGAGTTAAACTCGATTATAAAAGCTCAGAATTTCTCTAATGCTTATTTGACTCGTATTGGAGATCAACTTATATCTCTTGATAAAGATATTGCTTTTCTAAAATTTTTGGTTGAAAAAAATATTGACACTCAAAAAATTATTATTGATAATTTTGAGAAAAAAGATCAACCTTCTAGTTCAAAAGGCTTTTATGAGCAAATTAGTGAGACTCCTATAATTCAGCCTCCCACTAAAATTGAGAATTTCAAAATTGATGATAATTCGAATGAATTTATGAACACTTTACAGGAGAAACTTAAGAAATTAAATCTTAACGTTATTTCTAAAGATGAAGATTCTGATAATGAATCTAAAACCTTTAATAAGGATTTTGAAAATGTTGATGAACTGGCTACCATGTTCAATGATTTTAGTCTTAATGAAAAGGCTGACATTAATACTGTTTATGCTAAACGTGGAGTTGATAAAATTTATTACGATAGACCTTCTCCTCAAGATTTACTTTTTGAAGAAAATGAGGATATTGTTCAAAACTCGTATTCGGGTAGATCCATTTATGAATGGAACATTGACGGTCTAAATGATAGACAAATTGTCACGGTTATTCAAAAAATGCTTATGTATTCTACCATTTGTAAACAGCAAGGAAATTCTGATAGGAATATTGCTAGTTTCATAACCGTTGGTTTTGTTGGACAACTTAGAGGTTGGTGGGATTGGTATCTCACAGATGTTCAGAGAGAAGAAATTCTTTCTCATAAAAAGATCATTAAAGATGAAGCCACAGGATCTGTGACTAAAACTAATGAAGAAGACGCAGTCTATACACTAAGTCTTTCTATCATAAACAATTTTGTTGGTACTAGAATACCTGTTGGAGAGCGTATTTGCACTCTTTTACAAAATTTACGTTGTCCTTCTTTGACACATTTTAGATGGTACAAGGATACCTTTCTATCAAGACTTTTTATGATTGAAAATCCTAATAGCAACCATTGGAAAGCCAAATTCGTTGATGGCTTACCTCATCTTTTTGCCGAAAAAATTAGGCAATCTTTAAGAAATAGAAATGATGGGATAAATATTAATTACCCAGAATTAACTTATGGTCAAATTACGAATACTTGTATTCAAGAAGGCCTTTCTTTATGTAATGACATAAAGTTAAAAAATCAGCTTAAAAAGCAGAAATTAACTGAGAAACACCAATTAGGTGAATTCCGTGAACAATTTGCCTTCGACCTAGGTAAACCTACAGTGGAAAGAAAAAATAAGAAGAAAATCAGTTCTTCTAATGATACTTCTCAAACTAAGAGAAAGAAACATCATAAGTCTTCTAATAAGAAGAAAAAGTTGCTTTGATAATGCAGAAATATAGAAATTAACAGGAAATTTCACAATGTTTTTTATATAAACTGAGAAAAGATTACAAGGCGGAAGCAAAGCGTGCTTCAACCAAACAACAAGAGTTCCTTATAAAGGAAAAGAGGTTCACTATTTGAACCGGTAAAAGGCTACCTAAACATTCGGTGGCCGGTTACAAACGACAAAACAACATTATTGCAGAAGCTGGGTGCTCATTGGGCCCCATCGCCACTTTTACAATAATCACAAAAATACAAACAACTTTAACAAAGTTGTCAAAAGAAAAAGAAAAAGGAAAAGCTAAAGCTAAAGTTGATTACGACTAAAGCAAAGCTGAAAAGGACCATTTGTCCACCAAAAGATTCTTCAGAATTATTGCCAGCTTGCAAAATAATTCTTATGGATTTTGCGTCCCCTTTTTGGCTATGATCTCAATCATTGAGTCCCAAATATCTTCCACCGTTGGTTCTGGTTGTGATTCACCAGCAAGAATTTCTTCATCTTCGTCTTGATCCTTAGATTCTTTAGAGGATATGGACATATTGTCTTCAGGGAAAGAACAGAAAAACTGGTCTTTCATGAAATCAAGAACTCTGACCTTAATCTGATCATTAGTCTCTTGAGGGTATTTCCTCTGAAAATAAGTCTTAACATCATTCATAGAAAAGCTTTGAGTGTTGGAGGTTTTAACACTCTTAGCTTTTTCTGAAGAAATAGAAACACTAATTTTTTCAGATATAATTTTTATATCTTCTGAACTCATATTAGTCCAAAATTTATAAAAGAAATTTCTTTGTAAAATAGGAACATTAAACCTATCCTTAGAGATGGTAATATTCCATCTCCAGATCCAGGGGATTTGAAATTTACAAAAGAAAAGACAAGGACATTGTCCTGTGATAAGTTTGCTGGATGCAACCTTATCAATTAAAGAGCTAGTATTGCACCAAGAAGTATACAAATTTTGTATTTCAGAAGGTAGAATTTCTAAAGATGGACCAAATTTTTGCCACCATGAGAAAAACCAATTTGGAATATGTTTTTCAACAATCTCTGGATTAACTGAAAAGAACCAAGAATGCTTGTTCTTGGGATTTTGATAATAAAAGGTTTGGGTAAAAGCATTGATATAATCCCAATAATTAAAATTTATGGAATTACCTTGACCATCTATAATAGCCTTTTCATGGTTTGGGCTAATACCCCAGTCCTTTGGTAACAAAATTTTGTTAATATGGCATTTTGAAAAACTTATAAAGTCTTTAATATTACCATTATGGTGATTATGAGTAATGGTAACTGATCCTGATCCGATCAAAAGCATTTCAAGATGTGGTCTGGATTTTCCAGCCATACCAGGGTATCCTCTGGTGTCTAAGTATCTGTCTTTAACAGACCAACCATCACTATTATTTAGTGAAAGATCTTCATCATCAATATACATGATGGTTTCTACAATAGGATTTTCAAAGTACTCTTGGGAAGATTCTTCCTGAGTTGCTTGTTTGTAAGATATTATCTTACTTTTTACAGAGGAGGAAGAGGCTTCTTCTTTCTCCTTTTTCACATTAGAAAAATTAGGTCTTCCTTTGTTGTATTGGACCACTGACCAGTCCCCGATTATAGGAACATTGCTAGCTGATGGTTCTTGGGGCAACATATTATTGCTTCCTTGGTTACTTCTACCACGACCATATTGGCCACGGCCTCCTCTCCCCCTATAAGGGGTTGTCATATCCCTGTAAAGATTCACGAGTTAAGAAATCAGCAAGAGAGTTATTTTCTCCTTTAATATATTGAATATCAAATTCAAAGGCAGATAATTGAGCTTGCCAGTTAGCAAAAATTTGTTTTGCCACAAGATTCTTAACATCTTTTTCAATAATAGGTTTTGCCGAACTACAATCAATCCTAAGCAAAAACTTTTGATTAAGTAAATCACTCTGAAATTTAGAGATGCATTTTATGATAGAAAGCATTTCTTTCTTCACCGTAGAATACTTAGTTTGAGTGGGATTCCACTTTCCTGAGGTAAATCTAACTAAAACTTCTTTATTAGAATTAGGAATAACTTGTTTGAGAATTCCTCCATACCCTAAATTTGAAGCATCAGTTTCAACAATTTTAAAATAATTAGGGTTAGCAAGAGAAAGACAAGGTAAACATCTGACTTTTCTCTTAATCCTTTGAACCGCATGAGTATGTTCATCTGTCCAAGGATTAGGTTTAGATTTTAACCTATTATACAGAATAGCTGTATCTTTAGATAAATACTCATAGTAGTCTGACACATAATTAAGACTTCCTAAAAATCTTTGTAATTGAGTTTTATCCAGGATAATATCTGGAAACTTGGAAGCGAAATCAATACTCCTATCAATAGGAATAATAGTTCCCTTATCAATGATATAACCCAGAAATCTAACTTTAGTCTGGAAAAGTTTCATTTTGGGCGCTGAGACAACAAGCCCACTTCTTTTAACTACCTCTTTGAAGATTTTTAAATGTTTAACATGTTGATCTATAGTTTTTGAAAAGACTAAAACATCATCAATGTAAACAATAATAAAATCTGAGTATTTCTCAAAAATGTCATTCATAATTTTTTGAAATTCTGATGGCGCATTTTTCAAACCAAAAGCCATCACAAGCCATTCAAACTGTCCAAACGGAACAGTAAAAGCAGTTTTATATCTATCAGATTCCTTAATTTGGATCTGCCAATAACCAGATTTCATATCAAATTTAGAAAAGATAGTCGCATTAACTAATCTATCTAACAAATCTTTTTTGTTTGGAATAGGATACCTAATCCATTTTAAGACCTTATTAAGAGGTTTATAATTAATCACTAATCTAGGAACACCACGTTCCTTCTCTGCCGCGTTATCAACATAAAAGGCAGTACAACTCCAAGGAGATTTAGATTTTCTAATTAATCCTTTGTCAAGAAGAGATTGAATCTCTTTTCTACACAAATTTTGATAGTTATCATTCATTTGTGCCGGTCTGGCCTTGGTAGGAATTTGACTTTCATTAAATTCATCAATGTAAGGAAGAGAAACCATATGTTTCTTTCTATCCCAAAAAGCATTGGGAAGATCATTACAAACTTCATTATTGAATTGAAGCTCTAAAGACTTAATTTGTCTTTGTATATCAGCTTTTTTTAACTGTTCTTCTATATTAAGAAGATTTATTTCTTCTTTAAGAAAACATATTTGTTTTTCTTTTTTACTAAGAATATCCTTAACTTCATTAAGCATCCTAGTATGGGGATTAGTGATAAACTCAAAAGTAATTTCTTGATTATCAATCAAAGTAGTAATTCCTTTTTGATCAATATTTTTGATGGGCATAATATTATGCAAAAAAGGAGTTCCTAATATAACTCTATGCGTTAAATTTTTTACCAAAATAAAATTAGTTGGTAAACAAATATTTTGGTTGCAAATATAAGCATTAGAAAGTTTATAATTAACTTGAAGTTTATCTCCTCCAGCTTGGGTAAGCGATTGAGTGGTTTTTGAAAAATATTTTGTAGGAATAATTCCTTCCTGAATGCAATTTAAATCTGCACCACTATCTACCAAAGCAATTTCATTTTTAAGAATATACTCTTTATTAATGACTAAAGTAATTTTCACAAACCATTTTTGTGAAGTAACTCTTTGAAGAGTAGTTAAAAAAGTATTTTCAGTTTTTTCTTCGGAAGTAGGAGGATTAGACTTATCAATTTTAGGAATGTCCTGAATGATTTCCTCAATCTTTAAAGTCTCTAATTTAGAAACTCGCTGAGATAAAATATTATTATCTCTTTTTATCTGAGATATTTCTCCCTTAAGAAGATTAATTTCTCTTCTTAAGTCATCAGTAGAAACAGGTGTTTCTTTAATATTGGTTTCACGAAATCTAGATAAGACTTCACTAATTCTATAAGGTGTCTCAATAATTTGAGGACCCTTTTCCTTATTAGAACCATCTTTAATAAGAAATTCTAACATTTTTCTTTTCAGATTATTGTCTGAAATACTATCAATAGCTTTTAAAGCTTCATCATGTTCTGCCGTCAGAACATTTAAACCATTCATTTCGACTATTTGTTTCCAATAGTCTATTTCTTCATTACAAAGACAATCAGAGTCTGAGCTATTATTGGACTCGTTATCACTTGAAGAATCATCAATTTGATCTATAACATCATTATTATCTTCTGATTCATTATCAGAATATTTAAATAAAACTTTCTCAAGTTGAGATCGAAGATTATCATCTTCTATGTCATTAAGCTGTTTTTTAGTCCAGCATTGAGTGGCATAATGACCAGTTTTACCACATTTATGGCAAGTAATGCCTTTTGAAAACTTATCAGCTTTCCTTTTGTTTTTAGAACTAGGAAAATTTTCCCTAGACTTTCTCTTAGAGAAATTTTCTCTATGTTTCTTCTTATTAGAAGACTTATGATGTTTCTTTCTCTTAGTTTCAGAAGTATCATTAGAAGAACTGATTTTCTTCTTATTTTTTCTTTCCACTGTAGGTTTACCTAGGTCGAAGGCAAATTGTTCACAGAATTCACCTAATTGGTGTTTCTCAGTTAATTTCTGCTTTTTAAGCTGATTTTTTAACTTTATGTCATTACATAAAGAAAGGCCTTCTTGAATACAAGTATTCGTAATTAACAGGAAATTTCACATTGTGAAAAAAAAAAAAAAGTTGCTTTGATAATGGAGAAATATAGAAATTAACAGGAAATTTCACAATGTTTTTTATATAAACTGAGAAAAGATTACAAGGCGGAAGCAAAGCGTGCTTCAACCAAACAACAAGAGTTCCTTATAAAGGAAAAGAGGTTCACTATTTGAACCGGTAAAAGGCTACCTAAACATTCGGTGGCCGGTTACAAACGACAAAACAACATTATTGCAGAAGCCGGGTGCTCATTGGGCCCCATCGCCACTTTTACAATAATCACAAAAATACAAACAACTTTAACAAAGTTGTCAAAAGAAAAAGAAAAAGGAAAAGCTAAAGCTAAAGTTGATTACGACTAAAGCAAAGCTGAAAAGGACCATTTGTCCACCAAAAGATTCTTCAGAATTATTGCCAGCTTGCAAAATAATTCTTATGGATTTTGCGTCCCCTTTTTGGCTATGATCTCAATCATTGAGTCCCAAATATCTTCCACCGTTGGTTCTGGTTGTGATTCACCAGCAAGAATTTCTTCATCTTCGTCTTGATCCTTAGATTCTTTAGAGGATATGGACATATTGTCTTCAGGGAAAGAACAGAAAAACTGGTCTTTCATGAAATCAAGAACTCTGACCTTAATCTGATCATTAGTCTCTTGAGGGTATTTCCTCTGAAAATAAGTCTTAACATCATTCATAGAAAAGCTTTGAGTGTTGGAGGTTTTAACACTCTTAGCTTTTTCTGAAGAAATAGAAACACTAATTTTTTCAGATATAATTTTTATATCTTCTGAACTCATATTAGTCCAAAATTTATAAAAGAAATTTCTTTGTAAAATAGGAACATTAAACCTATCCTTAGAGATGGTAATATTCCATCTCCAGATCCAGGGGATTTGAAATTTACAAAAGAAAAGACAAGGACATTGTCCTGTGATAAGTTTGCTGGATGCAACCTTATCAATTAAAGAGCTAGTATTGCACCAAGAAGTATACAAATTTTGTATTTCAGAAGGTAGAATTTCTAAAGATGGACCAAATTTTTGCCACCATGAGAAAAACCAATTTGGAATATGTTTTTCAACAATCTCTGGATTAACTGAAAAGAACCAAGAATGCTTGTTCTTGGGATTTTGATAATAAAAGGTTTGGGTAAAAGCATTGATATAATCCCAATAATTAAAATTTATGGAATTACCTTGACCATCTATAATAGCCTTTTCATGGTTTGGGCTAATACCCCAGTCCTTTGGTAACAAAATTTTGTTAATATGGCATTTTGAAAAACTTATAAAGTCTTTAATATTACCATTATGGTGATTATGAGTAATGGTAACTGATCCTGATCCGATCAAAAGCATTTCAAGATGTGGTCTGGATTTTCCAGCCATACCAGGGTATCCTCTGGTGTCTAAGTATCTGTCTTTAACAGACCAACCATCACTATTATTTAGTGAAAGATCTTCATCATCAATATACATGATGGTTTCTACAATAGGATTTTCAAAGTACTCTTGGGAAGATTCTTCCTGAGTTGCTTGTTTGTAAGATATTATCTTACTTTTTACAGAGGAGGAAGAGGCTTCTTCTTTCTCCTTTTTCACATTAGAAAAATTAGGTCTTCCTTTGTTGTATTGGACCACTGACCAGTCCCCGATTATAGGAACATTGCTAGCTGATGGTTCTTGGGGCAACATATTATTGCTTCCTTGGTTACTTCTACCACGACCATATTGGCCACGGCCTCCTCTCCCCCTATAAGGGGTTGTCATATCCCTGTAAAGATTCACGAGTTAAGAAATCAGCAAGAGAGTTATTTTCTCCTTTAATATATTGAATATCAAATTCAAAGGCAGATAATTGAGCTTGCCAGTTAGCAAAAATTTGTTTTGCCACAAGATTCTTAACATCTTTTTCAATAATAGGTTTTGCCGAACTACAATCAATCCTAAGCAAAAACTTTTGATTAAGTAAATCACTCTGAAATTTAGAGATGCATTTTATGATAGAAAGCATTTCTTTCTTCACCGTAGAATACTTAGTTTGAGTGGGATTCCACTTTCCTGAGGTAAATCTAACTAAAACTTCTTTATTAGAATTAGGAATAACTTGTTTGAGAATTCCTCCATACCCTAAATTTGAAGCATCAGTTTCAACAATTTTAAAATAATTAGGGTTAGCAAGAGAAAGACAAGGTAAACATCTGACTTTTCTCTTAATCCTTTGAACCGCATGAGTATGTTCATCTGTCCAAGGATTAGGTTTAGATTTTAACCTATTATACAGAATAGCTGTATCTTTAGATAAATACTCATAGTAGTCTGACACATAATTAAGACTTCCTAAAAATCTTTGTAATTGAGTTTTATCCAGGATAATATCTGGAAACTTGGAAGCGAAATCAATACTCCTATCAATAGGAATAATAGTTCCCTTATCAATGATATAACCCAGAAATCTAACTTTAGTCTGGAAAAGTTTCATTTTGGGCGCTGAGACAACAAGCCCACTTCTTTTAACTACCTCTTTGAAGATTTTTAAATGTTTAACATGTTGATCTATAGTTTTTGAAAAGACTAAAACATCATCAATGTAAACAATAATAAAATCTGAGTATTTCTCAAAAATGTCATTCATAATTTTTTGAAATTCTGATGGCGCATTTTTCAAACCAAAAGCCATCACAAGCCATTCAAACTGTCCAAACGGAACAGTAAAAGCAGTTTTATATCTATCAGATTCCTTAATTTGGATCTGCCAATAACCAGATTTCATATCAAATTTAGAAAAGATAGTCGCATTAACTAATCTATCTAACAAATCTTTTTTGTTTGGAATAGGATACCTAATCCATTTTAAGACCTTATTAAGAGGTTTATAATTAATCACTAATCTAGGAACACCACGTTCCTTCTCTGCCGCGTTATCAACATAAAAGGCAGTACAACTCCAAGGAGATTTAGATTTTCTAATTAATCCTTTGTCAAGAAGAGATTGAATCTCTTTTCTACACAAATTTTGATAGTTATCATTCATTTGTGCCGGTCTGGCCTTGGTAGGAATTTGACTTTCATTAAATTCATCAATGTAAGGAAGAGAAACCATATGTTTCTTTCTATCCCAAAAAGCATTGGGAAGATCATTACAAACTTCATTATTGAATTGAAGCTCTAAAGACTTAATTTGTCTTTGTATATCAGCTTTTTTTAACTGTTCTTCTATATTAAGAAGATTTATTTCTTCTTTAAGAAAACATATTTGTTTTTCTTTTTTACTAAGAATATCCTTAACTTCATTAAGCATCCTAGTATGGGGATTAGTGATAAACTCAAAAGTAATTTCTTGATTATCAATCAAAGTAGTAATTCCTTTTTGATCAATATTTTTGATGGGCATAATATTATGCAAAAAAGGAGTTCCTAATATAACTCTATGCGTTAAATTTTTTACCAAAATAAAATTAGTTGGTAAACAAATATTTTGGTTGCAAATATAAGCATTAGAAAGTTTATAATTAACTTGAAGTTTATCTCCTCCAGCTTGGGTAAGCGATTGAGTGGTTTTTGAAAAATATTTTGTAGGAATAATTCCTTCCTGAATGCAATTTAAATCTGCACCACTATCTACCAAAGCAATTTCATTTTTAAGAATATACTCTTTATTAATGACTAAAGTAATTTTCACAAACCATTTTTGTGAAGTAACTCTTTGAAGAGTAGTTAAAAAAGTATTTTCAGTTTTTTCTTCGGAAGTAGGAGGATTAGACTTATCAATTTTAGGAATGTCCTGAATGATTTCCTCAATCTTTAAAGTCTCTAATTTAGAAACTCGCTGAGATAAAATATTATTATCTCTTTTTATCTGAGATATTTCTCCCTTAAGAAGATTAATTTCTCTTCTTAAGTCATCAGTAGAAACAGGTGTTTCTTTAATATTGGTTTCACGAAATCTAGATAAGACTTCACTAATTCTATAAGGTGTCTCAATAATTTGAGGACCCTTTTCCTTATTAGAACCATCTTTAATAAGAAATTCTAACATTTTTCTTTTCAGATTATTGTCTGAAATACTATCAATAGCTTTTAAAGCTTCATCATGTTCTGCCGTCAGAACATTTAAACCATTCATTTCGACTATTTGTTTCCAATAGTCTATTTCTTCATTACAAAGACAATCAGAGTCTGAGCTATTATTGGACTCGTTATCACTTGAAGAATCATCAATTTGATCTATAACATCATTATTATCTTCTGATTCATTATCAGAATATTTAAATAAAACTTTCTCAAGTTGAGATCGAAGATTATCATCTTCTATGTCATTAAGCTGTTTTTTAGTCCAGCATTGAGTGGCATAATGACCAGTTTTACCACATTTATGGCAAGTAATGCCTTTTGAAAACTTATCAGCTTTCCTTTTGTTTTTAGAACTAGGAAAATTTTCCCTAGACTTTCTCTTAGAGAAATTTTCTCTATGTTTCTTCTTATTAGAAGACTTATGATGTTTCTTTCTCTTAGTTTCAGAAGTATCATTAGAAGAACTGATTTTCTTCTTATTTTTTCTTTCCACTGTAGGTTTACCTAGGTCGAAGGCAAATTGTTCACAGAATTCACCTAATTGGTGTTTCTCAGTTAATTTCTGCTTTTTAAGCTGATTTTTTAACTTTATGTCATTACATAAAGAAAGGCCTTCTTGAATACAAGTATTCGTAATTAACAGGAAATTTCACATTGTGAAAAAAAAAAAAAAGTTGCTTTGATAATGGAGAAATATAGAAATTAACAGGAAATTTCACAATGTTTTTTATATAAACTGAGAAAAGATTACAAGGCGGAAGCAAAGCGTGCTTCAACCAAACAACAAGAGTTCCTTATAAAGGAAAAGAGGTTCACTATTTGAACCGGTAAAAGGCTACCTAAACATTCGGTGGCCGGTTACAAACGACAAAACAACATTATTGCAGAAGCCGGGTGCTCATTGGGCCCCATCGCCACTTTTACAATAATCACAAAAATACAAACAACTTTAACAAAGTTGTCAAAAGAAAAAGAAAAAGGAAAAGCTAAAGCTAAAGTTGATTACGACTAAAGCAAAGCTGAAAAGGACCATTTGTCCACCAAAAGATTCTTCAGAATTATTGCCAGCTTGCAAAATAATTCTTATGGATTTTGCGTCCCCTTTTTGGCTATGATCTCAATCATTGAGTCCCAAATATCTTCCACCGTTGGTTCTGGTTGTGATTCACCAGCAAGAATTTCTTCATCTTCGTCTTGATCCTTAGATTCTTTAGAGGATATGGACATATTGTCTTCAGGGAAAGAACAGAAAAACTGGTCTTTCATGAAATCAAGAACTCTGACCTTAATCTGATCATTAGTCTCTTGAGGGTATTTCCTCTGAAAATAAGTCTTAACATCATTCATAGAAAAGCTTTGAGTGTTGGAGGTTTTAACACTCTTAGCTTTTTCTGAAGAAATAGAAACACTAATTTTTTCAGATATAATTTTTATATCTTCTGAACTCATATTAGTCCAAAATTTATAAAAGAAATTTCTTTGTAAAATAGGAACATTAAACCTATCCTTAGAGATGGTAATATTCCATCTCCAGATCCAGGGGATTTGAAATTTACAAAAGAAAAGACAAGGACATTGTCCTGTGATAAGTTTGCTGGATGCAACCTTATCAATTAAAGAGCTAGTATTGCACCAAGAAGTATACAAATTTTGTATTTCAGAAGGTAGAATTTCTAAAGATGGACCAAATTTTTGCCACCATGAGAAAAACCAATTTGGAATATGTTTTTCAACAATCTCTGGATTAACTGAAAAGAACCAAGAATGCTTGTTCTTGGGATTTTGATAATAAAAGGTTTGGGTAAAAGCATTGATATAATCCCAATAATTAAAATTTATGGAATTACCTTGACCATCTATAATAGCCTTTTCATGGTTTGGGCTAATACCCCAGTCCTTTGGTAACAAAATTTTGTTAATATGGCATTTTGAAAAACTTATAAAGTCTTTAATATTACCATTATGGTGATTATGAGTAATGGTAACTGATCCTGATCCGATCAAAAGCATTTCAAGATGTGGTCTGGATTTTCCAGCCATACCAGGGTATCCTCTGGTGTCTAAGTATCTGTCTTTAACAGACCAACCATCACTATTATTTAGTGAAAGATCTTCATCATCAATATACATGATGGTTTCTACAATAGGATTTTCAAAGTACTCTTGGGAAGATTCTTCCTGAGTTGCTTGTTTGTAAGATATTATCTTACTTTTTACAGAGGAGGAAGAGGCTTCTTCTTTCTCCTTTTTCACATTAGAAAAATTAGGTCTTCCTTTGTTGTATTGGACCACTGACCAGTCCCCGATTATAGGAACATTGCTAGCTGATGGTTCTTGGGGCAACATATTATTGCTTCCTTGGTTACTTCTACCACGACCATATTGGCCACGGCCTCCTCTCCCCCTATAAGGGGTTGTCATATCCCTGTAAAAATTCACGAGTTAAGAAATCAGCAAGAGAGTTATTTTCTCCTTTAATATATTGAATATCAAATTCAAAGGCAGATAATTGAGCTTGCCAGTTAGCAAAAATTTGTTTTGCCACAAGATTCTTAACATCTTTTTCAATAATAGGTTTTGCCGAACTACAATCAATCCTAAGCAAAAACTTTTGATTAAGTAAATCACTCTGAAATTTAGAGATGCATTTTATGATAGAAAGCATTTCTTTCTTCACCGTAGAATACTTAGTTTGAGTGGGATTCCACTTTCCTGAGGTAAATCTAACTAAAACTTCTTTATTAGAATTAGGAATAACTTGTTTGAGAATTCCTCCATACCCTAAATTTGAAGCATCAGTTTCAACAATTTTAAAATAATTAGGGTTAGCAAGAGAAAGACAAGGTAAACATCTGACTTTTCTCTTAATCGTTTGAACCGCATGAGTATGCTCATCTGTCCAAGGATTAGGTTTAGATTTTAACCTATTATACAGAATAGCTGTATCTTTAGATAAATACTCATAGTAGTCTGACACATAATTAAGACTTCCTAAAAATCTTTGTAATTGAGTTTTATCCAGGATAATATCTGGAAACTTGGAAGCGAAATCAATACTCCTATCAATAGGAATAATAGTTCCCTTATCAATGATATGACCCAGAAATCTAACTTTAGTCTGGAAAAGTTTCATTTTGGGCGCTGAGACAACAAGCCCACTTCTTTTAACTACCTCTTTGAAGATTTTTAAATGTTTAACATGTTGATCTATAGTTTTTGAAAAGACTAAAACATCATCAATGTAAACAATAATAAAATCTGAGTATTTCTCAAAAATGTCATTCATAATTTTTTGAAATTCTGATGGCGCATTTTTCAAACCAAAAGCCATCACAAGCCATTCAAACTGTCCAAACGGAACAGTAAAAGCAGTTTTATATCTATCAGATTCCTTAATTTGGATCTGCCAATAACCAGATTTCATATCAAATTTAGAAAAGATAGTCGCATTAACTAATCTATCTAACAAATCTTTTTTGTTTGGAATAGGATACCTAATCCATTTTAAGACCTTATTAAGAGGTTTATAATTAATCACTAATCTAGGAACACCACGTTCCTTCTCTGCCGCGTTATCAACATAAAAGGCAGTACAACTCCAAGGAGATTTAGATTTTCTAATTAATCCTTTGTCAAGAAGAGATTGAATCTCTTTTCTACACAAATTTTGATAGTTATCATTCATTTGTGCCGGTCTGGCCTTGGTAGGAATTTTACTTTCATTAAATTCATCAATGTAAGGAAGAGAAACCATATGTTTCTTTCTATCCCAAAAAGCATTGGGAAGATCATTACAAACTTCATTATTGAATTGAAGCTCTAAAGACTTAATTTGTCTTTGTATATCAGCTTTTTTTAACTGTTCTTCTATATTAAGAAGATTTATTTCTTCTTTAAGAAAACATATTTGTTTTTCTTTTTTACTAAGAATATCCTTAACTTCATTAAGCATCCTAGTATGGGGATTAGTGATAAACTCAAAAGTAATTTCTTGATTATCAATCAAAGTAGTAATTCCTTTTTGATCAATATTTTTGATGGGCATAATATTATGCAAAAAAGGAGTTCCTAATATAACTCTATGCGTTTAATTTTTTACCAAAATAAAATTAGTTGGTAAACAAATATTTTGGTTGCAAATATAAGCATTAGAAAGTTTATAATTAACTTGAAGTTTATCTCCTCCAGCTTGGGTAAGCGATTGAGTGGTTTTTGAAAAATATTTTGTAGGAATAATTCCTTCCTGAATGCAATTTAAATCTGCACCACTATCTACCAAAGCAATTTCATTTTTAAGAATATACTCTTTATTAATGACTAAAGTAATTTTCACAAACCATTTTTGTGAAGTAACTCTTTGAAGAGTAGTTAAAAAAGTATTTTCAGTTTTTTCTTCGGAAGTAGGAGGATTAGACTTATCAATTTTAGGAATGTCCTGAATGATTTCCTCAATCTTTAAAGTCTCTAATTTAGAAACTCGCTGAGATAAAATATTATTATCTCTTTTTATCTGAGATATTTCTCCCTTAAGAAGATTAATTTCTCTTCTTAAGTCATCAGTAGAAACAGGTGTTTCTTTAATATTGGTTTCACGAAATCTAGATAAGACTTCACTAATTCTATAAGGTGTCTCAATAATTTGAGGACCCTTTTCCTTATTAGAACCATCTTTAATAAGAAATTCTAACATTTCTCTTTTCAGATTATTGTCTGAAATACTATCAATAGCTTTTAAAGCTTCATCATGTTCTGCCGTCAGAACATTTAAACCATTCATTTCGACTATTTGTTTCCAATAGTCTATTTCTTCATTACAAAGACAATCAGAGTCTGAGCTATTATTGGACTCGTTATCACTTGAAGAATCATCAATTTGATCTATAACATCATTATTATCTTCTGATTCATTATCAGAATATTTAAATAAAACTTTCTCAAGTTGAGATCGAAGATTATCATCTTCTATGTCATTAAGCTGTTTTTTAGTCCAGCATTGAGTGGCATAATGACCAGTTTTACCACATTTATGGCAAGTAATGCCTTTTGAAAACTTATCAGCTTTCCTTTTGTTTTTAGAACTAGGAAAATTTTCCCTAGACTTTCTCTTAGAGAAATTTTCTCTATGTTTCTTCTTATTAGAAGACTTATGATGTTTCTTTCTCTTAGTTTGAGAAGTATCATTAGAAGAACTGATTTTCTTCTTATTTTTTCTTTCCACTGTAGGTTTACCTAGGTCGAAGGCAAATTGTTCACGGAATTCACCTAATTGGTGTTTCTCAGTTAATTTCTGCTTTTTAAGCTGATTTTTTAACTTTATGTCATTACATAAAGAAAGGCCTTCTTGAATACAAGTATTCGTAATTTGACCATAAGTTAATTCTGGGTAATTAATATTTATCCCATCATTTCTATTTCTTAAAGATTGCCTAATTTTTTCGGCAAAAAGATGAGGTAAGCCATCAACGAATTTGGCTTTCCAATGGTTGCTATTAGGATTTTCAATCATAAAAAGTCTTGATAGAAAGGTATCCTTGTACCATCTAAAATGTGTCAAAGAAGGACAACGTAAATTTTGTAAAAGAGTGCAAATACGCTCTCCAACAGGTATTCTAGTACCAACAAAATTGTTTATGATAGAAAGACTTAGTGTATAGACTGCGTCTTCTTCATTAGTTTTAGTCACAGATCCTGTGGCTTCATCTTTAATGATCTTTTTATGAGAAAGAATTTCTTCTCTCTGAACATCTGTGAGATACCAATCCCACCAACCTCTAAGTTGTCCAACAAAACCAACGGTTATGAAACTAGCAATATTCCTATCAGAATTTCCTTGCTGTTTACAAATGGTAGAATACATAAGCATTTTTTGAATAACCGTGACAATTTGTCTATCATTTAGACCGTCAATGTTCCATTCATAAATGGATCTACCCGAATACGAGTTTTGAACAATATCCTCATTTTCTTCAAAAAGTAAATCTTGAGGAGAAGGTCTATCGTAATAAATTTTATCAACTCCACGTTTAGCATAAACAGTATTAATGTCAGCCTTTTCATTAAGACTAAAATCATTGAACATGGTAGCCAGTTCATCAACATTTTCAAAATCCTTATTAAAGGTTTTAGATTCATTATCAGAATCTTCATCTTTAGAAATAACGTTAAGATTTAATTTCTTAAGTTTCTCCTGTAAAGTGTTCATAAATTCATTCGAATTATCATCAATTTTGAAATTCTCAATTTTAGTGGGAGGCTGAATTATAGGAGTCTCACTAATTTGCTCATAAAAGCCTTTTGAACTAGAAGGTTGATCTTTTTTCTCAAAATTATCAATAATAATTTTTTGAGTGTCAATATTTTTTTCAACCAAAAATTTTAGAAAAGCAATATCTTTATCAAGAGATATAAGTTGATCTCCAATACGAGTCAAATAAGCATTAGAGAAATTCTGAGCTTTTATAATCGAGTTTAACTCATTAAGGCTATTCAGGGTGTTCCCTACTTTAGGCCCTAGGTTAGTATGCGAATAAGCAACCGCTTCAACGTCAGTTCCCAACGTCAGACTTTTTTCAGGAGGAAAGGGAGATTGAATAGGTTCATTTTGCCCAGTAATGTACCAGGGTCTAGATTTTAGAGTTAAAATTTCTTTTTGATTTTGATCAAGAAAATAGGTTATAAACCATTCAACAAATCTTATGAACTCTTGAGTTATCCTAAGATGTTCATAATAATCATCCTTGATTTTTTCTCGTTCCCAATCAGGAAATTTTTTGAAAAACCAACTTCTAAAATTAGAATATTTATCCATCATAAATTCATCATTGATGAATTTTCTCCACAAACTATTAGGCGTAAGATCCATAAAATAAATTAAAAATCTGATTCAGTTGGGGAAGTTTTACGTTCCTTTTGGCTATCATTAGTCTCATAAACTCCATAAGGAATTTTGTTATCGCTTATCATTATATGATCAACAGTTTCAGAATCATCTTTCATTTTAGATGATGAAGCTTCTGAAAAGGATTTCCTAGAAATATTACTAGGAACAGAATAAAAGCTGTTGGAGGAATATCTGGAAGATATACTCCTAGGTATTTTACAAATTCTCTGAGGAGTAAATCGAATTTCAACATCTCCATCAGTAGTTTGAACAATTTGTTCAACATCTCTATTCATGATAGGCTCAGGGTTAACGATACGAGGAAGATTCCAATTTTCAGGGAATTCTAATTCGTCCCACCTTATTAGTCTATTGGTAGCAACCTTAGAGGTCAACAAATTAGTATTAACCAACGTAGTGGTTCCAGGATGACTTATTTGTCTAGCCTTAGGATTAAGGGTATTTAACACCTTAAAATATATCCTATAACAAACAGTCATAATTTGACTTCCAGCTTTAAAGTCATAACCATTAGTATGAATATTCATTTGTAAAGCTTCAAATAAATGTTTATCAGACAAAGATAAACTTAGATTGGGTGCTATATCAAAATAGACTGGTCCATGACATAAACTGGACTCAATAACAGCAGCTAAAGATTGTTTAAAATCATTACATCTGCCATCTCTAACGTAGGCCATTATACTGGTATTTAGGCCAAGCAAAGTTAAAGGTCTAATAGCAATTTGTATTAACCCAACATGTATATATTTATACTCTTTAAAGGATTCTAAATCCTTTTTACATAACATATATATATCTTGAGAATCTTTTGAGATTCTAACATTTTGTTCAATGGTCTTAACAGCCATTCTAGATTTAAAGTCAAACATCCCAAAATTATAAATTTCTTTTTTAGGGACAGATGGTATAACCCATTTGTTTAATTTTTCCAAATTATTTGGGAATTCGACCAATTCTTGATTGGTGGTAAGATCATTTTGATCTGGTTCTTCCATGAAAAAAAACAAGGGCGAACAGTGTTATGACATAGTTAAATAACAAAGTAAAGCAAAGTATCAAAACTTTCTCATGATCATAGTAACAGGTAGTTTAGACTTAAAAAACTTTTATAAAAGTCTCTAAACCTATCAACCCGTAGGGATAGAAGAGCAACGCTCTCAACGAGACATCGAACGTGGTAATCTGACAAAAATTCAAGTTTGAACAGACAGAAAACATCTCTCTAACTCCCTCCCTGGGAAAAACGAGATTTTTGTCTGAAACTAGAATCACCAGATCCGTCCCAAAATTCTTTTATGTTTAAAATAAAAGTTATTATGATCATGACAACGTTAATAATACTTATTAGAACTAAGTTACCACTAAGTCATAACAACAACTTAGCCTCTAATTGTCATGCAATTAGAGTTGTCATCCCAAAATTATATCAGGACAACTAGATTATTAAATTATTCGACTGGTATACAAATCAAGTAAATTAGTTCCCGTGAAATTTGCTTTGTTGATAAGTACATTGTATTATATATGTAAGAGTCGGGATTCAAACTCATGACTACCTACTTATTCACCTTAAGAGGTGAATTTCTAACTCTATTTTACTTGACAAAAAAAAAAAAAGTATAGTTATATTTACTAAAGGGAAGTGATATATCAACAATTTAATGTAAAATATAATCTTCTTTAACTTGTGTGTATTTTAAAAATGTATGCAAATTATAAAAATATAAATATAGACAAAATTACATTGATGTAATGTCACACCAATGTTTGTTTTTTGAACAAGCATGTCACACCAATGTTACACCGCTCAATATCATTTTACTCGGTACGTATTTTTCAAATTTGACCATTGAATTGTAAGTTCATATCATCATATAAATGAATGACAAAATACATCCATCGACCAAGTGTATATCATTTGACTTTCTTATTTTTAATAGTTATTAAGAAGTAAACTTATTTATGGTAGCTAAATACATACATATCATTGAAGTAGTAAATTATAAAATGTATTAATTTATTCAAATAAATATTATTTTTTAGGGTAGCTTTGACAAGAACCCGCACCCTGACCGTCACTGAAATAATCGAGTGCAGATTTTGACTTATGGGTGGGTTACATCAGGTCATCAGGTCGTCAATTTCGGTTTTGGATGGTTAGTATCGGTCGAGTTCGAATGTTAACAATAGACCCCGAAAAATCTAAATTCGACCGTCTACTATGTTCGTAATATACATAAATAATTAATTTTTATTTTTTACTCAAATTTCAAGATTATGGGACTTGTAACTGTCTTTGAAAGTAACATTTCTTGATAAGAAGACAAACTTCAGAAGAGGACAAACATCAAAAGAAGACAAACTGCTCAGAAGATCTTCAGAGCTTTGACCGTTGACTTCTTCCATCAGAGCTTGCTTACGAAGTAGAACTTGTCTTCAAGTTTTGATGCATATTCTGATTAGAGATTTGACTTTTGTTGACCTTCTTCTGATCATAGTTTTAGTCATCAAAGATTGGTGTTTCAGAACCAACAAGTTGACTTCAGATTCAAAATTTAATTTTATGGTCCTGCACATTTGAGCAAAAATTAGAATACCCAATTGTTCTTTTAGACATTGTTATCATCAAGACCTTAGAGACATTGTTCTAAAACTCACTTTGGTTCAACAATCTCTCCCTTTTTGATAATGACAAACTTATGTATCTTAAAAAACAATTGTCTTTGTTAACTAACTTAACTTATAAGGGGGAGAGGTTTATAAGATCCCCCTAAGTCTAATCTAGATTAATTAAAACACGGGTCTTGCTAATAAGTTAAGGCACTTGTTAAGGAAACTAAAAATAGTATTTTATATTGAAAACTACAATTTTTAAACTTTTAAAAAGTTGAATTCATCATTTTTCACCACTTTCCAACACAGTATTTCTATTTGTGTTCTCTTAACCAATGCCCAAAGGTACTCTTTAGCATTTCCCTTAAAACATTATAAAATTTAAGTTAACATTTTGCAGAACAGACAATTGTTAAAAGAGAATTAAATTAAAACTTTTACTCCCTTTTTGTTATCAACAAAAAGTGAAACTTGTATTATAAAACTGAGAAAAAAATATTCAAGTACAAGTTATATTATTTGACGTGCATAAAAGGGTGCAATAAAAAAGGGTTTTCTAATTCTGCATGCAGGCTAATTGTATCAGAAGTTGGTGAATGTCATATAGCTGAAACTTCATTGTAGCTTGTTTCTCTCATTGTGCTTGCATATGAACTTGAGTTAGCAAATTCAACCCTGATATCATTTTTGAAGTTCTGGAACTCAGAAGTGGACACAAAATCAACAATCATAAGGAGTAAAGATTAGCAAATCTCATGGTTTTAGAGGCACCAAAGGGAAATTAGCTTCCAGATCAAAGAACTCATACACTTCTGGGATATTGTCAGCTAGAGGTGGCAGGTGACACCTAACATTCCTCCTTAATCAACTAAATCACTATTCAGAAGTTATGAGAACCATTATCTGAGAGCTTCCTTGTTTTCCCTTACTTGCTCTCTATTAGAGTATAGTGAGAAGATAACTTGGAGAGCAAGTTATCTAGATAGCTTGGAGAGCAAGCAAGTTAGTTACACTAACTCACCTCTATAAATAGCTCTCACCATTGTACTCATTCATATCTTTTATCAAATCTATTGATTCTCCTATGAGTATCTATGGTTATCTACCACATGAATACTACTATGCTCTCTCTCTAGCAGATCACTATGACCTTTATCCCTGGGATTCCATGATCCATAACACTCTCTCCCATATTCCCTGACCTTCAGAAGAAAGTCATACACCTGAATTTTGAGCTCATCCCATTTGAGATCATTTTCATCAAAGTTGTATATCTCTGGCCTTTCGTCCAATAAGTTCTTCACTCTATCATATATAGTAGTGGTGAACTCCTCAAGTTCAGGGTAGGTTGAAGATGGCGGTTTGGATAAGGTTAAGTTAAAATCCT
This sequence comes from Medicago sativa, assembly GCF_051527215.1. Taxonomy (NCBI): domain Eukaryota; kingdom Viridiplantae; phylum Streptophyta; class Magnoliopsida; order Fabales; family Fabaceae; genus Medicago; species Medicago sativa. Next base: position 59,441,296 of record NC_140751.1, on the reverse strand, counting down.
AGTAGTTTAAGGGAGTTGGGCTAACAGAGGTAGAAGGAACCTTAATTAAGGAAATAACTGGCTCAATCATTGTTTCTTTTGTAGGTTCATGTTCATGTAGGGTTTCAAAAGCAGGTATGATGATATCAAAGTTAGGTTCGGGCGGGGTGACATCTAATGTTAGTTCAAAATAAATTTCCATAGGTTGAACATCAAAAATTGATTAATTGTTACGAAATATAGCCTCATCATCAGATATGGGTTCATGATTATAGTAAGCAGATAAGGGAGAAAATGGAATTATGGCCAAAGTTTCTAGTTGAGGTTCACGGTAGTCATCAGGTAACTCAGTTTTGACTACAAATGAGGGTCGACGTCTATTTATGTATTCATAAATGAATTTGGCTCAATTGTAGGTTTAGGCTTAAGAAGCTAGTCCTATATGGTCAAGTACTCATAGTCAAAATATGATGAATTAGAGTCTGGGGAATTGAGTTTATGGAGCACAAAGGGTTTCTTTCCCTTGTCTTTTTTTTCCGAATTGTGTTGGATTTTTCTAAAAAATCTTTTTCTAAGTTGTTAACTACACGAAGCAAGTAGAGAGAGAGAAAGAGAGAGAGCGCCCACAATCCAAGATACATTAGAAACTCTTTAAATTAATACTCGGTAAATTAATAAACTCTCTAAAATAATAAATTTGTCCGGTCCCGACTTGGGTCTATGTAAAAAATTGAAAAACTCGATAAAATAATAAGATAATAATTTTTCGGGAGATCCCTTTATAATTTTCGGTCCCAAGAAAATCATAAATTGATAATTCATAGAAACTGAAAAAAAATATATTAAGAATACATTGAACACATTTGTTCCTCTTGTTTACATTTACTGTACTTCAAAAGTCATTATTGATTTCCAATGCATATGAACACAGTAGTTACTAATTTACGTTGAGTCTCAAGGTTCGCTGCAACGTAATTCTAAGAGGCATAGACTAATTTGCCTTTTTGTTTGGTATGTACAGTATAATTACTTAAAAACTCTTTAAATTAATAATTATTAATTTATCGATAAATTAATAACTCTCTAAATTAATAAATTTCTCCGGTCCTGACATTATTAATTTATAGAGTTTTAACTGTAATTAGAGAAGATTACAATTACTTAGACACACAAGTCTATGATTTCCCTGGTTCACGTTTGAGGACTTCTCAATTAGAGCTTACAAATAAATTTGATTGAGTGTACACTTTGATGCTGAGAGAGTGGTAAACTAACTTAAAGCTCAATTGACTTCTGACACTTAATAAATTATAAGATTGAAAGTTTGTAAATTTTTTTTAAGTGTTTGTCCGCTATATAATTTGACAGAGTTAAAATTCGTGAAGTTTCTCGTGCTCTTCAAACGATCCACGTCCTTAAATAGAAGAAGAGTAAAATTGCTCTTCTCACAAAGATAAATACTCACTCCCATACGAAGTACCGAAAATGACCCTACGTGACTAAAATCACGTTCGGTAGAACCATCATGACTTAAGTGATGTTGATCCAGCGTGAGTTAAGTCACGCTCGATACAAACCAACGTGACTTAAGTCACGCTGCATGCTGTTATAACACGAGAACAGAAAAAGAACCTTTCATATTCAAAATCAAAAACCAAATTCTCCCAACTTCTCCGAAATACGAATTTCCACAAACTCAAGCAAATCAAGTTCAACTTCTACTCTAACATCAAGTAAGTGGAAATAATCATTTGACATTGTTTTTTTTTTATTGAAATGTAAGATTTTTTTATATAAAAGTTGTGAAATTTTAGGTTTTATGTTTGATTTGCATGTTTGATTTTTAGGTTGTTAATGATGAATTAAGTTAGATATTGTTGTTTAGATGTTGATTAGAGTAGTTTGACTCAAATGTGGTAGGTTAGAGTTAGAAATTGTTAGATTTTATGTGGAACTTTAGGTGTTTCATAAAATGTCTCAATGAAAATTTGTTTGATTTTGAATTGTTAATGATGAAATTAGTTAGAAATTGGATTGTTAATTATGATTATCGTGAGTTTGAGTGCAATGTGGTAGTTTGTAGATTGAAATGACACTGTAGAAATTGAATTGTTGTTGTTGATTAGGTAGAAATAACACAATATCCCTATAAAAAAAATCAATGATTTTTGCTTTTAAAAATATTATGTAGATATGTCTGAGAGATTGGGCAGGTAGGGAAAGCATGACACAGAGTGCATGGACCAAAAAGACGGCTGCACGCCCTCCCGATCAAAGGAGACATGGCGTTAGGAGCAAGATGAGTGAAGATGTGGACGGGACGTCGTCCCAGATGGGTGCGTCCTAGGTAGTGGACCCCACACAACAATACCAGCAGCCTCAAGCATAGTATGATCAACTTCAACCTCAACATCAGGAAGGTGAGGCCCAGCAGGAGGCGCAAGAGGCTCAGGAGGAGGCCGTACTGGAGTGTTTTCCCGAGGACCCTACCGACATGATCCTTCTACAAAATTTCGGTAGACACGTGTCATCCAGGCTATGGAGCGACGCCACAATAAGTTTTATTGTTTAATTTTATTTACTTACGCGTTAAATGATATGTTTATTTTACTTAAATTTTATGTTAAAATATTTTAATTACGCGTCAATTTAATTGTTTCTTTTAATTTAATTTTACTATTTACCTATGATGTTAAAATATTTTAATTACGTGCCAATTTTTGTTATTTTTTGGTCTAGTAGCCTAATGGCTAGAGCTCACACAATTAAATGTGGAGAAGTGGGGTGTCCATGGTTCGAACCCCGGTCCTGCATAAATTATTCAATGTCTTTACTAACTGAGCTAAGCTCACAGAGACTACGTGCCAATTTAATTACGCGTCAATTTAATTACGCATCAATTTAATTGTTTATTTTTATTCAACTTTATGATTTTATTGTTATATTAAAATGTTTAAGGTTTATTTTAATTATTGTTTTTTTACGATTAAATTGTTATGTCTTTTTTAGTTATTCAAATGTTTTGATGAAGGCTTGTCGTAGATCAGCTTTTATTGACTACCGGAGATGGCTTTATTGCCATTTCTTTCTTCGCCGACCCGCCTCCCGCTTAGAGCATGAAAGGGGAGAAGGAAGAAGTCTTACCTGAGTAAGCCTTAGGTCTTAGGGGAGTCACCTTCCGATCCGGATTCAATGATTAAGGAGTTTGAGTGAACACCCGGTGAAATGGATTTAGGAAAGCATGTGCGATCCTTGGTTCTTGCTTCAGTTGTCGGACTAGGAGCAGCTATATCATCCCAGGAATCAATAATAAAACAAGTGCTAGGTTTCAGATCAGTGAATAAACTGAAACTAAAGAAGAAAGAGACCTTTCTCGCTCGGCGCCTAAAGCACACTATGCTCCGCTTCAACAAATGAGAGTTTTCAGTGGAACCGGTGAACCACGCGAGTTGATGCGTTGGGCAGAGGGCTTGTAGTACCTGCTAGCGCAGCTATGCAGTGGAAGGGAAGGAGCCTAAATCGAATCAACCTTTTTAACAGTTTGTTGTTCGTTTAATTTTTTGTATTTCAATTTTAGAGGACGCATAAGGTGAACCCTGTCTCGCAAGGGAAGAAGCTTAAGAGTGAGAAGCTGACAGTTTCGGGACAGGGAAATGCATGGTTCTGGGAGCGGGTGAATGCATCCCGAATATGCTGCTGCAGAGCGAGCTGGGTATGACGTAGGAGGAGGCGATTGATGAGGTGAATAAACACTGGGGTGGGTATATTAGCATAACTCATATGAAGGAGGCGTATGACAAATTCCTCCATAGGTGTAATGAGTTGGAGCAGCCTGGTGATGAGGAGGAGGTGGAGGAGCTGGATATGACTAGGACTATGTGCATTAATAAGTTTTTGTTGCTCTTGGTTGGCCTCACCATTTTCGCCAACAAGAACAGCAAAAACGTTCATATGTTATGGCTGACTATGCTGCAGGACTTGGACACGGTCACAAGTGGTCATGGGACGAGATGACTCTTACTTTTCTCTACTCCCAGCTTTCTTTTGCTACATGGCTGTACTTGAGGTAATATTTTTTTCTTTTCTATTTCATATTATAAATGACTTACGATATTATTGTGTCTGTTTATGCGTTTGTGATGCTGAAATATTTATTTTTATGATACTTGTGCTCATATTATTGTGTCTCTTTGTGTTTCGAGGGATGAGTTTTAGAGCACTTCCAGAAGCTCTTTTTGAGGAAGCTTGTGCAAGACTACGATCGTGCTCAGCCGCTTGCTGCCAGATGGAAACCTCCTAGTGGATTTTCTAATCCTGGACACTACCAAGGCCTCATTGATCTGATGATGAATGTTGATGTCGTCTGGAGGCCGTACGAGGATCCACGAGACATCACGCCTTTTCACGACATTTGTTAGTACTCCGGTTGGATCATGCCCGTCAAAGACAGGAGGTGCTCATATTTTTGGTGTATTGAAGAATAAATTTGCAATTCTACGACGCATGCCTAAATTCACAATTAAGACACAAATTCAAGTGGTTGTTGCAACAATGGCTATACACAACTTTATTAGAAGGAATACTGATATGGATGTTGATTTCAATTGGTATGAGGATGAAGACATAACCCTTGGTCATGATGATTATCGTAGACCAGTTAATTTGAATTTATCTCAAAATTTAAATATAGTTTCTTCATCTGAGATGAATCATGTTCGAGACTTAGTTTGAGATCAAATTATAGAGTTCAAGAAAAATAATTAGTATTGCAATAATGTTTCAAATTTGTATTGCACTTTATATTATATTTTTCTATTTATAATTTTAATTGAGTACTTCATATTTTTTAATTGAGTACTTCATGATTCCGAACATGTATTTTTATTTGAATATTGTGTGATTAACAATTGTATTAATCTGGTAATTTTATTGTCAATTAATTAAAAATAAATCAAGGAGGAAAAAACTAAATAAATGTAACATTTGACACACACACATATATGGGCCATATCAAGTGAGAATAAATATCTTATGTGAGAATGATAAGAATAATTAATAGCCCGTGGATTTAAATCAATGGTCAAGATTAAAGTACTCAATTTTAATTTCTTTTGACCGAATTAAATATATTTTAATTAAGGGTCTTGCTAACAAGTGCCTTAAGGGCATTGTTTAAGGAACCCATAAAAAGAAATTATGTCTTGAAAATACAAGACAAACACATGTTAAAGTCATAACCGTACAATTTCCAATGCAAAAGTTGCTACTTTTAGATGCTTAAACAATGTCTTTAGGGCACTTGTTAGCATTTTCCTTTAATTAAAAATTGAAATAGGTTATAAAATTGAGTCATATGCCTCCATTTTTCGGGTTCGCAATAATTCACTTTTTATTTTTTTGTAAAATAATACGCTTTATTAACCTGGGTAAGATTTCAAAAGGTAGGACATATATCGGTAAATATCAAGATTAATTTTTGTTTGTTGGATGGAGAGTGAGATCAAGATGTTTAGTGGTCTATTATTAATTTTTTTTTTTAGTGGTCTATTAAAAAATAAAATTATAATGAAATACATTTGAATGATTTAATTTGTCAATAAAAAAAACATTTGAATGATTTAAAATAATATGGAAATGGTTGACCAAAATTTTTTTTTTTTAAATAAATGAAGTTTTTTTTTTGAAGGATTAAATAAATGAAGTTAAAGTCCAATTGAATATTTTTTTAATTAAATTTCAATGAAAAGTTATATCTTGAATTTTGTCGGCAAACTCTCGATTAAGTACTAATGTAATGACACAGAAGAAAATTTATTTAAAAATATATATAATACATTAATTTTTCTGTGTCTTTAGATAATATATTTTTATTCGTAATTTTTATTCCATTATATGATACAATTTTCAAAAAATAATATATATAATATAAACACATTACTTTCTATGAAAAAAAAAGAAAAGAATCAAGAGTGTATTTATTTTTTATTTTTTTTTACTTAGATGCATTTTATCAACTTGACACATCATTTGCTCAAAAAAAAAAACTTGACACATCATAAAAAAATAAACTTCAGATTTACTGGTAGAGAAAATTTCTAATGTTTTTTCTGTAAATTTTTTCTTCTAATATTTTTAAAATCAATGAACCATATTTTCAATTTAGAAATAAATGAATCAAAATCATAAATTAACGAAATGAAGCAACAAACATCTCAAACATTTTGATATAAGCATCTATTAAAGGGACCCTTAAAGTTTTACACAATATTTCAAACATTTTACATTTCAGTAATTGGATAAACTAAAACATAGTCGAAACCAATTGAGTTGAAGTCAATCAGATGTTAAACTTCTACAACATGAACCAACTTTTGAATTCCAATCGAAAGAAGTATTTACATTTAGTGTACGACACGCATCTCTAAAAGCAAACCACGATACCGTTCTCTTGGTTTTCAGTTATATCAGTTTCTATCAAATTTCAACATAAACATTTTCAAATAAATAAGGGTACTCAAGTCATTCCAACACAAAAAATGCCAAAAGAACAATAAGGCGAATCTTTGCACCAACTCTCTCTCTCTCTCTCTCTCTCTCTCTCTCTCTCTCTCTCAATTTCCACACTACTTAAACTACTATTCCTCACGCACTCTCAGACAAACTAAACACAATCATCATTCACTTCGATTTTTCTCATCCAATGATGGATATTCAGCAAGAACTTTTCAAGTTCAAACCCTACATCATTGGGGCCCTCATTTCTTTCATAGCCATTTTCATTTTCGTCCATCTTCTCCCCTTAATCATCACCATGGTAACCTTCTACTTTCCACTCTTATTCTCTACTGCCCTGTTTGCCGTCGTCATCTTCGTTTTGACAAAGATCGCCCCACTCAACAATGACCCTATTCATGTCCCTAGACTAGCTGAAGAAATCCTCGAGTATTTTGTCATCGCGGGAAACCACCAATTCCACCACCCAGATTACAACAACCATCCTGCCAACCATCACCATCCCGAAAACTACTACCTCCCCGCCAACCACAACCAGCTTGATCTACCTCCTCCTGACAAGATTGATGACAACAAGGCTGACTAGAAGTCAAACCATATATCACCGTAAGAATATTACCCTATCTTAATTTGCTTCCATTAATTCACTGGTTATCCCTTCCTAAAAAATATTAACTTTAAATATTTGCTAAATTAATTTTCATTCTTTATCAATATTCTTTCTTGTAATTGAATGTCAATATTACTATACTTCAAATATACCTTTTCTTAATAAGTTTATTTTTATTCAAATGATATGTAAAAAATTAAATTCATATTACAAATGATGTTTGTGATTTGATGTTTTGAAAGACAAAGTTGTCACTGTTATTAAGGATAATTGATGTAAATGTATTGGTGAATGTTTGGAATCTGAATTTGGAGCAGTCACAATCTATGAGTGTATGCAGTCAATAGGATCTTATCCGTCCAATCAAAATCGGACAGTTCATAGTTTAAGGTCAATATTTTCATATTAAGAAAAATAAAGCTGTATTAATAAAATTTGAGCCGTCTGCTCTAAATCCATTCACAAATGTTTTTAGGTTGCAATTGTGATAGTTGGCAATCCAAAGAATAATCGATGAAAATGTACCGATATGAATAATAATAATAATAATAATAATAATAATAATAATAATAATAATAATAATAATAATAATAATAATAATAATAATAATAATGTATTTATTTATCATTTTTTCATATTGTTTAGGTCAATGCGGAGTCATCCTTCTAAGGTACAGTTACCCGTTTACTGCGTGACACTGTCTGTGTAATCTTGTGTCTGGCTTATGACTTTTATGTATAAGAAAAAACCTTTATTTCAATACATATATATTTTTTCAAAAATCCCAAAAGCTTATGACTTTTACGTTTTTATAAAAAATTAATGTATTTAGTTCAAATGTATTTGGTCTAAATTTAAATTAAATACATCAAATTTTATTGACTAAATTTTCTCTTATATGAAATCAGAGAGTATTTGTGTCAAAGGATATAAATTTAACTATGTCGTTTCCCAGTGCCATCCACATTGTTAATTTCATGTGTACGCCTAATATGCTCTTATTATATCAATGCATCTAGTATAGATTATGGTTTGATTTCTTTAATCAATTGATCATAGGTCAATTTGTAATGTATCTTGTTTTGGATTTTGTTTTTCAGGTGATTAATTGTGAAGAGAAGACGGTGATAGAGTGCTAGCATAGGCCATATATAAGTGAAAATAGATGACAGATAACAGACTGAAGATGATGCTCAACTATATAAATTTATAGTAGAGTTAAATAGTTATGATCACAGTTTGTGTACTTCTGCGCTTTTATTTTTCCTTTGTAATGGCTATATAAATGCTACTCAATATTAAATAATACTAGTACATATCTTCTCTCAAATTCTTTTGCAAGTAAGGTATCTAATCTAACAATTGGGTTGGTTTTAATTTACTCGATTTTATTTAGGAAAGAAAAAATGTCGATTATTTTTTTAAAAAAGGCAAAATGAATTATATTACGATGCCTAAGCACAAGGTTAGCTAGAGAAAAACCAAAAAGACACAAAGTCAAGATACATCAGAATCAGTGAACAAAACAACATGCACAAAAAATTAGAATTAACCTATGCGCATACATAATAAAGGGCTAAGCCATCACCTATGATAATCAAAAGAAAAGTTGTCGGTTTTTGCCTTTAACCACAAAAAAAAAAAAAAAAGAAGAAGAAGCTTAACGTTGTCAATAAACTGTAGCGTGGAGGCTGGTTTGTCTGAAAAAAAAATTATGTTGTTCCTGTCCTTCCAAATAATCTAGATGCAAACACACCAAATCATGACCATCCATATTCAATGTGTTTTAGAAAAACTAACAAAAAACCCGAAATGATGTACGTGGTCCGTCAAGTTATGAGAACAAATTGTAACAATGCCTAACCAACAATACACATCAAACATAATTTACATAAAGATCCATATAAAGTACAATCCGAAAAAAGATGATCAGTTGATTCAATTTGGCCACATCCTGAAACACACATCTGATCTTCGAAGGAAATTATGCGACGTTTGAATAAATTAACTTTAGTAGGAACTCTATCATGCAGTAGACGCGACACGAACAAAGACACCTTCAAAGAAATATGCTGCTGCCAAATAGTATCCGGAATAGGTACCTCCTGGTGAAGATTCTCCCTGGTAAGGATGTTATATACGCCTCACGCGGTATACCAAGTAGCAGGATCCGGAGACCAAATCCAGCGATCTGAAGAAACATCAAGAAGCAACACCTGGCACTCAACTAAAAGTTCCACCTCCAACACCTTCAAACTCCTCTTCCAACACCAAGCGCCCCCACCTTCCCCCACCCTAACCGCTCCATCTCTGCCACCGACGTCCATTTGTTATCAGATAAATCAAACAGACCCCAGAACCTAACACACAACACTTCGTCCCCCAACCACCTAAGAAGAATCATATGCCCACCAAAAGACAAATACATGCTTTTCCACCCGACAAACGCAATCTAATACGATCATGCAATGTCACCCAAAAAATTCAACTGGCGAGCATCTCCCCCAAATACAAGAAAGGTAATCGACCAACTTTACATCTCAACACAGAAACAACCTCTTGCAACTAGAAATCACCTATATTAACCCCCACCAACATATTCTTATGAAAATTTATCCGTAAACCAAACATAGCTGCAAATAGATGAAGGACAACCCGCATAGCATATACATTAGGCCAACCCCCCCCCCCCCCCCCCCCCCCAACAAAAAAAAAAAATTAGAGTGTTGTCAGCCAATTGAAGGTGAGATATTAACAACGGTTCCACCCCTCCAATTCTATACCCGACAAATGTATGACTAGAAATAATAGAATCCATTAGAAGATTAAACCCTTCGGCTTCCAGCAGGAACAAAAAAGGTGAAAGAGGGCCGCCCTGCCTCAACCCTCTCTCCATATGAAATTCCTTAGTTGGGATACATTCACTAACACTGAAGTAGTCGCCATACCTATACATTCCTTAATCCACTTCCTTCACAGGGTCTGAAACATAATTTTTCCAATTACCGCATCAAGGTAATTCCAACAAACAGAATTGTACACCTTTTTAAAATCCACCTTGAATAATAATAACTCTTCGTGCATTTTCTGGCCTTCTCAACAACCTCATTATAAATTAAAATACCATCTAAGATCTGCCTTCCTTTTACAAAAGTTGACTGAGAAGGGGATATAACACCACCATTGACACTCGATAATCTATTTGCTAATACTTTCGCAAACAATTAATACAAACATTCAACCAAAGATATAGGCCAAAAATCATTCACACGTTGGGGACTATCAACCTTAGGAATTAAAGCAATGAAGGTGCAATTAATTCCTTTAGTTAATTTCCTGTTCCGATGAAATTCTGCAACAAAACACATAATATCATCTTTCAACTTCGCCCAAAACTCTGTGATAAAACCAAAAGTAACCCCATCAGGTCCAGGATCGTTATTACTATCACAATCCCAGACCGTTGCTTTCACTTCTTCCAAGCTGAAAGGTTTTAATAAAGTTGCCACAAAAATGAAATTTTCCACACTAGGTCTCTCCACAACAACCTTATGATGAGCCTTAAAATGAGAAAACACAGCCTGTCGAACATCGGACACCCCTTCCACCCGCGCACCAATCACCAAGAAAGAAGAAATATTATTACCTCTGCATCGACGAGACATTAAACCATGATTTTTTTTTTGTGAATCGGCATCACCTTCATGCAACCAATTCAAGCGAGATAACTGCCAACAAATACTGGAATGCACTTGGAATAGAGAATGTAACTCATCAATTAAAGCACATAATTCCTCTACATCCAAGTCAATGCATATTGGCTTTTGTTACGGCCTTTTTCTGCCGCAAACGTTTGCGAGGAGGTTTTTTTATACAACCATTTTCCGCCGCAAAAACCTATTTGTGTGGGAATTTGTCCCACACAAAATCCATACATTCTTGTAGTGTAAGCTCATCGCCCTCCCCTTTACAATCCAACAGAGAGATACACTATTTCAAAGAAAAAATTCTACCCGGAAAATTACTTGTATGCTTTTTATGCCACTCTTTCAGCTCCGCTTTCAACAATTTAAATTTCTCATTCAGGACATAACCACCCCAACCATTCACCTTGAAGGACCACTAGTTCTCACTGACTGCTTATAACCCGATATATCTGCCCATTATTTCAACATTCTAAATGGCATGGGACTCCAATTCTCTAGATTAATAGATAAAACAATGGAATAATGATCAGACAAACTTCTAACTGAGCCACCTGAACACAACCCGTCCAACTCAAACACCACATCTATGATAGTAAAAATCTGTCCAACCAACTCATAACCTTCCCATCACCCCTAAACCAAGTGAATTTACGGTAACAGAAGGTTAATCAAGGAAGTATTATCGATCAACCTGTTAAAAGCATCACACCCCGCCAATCTCTGAAATGACCCCGCACCTTTTCTATCCTCTAAAGAACACACCACATTGAAGTCACCACACACAAGGAACATAAATATTAATCAAATAAAACTCCTCATCTGTTAAAATAAATTTCCCATGAATTAACAACAAATGATCATCGAAAAATGAAGACCACACCTCCACTTCATCACTATTCCAAATAACAAGTAAGCCTCCAGAAGCACCGACAGATGAACGGAAAGAAAAACCACGTGACATGCCTCCCCACAATGAAGCACAAAGATACTCATCCACAACCGACAATTTAGTTTTTTGATGATACAAAATAAACGGTTTCTGTTCATTCACCAACTTCCTCACCTCCGCCTTATTCTCGAAACCACCCAACCCCCTCACATTCTAAGATAAGATCTTCATTGTGAAGCCTCTAGCTTAGCTAATAAGTTTTTGATGATGTTTATTTTTGATTATATGCTATTACTGTTTGGTTATATTCATTAGTTGTGTAAAAGCACCCTAGAGGATCAGACATTTCATGGATCAGGCATTTCATCCCTTCTCTTTTCAAAATTTCATTTCATGTGTCCTAGAAAAATTGCATCTGCTCTCTGGTTCTTAATGAATCGATTCAGACAAGACTTGAATCGATTCATGTGTATGTCAAAACTTGCTGATGCTCTCGGGTTCCATATGATTCGTATCATTCTCACAGTGAATCGATTCAAGTGTGAATCATTTCATTTTCTATTTGAATCGATTCATCAAACTCTCTGACCTTGTTTGAATCGATTCAATCTCTTTATGAATCGTATCAATCTTCTTCCGGGCATTTTGAGTCGATTCAAATATCTCTTGACACGTTTCAATTTGCATCTATTTTTCTCTCCTTCTTGTTTTGTCTTATTTGGTTTGAATCGATTCATTAAGTTACTGAATCAATTCACTCAATTACTTTTGTGTGAAAATTTAGTTTTATCATCTTTCTCTATAAATAGTCTCCTCCTCATAACTCCGAAACTATTGAACATTTGCATCTATTCTCTCTAGGTCTCAAAAACTCATTGCTCATACATTCTTCAAGATTAAACACTTTTTCTTAGAATCACTTTGTCTTTGAGTGTGTAGATTCACTAGGGTGCTAGTAGGGATTGTAAGTTGGTTCTCTCAAGAAGATTGATTGGGCTTAATCAAGGCTTCAAAGGAAGTGAATAATCTCATTCCATCGCCAAATGACTTGGGGGTCTTTCTAACCGTTCTTGAAGTCGAAGGGGGTTCGTTTGCCGGACGTAGCATTGAAGACTCGAGTGAAGAGTTCGAAGGAATGCACGGGTAATTCAAGGATTTGAAGATTCAAGAAGCACCAAATTCAAGGGGTACTTGAAGTTTGGGGGAGTAGTTTACATAGGAGTTGAATAATTAGGGCTTTAATTTGAAGGAACTCTTGTAAACATTGTAATCAACATTTGTTACATAGTGGATGACCTTGGTGAAGGCGTACTTCATCAACTAGAGTTGACGTAGTTCTAAGAGAGGACAAAAAAGGGTGAACTACTATAAACACCGGTGTTATCTCTCTTTCCCTATCCTTTTTACTTTCCAATATTGCTTGTGATTAATTGAATAATTGATAGGTTAATTGCTAGTATTGATCTAATTAGTCTTTCATTGAAAATTGGCCTAATTCATTGAGTTAGGTCTCATACAATTTGCTTAGATCAATTGATTGCAAAGTCTATTCAATTCTTCAATTACACTTGCATTGTGTTTTTGAATTGATAGCATATTATTCTTGTTCATAGGTTTGGTTTGAAATTATGTATTGTTTTGTACCTTGTTCAAGGATTGTTAATAATTGATTGTGCTCAAAGATTTGTATCGTGAATCTCTCAATTCTAAGATAAAATCTTATTCCACATATATTTGGTATTTGTTGATTCATTGATTGTGATTGTTCAAGTAAAATTTCAAATAAGTCAATTTGTTAAAATCATTTTTCACAAATCTCCGAATAGTTTTTCAAACGCGCTATTCACCCCCCTTAGCTTGGTAACCATCTAGCCATATAGACCAACACATTGGACACACCACCATCGCTCACCCTCCACCCCCCACACAACCACCCTCACCGACCCTCTCCATCACCTGGTGGGGGTAGATGGGCAAGGGTGACGTTGGGAAAGGCGTCTTTTTGCATGGAAGGAGGATCAATTGGAACAATGTGTTTCTTTGTTCGATAACATTTTTTGTAGGATAATGTTGTTGATAAATGGGTCTAGATTTATACCTCTGATGAAGGCTACTTTGTCAAACAAGCATATCAGATTCTTACTCGCATGGAGTAGCCCAATACTGATATTCATTCACATCTGATCTGGAATAAAGTAGTGTCTATGGAAGTGTCGTTATTTGCTTTGAGAATTTTAAATAAAAGGATCCCAACAAAGGCTACTCTTTTTTGTTATGGAGGGGTGTCTTCTGGTTCTCTGTTGTGTATAGAAAGGTGTGGGAAAGAGGAAACTATTAATCACCGTTTCCTTCATTGTGATTATTTTAGTATGGAGTCTTGTTTTTTGTTTTTAGACGTCTCGTTTGTTACCCCGATTGATATTGGGGGAACATGCTCAACAATTTGGTGGTGCGTGTTCAGGAAAAGTATTTGTTTTTATTTCAAGTAATCTGGATGTCTTGTATATGGATTATCTGAAAGGAGCATAATGCCAAGACTTTTTTTAACAAAGAGCTTTCGTTGAAACAATTATTAGATTGCATCAATATTCATTCTTGACTGTGGGTGAAGACTCATAATCTTATTTCTTTTGTTGATTTTAGCTTATAGTGGTTTAATCCATTGCTTTACATTGGCTTATTTACTATGTAATTTTTCTTTTCATCCTTGTGATGGCCCCCTTGGTTGTATTGTTGACACTTTTTTCTTTCCCTCTAAGGAACTCATTATTAATATAATTTTTTGGCTTCTTCAATCTTTTAAGGAAATTTAATTATTTTTGTGTGTTTACCTTTTTAAATGTTTTTTTTAAATTATTAGTTTCTACCTAATTTCAACATAAACATTTTCAAACAAACAAGGGCATTCCAGTCATTCCAACCAACTAAAAAATGTCAAAAAAAAACTGTAAGAAGAATCACTACACCACATCAGTTACTCTCTCTCTCTCTCTCTCTCTCTCTCTCTCTCTCTCTCTCTCTCTCTCTCTCTCTCTCTCTCTCTCTCTCTCTCTCTTCCACAATTTCCCACACTACTTAAACAACTCTTGTTTAGTTGCTTAGACACTCACACATCACTGTCCTTTTTCTCATTCGATCATGGACATCCAACAAGAACTTTTCAAGTTCAAGCCCTACATGATCGGAGCCCTCACTTCTTTCCTAGCCATCTTCCTTTTCTTCCACCTTCTCCCTGCCATCATTACATTGATAATCTTCTTCTCTCCACTCCTCTTCACAACTACTCTATTTACCGTCATTGTTGTCATTTTGACTAACACCACTCCATCCAATAATGACCCTATTCATGTTCCTAGACGTCGCGAGGAAATTGTTGAATATTATGTCATCGCAAATCACCACCACCAACCCCACCCCAACAACCACAACCATCTTCCCGAGTTACCTCCTCCCGACAAGGATGATGGTGACGACGATGATGATGGAGATGACGATGACAATGTTGAAGATTAGAATGCAAAACATCTATCACCGTAAGACTATACTACTCTCTCTTAGTTTGATTCAATTCCCTTATTACCACTACCCTAAAAAATAACTTTAATTATGGGTTGTGTTAACCGGTGCCCCCGAGGCATTGGTTAAGGTATCTAAAAAAGGAAAAATTAAATTGAAAAAAATACTTTTTTGACTTTTGAAGCATTGATTACACAATTTTCAATGCAAAAGCTTCTATTTTTTCTTCCTTAACCCGTGCCCCGGGGGCACCGGTTAACATTTCCCTTTAATTATTTACTAAATAAATTTTCCATTTTTTTTCTTCTTTTTTTTCTTTTAGAGTTGTAATTGAATGTCAATATTGCTGTTCAAATAATTTTCTTAAAACTTCTTTTAGAATAATTTATTTATTTATTTATTTTTCTTTTAGAGCTGTAATTGAATGTCAATATTTTTTCTTGATATTGTAGGTCAATGTTGAGTCATCATTTTACGGGTACGGTTATCCGTTATTGCATGACCACTATCTGTCTTGCTTTGCGTTCCTTTTTTTACGACAAAAAACCTCAATTTCATGCATATATTTTCTAAAAAAATTCAAAAGCTTATGACTTTTACGTTTATATTTTTTGGGTGGTTTGAAATCTAATGCGTAATATGCTCTTAAAGGAAATAAATTTAACTGTACCATTCCCCATGTGCCATCCTGTATCCACATTGTTAATTTCATGTATCTTGTCTAGATTATGATATGAATTTTTATAATCAAAACAATTATACTCAATTTGTAATGTATCTTGTTTTAAATTTTCAGGTGATTAATTATGAAGAGAAGACGGTGATAGAGCGATAACATAGGCCATATATAAATGAGAGTAGATCACAGATAACTGACGGAAGATGATGCTCAACTATATATATAGTAGAGGATTAAATAGTTAATTTATGATCATAGTTTGTGTTCTGCGTTTTTACTTTCCTTTGTAATGGCTATAAATATAAATGCTGCTTAATAAAAAATAATAAGTACTTCTCTCAAATTCTTTTGCCTAGTTCTAACTTTTAATTACTAACTATTGGTAGGTTTGAATTTACTTGCTTTGATTTCTGTAAGAAAAGAATTAAAAAAATAGTTTCAATATGGATTTGGATTTCCTCATGTTAAAGAATCACACATATCTATCTGGACTTCGATTACTTGATCAAAACTATACAATCAAGATTAGATTGTTCATGTTTCGACGTTGATAAATTGAGTCTAAAATAAAAAGTCAAAATATATGTTGTCAAATTTTGATCTAATAGTCTAGAATGGGCGATTACAACAGGATTGCATGAATACATGAATGACATAAGACACTGAATAACAGGACTCACCACGAAGGTAGATTGAGAATATTGGATAAAGATAGAACGATTCACATGAATTCACCAAATAGATTTTGTACTACAATTTGAAATACAAATCATTTGATTTTTATTGAGAACGGTTAATAATGCTGATAAATATTATATGATAATAGTCAAATGTATTTAGTCTAAATTTATACCAAATACATTTGATTGTTTTATGATTATATTTAACACTAGAGCGAGTACACATTTTAGTGAAGTACAACACAAGAGGGAGTACACATTTTAGTGAAGTACTTCAGCTCTTGTATATGATTATCAATCGTTGATTTGAACATTAATCAACTGTTGATATTATTTATCGGGTCATACTAATAAGTGTCTTAAGGAAACTATAAAAGAAGAATTTTTTTTCTTATTGAAAATAACAATCTTTAAACTTTAAAAAAAAATTAAATAATACATTTTTGAACTATGATTATAGATTGATAATATTGGATAAAGATAGAATGATTCATATGAATTTACCAAATCAATTTAAAAATACAATTTGAAATATAAATCATTTGATTTTCATTGAAAATGGTTATGAATGCTAATTAATAGTAGTACCAATTACAATTTTAAATATAAGACAATAGTTAAATGAATTTAGTCCAAATACATTTGGCTATTGTTTACATAGAGGGAGAACACATTTTAGTGAAGTAAAAACACAGGACAATAGCTCTTGTATATGATTATCAATCGTTGATTTGTTCAACAATAATTGAGGAGTATTATTTATCGGACCATACTAACAAGTGTGTAAAAGGAAAAAAAGTATAGTTTTTTTTTTATTGGAAATAACAATTTTTAAATTTATTGGAAATAACAACTTTTAAACTTTAAAAAAGTTAAATACACAGTTTCCAACTATGATAATAGACACACTTTCCAACTATGGATATGAATGCGAACAATAGTATCTACCACAATTTTAAATATAAGATAATAGTCAAATGTATTTAGTTCAAATCTAGATCAGATACATTTCATATTTTCTTTTTATGCTTATACTTAACAGATTGTCATCGAGAACGATTAAGAATGCTAATAGTACCAATCACAATTTAAAATATAAGATAGTGGTCAAATATACTTACTCTAAATTTAGATCAAATACATTTGAAATTTTAATTTTTATGCTTATACTTGACATTAGTTGGAATATACATTTTAGTGAAACACTTTAGCGCTCTTTTGAATGATTATCAATCATTGATTTGTTAATCAACAATAATATTTTTTAATCTAAAAAAATATATTAAATACACAATTTCCAATATAAGAGGGGTTGGGTACCTCAACTGGTAAAAATCCAGTGTTCAAGTCCTTGATATGCCCTAATTTTGGACCTAAAAATACTTGTTCAATTCTTCTTTTCTTGCATTATAAGTCATTTGATATGTCTCTGATCAATTGCATCTTTCTCTGAATTTTATTTCAATGATATTTGCAAAATTCACATAAAAGAGTATTTTAGTCATTTCCTGCATTCAACTCCTTTTAATCTTTGAAAATTGTTTGAGTCTTTCCTTGTTTCAATCTCATGTCAAAATTCATTTCAAAAAAATATATATCAGTTAGGTCATTTTTTAGTCAATTTAGCCCCTAGGGGCATTTTAGTCATTTCCTGTGTTAAAATTTCTTTCAGTCTTTTAAAAATTTGGTTGAGTCCTTTCAAATAGTTTGAATAAGTCTTCATTTCAATTCTATGTCAAAATCCATTTTTAAATTGCATTTGAAGTCATTTTGAGTCAATTTTGCCCCTAGGGGCATTTTAGTCTTTTCATGTGTCAAAACCCTGTTTAAATTCTAAAAATTGTCTCTGAGTCTTTTAATTCGCTTGTATAAACTCTTGCTTTAAATCCCTTGTTAGAAAAACCATTTTAAAATTGCATTTGAGTCGTTTCGAGTCATTTTAGCCCCTAGGGGCATTTTGGTCATTTCACATAATATCTCTGTTTCATTTTAATCTGCTGTGTTTTACGTTAATTTTCAATTTATTTTTTCAATTCAATTTTAGTTTTAATTTTCATTTTCATTTTAGTCCTCGCACTTTTGTTATTTACATTTTAATCCCTTTTAAGTTTGTTAGAGTCCAAGTGCCATGTGTCCAAATGTTATTGGTTCTTAAGAGTTTGTTAGAGTCCAAGTCCATGTGGCATTTCCTCATTGGTCCAAGCACTCCTTTCATCCCCTATATAAGTCAAAGGTCCAAGTCAAAGTCTCACACATTCATTCATTTACCAAAAATCATAAAAAAAAATCAAGTTTTCTTTCCCTCTTTTCTTTTCCCACGTGACCATTCTTTCATCCTCCATAACCACCTTCAAACTTCAACCACCACCCCTAAGTAACTCCTCCTCCCTAACAACCTTCTCTAACCACCCTAACAACTTTCTCTCTCCACCATAACAAACTCATCAACCTCTTTCCACCACCATAAACCACCACCACCTTCATCAATCTCCACCTTAAACCTCCATCAAAACCAACACATTAACCGTCGCAATTCATCCTCATCATCATCCATCAACAACACCGTTCCAATTCATACAATTTCACCAACAATCAGAATCCAAACTGCAATTTCGTCAAGCTCCGAACAGTCAACAACAAGATATCGATAACAACGCAGTTTCGAGAATCGGCGGAGAAGAAAGGGATCGAAACAGATAGAGAAAGAAGAGGAAGCATCTTGATCAAGCCGGTTCGAGTTCGCATATATCCATATCGACGAAAGAAGCTGACCGAATCGAAATTCTCGTTGCTGCTTTCCGTCGAAGTCCCTCCTTTCTCCGATTTTTTTTCTAAGGTATCATTACTCTCTCTTCTTGGATCGATCTGTGTTCATAGTTCCTTCTGATTCGTGATATTGCGTCGTATGTTAACTTTCACCTGAAATCAATTTTTAGCTTTGTGCGGTCCTTTTGATTGAATCCATTTGTGCCTGTTTTAACGTGCTCAAGCCGTATTCCATGAGAGCTTGTTTCGTATGCCTGTATTCGTTGATTCTTCTTCGTTTTACCTTCGATTTGAGTTCGTTTCAGAGCTGGCACGTATGTATTATATCTTCTGAGTCCAGCCATGTTTGTTTCGTGTGCCTGTATTTGTGAGGAGAGTTTTGGGAAGAAGATGAGGAACGGGTGTTGAGAATTAGAAGAAGTGGAATCTGTTGTGTTTAGGCCTGCTGGTATGTTCAGTTGAGAGTATCACGAAAAATGAAAGAAGGTTGAAGAAGAGGGAGGGGGCGAAGCTTTGAGAGAAGAGAGGATTAGGAGGAGTTTTGAATGTGTTTTGAGAAACAAAGAAAGAATGAAGAACGGTGGAGAAGATGAGGGAGAAGGGGTTATAACCCGTAAACCCATAACCCGAACCGCTCCATACCCAGGCCCATTTTTTTCTTGTGTTTTAAAAAATCATTACAGTTCTGCTATATGCACACCCCCTTTCCAGCGTATTCTTGTTATTCCTTGCTGTTTACACCCCCCGCATGTTTTCTTTTTGTGATAAAATTCCAAGAAAATTGCTATTGGTTTTTGTTGCTTTTTGATGTTTCTTGATGATTCTTGCACGTTAAATCTTTGGTTAAAGATGTGTGGGAAAATATATTTTGTTAATTCTTTTTTGTTAAAATGTTGCTAAAAAACTTGTAAAAATCTTTGAAGATTTTGTGGATTCTTCTCGTAAGTAATTTTGGTGTTTGAAGATTATCTTTTGGAAGGCAATTGCATGTAGAAAATTCATTTCAAAGAACATGTAGGATATATTCTTGTTTTTGCTCACTTTTTATTAACATTTTTGTGAAGTTTCGATGTGGTTTTAAACTTGAAATTTTGTCACATAATTGTGGCTTTGAACATGTGATTTCTAGGGGTGAATTTGCCTCTTAATGTGGTGTTTGCTTGCTGTTTTGGTTTAGTTCTTGAGGACCTTGTGTTTGGTAAATAATGTGAAACTCTTTTGTGAAATAAAAGTGCATAAAGAGCTTGAAAGTCTTATAATTTTGGGCATGATAATTTCCCTTGGTTCTCATATTTGTTCCCTTGGAATGAATCACTTGAAATGTCTTAATATTGTGAGAATCTAGGGCTTGAGTTTGCTTTAGGATTATATTGAATTTCAAGTCCTTTTATCACTCTTTTTTTTTGCTAAGATTGCTAGTTTACTTTTCTTGCAAATTACAAATAGCTTTACTATGCTTTTTAATACTAGTTTCTATATCATTTGTGCTATTAACTCTTTCATTTCATGTTTCATTCATCCATGAGCATTTCATCTCCCTCTTATATTCTTGGTCCTTACTTTCTTGCAATTTAATTTGTACAAAGATTTAGAATGTAAAACTTAGAAAATTTTGTAATATTTTTTCTTATGCAATTTTAATTTCTTGGCAAAGAGGCCATAGAATGTATCTAGGCCAATGATGTAATAAGGACAATGGACTCTAATGATGTACACCGACACAAGCACCGACACATGCACACACACCACTTTAGATAAATAGCTAGAATATGCATGTTTAGATGTATGTATAGGATTGTATGTTTAGATGAATGTTTAGGCTTTATACTTAGAAAAAATCAATTTTCCAAAAAAATGTGAACAAACATCATTCAAACCATTTTCAAAATAAACCTTGGGGTCCAAAACCCCATTGAATTTTCCTTTTTATTTTCTTAATAAAAAATTCAATGAAAATTAATCATACTTTGACCATATTTTGCAATTCACTAATCCAACCTCACAATTTCATAAATCTCATGCCCTTGAGGCCTCTCAATCCCCATTCTTCAAAATTCCAATTTTCAAACTTAAAATCAACCAACAAAAACAAAAACATTTTTGGAAGAGAACTACGGTGGATTTGATCCCTTAATCGGGTACGTAGGCAAGGAACAAAATTCCTTCAATTCAACTAAAATAAAAATCCAAAAACATTCTTCTCCCTCCAATTCTTCACTTAGAATACCTTTAGGTGTAAATATCATTTCAAAATAGCATTTAAAAATAAAGCGCGCGCGTAGAAATTAAAGACGGTTCCTATAGGATACTATAGTCGTTATGGGTGCCTAACACCTTCCCGTAGCGAAAACAACTCCCGGACCTCGATTCTCAAGGGTTTTGCTTACTTTTTCCCTTCCCAAGAAAAAATAAGATGTCACCGGTTTGAAAGGTTCAAACGTAATCAATGTTTGACACCCGAAAACCAAGATCAAACAGTCCTGATAAGAAGAAAACTAACACAACAATTAACATGGTAACAATTGACATTCCAAAGAGAAAAAAAACACACTTTCCAAGATAATAAAACTATATTGATTTTTTTAACTAAACATATTATGAGCAAGCATATTATAAGTTGATATAATTTCTTTCTTCTTCATATATGAATCTAAACATAAATCATTTTATGTTTAACATATTTTCAATCAAAATAAAGCGTAGACTCAATTATATAAAAATCAATTTTTGTATCTTCACCAACGCATAAAACACACTCACACTCAATCACAATTTATGTTGCCACCATATTTTCTCCAAACTCACTTTCAATCCAAATTGTGTATGTTTTGCTATGAATGTAAGGTCGAAGAGTGATTTGATTCGATGTGGTATATTTAACCTTTTCAATGTTTATTTATTTATTTTTAATAAATTTAATGTAATTTTTTTTCTTTACTAATGTCCTTAGGACATTTTTTAGCATAACTCTTATTTTTAATGTTTGAAATTAGGAACCTAATTAAGTTTTGATTGAAAAGCTACATACTAATGTGAGGTGAATTGCAACTTAGAAGGAGAATGAGAGAGTATGAATGAAAACCATGTAAACTTGATTAAATGAAGAAATTTTAAGAAAACACTAAATCAAATACATTGTGCAATAACCCCTTTAGACAGTGGCGGAGCCACGTGTGGACTGGGGTTGGCCATGGCCATCCCATTAATTTAGGGTTGAAAGTACTATTATACCCCTGAGCTAATTTGAAAATTACAAACATGCCATTTTCTTTTCTGAAGGCTGAAGCGTGACCCCTTCTTCTCCTCTGGTGATTCAGTGCGACCTCCATCCATCACCTATCCCCAGTCACACCGCGACCGTGTTCGTCGCCATCTCTACCTCTCCGTCGAAATTGAAGCCCGCAATCACGCCACGACCTTTCAGTTACCCACTTTCAGTGCGATCTCTGAAATGAATCTGTCTCCATCTCACAAACCCTAATTGAGTAAGTGTAAATTACTTTTCTTTTGTTTGGTAATCATCTTTTGTTTGGAAGTTGCTTAATTCCTTAATCCTTTTTAACTTTAGTAATTCCTTTTTAACTTTCTTAATTCCAATCTGATTCATTCATCATTATGCTGAAATAATAATTTTCTTAATCACACACTTTCTTAATCCCAAACCGATTCCTTTTGCTTTGATTTTGGAATGTTTTGGGGTTGTGTACGTTTTGGTGAGATTTTGAGCTGCTTGCAAGTTGCTTCTCAGTTGTAATATTTATTTATAATACTTATGTTTTCATTAAAATAAATGTTGATGCAGGGTGTTTCTCAAATGAAACAGGTTGGGGATTGATTGGTAGAGACAATTGTGGGTTTGTCCTATTTTCTGAAACAAGGAGAAAAGACGTTGTAGTATCTCCTTTAGTAGCAGAAACCATGGGTCTGCGATGGTAGAATCTCATTGTCGAGATGGATGCTGAGACAGTAGTAAGGTCTTTTTATGGTGCTGTAAAATTTGCTGCTATAGATGATTTAATCATAGATTGTTTAGATATAATGTCAAGATTAGAAAATGCTAGTGTTAGCTTTGTTAAAAGAGATAGCAATGTTGTTGCTCATAGCCTGGCCTGCTTATCTCTTTCTGTTGGTTGTATGGTATGGAAAGGCAATGTTCCTAACCAAATTATGACTTCTCTTTGTAAGGATTTTCAAGTTAATCAATGAAATTCCTTTACTGTCAAAAAAATACATCCAGTAACTTGTTTTGCTTCTCAATTATAATGTTTATTTATAATAGTTTTGAACTGTTTGTTTCCTTATTCATACAATACCAAAGAGAGATATATTTGATTTTGAAACTGAAATTTGCTTCATTATGAGTCTTTAACACTATGATTAGATCAATTTGATAAATTTGTTTCTTTGAAGCAAAAAAGTCAAGAGGAAGAGTCGAAAAATCTATTCGTTTTCCAAGAATTGATAGCGGCCATCCCAAAAAAATTTGTCTGGCTCCGCCACTGCCTTTAGATACAGTGGGTTATGCTAACTAACAATGGTTACTTAACTATCAAGTAAATCAGATGGTTAAGTTAATGTCTTATTAACTAACTAACTAACCAACTTAATCTTATTCAACTAACTTATAGTTCACGTAATTGAATTCTAACAAACTCGTTCTATCTAAAGTATATACATCATAACAACTATATAGTAGACTTGTTCACTATCACATTCTCTGTGTTGATACTCTGTAGTGATCCTATTGGGTGGTGACCATTAAGGGTACATAATCCTCTGGACCTATAGTCTGAATTCAAACTTGTTATCAAAATTCATCTTGATAGGAACATCATAACCTATCTTCAGTTTAATCATCAGTGTATGCAGCTAGTTTGTTTGACAAGCAGCCAATGGCCCTACAACATATTTTGTCTAATAGCTAAATAGAGTAATCATAGATTGCTTTTTGGAATACCAAGAGATTGGTGCACCCTGAAGCTTGAACAAGTAGCCACTTGTACTTCTTCTGTCTACATTGTCCTCACAAAAATCAACATATGAAAATCCTTTGAATTCCAACTTTCCATTCATTTGAGAAATAGAAAATATAATTCCATATTGCATTGTACCATTAATGTATCTCAGGATATGTTTTGCGGAAAACATGTGAGTTTTCATTGACTTGTTCATGAATCTACTAGCTAATCCTACTACAAAACATATATTTGGCTTTCCTTGACACATGTATCTCAGAGAATCAATCAGTTGTCTGAACATAGTTGGATCCAAAAGTTCTTCATCTCTTGTACCTTCAATTTCAATCATTTCAAAATTATTCAATATCTCAGTAGCATACTTCATTTGATGCATACTTAAATCCCTTGAATTTTCCAGAGATTCCATTCCTAGAAAGTAAGCTGGCTTCCCAAGGTTTCTCATCTCAAATTCAGATTTCATTTTCACCTTAAACTCTTCTACATAAGCTATGTTGCTACGAGTAATAAGTATCTTTATGTGTTGTCTTTCATATATACACCATGCTCAACACTGCATTTCATAAATCCTTGTTGAACAAAGAATTTGTCAATTCTTTTGTTCCATAGTCTTGGAGCTTATTTCAAGCCATAAAGAGTCTTATGCAGCTTATACAAATTTTTTTCTTTGCCTTTTATTTCAAATCTTGGAGGTTGATTCATAAATTCAGTTTCTTATAATGGACTATTCAGGACAACTGATTTCACATCCAAATGAAATAGAGGTCATTTCCTACTACAATCTAGAGCAATAACTAAACTAATAGTCTCATGCCTAGCTACTGGTGATAATACTTCACAGTAATCAAGTCTTTGTCTCTGCTAGAAACCATTTGCCACCAATCTTGCTTTGTATTTCACATTTTTCGCTTCAAGGTTCTGTTTAAGCTTGTATACCCACTTCCCATCAATTGCCTTAGAATGTGTTTAGATCATAGAGAGCCAAATACTCTTAGGTGACTCACACATGGTTTCTTTTCTGACCATACTTCTTCAGGGACCTTATTTTCCAACCTCTTTATTGGACATCTATTCAAGATGTATGCAACAGTTGACACTGCTTCAACCTACAAATGATGTGGTAGCTGCTTATGCTTCAACATGGTTCTATCTATATTCAATATACTTATGTTCCTTCTCTCAACAAGAACATTATTATGTTGGGGATCATATGGTGTTGTAACTTGATGTATGATTTTATGCTCTTTACATTAAAAGGACAACAAATATCTGAATAAATTACATTCAATACCTTCTGTGCCACATATTGCTCTCCTCCTCAAGGACGATAGTGGCAAGACATTCAGCTTCTTTTATTTTGATCATGGGTTTGAAGATTATATTCTTCCCAAGAGAAGACTCTAGCATTAGTCCTTTCTTTTGATCAAACAATTTTAGGGATTCATTCTTCATATCCTTCATTTCAAGAACATATAGTACCTATTCAATCATATCCTTCTTGCCATTTTGCATATGAATGAGCATATTTCCGATTCCAGCAGCTTCCATTACTTTGTTACCAACTAGCTTCACATTAGTTCTTCCGCTTCATTCAAAATCATGGATTTAAACTTCTTGTATCAAGATACCAGGTCATAGAATCAGAAGCTTCATCAATATAGTTGTTACCATGAGAATTAGAGGATCAGAATCAGTACTAGAGGTTTCCTGTACAACCTTGGATTCTTCTTCATTACTATAAATATTCGTTTCGTTTCTTGACCAACATTTATTATCAAAATGCCCAAACATATTGATAGACGATTGGCAAGTGTACCAAATACTATCGAAGTAATAAAAATATTGATCCCACGAGGACTGTTTTTAACTTCAATAATTCAATTGCGTTATAGAAATAGGATGTGTAGAGTTTATTTTGGTTTGCCACTAGGCAGTAGATTTGGTTTGATTTTATGAAATCAAATAAATGAAAATAGATTTGATTAAGAAAATATGGAGAGAGATGAGATCAGATCTTTCGAATCCTCTAAGTTCCCCTAATTGGTATACCGCACCTATTTGTTATGAATCTTCTTCTAATTTACGATGATTAACAAAATAGCTCTAATCAATCCCTTGAATTAGAACCCTCTTCTCAAATTACAGCCCCCAATCCCTTGGGTGGTCTAATAATTCTTGAAGGTTTTACCGAACGTTAACCTATTATCACTAACAAACGATTATCTATTCCTAGACTAACCCTGTTTATTAGAACAATTCAATTAGGTCTAAGTCGAAAGCCATGGTCAGTGGTCATTCGTTCTCACAAAATCAGGTTATATGTGATCAAGATATAAAAAGCATTAAGAACAATTGAATTGAATAAACTAGAATTGAATTCATAAACAAAATAGAGTTTCACAGCAACATGTGTCAATTAGGGTTACAAAGATTCATCTCGGATCTAATCTCTAAGAGATTTAGCTACTCATAATCGAGTTTACGAATAGCATAATCAATGATTGAAATAAAACATACATGAATTGGTAAAAGGTTGAAGAAATCGCCCTTCTAGCCGTCTCCGATGTCTCAAAATCGCACTTTGCTCTCCAAAATCGTAACCCTTGTTCTCACCAAAGAGTGCAGTATTTATAGAGTTTTGGGCCTGAATTTGCAAAATCGCGCCGCGGCTGTATAATGGCGCGCCGCGATTTCCTCAAAACAGGAAGATGTGAAATTTCGCTTCTTAAATCGCGGCAAGGCTTGAATTTGGCGTGGCACTATTTGCTTCAGACTGACTTCAATTTTTCAGCTTTTTGCACTCCATAACAGTATAATTTGCATGAGAACTCTATCAAAATGTCACAATAAGTCCTAAAAATTACGTAATGACAGCATGTCATCACATATCACACTTAAGAGGATTCAGGCTCATCTTCAATTTTGGCTTTTCCTTTGCTATTACTTTGCTACTTCTTGTTCCAATTGTTCTTGCCAACTTTATTTTTCTTGAATTAAGCAAGAAGTGCTTGGTCTTCGATTTCTGCCATGCTTCAATTCATGTGCTTTTGCAATCTTCTAAAACACATTTTCATCAAGGCATTGATGAATGAGAAACAATGTTTTGTTTTCTTTCTTCTTGAATTCCTTATGCTCATTTGTCTGCACATTTGTTACATTTTCAAGAAGGGGTTCCATGCCACTGTTAAATTGTTCATATGCATCATGAAATGCAAAAATCACCTTCATATGCCTGAACCATCTTTCCCATTTTTCCCATCAAGAACTAGAAGATTCGTATGAAAGTATTTTTCACTGCCATCTTGTTGATCTCTAAAACTTTCACTTTCTTAATATGTTTGATTGAAAAGCTACACTCTAATGTGAGGTGAATTGCAACTTTGAAGGAGAATGAGAGAGTTTGAATGATTACAAGAACTTATACAGGATTTCTTGTCATCTTTTAGAGTCAACTTATAGTGGAAGTGGTTACTTTTAGGGCCTTTTTGTCAAGAATCCAGAAGAAAAGTCATGAAATCACAAGACCAGCCTCAGCCAAGATCGCATCGCGAACTGTATATTTGTGTCTCGAAACACAAGACAAATCACCAAGTTCAGCTTCTGCCAAGATCGTGTCGCGTGATATCAACCCCACGTCGCGAGCGTTGATAGTGAAACGACAAAGTTAGCCTCATAAAGGCTTGCCTCGCGATATAATTTCTTGCATCGCGGGCTGAAGTTCCTTAAATGTTGGTAAACGTGCAGCTATATACACTGGACCCCTAGGTTAGTGAGAAATCACCTTTTGACCAGCAGAAAATGGTGAAAGTGTGATCTAGGACGTTTCAGAGCGGTATGAAGTACTTATGGAGCGAGGAATCAACATCGATGATTCTTTTCTTATGTTTTTTTATTCATATAGTTTAATTTGTGTTTAGACATCATGAGCAGCGAAACGTCTCTAGAGTAGATCACGAAAAATGGGATTCCTATAATTATTTGAATCATGTAACTTTAAATAATTATATAGATTTCAGTTGATTGCTTAATGTTTTATTTAATTATACTTTTTGTTTGAATATATTTATGTTGATATGATTATTCATGAATAATGTAAAATCAAGGTCTACTAACCTTGGACTTTAATAAAAATAATAGTATAATTTGGTTGATTGTTTTCTAGTGTAGACATTCTCTCTCTCTCTCAATCATATTTTCAAACCCACAATTAATTACCATAATCCTTATCACCATTGTGGTAGTTTAGTTGAAATAACACGATCATGCTGATATAAACTTTGCCCCATTACGACATCATAGCACACTTGCTATTTTTTCCATTGAAAACTATGTAAACTTTATTAAATGAGCAATGCTATTTATCAAGAAAGATTTTATCAAGAAAGATTCAAGAATGACATGGCAGAATAATCACCCTTAGATTTTATCAAGAAATTGTCCCGAAATTAATGTTAGCCAATAACAGTGGCGGAGCCACGTGTGGACTGGGGTTGGCCATGGCCATCCCATTAATTTAGGGTTGAAAGTACTATTATACCCCTGAGCTAATTTGAAAATTACAAACATGCCATTTTCTTTTCTGAAGGCTGAAGCGTGACCCCTTCTTCTCCTCTGGTGATTCAGTGCGACCTCCATCCATCACCTATCCCCAGTCACACCGCGACCGTGTTCGTCGCCATCTCTACCTCTCCGTCGAAATTGAAGCCCGCAATCACGCCACGACCTTTTAGTTACCCACTTTCAGTGCGATCTCTGAAATGAATCTGTCTCCATCTCACAAACCCTAATTGAGTAAGTGTAAATTACTTTTCTTTTGTTTGGTAATCATCTTTTGTTTGGAAGTTGCTTAATTCCTTAATCCTTTTTAACTTTAGTAATTCCTTTTTAACTTTCTTAATTCCAATCTGATTCATTCATCATTATGCTGAAATAATAATTTTCTTAATCACACACTTTCTTAATCCCAAACCGATTCCTTTTGCTTTGATTTTGGAATGTTTTGGGGTTGTGTACGTTTTGGTGAGATTTTGAGCTGCTTGCAAGTTGCTTCTCAGTTGTAATATTTATTTATAATACTTATGTTTTCATTAAAATAAATGTTGATGCAGGGTGTTTCTCAAATGAAACAGGTTGGGGATTGATTGGTAGAGACAATTGTGGGTTTGTCCTATTTTCTGAAACAAGGAGAAAAGACGTTGTAGTATCTCCTTTAGTAGCAGAAACCATGGGTCTGCGATGGTAGAATCTCATTGTCGAGATGGATGCTGAGACAGTAGTAAGGTCTTTTTATGGTGCTGTAAAATTTGCTGCTATAGATGATTTAATCATAGATTGTTTAGATATAATGTCAAGATTAGAAAATGCTAGTGTTAGCTTTGTTAAAAGAGATAGCAATGTTGTTGCTCATAGCCTGGCCTGCTTATCTCTTTCTGTTGGTTGTATGGTATGGAAAGGCAATGTTCCTAACCAAATTATGACTTCTCTTTGTAAGGATTTTCAAGTTAATCAATGAAATTCCTTTACTGTCAAAAAAATACATCCAGTAACTTGTTTTGCTTCTCAATTATAATGTTTATTTATAATAGTTTTGAACTGTTTGTTTCCTTATTCATACAATACCAAAGAGAGATATATTTGATTTTGAAACTGAAATTTGCTTCATTATGAGTCTTTAACACTATGATTAGATCAATTTGATAAATTTGTTTCTTTGAAGCAAAAAAGTCAAGAGGAAGAGTCGAAAAATCTATTCGTTTTCCAAGAATTGATAGCGGCCATCCCAAAAAAATTTGTCTGGCTCCGCCACTGCCTTTAGATACAGTGGGTTATGCTAACTAACAATGGTTACTTAACTATCAAGTAAATCAGATGGTTAAGTTAATGTCTTATTAACTAACTAACTAACCAACTTAATCTTATTCAACTAACTTATAGTTCACGTAATTGAATTCTAACAAACTCGTTCTATCTAAAGTATATACATCATAACAACTATATAGTAGACTTGTTCACTATCACATTCTCTGTGTTGATACTCTGTAGTGATCCTATTGGGTGGTGACCATTAAGGGTACATAATCCTCTGGACCTATAGTCTGAATTCAAACTTGTTATCAAAATTCATCTTGATAGGAACATCATAACCTATCTTCAGTTTAATCATCAGTGTATGCAGCTAGTTTGTTTGACAAGCAGCCAATGGCCCTACAACATATTTTGTCTAATAGCTAAATAGAGTAATCATAGATTGCTTTTTGGAATACCAAGAGATTGGTGCACCCTGAAGCTTGAACAAGTAGCCACTTGTACTTCTTCTGTCTACATTGTCCTCACAAAAATCAACATATGAAAATCCTTTGAATTCCAACTTTCCATTCATTTGAGAAATAGAAAATATAATTCCATATTGCATTGTACCATTAATGTATCTCAGGATATGTTTTGCGGAAAACATGTGAGTTTTCATTGACTTGTTCATGAATCTACTAGCTAATCCTACTACAAAACATATATTTGGCTTTCCTTGACACATGTATCTCAGAGAATCAATCAGTTGTCTGAACATAGTTGGATCCAAAAGTTCTTCATCTCTTGTACCTTCAATTTCAATCATTTCAAAATTATTCAATATCTCAGTAGCATACTTCATTTGATGCATACTTAAATCCCTTGAATTTTCCAGAGATTCCATTCCTAGAAAGTAAGCTGGCTTCCCAAGGTTTCTCATCTCAAATTCAGATTTCATTTTCACCTTAAACTCTTCTACATAAGCTATGTTGCTACGAGTAATAAGTATCTTTATGTGTTGTCTTTCATATATACACCATGCTCAACACTGCATTTCATAAATCCTTGTTGAACAAAGAATTTGTCAATTCTTTTGTTCCATAGTCTTGGAGCTTATTTCAAGCCATAAAGAGTCTTATGCAGCTTATACAAATTTTTTTCTTTGCCTTTTATTTCAAATCTTGGAGGTTGATTCATAAATTCAGTTTCTTATAATGGACTATTCAGGACAACTGATTTCACATCCAAATGAAATAGAGGTCATTTCCTACTACAATCTAGAGCAATAACTAAACTAATAGTCTCATGCCTAGCTACTGGTGATAATACTTCACAGTAATCAAGTCTTTGTCTCTGCTAGAAACCATTTGCCACCAATCTTGCTTTGTATTTCACATTTTTCGCTTCAAGGTTCTGTTTAAGCTTGTATACCCACTTCCCATCAATTGCCTTAGAATGTGTTTAGATCATAGAGAGCCAAATACTCTTAGGTGACTCACACATGGTTTCTTTTCTGACCATACTTCTTCAGGGACCTTATTTTCCAACCTCTTTATTGGACATCTATTCAAGATGTATGCAACAGTTGACACTGCTTCAACCTACAAATGATGTGGTAGCTGCTTATGCTTCAACATGGTTCTATCTATATTCAATATACTTATGTTCCTTCTCTCAACAAGAACATTATTATGTTGGGGATCATATGGTGTTGTAACTTGATGTATGATTTTATGCTCTTTACATTAAAAGGACAACAAATATCTGAATAAATTACATTCAATACCTTCTGTGCCACATATTGCTCTCCTCCTCAAGGACGATAGTGGCAAGACATTCAGCTTCTTTTATTTTGATCATGGGTTTGAAGATTATATTCTTCCCAAGAGAAGACTCTAGCATTAGTCCTTTCTTTTGATCAAACAATTTTAGGGATTCATTCTTCATATCCTTCATTTCAAGAACATATAGTACCTATTCAATCATATCCTTCTTGCCATTTTGCATATGAATGAGCATATTTCCGATTCCAGCAGCTTCCATTACTTTGTTACCAACTAGCTTCACATTAGTTCTTCCGCTTCATTCAAAATCATGGATTTAAACTTCTTGTATCAAGATACCAGGTCATAGAATCAGAAGCTTCATCAATATAGTTGTTACCATGAGAATTAGAGGATCAGAATCAGTACTAGAGGTTTCCTGTACAACCTTGGATTCTTCTTCATTACTATAAATATTCGTTTCGTTTCTTGACCAACATTTATTATCAAAATGCCCAAACATATTGATAGACGATTGGCAAGTGTACCAAATACTATCGAAGTAATAAAAATATTGATCCCACGAGGACTGTTTTTAACTTCAATAATTCAATTGCGTTATAGAAATAGGATGTGTAGAGTTTATTTTGGTTTGCCACTAGGCAGTAGATTTGGTTTGATTTTATGAAATCAAATAAATGAAAATAGATTTGATTAAGAAAATATGGAGAGAGATGAGATCAGATCTTTCGAATCCTCTAAGTTCCCCTAATTGGTATACCGCACCTATTTGTTATGAATCTTCTTCTAATTTACGATGATTAACAAAATAGCTCTAATCAATCCCTTGAATTAGAACCCTCTTCTCAAATTACAGCCCCCAATCCCTTGGGTGGTCTAATAATTCTTGAAGGTTTTACCGAACGTTAACCTATTATCACTAACAAACGATTATCTATTCCTAGACTAACCCTGTTTATTAGAACAATTCAATTAGGTCTAAGTCGAAAGCCATGGTCAGTGGTCATTCGTTCTCACAAAATCAGGTTATATGTGATCAAGATATAAAAAGCATTAAGAACAATTGAATTGAATAAACTAGAATTGAATTCATAAACAAAATAGAGTTTCACAGCAACATGTGTCAATTAGGGTTACAAAGATTCATCTCGGATCTAATCTCTAAGAGATTTAGCTACTCATAATCGAGTTTACGAATAGCATAATCAATGATTGAAATAAAACATACATGAATTGGTAAAAGGTTGAAGAAATCGCCCTTCTAGCCGTCTCCGATGTCTCAAAATCGCACTTTGCTCTCCAAAATCGTAACCCTTGTTCTCACCAAAGAGTGCAGTATTTATAGAGTTTTGGGCCTGAATTTGCAAAATCGCGCCGCGGCTGTATAATGGCGCGCCGCGATTTCCTCAAAACAGGAAGATGTGAAATTTCGCTTCTTAAATCGCGGCAAGGCTTGAATTTGGCGTGGCACTATTTGCTTCAGACTGACTTCAATTTTTCAGCTTTTTGCACTCCATAACAGTATAATTTGCATGAGAACTCTATCAAAATGTCACAATAAGTCCTAAAAATTACGTAATGACAGCATGTCATCACATATCACACTTAAGAGGATTCAGGCTCATCTTCAATTTTGGCTTTTCCTTTGCTATTACTTTGCTACTTCTTGTTCCAATTGTTCTTGCCAACTTTATTTTTCTTGAATTAAGCAAGAAGTGCTTGGTCTTCGATTTCTGCCATGCTTCAATTCATGTGCTTTTGCAATCTTCTAAAACACATTTTCATCAAGGCATTGATGAATGAGAAACAATGTTTTGTTTTCTTTCTTCTTGAATTCCTTATGCTCATTTGTCTGCACATTTGTTACATTTTCAAGAAGGGGTTCCATGCCACTGTTAAATTGTTCATATGCATCATGAAATGCAAAAATCACCTTCATATGCCTGAACCATCTTTCCCATTTTTCCCATCAAGAACTAGAAGATTCGTATGAAAGTATTTTTCACTGCCATCTTGTTGATCTCTAAAACTTTCACTTTCTTAATATGTTTGATTGAAAAGCTACACTCTAATGTGAGGTGAATTGCAACTTTGAAGGAGAATGAGAGAGTTTGAATGATTACAAGAACTTATACAGGATTTCTTGTCATCTTTTAGAGTCAACTTATAGTGGAAGTGGTTACTTTTAGGGCCTTTTTGTCAAGAATCCAGAAGAAAAGTCATGAAATCACAAGACCAGCCTCAGCCAAGATCGCATCGCGAACTGTATATTTGTGTCTCGAAACACAAGACAAATCACCAAGTTCAGCTTCTGCCAAGATCGTGTCGCGTGATATCAACCCCACGTCGCGAGCGTTGATAGTGAAACGACAAAGTTAGCCTCATAAAGGCTTGCCTCGCGATATAATTTCTTGCATCGCGGGCTGAAGTTCCTTAAATGTTGGTAAACGTGCAGCTATATACACTGGACCCCTAGGTTAGTGAGAAATCACCTTTTGACCAGCAGAAAATGGTGAAAGTGTGATCTAGGACGTTTCAGAGCGGTATGAAGTACTTATGGAGCGAGGAATCAACATCGATGATTCTTTTCTTATGTTTTTTTATTCATATAGTTTAATTTGTGTTTAGACATCATGAGCAGCGAAACGTCTCTAGAGTAGATCACGAAAAATGGGATTCCTATAATTATTTGAATCATGTAACTTTAAATAATTATATAGATTTCAGTTGATTGCTTAATGTTTTATTTAATTATACTTTTTGTTTGAATATATTTATGTTGATATGATTATTCATGAATAATGTAAAATCAAGGTCTACTAACCTTGGACTTTAATAAAAATAATAGTATAATTTGGTTGATTGTTTTCTAGTGTAGACATTCTCTCTCTCTCTCAATCATATTTTCAAACCCACAATTAATTACCATAATCCTTATCACCATTGTGGTAGTTTAGTTGAAATAACACGATCATGCTGATATAAACTTTGCCCCATTACGACATCATAGCACACTTGCTATTTTTTCCATTGAAAACTATGTAAACTTTATTAAATGAGCAATGCTATTTATCAAGAAAGATTTTATCAAGAAAGATTCAAGAATGACATGGCAGAATAATCACCCTTAGATTTTATCAAGAAATTGTCCCGAAATTAATGTTAGCCAATAACAGTGGCGGAGCCACGTGTGGACTGGGGTTGGCCATGGCCATCCCATTAATTTAGGGTTGAAAGTACTATTATACCCCTGAGCTAATTTGAAAATTACAAACATGCCATTTTCTTTTCTGAAGGCTGAAGCGTGACCCCTTCTTCTCCTCTGGTGATTCAGTGCGACCTCCATCCATCACCTATCCCCAGTCACACCGCGACCGTGTTCGTCGCCATCTCTACCTCTCCGTCGAAATTGAAGCCCGCAATCACGCCACGACCTTTCAGTTACCCACTTTCAGTGCGATCTCTGAAATGAATCTGTCTCCATCTCACAAACCCTAATTGAGTAAGTGTAAATTACTTTTCTTTTGTTTGGTAATCATCTTTTGTTTGGAAGTTGCTTAATTCCTTAATCCTTTTTAACTTTAGTAATTCCTTTTTAACTTTCTTAATTCCAATCTGATTCATTCATCATTATGCTGAAATAATAATTTTCTTAATCACACACTTTCTTAATCCCAAACCGATTCCTTTTGCTTTGATTTTGGAATGTTTTGGGGTTGTGTACGTTTTGGTGAGATTTTGAGCTGCTTGCAAGTTGCTTCTCAGTTGTAATATTTATTTATAATACTTATGTTTTCATTAAAATAAATGTTGATGCAGGGTGTTTCTCAAATGAAACAGGTTGGGGATTGATTGGTAGAGACAATTGTGGGTTTGTCCTATTTTCTGAAACAAGGAGAAAAGACGTTGTAGTATCTCCTTTAGTAGCAGAAACCATGGGTCTGCGATGGTAGAATCTCATTGTCGAGATGGATGCTGAGACAGTAGTAAGGTCTTTTTATGGTGCTGTAAAATTTGCTGCTATAGATGATTTAATCATAGATTGTTTAGATATAATGTCAAGATTAGAAAATGCTAGTGTTAGCTTTGTTAAAAGAGATAGCAATGTTGTTGCTCATAGCCTGGCCTGCTTATCTCTTTCTGTTGGTTGTATGGTATGGAAAGGCAATGTTCCTAACCAAATTATGACTTCTCTTTGTAAGGATTTTCAAGTTAATCAATGAAATTCCTTTACTGTCAAAAAAATACATCCAGTAACTTGTTTTGCTTCTCAATTATAATGTTTATTTATAATAGTTTTGAACTGTTTGTTTCCTTATTCATACAATACCAAAGAGAGATATATTTGATTTTGAAACTGAAATTTGCTTCATTATGAGTCTTTAACACTATGATTAGATCAATTTGATAAATTTGTTTCTTTGAAGCAAAAAAGTCAAGAGGAAGAGTCGAAAAATCTATTCGTTTTCCAAGAATTGATAGCGGCCATCCCAAAAAAATTTGTCTGGCTCCGCCACTGGCCAATAAAATCTCAGGCTGGCCGGAAATCATGGGGGTGGTGGGTGTTATGTATTTTTTTTTTTATGAAAGGTTAATAAATAAGATTGAAATCTAAAGGTGGTTATTCTGCCATGTCATTCTTGAATCTTTCTTGATAAAATCATTCTTGATATCTAGGATTTTCCTTATTAAATAGAGAAATTATTAGAAAACACTATATCAAATACACCTTTTATACAAAGAGAGTTATGCTAAATAACTATGGTTACTTCACTATCAAGTAAATCCTATGATCAAGTTAATCTGTGACTAACTCAATCTTATTCAACTAACTTCTAGTTCATGTAACTGAACTCTAACAAATTTGTGTTAATCTAAAGTATATACATAATGACAACTACACATTAGACTAGTTCATTATCACATCCTCTGCAGTACGTGATCCTTGGGGTGTGACCTTTTGCGGTACATCATCCTCTAGACCTATAAAATCCTCCGAGGCACGTAATCCTCCGGATCCAAAGTTTGAATTATACAATCAATAATTACAATATATTTTTTACAAAAATGATTACAAATTATTTTCACATATGCGACATTCTTCCAAGAGATTGTTATTATTTAGTTGGAAGGGTACTTTTAAATCTCACCGACTAAAATAAATTTGATATTATACACAAGATGAAAACCAAACAGAACCATTCAATTTCGAGAACCAAAACAACTACCCTATGATGGAGAGAGCCTATGGGACCTTCAATGTGAATAAGTCCATTTAAGTGAAAAAGAAAGTCCTTCAATGTCATGAAAGTCCCATTTATGAATTCGTCGGCAACTGTAATATTGTACAACTTATAAGTGATATTGACAAGCTTTCGGTTGATCTCATAAGTCAAAACTATCATCAAAGTAATTATTGGTTAATTAGTTAATTTTGTTACTAACAACTCTTTAGGCAGAACTATATATCATCAAATCGTTATCTTCATCTTATTTAAAAAAACTTCCCATTTCAAATATGATTTTATAGTAATCTAATCTTTTGTTGAGAAAGAATCCGAGTTTGATTTATAGAAAAATTACACATTCAGGTGCCAACTTAAAAAAATGTTTCGTAGTATATCCTCTTGGTTTAAAATGTTAAAAGACCTTAGTTTGACTTAGAAAAAATATGTTTATCATTTTTCTTTATGAACCTTGTTCATACTTCACTCATGGACGAATCCACCACAAAGCATGTTGTAGCTATAGTCACACTGGATTTTTTTACATATGAAGAACGTGTATTAGAATAAAAGTGAAGGATGGACATCTAATGTTAGAGGAGGTTGGCAGCTCATTTTGTTTCAATTAATAATTTTTATCATTACAAAAGGATTTGTGATGATAAAACTAGCCTAAATACAACAATTAAAAATGTTATTTTGAGTAAATAGTACATAATCTTTAATTTTATTGGATAAATTTTGTTGACACTATTATTTTAGCAACACCGAAAAATTACGATGACCTTTTGATCGAATTTTGAATTACAATGACGTTTTTCCTTGAGAACCAAATGGTTGAAATAAATTGGACAATAATATATCTATGAATATGTTTCCAATTTTTTTTTTTTTTTGATAGATACGTTTCCAAAATTAAGCTAAATTGGATATTATTATTTGAAATTTAATTTAAGTATTACAAGAAAAATCTGTTTTTTTTTTTTTTTCAAAACCTACGAGCCCTAATCTAGTGACTGAGTTTCAACAACTAATTAGTTAAACATCCCATCTGTACATAGCTTTGCCACAGTTACTGACCCACTAACTTAAGAAGTTAAGCCTTATTAATTAAAGAAACAAATTTAGAACCTCCATTATATTTCTTGTGCTAGATATCATTATAAATAATTTGCCAGATATTACAATCATTTGATTCATTTCTGTTCTTAGGCATGACATATGACTGAGTATTATCAACTAATACAACACATAATGTTGGTTATTGTATGCAATAAATCATTGCATTATTAATATGTCAATTACTCACTAGAAATATCAAATGATCGATGGTCATGGACAAATTCTTCAAGGCTTAGTCTAGAGATAGATGCTGTGTATACTAAATCCATAGAAATCTTGTGATTTGCATCTCTAAAGTAGATAGTGAAAAAAAATTATATCTAAATTTTTTTAACTATAATTATGAACAAGTGATAAAAGCACAGAAATTGAAGAAGTTAAGAATTTTTTTTTTCTTCCTTAAGAAGTACAAAAGTGAAACAACTGATAAAATAAAGGTTATATAGATACCATCTGTGCATATTGGGCTTGACTTTCACAACATTGCGAACAAAGTTCGTAATTATGAGAGGTGTCCACATTTAATTTCAGACACTGCCTCGAATATGATTACATCTGGTAAAAGATGTATGAAGAACAAAGAAAAGAGTAGTAGTAGTATATATTATCACATATCCAAGATCTAATATTGGACAGTATTAACAATACATTTTGTAAAAGGTCCTAAAGAGAAAAAAAAAATCTAAAATAAGAAACATGGTGATGATAGTTGCTAATCAAACCATGACTAATTGTTTTTGAGCTTCAATCCTCAAATCTTTCTTCATCTTTTTAATGAAGTCATCAAATTTTTTGTTCAACTCCTCAGTGCTTAGCACCAAATTTCCTTCTTCTAAAACGTCTTCATCTTCAGCTCTTTCAACTATTTCTGATTCCTTGTCTTCCTCTTTATCACCTTCATCAAATAGCATACTTTCTTCTTCTAGCTCCTCCTCTTGTTCCAAAACTAATATGTTACTTCTTTTTCCTTCTTTAAAGTTTATATTTTCAACTTTATCTTCTACTTTTTCACTCTTTTCTTCAAGCCCTTTGGTTTTCTCCTTCACCACCAACATTGACTCTTTATTAGCTTCAACATTTATTGAATCATCTTTAACATAGTTGTAAGATTCATCAACACTACTAGACCAAGATAAAGATCTTGTAATTCCAACAAAAACAAGGAGACCATTGCATATGAGGAACATGCAATTTTTGTCTATGGTGTGAGTGAATAATTGGAGAGAGAATGAAGAGAAGTAGAAGTTGAAATGATGAAGGAAAGAAATTAAGGAAGAAGGAGATACAATGAAAGCAATTAAAGATATTGAAACTAACAATGGTGTAAGCTTAATTAGATAGTTTTGAGCTTTCATGCTTTGAGTCAAGAATGCTATTTTATGGGAATTGAGTTGATTCATATTTTCAACTTTCTTGTGTAGAATGAAAATGGATCTAGGGAGTTTCTAAATGGTGTTGTAAATTTGTATGAGGTGGGGATGGTGGGGAGTTTTTGAAGGCATGGGACTAAAGAGGCTTCTTTATATATAATGTAGGGGACTTTAGACTTGGGATACTCATGTAGAGTTTGTTTTTCATTACCAAAAATACCCTTGGCTTGTAAATTATTATGAAGTAGATGGTATATATTTGATTTTATCCCAACTTACAAAGATTAGCTACTATTCAGGGCTTTTGTTATAAATGATGATAGTTGCTTGAAAGGGATATAGCAAAATAGGCAATATTTTAGGTTACTATTTGTCCCAAAAATTGGTTAATGGTTATTCATTGTTCACTTATTTTGAGTTTGACATAAGAAGCGATGGTTTTCATTAAAGATTTTGAGGAAAAAATCTTAGGGATTTTGTGGCTTGGATGAGGAAAGAGAAAACAAGGAAGGGAACCACCTTGAAAGTATTGAAGTTCTATTAGAGCATTAGAAAGGTTTTGGACCGTTAAATCTACATATTTGGTTGGACATCTTCATATTATGAGTAACTTATTGAAAGTGATATTCATTCTCTTTTAACACGGTATCAGGGCTAATTTAAAGACGGTATTAGAGAAATTGGACCTAGGACCGCCAATATATA
The DNA here is from genome assembly GCF_051527215.1 of Medicago sativa. Taxonomy (NCBI): domain Eukaryota; kingdom Viridiplantae; phylum Streptophyta; class Magnoliopsida; order Fabales; family Fabaceae; genus Medicago; species Medicago sativa. The sequence continues at coordinate 59,400,988 of NC_140751.1, read as the reverse complement.
GGTGTGAGGGTGCGCATAATGAAGTTATACTAAAATCTCACATTAAAATTTTCGAGTTGTTGGATGTACATGTAGTTGAACATCTTCACCTTATGAGCCAACTTTTGAGGGTGAATGAGATTCAATCTCATTTAACACAAAGCACCCACATTAATCTTAAGTGTAAAATAAAAATCAACACTCTTTTTTCCGGATACAATTTCTAACCGATTGAAATTCAAATTGATTCAACTATATTACATTGGACTCATATCAATTTGATGGGATCCATTTGAAATTTAATCCATTAGAGTGTCTTGGTAGGAGTTTACTGCTAGCATATATGTGTTGAGAAGAGTTTATTTGTAATAAATATATATGTTAGGATTTATGAGTGGTCACAAAGGTTCTTTAAAAAAAAAAAAAAGGATTTATGAGTGGTCACAAAGGTCAAATTACTGGTGAAAAGTGAAAACTCTATACCACATATATTGCATTTTGCTTAGGATTTAATCCAAGAGTTTTTACAAATATGTAATTGGTTGGTTTTGTTATTACTAGAGCCTTGAGATGTAAGCTAATATAAAAATAATAACAACAACAAAATGAATGACCAATCTTTCTCTTAATTTCTGCTAGACTTATTATCATGTATTGAAATTAGGCCTCAAGATTTTTTTTGTTAACTTGCAATTCTAAGTAATGCACACGTTTGGATGGCAACAACTGACATGCCTCATCATTGTATTTTTCCACTATACCTAACAAAAAGTTTATAACAGCAGCGATACGAGAACAAGCAACAAGCTTTTTTAATTGACAAGAACAAGCAACAAGCTTTATTTCTTTCGATCTCCAATGGATGCATTGGATTAAGATTTTAATAGATTATTTTGATAAATCGTAAAAAAATAATATCATTTTGATAAAAAAAAGGCTTTGAAAAATTTAAAAGACTTTACAGACATATACTCCCTCCGTTTCAAAATGAGTGTCGCTTTAGCTAAAAAAATTTGTTTCAAAATGAATGTCGCTTTACATTTCCAATGCAACTTTAATTTTTTTCTTCCAACTTTACCCTCTCAAACTTTTCTCTCACACAATTTTCAATGCAACTTTAAGTTTGTCTTTTTCTAATAAAGTAAGGACAGTTTAGTAAAAGCATTATATCCAATGATTATTTCATTCCATTTCTTAATCTGTGTGCCAAAGCCTAAAGCGACACTCATTTTGAAACGGAGGGAGTATTAACTTTTAATTTATTTTTTTATAAGTTTTTTTTTTTTGTAGAATAAGCATTTTATAATTTGGATTTTGAGAGATTTTTCAGATTTATTGTATTTTACGTATTTATAAGATTTGAAATAATTATGATCAATTTTAACAAAAAAGTTACTCCATAAAAAAAAAGTTACACCCTCAAAAAAAAAAGTTACTAGAGTGAATGATCGAAGATAATAAATGAATTTTAAGGTTTCGATGTTGAAAAATAAAACAGTTAATTTTTTTAATATTTTCAATAACGAGGTTGTTCTAACTTCATGTCGTCATAAATAATATTTCTCCACACATAATTTAAAGCTAAATTAGTCTTCCATAAATTAGCATTTTTTCGTTCTTGCTCGTGAGTTGGAACAAAAAGTCATCAACCCGACCACAAATATTGCCACTCTTACCACCACTACGACCACCAATACCACTACTAAAAAAGCAAAAAATAGTGAGGGAAATTTTGAGAGGGAAAACATGAAATCCCTCTCTAATTCTGTCACTAAATTTTGCGACCAAAGAATTTGTGAGGAATTTTATTTTTTCCGTCACTAATTTCCCTCACTAATTTTGCTTTTTCTAGTAGTGAATGATCATCAATTTAACGATCGTTTGTCGCCATCTTCGACAACCACCATTTGCAACCAATTTTATTACAATTAATTTTAAATAAATAAATTATAGGTTTATAATATTTAAGTTATTTTATTTTAATTTTAAATAATTTTTTAATAAAAAAAACTTATATTTGTATAATATTGTGGGATTTAACTGATCAAATATTACAATTCACATTTTAGATAAACCATGAGTATTGTCAAGATGATTTTCTCAATAGTTGCTCGAGAGATGATCACAAGATTTGCATGTATGTGGTGTTAAAATTGATAATATATTAATTGAAACATAGAGTTCTACCCAGCACAAGAAGTGCCACGATAAAACTCATAGCAAGTTTAATCTAGTACAACAACAAAAGCAAAGCGACAATAAGCAACAAGCTAACAAACCAAGTGATTTGTCCCAAGCATAAAAGAGGTTCAAGCCATAAAAAATGAAAGTAAAAAACAAAATTAGTATTTTTCGCTTTGAACCACCAATAAGAAAACAACTTTACTTTGTTGACAAGATATTGCATATATTATTCTATATGTCGAAAGATACGAGAATTTCTTTCCTTCCAAATCACTCAAACACAAGATAAACAATTGAGGTATAATAAAGAACACACTTTTTGAAAAATAACCTGAATGACTGAATTGGATTATGTGGTCAAATAGGCGCACCAGATTGACTGAAACAATGTCTAACCAATGCAACAACAACGACCAAATTCTACCAATGAAATCACAACCCCTAATAGATGACCAACATTTTCCATAATTCCATAACCACTCACGCATATTTGAGAATCAACCGAAATAATACCTCGATGAAATAAGTTATCTTTATTAGAGATTTGATTACGAAGTAAAATGCCAAGCAAAAAGTGATTTCAATGGAATAGCTTCATTCCAGATAATGTTTGTAGCTGCAGAACAACCATCAGGCTCCTCGTATGATAACAGTTGGTAAAGTCCACTAACCGTATAACCCTTAATTGGCTAGCCAAGATCACTTATCCTCTGTTTCATCCTGCAAAATAATAGAATTTAAAATAAGTCCTACCACATAAAATTGGAATTTTTCAATAAAGATCAAATTATTAATTTTTAAAGCGTCAAAAACTCAAAAATCAAAACAACACAAACTTCAATCTAGAAATCGAATTTTGATTGAATTGTTTGCAGATACTTATATAAAAATACAAAAAAAAATATCTGCAAAGTTTTATAGCATTCCCAATACGCCTCAGTTTATTTTGATTTTTTGAACAAAAAGAGCAATATCGCAATTATGTTCCGAGTAGGCATATACTCACATGTCAATTTTAGTTCCCAATTTTGCAGCCATTTTTAAAACATCATAAGAACCTCCATCATGAAGTTTTTGAGGTTTTTAAATGAAAGAATAATTAATTATGAATTTTTTAAGCAACGGGAAACAAAAATTCATAATTAATTCGTCTCTTGTTTTAAAACTCTAAAATTTTATGGTGGAGATTCTTATGATGATCTAAACATGACTACAGAATTGTGGAACAAAATTTAACCCACAAGTATATGTTTACTCGAAAAAAAAATGTGATTTTGCATGTTTTGGTCGAAAAATTAAAATAAATCGAGGTATCTTCCAAATACTATAAAATTTTGCAAACCCTTTCTATGTATTTTAATATAGATCTATGTAAAAAAAAAGTTCAAAATTCGATTTTCTAAGTTGAGGTTTATGTTGTTTTGTTTTTTTTAAATTTTCGACACTTTAAAAATTCACAATTAATTAGTTCTTTGTCGGAAAATTCTAATTTATGTGGGCGGACTTTTTTTAAAGTCCTAACAAGCTTGCAAAAGATTGTGAAAAAATTCAACCTCTAGACAATTTTTATGGACTCTATGTCTACAAGGAAAAAATAGAAACAGTCTATTTTTTCTTTATTTCAATCCTTTAATTAGTGTTAGCAAAAAAAATGTTTTGAGGCACAAAAAATATCAAAATGTACAGTGCTTTGGTAAAAATACTCGTTTTCTTTTTTACTCGTATATTATTTTCTTAATATGAGAAGTTGTCAACTAGATCAGTTATTTTGTCGAGGAGAGTGAAGAATTCGTGGTTTGCAACAAGCTCTGGATTTGTAACTCAAGGTATGCTCTTTTCCCCTAAACTGTTCTATCAAATTGGCAACTTGATTTTGATTATAATAACTTAATTATAAACTGCTGATCATTTTAGCTGCATATAATTCAAATTTCTCTCTAAAGACTAATACTTAAAACCTAGTTCCTGATAAACTACTCAAATTAGGTCTCAACTAAATTTCAGAATGTTACTTGGAGAGTAATAAAGAATCTTTGACTATTTCTGTCACCTACATATTTCCAGAAATTAAGCTGAAAACTATTTCCAATTTTGATCCTTATGAGAACAAATATAACACAAGATGTCATGAAATGGCAATTTCCGTCCAATGCCATTTTACATTCAAATTGTTCATTTATTTATTTTCCTAATAGAAGAAAAAAATAATAAGATTTTCAAAGTAAAATGTATGTGCTCAACTGAAATTGTTCACCAAATTAAAATTTGTATAATTTTACTGAATTTTCTGCACTACCTGCAGACAATACCATGGGCTGGGTTCATTATTAATTTATATTGTTAGGTTATCTGTGTCCTAGGTTACAATGCTATTTCCGATTGAAGGTGTGTATGGTGACACCGACACGACACCAACATTGGTTGTTATATTCAAGTATTCCATTTTCTCAAATTATCATCGCTATGTGTTGTAAGTGTAACCTTGGAATTGGTGGGAAATTGAATAGTAAACATTAAGTCTAGACTTTGAACTATAGTGTGTGGATTGAAAATAATGGAAGTCTCACATTGAAAAGTTAGCACCAACTAATAGTGTTTATATAGCAGAAGCGGAACTTCATGCGTATGGTTGTTGAGAAACCGGCTTAAGAGCATCTTAATCAGGTTTGTCAAAACTCTTTTTTAAAACTTTAGATTAGTTTTTCTTCAGTGTTAATGTTTCCTGCATGAATTATAAAGTATGGATTCAACGAGATCTCTTTCAACCCAACACTTACGATACTCTTAAATCTCAATCTTTCTTTTTTACCATTTTTCTAGAGGCAGCGGGTTCGGACTGTCAACGAAAATACTTTTTAATCCTTGGTAGAGCATGCGATGTCTTTAATCTGATTGAACGTGTGTCCGTTGTCCCAACAGTGACATTACACCAACATTGATGGTTTCATTCAGTTATTTCATTGTTTCATATTATTATAAGTGTTGTGTTCGGGTGTACATTCCAATCTCAATGTTTCATAGTTTGTGTCTAATTTTATATTAGTGCAGGTGCTTGGAATTCACAATTGTCTGGCAAAAAATGAGCAGTGCTTTTTCCTCTATATCTTCTTATGTCGTGCTTCCAAAAAAATATGACGTTTTCTCAGCTTTCGAGGTGAGGATACTCGCAGAAACCTCACAAGCCATCTTTATGATTATCTGAGACAAAAGAAAGTTGAAATCTTCATAGACAACAATGAGCTTAAAAAAGAGATGATATCTCGCCAGCCAGCCATCAAAGCCATTGAGGAGTCACATGCATGATGCATTTATTGTCCTCTTCTCAGAAAAGTATGCTTCCTCAAAATGATGCGTGAATGAGCTCAAAAGATTATAGAATGCTTGAAATATATGGAACAGATTGTGATGTCTGTTTTTTACGACATAGATCAATCGCTTGGGAGGAACCAGACTAGGTGTTACAAGCTAGCCTTCGAAAATCATAGGCGAGAATTGAAGCAAAATAATAACAAGTTGCAGAAATGGAAAGTTGCTCTCAAAGTTTCAGATTCGATTCTCTCATATGTTAATTTGGATGGACTAATTTACCTTCTTAAATTATTATAAAGTTCCTTCACTACCTATATTTTAACAAGTTGAGTGGTTTAATGTAAAAAATAACTCAAAACCACCATTTTCTTAAATATTTCCTTTAAGGTTCATTTGTTAAAAAGTTAAAAAAAAAAAACTTATTTTAGAAATGATGCATTCAACATCTTAAAATTTAACTTTTTTTTTACATAAAAATTATAATTTTGTTTTTGTCGACGACGATGATTCACTGAGCTTCTTCGGGTGGGGTTGCATGGGGTATGGTCCAACTAACAAATCTATGTAATTATTATTATTATTATTATTATTATTATTATTATTATTATTATTATTATTATTATTATTATTATTATTATTATTATTATTATTATTTATTTATTTTCAATAAATTGCTATTACATTTATCGCGTCAATATCTGTGATGTCTTTTTGCTTTTACTGTCCAAAAAGATAAAATGATAAATATATATATATATATATAAAGGGGCTGTTAACTTGCACCCACCTAAAAACACTAAGGTGCAAGTTAACAAGCTGCACCTACTAGTTATTTACCAAAACACCCATGTTTTTCTATTATAAACAAATATTATTTATGCTATTTACAAAAATGTCCTTTTAATTAAAATAAAGTTTAATAGAGACAAAATGGTGTTTTAGTAAAGTACAAGTAGGTGCAACTTGTTAACTTGCACCTTAGTGTTTTTAAGTGGGTGCAAGTTAACATCCCTATATATATATATATATATATATATATATATATATATATATATATATATATATATATATATAAGGGTTAAATATGTTTTTGGTCCCTATAAAATCGCGACCTTCTAAGTTTAGTCCTTACTTAATTTTAATAGCTTTTTTAATCCCTACAAAAAAAAATTTACTTATAATTTTAGTCCATGCTAAAATAAATTTTGTTTAATTATCCTTAAACTCTTAAATTTTTTAACGATTCTTTTTATACAAGTTTAGAACACTATGAAAGGTTCATTTACTAAAATCTATAATTTTTTAACATGAAATAAATTCAATATGAATTTTTTAAAACGACAAAAGTTTAAGATATAAGTAACAAAAATATGGACGTAGAAATCAAATTTTTGCGATATATTTTTCGGAGGACCTTTTAATAACGTTCTTAACACGCCTGTAAAAAATTGTTGAAAAACTTAAGAGTTTAAGCATAAATTAAACAAATTTGGATTGAGTAAGGATTAATATTGAATGCAGAATTTTTTTGTAGGGATTAAAAATGCTATTAAAATTAAGTAAGGACTAAACTTACAAGATCGCAATTTTGTAGGGAACAAAAACATAATTAACCCTAAAATTAAATGGTCTTGGTATTAAGTTTTTTAAAACATTTTTTTTTTGTGGTGGCCTGGGTTTGAACCCCAGACTTTACATATATTATGCATTGTCCTTACCATCTGAGCTGTTATAAAGCTAAAAAGAAACAAGTGATAAATTCTATTTAAAAAAGAAGTCAATTTTTTAAATTTTAGATGTTGAGTGAGTTATTTTTAAGATAAAGTTTCTATTTAATCTTGTGCCCTTAAATACACAAGTATTTATATTTTTGGTTGAAAGTATTTGGAACCCAAGTCAACAAGGTTACTGTATGTTACAGTATATTTTATCTTATGGTCTCTGTCAAAGAGCAATCAAGCCATTTACTTAGGATTGCATAACAGTGAAATCACATTTGTTATTTTGATCCAAAATTGATTCCAGCAGAAGCTAAGCCATACAGTCTTTTTCTCCTCTATTGCATTAGGCTGCATCTGACTTTGGTATGATCTTTTTTCCATCAATTTTAATTTAACTTATAAGATTAAATTGGTTTTCAAGAATTGTATATGAATGTTTAATTAGTCTTCCTATTTCTTATTTGTACCCCATTTTTACTGATTAAGAAATTACTCTGTTTTGTACCTGAAAATGCTGCTCTGCTTGACAAAAACTATCATACATTCTTGAGTTAAGATTCATGTCATTAAGCTTTTAATGTCTATTTATTAAATAACATGTGCTGTTTATTTATTAAATCCATAGATGAGCAATATGTGAACTTTGAACTGCTTGATCTGATGTCAATCAAATTTATGAACTGAGAACTGAGTACCGGTCAAAAATGTCATTGACACGAAGTATGAACACATTTAACATTAAATATTTTTAATTTTTTTTTTTTAAATTTTGAGTGCAGCTTTGTGATTAGTGGAGGCACTTGGAATTCATAACCGCTGCGCAGAAAATGAGCAGTGTTTTTTCCTTTATATTTTCTTCTGATGTGGTGCCTCAGAAAAAATATGACGTTTTTCTTAGCTTTAGAGGTGAGGATACTCGCAGAAACTTCACAAGCCATCTTTATGATGCTCTGAGCCGAAAGAAAATTGAAACCTTTATGGACAACAATGAGCTTCAAAAAGGAGATGAGATCTCGCCAGCACTCATCAAAGCCATTGAGGAGTCACATGCATCTATTGTTATCTTCTCAGAAAACTACGCTTCCTCAAAATGGTGCTTAAATGAGCTCAAAAAGATTCTAGAATGCAAAAAATATAGGGAACAGATTGTGATACCTGTTTTTTACAACATGGATCCATCAAATGTGAGGAAGCAAACCGGGAGTTACAAGCAAGCCTTCGCAAAACATAAGCGAGATTTGAACCACAATAATGTCAAGTTGGAGAAATGGAAAGATGCTCTCACCGAGGCAGCTAATTTAGTTGGTTGGGACTCTCAAAATTATAGGTAAGTAAAACGACCTATCCAGATTCTACATGTCATGACTCATGACTTGTATGTTTCCAAAATTCTAAGTAAAATCAATAAACTATTTCCTATCATTTGAATGTTTTGTTTCTAATATAGCACAATTACTTACTACATAAGTCTTTCATCTCCATATTCGTAATTGGAAATGAACATAGATTTTAGAAAAATGAAAGCCAAAAATAATTTTAGAAAGTAAACAGGCTCGATTATTTGGAGAAGTGAACAATGATGTTGATGTGCATCCTATCAAAGTCATCATATACTTGTACCCTGCATACACTTATCATACTATCCATCCATATGCTTGTTATGTTGATATGGCTGGTTATATTTGTACCACTAAAATCTTAATAGTAATAACACATACTTTCATACGGGTAATTGATTTGCTCAAATCTAATTTTTGCTTCTTTTCTTGCTCTACTCTGCCACCATGTTGACTATAAATTTTGTTATGTACTAATCATATGGATGTATTTTTCTTCGGTTTTAAAACATTCTTCCCCCTCTTTCCTATGTTAGGAATGAACCAGACTTCATTAAGGACATTGTTGAAGATGTTTTGCTGAAACTTAATCTTAGATACCCATATGAAATTAAGGGGCTTGTTGGAGTTGAGAAAAATTATGAACAAATTGAATCAATACTGAAAATTGGGTCAAATGATGTTAGAGTCCTTGGAATATGGGGCATGGGTGGAATAGGAAAGACCACCCTTGCTAGGGCTTTATATGCTAAAATGTATTCTCAATTCGAAGGTTGTTGCTTTCTCAATGTAATGGATGAATCAAACAAGTATGGACTCAATGTTGTACACAGTAAACTTTTGTCTTCATTGTTAGAGGAAGAAAATATTCATCCTGATGCATCCTACATAGAAGCCCCTTTCTCCGAGAGAAGGATTGGGCGTAAAAAAGTTTTAATTGTGTTGGATGGTGTAGAAACCTTAGAGAAAATAGAAGATCTTATCCCAAAAATTGATGGTCTGGGACTAGGTAGTAGGGTCATTATTACAACTAGAGATAAGCACATATTTAGTCAGTTGAGTAAATGTGAAATATATGAGGTTAAGGAATTAAACAAGCATGATTCTTTTCAGCTATTCAGTTTGACTGCCTTCAAAGAAAAACATCCTAAAATTGGATATGAAGATCTATCAGAAAGTGTAATTGCCTATTGCAAAGGTAACCCTCTGGCATTAAAAGTTCTAGGTGCAAATCTCAGTTCAAGGGGCCAAGAAGCATGGGAAAATGAATTGAAAAAGCTCCAAAAGATTCCCAATCGAAAGATTTATAATGTGTTAAAATTGAGTTATGATGATTTAGATCGTTGTCAAAAGGCCATATTTCTAGACATCGCATGCTTGTTGAATGGAAAAGATAAAACTTTTGTAAGAGATCTATTGGAAGCTTGTGAGTTCTTTGCAATAAGTGGGGTAGAAGTCCTTCTAGATAAGGCTCTCATTCAACTAGGTTCAATTTTGCATGTCAAATGGGAAGTTTGCACTATAGAAATGCATGATTTGTTACAAGAAATGGGACGGGAGATTGTTAATCAAGAATCTGAAGACCCTGGAAAACGAAGTCGACTGTGGAAAGCAGAAGAGATATTTGATGTATTGAAAAATAACAAGGTAAGTAGAGGATGCAATCACTTCTACATGAAAATAACACATGTATTTGATTATGAAATATAACAAGGAAAGTATATGTGACAACCATTCCTAATTATTAATATAATTTTTATCAGGGAACTAAAGCTGTCGAAGGGATAGCATTCGATAGTACAGATGAGGGGGATCTTTACTTGAAGTCTAATTCCTTTAGAAGGATGACAAATTTAAGATATCTTAAAATCTATAATTTATCTAGAGGATGCACATGCAATGTGTACTTTCCCGATGGTCTTGAGTGGATTTCAGATAAATTGAGGTACCTTCAATGGGATGGATATTGTCTTGAGTCTTTGCCATCAAACTTTTGTGCTGAAATGCTGATAGAGCTTCACTTGAGTCATAGCAAGCTTAAAAAGCTCTGGGATGGAGTTCAGGTACTAATGTGTTTGGATATCCTTTTTAATTTGTTGAAGTCTTAAAAAGTCTTTATTTATGCTTAATTAAGTTTAGTTTTTCTTTTAATCAACACTCACATGATTATTAATTTAATGGTTTCTAAGCAATGTCGTTTTTATTTCTTGTTACAGAATCTTGTGAATCTAAAAATACTTTGGCTTGAATCCTCCAAAGATCTGATTGAGATCCCAGACCTATCTAAGGCTACAAATCTTCATAGAGTATATCTTTTTCAATGTGAAAGTCTGGGTCAGCTCCATGCTTCCATCTTTTCTCTCCCTGATCTTAGATATCTAGATTTACAAGGTTGCAAAAAGATTGAAAGCCTTAAAACCAATATTCATTCAAAATCTCTTCGTGAACTCTTACTCGATGGTTGTTCATCTCTCACAGAATTTTCGGTGACATCGGATGAAATGACAGAGTTGACCTTAGGTGGCACTGCTATACGTGAATTGTCTTCATCGTTTTGGCGTAATAGAAAACTTACTTCTCTTGCCCTAACCGAGTGTAACAAGCTTAACATTGTTGGGAATAAGTTAACAAATGATCATGGACTTGGGTTTGTTACCGAGCTAGACCTTTCAGGGTGCACAGAAATCAATGCACTAAGTATGTGGTCCATCTTTGATGGCATACAATCTTTAAAACTACTAACAATGCATGAGTGTTGCAACTTAGAATGTCTCCCTGAGAACATACATAACCAGTCAATGCTAAAAGGGCTAGATTTAGATGATTGCAGGAAACTTGTGTCTGTAACAGAGTTTCCGCCATCCCTATTATCTTTGAGTGCCATTAATTGCACTAATCTGGACACAGACTCCACTCAACGGTCATTTCTTGAGAACATGGTACAAATCTTCTCTAAAGACCCTTTTCATGCAGATAAAGATGCCTGGTTTGATATCTCTTTCTTGCCAGGAGCACAAGTTCCTCGCAAGTTTGATTTTCAAACAATGAAGGCTTCAATTACCATTCCTCCTATTCCAAAATATAACCTGTCTGGTTTCATATTCTGCACTATTCTTTCTGAGGGCTTTTGTGTTAAGAATAACCCCATTCATTGTATCATCTTTGAACACGGCAAAGAAGTTGACAAGTGTCTTATTGTTAATTACGATTATAATGGGAGATTAATTTCAGATCACGTTTTGATATGTTGGCATCCTTACAACAGACAAAAATTTGGAAGTAATGATTGCAACCTATCATTTCAATTCATACATCAAGATCACAATGACGAATTGTGGTGGTCAACAGAGGGGATAAAAGGGTGTGGGGTCTTACCTGTATATGACTTGGAACATAAGTCGGATCTGGATGTTAGGGAAATTGGTAAACTAAAATCCAGTGCTCAATATTCTGACGGGTCCGATTTGTCTAACAATGAAAGTGAAGATGGCCAGGAAAATTATAATGATGAGTTACAGCCTACATCAATTGGAGGTGAAGTCATAAGCTCCAACAATGAAAATGAAGATGACCAGAAACATCCTTGCTGTTCAATCGGTATGAATCTTCTCATCCACTTTCTAATTATAAATTCCATATTAGTTTATTTTGATATAGAAAGAGTTTAATCCTTCAAATGAATAATTGTTTAAAAATTCTCACGATTCTAGAAAATATTTGTCGGTGTATTGTAATAACTTTGTTCTGAAACAACATATTGGACAGGTCTTTTCTTGAGGCACTTGCTTAGAGGGTCAAGAGAATAATACAATCCAGAAATGTTGTGATCTCTTTCTCAAGCAAAATGAGTAGAACTGTTAAGTTCATCATTCATTCAGCAGAAGAGTGGTGATATCAAGTTGTTTTGGTAATAAATTCATCTTTTAAATGCCGAAGTGCAGTGATACGTTGTTTGTTACTTATACCATTGTAGAAATATTCCTAATTTTATTCAGATGTTCTGTGCTCAATTTGTTTGTATTAATAATTCATGATCCTGTTTTTATTCTTGGTACTTTGGTCCACCCAATAAATAATCGGTTATAACCGCGTTTGCAGAGTTTCATAAATTTGTGTATGGATCCCTATTCCCTTGTGGTGTCATGTTCTTGATCATTGAAGGTAGAAGCACCACTTTCTCTAAACATAATACGCTTTACCACCAAATGAATTTTCGTTCCCGTTCCTCTTTCCCCCTATTGCAGTAACTACTCGATTTTTATGGTTTTGAGTGATATGAAAGAAACTTGAGAAGAACAATGGTTCTGTAAATGGGTTTTCCTTTTTTAAATGATACAGATCTAAAATATTGGTGTTTCCCACAAAATAACAGTGTATAATGTTGGTTCTACTGTTTACAGTACTACTGTATTTGGCGTCAACTAAAACTTTCCCATTCCAATGATGTCAACCGTCAAAATTATACTCAGATCATTGTAAAATACCATTTATCAATGGAGTTACAGGGGCATGCACTGTCGGTGTAAATTTCTTTCACACTGGCAACCAATAAGAACTTACCACTTTGCCACTTAAACAACTTGAAAATATAGTTAAAAGAGTGGAATGACATGGCAGAATAGTGGACTCTGATTGGATGTCGGTGTAAAAGTAAAACAAACTTACACTGACAATGCATGTCCTTTAAACTCTATCGATCAAATTGTTAGACTCCTACTTGGAAATGTTGTCAAGGCAAAGTGCTACATTTAACTTCTACTGCAGTTTCGGTTATCCTTCGCAACTTGTCGATGCACATACGAATAGTATGAAACACTTGTTGAAGCTCAAATTTTTGTTCAAATTAATTGAGTTCAAACTGACCGGGGAGGGTAGTTTAGGCCGTATGCCAAATTTGGAAATCAACTTGGCATCATGCAGACTATGTTATCCTCATACCTGACATAATAGCGGCTTACTTAATCATATTCCGAAATGTTGGTTTTCTGTATTATCATGTATTGAAAGATGCATACCCATTTCCCAACATTGATAAACTCATGGACAATTCGTCCAGATACAAGCTTCTGTCGTTCATGGACACTCCAGTTACCATCTGATCCCCATGGACAAGGACGACAAGAGCATGATAGCATTCTTGACGGAGAATGTCAACTATATGTACAACGTCATGTCTTTCGGCCTGAAGAACACATGCATAACTTATCAGAGGATGATCGATGAATAAGGTGTTTGAACCATAGATAGGGAACATGTTGGAGGTTTACATGGATGATATGATCATTAAATCCTCTGAAGAACACAAGCAGGAGACCCACCTCGAACCCATCTTCACTCGAGTGCAGCAATATAACATGCGTCTCAACCTTGAGAAGTGCACCTTGGGAGTCAAGGCCGGTAAGTTCCTAGGATTCTATCTAACGGAAAGATGAATCGAAGCTAACCCGAAAGAGGAATCGGAAAGAAATAGGGATTCTAACCTAGTTCTTGTTACAAAAATCTTATGAATCTAAAAATACTTTGGCTTGAATCCTTCAAAGATCTGAATGTGATCCCAAACTTATCTAAGGCTGCAAATCTTGAAAGAGTATATCTCTATCAATGCATCAACCTGCGTCAGATTTACATTTCTAGATTTAGGAGGTTTCATAAAGATTGAAAGCCTTAAAACCAACTATTCATTCAAAATCTCTCAGTGAACTTTTACTCGATGGTTGTTCATTTCCCACAGAATTTTCGGCGACATCGGAGGAAATGACAGTCTTCGTCGATTTGGCGAAATAGAAAACTTACTTTTCTTGACCCCTCTGAATGTAACAAGCTTAAAATTGTTGGGAATACGTTATCAAATGATCATGGACTGGGTCTCTTATAGAACTAGACCATTCTGGGTGCACAAAAATCAATGCATTGAGTATGTCGTGCATCCATGATGGCATATGGTCTTTAATACATCTAACATTGAAAGAGTGTTGCAACTTAGAATGTCTCCCTAAGAACATGCAAAACCATTTGATGATGTCATGACTTGATTTAGATGATTGCAGGAAACTTGTGTCTCTAACAGAGCTTCCTCCTTCCTTCCCTCTGCTATATTTGAACACAGACTCCACTCAACATGCTTTGCTTGAGAACCTGGTACGAACTTTCTCTAGATATCCTCCATATGAAGATGAAGGTGTTTATGCTTTCTCTTTCTTGTCAGGGTTACAAGTCCCATGCAAGTTTGATTTTCAGGCAACAGCGGCTTCAATAGCTATTCCTCTTATTCCAAAATCTGACATTCTGACTTGTGTTGTTTCATATTTTGCATCATTATTTCTGAGGGCTTCAATTATTACAACCATGCCCTTCATTGTGTTATGTTTGAACATCGCAAAGAAGTAGACAGACGTCGTATCAGTGACAATTATCTTGGGACATTAACCTCGGATCATATATTGATATATGCTGGCATGTTTACAACAGACAAGAAAGTGGAAGTTATGAATTTTGCAAAGTAGCATTCAAATTCACACTTCAAGGTCCCAATGAACAATTGCGGTGGTCAACGGAAGGGATAAAGGGATGTGGGGTCTGTTTATGCTTCAAAACGTGAGTTTGAGCTGTATAGAGTTTCTAAATGATGGATGTTAATTTTGTATGAGGTGGGGATGGTGGTGTGTTTTTGAAGGCATGGGACTAAAGAGGCTTCCTTATATATAATGTAGGGGACTTTAGACTTGGGATACTCGTGTAGAGTTTGTTTTTCATTACCAAAAATGCCCTTGGCTTGCAAATTATTATGAAGTAGATGGTATATATTTGATTTTAGGGTTAAATATGTTTTTGGTCCCTATAAATATATCAACTTTTCGTTTTAGTCCCTCTAAAATCTTCCTCCAACTTTTAGTCCCTTCAAAATTTTCCATCTTCATTTTTGGTCCCTCCTTTAAAGTAAACTCATATGTAGAATTCATATTTTTGAATAAAATTTTGTAGAAAAATTCATAATATTATAAGAATCTCTCCCAAAAAAATTTAGAATTTTTTAACAAAACATGAATTTAATATGAATTTTTATATATTTTATGGTTAAAAATTCATATTAAATATATGTTTTGCTAAAAAATTCTAATTTTTTTTAGAAAATATTTTTTCATTATTCTACACATATCTGCACAATTTCATTAAAAAATACTGAAATAAACTTAAAAATAGGGACCAAAAGTAGTGATTGAAAATTTTATAGGGACTAAAAGTTGAAGGAAAATTTTAGAGGGACTAAAACGAAAAGTTGGTATATTTATAGGGACCAAAAACATATTTAACCCTTGATTTTATCCCAACTTACAAAGATTACCTACTATTCAGGGCCTTTGTTATAAATGATGATAGTTACTTGAAAGGGATATAGCAAAATAGGCAATATTTTAGGTTACTATTTGTCCCAAAAATTGGTTAATGGTTATTCATTGTTCACTTATTTTGAGTTTGACATAAGAAGCGATGGTTTTCATTAATGATTTTGAGGAAAAAATCTAACGGATTTTGTGGCTTGGATGAGGAAAGAGAAAACAAGGAAGAGAACCACCTTGAAAGTATTGAAGTTCTATTAGAGCATTAGAAGGTTTTGGACAGTTAGATTTACATATTTTGTTGGGCATTTTCATATTATGAGTAACTTATTGGAAGTGATATTCATTCTCTTTTAACACGGTATCAGGGCTAATTCAAAGACGGTATTAGAGAAATTGGACCTAAGACCGCCAATAGGTGTGAGGGTACGCGTAATAAAGTTATACTAAAATCTCACATTAAAATTTTCGAGTTGTTGGATGTATATGTGGTTGGACATCTTCATCTTATGAACCAACTTTTGAGAGTGAGTGAGGTTCAATCTCATTTAACACAAAGCACCCACATTAATCTTAGGTGCAAAATAAAAATCAACACTCTTTTTTCAAGATACAATTTCTAATTGATTGAAATTCAAATTAATTCAACTAAATTATATAGGACCCATATCAATTTGATGGGATCATTTGAAATTTAATCCATTAAAAGTGTGTTGAGAAAAGTTTATTGCTAGCATATATGTGTTGAGAAGAGTTTATTTGTATATGTTAGGATTTATGAGTGGTCACAAAGGTCAAATTACTGGTGAAAACTCTAACATATACTATTGCATTTTGCTTAGGATTTAATCCAAGAGGTTTTACAAATATGTTTTGGTTGGTTTTGTTATTACTATAGCCTTGAGATGTAAGCAAATACATATAATAAATAATAATAACAAAAAGAAAGACCAATCTTTCTCTTACTTTCTGTTAGACTTATTATCATGTAGTATTGAAATTAGGCCTCAGCAAATTATTTGTTAACTTGCACTTCTAAGTAATGCACACGTTTGGATCGCAGCAACTGACATGCCTCATCATTGTATTTTTCCACCATACCTAACCTAACAAAAAGTTTATAACAGCAGTGATACAAGAACAAGCAAGAAGCTTTTTTAATTGACAAGAACAAGCAACAAGCTTTATTTCTTTCGGTCTCCAATCTCCATGGATACATTGGATTAAGATTTTAATAGATTATTTTGATAAATCGTAAAAAATATATCATTTTGAAAATTTAAAAGACTTTACAGAAATGTATTAACTTTTAATTTATTTTTTAAAGTTTTTTTTTTTTTTAGAATCAGGATTTTATAATTTGGATTTTGAGAGATTTTTGAGATTTATAGTATTTTACGTATTTATAAGATTTCAAATAATTGTGAATTTTAACAAAAAATTTACTCCTTACAAAAAAAAAGAAGTTACTCCCTCAAAAAAAAAGTTACTAGAGTGAATGATCGAAGATAATAAATGAATTTTAAGGTTTCGATGTTGAAAAATAAAACAGATATTTTTTTTAAATATTTTCAATAACGAGGTTGTTCTAACTTCATGTCGTCATAAATAATATTTCTCCACACATAATTTAAAGCTAAATTAGTCTTCCATAAATTAGCATTTTTTCGTTCTTGCTCATTTGGAACAAAAAGTCATCAACCCGACCACAAATATTGCCACTCTTACCACCATTATGACCACCAATGATCATCAATTTAACGATTGTTTGTCACCATCTTCGACAACCACCATTTGCAACCAATTTTATTACAATTAATTTTAAATAAATAAATTATAGGTTTATAATATTTAAGTTATTTTATTTTAATTTTAAATAATTTTTTTTAATAAAAAATTTAGATTTGTATAGTATTGTGGGATTTAACTGATCAAATATTACAATTCACATTTTAGATAAACCATGAGTATCGTCAAGATGATTTTCTCAATAGTTGCTCGAGAGATGATCACACAAGATTTGCATGTATGAGGTGTTAAAATTGATATATATTAATTGAAACATAGAGTTTTACCCAGCACAAGAAGTGCCACGATAAAACTCATAGCAAGTTTAATCTAGTACAACAACAAAAGCAAAGCGACAATAAGCAACAAGCTAACAAACCAAGTGATTTGTCCCAAGCATAAAACAGGTTCAAGCCATAAAAAATGAAAGTAAAAAATAAAATTAGTATTTTTCGCTTTGAACCACCGATAAGAAAACAACTTTACTTTGTTGACAAGAGATTGCATATATTATTCTATATGCCGAAAGATACGAGAATTTCTTTCCTTCCAAATCACTCAAACACAAGATAAACAATTGAGGTATAATAAAGAACACACTTTTTGAAAAATGACCTAAATGACTAAATTGGATTATGTGGTCATATAGGCGCACCAGATTGACTGAAACAATGTCTAACCAATGCAACAACAACGACCAAATTCTACCAATGAAATCACAGCCCCTAATAGATGACCAACATTTTCCATAATTACATAACCACTCACGCATATTTGAGAATCAACCGAAATAATACCTCAATGAAATAAGTTATCTTTATTAGAGATTTGATTACGAAGTAAACTGCCAAGCAAAAAGTGATTTCAATGGAATAGCTTCATTCCAGATAATGTTTGTAGCTGCAGAATGACCACCAGGCTCCTCATATGATAACAGTTGGTAAAGTCCACTAACCGTATAACCCTTGGTTGGCTAGCCAAGATCACTTATCCTCTATTTCATCCTGCAAAATAATAGAATTTAAAATAAGGCCTACCACATAAAATTGGAATTTTTCAATAAAGATCAAATTAATTATTAATTTTTAAAGCGTCAAAAACTCAAAAATCAAAACAACACAAACTTCAATCTAGAAATCGAATTTTGATTGAATTGTTTGCAGACACTTCTATAAAAATACAAAGAAAAAATCTGCAAAGTTTTATAGCATTCCCAATACGTCTCAGTTTATTTTGATTTTTTGAGCAAAAAGAGCAATATCGCAATTATGTTCCGAGTAGGCATATGCTCACATGTCAATTTTAGTTCCCAATTTTGCAGCCATTTTTAAAACATCATATGAACCTCCATCATGAAGTTTATGAGGTTTTTAAATGAAAGAATAATTAATTATGAATTTTTTAAGCAACGGGAAACAAAAATTCATAATTAATCCGTCTCTTGTTTAAAAACTCTAAAATTTTGTGGTGGAGATTCTTATGATGATCTAAACATAACTACAAAATTTTGGAACAAAATTTAACCCGCGAGTATATGTTTACTCGAAAAAAAATGTGATTTTATATGTTTTGGTCGAAAAATTAAAATAAATTTAGGTATCTTGAAATTACTATAAAATTTTGCAAACCCTTTCTATGTATTTTAATATAGATCTCTGTGAAAAAAATAAGTTAAAAATTCGATTTTCTAAGTTGAGGTTTATGTTGTTTTTTTTTTTTATTTTAATTTTTGACACTTTAAAAATTCACAATTAATTAGTTCCTTGTCGGCCTTGTCGGAAAATTCTAATTTATGTGGGCGGGACTTTTTTTGAAGTCCTAACAATCTTGCAAAAGATTGTGAAAAAATTCGACCTCTAGACAATGACAATTTTTATGGACTTAATGTCTACAAGGAAAAAAATAGTCTATTTTTTCTTTTTTTTTTGTTAGTGGCCGGGGTTTGAACTCAATTTTTTGTTAGTGGCCGGGGTTTGAACCCCGGACCTTTGCATAATTTATGCATTGTCCTAAGCAATTGAGCTAAGCTCACGAACTCACGAAGACAGTCTATTTTTTCTTTATTTCAATCCTTTAATTAGTGTTAGCAAAAAAAATGTTTTGAGGCACAAAAAATATCAAAATCTGTAGTACTTTGGTAAAAATACTCTTTTTCTTTTTTACTCGTATATTATTTTCTTAATATGAGAAGTTGTCAACTCGATCAGTTATTTTGTCGAGGGGAGTGAAGAATTCGTGGTTTGCAGCAAGCTCTGGATTTGTAACTCATGGTATGCTCTTTTCCCCTAAACTGTTTTATTAAATTGGCAACTTGATTTTGATTATAATAACTTAATTATAAACTGCTGATCATTTTAGCTGCATATAATTCAAATTTCTCTCTAAAGACTAATACTTAAAACCTAGTTAGTTCCTGATAAACTACTTAAATTAGGTCTGAACTAAATTTCAGAATGTTACTTGGAGAGTAATAAAGAATCTTTGACTATTTCTGTCACCTACATATTTCCAGAAATTAAGCTGAAAACTATTTCCAATTTTGATCCTTATGAGAACAAATATAACACAAGATGTCATGAAATGGCAATTTCCGTCCAATGCCAATTTACATTCAAATTGTTCATTTATTTATTTTCCTAATAGAAGAAAAAAATAATAAGATTTTCAAAGTAAAATGTATGTGCTCAACTGAAATTGTTCACCAAATTAAAATTTGTATAATTTTACTGAATTTTCTGCACTACCTGCAGACAATACCATGAGCTAGGTTCATTATTAATTTATATTGTTAGGTTATTTGTGTCCTAGGTTACAATGCTATTTCCGATTGAAGGCGTGTATGGTGTATGACACCGACACGACACCAACATTGGTTGTTATATTCAAGTATTCCATTTTCTCAAATTATCATCGCTATGTGTTGTAAGTGTAGCCTTAGAATTGGTGGGAAATTGAATAGTAAACATTAAGTCTTAAGACTTTGACTATAGTGTGTGGATTGAAAATAATGGAAGTCCCACATTGAAAAGTTAGCACCAATTAATAGTGTTAATATAGCAGAAGTGGAACTTCATGTGTATAGTTGTTGAGAAACCGGCTTAAGAGCATCTTAATCAGGTTACCTTACAACTTTTTTAAAACTTTAGATTAGTTTTTCTTCGGTGTTAATGTTTCCTTCCTGCATGAATTATTAAGTATGGATTCAACCAGATCTCTTTCAACCCTTACGATACTCTTAAATATCAACCCAACACTTACGATACTCTTAAATCTCAATCTTTCTTTTTTACCATTTTTCTAGAGGTAGAGCATGCGATGTCTTTAATCTGATTGAACGTGTGTCCGCTGTCCCAACAGTGACATTACACCAACATTGATGGTTTCATTCAGTTATTTCATTCAGTTTTTTCTACATTTTAAGGTATTTTTTTTTATAGTTTTTTCTATTTTTTTAAAAAGTTATTTATTTTTTGTAATTAAAAATTATTTAATTTAAATAATTAATTAGGTGGATAATAATATCAAATGTGGTGGGGGTAAAATTCTGAATAACATTAAATTGCGGGGGTAAAATTCCGAAAAACATTAAATTGGGGGGGGGGGGGTGGGGGGGGGGGTGAAATTCCGAGTTTTAAAATAGGAGGGGTAAAATTCCGATTCAGCCAAAATAGGGGGGGCAAAATTGCACTTAAGCCAAATGATAATTATATAGATTTGACTTAGGATTTGATAAAAGCAAAAAAAAAGATAAAATGATAATTATATGTCCAGAAAATGATAAAATGATTAATCATAACAAAAATCTTGAAAAACCCATTTACTTAGGATTGCATAACAGTGAAATCACATTTGTTATTTTGATCCAGAATTGATTCCAGCAGAAGCTAAGCCATACAGTCTTTTTCTCCTCTATTGCATTAAGCTGGATCTGACTTTGGTATGATCTTTTTTCCCTCAATTTTAATTTAACTTATAAGATTAAATTGGTCTTCAAGAATTGTATATGAATGTTTAATTAGTCTTCATATTTCTTATTTGTACCCCATTTTTACTGATTAGGAAATTACTCTGTTTTGTACCTGAAAATGCTGCTCTGCTTGACAAAAAGTATCATACATTCTTAGGTTATTTATGACTAATTTTATGTATGGACTCCAATGATGTTTAACCTTGTTGCTTGAATTGAATTCTATGTTTTATTTGGGTTGCTCTTCACTTAATCTGAGTTAAGGTTCTTTATTGGGAGGTTAAGTAGCTCAACTGGTTTGAACTGAACTCAGGGATAAGAAGTTGGAGACTCTCGGTTCAAACTCGGACGAAATAGTCAATATTAATCTAACAACTATCTACTAGCATTTGTCATTCAAAAAAATGTTAAGATTCTTTATGAATTCACGTCGTTAAGCTTTTAATGTCTATTCGTTTACTGAGTTTTTTAATGTTCAAAATAATTGTATAGGTTTTCCACATCATAAGCAAGCCATTAATACAAGACAAACAAATTTCTGAGAATCTCAAACAACTTGAAATAACATGTGCTGTTTATTTATTAAATCCATAGATGAGCAATATGTGAACTTTGAACTGCTTGATCTGATGTCAATCAGATTTATGAACTGAGAACTGAGTACCGGTCAAAAATGTCATTGACACGAAGTATGAACACATTTAACATTAAATATTTTTAATTTTTTTTTTAATTTTGAGTGCAGCATTGTGATTAGTGGAGGCACTTGGAATTCATAACCGCTGCGCAGAAAATGAGCAGTGCTTTTTCCTCTGATGTGGTGCCTCAGAAAAAATATGACGTTTTTCTTAGCTTTCGAGGTGAGGATACTCGCAGAAACTTCACAAGCCATCTTTATGATGCTCTAAGCCGAAAGAAAATTGAAACCTTTATGGACAACAATGAGCTTCAAAAAGGAGATGAGATCTCGCCAGCACTCATCAAAGCCATTGAGGAGTCACATGCATCTATTGTCATCTTCTCAGAAAACTATGCTTCCTCAAAATGGTGCTTAAATGAGCTCAAAGAGATTCTTGAATGCAAAAAATATAGGGAACATATTGTGATACCTGTTTTTTACAACATAGATCCATCACATGTGAGGAAGCAGACTGGGAGTTACCAGCAAGCCTTCGCAAAACATAAGCGAGATTTGAAACACAATAATGATAACTATAAGTTGGAGAAATGGAAAGCTGCTCTCACTGATGCAGCTAATTTAGTTGGTTGGGACTCTCGAAATTATAGGTAAGTAAAACGAACTATCCAACTTTCCACATGTCATGACTTGTAAGTTTAAAAAATTCTAAGTAAATCAATAAACTACATCCTATGATTTGCAAGTTTGTTTTCTAATATAGCACAATTTCTTACTACACAAGTTTTTCATCTCCATATTCGTGATTGGAAATGAACATAGATTTTAGAAAATGAAAACTAAAAATAATTTTAGAAAATAAACAGGCCCAATTATTTGGAGAAGTAAACAATGATGTTGATGTGACTGGCCATAGTTGATACAACCTTCTGAAAACTATCAAAGTCATCATATGCTTGGACCCTGCATACACTTATCATATGCTTGTTATGTTGATATGGCTGGTTATATTTGTGCCACTAAAATCTTAATAGTAATAACACATACTTATCATACGGGTAGCCTGAAATTTTCTTTAGGATTTCACTTCCTAAAAAAATAAGACATTAACTATCTTCTGTGTCTTAGGTAACTGATTTGCTCAAATCTCATTTTTGCTTCTTTTCTTGCTATACTCTGCCACCATGTTGACTATAAATTTTGTTATGTCCTAATCATATGAATGTATTTTTCTTCTGTTGTAAAACATTCTTCCCCTCTTTCATATGTTAGGAATGAACCAGACTTCATTAAGGACATTGTTGAAGATGTTTTGCGGAAACTGAATCTTAGGTATCCATATGAAATTAAGGGGCTTGTTGGAATTGAGAAAAATTACGAACAAATTGAATCAATGTTGGAAAATGGGTCAAATGATGTTAGAGTCCTTGGAATATGGGGCATGGGTGGAATAGGAAAGACCACCCTTGCTAAGACATTATATGCTAAACTTTTATCCCAATTCGAAGGTCGTTGCTTCCTCAATGTAATGGATGAATCAAACAAGTATGGACTTAATGTTCTACACAATAAACTTTTGTCTTCATTGTTAGAGGAAGAAAATATTCATCCCGATGCATCCTACATAGAAGCCCCATTCTCCGAGAGAAGGATCGGGCGTAAAAAAGTTTTAATTGTTTTGGATGGTGTAGAAACCGTAGAGCAAATAGAAGATCTTATCCTAGAAATTGATGGTCTGGGACCAGGTAGTAGGGTCATTATTACAACTAGAGATAAGCACATATTTAGTCAGTTGAGTAAATGTGAAATATATGAGGTTAAGGAATTGAATAAGCGTGATTCTTTTCAGCTATTCAGTTTGACTGCCTTCAAAGAAAACCATCCTAAAATTGGATATGAAGATCTATCAGAAAGTGTAATTGCCTATTGCAAAGGTAACCCTCTGGCATTAAAAGTTTTAGGTGCAAATCTCAGTTCAAGGGGCCAAGAATCATGGGAAAATGAATTGAAAAAGCTCCAAAAGATTCCCAATCGAAAAATTTATGATGTGTTAAAATTGAGTTATGATGACTTAGATCGTTGTCAAAAGGCCATATTTCTAGACATCGCATGCTTGTTGAGAGAAGAGAGTAAGGATTTTGTAAGAGATCTGTTGGAAGCTTGTGAGTTCTTTGCAATAAGTGGTATAGAAGTGCTTCTAGATAAAGCTCTCATACAACTAAAACTGGTTTGGCTTTACAATTCGAGTGTTGATGGAATAGAAATGCATGATTTGTTACAAGAAATGGGACGGGAGATTGTTAATCAAGAATCTGAAGACCCTGGAAAACGAAGTCGACTGTGGAAAACTGGAGAGATATTTGATGTATTGAAAAATAACAAGGTAAGTAGAGGATGCAATCACTTCTACATGAAAATAACACATGTACGTGATTATAAAATATAACAAGGAAAGTATATGTGACAACCATTCCTAATTATTAATATAATATTTGTTTATCAGGGAACTGAAGCTGTCGAAGGGATAACATTCGATAGTACAGATGTGGGGGATCTTTACTTGAAGTCTAATTCCTTTAGAAGGATGACAAATTTAAGATATCTTAAAATCCATAATATATCTAGAGGAAGCACATGCAATGTGTACTTTCCCGATGGTCTTGAGTGGATTTCTGATAAATTGAGGTACCTTCGATGGGATGGATACTGTCTTGAGTCTTTGCCATCAACCTTTTGTGCTGAAATGCTCGTAGTGCTTCACATGACTCATAGCAAGCTTAAAAAGCTCTGGGATGGAGTTCAGGTACAAATATGTTTGGATATAATTGTAAATATGTAGAGGTAGAAGAAGATATTTAAATCTCATTCAAAAAAATTGCACTGGAGCTAGGATGACATTCCTCTCTTTATACGTAATTATGTTTAGTTTATCTTTTAATCAATACACATGCATGATTATGAATTTATTGGTTTCTCAGCAATGTCTTTTTTAATTCTTTTACAGAATCTTGTGAATCTAAACGTACTTTGGCTTGAATCCTCCAAATATCTGATTGAGATCCCAGACTTATCCAGTGCTACAAATCTCGAACGTGTATATCTTCAAGGATGTGAAAGCCTGCGTGAGCTCCATCCAGCCATCTTGTCTCTCCCACGGCTCAAACATCTAAGTTTAGGAGGCTGCAAAAAGCTTGAAATCCTTAAAACCAACATTCATTCAATGTCTCTCTGTGAAGTCTTACTCGATGGTTGTTCATCTCTCACGGAATTTTCGGTGACATCGGAGAAAATGACAAAGTTATCCTTACATGGTACTTCCATACATGAATTGTCTTCATCGATTTGGCTTAATACCAAACTTACTGTTCTTGACCTAGCTGAATGTAACAAGCTGAACATTGTTGGGAATAAGTTATTAGATGATCATGGAATGTGGTTTGTTACAGAGCTAGACCTTTCAGGGTGCACAGAAATCAATGCATTATGTCTGTGGTCCATCCTTGATGGCATACAATCTTTAAGACGGCTAATATTGAATGAGTGTTGCAACTTAGAATGTCTCCCTGAGAACATACAAAACCATTCAATGCTAAAATGGCTTGAATTAGATGATTGCAGGAAACTTGTGTCTCTAACAGTGTTTCCGCCATCCATATTATATTTGAAAGCCGTTAACTGCACTTATCTGGACACAGACTCCACTCAACGGTCATTGCTTGAGAATATGGTACAAACCTTCTCTAAAGACCCTTTTTATGAAGATGAAGGTGATTATAATTTTTCTTTCTTGCCAGGAGCACGAGTACCAAGCAAGTTTGATTTCTCTAAAGACCCTTTTTATGAAGATGAAGGTGATTATAATTTTTCTTTCTTGCCAGGAGCACGAGTTCCAAGCAAGTTTGATTTTCAAACAATAGAGGCTTCAATAGCCATTCCTCCTATTCCAAAATATAACTTTTGTGGTTTCATATTTTGCATCATTCTTAACCAGGGCTTATATGGTTGCCATAACCTTCATTGTATCATCTTTGATCACGGCAAAGAAGTCGACAGACGTCGTATTAGTTGCAATTATCTTGGGACATTTATTTCGGATCATGTATTGATATGTTGGCATCGTTACAAAAGACAAAAAAGTGAAAGTAATGATTGCAACTTATCATTTCAATTCATTCTTCAAGGTCCAGATAAGGAATTGCGGTGGTCAAAGGAGGGGATAAAGGGGTGTGGGGTCTTACCTGTCTATGCCTTGGGCCTGGATGATGGTAGTAGTGGTGACGAAACTGTTGAAAGTGAATTCAGAAACAATGAAAATGAAGATGACCAGGAACAACCTTCTATTAGTAGACCTCCTATTAAACATGTCTATGTTAGACGCAGGCGCAAAATAATTAGACCCAAGTTTGTGTAATTGTATGTTTGTATCTTTAAACAAGGCAGAAGCTCTCTAATTCCTAGAGGTGAGGCTAGTTAGTAGCCATTAATTACTTTGATTGCAGCACTTGTAATTTCCCCATGTTTCTCTAAATATCAGCTGAAAGTTTCCAGTTTCATTCTATCTATTACCCTCCTAAATACCAAAGAACTGTCACATTCTTGTTCAATACAATGCACAAGTATTTTGTTGAGGGTCAAAAGAAAAATAAGTCAGAAACGTTTTGTGATCTCTTTCTCATGTTTCTCGCACAACACTTCATCACAATATCTCTTGATGCATGCATTAGACTGTGATGCTAATAAGTTTATCATTTAAATGCATAACTGCAGTGTTACGCTGCTTATTACTTTTACCATTGCAGAAAACTTCCTAATTTTATTCCATTGTTTTTTGTTCTGCGTTTGTTGGGATTAATTAATATGATATGATCTGGTTTTATTCTTCATACTTCAACGCCTCTTTCTTCAAACATCTTCTGCTTTATTCTAGAGTGTGACCTGAGTATCCTAATAGCAGTAACTTGATAGCAATTGGCCCAAGAGCTGTTGGATAAGCTGTGATACCATCTTAAAATTTTGAGTTGACCATTGGGTTCATGTGTGATTGGTTTAGTCCTACATTGACTATAAATGAGCTAAATGTTGGATAGATATAAGAGAGGTGACTACTTAATGTCTTAATCATGGACAAAAATGTTATCGAACAAGGGGGTTAGAAATGTTTTTAAATAAAAAGATTCTTATAAATTTTGAGTTGACTGTTGGGTTCAAGTGTGATTGGTTTAGTTTTACATTGACTATGAATAAGCTAAATGTAGACTAGAAGTAAAGGTGGTGACTAGCAAATGTCTTAATCAAAGACGGATCCAGAAATCTGTCGGACTCTAAATTTTTTTAAATAAAATGTTTTGAATATTCGAACCGGAAGATATGAATGTCGAATTTTCTGGTACAATTATTTTTCTTGCAATAATTTCCTTTTTCTTCTTCTTTGGTATGCAACAATGGAAAATAAGCAGTTATGCGTAGATTTGACTGACACACTTTCAACCGTATAAGGTTACAAATCAAGAAGATGCAAGCCTCATTAAATAAAATTTCACATTGCATAAAGCATAGTAACAACACTTCATTTTATGGGAATTTGCATGGGTTTGTATCTACTAAAGCTCTACGACATATTGCCGAAGAGAGAGTCGGTTTGGTAGGTACTGACAAGACATCATGTTGTTGCTCAATTGGAACAACATATGGTCTACCTTGTGCATGTGAATTGGCACATTATAAGATAGATGGAGTTTCAATCCCATTGGATGTAGTTCATATGCGGTGGAGGAAATTAAAGTCAAAGAGTCAGCCAGAAGAGGAAGAGGTAGAAAAAGGATTAGAGTTGGACATCACTACAGAGATGGATGAAGTGTGGAAACAATGGGAGACACTTGATGCTATCGGTAAAAGAACATTGAAGTGCAAGTTATGTGAACTTGCATATCCAAATACAACTTATACATGTCCACAAACTAAGACAGTGAAATCCAATGGAGAAGTGAAGAAGAAGGATAAGAAGCTGGAGGGATATGAGCATGTGGATATATTTTATTCCGATAATCTAGCTTCTCAGCGATCTTGTAAACCGTCCTCTCAGGTACCATCCAAGCAAGCCTCTCAAGGACCCTCCAATCAAGCCTCTCTGGAATCCTTCAAGAAATCCTCTCAGGAACCATCAAACCAAGTTGATCCAAAGCACTTGGAGCAATTTCCTAAACTTATTCAGCCATATGTTGATCACATAGTCAATGTAAAAGCAGATGGAAATTGCGGATATCGTGCGATTGCAGCATTACTTAATATGACTGAGGAGTCTTGGTCGATTGTCCGACATCAATTATATAACGAGATTAGTTCCCATTCTGATCTATACCGTCGATTATTTAAGAGACGCTTCCAAGAAGTGAGGGATTCTTTGAAGAGTATTGGTATGGGCATGCAACCTCCGGAGAAGTGGATGAGCATACCGGAAATGGGATATGTGATAGCAACAAGGTATAACATCGTTCTGGTCACATTAGCAAGGACCTTTAGCTTGACTTTCTTTCCACTAAGGGGTTTAAACTCTGGGCATACAATAAATGACCATATTCTTGCCATTGGTTTTGTCAACGGAGATCATTGGGTACAGGTAAAATTCATAACTTAATTAATTTTTGCATATATTGTTTGCGCAGTGCTAACTTTGTTAATTTCGTTCAGGTAAAATTGAAGTCAGGACATCCAATGCCTCCAATTGCATGGGATTGGCCAAAAGTTCGTAGTCCGGAGTCGACATCATGGGCAGACACATACACGGAACGACTACAACAATGGACGTTGCTCGATTCTCCACAGCCACATGTTCCACAGCCAAGTTGTGCACCTCCAGCAAATTGTATGTCTTTGACTGATGGTTGATTTCTTGCATGGTTTATATTACAGTCTTTTTGTATGGCCTTGATTACATTGTATGGTCAGGATTGCATCGACACTATATGACCTAGATTACACCGACAATTTTGTGGTAGATATTACACATTCAGTTATATAAATACATCTCTTCAGTTCATCATGAATCATAAACCTCCAACCTTATAATTTCAGTCATTTGAAACATTCCTTTCTTTTAAGTTTCAGAGCAAAATTCCACCATGGGAAAAGAAAGAGAAAACTCTAGAACCAGAAAATTCTATTATGATTCATTGGGTTCAAAGGTACATGATGAGAGTTTATATACACATAGTTAGTGCCATCTCATGCTAACTGTTCTAACTAACTAAATGTAAAGTCAAATGCAAATGAAATTACAAACAAAATTAAGACTAGCTAGTAGGTAACTTGTGCTGCAACCTAAGTGCCTTTTATTATTTCTTCCTCTTTTTCTACATATGCTAATAAAGTTATTGGATTCATGGTTAAAAAATTTGCGTTAGTTCATTATGAACATTGCAACTCTCCAATTTCGTTTCAAATAGCTGTGAACGTCACCCTTTCTAATTTGACTGACCAACATAACACTCACTTACTAATAATACATGGTGAAACTAGAAGGATGGTTGATATTGCATATTGTTGCTTTTACATTACATTTTCATATGATTCTATTTGTTACTATTAACCACTTTCAGATGGCTCTGATGGTGTAATGTAAAATTCACGTTCTCTATTTTGACTCTTTACAAACTCACAAGACCGATTGAGTTGAGTACG
The DNA here is from genome assembly GCF_051527215.1 of Medicago sativa. Taxonomy (NCBI): domain Eukaryota; kingdom Viridiplantae; phylum Streptophyta; class Magnoliopsida; order Fabales; family Fabaceae; genus Medicago; species Medicago sativa. Next base: position 59,371,052 of record NC_140751.1, on the reverse strand, counting down.
TTTAAAGTTATTTGTTACTAGTAATTAATATGCAGGGCCGTTCCTCGACTTTTACGGGTCTTAGGCATAATATGATAAAAGGGACCCCTTACACAATACATCATAAATTTTTTTTAGTTCATTGTTGTGATTTTATTAGGTCTTTCATTTAGTTTTTTTTTTTTTTGCTTTGTTTTTCACTACCAAATAAATGTTTTTTTAGACAACATTTGAAAATAAATCAAATACTTTATAGACACCAAAACAAAATAAAATACCGTAGAAGTAGACAACAATGGCACCTGTGAAGTAGACTGAAATTTTAGCACCTAAGAATAATAACACAAAAAAAGTTAACATTACTAAATGCATCTCATGATTCTAAGTGCACCTCACATAGGTTTCACATCAGTTTCATGATCCAAATTTTTTTTAGCACCTGAGAACAATAGGGCCACATGATCCTAAATGTGTCTCACATCAGTTTCATGATCATGAATGCGTCTCGCATGATTTTGCATTATCAAATTCAATTTTGCAATCTTTTTAATCAATTCAAGAAAGTTGAAATTAGTATAATGATATAATTTAATTTTTTGGAACCTTTAAAATACATGATTAAAATTAATTTCTCTAGTAGGCCCATTTTCAACTAAAATATAATTTGTTTTGTTATAAAATTATCTCAATTTCTTGGATAACAAATATCACCAATATTTTTAATAGTAGTGAGACACATTATTAGGAACAAATGACCTAAAAAAATATCACAAATTTCTTCGATAATATTTTTTTTGACACCTTATTAAGAACAACCAAATTTTTCTATAGGAAGGTGTATATAGAAATCTGTGTGATATATGAGTGTATATATAATAAATCACGCCAAAAGGGCCAAAAACATTAACAGACACAGACTTCAACCCAACCTTTCATCGGCTAAACACACTTGTTGAACCGTTGAATCGTGAACTTTCTTCACACATTCAATGGCCGGTCCAATTTTGAAAATATTAATGAATACATGCTTTAATAAATTATTTATCAAAAACTGATTTATATACTATTTACACACAAGGAATTGAGTTGGGCAAGCCCCTTTACTCCGACCTCATCCCCCAACCCCTCCCACCGCCAATCTCCTCGGACTTGAGAAACAGCTTAATACGATCTCTTTTTCAAAAACAACTTATTCAAAACAGCTTATTTATCCAAAACAGCTTATTACAACCTCTTTTCAAAAACCAGCTTATTCAAAACAGCTTATTTATGCAAAACAGCTTATTACCACGTCTTTATCAAAAACAGCTTATTCAAAACAGCTTATTTATCCAAAACAGTTTATTACAACCTCTTTTCAAAAAACAACTTATTCAAAACAGCTTATTTATGCAAAACAGCTTATTATGATCTCTTTTTCAAAAACAATTTATTCAAAACAGCTTATTTATACAAAACAGCTTATTACAACATCTTTTCAAAAAACAGCTTATTCAAAACAGCTTATTTATGCAAAACAGCTTATTACCACGTCTTTATCAAAAACAGCTTATTCAAAACAACTTATTTATCCAAAACAGTTTATTACAACCTCTTTTCAAAAAACAGCTTATTCAAAACAGCTTATTTATGCAAAACAGCTTATTACGATCTCTTTTTCAAAAACAATTTATTCAAAACAGATTACTTATACAAAACAGCTTATTACCACGTCTTTTTCAAAATCAGCTTATTCAAAACAGCTTATTCATCCAAAATAGCTTATTACGACCACTTTTTCAAAAACAGCTTATTGAAAACAGATTATTCATCCAAAACACCTTATTACAATCTCTTTTTCAAAAAAAAAACTTATTCAAAACAGCTTATTTATACAAAACAGCTTAATACGATCTCTTTTTCAAAAACAACTTATTCAAAACAGCTTAATACGACCTCTTTTTCAAAAACAGCTTATTAAAAACAGCTTATTCATAAGCTGTTTTGTATAAATAAGCTGTTTTAAATAAGTTGTTTTTGAAAAAGAGATTATAATAAGCTGTTTTGGATGAATAAGCTGTTTTGAATAAGCTGATTTTGAAAAAGAGGTCGTTAAAAGCTGATTTGCATAAATAAGCTGTTTTGAATAAGCTGTTTTTGAAAAAGACGTGGTAATAAGCTGTTTTGAATAAGCTGTTTTTTGAAAAGAGGTCGTAATAAGTTGTTTTGGATAAATAAGCCGTTTTGAATAAGTTGTTTTTGAAAAAGAGATTTTAATAAGCTGTTTTGGATGAATAAGCTGTTTTCAATAAGTTGTTTTTGAAAAAGAGGTCGTAATAAGCTGTTTTTGATGAATAAGCTGTTTTAAATAAGCTGATTTTGAAAAAGAGGTCGTTAAAAGCTGATTTGCCTAAATAAGCTGTTTTGAATAAGCTGTTTTTTTGAAAAGAGGTTGTAATAAGCTGTTTTGGATAAATAAGTTGTTTTGAATAAGCTGTTTTTGAAAAAAGACGTGGTAATAAGATGTTTTGCATAAATAAGGTGTTTTGAATAAGCTGTTTTTTGAAAAGAGGTCGTAATAAGCTATTTTGGATAAATAAGCTGTTTTGAATAAGTTGTTTTTGAAAAAGATATTGTAATAAGCTGTTTTGGATGAATAAGTTGTTTTCAATAAGTTGTTTTTGAAAAAGAGGTCGTAATAAGCTGTTTTTGATGAATAAGTTGTTTTGAATAAGCTGATTTTGAAAAAGAGGTTGTTAAAAGCTGATTTGCATAAATAAGCTGTTTTGAATAAGCTATTTTTTGAAAAGAGGTTGTAATAAGCTGTTTTGGATAAATAAGTTGTTTTGAATAAGCTGGTTTTGAAAAAGACGTGGTAATAAGATGTTTTGCATAAATAAGCTGTTTTTTGAAAAGAGGTCGTAATAAGCTATTTTGGACAAATAAGTTGTTTTGTATAAGTTGTTTTTGAAAAAGAGATTGTAATAAGCTGTTTTGGATGAATAAGTTGTTTTCAATAAGTTGTTTTTGAAAAAGAGGTCATAATAAGCTGTTTTTGATAAATAAGCTGTTTTGAATAAGCTGATTTTGAAAAAGAGGTCGTTAAAAGCTGATTTGCATAAATAAGCTGTTTTGAATAAGCTGTTTTTTTGAAAAGAGGTTGTAATAAGCTGTTTTGGATAAATAAGTTGTTTTGAATAAGCTGTTTTTGAAAAAGACGTGGTAATAAGATGTTTTGCATAAATAAGGTGTTTTGAATAAGCTGTTTTTTGAAAAGAGGTCGTAATAAGCTATTTTGGATAAATAAGTTGTTTTGAATAAGTTGTTTTTGAAAAAGATATTGTAATAAGCTGTTTTGGATGAATAAGCTGTTTTCAATAAGTTGTTTTTGAAAAAGAGGTCGTAATAAGCTGTTTTTGATGAATAAGTTGTTTTGAATAAGCTGATTTTGAAAAAGAGGTTGTGAAAAGCTGATTTGCATAAATAAGCTGTTTTGAATAAGCTGTTTTTTGAAAAGAGGTTGTGATAAGCTGTTTTGGATAAATAAGTTGTTTTGAATAAGCTGTTTTTGAAAAAGACGTGGTAATAAGATGTTTTGCAAAAATAAGCTGTTTTTTGAAAAGAGGTCGTAATAAGCTATTTTGGATAAATAAGTTGTTTTGAATAAGTTGTTTTTTGAAAAAGAGTTTGTAATAAGCTGTTTTGGATGAATAAGTTGTTTTCAATAAGCTGTTTTTGAAAAAGAGGTCATAATAAGCTGTTTTTGATAAATAAGCTGTTTTGAATAAGCTGATTTTGAAAAAGAGGTCGTTAAAAGCTGATTTGCATAAATAAGCTGTTTTGAATAAGCTGTTTTTTTGAAAAGAGGTTGTAATAAGCTGTTTTGGATAAATAAGTTGTTTTGAATAAGCTGTTTTTGAAAAAGACGTGGTAATAAGATGTTTTGCATAAATAAGGTGTTTTGAATAAGCTGTTTTTTGAAAAGAGGTCGTAATAAGCTATTTTGGATAAATAAGTTGTTTTGAATAAGTTGTTTTTGAAAAAGAGATTGTAATAAGCTGTTTTGGATGAATAAGCTGTTTTCAATAAGTTGTTTTTGAAAAAGAGGTCGTAATAAGCTGTTTTTGATAAATAAGCTGTTTTGAATAAGCTGATTTTGTAAACGAGGTCGTTAAAAGCTAATTTGCATAAATAAGTTTTTTTTTGAAAAGATGTTGTAATAAGCTGTTTTTGATAAATAAGCTGTTTAGAAAAAGTTGTTTTGAAAAGAGATCGTAATAATTAAGTTATATCTAAAATTGTCAATTTGAATTATTATGAGGGCAAAATTGTCAATTTGTATGTTTAACCCCCCCAAAACCCCCCTATTTGGGGGAACTATAAAATTGAACAATTGAAGCCCTTCTAAACCCCAAAAACTTTTCTCTTGTTTTTTAAAACTCGCAAACAAGAGTTTACCTCTCCATAAGTCTTTCCTTCCCCTCCCTTCCACTCCAAAACCCAACTCGCAAACAAAGCCTAAATATCCTCCTGTAGCTGTAGCCATATTTTTTATTCAGCCGGCGTCTTACACATTTATGCATCTGATCTGACCATGCATACTGACAAATTCATAGTACATATTTTTACTTAAAGGGTCACTATCTCTAATCAGGGCCGTCTTAAGCAATTAGTAGGCCCGGTTTTGGTCATTTAAGGTTTGAAGAAAAAATTAAATTTTGGGCCCCAAAAAATTAAAATGAGGCACTAAATAAAAAAAATTGCCCAAGTGGGACTTGAACCCATGACATGACATATTACACTAAACCAAAAGTGGCAGCGCCACTACAGCTCGCGTGCATAACCTGTTATTATGTCACGTTGATTATATATAACTAATAATTATTTGCCTTGCATATTAAAAAAAAAAAATTTGGGCCCCAAAAAAATTGAGGCCCGGTGACATAACCCAGCCTCGACGGGCTATGGGCCGGCCCTGTCTCTAATGTCTTATTTCTTTGTATGCTTGTTAAAGAATAATGTCATGTCAGCAATTTAGTAAGAATACAACTTATATTTAATTAATGAATAGTATGTAAGAATTTCTGCAAGCATCTACTGAACCTTGAATTTTTTCTTGACTAGAATGAGGCATACTACCCTAAATATCGTTCCATATAAATACTAATAATAATGTCATGACACCTTTTGCTCCTAGAAGACACTTTGGATTTTTTCTTCCTTCCTTTCTTCATCCCATTGCTTATTTTTGTTTTTTATTAATTAATATGGTTATTATATTTATTTTATTATTGTTATTTTATACAACGGGGCATAAACCCATATTTTATCTTTTTGATAGAACGTAGATTGGAACCGAAGTCAATATTGTTATTGTATTATATGTTACCCAAACTTCTCTGAAGGGTAATCATGAAATGAAACTTGTTATTTTATATTTTAATTTTGATCCATTTTAAATCCATTTTAAAATCACGACCAGAGCATTATGAAGTGTTGTGGTACGATATTTTGTGGTACGATATTTTGATCCATTTTAAATCCATTTTTTAAAATCACGACCAGAGCATTATGAAGTGTTGTGGTACGATAAGATAAAGAACACTATTTGAGTTAGTGTCAAACACCAAATTTTATTATTTACTAAATAATTCTCGATACCTTTCACAACATCTAAAGAGTTATATATTTTTTTTGGTGGTGGCCTTTTGGTGGTGGTCGGGTTTGAACCCCGGACCTTGCATGTTTTTATGCATTGTCCATACCAACTGAGCTAAGCTCACAAGGACAAAAGATATATATATATATATATATATATATATATATATATATATATATATATATATCCCTGTGAGCCTAATTTAATTGTAGGGATGTTGCATATTATATGCAGGAGTGTGAGCCCTCGGGTCCTTGCGCTTCCGAGTCTTAGGGACATACGGGTTTTGATCCTGCTTCCGAGCGCTAGCGGTACTCGCCGCTTTACCTTTACGCATCCTATCCTCTCTAATAACCCGCTGCCGCTCATCCTCATCCCTAGCCATAACTGTTCAAAACAAATTTAAAAAAACACAAATAAGTGGACAATTTATTTTAGGCATTTCAAAAGGAACGTAAAGGTATACAAATATAAAGGATACATATTCTAGGCATATATGATTTTGATTGATATTTGATAGATACATACATTATAACACACAAATCCATACTAATCAAACTAATAAATATATGGTCAATATGCTCAAAATATGGTTATTATATCATTATGGCCAAACTAATTAAACTTGCCAAAAAAAACAAAAATGCAAACTTATCATCATTATAACATACATACATTATAAAATTGAACATATTTGCGAAAAATTACACAAAAAAGCAAGATTTCCTCACTTATGCATTTCATCAAACACCTTATGTGCATTTCAAAATACTAGCACAATTGGTGTTAATTCAACATCAAATTCAACTCCATTGTACCTAAACCTACTCTAACCAACAATGTCAGCATAAACAATCAATTACAACATCTAATTCTATCATAATTTGCAATTTTTAAACCTAACCTAAACCCTAAACATTTTGCTAAAATTATGAAAATAACACCCTAAACAACCTAAATTGCATGTAAATAGGAAGAAAGGTACTTACTTGTGATTTACTTGAAGCAAATTGGATGATTTTCGTGCAAATGAAGGTTTGGGTGAATTTGGATTAAAATTGGAAATGTTTGCATGTGTTTCTGTAAACCAGAAACTGGAGTTTCTGCGTTCTTAAGATACACATCTCAACGGCAGTTAACTACTACTGAGGCCAGCAGCAGTTAACTACCGGCGTTTTACCCAACGATTGTTAACTGCTTCTGGGGTTATTTCGTTATTTACTTGTGTCAAATATGAAGTATTCAATGTCAAAAAAGCAATTTTCTAGTGAAATTCCTTGCTTAGAATGAGCAGCATCAAGTACAAGGAAGCATTTCTATCTTGTGTCATAGATAGTTTATCAATAAAAAATAATAATCCAATTTTTTATGAATATTTGTCTCGTATATTTTTTTTTTATGTATCGATGACAAATATTAATAAGGAAAAAATATTTATCAACACTTTCCCTTCAAAAGTGTCTGACTCAGGGCCGTTCCAAAGTATTTGGAGGCTCGGTGCTGAAGTAAAATGAGGCTCGTAATAAAATAAAGATGTATTTATTTTAAAAGAACAATGTTCTATTTAAATTTTTTAAAATATAAATACAAGGTGGCGTATATATGTGGTACACCCAAAGGTTAAAATCACTACCATATACATGAGGAACCTCAAACCACCCTCCCAAAAAAACACCCACCTAACAACAAAAGTAAGAGGACTCAATTATGATAGTCCTAAAAGAAAACAACAAAAAAGGAAAGTGGAAACCTGCACATAACCACCAAAAGCCATGCGTCCACAAAGCTGGCAGCAAAACGAGTCTTCATTCACACCAAAACGAAATTACCATTCCTATTTAAATTGAAAATGAAATCCGTAAACATAAGAAATTATCATCATTGTAAATAACACAAATAATATCCATATTATAATAAATAATAAAAAAATACAAGTTCAGAAAAATACCTTTATCGACGTTCTAGGTACTAAAACGAGTCTTCCTACTCGCTTTTACTGAAGCAAATTGATCAATCAACTCTTCGTATTGTATATTTCGCAACATAGCACTCTCAATTGCTATCATTGCTAAGCCATTAAGTCTTTCTTGTAGCATGGTAGACCTCAGATAAGACTTCAACAACTTCAACTTTGAAAAACTTCTTTCTGCGGAGGCAACTGTCACGGGAATTGTCAATAAAATTCTATATGCAACAATTGTATTAGGAAAACAACTCGCGCCTTTCAAAAATCTTAAAATCTGAATAGGTCGCATTTCTTCTTCAGGCAAGATATCCTTTAGTGACCTTAACTCCAGATATAGTTCTCTCCCATCAATATCAGAATTCTCATTATGTTTTAATGCCTGCTCAAAATTACTACAACAAGACTTCAAAGTAGCATTATCCAATGATTTAAACTTGTCAGAAGTCAACAAAAAACCAAAAACAGCTTCATATTGTTGGAATTGTTCAAATCTCTTATTAAGAGATACAACAACTTGATCAACAAGGCAAAGAAAGTAATTAACCCTAAAAGATTCTTATTCAGATTGCTCAACCAACGGGGTATTCAAATCCTCATCAAACTGCCTTTTTCTTCGAATTATGCGCCTTTGAGGAAATACTGGGTCAATATTCAATTCAATAGCAACTTCTGTAGCATCATCCAAGGCTTTCTTAAAACCATTTTCTCTATATTTCTTAAAAAAAGAAATCAACTCTTTTATTTTTGACATAGCAACATCGATAAGCATATCATCTGACTGTAAGAGCTTGCTAACCAAATTAATTGCTGATAATATGTCAAACCATATAATTATAGATACTATAAACTCAAAATCACCAAGTTCATGTGTTGCTAAAGATTTAGCTTCACTTTTTATTTTAGAATCAAGATCTTTTTCTGACACTTCAAGTAAAGCTTCAATAAAATCTGACATTGCTGCTCTTATAGCTTTGACACTTTCTATATGACTCTCCCAACGAGTGGATGACAATGATTTTGGAGTCAACCCTTTTAAATTATCTTTCAAAATTTTCCATCTCTTAGTAGAGTTGGCAAAAATAGTATAAATGCGTTGAACAACTCCAAAAAAATCTTTAGCTTTACCACATGAGTTAGCCATATCACACAATGTCAAGTTAAGACTATGGCAACTACAAGGAGTATAAAAGGCTCTTGGATTTATATCTAAAAACCTCTTTTGTACACCTTGATGTTTTCCTTTCATATTTGACCCATTATCATAACCTTGTCCTCGCACATCAAGGATGTCAAGATCAAGATTTTTCAATTCATCTTGTAAAACATCAAAAAGCCCTTGCCCAGTTGTATCATTCACATTCAAAAATCCTAAAAAAGACTCCTCAATGCTAACAGCATTTGAAGAAACATCCACATATCGTATTATCAGAGACATTTGTTCTTGGTGACTAATATCAGGAGTACAATCAAGTATCACTGAGAAATACTTTGCTTGCTTGATTTTTTCAATGATTTGATTTTTAATTCTAGAAGCAAGCAAAAGTATTAACTCATTTTGGATTTTAGGCCCAAGATATTTATCCTGAAGATTATCATCTGTAATACGTCTAACATGTTCTTGGACACATGGATCAAATTCATTTAACATATCAATTAAGCCCAAAAAGTTCCCATTGTTATCTTCATCTAATTTTTCTACAGAACCACGGAAGGCCAAATTATGTTTAGCAAGGAATTTCACTATTGCAATAATTCTTTTTAAAACGCCTTTCCAATGATCCCTTTCTTGCTCAATCAATCTTTGAGTTGTTTTATCAATAGTTTGAAAACTATTCATCCTTTGACGCAACTCATACCAAGTAGTCATGCTCTTAATGTGATCTAAGCTTGTCTCATGCTCTTTAAGTCTATCACCAACATGACACCAATCACTAAAACCCTCGTTTGCTAATTGACTTCTACCAATCCCTCTTTTGAAAACTTTACAACAAAAACAAAATAATCTATCAAGCTCTTTTGAATAAACAAGCCAATCTCTATCACACTTCTCTCCATTTGATAAAGTTCTAGTATACAAATTAGCCGTAAAGCGTCTAGAAAATTTATCTCTAGGACCCGTCACAATTTTTAAATCTCTTTTAGGGCCTTTTGTAGCTACCAACTCAATCATTCTAGACTCGAGAGAATCCCAATTTCTAGGATCAAATATATCTACACTAATGTGAATGTCATTAACATCATCAACATTTTGATTATTATCTTCATTATCATTCAAATTTTCAGCATCAACATCCATACCAACATTGTCATCAATAGGAATAGCATCAACATTATCAACATGAATAGCATCAATGGGAATAGCATCAACATTATCATCAATGGGAATAGCATTATCATCAATAGGAATAGAACTATCACCAATAGGAATTTGTGTTTCTTTTACAATAAATTTATCAAGAGCTCCTGTTTGGGATTCAATTAACTCAGCTTCTTTTTTCTTTTTCCTACGCTTCTCAGCACCAGACTGAAACTTTCTAATCTTAGGTGGCAATTTAGGAGGCATAGAGGAAGATTGAAAAAGTATAAAACCTGAAATTCTTGACTGTTCTTGAGCAAGCAATTCCGCAATGTCGAAGTTGAACCATATTAGACATACAATGTTGAGGTTGAACCATAAAATAAAATAAAGACATAATTAGTAATTAGCAACATTATCAATTATACAAGTTAAAACAGAGAATAACCAAAAGCTTATAAAATTAGAAATCCAGCTTATAAAATCCAGCTTATACAACATTATCAATTATAAAATTCAGCTTATAAACTTTCTAAACGCTTATCATGATAATTTTCGATCTAGAAAATCTCACAATTGGCTGACACGATCCGACTGTGTATTTTCCAGAATTCCAAATCCCTAAATTCTTTGATCAACGATTTCTCCTAAGTTGATCTCTATCAATCTCTATTCAAGTATTTAGCAATTTTAACATTCAACAAAAATCAACCAATTCCATGAAAGGAAGTAAAAGAAATCAAGGAAAGAGGGGTTATTTACCTAACAGAGTAACAGTGTCAGTGTGTTTTGGAAAGTGGAAAACTTCAATAGGATGATCGATGATGAGTGATGGTGAGAGAAACAGAAACGCTGCAGGAAGTGATGATGATCGGCAGTCGTGTTTGGTTTAAACCATGAAGGACGAAGAAGAACAGAAACGTTGATGACTCGATGAGTGATGGTGAGAGAATGAACGCGCTTGGAATTTTAATGTATTATGTATTATGAGAGTTTTTTTTTTTTTTTAGTGTGGGGGGGTAGTGGGCTATAAAAATTTTTTTGAGGCCCATGCCTTGGGGAGGCTCAGTGCTGTAGCGCTGCTTGCACCCCCCAGGGTCCGGCCCTGCTGACTATATCACCAATTTTAACTGGAACATTCCTCCTGATGTCGTTCTGATGTTCCCTACTATTAGCTTGCTTGTGCTGCAAATTACTATTCCTGATGAAGACTGAAGATTCTTTGATTTAGAAAGGCACCTCTAATGGCAATTTAGCTTTAAAAGATACTTATTCTTTTAAAAAACACACTGCTCCTAATTTGGAGCAAACATATCCCTCCCTCAAAGTCTCTTCGTATCTGAAGACTTGTGCATGACAAGATTCTTACTGATGAAAAGTTAATTTAATGGAAATAGGGTGTAATTTGCCATCAAAATTGGACTTCATTCCTACTACTTGAGGATGAGATGAGACCTAACTTTTCTTTCCTCAAAATTTTCTTTATGTTACATTTCCTTCAATAAAGTAAGAATCAGGAGATATTAAGAGAGAACGAGAAAGAGGGATAATAACACTATAACAGGGATTAGATGAAAAAAAAAAAAAGAAAAAAAAAACTAAATCCAATCAAAACATGAAACCTGCGTTTTCTCTTCAACCAGCTTCAGCGGTGAACTCCTTCTGTCTCCGGTTTGTGGATGTGTGGTTCCTTCGAGCACAACTTCAATATTGATTTTTCTGTTATAGTGTTTGAGGATTTGGTACAATTGGATGTTTAGGATTTTGAGCTGTAGATTGATTTTTAATTTGAGAATGGTGCAAATTGAAAATGAAGGTGAAATTTTTGAGAGAAGATGAAAAGAGAGAGTAATCTACCATTAGGGAGAGAAGAAAAATTGGCTTCTTTTAGGTTAAGCATTTATCGCTTGAGGAGAGACAATTTTTATCATGTCGAATTATGGGTCCGTTTAATACCGATTCAAACACAAGTGATTTTGATTATAAAATGCCGATTATAAACTGAGCCTAACGTGGAAACTTTCTCTACAAGTACCAAGCCTTTCATTGATAATTTCTCATTTAGAACGAAGCTGTTCAAGATGAAGGAAAACACTAGAAGCTTCAACGGAGGAGTTTCTCTCCTCATTCCGAGTCTCTAGGATATGTTTTATTTCTTTCGTAATTTGTCTTTAGTTACCATGCGTAACTAAATCTTTTTAGGCTACGGTTCTAAGATGAACCTCTATTCTGTTTTTTGGATATTTTATTTAATTGAAAGTCTTTATTCAGTTATTTTTTTTAATCCTATTAATTTTACTACCGTACGTAAGATTTGTCTCCTTTGAAGCATAACCTTGGGATAGCGGTACTAAGGAAGGTGACATACCTAATATTAGTGAATACCTGCCCGAATCAGGAAGTAAACTAGTACAACAACTTCAGTCATTAGCGAAACAGGTGACTTCATGACTTACAACCCAGTAACTTCATTATTCTTTTACCTTGGTAAGGTAGACGAGACATGGTTGTCCGTTTCTAGAACTATCGTGAGGGAGAGTGTGATGATGTCCTTATAAGATTCAATAGACGAGTGAACCTTTAGGACATTGTGAATTTATGAACCCTAGTATCCATCTTTGTTTCAAACTAGACCAATGACCCGTGCTAACGCACGGGTCATATGGAAGGTAATATTTGACGGTAATAGGTAACAAAATAGTTTAGATGAATATCATGATTGTCATATAGTATTTGATAATATTAAGAAGCATAGACGTTGGTACTTTACCATAACATAATTTTCCATGACATCGTCCTTGATACCGTAACGTATAACATAATATGGTACTTTACCATAACATAATTTTCCATGACATCGTCCTTGATACCGTAACGTATAACATAATATGTTAAGTATAGCAATGCGGGTTAACATTTATAAGTAAGAGATTATGTTAAGTATAGCGAGACGGGTTAACGGTTATTTCTTTCCAAAAAAGCAGCATATAATTAGGAACATAATTTTATTTTACTTTTGATAAACATTAAATGCAAAAGTGTGGAGGAAAAAATTAGGTTAAAATTAGATTAAGTATAGCGAGACGGGTTAACATTTATAAGTAAGAGATTTCCAAAAAAATGGCATATATTTAGGAACATAATTTTATTTTACTTTAGATAAACATTAAATGAAAAAGTGTGAGGGAAAAATTAGGTTAAGTATAGAGAGACGGATTAACATTTATAAGTAACGTAACATAATAGGTTAAGTATAGCGAGACTGGTTAACATTTATAAGTAAGAGATTAGGTAAAGTATAGCAAGATGGGTTAATGGTTATTCCTTTCCAAAAAAACAGCTTATAATTAGGAACGTAATTTTATTTTACTTTAGATAAACATTAAATGCAAAAGTGTGGAGGGAAAAATTAGGTTAAAATTAGAGATGACATTTTGCATAAATTAAATCTAGGGTTAATTTAGTAAAGTCACGCGAAAAAATTAGGTTAAATCTAGGGTTAATATTGCGTCACGAGTTAACATTTAGAAATAAAGAGATGACAATTTGCATAAATTAAATCTAGGGTTAATATAGTAAAGTCAAGCGAAAAAATTAGGTTAAATCTAGGGTCAATATTGTGTCATGAGTTAACATTTAGAAATAAGAGATGACATTTTGCATAAATTAAATCTAGGGTTAATATAGTAAAGTCACGTGAAAAAATTAGGTTAAATCTAGGGTTAATATTGCGTCATGGGTTAACATTTAAAAATAAGACATTTTGCATAAATTAAATCTAGGGTTAATATAGTAAAGTCACGCGAAAAAATTAGGCTAAATATAGGGTTAATATTGCGTCACGGGTTAACATTTAGAAATAAGAGATGACATTTTGCATAAATTAAATCTAGGGTTAATACAGTAAAGTCACGCGAAAAAATTAGGTTAAATCTAGGGTTAATATTGCATCGCGGGTTAACATTTAGAAATAAGAGATACCTCTGAGAAAGTAAGAACCTACATGTAACCCTCCTAGCGTAAGTGTTTCTCTCTATAGGACTGACAACCCTAAACACTGAAACCCGTATGAACTCTGGTGTAATGGTTGCAATTGACAGCTGGAGGGCAATGAACTCATACCTCTAAGAGAGTAAGAGCCTACATCTACATACCCGTGTGATCAATAGGTGCAACTTGACAATTAATAGGTAGTAAAATCCCACGAACTCATCACTTAAACAGAAAACGCAAAAAAGTGAATAAGACTTGACTGTTAAGTAATTCAACAAATAAATAGAGGGAATTCGAAGAATCCTAACCACCGATAACATTCTGCAATCAAAACAAGTAAACTTTGCTCTGTTGCAAATAGATTAAATTGCAAAATCCCTAAACCCTCTATCTTTTATTGTTTTATTTATTTAATTGTTCCCAAATAAGTAACCCGAATTGCATAGTTGGAACAACAATCCCACTGGATACGATACTCTACTAACACTTTATTACTTGATAAACTATTTAGTACACTTACCTAAATCTGACCATCAAACTCTCAATAAGATTTTATACTGACAAACAATTCACAAGTGACTCTCTTATGCATCCAACTTTTCTCCAATTGTGTTTTTTAGGGAAATAAATTTATATCATTTCATTAGCAATCAAAAGTTCAGTACATGTCAGTACATTATAAAAAATACGAATACTAGGCTCAAAAAGGACTGTCTGCGTCAATTCGTGCACAACCTCATTCGCTTGCTTTCTAGTAAACTTGACAATAAAGTTTGTTAAATAAAGAGACAAATTGTTTGTTTCTCTATTTTCTATAATTATTCAACTTTTATAGGTTCAGCATATATATGTACTATCCATATTACATAATAATAATATAGACAAACGAGCACTGCTATAGTGCACGACGTAATTTGCACACGACATTGCACGACACATACATGTCCTCTCTGAATTTGTTTCAATCAAATTTTATTTAAAATAATTTTTTCAAAACTGAAATAGCGTGTTATGGGATACAGGTCGTGTGTATTTGACGACGGCACCTGTCGTGCCATTAAGCATTAGTGTAATATATTTTTAATTAAAAAGATTATTTTAAGTTAAATATATTCCGAATCTGTCAAAAAGATTATGGTATTTTTATTTATAATTATCTTTTGACTTTAACTTATTTACTTTTATGACGAAATAATACAATAAACAAAAATATATTCCGAAATAGTAAGTCTATAATCTAAGTACTATAATAATATTTAATTAAAAAGATTATTTTAAGTTAAATATATTCCGAAACTGTCAAAAAGATTATGGTATTTTTATTTATAATTATCTTTTGACTTTAACTTATTTACTTTTATGACGAAATAATACAATAAACAAAAATATATAATTTTTTTTTAACATATTCACTTTTTGTGAATGTTTTGAGGTTCTGAGTTTATTTATGTGAGGTTAAAACTCATGTACTTTGTTGTTTGACTCAGAAATCGAAAGATTTGCAAAAGCTCGCTAGAGATCTGAAGAATGTAATGCAAACCTACCTGACACGTTTTTTAGAAGCTTTGCGGCACGATCAACACCTCATGGAATTTGTTAACACGACCAACCCATTTATTATCATCTTTTTTTGTTTGTTTGTATTTTTTAGATTGTGATTTACTTGTTTTTTTAAGTAGAATATGATATTTTTTTAGTTTGACATTATTAACTATTTTGTAGTTTGACATGCTTTTAATACTTTGTGAGCATATTTTAAATATGGTTGAAGGTTCATTTGATTATTTTTGAAGGAGGTTCATTTGATTTTGTTTCATAAATATATTTATTTAATCATAAGTAATAATTAATATAATCCCTAAAAAAAAGTAATAATATAAATAACTGCGAAAGAGATAATTGTGATAAATTACAAAAATAATATATGTTGATAAAACCTATACCAACAACAAAGTTCGTTGGAAAAATGCTGTTACTAAAATCTATAAAAACATGGGTGTATCATACATTTTTGTCAATATTAAATCCTATTCCAACAGTAAGAGTGTTTTGTCTAACATGCAGAAAAACCGTTGTTATAGCACAAAGTGGTTGCAATTTTATTTTATTCTTTTTGAAAAAATATCCATTATTTTTTATCACTATGATGTCATTTCCACATTTAATATTTGCAATATGAATCAAACTTGAAAACCAATATGTGAAAGAAATAGTACTATTTGTTTATTTATAGTTGTCACATAGCAACGTTAACGCACGTCATGGTGTAACAGCTGCGTGGACTTTTCCTTTTTTTTATTGGAATTGGAATAGATTTGAAAACCATTGTATAGCGAAATGTAAGGTGACTTTAGTGCGTTTTATGATAAAAGAAAATGAAAGTTAAAATGAGAGAGTGACTAATATATGGGAGGAAGTAATACTAAGGCTCTGTTTGGTAAAAATAGCTTTTAGCTGATAAGCTAGCTGATAGCTTTTAGCTGATAAGTTAGCTGATAGCTTCTAGCTGATAAGCTAGCTGATAGCTTCTAGCTGATAAGCTAGTTGAAGTGTTTGGTAAAATTAGCGGTTCAACTAGCTTATAAAAGTAAAATGACATAAAAGGACATTCTTAATAAAATTTATATCAATTAATACTTCAAATACTTTCTTTTTAAGAAATTTTAAGATACTTAAAAATTAGTAATTTAAATAATTAATTTAAAATATTATTTTATATATTATTATTAATAAATTAATTTTTTCCTGCAGCGATTATTATTTATGTTTATTTTAATTTTATACTTTATAAAAAAAGTTAATAATAATGTTTCTATCTATTCATTTAAATTATAAAACTAATAATAATAAAATTATATATTATACTAACAACGAAAATTATAAGCTCTTTCAAAGCAAAACAAAAAAATTATAAAGGTGTTGTTTACGTAAGAAAGAAAGTATAAGCTATAAAGTAATAAGGGCAAAAATGGAAAAAAAATAGAAGCTATAAGCTATAAGCTCAAAAGCTACTTGAAGTAGCTTCTGAAAAATAGCTTATAAGCTCCTGAAATAAGCTATAAGCTCGTTGTAAAAAAGTGTTACCAAACAGAGCTGTTTTTGTCAAATGAGCTTATAAGCTAGAAGCTAAAAGCTAAAAGCTCTTTTTGGTGGTTTATCAAACTGAGCCGAGGTAGATTGAGAAAAAATCATAGTGACTTTTTCCAGAGCAAACAGGGAGAGAGTTAAAAATGGACCAGCAGAGTGCAGAAATCACAGTCCATTCAAACTTTTCAAATTTCTATAATACTAATATATTATTCTCAAACTTTAGGATCTTTATATATTTGTTTTCTTTAGTTTTATACTGTACTAGCGAAAAGACGGACACTTACGTTCTGTCTTTCTGTTCTGTTTATTGAGCTAAAGTTTAAAAATTATAAAATGTGTTTTTTATGATATTTTGATTTTGATTAAAACTAAAAGAATAAATGTTTGTTATAATAAGTCAAACTAACCATGATTATCTATTTCAATTTTCAATGACACCAACAATATAACACAAAAATATAATCTAAATTCTTTTTTTTAATGATATCAACGACAATCTTTATTATAAAAGTTGTTTAAGAGTATAATTTAGATAATGGAAAAATAATTATAAATATATTCATTTAGTTTGTTACACTTTTTAAATGATAAAGGAAAAAAAATCAGACATATATATATATATATATATATATATATTCATATCGTGTTTGTTACATTTTTTTAATATTTAAGTTTATTCTCATCTATTTGTTACATTTGTATTGAAAATTGAGGACATTTTGGAAAAGAGAAAAAGTCAATCCAAAAATACTGAAATAGGTTATTTTCTTTAGGCTTAATTGCACTAACTCTTGTCCTCGTGAGTTTAGCTCAGTTGGTAGGGACAATGCATAATATATGTAAGGTTCGACGTTCAAACCCCGACAACCACAAAAAAAAATTGCACTAACCCTTATCTAGATAGAAGTCATCGTATTTCTTGTATCCATAACTTTGAATATATCTTATAATATTTTTTTGAGTGGTGATTGGTAGACATCCCCATGTTGCAAACCCCACAGCACACCCCTTATGTGGCATGGGGTAATTTTGTCCATTTGTAAAAATTAAGGGGCAATTCTGTCAACTTCTCCACCCTCTTTTCTCTCTCTCTTCCTTCATTTGTCTCTCCCTATTTCTCTAATCATCTCCTCCCTCCTCCACCTCTGACCACCACTGTCATCATCACACCACCGCCTTCTACCCTCTTTCCACTACGCCGGCGACTTCACGACGCACCCGCCGTCAGTGCCGCCCTAAAAATAGTTTCTTTTAATAATAAAAAAACCAAAAAAATGACAAGATAAAAAAGAAAAAGAAGAGGAAAAGGGAGGACGAGGAGTGGACGACAGCGGTGATGACAGGAGGACGGACGAAGGAGAAGAGGAGGATGGTACGACAGAGTAGGCCAAAAAAAAAGAAGAAGAAGAAAGAGTAGTAGATCTGATACGGTCGTCGTTGTTGCTGTCGTTTTAGATCTGATACGGCGGAGATGGTGGTTGCCGACGGTGATGGAGGTCAGGCACGACGGTGATGGTGGGGCGGTCTGTTGAGAGAGAAGAGGAAACAACTTGAGAGAGAGAAGAGGTGGATGAAAGAGATGGAGGGGAGAGAGAGAGAGAGTGAGAGAGTAAAAAGAGTTGAGTTTTTTTTGTGGGACCCACTTAGATAGATGGCAGTGTGTGATTGGTTAATGAAGGTGTGTATAAAGTCGTATGTATGAAAAAAGGATGTTCATGGATAATTAGCCTTTTTTTAGTAAAATACACTCCCCTCCCTTAAATGATTGTAATATTACACTCCCCTCCCCTCTTGTTTTAAAACGCGCACTTCCTTCCCTTGTGGGATAATAATATGATATATTTAGTCCATTTTGAAATTTTCAATTAAATTTTGTAGTTAATCTCCATTAGACACTAAGTTCATTACTATAATACCTTTTTCCTTGCATATGTCTTCATTTTTCATTCGTTTACATCACCATAATCGCCATTGTTGATATTAGAAATTTGTGTGCATCTTCAATTGCCCTCTAAACTAACCACCCTATGTCTATTTGTGTGCATCTTTCTCTCAATTTTTCCTCTTAAAAGATACTTGATTGCAATGCTGATGGCTGTCAATAGATGAGGTGTGTGTTTCCAGTATCAGTGAAGAAAGACATTGTATTTCCCAATTTCAACGTATGTCCAAGTAATTTGAAGAGAATAAATGGCACAATTAGAAATTGCCTTCAATTTTAGTGGGTTCTGATTAGTGATGATGTTTTTATTTTTTAGATAAGCATGTGTGGTGATGTTGATGACATTAGGCAAAAGGGTATTAAAGTAATAAATAAAACTTCTAATGGAATTTGATTTTTTTTGTTGTCAAGTAGCCAGTGGCTAGAGCTCACGCAATTTAATTGTGGAGAAGTGAAGTGTCCAGGGTTCGAACCTTGGCCCATGCATATAATATGCATCTAGACTTTTGACCTGTGCGACGCACGGGTCTTGTCGACTATAATAATCTTTATCCCGTAAGATCATGAATCGATCAATAAACGCAAATTAGAATATTAGAGATACAATATTACGATCAAATTTGTCTTACTACGTCCTTCAATGACATTTGAATCTTATCAAATTTTACATTTTAGTTTTGAAAAACTAATCAATTAAAGAATGTTATTTTATTTTCTCACAATATATTATTGTGGCATTATCTTCTCATTTTTTTAAAAAAATTATAAAGAAAAAGATAAAAAGAATACAATATTATATTGTTGCACGAGTCAATTTTATTTATTATTTTTATAGTTAAACATCAAAAATTGACTTCTAATATTGTTTTAAATTTCTACTAATATGAAAAACAAAGTCACTTCAATTAATAGAATTTCTAAATTACAAGTACAACTCTAAAAAGAATAATTACACTTTGATATTTACTAAAAATAATAATATATTTTTCCAACCAAATACATATCATATCCAACCAAATAGAAGAGATCTTATACAATGGATTAATTATTTTGAAGATGTGTGCTTGGTTGAAGAGCTATGTATTTTCCAAAGGGTATAGCAATAGATGTAATTTAATGCAATTCACGGTTCCTAACAAATTTTTTTGAATTTCAAATTGAAGAAGTGTTGGAAGGAAATAGTACATAATTATAGTTAGCACTTAGCAATTAATGTGAATCATTTGGAGGGAATTTTCTAGGTTTAGTTGTTGCAAAAATTAGGGTACCCGAGTTTGCATGAAAACGTATTAAATAAGGGTACAACAACTTGTCAAAAAAGGGTCTACATAAACAATAGATATATACAGACGATGACACAAACATGATAGGAATGAAAAGCTCATCAGTGTGGAGAAATAATTGGGGTTGCTACATTTTAGATGAAATTTGTTAGGTTAAATTGTTGCTAACCTGTCCCGTGAGCATAGCTCAATTGGTAGGACAATGCATTATTATATGCAGGGGCCGAGGTGTAACAACCCGATTTTTCGTTAGATTTATTTTATTATTTATTTATGTGTGTTATATGTGCTTTTATGTGATTGTTTGCCTCTGTGTGTATTTTTGGTCGGGAATGGTAGAATTCGGTGTTAGAAGGGTATTTTAGTCATTTTGAACTTAGGGGTATTTTGGTCATTTTATGAGTGGGGGTAATTTAGTAATTTTGTGAGGATTATTTTTAGTGCTTAGTGAGAGTTGTTATTTTACTAAGAGCTAGGGAGTTGTAGTAATTCATTTTATTACCGGTAGGTGACCGTTAGTATTACATTTTACCGTTAAGTGAGTAGTAACATTTTGGGTTAGAATAGAAATGGGTTAGTCTCATTAAGGCATAGTGAGTTAAGCCCAACTAGGTGAACCTATATAAACTCTTGTTAGTAGAGAAATAGGGTTTTTCACCAACATTTGCAATTGAGAAGAGATAGAGATAGAGAGAAGATAATGGTTTGAAGAGGAAGCTAGAGAGAGAACTAGAGGGAGGTCAAGCTTCAAGGATTGGAGCTAGGATTGGAGCTAAAGTGAAGCCCTAGTGTTGATTTTGAAGAATTGAGGTAAGGAGGTTAGACTTTAATCATAATTAATAGTTGTAGATTCTACCCTAATTCTTTCATTAAGTGGTTAATTTGAATTTAGTTGTAGAAATTCGTGCTTAATTGTGATGATATGATTATGTACATGAATTGAATGATAATTGTGTTGTTCTTGTTGAATTTGTATGTTAAAATGGGTAGTTATGAACATGATAAGTTTTTGTATGAAACTGAGGATGAATAATGTTGTTGCTAGATTGATGATGAATTCATGTTCCAATGTTATTGTTGTTGTTGTTGTTAGATATGTTGTTGTTAAATTGATGCACTGGATATCATTAAATTGGTGAATTGATGATGAAATTGTTGTTGTTGTTGAAAGTTGAGAAGTGTTGGTGAATGGATGAATTTTTGATGTGTTGATGTTTCAATTTCAAAACTTATGCATGTTTAAGTGTTTTGGAACATATATGACCTATAAACATCTTTGGGATTGAGTTTTGGGGTTTAGGATGATCAAAATTGGGATTTTGGGGTGAAAAGGGGTAGAACCCGTAACATTTTTGCTGCAGAACCATGAAGGTTCGCTTAAGCAAACGATAAGCGAACGCTTAAGCGAACCAACATGCTGGTTCTGACTTGAGTTCGCTTAAGCGAACAGGGGCTTCGCTTAAGCGAACCTGCACAGGTTCAGCCACCTTTGATTTTTCGTTTCGTGCACTTGGGGACCAATCCGGGCTTTCTAAAATGTTTCTTTTGACTTGTTTAACCTCTGTTTATACAATTAAACCTACTGGAATTTCATTTGAATCAAATTGGACTTGGATTTGTGAAATTCTCTTAACTTTTGAAAAATGGTCCAAGAACGCTGATTTTTTCGGAAACTCGTTTTTCTTCGGAAATTGAAGTAGGATTAAGGTTGAATGATGTTTACATGATTTCTAAAAATGTTTGTGTTTGGTTTCATCAAGTCTTGACATGTTTTGCTTTGAAAGTGGAATTTCTTTTGTAAAAATGATAAAGTGAGACGAACTTTGTGATTTTCATGATTTCGTTGTTTAGCCGGTAAAACGCCAAGGTATCCTCTACTGCACTCATATGTGGCCTAGATGTATGCTTAGTTGAGGAATTGGAACTTGTTTACTTGGTTTTGGCTCAATTGCTTAATTATTTCTAATGTTGTGATTTTGAGAGACGAACTTGTTGAAAATGGTTCTTTTAAACCGATTTCCTTATAAATCTTTCATGAATGGTTTTATATGATTAATTGAGGTTATGTGGATGATTTGTTGAAGGTTGAATATGATATTTATCATGAAATGATGTGTTATGCCATTTTACTTAATTATAAAGTATATGGAATGTGGAGGTATATTGTGAATTGATGTAGATGTATGTTGATGATAATGTGATGATGACTCTTAATTGAATTATGATTTGATTGATTGTGTGGACGTGAATACTTGTTAATGCAATTGTTGTTGAGTTGATTAACGTGAAAGGAGATGGACTTTTACATTGTTGTTGGTGATATAATTGTTGGAGTTTTTGCATTATTGGGTATTTACTTGTATGTCCATGCATCATAATCATATTGAGTCATATGTTGAAATGTAAAGGAGATGGACTTTACATAGGTGAATTGAAAGAGGAGATGGACTCTTACATATGATGTTTTTGTCGCATCATGGATGGCGACCTTGAGGAGATTTGGTGTACCACATGCATATATGTGTCGAGTATAGGCGCATTGCATATTGACATAGTGTCTTGTTGTGGTATGTGAACGTTGTTTGTTGGTGATGAACATGTTTGATGAGTGCTAGTTGTGATGTTGAATTTGTTGTATGAATGTAATTATTGATGTTAACTATTCATGCAAACTATCTGGGATTTTAATTGGATTATTTATATCAAATTGTGATTTATTGATTATGATTAATGTAATGCTCACCCCCAGTGGTTTTGCCGCCTACTTGTCTGTATGGATGGGTAGACGCTGTGCAGGATTAGTCGCTTGGCGAGTGCTTGGTGGATGTTTGGATGGCGGGAGCTTCTCTGCTGTCGTGTCTTAGAGTCTAGGACAGGCTCTGATTAGGCTTTAGTGTCTTATGTCTGGTTTTGATTTGATTTTATTGTCCATGTGTTTAGGACTTGGAGGAGTTATATGTTGATGTATTCTGACCATGGCATGTATTTGAGGAGTTATATGTTTGTTCCGCTGAGACTGCTGAGATATTATATGTATATATATATATATATATATATATGCATGCAAGTTATTGTTTAGTTGAGACGTAGCGTCTAATTCTTGAATATTTGCTATATTCGCATGTTTTATTGCTTTAATAGAATTAGGTCGTTACAAGTTGGTATCAGAGCCGTGGTCAGTCTTGTCCGGACTAGTATCTGTTGAATTTTCCTGTTTGTACGCGAATGGTAATGAGTTACCTTCGGTACTTGTTTGTTGTGCCATTGCTCTTATCTGTTGATTGGTTTTGTGAAGAAGTGAGATGACTGGTGGTAGAGATGATGCGGCGATTGCACAGGCTTTGGCTTCGATGGCTCAGGTGTTGGCTCAGCTAACGAGCAGGCGGCGGTTGGTCATCGTGATCCTGGAGAAGCTGAGGAGCGGAGGTTTGATCGTTTCTTGTAAAACAGTCCGCCGACGTTCAAGGGTAGGTATGATCCGGATGGAGCTCAGACATGGATGCAAGGCATGGAGAGGATCTTTCGTGCTATGGTGACTAGTGAGGATCAGAAGGTCATATTGACTACTCATATGCTTGCTGAGGAGGCTTAGTATTGGTGGACCAATGCTAAGAAAAGGCTTGTGGCCGGTGGTGGAGCTGTGACTTGGGCAAGGTTCAAGACTGAGTTTTTGGGGAAGTACTTTCCTGAGGATTTGAGGACTAAGAAGGAAGTGGAATTCTTGAACTTGAAGCAAGAGAACCGTTCAGTGGCTGAGTATGTTGCAAAGTTTGAAGAGCTTTCGAGGTTTTGTCCGTACATCAATGCGGAGGATGCGATGGTTTCCAAGTGTGTAAAGTTTGAAAGCGGTTTGAGGCCCGACATCTATCTGTACATGTGTATTCAGGAGATCCGTGACTTTGACACTTTGGTGCATAAGTGTCGTATGTTTGATGACGCCGGGAGGGTTAAGGCTAATCATTACAAGGCTCAGAATGAGAAGAAAGGAAAGTGTCATGGATTTGGGAAACCATACAACAAGGACAAGGGAAAGAAGAAAGAAAGTGGTGGAGGCTCCAAGTTGAATGTTGCTGAAGTCTAGTGCTTCAAGTGTGGCACATTGAGTCATTTTGCTAGTGATTGCAAGAATGGTGATAGATTCTACAAGTGTGGGAAAGCGGGTCACAAGGCAATTGGGTGTACTTATATGGAGAAGGAGATCACTTGCTACAATTGTGGTGAGAAGGGGCACATCAGTACTAAGTGTACCAAGCCGAAGAAGGCGGCGGGGAAGGTGTTTGCATTGAATGCGGAAGAGGTGGAGCATCCGGATAATCTCATCCGAGGTATGTGTTTTATCAATAGTACTCCTTTGATTGCAATTATTGATACTGGTGCTACTCATTCTTTTATCGCGGCTAGTTGTGTTGAGCATTTGGGTTTGGTTGTGACTTCGTTGTCGCGAGGGATGGTTATCGACACCCCAGCTAGTGGTTCGGTGACTACTTCCTTAGTATGTGCTAAGTGTCCTGTTAGTTTTGGTAACGTTGATTTTGAGTTGGATCTTGTGTGTCTTCCGTTGAAGCATATGGACGTGATTTTTGGTATGGATTGGATGTTAAGTTTTGGTGTTAACATTAATTGTTTGACCAAGAGTGTAACGTTTTCTAAGCCGGTAGCTGATATGGGTGAGAAGTTCTTGACCGCGGAACAAGTGAAGAAGTCTTTGGACGGTGAAGCTAGTGTGTTCATGATGTTTGCTTCCTTGAAGGAAAGTAGTGAGAAAGGAGTTGGTGATTTGCCGGTAGTGCAAGAGTTTCCAGAAGTTTTTCCGGACGACATTACAGAGTTACCGTCGGAGAGGAAAGTTGAGTTTGCAATTGATTTGGTACCAGGAACGAGTCCTATTTCGATTGCGCAGTATCGGATGTCTACATCAGAGTTGGGTGAATTGAAGAAGCAGTTGGAAGAGTTGCACGAGAAGCAGTTTATCAGGCCTAGTGTTTCTCCGTGGGGTGCTCCAATGTTGTTGGTTAAGAAGAAGGCTGGAAGCATGAGGTTGTGTGTGGATTATCGGCAGTTGAATAAGGTGACAATCAAGAATCGGTATCCGCTTCCGAGGATTGATGATTTGATGGATCAATTGGTTGGTGCGGAGGTGTTCAACAAGATTGATTTGAGATCAAGATATCATCAAATTAGAGTAAAGGCGGAAGATATATCCAAAACTGCGTTCCAAACGAGGTATGGACACTATGAGTATTCGGTGATGCCATTTGGAGTATCTAATGCGTCAGGTGTCCTCATGGAATATAAGAATAGAATATTTCATCCTTTTCTGGACCGTTTTGTGGTGGTGTTTATAGATGATATTTTGGTGTATTCGAAGTTAGAAGAAGAGCATGCCGAGCATTTGAGGATTATGTTGGGTGTATTGAAGGAGAAGAAGTTGTTTGCTAAGTTGTGGAAGTGTGAGTTCTGGTTGCGGGAAGTGAGTTTCCTTGTCATGTGATTTCTAAAGGTGGTATTGCTGTGGATCCGTCGAAGGTTGATGCAGTGCTGCAATGGAAATCACCTAAGTCTGTTATTGAAGTTAGAAGCTTTCTTGGTTTGGCAGGTTATTATCGGAGGTTCATTGAGGGATTCTCTAAGTTGGCGTTGCCATTAACGCAGTTGACTAGGAAAGGACAAACTTATGTTTGGGATGCTAAGTGTGAGAAGAGTTTCCAAGAGTTGAAGAAGAGGTTGACTTCAGCTCCAGTTTTTATTTTGCCGAATCCGAAGGAATCGTTTGTTGTGTATTGTGATGCTTCTAAGATGGGTCTTGGTGGTGTGCTTATGCAGAATCGTCAGGTTGTGGCTTATGCTTCGAGGCAGTTGAAAGTGCATGAGAAGAATTATCCGACTCATGACTTGAAATTAGCGGCTGTTGTGTATGTGTTGAAGATTTGGAGGCATTATTTGTATGGTTTTAAGTTTGAGGTGTTCAGTGACCACAAGAGTTTGAAGTACCTGTTTGATTAGAAGGAATTGAATATGAGGCAGAGAAGATGGTTGTAGTTTCTTAAGGATTTTGATTTTCAGTTGAGTTATCACCCTGGTAAGGTGATTGTTGTTGCTGATGCTTTGAGTAGGAAGTCGTTGCATATGTCTGCTTTGATGGTTAAGGAGTTGGAGTTGATTGAGCAGTTTCGAGGTTTGAGTTTGGTTAGTGAGTTGACACTGGAGGGTGTGAGGTTGGAAATGTTGAAGCTGACGAGTAATATCTTGGAAGAGATCAAGAATGGTCAGAAGGAAGATTTGGAACTTGTAGATCGTGTGGTGTTGGTTAACCAAGGTAAAGGTGGAGACTTTAGATTGGATGAGCACGGTGTTTTGATGTTTCGTGATCGTGTTTGTGTACCAGATGTTCTTGAGCTTAAGAGACGGATTTTGGAAGAAGGTCACAGAAGTAGTTTGAGTATTCATCCAGAAGCGACTAAGATGTATCAGGATTTGAAGAGGTTGTTTTGGTGGCCTGGAATGAAGAAGGAGATTGCAGAGTTTGTTTATGCTTGTTTAGTTTGTCAGAAGTCTAAGATTGAACATCAGAGACCGTCGGGTTTGATGCAACCGTTGTTTGTGCCAGAGTGGAAGTGGGATAGTATCTTTATGGATTTTGTCGGAGCGTTGCTGAAGACTGTTAAGGGTTTCAATTCGATTTGGGTGATTGTTGATCGGCTGACGAAGTCTGCACATTTTGTTCCTATCAAGATCGGTATGTCTGTTGCGAATTTGGCTGAGATCTACATTGAGCAAATTGTTAGATTGCATGGTATTCCTTCTAGTACTGTGTCGGATCGGGATCCGAGGTTTACTTCTAAGTTTTGGGAGAGTTTGCAAGTTGCTTTGGGAACTAAGTTGAGGTTGAGTTCTGCTTATCGTCCCCAGACTGATGGTCAGATAGAGAGGACTATTCAGAGTTTGGAAGATTTGTTGAGAGCTTGTGTGTTGGAACAAGGTGTCAGTTGGGTTGAATGTTTATCGTTGATTGAGTTTACTTACAACAACAATTTTCATTCTAGTATCGGAACGGCACCGTTTGAGGCTTTGTATGGTCGGAGGTGTAGGACTCCGTTGTGTTGGTATGAGTCAGGTGAAAGTGCTTTGTTAGGACCGAAAGTTGTACAAGAGACTACGGAAAAGGTTAAGATGATTCAAGAGAAGATGAAAACGTCTCAGAGTAGGCAGAAGAGTTATCATGATAAGAGGAGGAAGGACATTGAGTTTCAGGTTGGTGATCATGTGTTTTTGAGAGTGAATCATGTAACTGGTGTTGGTCGTACTTTGAAGTGTCGGAAGTTGACTCCTCGTTTTGTTGGACCATTTGAGATTATTTAGAAGGTTGGGATTGTAGCGTATCGGATTGCGTTACCACCATCTTTGTCGAATCTTCATGATGTGTTTCATGTGTCTCAGTTGCAGAAGTACGTGTATGATGCGTCTCATGTGATTCAAGTGGATGATTTGGAAGTAAGAGATAATTTGACCGTTGAGACTTGGCCAGTTAGGATTGAAGATCGTGAGGTGAAGCGTTTGTGTGGCAAGGAGATCATTTTGGTTAAAGTGATTTGGGTTGGACCGACTGGTGAGAGTGCCAATTGGGAATCAGAGAGTAGGATGAGGGTTGCGTACCCAGAGTTGTTTCCTTCAGGTAATTTTCGAGGGCGAAAATTTTTTTTAGTGGGGGAGAGTTGTAACAGCCCGATTTTTCGTTAGATTTATTTTATTATTTATTTATGTGTGTTATATGTGCTCTTATGTGATTGTTTGCCTCGGTATGTATTTTTGGTCGGGAATGGTAGAATTCGGTGTTAGAAGGGTATTTTAGTCATTTTGGACTTAGGGGTATTTTGGCCATTTTATGAGTGGGGGTAATTTAGTAATTTTGTGAGGATTATTTTTAGTGCTTAGTGAGAGTTGTTATTTTACTAAGAGCTAGGGAATTGTAGTAATTCATTTTATTACCGGTAGGTAACCGTTAGTATTACATTTTACCGTTAAGTGAGTAGTAACATTTTGGGTTATAATAGAAATGGGTTAGGCACATTAAGGCATTGTGAGTTAAGCCCAACTAGGTGAACCTATATAAACTCTTGTTAGTAGAGAAATAGGGTTTTTCACCAACATTTGCAATTGAGAAGAGATAGAGATAGAGAGAAGATAAGGGTTTGAAGAGGAAACTAGAGAGAGAGCTAGAGGGAGGTCAAGCTTCAAGGATTGGAGCTAAAGTGAAGCCCTAGTGTTGATTTTGAAGAATTGAGATAAGGGGGTTAGGCTTTAATCATAATTAATAGTTGTAGATTCTACCCTAATTCTTTCATTAAGTGGTTAATTTGAATTTAGTTGTAGAAATTCGTGCTTAATTGTGATGATATGATTATGTACATGAATTGAATGATAATTGTGTTGTTGTTGTTGAATTTGTATGTTAAAATGGGTAGTTATGAACATGATGAGTTTGTGTATGAAATTGAGGATGAATAATGTTGTTGTTGCTAGATTGATGATGAATTCATGTTCCAATGTTATTGTTGTTGTTGTTGTTAGATATGTTGCTGTTGAATTGATTCATTGGGTATCATTAAATTGGTGAACTGATGATGAAATTGTTGTTGTTGTTGAAAGTTGAGAAGTGTTGGTGAATTGATGAATTTTTGATGTGTTGATGTTTCAATTTCCAAACTTATGCATGTTTAAGTGGTTTGGGACATATATGACCTATAAACATCTTTGGGATTGAGTTTTGGGGTTTGGGATGATCAAAATTGGGATTTTGGGGTGAAAAGGGGTAGAACCCGTAACATTTTTGCTGCAGAACCATGAAGGTTCGCTTAAGCGAACGCGTAAGCGAACCAACATGCTGGTTTTGACTTGAGTTCGCTTAAGCGAACAGGGGCTTCGCTTAAGCGAACCTGCATAGGTTCAGCCACCTTTGATTTTTCGTTTCGTGCACTTTGGGACCAATCCGGGCTTTCTGAAATGTTTCTTTTGACTTGTTTAACCTTTGTTTATACAATTAAACCTACTGGAACATCATTTGAATCAAATTGGACTTGGATTTGTGAAATTCTCTTAACTTTTGAAAAATGGTCCAAGAACGCCGATTTTTCTGGAAACTCGTTTTTCTTCGAAAATTGAAGTAGGATTAAGGTTGTATATTGTTTACATGATTTCTAAAAATGGTTATGATTGGTTTCATCAAGTCTTGACATGTTTTTCTTTGAAAGTGGAATTTCTTTTGTAAAAATGATAAAGTGAGACGAACTTTGTGATTTTCATGATTTCGTTGTTTAGCCGGTGAAACGCCAAGGTATCCTCTACTGCACTCATATGTGGCCTAGAGTTATGCTTAGTTGAGGCATTGGAACTTGTTTAGTTGGTTTTGGCTCAATTGCTTAATTATTTCTAATGTTGTGATTTTGAGAGACGAACTTGTTGAAAATGGTTCTTTTAAACCGATTTCCTTATAAATCTTTCATGAATGGTTTTATAGGATTAATTGAGGTTATGTGGATGATTTGTTGAAGGTTGAATATGATATTTATCATGAAATGATGTGTTGTGCCATTTTATTTAATTATGAAGTATATGGAATGTGGAGGTATATTGTGCATTGATGTAGATGTATGTTGATGATAATGTGATGATGACTCTTAGTTGAATTATGATTTGATTGATTGTGTGGACGGGAATACTTGTTAATGTAATTGTTGTTGAGTTGATTAACGTGAAAGGAGATGGACTTTTACATTGTTGTTGGTGATATAATTGTTGGAGTTTTTGCATTATTGGGTATTTACTTGTATGTCCATGCGTCATAATCATATTGAGTCATCTGTTGAAATGTAAAGGAGATGGACTTTACATAGGTGAATTGTAAGAGGAGATGGACTCTTACATATGATGTTTTTGTCGCATCATGGGTGACGACCTTGAGGAGATTTGGTACCACATGCATATATGTGTCGAGTATAGGCGCATTGCATATTGACATAGTGTCTTGTTGTGGTATGTGAACGTTGTTTGTTGGTGATGAACATGTTTGATGAGTGCTAGTTGTGATGTTGAATTTGTTGTATGAATGTAATTATTGATGTTAACTATTCATGCAAACTATCTGGGATTTTAATTGGATTATTTATATCAAATTGTGACTTGTTGATTATGATTAATGTAATGCTCACCCCCAATGGTTTCCGCGCCTACTTGTCTGTATGGATGGGTAGACGCTGTGCAGGATTAGTCACTTGGTGATTGCTTGGTGGATGTTTGGATGGCGGGAGCTTCTCCGCTGTCGTGTCTTAGAGTCTAGGACAGACTCTGATTAGGCTTTAGTGTCTTATGTCTGGTGTTGATTTGATTTTATTGTCCATGTGTTTAGGACTTGGAGGATTTATATGTTGATGTATTCTGACCATGACATGTATTTGAGGAGTTATATGTTTGTTCCGCTGAGACTGCTGAGATATTATATATTTATATATTTATATATATATGCATATATTCGCATGTTTTATTGCTTTAATAGAATTAGGTTGTTACACGGGGTTCGAACCCCGGACACCCCACTTATTCAGTTTATAAGGTGAATTCTAGCCACTAGGCTACCTGACAAAAAAAAAAATGTTGCTAACCTTAGTAATATATATGGGGTTACAGCTATAGCTGTAACTTCCTTTACCATAAAATAAAATAAAATTGTTGCTAACCTAATGCAGCATTTTAGAGGGAAATTATTAGGTTAAGTTGCTGCAGACCTAATAAAATTAATAAATAACTAGTTTATTTACCCAGCGTTGCCCGGGTTAGACATATAATTAAGGATGAGTGAAATTCGGTATGTGTGGTATCCGCAAATAAAATGACCATTGATCAGTACGGGACGAATATCTTAGGAGGTACACACAAATAGAATAAAAAACATATTTTAAGTACATGTAAATCAATAGATGCATAAGCGGATGAAATTAACTGGATTTTGTAAATTTATTAAGACACATAAAATAAAATAAACATTTTTAAATACCCAGACACGTAGGAATTCGTACCCGTTATTAAGTTAGCAAAATTATACAATTGTTGTATAACTTAAATATAAAAAAATTCGTCATGAAATTAAATACAATGAATTTCCTAATTAATGATTTTTGTTTGATTTGTAATTTGTTGTCAAAGTGAAAGCGTGTGAAATAACATTTTTAGCCGAGTTTGCATGGAAATTAGGGTATTCTATTTGTAAACGTATTAAATAAGTGTACAACATCTTGTTAAAAAAAAGTCTATAGAAACAATAGATATATACAAACGATGACACAACAGGATAGGAATGAAAAGCTCATCAGTGAGGAGAAATATTAGGGATTGCTGCATTTTAGAGGGAATTTGTTAGGTTAAATTGCTGCTAACCTAATGCAGCATTTTAGAGGGAAATTATTATGTTAAGTTGCTGCAGATCTAATAAAATTAATAAATAAGTATTAATAAATAAAGGAAAGAAAAAAAAGAGGAAAATATTAGGGCTTTTGTTGAGGTAGCATGGATACCCACAAACTAATGATGCAAATTTAGAGCCAAAATTTTAGGATTGAGTTGTTGCAAACCTAATAAGGGATTAGTGGAGGAAAAAATTAGGTTAAGTTGCTGCAGACTTAATAAAATTAATAAATAAGGATAAATAAAGATTTCCTTAAAAAAAAAAGTGTACAAAATATTGTCAAAAAAAGGCATGAAATTGGTGCGATGCATTTTTTTAGTATTAAATAGGTGTACAAAATATTTCCTTAAAAAAAAAGTGTACAAAATATTGTCAAAAAAAAACGCATGAAATTGGTGCGATGCATTTTTTTAGTATTAAATATGTTTACAAAATATTGTAAAAAAAAAAAAGGCAAGAGGATAGGAATGAAATTGGTGCGATGCATTTTTTTTAGATGGAATTTGTTAGGTTAAATCCTTATTTATTAATTTTGTTAGGTCTGCAGCAATTTAACCTAATATTTTCGCGCTCATTTGCTGTATTAGGTTAGCAGTAACTAGACTTTAAACCCTTGCGTCGCACGAGTTTTCTCGACTATAATAGAGACCAATAAATAATCTTTAACCCGTAAGATCATTGATATGGTAGAAAATATTTTCTTCAAAAAAAAAAGGCAAGCGGATAGGAATGAAATTGGTGTGCAATGCATTTTTTTAGATGAAATTTGTTAGATTAAATAATTGAAAACCTAATAAAGCAAATGAGCGGGAAAAAATTAGGTTGAGTTGCTGCAGACGTAACAAAATTAATAAATAAGGATTCAACCTAACAAATTTCATCTAAAAAAATGCATCGCACCAATTTAATTCCTATCATCTTGCCTTTTTTTTTGACAATATTTTGTTCACTTATTTAATACTAAAAAAATGCATCGCACCAATTTCAAGCCTTTTTTTTACAATATTTTGTACACTTTTTTTTTAAGGAAATATTTTGTACACTTATTTAATACTAAAAAAATGCATCACACCAATTGCATGCCTTTTTTTTGACAATATTTTGTACACTTTTTTTTAAGGAAATTTTTATTTATTAATTTTATTAGGTCTGCAGCAACTTAACCTAATAATTTCCCTCTAAAATGCTGCATTAGGTTAGCAACAATTGAACCTAACAAATTCGATCTAAAATGCAGCAATCCCTAATATTTCTCCTCACTGATGAGCTTTTCAGTCCTATACAGTTGTGTCATCGTTTGTATATATCTATTGTTTTTGTAGACTTTTTTTTGACAAGTTGTTGTACACTTATTTAATACGTTTACAAATAAAATACCCTAATTTCCATGCAAACTCGGCTATCCTAATTTTTGCAAGAGCTAAACCTAGAAAATTCCCTCCAAACGATTCACATTAATTGCTAAGTGCTAACCCTAATTATGCACTATTTCCTTCCAACACTTCTTCAATTTGAAATTCAAATTTTTTTGTTAGGAACCATGAATTGCATTAAATTACATCTATTGCTATACCCTTTGGAAAATACATAGCTCTTCAACCAAGCACGCATCTTCAAAATAATTAATCCATTGTATAAGATCTCTTCTATTTGGTTGGAAAAATATATTATTACTTTTAGTAAATATCAAAGTGTAATTATTCTTTTTGGAGTTGTACATGTAATTTAGAAATTCTATTAATTGAAGTGACTTTGTTTTTCATGTTAGTAGAAATTTAAAACAATTATTACATATAAATTTTTGATGTTTAACTATAAAAGTAATAAATAAAATTGACCCGTGCAACAATATAATATTGTATTCTTTTTATCTTTTTCTTTATAATTTTAAAAAAAATGAGAAGATAATGCCCCAATAATATATTGTGATAAAATAAAATAACATTCTTTAATTGATTAGTTTTTCAAAACTAAAATGTAAAATTTGATAAGATTCAAGTGTCGTTGAAGGACATAGTAAGACAAATTTGATCGTAATATTGTATCTCTAATATTCTAATTTACGTTTATTGATCAATCCATGATCTTACGGGATAAAGATTATTCGTTGGTCACTATTATAGTCGACAAGACCCGTGCGTCGCACGGGTCAAAAGTCTAGTTACTCCTAACCTAATACAGCAAATGAGAGGGAAAATATTAGGTTAAATTGCTGCAGGCCTAACAAAATTAATAAATAAGGATATCCCTACTAACTGAGCTAACCTCATGGGAATGGAATTTGATTTAAACTTAACTGAAAAATTTAAAATGGAATAAATATATTATACTATTATCTCTCAAGGGAGGAAAATGTGAGTTTTAAAACTAGAGGGGAGGGGAGTGTAATATCACAATTATTTAAGGAAGGGGAGTGTATTTTACTCTTTTTTATTTTTTTTTATTTTTTTGATTTTGTGTATATTTTATCCCGTAGTCTGAGTCAAAATGCAAGCAAGCTATTTACCATAGCAAACGAAACTTCCTTGAAGGATAAACACAAGAAAACACACATATATATTTTTTTTTAAGGACGGACAAAATCACACTTGTCACTTGTAATTTTTATATTTCAAGTTTGATCCATTACTATAAAATAACGAGAAAGAATTATGATTATTTTTATATTTTAAGTTTGATCCATTCTATAAAATAACGAGAAAGAATTATGAACTATGAAGTGTTGCTCACTCTGACTGCACAATCTTTTTCTATTCTCTTAATTGCAAGAAGCCCTTGGATTCTGACTTTGGTAAGATGTTTTCTCCAATTTTAATTTAACTTGTTAGTTTCTCTTATTATAGATCATTAACAAATTGATCAGTGAAATGAAATCAATAAATTCATAAAATTAGTTCAGGCCATATATACCTTCAAAAAACAATTTGAGTAGCTAAGATCAATTTTCTTCATATTTGTTAGCTACAACTCAAAATGTTTCACGGAGATTAATGTTTCAAGGAGCTTGTTCTTGTCAATGTCTTGATTTCAGATTGTTAGTAGTTTAGGTAGTAGTGATAGTTTATAGTGTAGTTGAATAGTGAAGAAGGCTATAGTTGATAGTTGGAATATAGTAGTAACTAGTGTGAGGACTTGGAGCAAGAATAAATTGTACTGCTCTCCAAATTGGATTGATTTGGATTATTTGGATTGATTACAAATGAGTACATGCTTGCCTATTTATAGGTGTGAATGTCATGTTCTAGATAGTTCTTTCTAGATTCTTCATGACATTTCCTACTACATGTGTAATATTAATTAATTCTAAAACATACTAAACTATTCTAGAGAAATCTAGGCATGTAGATCATTCTGTAACATTCTATAGGTTACTAATGCATTCTAGACAATTCTAGAAATATGCATCATATTTTAACACACCTAATTGATGCATATTTCGGTAACTCCAAGCATAGTTCATAGTAGCTCAAATCTTGATCTTGGTAATGCCTTTGTGAATATGTCTGCAATTTGGTCTTCTGTAGTGCAATACTCGAGCTGGATCTGTTTAGTCGCTTCAGCTTCTCTGATAAAGTGATATTTGATTGCTGTGTGTTTTGTTCTACTGTGATGCACTGGATTGTTTGTGATTGCAATTGCAGATTTGTTATCACAGTAGATTATGGAAGACTCATCTTGTATTTCACCCATTTCTTCAAGTATTCTTTGAAGCCATATAGCTTGACTTGTAGCTTCAGCTGCTGCAATGTACTCAACCTCTGCTGTGGATTGTGCAACTGTAGCTTGCTTCTTTGAAGCCCATAGAAAAATCTTGATCCTAGTGAGAAGGCATAACCTGACGTGCTCTTCATGTCATCTACTGATCCTGCCCAATCACTGTCAGTGTAGCCAAGCAACTTTGAGTTGCTCTTGGGTTTATACCATATGCCATACTCCTTTGTGCCTTGCATGTATCTTAGAACTCTTTTACCAACTCCAAAGTGATTTTGACTTGGTTTATGCATGAACCTTGATAGGAGACTTGTAACGAACATGATGTCTGGTCTCGTTGCAGTAAGATATAGTAGACTCCCGATCAAACTTCTATAGCGTGATGCATCAGCTTTTGGGGATCCATCATCCTTTTGTAGCTTTTCATTTGTTACTAGTGGAGTAGCGACTGGCTTGCAATCATTCATCTTGAACTTCTTCAATAGTCCTTCAGTGTATTTCTTTTGGCAGATAAATATACCTTCTTCTTGTTGTTTTACCTCTATGCCGAGGAAGTAATTCATTAAGCCAAGGTCGGTCATCTCGAATGTGTTCATCATGTCTTCTTTGAATCCAGCTATCATCTTCATATTGTTTCCGGTGAAGATAAGATCATCAACATATAAGGAGACAATGAGAGTATCATGTTGACCTTGAGTCTTGATGTATAATGTTGGCTCACTCTTTCTCCTCCTGAATCCTCGATCCGTAAAGTACTGATCAATTCTACTATACCATGCTCGAGGATATTTCTTTGAACCATTCAAAGACTTTATTAGTCTTAGATTTTTTCCTTCATTGCCTTTGGCACATAATTCTGGTTTTGACGCCACTTCATAGTTTTCAGGCTCATGTTTAGCCAAGTTGCAAGTTTCATATTGAACCGTCATAATCTTCCTAAAGGCATGGAAGCCCTCTAGAAAGGCTCTAAGCCCTCCAGAAAGGCCTTGGCACCCTCCAAAGGGGTTCCTAAGCCCTGACGCGCTCCCTTAAGGGCGCCGCCTCACAAAACTTCTAGAAGCCTCTAGAAACCGCCCAAAATACACAAATACCCCTGTTGCTTGGAAACCAAGCAACCAAAGCCCAAGCCCACAGCAGGCTATAAATACCACTCTTGAGAGCACTCTCAGGGCATCCAATAATCAGTCTAAACCCTAGAATACGATACTTAACCCTAGGATCCCTTACTGTACTTTTTTGCAAGTACACATATATATCCACCAATGATCTTTCTCTTGTTGGGGTAGATTTTAGTGAAGAAGTTTCATGTTGAGTATGTGAAGGTGGCGTACTTGGTACTTCAGTTGCTTCTTCTATAGCTTCAGTGTTTGATTGTTTTATTGGAATGGTAATGTTGCTTCTCTCAACTTGTCCTTCATTCCAATTCGAGCTAGCATTTTCATCAACTTCAACTTTGAAGGCCATGTTAGTAGTATATTTGAAGCTTATTGGAAAACTTTTATTTCTTTTCTCCATTTTTGTTTTGGCTATCTCTTGCCTTTTGTGATTGTTGTTAAATATTGAGCATGTATCTCCTTCAAAGTGTATAATATATCCTTTCTCCAACATTTGACCAATACTCAAAATATTTTATTTAAGATTGGGAACTAGCAAGACGTCTTTGATGAACCTCGTACCTTTCTTAGTCTCCACCATCACAGTGCCTTTGCCTTTAGATTCCACAACTGAGCCGTTTCCCAGTCGAACCTTTACTTTGACAGTTTCATCAATATCATTGAAGATGCTCTCATCTTTGGCCATGTGATGGCTGCAACCACTATCCAAGTACAAATTTCTACTCAATTCGTCATTGGAATCTTGTGTGGCATAACAAAGATGTTGGTCATAGTCACGTCGGTCCTTCTCACACTCATGCTCTTCAACGAAGTTTGCTTGATGCTTATTTTTGTTGCAGCAATTCTTCTCCACATGTCCGAATTTCTTACAGTGTCCACATTGTGGTTTTCCGCGCCATCGACAATATTTCTTGGCATGATTTGTCCTCTTGCATATGCCACATGGAGGATAATCATCTTGATTTTTCTTTGAGAAATTTATTGTAACACCCACACTAGACGTATCTAGAAAGTCTAGCATGTGCATTAGTTTAGTACTGGATACATTAAAATAAATTACAACATTAAAACTTCGAATGAATATCTTTACAACAATATGCGTTCGTACAATTAATCAAAACTCAACTTTCCTAAAGTTTAATAAATGCGTCCTTGAATATCCATCTCTTCCTACAGCGGGTACGAACACTTGTTGAATCATCGATTCGGCTACTAGCTTGCTAATCCAACCTGTTTATCTGAAACAAATAAGGATTGGGATGAGACATAATGTCTCAGTGAGTTCTGCCTAATCCTAGGCTATAGGTAACCGCGGGGGAAACCTACCGTCACCACGTGTCTAAAATACAGTCTGCCAGTTGATTATACGTGTGTGGGGTCTTGCTTACTTAGATAGTCGTGCATACTAGGGCCGTCATAGTCTCATCTTAACTTGTTATAGGCTTCTCTTCTTATACGTGTCATGGCGGTCAAGGGGAAACTAATACCGCAATGCTAAGATACGCTCTACGTATCGAGGCCTAAACATAGTATAATCATGACACCACTCTAAACTGGACGGATAGGGAAAAACCTAAGATCGTCATCGGCATATCTTTCTTTACTTGCTTCTACTTGCATGAATACGTTGCATCTATCAACATATCATCTCTTATCACAAAAGTGATTCTTGCTAACTTACTACTTCTTGACGATCTACGCCAAGTCTCTACTTGATCTTGACGGTCTACGTCAAGGCTCTATGACATAACATAAACATGTTTAATAATATGCATAGTCAAATTCATTGATTATGTTAGCGTTGAACAAACAAACATTATCTGAGTTCATTTTACGGATTAGTCCCGGGTGGAGTAACCCCGGAAGATAATCCCTTACTACCAGTGAAATGCTTAGCAGGAGCGCACCAGACTCCCTTAGTGACGTGCGGGTCCCTTACGGCTTACCCCATTCCCCTTGGAGAACCTTTTATATCCAACCTTGGAAGGAATACAAAAGACACGGCACCTTAACTTAGTGACATGCGGCTCCCTTCCGGCTTAACCATTCCCCTTTGGGAACCCCTTGAATTCAACCTTGGAAGGATTACAAGAGACATGACACTCTTATTAAAATCTTGGTCTTATGCATGCATGAAAGTTAAACTTAAACATGCTATCTCTTTTACCTCGGATACTTAAACGATCCAACTAGAGGTAAACTCATTTCTTTCTTATCTTACTTTGTGAAGAGATATCTAATCAATTCACATCTTGCCATACTCGTATGACACTTAGCTTCTAAGCGAAGGTAATGTTCTATATCACTCCGCGTGTTATCAAGCATATCACTAATGCATAGCATTCTATTTCTTTACTAATTAACTATTCTAGTTCTTGACAAGCTATGTCAAGGCTCTACTTTCTTTCCCTTCCTTAGTGCTTACTACCCGAATAAATCGGCTTAAACTCTCTTGCGCCTTTCTTGATGTACATGCAAAGATTACCATGATTCTTGATTCAAGGATCATTTGATGTTATGTGCATTGCCTAGATGTTGTTTTGGGGTTACAAAGTTATAAAACGATGAAAGGAAAGCCTCAGAATGCACCACCGACCCTGGAATGGACCAACAGGCCAAAAGCATGCTGGCCCTTCCAGAAAATTTCTCTATTAGCGACTTTTTCTGGGTTCATGTCTGAAGAATTTCGCTATTAGCGAAATATTTCGCTATTAGTGACTTTCTTCGAGTCTGTGGTACAAAATTTACAATTTTGACCCAAAACTCGTCCAAATCGATCCTGCAATCCAGCAACTTATATAATAACATTATAAAACATCTTTCATGGTAGTTTTAACATTAACAAAGCAAGATGAAGGCTAGGGTACTAAAAATCTTATTTTTCTAAACTTAACTTAATTCATGTTTTCCTTGTAAAATTAAGCACATAAACCCGTAGGTAGGTTCTATCTAAGAACTCATATG
The DNA here is from genome assembly GCF_051527215.1 of Medicago sativa. Lineage (NCBI taxonomy): Eukaryota > Viridiplantae > Streptophyta > Magnoliopsida > Fabales > Fabaceae > Medicago > Medicago sativa. Next base: position 59,331,620 of record NC_140751.1, on the reverse strand, counting down.
ATATATGCAGCATCTAACAAGCTTAGATCCATCTTGATCAAGCCCAAACCCTAATGATAGATAATTAGCAAGTGTACTAATTTATATCGAAGTAATAATTTAATTCGTATCCACAGGGACTGTTCTAATCTCTACTTGGCAATTTCATTAATATTCAAGATGTATGTAAATAGGGGGTTGCCTTAGGCAAATTGGTTTTGGTTGCAATGATAAATAAATGACTGAAAAATAAACTGGTTTTGAAATACGTTAAGGGAAAGGATTAGATCTTTCGAATCATCTGTCCATTACTCATTAGTAATCTGCACCTAAATCATATAAATGCTATTCAGTTTACGATAATTACCAAAATAGCTCAGGTCAATCCCTTGACTCAGAGCCCTCTTCTCTGATTATAATTCCCTAATTCCTTAGGTGAATCTATAACCATCAAAGGTTTTAAGTCCGTTAATTTTAGAATCACAACCTAACAATTTTCTATCCCTAGATCATCCGTTAAGCTGAACAATATAAATAGGTCTGAGTTATAAGCTGGTGTCAATAGTCCTATAATCTCTAAGATCAATTATATTGGGTCAGAATCATAAAAGCATTACACATAATTTATACTGAATAAACTGAAATAACATTCATAATAATTTAGAGTTACAGATTACATGATCATGAGCTAGAAAAGAATCATCTATGACCTAATCAATAGAAAATTAGCTAATCATATCTATGAGAATAAACAAACAAGATAAAAGGAAAATACTCATGAATTTCTTTGTCTCCTGTTGTTGTTTTCCCACTGATGTGTGTAGCTCGTTCTCCACCTTTTTCCCCAAATCGTGATGTCACCTCCCTCCTTGGAATATTGCCTCGTGCTGCGTGACCATCCTTCTATTTTCCAAAACGTCTCCAAACTGTGGTTCCTGTACAAGCCGTAATGCTTTTTCTATGTGTCGCTTGCTTCTTATATACTAATATTATTGTGACCTAGTTCTCTTTTCAATTCCAATGCCATGTTACGCTTTTCTTTCTTGCTCAAGCCCAATGTATTTTTTTTTCCTCATAACTTTTTATTCACACCACTCATGGATTGCCACGTGGCGAATGAGTAATTCAACATGATATTCTCATTTTATCTTGATTGTTTAGCCCTTCAAAGTATGCTGCACCTTCATTGCCTCATCTAGCCATTGACAATAGTAATAATGTGCACTAATACACTAATTGACTCAATAAATAAGAAAATGACAATTTATTTAAAATGACTCTAAATTAAATATTAAACTAATAAAATAGGCTAAAAACTTAACTAAAAAGACTCTGAAAATATGGAATGACGGACTGTCATCACCTAACTTCCAAGTTTCTCTAATCATGCCAAACTTCTCCTTCTTGATGTTTTCTTGTTCCCAAAGCTTCTTTGATCCATGCTTGCTTACCACGTGATGATCTTGGAAGAGTTTGAGTGGATTGGGAGAGGAAAAGGGGGCGGCCTCCTAGAGAGAGAGGAGAGAATTCTTTCTCTCAAACCTAGAGAGAGAAAGAGAAGTGAAAAATGAATATTTTGGCCCCAAAAACACTTATATACTCCCTTGCGCGTAAATACTTAAATGCCCTTCATCTTGACGCGTTCAACTTGACACTGATACTTAACTCGTACCTGACTTATGCCATTAATAAACATTTCCATCAAACTTTCTTTCCATAACAATAATCCTCTAACACGATCGACAGGTAATATTCCGATACTGACAGGCAAGATATTACATTCTACCCCCCTTAAAAAATTTCGTCCTCGAAATTTAGAAATCATCTACCAATCATCGTAACTAAAATCTGCCTCCTTGGTTTCACTTAAACAATATCTGATCAAAACCACTCCAAAGAGTCTGAAGCATACTTTTCTTTTCAAAACACGTAACTCATCCTCTTTCTTAATCCGCTTAAACGAATATAGTCTCTTCATTCTTAATATCTTTCTCAAAATCACAGAACTATCTCAGGGCATGATGATTGAACTTACCTTTGCAACTTGTGGGTCGGTTGTCTCAGATCCATACCTTCTCTGCTTAGCGTAAAACATCCGTATAAGTAACCTTACCTTAACTAAAACACTCAGGATTTGCCTTTAAACTGGGGTCCTACTGGAATCCAGGTTCGCCCTGCAGTGCTCACTTGCATCTAAATCATCTTATCATGCATACATAATCTTTCTTACCGCACCTTGCGACTTATGCCTCTTACTTACGTTACTTACCTTGTTGATCCTACCATTCTCTTATTTCTTTGCAGAGTCTTAAGAAATCTTTCTATCTCTTCTCAATCTCTTTACACCTAAATCCATGGGTAACTCGTCTATCTTGGCAGGAAGAAGCGAAATCAATTACGCCGATTCACCTGACAATCTGTTAACCAGTTTTTGTGGTTCACTTGCTCTTAAAACTTCCTACTAAGTCCATTTGCACTTGCATTGAACACTCTTAGCACAAATCCGTGCCTCCCGTATGGAATTTATATCTCACGGACATTATCGTTTCCTCTTAATACCTTATCTACCATAATATCTGCTTACTTTCATGTATCGCTTCTTGTTAGTTAATAACGATACTCTTCTAACATTTTGCTTTAAGAAATTTCTAAACATTGGTATGTAGGTTCTTGGAATGAACATATACTGGATTAAAAAGAAAATTTCATTTTGAAACCGAGCCGGCAATAGTAACGTAGGACCACATGACGAGTCTCTATATTTTGAAAAAGGTTTTACAACTCGTCCCAAACTTGCCTACAACAAGCTGGTCTTGAAGTCTGTACGTCTTAAGTGAGCTTGCTCGCTTACGACGCACCTCATCAGTTTCAACTATGTAAATTTCATGTTTTTAGAACAATATCGTCCCCAAGTTCCTTAATACCATTCTCAACTTTAAAAGTTATAAAATCATGGTTTGGAATTATTCTAGCAAGTATCGTTATCACTTAACAAGTTTAGTATAGGAGGGTATGTACTTCATCGTGTACATCCCATGAACCATAATCCCTTATCATAGCACATACTCTTCCTGACTAACCAACAATTCTTCTACGCATTCGACACCACCAAATAGGCAACTCAATTACTTCTTTTGTGGTAACTCTAGTCTTTCTTGTCTTTCTTAAGTGAAAATACATCCTTTATACATTTACCTTAACCATCACTGCTTGTATGAGCATCAATACTTACTTATCATCGAGAACTCCTCGCTCGTCTCGTAATACTTCTCTCTAAACTGTATTACTACACCGAACATTCTTTACGAAAATTCTTACTACCAAGTTCCATGTTCCACGGTTACCATTGACAACTTAACTGATTAACTTCCGTTGCGTTATTCTGATTTCCACCAGTTGGCTTCAACCAAAACCCTAATCTGTTGAGACGAGTGAACTTCACACTCCTTCTATTCTTACATTTATATCTTCTTGAACTCTGCTCAAGACTTTCTATGTTGCAATCGACTCTGCAACCTTGCTCTTACCACTGCTTGTAAGATCAAACTCACGATAAACTTATCATATACTCGTATTACTTTACTTGGGAATAGACCTTACGTTCTCACTGATTGGGTTTACCTTTTGATATATACATACCACACTTAAACTTGTTCCCAAGCAAACTCGAATTCCCATGGCTGACTCATCTTGCACTTGAACATACCTTTCTTATGCATCTAACCTTGTATCTTCGCGTCCTGCATACTATGTTTTGCTTAATCATTCCTATGCTTGCTCGTTAATTTTTCTTCTAAAGAAAACTTCATAAACTAGCACACGAGTTATTGAAGTTGATAATTTTCCACTATTTAAATAAAACTATACTGAATCGAGGCCCCAGTCGTTACTCTAAAATCATAGAACGAGTTGATAACACATAGGTGTTGTCAAATCTTGGTTCTAGCGAGTTTAGTCCACTCTACGTGAGTCGTAACAAACCGATACCTACAAAATTTCACTTTAAATTTCAAAAATGTCAACTTCAATCACCCATATGCGTACATATTTCTAAGCTTAGGTAAACTTTAGGATTTAACATTCTAACGAGCATTGGCAAGTCAATCAAGCAAGACATAGATTCGAGAAATACTCATGACTCCGCAAAATCCAAGAACTTTGTGATTTCATAAAACTCTTATCCACTTTAACTCCTTATTTCATGTCTTCACATCTGCGACGCCCATTCTAAATACCGGACCCTCTAAACTCCTGGTCTAAGCTCCTTCTTAACTCTTGACACATTAACTTCCAAAGTTATCTTAAACCGAATCGATTCTGTTAATGATTGTTCATGCCTTTTCTTTTGGAAACCTTAGGGTGTGATATACATTCGTCACTTGATGTCATAAAAATTTTTCGTCGCATAAAAGATTACGAAGACAACTCCCCAATAGTCACTGCAGGCCCTAGAGACGAACTGACAGTTTTCGAAAAATTGAAATTTCGCCCCAGGTTCGCTATCAGCGAAATCCTCTGGAGTAATTTCGCTAATAGCGAAAATTTCGCTATTGGCGAGTTTCTTCAGCTGAATTTTCTAGAAAACATCTTTTGCATGAGATTATCACTTCTCAAGTAACCCAATGCACACCAGTCATTCTAAACTGCATAAAAACATTCCATAACATATGCATGGCAAGCATCAACATCATCCGATACAATTCTCGGCACGTCAGAAATTAATGCCTTAGTCCTGATAACATAAAACTTTCTCTTAAATCCTTAACTCCTTCTACTACAAGTAGCTTACCTCTTCACATTGCCGCTTAACGCAACTTCCCGAACACTAGAACATTATCCACTCTAAACATAAATGTCCACAACTTCATTCACATAATGCTATTCCTGAGAGTCTATTAACTCCGTCAACATATGTCGACCTCTTTATATCTTATTGCCTTGCAATTGTGTTCCAGAACACCATTCTTTTCTATACATTAAACCCGTTCCCACAACAACTCTTTTTGAAGCTTCAGGTCATATTTAAATATTTCCAAGTTCTTCACTTACGGGTATACGAAGTATTACTAACACCTTACCCAACGCTGTCAGAACGTCCTTTCTTAACATTGCCTTACATTTCCGGAGGATTCATACTTCTACTTTCTTAGTTCACCGGCCACCTACTGACACGATCAACTTCTTACTATTACTCATTCCGAGTTCTTACTTCTAAGTTCACAGTTTCCAATGTATCTCCATCTTATACTTCGTTCGTCCTGGGTCCTATTCAGCTCTCAGACATCCGTTCTAATCGTCGAATATTAAATGGAGTTGATCAGGCTCAACTAACATCAACAATTAAAACATTTACCCGGAACCCAATGGCCCCACTACCTTTGTTGTAACTTAATGACCCAAGGCACGGTCTGAATCGACCTGCTCTGATACCAAATGTAACACCCACACTAGACGTATCTAGAAAGTCTAACATGTGCATTAGTTTAGTACTGGATACATTAAAATAAATTACAACATTAAAACTTCGAATGAATATCTTTACAACAATATGCATTCGTATAATAAATCAAAACTCAACTTTCCTAAAGTTTAATAAATGCGTCCTTGAATATCCATCTCTTCCTGCAGCGGGTACGAACAAACACTTGTTGAATCATCCATTCGGCTACTAGCTTGCTAATCCAACCTGTTTATCTGAAACAAATAAGGATTGGGATGAGACATAATGTCTCAGTGAGTTCTGCCTAATCCTAGGCTATAGGTAACCACAGGGGAAACCTACGATCACCACGTGTCTAAAATACAACCTGCCGGTTGATTATACGTGTGTGGGATCTTGCTTACTTAGACGGTCGTGCATACTAGGGCCGTCATAGTCTCAGCTTAACTTGTTATAGGCTTCTCTTCTTATGCGTGTCATGGCGGTCAAGGGGAAACTAATACCGCAATGCCAAGATACGCTCTACGTATCGAGGCCTAAACATAGTATAATCATGACACCACTCTAAGCTGGACGAATAGGGAAAAACCTAAGATCGTCATCGGCATATCTTTCTTTACTTGCTTCTACTTGCATGAATACGTTGCATCTATCAACATATAATCTCTTATCACAAAAGTGATTCTTGCTAACTTACTACTTCTTGACGATCTACGCCAAGTCTCTACTTGATCTTGACGGTCTACGTCAAGGCTCTATGACATAACATAAACATGTCTATTAATATGCATAGTCAAATTCATTGATTATGTTAGCGTTGAACAAACAAACATTATCTGAGTTCATTTTACGGATTAGTCCCGGGTGGAGTAACCCCAGAAGATAATCCCTTACTACCGGTGAAATGCTTAGCAGGAGCGCACCGGACTCCCTTAGTGACGTGCGGGTCCCTTACGGCTTACCCCGTTCCCCTTGGAGAACCTTTAATATCCAACCTTGGAAGGAATACAAAAGACACGGCACCTTAACTTAGTGACATGCGGCTCCCTTTCAGCTTAACCATTCCCCTTTGGGAACCCCTTGAATCCAACCTTGGAAGGATTACAAGAGACATGACACTCTTATTAAAATCTTGGTCTTATGCATGCATGAAAGTTAAACTTAAACATGCTATCTCTTTTACCTCGGATACTTAAACGATCCAACTAGAGGTAAACTCATTTCTTTCTTATCTTACTTTGTGAAGAGATATCTAATCAATTCATATCTTGCCATACTCGTATGACACTTAGCTTCTAAGCGAAGGTAATGTTCTATATCACTCCGCGTCTTATCAATCACTAATGCATAACATTCTATTTCTTTACTAATTAACTATTCTAGTTCTTGACAAGCTATGTCAAGGCTCTACTTTCTTTCCCTTCCTTAGTGCTTACTACCCGAATAAATCGGCTTAAACTCTCTTGCGCCTTTCTTGATGTACATGCCAAGATTACCATGATTCTTGATTCAAGGATCATTTGATGTTATGTGCATTGCCTAGATGTTGTTTTGGGGTTACAAAGTTATAAAACGATGAAAGGAAAGCCTCGGAATGCACCACCGACCTTGGAATGGACCAACAGGCCAAAAGCATGCTGGCCCTTCCAGAGAATTTCTCTATTAGCGACTTTTTCTGGGTTCCTGTCTGAAGAATTTTGCTATTAGCGAAATATTTCGCTAATAGCGACTTTCTTCGGGTCTGTGGTACAAAATTTACAATTTTGACCCAAAACTCATCCAAATCGATCCTGCAATGCACTATAAACATCCAGCAACTTATATAACATTATAAAACATCTTTCATGGTAGTTTTAACATGAACAAAGCAAGATTAAGGCTAGGGTACTAAAAATCTTATTTTTCTAAACTTAACTTAATTCATGTTTTCCTTGCAAAATTAAGCACATAAACCCATAGGTAGGTTCTATCTAAGAACTCACATGATATATGCAGCATCTAACAAGCTTATATCCATCTTGATCAAGCCCAAACCCTAACTTCCAAGTTTCTCTAATCATGCCAAACTTCTCCTTCTTGATGTTTCTTGTTCCCAAAGCTTCTTTGATCCATGCTTGCTTACCACTTGATGATCTTGGAAGAGTTTGAGTGGATTGGGAGAGGAAAAGGGGGCGACCTCCTAGAGAGAGAGGAGAGAATTCTTTCTCTCAAACCTAGAGAGAGAAAGAGAAGTGAAAAATGAATATTTTGGCCCCAAAAACACTTATATACTCCCTTGCGCGTAAATACTTAAATGCCCTTCGTCTTGACGCGTTCAACTTGACACTGATACTTAACTCGTACCTGACTCATGCCATTAATAAACCTTTCAATCAAACTTTCTTTCCGTAACAATAATCCTCTGACACAATCGACTGGTAATATTCCAATACTGACAGGCGGGATATTAGCTCAATTGATAGTGGGAATGCATTGAACTAGTACTTATCCCCAGATACTAGGTTCGATTCCCACGGAAGGCAAAAACACTACTAGGGGGGTAGTGATTATGCTTGTGAGTAATAGTGCCGGGGGTCGTAAGGCGAGGCCGGTGCCACCGAGGTGTGCATGCGGGACCCACCCTGCAGGGCTGTTACATTTCTAGAAAATTCTTTGTTTCTAGAATTTTCTCCACTTTTCTTGTTTCCTCCAAATCCTTTATTTTGAGACCGTAATTTAAGCTTTGATTGAAAGGCATTTTCAATTGTATCATCTTCATGCTTACTCAATCTTTGCTCATAAGCTTCTAGTGAGCCTATTAATTCTGTCACTGACAAAGTAGACATATCTTTTGTTTGCTCAATCGTAGTAACAATTGCATCATACTTACGAGGAATAGAAATTAGAATTTTCTCAACAATTCTTTTGTCGAAATACTATCCCCGTAAGTTTTCATTTGACTCACTAATTCTTTTATCTTGGTATAATATTCTTTTACGGTCTCAGACTCTTTCATTTTTAATAACTCAAACTCACGTCTTAGAGTCTGAAGTTTAATGGCACGTACCATGTCACTTCCTTCAAACTCCTCCTTTAGTGTACCCCAAGCATCTTTGGCACTTATAGCTCCCATTATTCTTGGAAAGATACTGTCTGCTACCGCTTGTTGCAGAAAGAACAATGCCTTTGCATCTTTCTGTTTATTTTCCTTCAACTCCTTTTTTCTGAGCTGCATTGAGAGTTGAAATGTCTGCGGGAATAGTAAATCCTTCATCTACAATCTCCCATAAATCTTGAGACCAAAAAAATGTCTTCATTTTAATGCTCCAAAAATCATAGTTTTCACCATTGAAAGTATGGTTAAATGGTATTAGCCATGTCTTAGGGAAAAGTTTAGAAATTGTGTAGGATATAAGGAGGGTTTGGTTGGAATTTAGGTGAATAAATTTTCTACGCCCAATATATGATCGAACGTAGCTCTGATGCCACTGTTAGTAGTTTAGGTAGCAGTGATAGTTTATAGTGTGGTTGAATAGTCAAGAAGGCTATAGTTGATATGATAGTTGGAATATAGTAGTAACTAGTGTGAGGACTTAGAGTAAGAATAGATTGTATTGCGCTCCAAATTGGATTGATTTGGATTATTTGGATTGATTACAAATGAGTACATGCTTGCCTATTTATAGGTGTGAATGTCATGTTCTAGATAGTTCTTTCTAGATTCTTCATGACATTTCCTATACTACACGTGTAGTATTAATTAATTCTAAAACATACTAAACTATTCTAGAGAAATCTAGGCATGTACATCATTCTATAACATTCTATAGGTTACTAATGCATTCTAGACAATTCTAGAAATATGCATCACATTTTAACACAGATATTAACCTGACTTCCACTTATAATTTTATTTTAGAGTAGAACAAACAGCTTGAAATCACAAGTGATGTTCGTTTATTCAGTCCATGGATAAGCATTATGTGAACTTTGAACTGCTTGATTTGATGGTAATTTAGATTTATGAAGCTATATATATAACAATGAGAGCGAGTGCCCGTCAAAAATAACATTGACAACGAGTATGAAGAACACTTTTAAACATTAATTTTTTTTTGTGTGACTGTAGCATTGTGCTTGGTGGAGGCACTTAGAATTCATTATGGATGGGCAGCAAATGAGCAGTGCTTTTTCTGCTGTATCTTCTTCACTGGTGTCTTTGAAAAAGTATGACGTTTTTCTTAGCTTTCGAGGTGAGGATACTCGCAGAAACTTCACGAGCCATCTTTATGATGCTTTGAGCCTAAAGAAAGTTGAAACCTTTATAGACAACAACGAGCTTCAAAAAGGACATGAGATCTCACCAGCACTCATCAAAGCCATTGAGGAGTCACACATGTCCATTGTCATCTTCTCTGAAAACTATGCTTCCTCAAAATGGTGCTTAAATGAGCTCAAGAAGATTCTAGAATGCAAGCAATATATGGAACAGATCGTGATACCTGTTTTTTACAACATTGATCCATCACATGTAAGGAAGCAGACCGGGAATTACAAGCAAGCCTTTGAAAAACATAAGCGAGATTTGAAGCACAATAATGACAAGTTGGATAAATGGAAAGCTGCTCTCACTGAGGCAGCTAATTTAGTTGGTTGGGACTCTCGAAATTATAGGTAAATAAAACGAACTATCCAGCATTCTACATGTCATGACTTGTATATTTCCAAAATTCTAAGTAAAATCAATAAACTATATCCTATCATTTCCTCAAATATCATTTTTGCTTCTTTTTTGCTCTACTACGCCACTGCCACCATGTTGACTATAAATTTTGTACATATACTAATCATGTAGATATAAAACCGTCTTCCTCTCTTTCATATGTTAGGAATGACTCAGCCTTCATTAAGGACATTGCTGAAGATGTTTTGCGGAAACTGAATCTTAGATACCCACATGAAATTAAGGGTCTTGTTGGAATTGAAAAAAATTATGACAAAATTGAATCAATACTGAAAATTGGGTCAAATGATGTTAGAGTCCTTGGAATATGGGGCATGGGTGGCATAGGAAAGACCACCCTTGCTAGGACTTTATATGCTAAACTTTATTCCCGATTCGAAGGCCGTTGCTTCCTCAATGTAATGGATGAATCGAACAATTATGGACACAATGTTCTACACAATAAATTTTTTTCTTCGTTGTTAGAGGAAGAAAATCCTCATCGTGATGCGCATTACATAGAAGCCCCTTTCTCCGTGAGAAGGATTACACGTAAAAAAGTTTTTATTGTGTTGGATGGCGTGGAAACCATAGATCAAATAGAAGATCTTATCCTAAAAATTGATGGGCTGGGACCGGGTAGTAGGGTCATTATTACAACTAGAGATAAACATATATTTAGTCAGTTCAGTAAATGTGAAATATACGAGGTTAAGGAATTGAACAAACATGATTCTCTTCAGCTATTCAGTTTGACTGCCTTCAGAGAAAAGCATCCTAAAATTGGATACGATGATCTATCAGAACGTGTAATTGCCTATTGCCAAGGCAATCCGCTGGCTTTAAAAGTTTTAGGTGCTAATCTGAGTTCAAGAGGGAAAGAAGAATGGGAAAATGAATTGAAAAAGCTTCAAAAGATTCCTAATAGGAAAATTTACAATGTGTTAAAATTGAGTTATGATGACTTAGATTGTTCTCAAAAGGCCATATTTCTAGATATCGCATGCTTTTTTAGAGGAGAGAGTAAATTTCATGTAACGCATATGTTGGAAGCTTGTGAGTTCTTTGCAAAAAGCGGGATAGAAGTCCTTCTAGATAAAGCTCTCATTCAACCACAACTATTTTGGCACTGGCAGTTCAAATCGGAAACTGATGGTTTACAAATGCATGATTTGTTACAAGAAATGGGACAGGAGATTGTTAATCAAGAATCTAAGGACCCTGGAAAACGAAGTCGGTTGTGGAAAGCTCAAGAAATAACTGACATGTTAAAAGAAAACAAGGTAAGTAGAGGATGGAATCACTTCTATATGAAAATATATGTATGTGATTATAAAATATAACAAGTAAAGTACATACGAAAACCTTTCCTAATTATTTATCTAATTTTTGTTTGTCAGGGAACTGAAGTTGTGGAAGGTATACTATTCGATAGTACGATAGTTGGGGATCTATACTTGAAGTCTGATTCCTTTAAAAGGATGACAAACTTAAGATATCTTGATATTTATTATAATATATCCAACGGGAGCATATGCAATGTACACTTACCTGACGGTCTCGAATGTCTTTCTGATAAATTGAGGTACCTTCAATGGGATGGATATTGTCTTGAGTCTTTGCCATCAACCTTTTGTGCTGAAATGCTCGTAGAGCTTCACATGACTCATAGCAAGCTTAAAAAGCTCTGGGATGGAGTTCAGGTACAAGAGGAAGTCTAATGCTATTCATAAAATTGCAGCAGAGCTAGGTTTTGTTTCTCTTTTAATCAAAACTCATGCATGTTTATTTCTTATTACAGAATCTTGTGAATCTAAGATCAATTATGCTTGAATCCTCCAAAGATCTGATTGAGATCCCAGACTTATCTAGGGCTATAAATCTTGAAAGAGTATATCTCAGTCAATGTGAAAGCCTGCGTCAGCTCCATCCATCCATCTTTTCTCTCCCTCGACTTATATTTCTAGATTTAAGAGGTTGCATAAAGATTGAAAGCCTTAAAACCAACATTCATTCAAAATCTCTCTGTAAACTTAAACTCGGTGGTTGTTCATCTCTCATTGAATTTTCAGTGACATCGGAGGAAATGACAAAGTTAACCTTACATGGCACTGCTATACGTGAATTGTCCTCATCAATTTGGCGTAATAGCAAACTTACTTCTCTTGGCCTAACTGGGTGCAAAAAGCTTAACATTGTTGGGAATAAGTTATCAAATGATCATGGACTGGGGTCTGTTACAGAACTAGACCTTTCTGGGTGCACAGAAATCAATGCACTAAGTCTGTGGTCCATCCTTGATGGCATACAGTCATTAAAATGGATAATATTGAAAGAGTGTTGCAACTTAGAATGTCTCCCCGAGAATATCCGAAACCATACAATGCTAAAATGGCTTGGTTTAGATGATTGTAGGAAACTTGTGTCTCTAACAGAGCTTCCACCATCCCTGTTATATTTGAACGCTGTTAACTGCTACTATCTGGACACAGACTCCACTCAACGGTTATTGCTTCAGAACATGGTACAAACCTTCTCTAAAGACACTCCCGATGAAGATGATGGTGTATCTTTCTTGCCAGGTACACAAGTTCCAAGCAACTTTGATTTTAAGACAACAGAGGCTTCAATAAGTATTTCTCCAATTCCAAAATCTTACTTGTGTGGTTTCATATTCTGCGTCATTCTATCTGAGGGCTTCAATGTTTACGACCATTTCTTTTACTGTGTCATCTTTGAAAATGGCAAAGAAGTCGACAGATGTCGTATCATGTTCAATTATCTTGGGACATTAATTTCAGATCATGTATTGATATGCTGGCATGGTTACAACAAACAAGAAACTGGAAGTCATGACTTTTGCAACCTATCATTTCAGTTCCTACTTCAAGGTCACAAGGAACAATTGTGGTGGTCAACAGAGGGGATAAAGGGGTGTGGAGTCTTACGTGTATATGACTTGAAAAGTGAGTCGGAGCTGTATGTTAGAAGTAGTAGGCGTGAGGAAATAGTTAAGTCAAAATTAAAATCCCGTGCTCAAGATATTGATGAGTATATGATTGTGATTTGAAAAATGATATTGATGAGTTACAGCCAAGAAAAATTGGAGGTGAAGTCGGAAGCTCTAACAATGAAAATGAAGATTACCAAGAACAACCTTCTTGTTCAATAGGTATGAAACTCAAAATCCACTCTCTAATTATACATTCCATATTAATTTTTTTTTTTTAATTAAAAAATCTTTAAAATGAAGAATTGTTTCAAAAGTCTTGTGATTCTAGAAAATAATACTCGTCTTGTTGCAATAACATTGGACAGGTTCTTTGATGAGGCACTTGTTAAAACGATCAAAAGAATAATACAAGTCAGAAATGTTTTTTGGTCTCTTTCTCCTGTTTCCCAAGTAAAATGAGCACAACATCATTACATTCACTCAGCAGTATTTGTTGATGCAGTAGACTGGTGATATCAAGCTGTGCAATGATAGGTTGCTTGTTACTTTTACCATTGCAGAAAACTTCCTAATTTTATGCAGTTGTTTTCTGTTGTGTTTGTTAGTATTAATTGACTAAATCCTGTTTGAATTCTTGCTACTTCAACACCTCTTTCTTCAAACATCTTCTGCTTTGTCACTAAATTACTTGTCGTTCTTCTTCATTTTGTAGTAATGATCACATCGGTATTAATTAACTTAATCCTAGTTTCATGTTTTTTAATCATTGGGAACTTGCTTGCTCCTATGCCATCCACTTGTGGTTTTTAATGTTACTGTTAGTAATAGGACTCCTAAGGGCAGCAGTTATAAAATAATAGTAGTTTATTTAATAATATTATAAATAAGTAACTGTTACTTGTGTGTAGTAATTGCTGTCTACTAAACTTCTATGTAACAGCTATAGGACTTAGTATTATAAATAAGATGCAGAGGAAAAGAAAGGTATTGAGGGATTGGGATAAAGGATTGGTAGGGAGAGACCAAGCTCTCGAATTCTTGGAGGGGAGAGAACCAAGACTCTCGAATTTCTTGGGATTATATTGTAGTCTTACTATTAGTTTATATTTTGATATCAGTTTCTATCAGTTACACATCCCTCTGTTAATGCACATACCTCTTACAGCAGGAAAAGAGTATGAGCCCAAACTGACTGGGGAGGGTAGTTTATTTGGTAATCAACTTGCTTTCATTCAGAACAATTTGAGCACCTATAGGCTTATTGATTGCCTTTCAGTGGGATCTTTTGGAAGTTGGGAACTGCCATGTTTCTTACCATCTATCATTCTCCCTAGCAGGGAAGATCATTTTTAAATAGAAAAGGAGTTAACATGATGGCAAATGCTTATTGTTATGAGAAAATGTTGATAAGAAACACAAGAATTTTAGCGGTGATTAATCTGCGTCAGAGAACCTGTAAGACATACAAGATGAGTTCTCTACTACTAATTGGATTTTTTTTTTTTCATATCAAGAGTTAGAGATTACACCTTTGATCACTTGCTAAAAAGGATCAAATGCCTTACAACCTGAACCAATAAATTGCTCCAAGTACTTTGCCACTTGCAGCAATGGAGGTCTTATTAATTAAAGAAACAAATTTAGAACTTCCGTTCTATTTCTTATTCTAGGTATTGTTATAAATTATTGGGTTAATACATTATTAAACCCCTGTAATATTAGTGATTTCCGGTTTACCCCTCTGTAAAAAAATTTGTTTTGATTCCGACCTTGTAATTTGAAGATTTTTGGTTTTGGACCTTCATGGATTTGGACTGTACAAAATCGATGATATGACAGGGGGTAAACTGAAATATCAATGATATGGCAGGGTGGTAAACCGAAATTCTCTCAAATTTATAAGGGGCGAAAGTACCATAAATTTTGTAATTTGATGTCATGAAGGTCCAAACTCAAAAGATCTTCAAATTACAAGGTTGGAATTTAAACAATTTTTTTTACAGGGGGTAAACCGGAAATCGCTAATATTACAGGGGGTAAATATTAACCCTAAATTATTTGCCAAATACAACCATCACTTGATGGCATGACATCTGAGAGTTATTAATTAATGCAACAAATAATGTTCATTCTCGTTTTATTCAAAACTACTCGACTTTTTGGTATTAATCAATATGTGTATGGATCCCTATTCCCTTGTGGTGTCATGTTATTGATCATTGAAGGTAGAAGCACTACTTTCTCTATTTATAATACGCTTCACCACCAAATGAATTTTTATTCTCGTTCCTCTTTCCCCCTATTGCAGTAACTACTTGATTTTCATGGTTTTGAGTGATATGGAAGAAGCATAAGAAGAACAATGGTTCTGTAAGTGGGTTTTCTTTTTTAAATGATACAGTTCTAAGATATTGGTGTTTCCCACAAAATAACAGTGTATAATGTTGGTTCTACTGTTTACAGTACTTACTGTATTTGGCATTGTCAACTAAAACATTCCCATTCCAATGATGTCAACTGTCAAAAGTATACTCAGATCATTATAAAATGCCATTTATCAATAGAGTTACAGGAGCACTCTGGCCAGTGTTATTGAGGTACATTATAAGGTCTAATTTGTGAACATTGTCTGATCAATTTTTGAGATTCCTCCTTTTGCTTGAGTTTCAAATTCATTCAGATTTTGTTTTTGATGTGTTCTGCGGCTTCTGCATCTATTTGTGTGTTACTCATATTTTGAATTGAGCTATCTGAAATGCATTCATTTGATTGTGCACTGGTTTTCTTGAGGCTTCTTTTGATTTGGAAATTCACAAAGAGAATTGACATCTTGTGATGTAATTGACTGTTAGTAGAGTAACATCTTAATTGACTGTTAGTAGAGTAACATCTTAAAGCCTTTGGTAATTTTCTGCACTAGGGTCTAGGGATATCACTTCAATTCATTGGTTTTGTTCTTCCTCATGCATTTACCGTTGTTCTCATTATGGACAAAACAGGGCACATTTGTGGTTGGCTCTAGAGTCTAGATAGAATATATTAGCTTGTGTGAATTTTTGATTTAATCATACATTCATATTGCAAATGTATAATATTCATTGGTCTGATCAATTTTTGAGATTCCTCCTTTTGCTTGAGTTTCAGATTCATCATTGCAAATGTATAATATTGCAAATCGTACATTATAAGGTCTAATTTGACTGCTCTGGTTTTGAATTGATGCCTATTTCTTTTGCATATTTGTTATAGAAATTTGTGATGTTCGTCCTAAAATGAAGCATGGATTTTTTTTGCAGGTTTTGTCTAGTAGCAGTTGATTTGCTGACAAATGCAGGCGGATCTCTGAAGCTCCTGCATTATTCTGGGATATTGGAATTATGTTTGAGTTGATTTGAATTATTTAATGGATAATCATGTACCAGAGACCAGAGTTGTTTTATTGGTTTTTATCAGTTTGGTTACTCTGTAGGGCTTAAACTAGACTAGACTTGCTGCTACCATTTTGGTCTTTTCTGTCTATTAAACATGAATGTTGGATATTTGCCTGGCTATTGTCCTTTTCAACACAAGGTACATATAAATACCAATGGCATTATACCATTAGCATTTGGAGACATTTTTAGCTCTATAGCTGAATTTGGATTTGAACTTGCGATTTGAATGAATGTTCTTTTGCCAGTTGCTAGTTCTAATGCGGTTCTTGCTGTAAATATGTTTGATGAGTTGCTGTAAATAGGGCTGGATTAGTGATGAGTTTGACTATTTTGGTAATTGTGATTTTGCCAAATTTCGAAATGATTAACCACCTTGTCCTCCATAAGATGAAAATAGATCCTAATAAGTTATTTTGAAAAAATAGATCCTAATAAGCTATTTTGCATAAATAAGCTGTTTTGAATAAGTTATTTTGAAAAAATAGATCCTAATAAGCTGTTTTGCATAAATAAGCTGTTTTGAATAAGTTATTTTGAAAAAATAGATCCAAATAAGTTGTTTTGCATAAATAAGTTGTTTTGAATAAGTAGTTTTGAAAAAAGAAATCTTGATAAGCCGTTTTGTATAAATAAGCTGTTTTGGATAAGTTGTTTTTAAAAAGAGATCCTAATAAGCTGTTTGGTATAAATAAGTTGTTTTGAATAAGTTGTTTCTTAAAAAGAGATCCTAATAAGCTGTTTTACATAAATAAGTTGTTTAAAATAAGTTATTTTGAAAAATGAGATCCTAATAAGCTGTTTTGCATAAATAAGCTGTTTTGAATAAGTTGATTTTAAAATAAGTTGTTTTGCATAAAATAAGTTGTTTTTTTTTTAAAATAAGTTGGTTTTAAATAGATATGCTTAATGGTTTGGTTCGGTTCGGTTAATAGGCAAGCAAACGGTTAACCGAACCATAACTTTGGTTCGGTTAGGTTACTTCCAAAACTTAAACGGTTCGGTTCGGTTATTCCGAACCATTTCACCAATTCGGTTCGGTTCGGTTCGGTTAATATGGATAACCGAACCATGCCCAGCCCTACTGGGGAGGGTAGTTTAGGCCGTATGCCAAATTTGGAAATCAACTTGGCTTCATGCAGACTACGTTATCCTCATACCTGACATAAAATCGGCTTACTTAGGCCATGTTTGGATTGACTTATTTATAAGCTTTTGAAAAACAGCGTATGCAAATAAATAATACTTTTATGTATTATTCAACTAAATCATTTATTGAAATTGTCAAATAAATCATTTATTTATTTATTTATTTTTGGTTTCAACTATATCAATTAGTATTTTGAGATGCAGTGAGTAATATTTATTCATAACGTTTTTTTTTAATATAATTTCTTTGGCTCGAGTTCATCCGACAATAGTCAAGTTAAGCAAGTGTTAGAAGAAAACACACGTGATTTGGAGCGAGTGTTAAACGGAAAAAAAATAATTGTTTGCATTGAAGTGAAGAATTCATTATTTGCAAGAAGCTCTGGATCGTAACTCAGGTATGCTCTTTGACTATTTCTGCCAATTTCAATTTAATCCTTATAAGAACAAATATATCACAATATAGATTCAAATTATTTACCTTCACTAGATAAGAAAAAATAATAAGATTTTCAAAGTAAAATGTATGTTACAATGATACTTCCGATTGAAGGTGTGTCCAGTGTACGACACCGACATGACACCAACATTGGTTGTTACATTCAAGTATTCCATTTTGTCAAGTTATTATACGTGTGTGCTGGAACCTTGGAATTGGTGGGAAATTGAAGAGCAAACACTAATGTGAGGTTTTAGTTATGCAAACCTTGGAATTAGTTATGCAAAGTAATGGTGATTATGTTGTGACCTCAAGAAGTAGCATGAGTAATATTGTGTACATTGATTTGTACCTCTTTTTTCTTTCTTTTGAGATTTTTGCATTGTGAGGTTTTTCAGTTTTATTTATTGTGAGATTTATGTTCGATTGAAAAAGAGTCACTTGCATGTGTTTAATGTTGGTTAGTAGAAAATAACGAATATAAAGGGTAAATGTTGATCGAGTAGCTGGAAGAAAAGAGTAAAAGAAAAGAAGAAATTGGCATTTCCTCAATATACATCATAACCATATAGTAAACAAATTCAAAGTTAGTACCTTTCCATCAAAACCAAAATGAAGAAATGAATATGTAACAAAACATCCATACTGGGGTGTTAGGGGATGAACAGAAAACAATAAATCCAAGTAACATGTATCAAAGATTCATCAATGTCATGCATTGTTTTGGTAAGTATGAACCGACACAGATAAACAGTATCAAAAAAGGAAATCCATGGTGGAAACAACACTGTGGCCCAGATTGTTGACACACAATACCTTGAATTTAAAAAATTTGAAGTAAGAACTGAGGAAATGGATGTGAGATTTCGGTACCACACACATCCTCCAATACCATTCCAGAGACATCCTTGAAGCATACTATTAGAATTCTCAGAGGATGAACTGATTTGAGATGTGCCATGTCAGAAAAATTATGACGTGTCGAAAATGTAACTATGTGGCATAGACGAGATATCAACAACCTAACTTGAGGGTCTAATTTAATAAATATAATAGATAGATAATAGATAAATTCTTAGATTATGTGTGTCTTATGCAACAATAATACTTCTAATTGAAGGTGTGTCCGCTGTCCAACAACAACACGACATCAACATTGATGGTTTACATTCAGTTATTTCATTTTCCAAAATTATTGTGAATGTGGTGTCTGGTGTGCGTGCGTGTCTCCCTCGGTGTTTTATAGTTTGTGATCTAAACTCCATGTTTACCCTTTTTGCTTGAATTCTACTCAAGATTTTTATTTAGGTTGCTCCTCACTTCACTTAATCTAAGTTTAGATTCTTTAGTAATTCGTGTTATTAGGCTTTTAATGTCTATTCATTTACTGAAATTTTTCATGTTCAAATAGGGTTGGCCATGCTGGGGTTAATGTCTCTTCATCCAAATATTTCCTCGATTCATCTAAATAAGGGCACATGTTAAGAAACCTAAAAATAGAAATATTCTTTTAAATTTTGTGCATTCAATTAATTAGAAATAAAAAAATTAAATTCAAATGCATTGATTACAACACAATATTCTTACTTTTAACTGATTAATCATTAATATGTGCCTTAAGCACAAGTTAACATTTACCTTTTTCATTTACTGACTTTTAATTCGGTTTAATGTCTCTTCACTTCATAATATTCCCTCCATCCAAACACATTAAGGTAATACTTTGTGGACTAATTGACCAATAAAACTTTTCTGGATACTTCTTTTAAAAATAAAAACAAAAATTGACTTTATTGTTAATGTTACTTTATTTTTTTTCAAGAATTTATGTTACTTTATTTCTTACTAGCGGAAAGACGGGCACTATCGTGTCCGTCTGTCCGCTTTTTCTACTGGACTAACGCATGTGATTATTTTATTATGTTTGTTGGTATAATTTTGATTAAAATTTTAAAATTTTAATGGAAATTATTGATATATTGATTTATAAACAAAATATTGTCAAGATATATAACAAAATTATTTTTGAACTTCCTTAAAAAAAATAATTTATTTTTGTACTCAACATATTTTAGTTTACATGCATATAAAATTAAGATAAAATAATGATCATTTATTGTTTATTCTAATAGTAATTAGCAACAACATAACATAAATGTATAAATGACATGTTATGAGAAACATTGTTATGATTACAATAAAAGAATATCTTTAAAAACTACATTTATCGTAAAGTCTCCATCTTCTCCTTCTATTTTCCCTTCTTTAATGAGAACTTTTGTTGAATTTTGAGAAACTTCTCTTGATAAAGCTACATATAATTTACCATGGCTGAAAACATGCCGTGGAAGATAATTCCGACATTGAGAATGGTTTGCCCTTGTGACTTATTTATGGTAATAGCAACACTTAGTCTAACGGGAAACTGTTTTCTACTAAGCATAAAAGGAAGCCCTGAACTCACATTTATTTTTAATTTAATTTTGGCCAAAAATGCTCTTTTTCCAGCATTGCTTCATGTTAGTATTTCCACATCCAACACATTCTTAAATAAACCACGACATAACAATCGTGTCCCATTACACATGCCATATCTAAGGTCTATGTTTCACAACAACATCAAAGGTGCACCTTTTTTAACCTTTAAAATATGTGGTGGGATACTTCCTTGAGCAATTGAGTTTAAGAATTCTTGTTGATATAAGTTATGAGTATCCCCTTCAACCTCGTCAAAATGACAACAAATTATGTTCTTCTACTGGAAACTGATTGATAATTAATATTTAATATAGTGCTAACAGATCTTTTTTTTAAAATATTTTGAGTCCTAATCTTTTTTAGAGGATTTAAAGTCCAATCATTAACATTATTTTTTGCTCACGTTTGTTACTAATATTTTTTTTAGAGGATTTAAAGTCCAATCTTTAAAATTATAATTTGCTCACGTTGGTTGCTAATCTTTTTTTTCTTCAGAAGATCTAAAGTCCAATTTTTAACATTATTTTTTGCTCATGTTTGTTACTAATCTTTTTTTAGAGTATTTAAAGTCCAAAGTTTAATGTTATATTTTGCCCACGTTTGTTACTAATCTATTTTTTAGAGGATTTAAAGTTCAATCTTTAACAATATTTTTTACTCACGTTTGTTACCAATATTTTTTTTAGAGGATTTAAAGTCCAATCTTTAACAATATTTTTTGCTCACGTTTGTTACTAATATTTTTTGTGAGTTTAATCTGTGGTTAACGGTGGTAAAAGAGGGTTAACAGGGACGATTAGTGACATAGATTAGTAATCCACGTGTTATTTTATAATTGGCTAACAGTAAGAACAGTTCACAAGGAATTGTGTGTAAGTTTTCTCCTTAAATTAAATTTATTCTTATCTATTTGTTACATGTGTTATTTGTATTTAAAATTAAAATTTAAAAATTAAGGGTATTTTTGGAAAGAAAAGTCCAACCCAAAAGTGAGCTGAAAGGGGTAGTTTTCTTTATATATTGTATGTATGTGTGAATAATGATTTTAACTTAGTTTTGTTGGTAATACTTTACTGCACAAGTAAGGTGTTCTATACAAGTTAAATAGGTTTATGTCATATGAAATCAGCTAAGTATAGGCTATAACATTACTAAGTATTTGACTATAAATATGTAAGAAAGATGTATGGATGGTATGTAAGATAATGCAGTAAACTGAAAATTATTATTGTTCCTTTCTCTTTCACTTCCTTTCCTCTATTTTCAGTTTTTAAGATTATTGCTTTTGCTGCTATTACAAAAGCTAACAAAAATATTCCTTCCATCCAAACACACTAAAGGTTGACGGTGGTGGGGTTGGTGGATGAATGAGGTCAGAGTAAAGGGGCTGCCCATCTCAATTCCTTGTGTGTAAAAAAGTATATAAATAAGTTTTTGATAGATAATTTATCAATGAACGTCTTCAGTAATATTTTCTAAATTGGACCAGCCATTGAACGTGTGAAGAAGGTTCAAGATTCAACGGTTCTACTATATGATATTTGTTTAAGGGTTACTGAATTTGATTGGTAAGAAACAAATAGAAAGAAATGGAACCTCATGTAACAACTACTTAGTTTAATATAAGAAATTAGATTCACACTATATTATGCATCATTGTTTTTCTGTATATCCTCTTGTAGCCATATTTTATTCAGCCGGCGTCTTACACATTTATGCCTCTTATCTGACCACGCATACTAACAAATTCATAATACATATTTTTACTCAAAGGGTCACCATCTCTATTGTCATATTTCTTTGTATGCTTGTTATAGAATAATGTCATGGCCATACCTTCTGTTGGTAAATATTTTAAAAAGATCACAACGTACACATTTGAATATTTAATGAAACTATTCGAGGAAAAAAGAAAAAACTGAAAGGAATAATATGAAAAATGATTCAAAATTGAACGACAACAAGCTTAATTTTGCATATATTTTAATCTGGAGTTCATTTCCATATTTTATCTAATCGAGTAGTCTCAGTCAAAAAGCAAGGCCAAGCAAGCTACTTGTTTTTTTATATTTTAATTTTGACCCATCACGACCAACCAAAACATTTCGAAGTGTATGTATGTGTTCATCCTTAATTAATTTTCATCCAAAATTGATTCCAGCAGAAGCTAATTATTTTTCTCCTCTATTGCATGAAGCTGGATTCTAACTTTGGTATGATCTTTTTTCCCTCAATTTTAATTTAACTAAGATCGAACCGAATTGATTTCAAGAATTGTATATGAATGTTTAATTAGTCTTCATATTTCTTATTTGTACCTGAAAATGCTGCTTGAGAAAAAGTATCATACATGGGCCAGATTTGTTCCCCATTTTTACTGACTAATTTTATGTATGGGACTCCAATGATGTTTAACCTTGTTGCTTGAATTGAATTCTGTATTGAGAGGTTGAGTAGCTATATTAGTTTGAACTCACAGATAAGAAGTTGGAGAGTCTGGGTTCAAACTTGGACGAAATAGTCAATATTAATCTAACAACTAATTACTAGGATTTGTCTTTCAAAAAAAATGTTAAGATTCTTTATGAATTCATGTCATTAAGCTTTTAATGTCTATTCGTTTACTGAGTTTTTCCATGTTCAAAATAATTGTATAGGTTTTCCACATCATAAGCAAGCCATTAATACAAGACAAACAAATTTCCGAGAATCTCAAACAACTTGAAATGTGCTGTTTATTTATTAAATCCATAGATGAGCGATATGTGAACTTTGAATTGAGAACTGAGTACCGGTCAAAAATGTCATTGACACGTATGAACACATTTAACATTAAATATTTTTAATTCTTTATTTTAATTTTGAGTGCAGCATTGTGATTAGTAGAGGCACTTGGAATTCATAACCGCTGCGCAGAAAATGAGCAGTGCTTTTTCCTCTATATTTTCTTCTGATGTGGTGCCTCAGAAAAAATATGACGTTTTTCTTAGCTTTAGAGGTGAGGATACTCGCAGAAACTTCACAAGCCATCTTTATGATGCTCTGAGCCGAAAGAAAATTGAAACCTTTATGGACAACAATGAGCTTCAAAAAGGAGATGAGATCTCGCCAGCACTCATCAAAGCCATTGAGGAGTCACATGCATCTATTGTTATCTTCTCAGAAAACTACGCTTCCTCAAAATGGTGCTTAAATGAGCTCAAAAAGATTCTTGAATGCAAAAAATATATGCAACAAATTGTGATACCTGTTTTTTACAACATGGATCCATCAAATGTGAGGAAGCAAACCGGGAGTTACAAGCAAGCCTTCGCAAAACATAAGCGAGATTTGAAGCACAATAATGACAAGTTGGAGAAATGGAAAGCTTCTCTCACCAAGGCAGCTAATTTATCTGGTTGGGACTCTCGAAATTATATGTAAGCAAAACGAACTATCCAACTTTCTACATGTCATGACTTGTTAGTTTCCAAAATTTTAAGTAAATCAATAAACTATATCCTATGATTTGCAAGTTTTGTTTTCTAATATACCACAATTTTTTACTACACAAGTTTTTCATCTCCATATTCGTGATTGGAAATGAACATAGATTTTAGAAAATGAAAGCTAAAAATAATTTTAGAAAGTAAACAGGTCAAATTATTTGGAGAAGTGAACAATGATGTTGATGTGCCTGGCCATAGTTGATATGACCTTCTGAAAACTATCAAAGTCATCGTATGCTTGTACCCTGCATACACTTATCATACAATTTTCTAAAATCTATACCATCCATCCATATGCTTGTTATGTTGATATGGCTGGTTATATTTGTACCACTAAAAATCTTAATAGTAATAACACATACTTCTTATCATACAGGTAATTGATTTGCTCAAATCTAATTTTTGCTTCTTTTCTTGCTCTACTCTGCCACCATGTTGACTATAAATTTTGTTATGTACTAATCATATGGATGTATTTTTCTTCGGTTTTAAAAAATTCTTCCCCCTCTTTCCTATGTTAGGAGTGAACCAGACTTCATTAAGGACATTGTTGAAGATGTTTTGCGGAAACTTAATCTTAGATACCCATATGAAATTAAGGGGCTTGTTGGAGTTGAGAAAAATTATGAACAAATTGAATCAATACTGAAAATTGGGTCAAATGATGTTAGAGTCCTTGGAATATGGGGCATGGGCAGAATAGGAAAGACCACCCTTGCTAGGGCTTTATATGCTAAAATGTATTCTCAATTCGAAGGTTGTTGCTTACTCAATGTAATGGATGAATCAAACAAGTATGGAGTCAATGTTGTACACAATAAACTTTTGTCTTCATTGTTAGAGGAAGAAAATATTCATCCTGATGCATCCTACATAGAAGCCCCTTTCTCCAAGAGAAGGATTGGGCGTAAAAAAGTTTTAATTGTGTTGGATGGTGTAGAAACCTTAGAGAAAATAGAAGATCTTATCCCAAAAATTGATGGTCTGGGACCAGGTAGTAGGGTCATTATTACAACTAGAGATAAGCACATATTTAGTCAGTTGAGTAAATGTGAAATATATGAGGTTAAAGAATTGAACAAGCATGATTCTTTTCAGCTATTCAGTTTGACTGCCTTCAAAGAAAAACAACCTAAAATTGGATATGAAGATCTATCAGAAAGTGTAATTGCCTATTGCAAAGGTAACCCTCTGGCATTAAAAGTTTTAGGTACAAATCTCAGTTCAAGGGGCCAAGAAGCGCGGGAAAATGAATTGAAAAAGCTCCAAAAGATTCCCAATCGAAAAATTTATGATGTGTTAAAATTGAGTTATGATGACTTAGATCGTTGTCAAAAGGCCATATTTCTAGATATCGCATGCTTGTTGAGTGGACAGGGTAAAGATTTTGTAAGAGATCTATTGGAAGCTTGTGAGTTCTTTGCAATAAGTGGGATAGACATCCTTCTAGATAAAGCTCTCCTTCAACTAGATTCAATTTTGCATGTCAAAAGGGAAGTTTGTACTATAGAAATGCATGATTTGTTACAAGAAATGGGACGGGAGATTGTTAATCAAGAATCTGAAGACCCTGGAAAACGAAGTCGACTGTGGAAAGCTGAAGAGATATCTGATGTATTAAAAAATAACAAGGTAAGTTGAGGATACAATCCCTTCTACATGAAAATAGCACACCTATGTGATTATGAAATATGACAAGTATATGTGACAACCATTCCTAATTATTAATATAATTTTTATCAGGGAACTGAAGCTGTCGAAGGGATAACATTCCATAGTACAGATGTGGGGGATTTTACTTGAAGTCTAATTCCTTTAGAAGGATGACAAATTTAAGATATCTTAAAATCCATAATATATCTAGAGGAAGCACATGCAATGTGTACTTCCCGATGGGCTTGAGTGGATTTCTGATAAATTGAGGTATCTTCGATGGGAAGGATACTGCCTTGAGTATTTGCCATCAACCTTTTGTGGTGAAATGCTCATAGAGCTTCACTTGAGTCATAGCAAGCTTAAAAAGCTCTGGGATGGAGTTCAGGTACTAATGTGTTTGGATATCCTTTTTAATTTGTTGAAGTCTTAAAAAGTCTTTATTTATGCTTAATTAAGTTTAGTTTCTCTTTTAATCAACACTCACACATGATTATTAATTTAATGGTTTCTAAGCAATGTCGTTTTTATTTCTTGTTACAGAATCTTGTGAATCTAAAAATACTTTGGCTTGAATCCTCCAAAGAACTGATTGAGATCCCAGACCTATCTAAGGCTACAAATCTTCATAGATTATTTCTTTTTCAATGTGAAAGCCTGGGTCAGATCCATCCTTCGATCTTTTCTCTCCCTGATTTTAGATATCTAAATTTACAAGGTTGCATAAAGATTGAAAGCCTTAAAACCAACATTCATTCAAAATCTATTCGTGAACTCTTACTCGATGGTTGTTCATCTCTCACAGAATTTTCGGTGACATCGGATGAGTTGACAGAGTTGACCTTAGGTGGCACTGCAATACGTGAATTGTCTTCATCGATTTGGCGTAATACCAAACTTACTGTTCTTGACCTAGCTGATTGTAACAAGCTTAACATTGTCGGGAATAAGTTATCAGATGATCATGGCCTGTGGTATGTTACAGAACTATACTTTTCAGGGTGCACAGAAATCAATGCATTAAGTCTGTGGTCCATCCTTGATGGCATACAATCTTTAAAACTGCTAACATTGGATAAGTGTTGCAACTTGGAATGTCTCCCTGAGAACATACAAAACCATTCATTGCTAAACGGGCTAAATTTAGATGATTGCAGGAAACTTGTGTCTGTAACAGAGCTTCCGCCATCCCTATCATCTTTGAGTGCCGTTAATTGCACTTATCTGGACACAGACTCCACTCAACGGTCATTTCTTGAGAACATAGTACAAATCTTCTCTAAAGACCCTTTTCATGCAAATAAATATTTCTCTTTCTTGCCAGGAGAACAAATTCCTCGCAAGTTTGATTTTCAAACAACAAAGGCTTCAATAACCATTCCTCCTATTCCAAAATCTAACCTGTCTGGTTTCATATTCTGCATTATTTTTTCAGAGGGCTTCTGTGTTAAGGATAACATCGTTCATTGTATCATCTTTGAACATGGCAAAGAAGTCGACCAGTGTATTATTGTTCATTACAAGTGTAGTTGGACCTTAATTTCACATCACGTTTTGATATGTTGGCATCCTTACAACAGACAAGAATTTGGAAGTAATGATTGCAACCTATCATTTCAATTCATGCATCAAGATTTCAATGAAGAATTGCGGTGGTCAACAAAGGGGATAAAGGGGTGTGGGGTCTTACCTGTATATAACTTAGAACATAAGTCGGATCTGGATGGTAGGGAAATTGGTAAATTGAAGGTGAAGTCATAAGCTCCAACAATGAAAATGAAGATGACCAGAAACATCCTTGCTGTTCAATTGGTATGAACTTTCTCGTCCACTTTCTAATTATAAATTCCAATATTAGTTTATTTTGATATAGAAAGAGTTTAATCCTTCAAATGAATAATTGTTTTAAAATTTTCATGATTCCTGTTGTATTGCAATAACTTTGTGCTGAAACAACATATTGGACAGGTCTTTGTTTGAGGAACTTGCTAAGAGGGTCAAAAGAATAATACAAGTCAGAAATGTTGTGATCTTTTTCTCCTGTTTTTCATGTAAAATGTTGTGATATGTTGCTTGTTACTTATCCAATTGCAGAAATATTCCTAATTTTATTCGGTTGTTTTGTGCTGAACTTGTTTGTATTAATCAATTTGTGTATGGATCCCTATTCCCTTGTGGTGTCATGTTCTTGATCATTGAAGGTAGAAGCACCACTTTCTCCAAGCATAATACGCTTCACCACCAAATGAATTTTCATTCTCGTTCCTCTTTCCCCTTTTTGCAGTAACTACTCGATTTTCATGGTTGATTGATATGAAAGAAACATAAGAAGGAACAATGGTTCTGTAAATGGGTTTTCCTGTTTAAATGATACAGAAGATATTGGTGTTTCCCACAAAATAACAGTCTGTAATGTTGGTTCTATTGCTCACAGTTCTTACTGTATTTGGCATTGTCAACTAAAACTTTCCCATCCCTGTAATATCCCATTTGATTTTTTTTAGGCAAGGGGTAAAATAGTAATTTTGTCACTCAAGATTTTTTTTTTAGTGGAAAACCCACAAGCTTCCACATTATTCTACTCACTTCTCTCTAAGTTTCACAATTTTTCTCCTTCCTTTCTCTAGAATTCGGTCCTCACCACCTAAAATCCTAACTTCATAAAATTCACAATTCATTATGGAATCATCATGGTACATGCTTCAATGGGTTCATAGTAGAGTTTTAACCAAGAAACTAGTTTAATAATTACTTCTCCCTCCCAAAACCGTTTTCTCCCTCTCTTGGTCTAACTTATCAATTTCATTCCAATTCATGAGATTCTTCATGTAAGTTTGCCTTTGGAGCACCTAAGAGTGGATTATATACAAGGATGTGTTGTATGTGGTGGTTGATCATGAAAAGTGATGTAAATTGGTGATTGAAGCAAGGAGTGTATAGTGGGTTAACAACTTGAAGGATGGTTAGGGTTCAAAGAACCAAGATGTGAAAATTGGAGCTTGTGACATCCAATGGAAGCTTGTATTGAGGTGAGTTTCCAATAAGCTTGTTTTTTTTAGAAGTTGTGATTGTTAGAGAATGTGATGATGTTAGGAGTTGGAATTAAGAATTTATTTGGGATTAGTGAATGAATTATAAAATTAAGTTATTACATAAGTAATTTTGAAGCTATTATACATGTTTGGGTTGTTAACTTGAGTTTTGGCCGAGATTGATATGGCAAAAGCCATAAGTTGTTTGTTAAGCTATTTTAGAAACCGGCAGAAGTGCTTAACTGGAGAATAAGCTGTTCTAGGAAGCTGACAGAAAAATGTTTGCTGGATATTTGGATTGTACACTCAATTCCCTTCAATTCAAATATAAATTTCATGTGATTCCGATTAGTAATGAACTCGGAAAGTGCATTTGAAGTTGGATAATTCTGCTGGAAAAAAAAAGTTTACGGGTTTTAGCATGGTTTGCGAGAAATAAGCTGTTTTGGAAAGATGAAGGCACAAGTGGCTATTGGGAATTAAGTTGAAGCATTAAGGAGGAATAAGAGTTGCCAGATGTTTACTGGTGAGTTCCTTAGCTAGTAAACCTTCCATTTTGAGTAGTAGAATTGTGCCACATGAATGATTCATTTGAATAGAAATTATGAGATAGTATGATTATTTCATAATTATATGTGTTTATTCTAAAATCTCTTGTATGTTAATATGTGTGTTTATGTTAGTATGAATATTGGAGGAAAATGCTAAGCAAGACAATTGATGTAACGATTACTTTTGTTCACAAGTCGGTTAGTTTAGGTTATCGAGGTTTTCCCACGTTTGATAACCTAGAGGATTGCTTATATTATTTATAAGTGATAATTGTAAGAGGATTGCTTATATTAATTATAAGTGATGATTTAAGAATAAGTGATTAGATAGTAATGTTAATTGTGCATAATTAATTGATGTTAGTATGTGATGTTAGTATAAATGTTGGAGGGAAATTAACAACGAAATTGATGCATATATGCTTATAGTAAAGAATTGAAAGAAAAATTTGAAATGCATCCTATGAGTAATATGCTCACAGTGAATTATAGAAAATCGCAGAAAAATGGAAATGAGGAGAAAAATTGAAATGAGTAACATGCTCATAGAAAAAGAAAAAAAAAAGAGAATATATGGAAAAACCGTTTGCTACAACGAGAGATAATGTAGCCTATGACGTACGGGTCATAGTATACCGTTTGCTACAACGAGAGATAATGTAGCCTATGACGTACGGGTCATAGTATACCGTTTGCTACAACGAGATATAATGTAGCCTATGACGTACGGGTCATAGTATTCCGTTTGCTACAACGAGAGATAATGTAGCCTATGAGGTACGGCTCATAGTAACGAATTAAATGTATAATTAATGATATGAAATTTTAAGTCAAGAATTATTCGAATAATATTTGAAAGAGAATAAAAAATAAAATTATGGAACCAAGGAAAAATTTTAAGGACCCGCCAACATGAATATTAACATAGCATACGCATATTATCATGAAAATTATGTTTAGAATGAATTAGCTACGAAGCAATAGTTCATGGGCATTTTTTTATCAAAAGTAGGAAATGTGGAATTTTAGTTATGGAATTCCGGCTTAGTTAGCCGAAACTAGTTGTTATCAGAAAAGGATCGGAAACATACGTAGATAAGTATGTCAAAATGTAAGCTATACCAGAATACGATATATTTGAGATATGTTTATGATTATTATGATTATGGTGATTATGTTTATGAAATTATGATTAAGGTTATGAGTATGACTATATGAATTATATAATCAAAGTAGTATTTGAGAGAGCGATTCTAGTTATCCCCTAATCGCTCAGCTATGCGTAGTGAAATCCTATAAACCCGAAATGGGTTAAGTTTAGAAACAGATGGCGATCCTAGGTTCCCCGAGGTTGCCTATAGCCTAGGATAGGTGGAACTCACTGAGACATCTTGTCTCATTCCAATCCCTTTTATTTATTTCAGATATACGAGTTGTTATACGACAGGATGATACTTGAGGAAGGAGCAGAAGTAGCTAGACCATATAAAGTACACGTCAGTGGTACTTTTTCTGAATTAACAGGTGAGAAGTTATATGTATTGTTCAGAGAGTTTTTAATTATTGTAATTTTAATGTACCCGATGCCGAGTTTAACACTCATGCTAGATATTCTATGTAATTTTCTAGTAGGGGTGTTTCAATTTGGTATCAGAGCAGGTCGATTCAGATCGTGCCTTGGGTCATTAAAATTCAATAAAAAGGTAGTGGGACCATTGGGTTCCGGATGTTTATTCTAAATGTCATATCTACTTGAGCCTGATCAACTCAAACTAGTATATGACAGTTAGAACAAATGTCTGAGAGTTGAATAGGACCTAGGAGGAATGAAGCATACGAAGGAGGGAAGTCACGGTGTCAAATTTTGTAACGGATTTTGATAAAGAAGTATTCGACGCCAGATGGTGGCTGATAAACTGTGAAGCTTAGTAGTAAGTGGTGACAAACCGAGCATACAACGGTCCTTAATGGAAATCTTAGTAGACGAACTAAATAATATTTTAAACCATGGAATTCAAGGATGATGAAAGTTCAGAGAGAGTTTAAACTCCACATTTCGGAGGTAAAGAAAAGAATCAGTTGGTAACAGACGTATGTAGAAGTCTAATATCGAAAGTATAAAGGAATTATTGATATTTATTATCAGGTAAACTCTAAATTTCGAGGACGAAATTTTCTTAAGGGGGGTAGAATGTAATATCCCATTTGATTTTTTTTAGGCAAGGGGTAAAATAGTAATTTTGTCACTCAAGATTTTTTTTTTAGTGGAAAACCCACAAGCTTCGACATTATTCTACTCACTTCTCTCTAAGTTTCACAATTTTTCTCCTTCCTTTCTCTAGAATTCGGTCCTCACCACCTAAAATCCTAACTTCATAAAATTCACAATTCATTATGGAATCATCATGGTACATGCTTCAATGGGTTCATAGTAGAGTTTTAACCAAGAAACTAGTTTAATAATTACTTCTCCCTCCCAAAACCGTTTTCTCCCTCTCTTGGTCTAACTTATCAATTTCATTCCAATTCATGAGAATTCTTCATGTAAGTTTGCCTTTGGAGCACCTAAGAGTGGATTATATACAAGGATGTGTTGTATGTGGTGGTTGATCATGAAAAGTGATGTAAATTGGTGATTGAAGCAAGGAGTGTATAGTGGGTTAACAACTTGAAGGATGGTTAGGGTTCAAAGAACCAAGATGTGAAAATTGGAGCTTGTGACATCCAATGGAAGCTTGTATTGAGGTGAGTTTCCAATAAGCTTGTTTTTTTTAGAAGTTGTGATTGTTAGAGAATGTGATGATGTTAGGAGTTGGAATTAAGAATTTATTTGGGATTAGTGAATGAATTATAAAATTAAGTTATTACATAAGTAATTTTGAAGCTATTATACATGTTTGGGTTGTTAACTTGAGTTTTGGCCGAGATTGATATGGCAAAAGCCATAAGTTGTTTGTTAAGCTATTTTAGAAACCGGCAGAAGTGCTTAACTGGAGAATAAGCTGTTCTAGGAAGCTGACAGAAAAATGTTTGCTGGATATTTGGATTGTACACTCAATTCCCTTCAATTCAAATATAAATTTCATGTGATTCCGATTAGTAATGAACTCGGAAAGTGCATTTGAAGTTGGATAATTCTGCTGGAAAAAAAAAGTTTACGGGTTTTAGCATGGTTTGCGAGAAATAAGCTGTTTTGGAAAGATGAAGGCACAAGTGGCTATTGGGAATTAAGTTGAAGCATTAAGGAGGAATAAGAGTTGCCAGATGTTTACTGGTGAGTTCCTTAGCTAGTAAACCTTCCATTTTGAGTAGTAGAATTGTGCCACATGAATGATTCATTTGAATAGAAATTATGAGATAGTATGATTATTTCATAATTATATGTGTTTATTCTAAAATCTCTTGTATGTTAATATGTGTGTTTATGTTAGTATGAATATTGGAGGAAAATGCTAAGCAAGACAATTGATGTAACGATTACTTTTGTTCACAAGTCGGTTAGTTTAGGTTATCGAGGTTTTCCCACGTTTGATAACCTAGAGGATTGCTTATATTATTTATAAGTGATAATTGTAAGAGGATTGCTTATATTAATTATAAGTGATGATTTAAGAATAAGTGATTAGATAGTAATGTTAATTGTGCATAATTAATTGATGTTAGTATGTGATGTTAGTATAAATGTTGGAGGGAAATTAACAACGAAATTGATGCATATATGCTTATAGTAAAGAATTGAAAGAAAAATTTGAAATGCATCCTATGAGTAATATGCTCACAGTGAATTATAGAAAATCGCAGAAAAATGGAAATGAGGAGAAAAATTGAAATGAGTAACATGCTCATAGAAAAAGAAAAAAAAAAGAGAATATATGGAAAAACCGTTTGCTACAACGAGAGATAATGTAGCCTATGACGTACGGGTCATAGTATACCGTTTGCTACAACGAGAGATAATGTAGCCTATGACGTACGGGTCATAGTATACCGTTTGCTACAACGAGATATAATGTAGCCTATGACGTACGGGTCATAGTATTCCGTTTGCTACAACGAGAGATAATGTAGCCTATGAGGTACGGCTCATAGTAACGAATTAAATGTATAATTAATGATATGAAATTTTAAGTCAAGAATTATTCGAATAATATTTGAAAGAGAATAAAAAATAAAATTATGGAACCAAGGAAAAATTTTAAGGACCCGCCAACATGAATATTAACATAGCATACGCATATTATCATGAAAATTATGTTTAGAATGAATTAGCTACGAAGCAATAGTTCATGGGCATTTTTTTATCAAAAGTAGGAAATGTGGAATTTTAGTTATGGAATTCCGGCTTAGTTAGCCGAAACTAGTTGTTATCAGAAAAGGATCGGAAACATACGTAGATAAGTATGTCAAAATGTAAGCTATACCAGAATACGATATATTTGAGATATGTTTATGATTATTATGATTATGGTGATTATGTTTATGAAATTATGATTAAGGTTATGAGTATGACTATATGAATTATATAATCAAAGTAGTATTTGAGAGAGCGATTCTAGTTATCCCCTAATCGCTCAGCTATGCGTAGTGAAATCCTATAAACCCGAAATGGGTTAAGTTTAGAAACAGATGGCGATCCTAGGTTCCCCGAGGTTGCCTATAGCCTAGGATAGGTGGAACTCACTGAGACATCTTGTCTCATTCCAATCCCTTTTATTTATTTCAGATATACGAGTTGTTATACGACAGGATGATACTTGAGGAAGGAGCAGAAGTAGCTAGACCATATAAAGTACACGTCAGTGGTACTTTTTCTGAATTAACAGGTGAGAAGTTATATGTATTGTTCAGAGAGTTTTTAATTATTGTAATTTTAATGTACCCGATGCCGAGTTTAACACTCATGCTAGATATTCTATGTAATTTTCTAGTAGGGGTGTTTCAATTTGGTATCAGAGCAGGTCGATTCAGATCGTGCCTTGGGTCATTAAAATTCAATAAAAAGGTAGTGGGACCATTGGGTTCCGGATGTTTATTCTAAATGTCATATCTACTTGAGCCTGATCAACTCAAACTAGTATATGACAGTTAGAACAAATGTCTGAGAGTTGAATAGGACCTAGGAGGAATGAAGCATACGAAGGAGGGAAGTCACGGTGTCAAATTTTGTAACGGATTTTGATAAAGAAGTATTCGACGCCAGATGGTGGCTGATAAACTGTGAAGCTTAGTAGTAAGTGGTGACAAACCGAGCATACAACGGTCCTTAATGGAAATCTTAGTAGACGAACTAAATAATATTTTAAACCATGGAATTCAAGGATGATGAAAGTTCAGAGAGAGTTTAAACTCCACATTTCGGAGGTAAAGAAAAGAATCAGTTGGTAACAGACGTATGTAGAAGTCTAATATCGAAAGTATAAAGGAATTATTGATATTTATTATCAGGTAAACTCTAAATTTCGAGGACGAAATTTTCTTAAGGGGGGTAGAATGTAATATCCCATTTGATTTTTTTTAGGCAAGGGGTAAAATAGTAATTTTGTCACTCAAGATTTTTTTTTTAGTGGAAAACCCACAAGCTTCGACATTATTCTACTCACTTCTCTCTAAGTTTCACAATTTTTCTCCTTCCTTTCTCTAGAATTCGGTCCTCACCACCTAAAATCCTAACTTCATAAAATTCACAATTCATTATGGAATCATCATGGTACATGCTTCAATGGGTTCATAGTAGAGTTTTAACCAAGAAACTAGTTTAATAATTACTTCTCCCTCCCAAAACCGTTTTCTCCCTCTCTTGGTCTAACTTATCAATTTCATTCCAATTCATGAGAATTCTTCATGTAAGTTTGCCTTTGGAGCACCTAAGAGTGGATTATATACAAGGATGTGTTGTATGTGGTGGTTGATCATGAAAAGTGATGTAAATTGGTGATTGAAGCAAGGAGTGTATAGTGGGTTAACAACTTGAAGGATGGTTAGGGTTCAAAGAACCAAGATGTGAAAATTGGAGCTTGTGACATCCAATGGAAGCTTGTATTGAGGTGAGTTTCCAATAAGCTTGTTTTTTTTAGAAGTTGTGATTGTTAGAGAATGTGATGATGTTAGGAGTTGGAATTAAGAATTTATTTGGGATTAGTGAATGAATTATAAAATTAAGTTATTACATAAGTAATTTTGAAGCTATTATACATGTTTGGGTTGTTAACTTGAGTTTTGGCCGAGATTGATATGGCAAAAGCCATAAGTTGTTTGTTAAGCTATTTTAGAAACCGGCAGAAGTGCTTAACTGGAGAATAAGCTGTTCTAGGAAGCTGACAGAAAAATGTTTGCTGGATATTTGGATTGTACACTCAATTCCCTTCAATTCAAATATAAATTTCATGTGATTCCGATTAGTAATGAACTCGGAAAGTGCATTTGAAGTTGGATAATTCTGCTGGAAAAAAAAAGTTTACGGGTTTTAGCATGGTTTGCGAGAAATAAGCTGTTTTGGAAAGATGAAGGCACAAGTGGCTATTGGGAATTAAGTTGAAGCATTAAGGAGGAATAAGAGTTGCCAGATGTTTACTGGTGAGTTCCTTAGCTAGTAAACCTTCCATTTTGAGTAGTAGAATTGTGCCACATGAATGATTCATTTGAATAGAAATTATGAGATAGTATGATTATTTCATAATTATATGTGTTTATTCTAAAATCTCTTGTATGTTAATATGTGTGTTTATGTTAGTATGAATATTGGAGGAAAATGCTAAGCAAGACAATTGATGTAACGATTACTTTTGTTCACAAGTCGGTTAGTTTAGGTTATCGAGGTTTTCCCACGTTTGATAACCTAGAGGATTGCTTATATTATTTATAAGTGATAATTGTAAGAGGATTGCTTATATTAATTATAAGTGATGATTTAAGAATAAGTGATTAGATAGTAATGTTAATTGTGCATAATTAATTGATGTTAGTATGTGATGTTAGTATAAATGTTGGAGGGAAATTAACAACGAAATTGATGCATATATGCTTATAGTAAAGAATTGAAAGAAAAATTTGAAATGCATCCTATGAGTAATATGCTCACAGTGAATTATAGAAAATCGCAGAAAAATGGAAATGAGGAGAAAAATTGAAATGAGTAACATGCTCATAGAAAAAGAAAAAAAAAAGAGAATATATGGAAAAACCGTTTGCTACAACGAGAGATAATGTAGCCTATGACGTACGGGTCATAGTATATACCGTTTGCTACAACGAGAGATAATGTAGCCTATGACGTACGGGTCATAGTATACCGTTTGCTACAACGAGAGATAATGTAGCCTATGACGTACTGGTCATAGTATACCGTTTGCTACAACGAGATATAATGTAGCCTATGACGTACGGGTCATAGTATTCCGTTTGCTACAACGAGAGATAATGTAGCCTATGAGGTACGGCTCATAGTAACGAATTAAATGTATAATTAATGATATGAAATTTTAAGTCAAGAATTATTCGAATAATATTTGAAAGAGAATAAAAAATAAAATTATGGAACCAAGGAAAAATTTTAAGGACCCTCCAACATGAATATTAACATAGCATACGCATATTATCATGAAAATTATGTTTAGAATGAATTAGCTACGAAGCAATAGTTCATGGGCATTTTTTTATCAAAAGTAGGAAATGTGGAATTTTAGTTATGGAATTCCGGCTTAGTTAGCCGAAACTAGTTGTTATCAGAAAAGGATCGGAAACATACGTAGATAAGTATGTCAAAATGTAAGCTATACCAGAATACGATATATTGGAGATATGTTTATGATTATTATGATTATGGTGATTATGTTTATGAAATTATGATTAAGGTTATGAGTATGACTATATGAATTATATAATCAAAGTAGTATTTGAGAGAGCGATTCTAGTTATCCCCTAATCGCTCAGCTATGCGTAGTGAAATCCTATAAACCCGAAATGGGTTAAGTTTAGAAACAGATGGCGATCCTAGGTTCCCCGAGGTTGCCTATAGCCTAGGATGGGTGGAACTCACTGAGACATCTTGTCTCATTCCAATCCCTTTTATTTATTTCAGATATACGAGTTGTTATACGACAGGATGATACTTGAGGAAGGAGCAGAAGTAGCTAGACCATATAAAGTACACGTCAGTGGTACTTTTTCTGAATTAACAGGTGAGAAGTTATATGTATTGTTCAGAGAGTTTTTAATTATTGTAATTTTAATGTACCCGATGCCGAGTTTAACACTCATGCTAGATATTCTATGTAATTTTCTAGTAGGGGTGTTTCAATCCCAATGATGTCAACTGTCAAAACTATATTCAGATCATTGTAAAATACCATTTATCAATAGAGTTAGGGGCATGCACTGTCGGTGTAAATTTCTTTCACACTGACAACCAATAAGAACTTACCACTTTGCCAAACTGACTGGGGAAGGTAGTTTATGCCGTATGCCAAATTTGGAAATCAACTTGGCATCATGCAGACTAAGTTATCTGTTAGACTTATTATCATGTATTGAAATTAGGCAGAAACTCAGCAAATTATATATTTTGAGATGGAGTGAGTAACATTTATTCATGATGTTTTTTTTTTTTTTTTTATCCTACATAAGGATCAAACCACATCTCTTTCAACCCAGCACTTACAATACTTGAAATTTATTTATTTTAACTAGATAAGAAAAAGTATATAATTAAGTTTTTGATAAATAGTTTATCAAAGCATGTATTCATTAATATTTTCTAAACTGGACCAGCCATTGAACGTGTGAAGAAGGTTCAAGATTCAACGGTTCAAGTATATGATATTTGTTTAAAGGGTACTGAATTTGATTAGTAAGAAAAAAAATAGAAAGAAATGGAACGTGCATCATCATTGTTTTTTTCTAAATATATATCCTCTTGTAGCCATATTTTAATCAGCCGGTGTCTTGCACATTTATGCATCTGATCTGACTACGCATACTGACAAATAATATTGTTATTGTATTTTATTACCACCATAGGAAACGAAACTTCTATCAAGGGAAACCATGAAATGACACATGTTTTATATTTTAATTTTGATCAATCCATATAAAATCACGACCAAAGCATTATGAACTGTTGTACCTAAACACTTAAAAATGAAAAAATTGGTGTCTAAAGACATTCATCTAAATTATTGGAATTATTTGGTTAGGCTTGCTTTTGATTCCGGTAGAAGCTAATTGCCCTGCTGGGATTGTGACTGTCACTGTACATTCAATTATTGCTGGATTCTGACTTTGGTATGATCTTTTTTCCCTCAATTATAATTTAACTAGTTAGTTTCTCTAATTGTAGGTCATTCATAAATTTATCCTTGAATTTGAAATCAATATATTGATAAAATTAGTTTTGGCCATACCTTTTGTTGGCAAATATTTCAAATTAGTCTTTCAAATTGGTTCTGAAGAATGAATGCTAAGTTAGTCTTCATATTTGTTAATTACTACTCAATATTTAAAAGGCTAATGAAGAGCCCCGATAAAACCTAGAATTCAATTCAAGCAGCAAGGTTAAACATGATTGGAGTCCATACATAAAACTAGACTTAAATAGCCTAAGAATGTAAAGTAATAATGAATCTGGCCCGTGGAATTGCCATATTCTATAGCTAATCATATAGATGTATTTTTCTTCTATTGTATTTAGTATACTTGTAAAACCTTCTTCCCTTCTTTCATATGTTAGGAGTGACTCCGACTTCATTAAGGACATTGTTGAAGATGTTTTGCGGAAACTGAATCTTATATACCAATATGAAATTAAGGGGCTTGTTGGAATTGAGAAAAATTATGACCAAAGGGTCAAATGATGTCAGAGTCATTGGAATATGGGGCATGGGTGGCATAGGAAAGACCACCCTTGCTAGGGCTTTATATGCTAAAATGTATTCTCAATTCGAAGGTTGTTGCTTTCTCAATGTAATGGATGAATCAAACAAGTATGGACTCAATGTATTACACAATAAATTTTTATCTTCGTTGTTAGAGGATGAATATCTTCATCCTGATGCACCCTACATAGAAGCCCCTTTCTCCGTGAGAAGGATTGCACGTAAAAAAGTTTTAATTGTGTTGGATGGCGTGGAAACCTTAGAGACAATAGAAGATCTTATCCTAAAAATTGATGGGTTAGGACCGGGTAGTATGGTCATTATTACAACTAGAGATAAACACATATTTAGTCAGTTCAGTAAATGTGAAATATATGAGGATAAGGAATTGAGCAAACATGATTCTGTTCAGCTATTCAGTTTGAATGCCTTCAGAGAAAAGCATCCTAAAATTGGATACGAAGATCTATCAGAAAGCGTAATTGCCTATTGCCGAGGCAATCCTCTGGCTTTAAAAGTTTTAGGTGCTAATCTGAGTTCAAGAGGGAAAGAAGAATGGGAAAATGAATTGAAAAAGCTCCAAAAGATTCCTAATAGGAAAATTTATAATGTGTTAAAATTGAGCTATGATGACTTAGATTGTTGTCAAAAGGCCATATTTCTAGACATTGCATGCTTGCTGAGAGATGACTGTAAAGGTTTTGTAGAAGATCTATTGGAAGCTTGTGAGTTCATTGCAATAAGTGGGATAAAAGTTCTTCTAGATAAAGCTCTCATACACCCAAAACTAATTTGGCACATGGATTTCAATTCGAAAGTTGACGGTTTAGAAATGCATGATTTGTTACAAGAAATGGGACGGGAGATTGTTAACCAAGAATCTAAAGACCCTAGAAAACGAAGTCGATTGTGGAAAGCTGAAGAAATATCTGATGTATTAAAAAAAACATGGTAAGTAGACAATGCAATTACTTCTATATGAAAACACATGTTCGTGCTTATGAAATATAACAAGCAAATAAAGTATCTACGACTGTCTTTCCTAATTATTAATCTAAGTTATCTTTGTTAGGGAACTGAAGTTATAGAAGGTATAACATTTGATAGTACGGAAGTTGGGAATCTTTACTTAAAGTCTGATTCCTTTAGAAGGATGACAAATTTAAGATTTCTTAAAATCTATGATATATTTAGAGGGAAGCACACGTGCAACGTGTACTTTCCCGATGGTCTTGAGTGGATTTCTGATAAATTAAGGTATCTTCGATGGGACGGATACTGTCTGGAATCTTTGCCATCAACCTTTTGTGCTGAAATGCTTGTAGAGCTTTACATGACTCATAACAAGCTTAAAAAGCTCTGGGATGGAGTTCATGTAAAATATATTTGGATGAGAGGATGTCTGATGCTTATTCATAAAATTGCACCTGAGCTAGGATGGAATGCTTCTATTTATGTTTAATTAGGTTTAGTTTATCTTTTAAATCTAATCAATACTTATGCACGATTATGGATTCAATGGTTTCTCAGCATGCCATGTTTATTTCCTGTTACAAAATCTTGCCAATCTAACTACAATTTTGCTTGATTTCTCAAAAGACCTATTTGAGATCCCAGACTTATCGAGGGCTAAAAATCTACAAAGAGTACATCTTCGTGAATGCGAAAGTCTGCGTCAGCTTCATCCATCCATCTTTTCTCTCTCTCAACTTACATATCTATGTTTACAAGATTGCATAAAGATTGAAAGCCTTAAAACCAACATTCATTCAAAATCTCTTCGTGAACTCTTACTTGATGGTTGTTTATATCTCAATGAATTTTCGGTGACATCAGAGGAAATGACAGATTTGTCCTTACAGGGCACTGCTATACATGAATTGTCTTCATCAATTTGGCGTAATAGCAAACATACTTTTCTTGACCTAACTGAATGTAACAATCTTAACATTGTTGGGAATAAGTTAGCAAATAATCATGGACTGGGGCCTGTTACGAAACTAGACCTTTCCGGGTGCACAGAAATCAATACATTGTGCCTGTGGTTCATCCTTGATGGCATACAGTCTTTAAAAGGGCTAAAATTGAATAGGTGTTGCAACTTAGAAGGTCTCCCTGAGAATATCCGAAACCATTCAATTCTGGAATGGCTTGAATTAGATGATTGCAGGAAACTTGTGTCTCTAACAGAGCTTCCGCCATCCCTCCTATTGTTTAATGCCGTTAATTGCACTTATCTGGACACAGACTTGATTCGTCAGTCATTGCTTGAGAACATCGTACAAACGTTCTCTAAAGACCCTCCTTGTAAATATGATGATGATTTCTCTCTTTTTCCAGGAGCACAAGTTCCATGCAAGTTTGATTTTCAGACAATAGAGGCATCAATAACCTTTCCTCCTATTCCAAAATCTGGCTTGTGTGGTTTCATATTTTGCATAATTCTTTCTGAGGGCTTCCATGTTTACCACCATTCCCTGCATTGTGTCATCTTTGAAGACGGCAAAGAAGTCAACAGATGTCGTATCAGTCACAATTATTTTGGGACATTAACTTCAGATAATATATAGATATGTTGGCATGGTTACAACAGACAAGAAAGTTATGATTGCAAGTTATCATTTCAATTCATACTTGAAGGTAAAAAAAAGGGCAACCCGGTGCACTGAAGCTCCCGCATATGCAGGGTCCGGGAAGGGGTCCCACCATTTGGTGTATTGTACGCAGCCTTACCCTGTTTTTACACAAGAGGCTGTTTCCAGGACTTGAACCTGTGACCTTACGGTCACATGACAACAACTTACGGTCATACTTGAAGATCCCAATGAAAAATTGCAGTGGTCAACGGAGGAGATAAAGGGGTGTGGGGAGTTACCTGTATATGCCTTGGAACGTGAGATGGAGGGTGATGGTAGTAGTATCATTGGTAAGGAAATCGGAAAATTAAAATCCATTGCTTAAGACTCTGATGAGTTTGATTGTCTTTTGGGAAATGATATTGATGAAGTGAAAAGCTCGAAAAATGAAAATGAAGACGAACAGAAACATCCTTGCTGTTCAATCGGTATGAATCTTTCACCCACGTTCTAATTATAAATTCCGTATTACTTTATTTGGATATAGGAAGAGTTTAATCTTTCTAATGAACAATTGTTTTGAAATTCTCATGAATCCCGGTGTATTGCAATAACTTTGTGCTGAAACAGCATATTGAACAGGTCTTTTTCTCAGTCCCTTGTTAAGAGGGTCACAAGAATAATACAAGTCAGAAATGTTGTGATCTCTTTCTCCTGTTTCTCAAGTACAATAATCACAACATCACATTCACTCAGCAAGATTCGGTGATGCAGTAGACTGGTGATATCAGGTTGTTCTGGTATTAATTTCATCATTTAAATGCCAAAGTGCAATGATACGTTGCTTGTTGTTACTTATACCATTGCAGAAGTATTCCTAATTTATTCAGCAGTTCTGTGCTGTGATTGTTGGTATTAATCAATCTGATCCTGTTTTCATTGTGCACCCAATAAATAACCAGCTATAACCGGGTTTGCAGTGTTTCATAAGTTTGTGTATAGATCCCTATTCATTTTCCTTAATGGTCTATTCATTTTCCTGAATGGTGTCATTGTTCTTGATCATTGAAGGTAGCAACGCCGCTTTCTTCTAACATCTTCTGCTTCGTCACTAGATGAATTGCATTTCTTTTTTCTCTTTCTCCCTATTACAGTTGATTTATAATGTTTGAATTATAGTTGATTAATTGTGCTGTGTCTTTAGGAATGAAATAAATCAATGAAGACAAATATTGTTGTAGCTAGTTCTCTTCATCTTTTCCTTACTAGTCTAAGAGCCCTAATTTTCACAGCGGCGGTACAAATCTTCCCACCACTTTGTGAGATGATCGGCACTAGATGCCTTTATTTTTAAATTTTTTTGTTTGGATACAACATTTCATTATTATCATTTTTGTGCTACTTTTATATATTCTAATTTTTTTTGGCCAAATTTGAAAATTTAAAAACAGGGTTCTATTTGTAAATTTTAAAAATTGAGGGGTCAATTTGTAATTATTAAAAATTGTAAGGGCCAATTAGAAATTTATTGTAATTTTTTGGGGTCAATTTAATTTCTTTGAAAAATATTGGGACCAACTTTCAAATTCCTAGATCTTAGGTGTCATTCGAAATTCACTAAAATTTAATTTGGACAAAATACTGCATAGAATTTCGTTAATTTAAAAAATTCTTTAAATTTATCATCCAAACAATAAAATCGTCTTAGAAGGATTTGATTTCCTTCAAAACTTTTCATTATCTTAAAACTTTTTCTCATCTAAATTCTAAACACACTTGAGATTGGCATTGAGTGGAGTTAGGGATGAGGTCGGAGTATAGGGGATTGCCCATCTCAGTTTTTGATCAATAATTTAGCAAATCATTTATTTATTAATATTTTCTAAATTATTAAAAAAATAAATATTTGTTTAAAGGTTACTGAATTTGATTGGTAAGAAACAAATAGAAAGAAATGGAACCTCATGTAACAACTACTCTCTCCGTCTTTAAATTATAGTCGTTTAAGGTTTGTGCACCATTATTAAAGAAATGATTAATTGTGTTGATTTTGATGGTAAAATTAGTGTCATTTATTAAAACACCCTTATTCATTGTTGTTAGTGAAGTAGTTAAGTTGGATGAAATTCAACAAATAAGAGTAGTTTACTTGGTACATTGGTATTCTAAAGTGACAATTATTTTGAGAAAAAGAAAAAAATTGTAAAGAGACAATTATTGTAAGACGGAGGAAGTATTTAGTTTAAATACAAAAACTGCACTCACCTCCCTTAAGGTTTTATTAAGGGCCTGTTTGGTTCGAGAGTTTTGGAGGGGAGGGGAGGGGAGGGGAG
This sequence comes from Medicago sativa, assembly GCF_051527215.1. NCBI lineage: Eukaryota > Viridiplantae > Streptophyta > Magnoliopsida > Fabales > Fabaceae > Medicago > Medicago sativa. The sequence goes on along the minus strand of NC_140751.1, from coordinate 59,287,547 downwards.
GGGTGGGGAGGGGAGCAAATTTTATTGCACTGCCAACATTATCCTTATATTAATTTAAAATCTCAATATTATCTTTGTAACAACATTTATTATTATTAGGTTATATTATCTTGAAACAACTTTTACTATTATTAGGCTATAGATTATATTATCTTGTAACAACTTTTATTCCATATTATTAACAATTTTTTCTTGTAACAACTTTTATTCCATATTATTAACGATTTTTCCTTGTAACAACTTTTATTACTACTTGTAATTGTAACAACCCTATTACTAATTCATTGTTCCATCGTCTACATCGTGTTGTTATCGATTACATCGTTATTGTTTCGTTACTTTATTATCCTTATTTAATTACGTTTAAGGGTAAAATAGTAAAATAATTTTAAAATCCCTCCCCTCCCCTTGTGAACCAAACACACTTTTAATTAAAATATCTCCCCTCCCCTCCCCTCCGTTAAAATTCCTCCCCTCCCCTCCCTTCCCCTCCTAATTCTCGAACCAAACGGACCCTAAAAGACACTTGCATTCCCCTAGTTTGGAAAAAACATTAACCTCGCTTAATTATTTTATGTTTGAGACACTTTTCCAACAGACACCAACATTTGTTTCTTTTGACAGTGCACCAACAACATTTCCCTTCAACTTCATTGTCCTTCATCTTCGGTAAGTGGATGTTTTTTTTTTATCATTGTTACGTGATTCATTGAAAGATGTGACTGATGTATTGTTGTAACAAACGAAGCGGTGGAATGAACTGAGTGTGCGAAAAAAATTGTTGGTGAATTGCAGCAATTGACACACGATTGGAACATTGTTAACAACATTACTAATAACAAAATCAAATATTTAGAATTTTTCAAGAATCAGTACAAATTCACAATTTCATTGAGGATAGGAACACATAATCTATATATATATTCCCAATTTTGAGAAATCCTCAATCAAAATCGGTTCAGATAAAAAAAATTATTGAATTGGCTTGGGATTCATAAATGCCGAATGAAGATGGAGGAAAGATTGTTGGTGTGCAGCTTGCACTATCAATTATGATATAATCAAGGGAGGTTAATGTTTTTTCCAAACTAAAGAGGGTGTGAGTGTCTTTTAATAAAATTTCATGGGAGGTGAGTGCAAATTGCTCTTTAGTTTAATATAGGAAATTAGCTTCACACTATATTATGTGCATCATTGTAGTATTGTTTTTCTAAATATCCTCTTGTAGCCATATTTTATTCATCTGATCTGACCACGCAAACTGACAAATTCATAATAAATGAAATTAGATTCACATTGTAAGTGCATAATTGTTTTTCTAAATACCCTCTTGTAGCCATATTTTATTCAGCCGGCGTCTTACACATTTAGGCATCTGATCTGACCACACATACTAACAAATTCATAATACATATTTTTACTCAAAGGGTCACTATCTCTAATGTCATATTTCTTTCTATGTTTGTTATAGAATAATGTCATGGCCATACCTTCTGTTGGTAAATATTTTAAAAAGACCACAACATACCCATTTGAATATTTAAAGAAAGAAAAACTGAAAGGAATCATATGAAAAATGATTCAAATTTGAACGACAACAAGCTTAATTTTGCATATATTTTAATCTGGAGTTCATTTCCATATTTTATCTAATCTAGTAGTCTCAGTCAAGCTATTTTTTACTATAGCAAACGAAACATCCTTGAACGAAACCACACTTGTTATTTATATTTTAATTTTGACCCATTTACATGTATATGATACATCACGACCAACCAAAACATTACGAAGTGTATGTGTGTGTTCATCCTTAATTAATTTTCATCCAAAATTGATTCCAGCAGAAGCTAAGCCATACTACTGGGACTATAACTTTACAGTCTCTTTCTCCTCTATTGCATGAAGCTGGATTCTGACTTTGATATGTTCTTTTTCCCCTCAATTTCAATTTAACTACTAGTTTCTTTAATTACATAGGTCATTTTCAAATTGATCATAGAATTTGAAATCAATAAATTGATGAAATTAGTTTAGGCCATACCTTCTATTGGCAAATATTTTAAATTAGTCTTCATATTTCTTAATTAAAACTCAAAATGTTTCTCAGAAATTGAAGTTTGACTAAATTGATCGACAGTTTACAATATCTAAATGAAATATGAATACCGCTTTTAATTCAACCCATATTAGAACAAATATACCAGAAGTAATGATGGAAATATTTTTAGGACTAAAAGTCCAACAAAAATTCTGTCAAAAAAAAAGTTTAACAAAAATTTGGATGTTGCCACTCTCCAAAAAGAGTTCTTCTAACCTGTGCAACTTTGCACCGCTTAAAGAGCGGTAAATGACTTGTTTTATTCACATACACTGTCAATTAGTTAGCATAACTTTGAAAATGATTCCTTTTCCTCTCTCCTATTAACTATCTTAGAGAGACCGTGAAACTTTTCAATCCAAATCTCACCATATCTTGGAAGAAGCAAACGAGAAAACTCAAACCTTCATGTTATAATTCAATAACCACCGGCACCGATTAGTAATCCCTCCTAAATTTACACATATGTGTTTTTTTTTTTTTTGACAAAACACATATGTGTTCTTGAAACATTTGTAAAGGTATTAAAAAAAAGAAACGGTAATAAGTTCTAAATAGAAAAAGTCAATTTTTAAAATTTTAGATTTATTTTTAATTTTAGAAGTTAAACGAGTTATTTTCTAAGATAAAGTTGCTTTTGAAGAGTCGCTCAAGCACTCCGTCCTTGTGATCTTAACTTAGTTGGTATAGACAATGCATAATATATGTAAAGTCTGGAGTTCAAACCCTGACCATCACAAAAAAAAAGTTGCTCAACACTCTCGTTTAAACAGTTGCTTTTCTATTGGTCCACATCATGCAAATGAAAACATGCTGCAACTTGCAACCGGATGTTATTTAATATAAATTAAAATATAAAGTTATTTAATTAACTTTCTTCTCCACTTAGCGTGTTGCTCAAACGCCTAAATTGTTATCATGAGCTTAACTCAGGTTGGGACAAATCATAATATATGTATGGTTTGAGTTTCGAACCCGATCACCACAAAGAAAAAATGCCCAAATCGTCGTTTACAGATAAAGCGGCGACAACAGCCTTAATCATCAAGCTCAACGGAATCATGGGAAGAGAGCAAGAACCACTAAGATCCTTTGCACCATGGACATGTCATAACACACATATCTTCTAAAAATGGGTATAATATTGAATCAACATGACACATAATCAGGTAGGGTGTGGAGTTATTTTCTTGCAGAGAGATAGAGAGACCTTTTTTGATATTAAGTAACTCATTTTTTTAATATTCAAATAATACATCCTCTTTTGAAAAAATAACGGAAATTAAGAAAATTAAAAGTGTTAATAAATTTGTTTGTAATTACTATTGTTTTACAATTTCATTCTTTAAAAGAGAGAGTTAACGTATGTTTTCAACATAGTATTTATCGTACTTCAAAATATCAAAGGGATGTTATAAAAAAGACAAATTTTGTTCTGAAAAGGGTTCAGGGATGGAGACAGTACTCCATCCGGTCCTATTTACAAGAGACAATTAATTTTTTAGACACATTAAATAATTTATGTATTTGGTTTAGATTCTTGACTAGATACATAAATTATTCAATGTATCTAAAAAGTCAACTTTCTCTTGTAAATAGGACCGGAGGGAGTAATAAAGAACCCATATGTAATAAAGAAGCATCAGGTCGTGTGGTGTATGTGTTCGAGAAGAAAATTTGTTGGTGATTCTTAGATGCAATAATGGTTTTCTTTCTTTAATTTTTTTTGAAGCAATGGGTTTTCCTTTAATTGAAACACACCAGGTCGTGTGGTGTTTGTGCTTCAGTAGGAGATTAAGGACTTTTCATATTTGGTGTTGTGTTTGAGAAAGACAAAGAATGTCTGTTGCTTAGTTTTAAAAACCGGACCGGTCGTCGACTCGGTAAGGTCCCTAGGTCACTGAGTCAATGGTTCAACCACTAGGTCATTGGTTGAACCGCATGACGGAACCTGATTAAATCGGATAACACATATTTATAACTCGGTCTCGATAAAAATGTGTACTTGTATTAAACTGAGTTGAATTATATTAATCTGGATCACTCAATCACAAAAAAAAAAAAAACTAATAAAACTCGGTAAGGTCCTTGGGTCACTGAGTCAATGGTTCAACCACTAGGTCATTGGTTGAACTGCATGACGGAACCTGATTAAATCGGATAACACATATTTATAACTTGGTCTCTATAAAAATGTGTACTTGTATGAAACTGAGTTGAATTATATTAATCTAGATCACTCAATCACAAAAAATAAAAATAAAAAACTAATAAAATCTATCAATTGTCAAAAATCATCAAAATTAACCATTATATGTGCATTTCATACATACACAAATTCATAGCATATTTAAATAATATCAAAAATTTATTCTAATTTTAATAAATATATCTAGAGAGAAACAATAATATTAAAAAATTATATGCATTTTAATTATAAATATAATAAGATTTAAATTAAGAGTTTCTTAATTAAAAATAAGAGTTTCTTTAAAAAAAAGAGTTAAATTAAGTTTTTTTTATATAAGATTAAAACACAAGCTAACGAGTTAAATATAATTTATGAGAAGCAAACTTTAACACAAAAAGCTATGTGGTGTGATGGTTAATAAAGGATTTGATTTACATAACATAAGCATAAGCTTTGCTGCTGTTCAACTCCCATCCATGCCAATTTTCGGATTTCCCATCCATGCCAATTTTCGGATTTTTTTGAAAGCTTTGAAAGAATTAGAAACATGGTCAAAGGAGCGCGTTGACTTGTCCGGTTCGCACAAACCGCCGTTTCACCAGGTTTTACCGAGTTCGGCCGGTTCTTACCGGTTCACATCGGTTTGACTACATAACCGATCCAATATACAACTCGAACTGGTTACCCCACCGGTTTCTGGTCGAACCGGTCCGACCGGCCGGTCCGGTCCGGTTTTAAAACTACGGTATGTTGAATCCAATGTTGCAAAAGGATACATTTTTTCTTAATTTTTTAATTAAAGGGTAGTGTTTCTAACCCGGTAGAGCCGGTGAGCAAATTTAGTACTGCCTTTGGTCATATTTATAAACAATTTTTTAATTAAAGGGTAGTGTTTCTAACCCGGTAGAGCCGGTGAGCAAATTTAGTACTGCCTTTGGTCATATTTATAAACAAAAATGTACATTTTAGATTCATTGAATACATAATGTATTTGGTCTATATATTCAATGTTTTTTTGCTTATTAATTTGATTGGAGGGAGTATTTTTTAAAAATTAAGCCACCTGGCTCAATGGTTTGGAAAGTCCTCAAAAGAGAGTGCTTGAGCAACTATAGCTAGCTAACATTGCTCTTATTTTAATCTTGTCTGGTTTAATAGTTTGGAACCTCAAACCCAAGTCAACAACGTTATCTTGTGGTCTCTGTGAAAGAGCAGTCAGGCCATTTACCATCGTAAACGAATCTTCGTTGAAGCATAACAGCTAAATCATATTTATGACTTTACAGTCTTTTTCTTAATCTGTTGCATGAAGCTGGATTCTGACTTTGGTATGATCTTTTTTCCCCTCAATTCTGACTTTGTCTATAAATGTTAAATTAGTCTTCATATTTCTTATTTGTACCCCATTTTTACTGATTAAGAAATTACTTTGTTTTGTACCTTAAAATGCTGTTTGAGAAAAAAGTATCATACATGGGCCAGATTTGTTTTTGCTTTACATTCTTAGGTTGGTTATTTATGACTAATTTTATGTATATGGACTCCATGAATTTTAACCTTGTTGCTTGAATTGAATTCTTAATTGGGAGGTTGAGTAGCTCAATTGGTTTGAACTCACAGATAAGAAGTTGGAGAGTCTGGGTTCAAACTCGGACGAAATAGTCAATATTAATCTAACAACTAACTACTAGCATTTGTTTTTCAAAAAAATGTTAAGATTCTTTACTAATTCATGTCATTAGGCTTGTAATGTCTATTCGTTTACCGAGTTTTTTCATGTTCAAAATACTTGTATAGGTTTTCCACATCATAAGCAAGCCATTAATACAAGACAAACAAATTTCCGAGAATCTCAAACAACTTGAAATAACATGTGCTGTTTATTTATTAAATCCATAGATGAGCAATATGTGAACTTTGAACTGCTTGATCTGATGTCAATCAAATTTATGAACTGAGAACTGAGTACCGGTCAAAAATGTCATTGACACGAAGTATGAACACATTTAACATTAAATATTTTTAATTTTTTTTAATTTTGAGTGCAGCATTGTGATTAGTGGAGGCATTTGGAATTCATAACCGCTGCGCAGAAAATGAGCAGTGCTTTTTCCTCTATATTTTCTTCTGATGTGGTGCCCCAGAAAAAATATGACGTTTTTCTTAGCTTTCGAGGTGAGGATACTCGCAGAAACTTCACAAGCCATCTTTATGATGCTCTAAGCCGAAAGAAAATTCAAACCTTTATGGACAACAATGAGCTTCAAAAAGGAGATGAGATCTCGCCAACACTCATCAAAGCCATTGAGGAGTCACATGCATCTATTGTTATCTTCTCAGAAAACTACGCTTCCTCAAAATGGTGCTTAAATGAGCTCAAAAAGATTCTTGAATGCAAAAAATATAGGGAACAGATTGTGATACCTGTTTTTTACAACATAGATCCATCAAATGTGAGGAAGCAAACCGGGAGTTACAAGCAAGCCTTCGCAAAACATAAGCGAGATTTGAACCACAATAATGTCAAGTTGGAGAAATGGAAAGATGCTCTCACCGAGGCAGCTAATTTAGTTGGTTGGGACTCTCAAAATTATAGGTAAGTAAAACGACCTATCCAGATTCTACATGTCATGACTCATGACTTGTATGTTTCCAAAATTCTAAGTAAAATCAATAAACTATTTCCTATCATTTGAATGTTTTGTTTCTAATATAGCACAATAACTTACTACATAAGTCTTTCATCTCCATATTCGTAATTGGAAATGAACATAGATTTTAAAAAATGAAAGCCAAAAATAATTTTAGAAAGTAAACAGGCTCGATTATTTGGAGAAGTGAACAATGATGTTGATGTGCCTGGCCATAGTTGATACGACCTTCTGAAAACTATCAAAGTCATCATATACTTGTACCCTGCATACACTTATCATACAATTTTTAAAATCTATACTATCCATCCATATGCTTGTTATGTTGATATGGCTGGTTATATTTGTACCACTAAAATCTTAATAGTAATAACACATACTTCTTATCATACGGGTAATTGATTTGCTCAAATCTAATTTTTGCTTCTTTTCTTGCTTTACTCTGCCACCATGTTGACTATAAATTTTGTTATGTACTAATCATATGGATGTATTTTTCTTCGGTTTTAAAACATTCTTCCCCCTCTTTCCTATGTTAGGAGTGAACCAGACTTCATTAAGGACATTGTTGAAGATGTTTTGCGGAAACTTAATCTTAGATACCCATATGAAATTAAGGGGCTTGTTGGAGTTGAGAAAAATTATGAACAAATTGAATCAATACTGAAAATTGGGTCAAATGATGTTAGAGTCCTTGGAATATGGGGCATGGGCGGAATAGGAAAGACCACCCTTGCTAGGGCTTTATATGCTAAAATGTATTCTCAATTCGAAGGTTGTTGCTTTCTCAATGTAATGGATGAATCAAACAAGTATGGACTCAATGTTGTACACAATAAACTTTTGTCTTCATTGTTAGAGGAAGAAAATATTCATCCTGATGCATCCTACATAGAAGCCCCTTTCTCCGAGAGAAGGATTGGGCGTAAAAAAGTTATAATTGTATTGGATGGTGTAGAAACCTTAGAGCAAATAGAAGTTCTTATCCTCAAAATTGATGGGTTGGGAGCTGGTAGTAGGGTCATTATTACAACTAGAGATAAGCACATATTTAGTCAGTTGAGTAAATGTGAAATATATGAGGTTAAGGAATTGAACAAGCACGATTCTCTTCAGCTATTCAGTTTGACTGCCTTCAAAGAAAAACATCCTAAAATTGGATATGAAGATCTATCAGAAAGTGTAATTGCCTATTGCAAAGGTAACCCTCTGGCTTTAAAAGTTTTAGGTGCAAATCTCAGTTCAAGGGGCCAGGAAGCATGGGAAAATGAATTGAAAAAGCTCCAAAAGATTCCCAATCAAAAAATTTATACTGTGTTGAAATTGAGTTATGATGACTTAGATCGTTGTGAAAAGGCCATATTTCTAGACATCGCATGCTTGTTGAGTGGGCAGGATAAAGATTTTGTAAGAGATCTATTGGAAGCTTGTGAGTTCTTTGCAATAAGTGGGATAGATGTCCTTCTAGATAAAGCTCTCATTCAACTAGATTCAATTTTGCATGTCAAAAGGGAAGTTTGTTCTATAGAAATGCATGATTTGTTACAAGAAATGGGACGGGAGATTGTTAATCAAGAATCTGAAGACCCTGGAAAACGAAGTCGACTGTGGAAAGCTGAAGAGATATTTGATGTATTGAAAAATAACAAGGTAAGTAGAGTAGGCAATCACTTCTACACGAAAAAAGCACATCTATGTGATTATGAATTATAACAAGGAAAGTATATGTGACAAGCATTCCTAATTATTAATACAATTTTTGTTTAGCAGGGAACCGAAGCTGTCGAAGGGATAACATTCCATAGTACAGATGTGGGGGATCTTTACTTGAAGTCTAATTCCTTTAGAAAGATGAGAAATTTAAGATATCTTAAAATCCATAATATATCTGATGGGGGCACATGCAATGTGTACTTTCCCGATGGTCTTGAGTGGATTTCTGATAAGTTGAGGTATCTTCTATGGGAAGGATATTGTCTCGAGTCTTTGCCATCAACCTTTTGTGCTGAAATGCTCGTAGAGCTTCACTTGAGTCATAGCAAGCTTAAAAAGCTTTGGGATGGAGTTCAGGTACAAATATGTTTGCATATACTTGTTAATTTATAGAGGATCCAGAGGATGTCTGATGCTCATTCATAAAATTGCGCTAGAGCTAGGATGGCATGCTTCTGTTTATACTTAATTAGGATTAATTTCTGTTTTAGTCAATACTCATGCATGATTATAAAAATAATGGTTTCTCAGTAATGTTATGTTTCTTTCATGTTACAGAATCTTGTGAATCTAATCACAATTAGCCTTAATTACTCCAAAGATCTGATTGAGATCCCAGACTTATCTAGGGCCACAAGTCTTAGAAGAGTATATCTGTTTGAATGTGAAAGCCTGCGTCAGCTCCATCCATCCATTTTATCTCTCCCCAAGCTTACATATCTAAATTTAACAGGTTGCATAAAAATGGAAAGCCTTAAAACCAACATTCATTCAAAATCTCTTCGTGAACTCTTCCTCAATGGTTGTTCATCTCTCACAGAATTTTCGGTGACATCGGAGGAAATGACACATTTGTACTTATGTGACACAGCTATACACGAACTTCCTTCATCGATTTGGCGAAATAGCAAACTTACTATTCTTGGCCTTACTGAATGTGACAAGCTTAACAATGTTGGGAATAAGTTAACAAATGATTATGGACTTGGGTCTGTTACCGAGGTAGACCTTTCTGGGTGCACAGTAATCAATACATTAAGTCTGTGGTCCATCCTTGATGGCATACAATCTTTAAAAAGGCTAACATTGAGTGAGTGTTGCAACTTAGAAGGTCTTCCTGAGAACATACAAAACCATTCAATGCTAAAATGGCTTGATTTAGATGATTGCAGTAAACTAGTGTCTCTAACAGAGCTTCCGCCATCCCTATTATATTTAAGAGCCATTAATTGCACTTATCTGGACACAGACTATACTCAACGGTCATTGATTGAGAACATGGTACGAATTTTCTCTAAAGACCATTTTCATGCAAATGAAGATGATGATGGTGATGATTTTAATTTCTCTTTCTTGCCAGGAGCACAAGTTCCATACATGTTTGATTTTCAGACAACAGAGGCATCAATAACTATTCCGCCTATTCCAAAATCTGGTTTGTGTGGTTTCATATTTTGCATAATTCTTTCTGAGGGCTTCCTTGTTTACCGCCATTTCCTTCATTGTATCATCTTTGAACATGGAAAAGAAGTCGACAGATGTCGTATTACTTGCCTTTATCTTGGGACATTAATTTCAGATCATGTATTGATATGTTGGCATCGTTACAACAGACAAAAAATTCGAGGTAATGATTGCAACCTATCATTTCAATTCATACATCAAGGTCTCAATGAAGAATTGTGGTGGTCAACAGAGGGGATAAAGGGGTGTGGGGTCTTACCTGTATATAACTTAGAACATAAGTCAGATCTGGATGGTAGGGAAATTGGTAAATTAAAATTCAGTGCTCAATATTCTGACGGGTCTGATTTGTCTAACAATGAAAGTGAAGATGGCCAGGAAAATGTTAATGATGAGTTACAGCCTCCGGCAATTGGAGGTGAAGTCGTAAGCTCCGACAATGAAAATGAAGATGACCAGAAACATCCTTGCTGTTCAATCGGTATGAATCTTCTCATCCACTTTATAATTATAAATTCCATATTAGTTTATTTTTATATAGAAAGAGTTTAATCCTTCAAATGAATAATTGTTTTAAAATTTTCATGATTCCTGTTGTATTGCAATAACTTTGTGCTGAAACAACATATTGAACAGGTCTTTTTTTGAGGAACTTGCTATGAGGGTTAAAAGAATAATACAAGTCAGAAATGTTGTGATCTCTTTCTCCTGTTTTTTATGTAAATGTTGTGATACGTTGACCATTCCAGAAATATTCCTAATTTTATTCAGTTGTTTTGTGCTGAACTTGTTTGTATTAATCAATTTGTGTACTGATCCCTATTCCCTTGTGGTGTCATGTTCTTGATCATTGAAGGTACGTAGAAGCGCCACTTTCTCCAAAAATAATACGACTCACCACCAAATGAATTTTCGTTCTCGTTCCTCTTTTCCCTTTTTGCAGTAACTACTCGATTTTCACGATTGAGTCATATGAAAGAAACATAAGAAGAACAATGGTCCTGTAAATGGGTTTTCCTGTTTAAATGATACAGATCTAAGATATTGGTGTTTCTGACAAAATAACTGTCTATAATGTTGGTTCTATTGTTTACAGTTTTTGCTGTATTTGGCGTTGTCAACTAAAACTTGTCCATTCCAATGATGTCAACTGTCAAAATTATACTCAGATCATTGTAAAATACCATTTATCAATAGAGTTGCAGGGGCATTCACTATCGGTATAAATTTCTTTCACACCGGCAACCAATAAGAACTTACCACTTTGCCACCTCAAACAAACAATTTGACGATACAGGTAAAAGAGTGGGACGGCGTGGCAGAATAGTAGACTGTCATTAGATGGCGGTGTAAAAGTAAAACAAATTTAAACTGACAATGCATGTCCTTTAAACTCTATCAATCAAATTGTTAGACTCCTACTTGGCAATGCTGTCAAGGCAAAGTGCTACATTTCACTTCTACTGCAATTGTTACATTACCTTCGTTGATGCACATACGAATAGAGTATGAAGCACTTGATGTGTTTAATCAATTTCACAGTTTAGTTATGTTCAAATTAGTTCAGTTCAAACTAACTGGGGAGGGTAGTTTAGGCCTTATGCCAAATTTGGAAATCAACTTGGCATCATGCAGACTATGCTATCCTCATACCTGACATAAAAACGGCTTACCTAGGCCTCGTTTGAATTGACTTATTTATAAGCTTTTGAAAAACAGCTTATGCATATAAATAATACTTTTATGTATTATTCAACTAAATCATTTTTTGAAATTGTCAACTAAATCTTTTATTTATTTATTTTTGGTTTCAACTATATCGATTAATATTTTGAGATGCAGTGAGTAATATTTATTCATAACATTTTTTTTAATATAATTTCTTTGGCTCGAGTTCATCCGACAATAGTCAAGTTAAGCAAGTGTTAGAAGAAAACGCACGTGATTTGGAGCGAGTGTTAAACGGAAAAATAATAATTGTTTGCATTGCAGTGAAGAATTCATTGTTTGCAAGAAGCTCTGGATCGTAACTCAGGTATGCTCTTTGACTATTTCTACCAATTTCAATTTAATCCTTTTAAGAACAAATGTAACACAATATAGATTCAAATTTATTTAGCTTCACTAGATAAGAAAAAATAATAAGATTTTCAAAGTAAAATGTACGTTACAATGATACTTCCGATTGAAGGTGTGTCCGGTGTATGACACCGACACGACAACAACATTGGTTGTTACATTCAAGTATTCCATTTTCTCAAATTATTATACGCATGTGTTGGAGCCTTGGAATTGGTGGGAAATTGAAGAGCAAACACTAAAGACTTTGAACTGAGTGTGAGAATTGAAAATAGTGGAAGTCCCACGTTAAAAAATTAGCACCAACTAATCATGTTTATAAAGTAAATGTTGAGAAATAAGCATAAGACATCGTACGCCTTGAGTTTATTCTTGATGTCTTTTTATTTAGTATCAAATTGTTATTTTTGTTTATTTTTTAGTTATGCAAAGTAATAGTGATTATGTTGTGACCTCAAGAAGTAGCATGAGTAATGTGTACATTGATTTGTACCTCTTTTTTCTTTCTTTTGAGATTTTTGCATTTTGAGGTTTTCCAGTTTAATTTTTTGTGAGATTTATGTTCGATTGAAAAAGTATCACTTGCATGTGTTTAATGTTGGTTAGTGGTAAAATAACGAATATGAAGGGTAAAAGAAGAAATTGGCATTTCCTCAATAACCATATATATTAAACAAATTCGAAGTTAGTACCTTTCCATCAAAACCAAAATGAAGAAATGAACATGTAACATAACATATCCATACTGGGGTGTTAGGTAATGAACAGAAAACAATAAATCCAAGTAACATGTATCAAAGATTCATCAATGTCATGTATTGTTTTGGTAAGTAGTAGCATTTTGAACTTTAGCTAACATATACAAGCTTCAGCAACTGATCCAACCAACCCAATAGAACAGAATAACATTACAACTAACAAATGCAATTATGCAAGAAGTTCTACATACCACAAGGATACTAACTTCATATAATTTTATCATGTAATCTTGTTAAATTAATCCATCTATGTTGCGCAGCTTCGAGTAATCTCATCTATTTTGTAACTTATTAACTATCATTCTGTTTGTGACTCACTTTTGTTAAATAATAAACTCAGCAATTGACGCAATATTTCTTGTGAGAGACATTAGATTCTTTATGCAGGTTACAAATTTGGAAGAATGAATAGGTTCAATAAAATGAAGTATAAGCCTTCACATTTTAAATGCATGACCAACGCAATTGTTGGTGTAACTCTCACAAATACATGACCACCCTCTTGAAACTCAATGTCTTTCTTTATCGTGGTAACTACATTTCCTACTTTGGAAATCTCTTTATCTCTTTATGAATCGATTATCGACTTCTTATTAGTAGTTGACTGAACTATCTACAATACTAGCATAAGGTTCTCACATGTCATATAAGACTTCAAAAGGTGTAATTTCAATGTTAGAGTGGAAACTATTGTGGTAGGTGAAATCTTTGAGTGTAGAAAACCATGAGTATTGCAAGTTTTGTATATAAGACGGTTTGGCTCGGGGTTAATACTCATAGTCAACTTAAGAAGAACCTCTTGCTTGCATTGCACTCAAGAATTCGTCTGTTGCAAGAAGCTTTATGAATTATAAATTGTTGTCTCTAAACTTGAATACTTAGTTAAAATCAAGTTAGTTCGTCATAAATTAGGCCAATTAGTTTTCATCTAAAACACAAAATGTTACTTGGAGAGTAATAATTAATCTTTTGACTATTTCTGTCAATTCCATATTTCCAGAAATTAATCTGAAGACCAATTTATATTTAATCCTGTTCAGAATACATATAACAGAAGATAACAGCAAATGGAAGTTTCTTAATGCCAATTTAGAGTGAAATTGTTCATTTAATTATCTTCACCAGATAAGAAAAATAAAGATATTTTCAAAGCCAGTAGGTACTCAACCGATTTTTTTCACTAAATTCAAATTTGAATATTTTCAATGAATTTTCAATTTTCTGCACTACCTGCCGCAGTACAATACCATTTGGCTAGATTCATTATTAATTTACATCGTTAGGTTATTTGTGTTCTATCTACCCTTATTCTATTTTTTCAAATTATTATCGGTGTTTGTTTGTTGGAACCATAGTTGGAATTGGGGGGGAATTCAAAAAGTAAACCTTAAGTCGTAAGACTTTGAACTAGAGTGTGTGAATTGAAAATGTAGAAGTTCCACATTGAAAAATTAGCATCAACTAATAGTGTTTATATCATAGAAGTAGAAGAACAATGGTAACATTGTATTGGGAATGGATATAACATCATAATAAAACAATCTTATTTCGTTCTTGATCTATTGTTTTTTATTTTATTTTTAAAAAGGAGCCTCAAAAAGGCACAAAGCTAAGGAAGTGAAAGCGCGTGAAATCTGTACCAAATATAACATGCTCTAGCATCCCAAACAAAGGAAACAACCTTATCCACCACGAACCACCAGGCCCGTGAAGTAGAGAGGCTGAAAGTCATAGGAGGGCCGCCAAGGTCGTGATCACCAAAAATATCGATCATGATCACACAAAGCTAGGGAGAGTGAAAGCGCGTGAAATCTGCACCAAATACATCATGCTCTAGCATCCCAGACAAAGGCAACAACCTTCTCCACCACGAACCACCAGGCCCGTGAAGTAGAGAGGCTAAAAGCCATAGGAGGGCCGCCAAGGTCGTGATCACAAAAAAACATCGATCATGATCACACAAAGCTAAGGAGAGTGAAAGCATGTGAAATCTGCACCAAATACAACATGCTGTAGCGGCCCAAACAAAGGCAACAACCTTCTCCACCATGAACCACCAGGCTCGTGAAGTAGAGAGGCTGACAGTCATAGGAAGGCTGCCATGGTCGTGATCAGCAAAAAAATCGACCATGATCACACAAAGTGGCCCCCCTCTTTCGCAGACCACACTCTGGAAAGCTTCAAACAAGCTATAATATACCTCCATCAACTTATAGTTTTGCAGGTAACTTTTTGGGACTTAGCCAAGGTCCAATCCGGGTTAGGACACAAGTTCAACTTGATCCAACACGTGGTGAGCCCATACCAGGGAGGAAACCTGGATCCCATTAGATTGCGTTACATGCCATTAATCTGGACTATACAGTCCATATCCAATGTTGTGACTATCCAGAGGTCGTTACAAGTGTACCTTAAGGAGAATTGTCCATGTGAAGGTCTAACAGCCAAAAGACCGGACTTATTGTAGTTTCTACCAAAAACCTCTAGGTTTGGTTTTGATGATGTTTAGTTTGAATCATGTAGTTTTTGTTACATTATCTTAGCTTAGTTTGTAAAACACCCTATAGTCTAAATTTCTCATACCTAGTGTGTCTCTCCCTGCTTTGAGTAAAATGTATGTTGGGTTAAGTTTTGCAAATTATTTTCACACAAAAACTTGATTTGTGAAGTTTTCATTCGAATAAATTTTGTCCAACGTATTTTTGAATCAAATCAGTATGTCCCTCGGGTTTAACATCATTTTTTTAAGCTTTGATTCGAATCAAATTTGTCCTTCTTAATTTTGATTTCATCATGTTTCTCAGGTTTATTCTCCCCGTGTTTCAAACTTCTGATTCAAATCTTAATTGTTTAAAACGAAAAATGATTAGAATCATTTCTACCTTGATTCAAATCAAAATACTTATAATTCATATTTGAACCAGTGTTTTAGTTTTTGAATCAATCTTCATCGCATCTTAGATTTCGAATTTGCACTATTTGATTCAAATCACACAATCTCTCATTCGAATCATTCACTATTTTTCAGTTAAACTTTTACCCCAACTTACTCACTTATATATACTTGCCTCCACTCACTTCACAAACTATTGAATCAAATTACAAAATCACTATAAAGTTTTATCTCTTCTTTTTCTACAAACTCTTCACATTAAACACTTTTTCTAAGAACACTTGTAGGATGTTCTGGGTCGTAAGAAAGTTGAAACCTTTATAAGACCACAATGCCATGAAATAGAAGATGAGATCTCACTAGTCACAAACACTCATCATAGCCATTGATGAGTCACATGCATCTACCGTCATCTTCTCATAAAGCTACGATTTCTCAAAATGGGGCTTGAATTAGCTCAAAAAGATTATAGAATGCAAGCAATATATCGAACAGATTGTGATACCAGTTATCTACAACAGTTATCCATCACATGTGCAGAAGCAAATAGGGAGATACAAGCAAGACTTTGAAAAACATAAGCGAGATTTGAAGCACAGACAAATTGTAAAATTGGAAAGCCGCGCTCACTGAGGCAGCTAGTTTATTTGGTAGGGACTCTCAAAATTATAGGTAATAAAACGAACTATCCAGCTTTGTACATGTCATGACTTGTATGTTTCCAAAATTCTAAGTAATAAGTCTTTCATCTCCATATTCGTAATTGGAAATGAGCATAAATTTTAGAAAACGAACACAAAATATTTTTTTAAAAAAATATAAAGAGGCCCAATTATTTCGAGAAATGAACTATAGAAGACAACATATGCTTGTACCCTGCCTTGCATACACTATTCACACAATTTTTAAAATCTGTACTATTCATCATACAATTGATTATCTTTTAACTAAATACAAATATTAATACTGTACATATATCTTAGAGCAAATTAAATTACACTCACCTCCCCTAAGGTTTCTTTAAACAACACATATACCCCTTCTAGTTTAAAAATGAACACTAATCTCCATCATTTTGGCTGTAATGTTAACAACGTCAAAGTGCTCCCCTTTCAAGTCGAGTGTTCCTGAAAATTGATTTCAGTCGGGAAGAGGCAGAGATAGATACATGGATCGATATGAGAGGCGGAGGAGAGATGAGTATGAAGATGGAAGGGAGGAGTCTGATGGTGATCAGAAAATGGGAGGAGAGAGAGATTTGAGGCGTGGTGGTGGTTCAGTTGAACCCGAGTTGTATATGATTTATAAAGGAAGAATTTCTAGGGTGATGAATATTGGGTGTTTTGTTCAGTTGGATGATCTTAGAGGAAAGGAGGGTTTGGTTCATGTTTCTCAGATAGAAGAAAGAAGAAGAGATGAGAGAGGATACGAGAAAGAAAAGAAAGGAGTTTTTATTTTTTTTTATTTTTTTAATCAAAGCATTACACATGTGGCATTTTTATTTATTTTTAAATTGAAAATTACACACGTGACGACCACGTGTGCGTTGATTTGGTCAAAATTGGTCTGGGAAGCCAAAACTGCAAAAGGGGATAAACTTAGGGGGCTGAGTTGTAAATTTTTTAGAGGGCCAAAATCGCAAGTTCGTGATACATAAATGGTCAAAACTGCTATTAAGCCTAAATATAATGAGGAGAACAAGTCAACTTTTTATTAACATTTTTGCCATCAACCTTTTGTGCTGAAATGCTCGTAGAGCTTGAATTAAGTCATAGCAAGCTTAAAAAAATCAATACATTGAGCCTGCAGTTCATGCTTGATGGCAACAGTCTTTAAGATTTTGTTTGCGAGTTTGGAGGGGAAGGGAAGGAGAGGTTTGGAAAAAAAGGAAGGTGTAAGTGGAAGAAATCACTTGATGGCATACATTGAGACCTTCGAATGTTCTTTAATGCTTGATGGCTAATATTTTTTCGGGTCAAGATTCTCTCAATTTATAACTTTTTATATTTGTTGCAATTTGGAGAGAGATAGACACATAAAAAATAATGATGGTGGGATCCACTTAGTGATAGGACCCACCACTTATTTTTCCATCATTCTCCCTCTGTCCCAAATCATAAGTCGTGTGTTAGAATTTTATTTTTTTTTCAAAGAAGAAAAAATATTGTCGTAAATTATAAGTCACGTTACAATACCAATAAAACATTAATTTTACTTTTTCTATTATAACCTCATCTATTTATTATTCTCCTTTCAATTATTTAATTTATCTTTCTCTTACCATTTATTAAGGACAATTTTGTAAACTCAACCCATAATATCTCTTTCACATACAAAATTAATTATATTTTGTAATAATAGTGAAATGTCCAAAACAACATATAATTTAGGACGAAATATATATGTTTTTGTCCTATATTTTTAAAATTAGTAGTGTTGACATATCTGGGTCGTGGGTAATGTTTGTGTCGGTGTACGAGCTTCATAGATCTCAAATATACAAATTTTTAGTTTTTTTTGGTCCAAATAAAACTGATGCATGTGTCTATGTGAGCATAATTTAGTCGACAACAACATTGCAATATGTAGAGATCAGAGTTTAAGGAATTAAACTCCTTCAAGGATACTACATATAATTTTATCATGTAATCTTGTTAAATTAACCCATCTATGTTGCGCAGCTTCGAGTAATCTCATCTATTTTGCAACTTATTAACTATCATTCTGTTTGTGACTCACTTTTGTTAAATAAAAAAAAATCAGCAATTGATGCAATTTTCTTGTTAGAGATATTAGATTCTTTATGCAAGTTACAAATTTGGAAGAATGAATAGGTTCAATAAAATGAAGTATAAGCCTTCACATTTTAAATGCATGACCAACGCAATTGTTGGTGTAACTCTCACAAATACATGACCACCGTCTTGAAACTCAATGTCTTTCTTTATCGTGGTAACTACATTGCCTACTTTGGGAAACTCTTTACCTCTTTATGAATCGATTATCGACTTCTTATTAGTAGTTGAGTGAACTATCTACGATACTAGCATAAGGTTCTCACAGGTCTCAATGAATGAGTCCTACACCTTTTGTCATATAAAGACTTTAAAAGTTGTAATTTCAATGTTAGAGTGGAAACTATTGTTGTAGGTGAAATCTATGAGCACAGAAAACCATGTGTATTGCACGTTTTTTCTTTAAGACGGTTTGGCTTGGGGTTAATACTCATAGTCAACTTAAGAAGAAGAACCTCTTACTTGCATTGCACTGAAGAATTCATCTGTTGCAAGAAGCTTCATGAATTATAAATTGTTGTCTCTAAAACACAAAATGTTACTTGGAGAGTAATAATTAATCTTTTGACTATTTCTGTCAATTCCATATTTCCAGAAATTAATATGAAGACCAATTTATATTTAATCCTGTTCGGAATACATATAACAGAAGATGACAGCCAATGGAAGTTTCTTAATGCTAATTTAGAGTGAAATTGTTCATTTAATTATCTTCACCAGATAAGAAAAATAAAGATATTTTCAAAGGCAGTAGGTACTCAACCGAATTTTTTCACCAAATTCAAATTTGAATATTTATAATGAATTTTCAATTTTCTGCACTACCTGCGGTAGTACAATAGCATTTGGCTAGATTCATTATTAATTTACATCGTTACGTTATTTCTGTCCTATCTACCCCTTATTCTATTTTTTCAAATTATTATTGGTGTTTGTTTGTTGGAACCATAGTTGGAATTGGGGGAAATTCAAAACTAAACCTTAAGTCGTAAGACGTTGAACTAGGTAGAATGTATGAATTGAAAATGTAGAAGTCCCACATTGAAAAATTAGCATCAATTTGTAGTGTTTATATCATAGAAGTAGAATCACAATGGTAACATTGTATTGGGAATGGATATAACATCATAATAAAACAATCTTATTTCGTTCTCGATCAATTGTTTTTAAAAAGAGAAGATTACACGAAAACTATGCTTTGAATATGCTTAATGACACACTCAGGAGAGTCAGCAAAATGTCACGTTTGGATTGACCAAACAAAACAATAGAGATACCCTTACTTCCTTACAACTAGCGAGCCTCAAAAGGGCACAAAGCTAGGGAAGTTAAAGTGTGTGAAATCGGTATCAAATACAACATGCTCTAGCGGCCCAAACAAAGGCAACAACCTTCTCCACCAAGAACCACCAGGCCCGTGAAGTAGAGAGGCTGAAAGTCATAGGAGGGCCGCCAAGGTCGTGATCACAAAAAAACATCAATCATGATTACACAAAGCTAGGGAGAATGAAAGCGCGTGAAATCTGCACCAAATACAACATGCTCTAGCAGCCCAAACAAGGCAACAACCTTCTCCACCAAAAACCACCAGGCCCGTGTAGTAGAGAGGTTGAAAGTCATAGGAGGGCCGCCAAGGTCGTGATCACCAAAAAAATTGATCATGATCACACAAAGCTAGGGAGAATGAAAACGCATGAAATCTGCACCAAATACAACATGCTCTAGCGGCCCAGACAAAGACAACAACCTTCTCCACGACGAACCACTAGGCCGTGAAGTAGAGAGGCTAAAAGCCATAGGAGGGCCGCCAAGGTCGTGATCACAAAAAACATCGATCATGATCACACAAAGCTATGAAAGAGCGTGAAATCTGCACCAAACACAACATGCTCTAGCGGCCCAAACAAATGCAACAACCTTCTCCACCACGAACCACCAGGCCCGTGAAGTAGAGAGGCTGAAAGTCATAGGAGGGCTGCCATGGTCATGATCACCAAAAAACATCGATCATGATCACACAAAGTGGTCCCCCTCTTTCGCAGGCCACACTCTAGAAAGCTTCAAACAAGCTATAACATACCTCCATCAACTTATAATTTTGGAGGCAACTGTTTGGGACCTAGCCAAGGTCCAATCCGGGTTAGGACCCAAGTTCAACTTGATCCAACACGTGGCGAGCCCATACCATGGAGGAAAATTAGATCCCATTAGATTGCGTTACATGCCATTAATTTGGACTGTACAGTCCATATCCAATGTTGTGACTATCCAGTGGTTGTTACAAGTGTACCTTAAGGAGAATTGTCCATGTGAAGGTCTAACAGCCAAAAAACCGGACTTATTGTAGTTGCTACCATAATCCTCTAGGTTTGGTTTTGATGATGTTTAGTTTGAATCATGTAGTTTTTGTTACATTATCTTAGCTTTGTTTGTAAAACACCCTATAGTCAATCTCTCATACCTAGTGTGTCTCTCCTTGCTTTGAGTAAAATGTATGTTGGGTTAAGTTTTGCAAATTATTTTCACACAATAACTTGATTTGTGAAGTCTTCATTCGAATCAGTATGTCCCTCGGGTTTAACTTTATTTTTTAAGCTTTGATTCGAATCAAATTTGTCCGTCTTAATTTTGATTTCATCATGATTTTCTGGTTTATTCTCCCCGTGTTTCAAACTTCTGATTCAAATCAAAATTGTTTAAAAAGAAAAATGATTCGAATCATTTCTAACTTGATTCGAATCAAAATATTTATGATTCACATCAATCTTCATTTGGAAACCCTTGATTTAAACCAGTGTTTTTGCTATTGAATCAATCTTCATCGCATCTCACATTTCGAATTTGCACTATTTGATTCGAATCACACAATCTCTCATTCGAATCATTCACTATTTTTCAGTTAAACTTTTACCCCAACTTACTCACTTATATATACTTGGCTCCACTCACTTCACAAACTATCGAATCAAATTACAAAATCACTATAAAGTCTTTTCTCTCTCTTTTTCTACAAACTCATCTCATTAAACACTTTTTCTAAGAACACTTGTAGGATGCTCTGGGTCGAAAGAAAGTTGAAACCTTTATAGACCACAACGACCTTAAAATAGGAGATGAGATCCCACTAGTCACCAACATTCATCAAAGCCATTCATCTATTGTCATATTCTCATAAAACTACACTTTCTCAAAATGGGGCTTGAATTAGCTCAAAAAGATTATAGAATTCAAGCAATATATCGAACAGATTGTGATACCAGTTGTTTACAACAGTTATCCATCACATGTGCGGAAGCAAACCAGGGCTACAAGCAAGACTTTGAAAAACACAAGCGAGATTTGAAGCACAATAATGTATATGTATTTTGTGGACTTTGAACTTTAGTCATTTATGAATGAATATATGCAATTTATAACATATATTTAACATTATTTTTGTTTTGGTAGAATCCTCGATTTTGATTGCGATTTTACGAGTCCCGACTTTGCTATCCTACATCGATTCTACAAAAGCCCTTGAGTAAAATCCTTCGATTTTGATTGCAATTTTACGAGTCCCGATTTTGCTACTCCCTTTTGACTTGAAGTAAAGTCCCGATTTTGATAACCTTGACTGCTATACGTGAATTGTCTTCATCGATTTGGCGTAATAGAAAACTTACTTCTATTGGCCTAACTGAGTGCAACAAGCTTAACATTGTTGGGAATAAGTTATCAAATAATCATGGACTGGGGTCTGTTACAGAACTAGACTTATCTGGGTGCACAGAAATCAATGCACTAAGTCTGTGGTCCATCCTTGATGGCATATAGTCTTTAAACCGACTAAAATTGAAAGAGTGTTGCAACTTAGAATGTCTCCCTGAGAATATCCGACACCATTCAATGCTAAAACGGCTTGATTTAGATGATTGCAGGAAACTAGTGTCTCTAGCAGAGCTTCCACCATCACTGTTATATTTGAAAGCCGTTAACTGCAATTATCTGGACACGAACTCCACCTAACGGTTATTGCTTGAGAACATGGTACAAACCTTCTCTATAGACACTCCCGATGAAGACGGTGTTTGTCATTTCTCTCTTGCCAGGTGCACAAGTTCCATGCAACTTTGATTTTAAGACAATAGAGGCTTCAATAAGTTTTCCTCCAATTCCAAAATCTAACCTTTGTGGTTTCATGTTCTGTGTCGTTTTATCAGAGTGTTTCAGTGTTTACGAACATTCCCTTCATTGTGTCACCTTTGAACATGGCAAAGAAGTCGACAGATGTCGTCTCAGTTGCAATTATCTTGGGACATTAATTTCAGATCACTTATTGATATGCTGGCATGGTTAACATACAAGAAAATGGAAGTTATGACTCTTGGGACATTCATTTCAATTCATACTTCAAGGTCACAACGAAAAATTGTGTTGGTCAACTGAGGGGATAAAGGGGTGTGGGGTCTTACCTGTATATGACTTAGAACGTGAGTTGGAAGGTGATTGTAGTAGTATCACAGGTACTCAAGACTCTGAAGGTGATGATACTGACGAAGTCGAAAGCTCGAACAATGAAACTGAAGACGATCAGAAACATCCTTGGTGTTCAATCAGTATGACTCTTTTCAGGTTTTTTCTAGATTACCCTCTCTTGTTTAGAGGGTATTTACCCTCTCATAATATCAACCAATCAAAATGTAATATACATTGACAACATTAAATGTCAAATAAATGAGTAAATTTTTTCTATAAAAAAATAAATCAATTTTATGTAACTTTTAATACTTTTAATTTTTATTTAATTATATACAAGATTACATTATAGGTCTTTTATCTTATTTATTTGTAACACTTTGATCCTTTATCTTTATTTTTTTTTTCCGTTTAGGTCTTTTATCTCTCATAAAAGCACATATACATCCTTTTTCTCATTTTTTTATTAAAAAAATACATAATTTTATTTTTAAAATATATTTTTATTAAAAATGAAAAAAAAAATCCAGAAATATGATGAAGATCTTCATCATCTCCATATTCTTTCTTTGAATCTTCATCATCTTCATTGAATCAGAAAAAATTCTACACAAATGTATCTCCAAATATCATGAATTAATGTTATGTTCACCTCAAATCTTCTTTTAAACACAAAAATCAAAACCCTATAGAAAAGAGATTTAGTTTCATCACAAAAAAAAAAAAAATTAGTTATATAAATTGTCACACCTTATATTATTATTATTATTTTCTAACTCAATATTCAAACCCGGCATAAAAATAACCTCAAAATTGATAGCAGCTTTGCACATCAATTTTGTTGTTTCTATAATAATCTTAACTTTTGTAAAGCCTAACCCTTCCGCCAGTGACTATGCCTCCACCATCCGCCTTGCAACATTTGTGAAATTAAGGTTTTGATTTTTGTGTTTAAAAGAAGATTTGAGGTTAATATAACATTAATTCACGATATTTGGAGATATATTTTAGTAGATTTTTTTTTTATTTAAAGAAGATGATGAAGATTCAAAGGAAGAAGATGAAGATGATGAACATCTTCATCATATTTCTGGATTTTTTTTCACTTTTAATAAAAATATATTTTTAAAAATAAATTATGTATTTTTTAATAAAAAATGAGAAAAAAGATGTATATGTGCTTTTAAGAGAGATAAAGGACCTAAACGGGAAAAAATAAAGATAAATGACCAAATTGTTACAAAAAAATAAGATAAAGGACCCCTAATGTAATCTTGCCTTAATTATATTTAGGTGTTCAATCTTAATTAATTTACACTTCAAGACTGGCTTAGAACAATTAAAATTTCACATCAAATTTCTTTCATCTGAATGTCCTTAAATTTATCGGTTACATTCATAAAATTTCTTCTTCCCATTTTGATTGTTCAATTTTGTCGTTCTAAACTGCCGCATTTTTCAATTTTCGTGAGAATCGTCGTCGTTTGTTTGATTCCAAATATCGTGAGAATTACCGTTATTTCCAGAACCACGTCAGGTATGGTGAGTTGATTTTTCTTTTTGATTTGATTTTTCTTGGTTGTGAGGTAGTTAATTATAACAATTGAGTAAGTCATCCGTTATACTTTAAGGATTGCTAGCAGGAGTTGCCGCTGTGATGTTTTGGGAGTTTGCTAGCATTTTTTTCGATTGTTGCTGAAATGGTTATGTCATGAGGCTTTTGTTATTTTGTTTGGACTTAAAGGCTTTGGCTGATAGTGAGGCAGGTCTATGCGTGTTAGCAGATTTTATTAGGTTGGCTGCTTAAATAAAAAAAAAGTCACGATACCTGACGCGGTTCTAGAAACAACGACAATTCTCACTATAATTTGAAACTGTAGCAGTTTGGAACGACAAAATTGAACAATCAAAATGGGAAGAAAATGAAAAAGAAACAAGAATTGATCAATAGGGAAGAATAAAGAAGAAATTTGAATGAAGGAGATGTTTTTGTTCTCACGTTCGGGGTTGTGGATTGGAAGAAATTTTATGAATGTAAGTGATGAATTTAAGGACATCCAGATGAAAGAAATTTGATGTAAAAATTTTATTTGTTATAAGTCTTGTAGTGTAAATTAATTAAGATTGAACACCTTAATATAATTAAATAAAAGAGTAAATTACACTCTTCTCCCCTCAAAGATTCTTGAATTACCTCCCCTCCCCTCTTATGTTAAAATATACACTCCCCTCCCCCATTATTTCAAACATATTAGAAAACATTTCATTCCCCTCCCTTAAGAGAAGCTTGAATTACATTTCTCTCTCTTCTTATGTTAAAATCTACATTTTACTTCCTCAATATTTTTTTTTTAATAATCTAGCAAAAAAAAAAAAAAAATCTAACACACTTAAAAAAAAAAAGTACTGCGGGCCTACTTTAACATAATCAAAATTTGAATACATATTTTTCGCTATTTTTTATTCACAATTACATTAACATATAGTTTTAAACCCTATTATAAAATATGAAACTACCAAAAAATAAAATTACAATAATTACTAAATACAGTAAAATATGGTTATTTAAAAATTAGTTTTATACTATAAATTATAAACTTAATATCAAAATATTTAAGTTTAATTACCATTGATATTTAAATTATAAAGAAATGAATTTATTTTTATTAAATTGTGGTTCAAAATTAGTATATATCATAAAAATATTTATTTATGTTAAAATAGATTAAAGTGTAGTACATATTTAATTATTAAGGTTGAGGGTTGTAATTCAAGCATCTTATAGGGAGAGGAGTGTAGATTTTATTTTTAAAGGGAGGGAAGTGTATATTTTAACATAAGAGAGGAGGGGAGTGTAATTTACTCTAAATAAAAATTAAAAGTATTAAAAGTTACCTTATGATTAAGATTAACTTTTTTATTTTTAGAAAAAATTGATTCATTTATTGGACATTTAATGTTGTCTATGCATATTGCATTTTAATTGGTTGCTATCATGAGAGGTAATTACCCCCTAAAAAAAAGAGGGTACCGTAGTTCTCACCCTCTTTTCACCCACTTTCAAATTATAAATTCCATATTAGTTTATTTTAAATTAGTAAGGAAACTGTTTTAAAATTCTCATGATTCCCGGTGTATTGCAATAACTTTGTGCTGAAACAACATATTGGACAGGTCTCTTTTTGAGGCACTTGTTAAGAGAGTCAAGAGAATAATACAAGGCAGAAATGTTGTGATCTCTTTCTCTTGTTTCCCAAGTACAATAAGCACAACAACATCAAATTCATTCAGCAATTAATATCTGGTGATGCAGTAAAGTGATACGTTGCTTGTTACTTATACCTACCATAAGCAAAATGTTACGTACTAGTTTTTCCACCCGTGCAATGCACGGGCGAACAAAGATTTTTTGTGGCGTTAACAATTTATTACTATGAACCTACCACCAAAATAAAAACATATAATGTAGTTGTTAGACAAATCCAAAATGTTATTGTATACAATAACAACTTATTACTATGAACGTATACAATAAATAATGCAACAAATAATGACTGTTATTGTATACAATAAATAATTACATCATCAAAATGTTCAACATATGTCATTTATTAAATTGAAATATTTAATGATAGCTCATGGAGAAATTCTTGTGATTTGTTATCACATACACAGATGAATATATTTTTTTTTTTTAGATTATTTGTTAATAGATAAAGATTCAGATTTAACTGGTGATTCGAAACAATGCTTCTATGAAAAGAAAAAAAAAATGCTTCTATGACATGTGTTATTTGTGTGGTGAATCTGGAAACATACGACAAACACAATCTTCTCCAACGCAGAAAAGCAGAATTAAGAAACACGCAAAAAGTATGAACTTAACAAGTATCCCGAAAAAAAAAAGACTCTATCAAAAAATTGGAAATATACTACAGAACTTAAAATATTTATTTTCCGAAAAAACACAATCTTCTCCAACGCAGAAAAGCAGAATTAAGAAACACGCAAAAAGTATGAACTTAACAAGTATCCCGAAAAAAAAAAGACTCTATCAAAAAATTGGAAATATACTACAGAACTTAAAATATTTATTTTCCGAAAGGTTGTTATCACCAGGAATCGAACTCAGGTTATCCCAAACGATTAGTCTTAAGGGAGATCATTAACCACCTGAATCCAGCAAAGGGAAGAATAATGCCATATTTTGATTTAGACATATAATGCATTTATTTATTTATTTTTATTTTTAGTAAACACTTCTTTAACATACCTCTTTAAAAAAAAAACTTCTTTAACATACCAAAATAAAATGCATTTGTTTTTCTTTCTCAAAATATCCTTTTCTTGAAATTTTCATTGTTTTATTCATCTATATTTCCATCTTTTTGTCTGAGACTCTGGAGAAGATCAAGAAAAGAAATTATCAATCTCATTTAGGTATTCAGTTCTACTGCTACATTAATATTCTGAACTGAAATTTATATATAGATAGATAGATACTTAGCAATTATTAATTTATGATTTTTCTGTTTTGAAATTTTATTGGGTAGCACAAGTGGTGATTAAGGAACTTTGCAGAAAATGGAAGATCAAGGGAAAGGGAAAGGGCTTATGGAACCTCAAAATTCAGGATCCAAATTAACAACACTTGTTGTAGATGATGTTAAGCTTGTTCGAATGATTCATCAAGGTCTATTGAAAAGAGCTCGTGTGAAAAATGAAGCTGTAAAAAATGGTAAGGAAGCTGTAGATAATCATTGCAGTTTCCAAAGATTTGAATTATTCTCGTGGATAAGGAAATGCCTATCATGAATGGGATTGAGGTACATATTTATCTTGATTCTATTTTTCTTCTAATTTTGTTCTGTATAATACGTTGAAAAGAAGGATGAAAATGCATGTTTCATGTGTATTTATATTTAAAATAAGGTTCAATCGTTGGTTGTTTTTTATGCAGGCAACTAAGAAACTGCGAGCAATTGGTATTCGCAGCATGATTGTTGGTGTGTCGTCGTGTACAGAAACTGAAAAACAAGAATTTATGAAAGATGGGATAGATGACTATAAAGTGAAACCATTAACCATATTGGTGTGCTTAATTCAAATCTTGATGTCGTAAAAGCTGGCAAGTAGATGTCCTTTGTGAATGATGTTGTGAAAATGTAGGAGAAACTAGACTTTTATTGTAGATAGTTTCTATTATGAGAGAAGAAATGAATGAATGAATATTCTCATTATTATTGAATGAATGTGAAATACAGCTATATATAGTTTCTAGGAGGTGTACAATACCACAATGAGCTGTGTCATAGAGTAATAAAACTCTTCTAACTAACTAAAAACTAACTAGGGCATGGTAACTTGCTGCGCAAGTTATCTATCCAAACACTCCTTATTGTCATGTTTCTCTTCATTATGTATTAGCCCCCCACAAGTTGAAGGATGGTAAATGTCAACCATGTTCAACTTGGATAACAAAATGCTAAAAGGCTGAGGAAGAAGAGCTTTAGTGAAGAAGTCTGCTATTTGTGCTTTGGAAGTAATTGGAAGGAGCTTCATTACACCAGCCTGGAGTTTATCACGCACAAGATGGCAACCAATCTCTAAGTGCTTGGTGCGTTCATGAAAGACAGGGTTAGCAACAATATGTAAAGCGCTTTGATTGTCACAATACAAGACAGGTAGCTTAATAGTTTGAAGCTTTAAATCCTGAAGCAGATAGAGAAGCCACTGAAGCTCACAAGTGGCAGCTGCAAGTG
The DNA here is from genome assembly GCF_051527215.1 of Medicago sativa. Classification (NCBI taxonomy): domain Eukaryota; kingdom Viridiplantae; phylum Streptophyta; class Magnoliopsida; order Fabales; family Fabaceae; genus Medicago; species Medicago sativa. The sequence goes on along the minus strand of NC_140751.1, from coordinate 59,258,688 downwards.
CCCTATATTCAGCCTCTGAAGAGGACCTGGAAACAATTAATTGTTTCTTGGTGTGCCAAGAGATCAGGGATTTGCCAAGGAAGAAACATTGACCAGATATAGATCTTCTGGAGTCCAAACAACCAGCCCAGTCAGCATCAGAGAATCCCAACAGCTGAATAGCTGAATTTCTAGGGAAAAATAAGCCTTTGCCTGGAGATGATTTGAGATACTTGAGTACTCTCATGGCAGCAGTATGATGAAGTTGAGTAGGCTTTGTAAGAAACTGACTCAATTGTTGTGTAACAAATGTAATATCAGGTCTGGTTGTATTAAGATATAACAATCTGCCAATCAATCTTCTATAAGTAGAAATGTCAGTATAAGCTGGACTGGAATCATTGTATAGCTTGATGGAAGGATCAGAGGGAGTTGATAAAGGTTTTGAGTGAGTGAGACCTGAATCAGACAAAAGATCCAAGCAATACTTCCTTTGACATAGAGATATACCCTCTTTAGAATGAGCAACTTCCAATCCCAGAAAATACTTGAGCTGGCCCAAATCCTTGATTTTGAAAGAAGCATGAAGGATGGATTTAATGATATTAAACTCAGATAAAGAGTTGCCTACTAGTATGACATCATCTACATAAACCAAGAGTACAGTGAATGTAGTAGCAGTTGATTTGGTGAAAAGAGAATGATCTGAGTTGGCATGCTTGTATCCTTGAGCCAATAATAAAGAAGTCAGCTTCTCATACCATTTCCTTGAAGCCTATTTCAATCCATAGAGAGATTTAACCAATTTGCAAACCTGATTAGGTTTGGAGACTGTGATGCCTGGAGGTAATTGCATGTATACATCTTCTTGCAATTCACCGTGAAGAAAGGCATTATTCACATCTAACTGATGAATGAACCAGTTGTGTATTGAAGCCAAAGAAATGACAAGTCTGACTGTTGTCATCTTGGCAATAGATGAATATGTATCAAAATAGTCTAAACCCTTTATCTGGTTAAATCCCTTAGCAACTAAACATGCTTTGAATCTTTCTATGGACCCATCTGCATGATGTTTGATCTTGTAGACCCATCTGCAGCCAATAGGTTTGACATTGGGATGCAGGTCAACAATCTGCCAAGTTCCAGTTTGAGCAAGAGCAGTAAGTTCAGTCTCCATGGCCTTTTTCCAACAGTCAAATTTACTTGCTTCAGCATCTGATTTAGGCTCAGTGTGTGTTTGAAGTGACAAAACAAAATTGAAATGTTGGTTAGACAATTTATTATAAGAAAGAAAATCAGTAATAGGATATACATAAACATTATTGCAGAAAGGAGAAGAGGATTGATTGGGGAGATGGCATACAAAGTCCTTGAGGTGTGATGGTGGATTCCTAGTTCTAGAGGATCTGATAAGGGGAGGTAATTCAGGAGGTGGAACAGAAGAAGGTGGAGACTGAGAGGGAAGGTCATCAAATGCAGAAGGATGAACAACAAGTGAACTATCAGAAACAATTTCTGAAACAGGAGGGGGTTTTGAGGGAAAATACTCCCAATGAGTGACATTAAGATTGATGTAGGGTAAGATGTGATCATGAAATGTGACATGTCTAGAGATAAAGATTTCTCTTGAGTTCAAATCATAAAGAACAAAACCCTTGAAACCTGACTTGTAACCCAAGAAAACACATTTTCTAGCCCTTGAATCAAGTTTAGTTCTATGAACCTGAAGGGTGGATGCATAACATAAAGAGCCAAAAACTTTAAAAGAGTTGATGTCAGGTAGTGAATCATACAAAACCTGATAAGGGGAAAGATTTTGGAGCAAAGGGGTGGATATTCTATTGATCAAGAAGGTAGCATGCAGAACTGCATATGACCAAAAGTGTTTAGGTAGTTTAGATTGAAACAATAAAGCTCTAGCAACATTCAAAATATGTTGATGTTTTCTTTCTACCCTATCATTTTGTTGGGGTGTTTCAACACAAGATCTTTGGTATTCAATACCTTTAGAGGCATAAAAATCAGGAATGAGAAATTCAGGGCCATTGTCTGACCTAATGATTTTAGGAGTGATATGATGTTGTGTTTCAATATTGTGAATAAAATTTTTAACATGTTGTGAAACTTCAGATTTTGATTTGAGTAAAATAACCCAAACAAATCTGCTAAAATCATCTACAATAGTCAAGAAATATCTGTGGTTATGAACTGAAGAAACAACAAGAGTTCCCCAAATATCTAAATGAAGCAAATCAAATTTTGAAGAAGCATGGGATTTACTAAGAACAAAAGACAACTTTTTGTGTCTAGCAAAGTGACAAATGTCACAGGTGGCTTTATTATCACAAGTAATAGATGGATACAAATGGTTCATATGAGACATTCTCTGATGAGAGAGATGTTCAAGTCTAAAATGCCAAATGGCTGAAGAAGGTATTACAGTGAAAGAAGATTTATTGGAATCAGAAAAATTACAAAGGGTGGGGGAAATTTTATTAGAAAGGGAAGGCTGATTAGAAGCAGAAGCATGCAACACCAACTTGTATAAGCCATTTGTCTTCTCACCCAAACCAATAATCTTCCTCGAACTCAGTCCCTGAATGGTACAACTATTAGATGAAAAGTTTACAATACAGGAAAGAGATTCACATAATTTGGAAATTGAAATGAGATTGAGTTTGAAAGAGGGACAATATAAAACATGAGTCAAGTATAAGTGGGAAGTAAAAGATACAGTGCCAGCATGGTCAACTATAACAGAACTACCATTGGGTAAATTGACATATGTAGGTTTAATTTTATAAAATGAAGAAAATGAAGATAAAGAAGAACATATATGATCATTTGCTCCAGAATCTAACAGCCAAAAATCACAAGTTGTTTGAATAGAACAAGAAATGACACTGAAACTACCTGTCTGAGAAGCATAGCAAGATGAATGATCTGGGAATGAAGAAGTATTGATGTGATTTAAGACAGGTCCTAAAGAGGGAGAAGCTGAAGAAAGTAAATTTGCTTGTTGCAATAAGGCCACGAGGTGATCATACTTCTCTTGTGTCAAACTGAAACTAGAACCAGTTGCTACCATATCAGAAGTTGAGGAAGATTTGCTTGCATCAGAAGCTTCAGCATTGGTGGCATTGGTTGAATTATGGGACTTAGTAGAATTAGGGTGCCCATGTTTCAAGTAACAAAATTCAACAGTGTGATTATACCTATTGCAAAAGGTGCAATATCTGCCACTTGATTTGTTGTTAGAAGCATTAGCAGGTCCTTTACCCTTGTTACCAGCAAACTTCTTTGAATCATATGCATTAACAGAAAAACTAGATTCATCAAGAGAAAGAGGAGTAGGAAGTAAAGAGTTTTGACTTTCTTCCTGATCCACAAGTGAATACACTTTGTTTATTGGAGGTAAATGATCCATTAGAAGTATTTGAGTCTTAACCACAGAGAATGACTCATTCAATCCAGTCAAAAATTGCATGATCTGGTCCTCAACTCTATAATTCTTTGCATTCGAATTGCATCAATTCTACATGTATGAACACAGTTGCATGTCGGAATAGGACGATGGGAATTCAATTCATCCCAAAGAGTATGAAGCTCAAAAAAATACTCCAAAACTGACTTGGTACCTTGCTTAAGATTGTTGATCTGAGAGCGCAAATTAGAGATACGAACACGATCAACTTTGGCAAAACGCTCTTTCAAATCTTCCCAAGCTGAGATAACAGTATCATGAAACACAATGGTTTGAGCAATGGATTCAGAAACAGAATTCAGAATCCAAGAGTGAAGAAGATAATTGCAACGTTCCCAAGCGTTTCGATTAAGATCATCAAAATCAGGAATTGGTATGGATCCATCAATAAACACAAGCTTGTTCATCGTGCCAAGAGCGCGTTTCATAGAACGACTCCAAGCAAGATAATTGGATCCATCCAATTTGGGAGAAACAGTAAGAGAGGTAGGACTCTCGCTAGGATGAACGTAAAATGGAAAATCAGTATCTGGAGAATTGTGGCGTGGAGCCATTGAAAAACAGAGAAGAAGATGAAGGAAGAAGAAAGAAGAAACTGCGAAGAAAAACGCAGAAGAAACAGAGGAACAAGAAGCTTCAATAAGAAGCAAGAAAAATGAACGAGAAGCTTCGGTATGAAGCAAGAAAGAAAGGAGGAAGAAGAAAAAGCTTCAAGATGAAGCTTCAATGGCGGAAGTGGTGTAACTGAATCGTAACAAACTTTTCCAACCAATTGGGAAAAGTCACTGATACCATATTATGAGAGAAGAAATTAATGAATGAATATTCTCATTATTATTGAATGAATGTGAAATACAGCTATATATAGTTTCTAGGAGGTGTACAATACTACAATGAGTTGTGTCATAGAGTAATAAAACTCTTCTAACTAACTAAAAACTAACTAGGGCATGGTAACTTGCTGCGCAAGTTATTTATCCAAACACTCCTTATTGTCATGTTTCTCTTCATTATGTATTAGTTTCTACTAAAAAATGTTTGCAAGTTAGCTATGTGATTCTCAATCCTACTAAAATTGAAGTCTATAGATTTATCTCTTTAGGTTAGTCTTAACGTTTTCATTGACAAACTTAGGCATCAACTTACAACCGTTTCCACGGGTCCTCTATGAGAGTAGCCTCTTTTTTGGTGGTATAAACTAGCAAGATGAATCATTTTACCAAGTTAACAATTAATCAAATAGTGAAACACACTGAATTTTTTATTTAATAATATTTATTTTTGTTATTCTCGTATTAGAATCTTCTTTGGAGTATATCATGGATTAGAAAACTATGCCAAGATATATTATTCTTGAGTATACAGTAACAAAAAGCATCACACAAAAACAAAATGATACAGTTATCTTTTATGGCGAGGCATTTTTTTTACAGATTAGAAAACTACTCAACTTCTCTTTGCAAGAAATGGATTAGAAAACTATGCATTCTTTTATGGTGAAACATTTTTTTACGATTGATGTCAATTAAGTATCAGAAAGCACGACATCAAGACAAAATGACACAGTTATCACTTATTAACTGACATTAAATACCAAAATAAAAATCTCTCAAATTTCCAATTTCTCACTCATTGAATTCTTTTCTTCCATACTTGAACAACACAAGCATTTCCTATTAAAGTGTTCAAAACAAATGTGATGCATGTCCACAAAATGGATAAGCCTTACAAGTTGAAACTTAACAAGTTTGCTGACATGACTAACCATGAATATTTCGAAGTACCTATGTTGGATCAAAGGTTAATCACCATGGCCTGTTCTGAGGCACGCCACGTGAAAATGGATCTTTCATGTATGCAAATTTTTACAAAGCACTTCCTTTCGTGAAAATGGATCTTTCAAGTATAGGTAGTTTCAGGTTGGATTGGTAAATTTGAACCTATCTACTAGCATATAAACACTTGTTAAACTGTTTGAAGGAGCTTACGAAAGTGACTTATGACATGTCCATAAGCTTTATGGATAACTTATGAAAATAATTTGACTTTTTTAATCTTTTATTATAGAATCAGTTATATGATAAGTATGTATGCAATAAGGGCTTATTGAATCAGGCCCTAAATAATTAGGTACCACCAAACATGTTTCCTAGTTCCATGAACCAAAATTCAACAATATTTAACTTGCTAAATTGTCACAAAAGGCAAGAAAATTTCTGTTAATAGCATTCAATGTTAAAGCTAATGAGTATCATAATTTTGCATACACTTATTACAGGGAGTATTTACCTTTGATTGCTGCAAAGAGCTAGATCATGGTGTAGCAATAGTTGGATATGGAACAACTTGCTGATAGATCATGGTGCTGCAAAAAAAGCACTTACAAAGTCATGCCAAACTTGAACGTGAGACATTCAGATTTAACGTTTATCCTTCACCACTAAAACAAATGTTCAAATTGTAAGGAATTTATGGAGAGCAGAATGCTGAGACCTTTATCGGAATGGCAAGGACTTTGAACGATTCACATAAAATTTAGCTTTTATCAATGTTTGATGTGGTTTTGTAGTAATGTACAAACTACATTATGGAAAATGATACTTCTCAAGAAAAATAGTTTCAAGAATTTTTCAAGAAATAGTTGGCAAATTTTAATTGGATGATTTATTTGTCCACTTCCTATTTTTCAGTCACACCTCCTTGAATTGTGGCAAATAGTGCATTGTGATTGGCTATTATTTATTCTTGAAGAATTCTTGATGTTATTTTTCTAGAGATATAGCATTGCTCCTACATTATTAACTTAAGAACTTATAATATTTGAATCTTAGATTTGATGCCAATGTATTATATGGACATTTATCCTTATATATTCTCACATAAATAAATCTTTTAATTTGAGTTACTGCTTGAAATTCTCATGCATGTAACTTTCCTTATTATCGTAGTATGCCGCATGATTTTCTTGTTTTATTAGATTTTAGTACGCAGCATTCATCATTTTCATTTACAACTAAAAGAACAAAATGATATACAAAAGTAAATAGAGGAAATCACCATTTTAGATCTTGAAATTGTGAGTGTATGCCAATCTGAGATCATAATTATACTTAAAACTTTTATGTTTAATGGACTAATGGACATTATAAAACTTAAAATTTAAAACTTAAAAATTAGAATTGTCCTTTACAACTCAATATTTTCACAATCTTTTTTTTTCACATTTTTTCTCACAGGTTTTACGTGATACACATTATAATCCTAGCTAGTACGTTTAATATGTATTACACCATTGAAACTTTCACAGTCTATTCATATAAATAAAAACATAAAACAGAATAGGATAACATTTACATCATAATTAATCAAGAAAATTACAATTGTTTCAATTTCAAAACAACTCAATGCTAAAATCATGAGATCCTACAAACTCACATATCTAACAAGCTTTCAGATTTCAAATCGCTCCAAAAATGCAAGCATCTTGTGCAGTCGCACTTGATGATCAGAAAATTCTGTAAACAAATCCCTCTTAGCACTGGAGATCTCAAATTCTTGAATTCCTGAATGTACAATCTTCAAATTGTTGCTTGTTCTATTCTTTCCTTCCTGTGGTGTATTTTGAAAATACAAAATGTTTTTCAATTACCACCCATGGCTTGAAAAGAGACGATAAAGAGGTTTCAAATGGAAAATCAATACAATCATAGATAATTTAAGTGGACGAATCAGGCATTCACTTTTCATGGTTGAACCAATAGTAAATAACCAAAGTATATGCTATCTCAGTTGAGGATGCAAATGATATGCATTATAATGCAAACTTGCCATCAAATTAAGACATATCCATTATGCCACAAATTGTGCATAATGGTGAATGATTTGAAACATATATATTATTGAGAGGAACCATGTTTCTGATGGCAACTAAAAATCATGGTAAAAGGCATCCAAGGGGATCCTGGTGTTCCTTGAGTGTTAGCAGGAACACTATCTGGTGCCAAAACTCCAGTCAAAGGTGCAACATATAGGGTAGCCCACTTTCCCTTCAGATTTAATGTAGCTCCATCAAATGGCTTTGTGGGTTTTGCGTCCATTGATGACTGTAAATATAGATTTAATCAAGGAAATCACACTCGACGAAAGTCACACATGAGTATGTGTGGATCATGGAAATTGAAGAGCAGAGATTGGTTACATAGAAATTGAAGAATTTTTGCTCAGAAGGGGAAACGGAGCAGCAACGGCTGCTGTAAGGGTTGGAGTTTGTATCACCCTATTTGTGAAAAGAGAGAATATATATAGGAGCATCATATTTTTACTTAACTAATTTGGCCTTTGAATATATTTGTGAAAAGGGTTGGAGTTTGACTCAATTCCACCTAATATAATTACTTAACAAATTTGTGCTTTGAATATTTTTGTATTAATAATTACTTAACTAATTTAGGCTTTGAATAATTTCGTTTGAATAACAATTTTTTAAGTTTTATTTCCCATCTTACATACTTCTTACATGTCTTTTCAATTAACCATTTTATTTCGTTTGACTTTATAGTATATGAAGTGTAACTGACGTTTTTGCATTATACAATTCAAATTGTATTTACTCAGATTTTTTACTATAATGACATAAATTATTAAAATGACCAAAATTAAAATAACAAATTAAATTGACCAGAATTTATCACATTTTATTAGTTGATCAAGGAATCATAATACTTTTACATTAACAAAACACTTATTAAAATAAAATATTATAAACATAATGCTAAACATGTAGTACAAGAAGATGGAGGGAGAAGGAGGGAAATATTTGTCATCTCTCTCGTGCATCCTCCGGAGAAGACATGAGTACATGATGTTAGAGTGAGAGAATGTTACTGTAACTAGCAATCTCAGATCGACACAGATTTGGAGTGCAAATTTTCAAAGTGGAACAACACTATTTGATGATTAAAACTATCCCCACAAGACGACGTGAACCTTTATAAGATAATGTGAGTTGGAATAAGAAATGGTGTAGAATGGGTGGGTTTTTATAGGTCAAATTCTAACGTACAGTAACGACAATCAAGAGAAGTCTGAACATGTGGTCATCCATGGAACCAATGTAAGAACACATGAAAATCATATGGAACCAGCCAAACTTGCTTACCAAGCCACCTACATGATTCAGGATGGTTTCGGATTTTAAAATTTCAATCCGGCCTAGTATTGGTTTGGATGATATAATTTGAAACCTGCATAGACTTCGTAAAAACTTATGTTTAGAGGGTTTGGCATGTTTAGAAACAAATATGTAACGCCTCTGTCCGTTTATCAAGGCATATGAAAAATTCTATTTATCACTTTTTAAAAAAAAAAGTTCTAGCTACTCCCTCCGTATCTAATATAAGCAAAATTTACTTTTTAGGTTCATTCATTTAATGATGTATGTGGTCTATATTATGAACCACATACATCATTAAATGAATGAACCTAAAAAGTCAATTTTGCTTATATTTAGAAACGGAGGGAGTAGTGTTTAACTTTTTATAGTAAAAGAAAAAGTTTATTACACAAAATTTTAGCACAAGTTCACGCCATAATATCATTAATTTTCGTTTCTTGTGTTTTCACCTTAATTTTGTAGTTGATATATTTTATCCTCCCCTTCTATTTGATTGGCTGCAATCTAGGGTTTCATTTGCCTCAAACCTTATAAATAGGTTCAATCTTAGTTCGATAAAATCAAATTCATTCTCTTCATCACGTGAAGTGGCGACCACATGAGCACTATGGTATAGGAGTATTTTGAATGTTTTAAATAATATTCTCCGATATAGGGTTTTTGCGGTTGGATTTGTTCGTTAATTAAACTCATTCACTTTTATAGTATAGGATAGGATAAGATTTCTGTTAATTAGTTTATATTAATTGACTCTTAGATGTTGTTTATTTTTATTTAGGTAATATACCATAAAATCATGTAAAAGCACCATTCAACCCATGTACCAGTGTGTCATATGTGTTCATTGTGTCCTGCATACCATTCTTGCATATAAAATCTTCTTTAAAGGCCTTTGAATCGATTCAAATAACCTTGAATCATATCACTAGAAGTCTCTGACTTAGGGTGAATCGTTTCCTGAGTTTTTGAATCTTATCACCCTTGAATCGACTCAAAATATCTTGAATTGTATCATGAAATATTTCTGACTTGTGTTGCATAGAATCAAAATAGTTTGAATAGTTTCACTCTTCATCCTAGGCTTTGTGAATCGATTCAAATTTAGTGTTATACATATCAATCTTCGTAGCATTTTCATAGTTCATCAGACAAGTCTACTAATTGTCATGTTTCCTTATACTCTAGAGAATTCATTTAATTGTTTATTGCTTCTTTTCAAAAGTTTAATGGATCTTCTTCCAATGTATAAACCATATGGCTCAAGGACAAAAGGAAAGGTAGAGAAAATAGAGAAACTCTCTAAAATTCTCAAAGAAAGATATTATTATTTGAATGATCCAATTCTTCAATGCCTAAGTATCCCAAAACACTTGGTGGTGAGCCTTATTTATACTACTCTAGGAAGGCTCTACATTACAAACTAGAAATATCTATAAACATTGATTTCAAAGAAAAGTCTAGAGACATGGATACTCTAGTTCATAAGACTAAAATGATCTAGAAAAGTTAGGATTTCCCCAGTGCTTAATTTTATTTTATTTAGTAGAGTGTCTAGTAGCTTTATGATTTCATAGTATTCTAGAGACTTCCATATTATTCTTTACTGTTCTAGAGACTTCCACATTATTCTTTAGTATTCTAGAGAGTTTCATATTATTCTTAATTATTCTCCCCGGTTGGAAGAGACTCGTCCTCGAGTTAAAATTTTCTTGTTTGTCCTAAAGAGAACAATCACAACCTTCTGACATAGGATGAAATGGGCAATTTTCTAAAAATCTGTCTTCGACTACCATTGCAGAATACTTATGTTGCGAAGTCAAACGTATTCCAAGGACAAAATAATTACCAACATTTTCCCAAGGTGGCTTAGCAACTGGGCGAAGAAGACATAACTTTGTTTTATCCTTGAATGGTTCCTTTACGAGTGAAAGTCCAAACAGCTTGAACTCCTCTTTTTCTATCATTAAATTAATTGAATGGTTGAGGTGCCAAATTGATTTTAATCACATCATTCACGAAAGTGTAGATGTTGGCATAACCATCAGATAGTTTATGACGATCATATTGCCATGGCCTCCCAAGATGAATGTGGCAAGTATCCATTATAATAACATCACACCATACATTTTCTTTATAATTTTTGCTAATATGGAAAATGCAGCAATGCAATGTTGGGACACTTTTACATTATTGTCCCTGTTAAGCCATTGTAGCTTGTATTGATTTTGGTGCTCAATCGTTTGGGACTTGAACTTTTCTGCTATGTAATTTGATGGAGCTTTTTCACATCCTCTGATATTGATGATGTCATTACAAGCCATGTCTTGCGAGGAGCAATGAGTTTGAAAGATATCATGTCTTAGCCATGGTTCTTCTTTGGCTGCTGTTATTTGCAAGCTTTTTTTAACCTCCAAAGATTCACCATATTCAGCAGGAATATATTCTTCGTCATATATTGATTCATCATGTTTCTCTTTTTCAAAAACATCATGAATATTATCGGGAACATATTCATCATCCTATATTGGATCTCCTTTTCCCTCTTCTTCAAACACTTCACATATGTCACCACCAACATATTCTTCATCGTATATTGGTTCTCCCATTGACTCTTCTTCAAACGATTCATGAATGTCTTCGTTTTCTTCTTCAAAAATATTGTTTATCTCCCCATTGACGATGGTGAATACTTTACGATTCACACAATCTAAGGCTATGTGTGCACACCCTTGACACATAAAACATTTAGGTATATTGGTAGTTCTTTCTTTGATTGTGTTATGTTGGGGTTTAAATGAGAAAATTGGTTGATGAGTTAGTGGTTTATGAGAATCAATTTGATTTTTTATGGAGGAAAGAGGTTGGTATGAACATGTTTTGGATAATTGTAGTTGTGCAAAATTCTCTTGATGATAACGAGGAGGTAAATAATTATGAGTTCGGTTTTGACGCATTTTCTCCCACGTCTTGATCTTGCTTTTTCCTTCCCACTTGTGTTTCCTCTTAAGTTTTTCTCACCAAATTAAAGCGTGTTTCTTTAGCTTGACAACAACGATCTTTACTTTTTGCTCCTCTGGAACCTCCTTTTACTCAAATACACGTTCAACAGTTTGTAGCCAATCCACAAACTCATCATGTTGTAGCTTCCCTTCAAAATCTGGAATGTCTGTTTCGATATCATTTACCCAAGTTTGACATCGGTGTGAGAGACTGCTTCCAGAAGATGAAGAGTCACTACCAGAGCCATCATCTTCAACGCTTCTTAGTTGTGCTTCCAATATGGGTTGTTGGGTATTGACCGTCTCTTGTAGTTGTTGAATTTGTCGCATCATTTCTTCCATCTCAATTTCATGCAAAGATCTTTTGTTTTGTTTTTTAGGTGGCATTTTGACAATGGTGGTTCAACAAACTATTTGGTGAAGATTGTGGTGGTGATTGGTGGTTTTGTTGGTGGTAAAGACTTGTTAATTAAGCAAGAGTTTTCTTCACTTCCCAAACAAAATGACGGTGTTAGTTTCGCGAACAAAACGGCCGCAAAGTGAAGTTTTACAAAGGCAACTCCTTGCTCACTTGAGGTAACGATATTCAAATTCATCGGTGAATTATACCTTGAGGTAACGATATTCAAATTCATTGGTTGCATTACGAGAAATAACATGTTTTTCTGATTGGTTTATTTGAATTTATCTACCAAGAAATACTTACATAGAAACACATCTATTACCTTATCTTTGTACACACCCAATCAAAAGCATACAACACATTAAATAAATAAAAAGTAATTGAAATTGGAAAAAACAAGTCGGGTTGTCTTTCTTCTACTTCTTGGTTGAAAATTTTCTTCTCTCTCAGAAGGTCATGACCACCATGGACTTGATGTTTTTATTTGGATATTTGTATTTATATTATTTCAGAGAATTAAATCTCCCAATTTGATTAAACTGTATGCATTCCCTATATCACAAAATATATGTTCAAAGTTGATTTTGTTTTCATTAACTTGGTTGGAAGAGGGTTCAAAAGTTATGATGACATCATCTGCAAATTAAAATGGTATATGTGAGATCAAATATCACAAAGTTATAAGACCAAATATGTCAATGTCAAATAATTCAAGATGTTTTTAGTTTAAATAGTAGTTTTAGATTGAAAACAACTCTCGACTCTTTTTCCTTTAATATTAACAAACTTTTAGTCGTATCTTAGGAAATGCAGTATGAATTTATAGAGAGTGTAAGGTATTTTGAAATTTTCTAGTATAAAACTTACGGTTTGTATTTCTTTTTATATAGTAACTAAACTAGTGTGCTAACTAACTATATCATTATTCTTAATAGCCTCCCTCAAACTCAAGGTAAGAGATCTCTTAGCTTGAGTTTGAATTACAAAGCTAACAACAAACAGAAGAAATAAAGTACATAAGTATATGACAAGTTGAGGTGCATAGCTCCTAGAAGTCTTTGACCAACTCTTGGGGTCCTTTCAAGCTTCCTATAGCATCTCCACAACATCCATATCCAAACGAAAACTCAAACATTCAGCATGATAGTATCAACAACTATTCCAAAATAGGGCAGTAGCCAATGGTATGTAAATCGAATAAACCACTTGTGAATTACAAAGCTAACAACAATTGCAGAACCTTGTGTTACTGAAGTCCCTCCAACAAAGTAGATGTGTAAGCAAAACAATATTTGATCTCAAGCAGTAACTAATCAAAGCTATAAGGCAAAACGCTTAACCATTGAGCAGAAGCCATAACTCTAGGCTTAACCACTTAACAGAAGCTAAATTCAATAAAGCCAACAAAGGGCATAATGCTTAACCACCATAGGGCAGAAGCAAGAGAGAATATGAAGAGTGCTTAACCACCATAGGGCAGAAGCTAACAAAAATGCTTAACCATCTATGACAGAAGCAACATGCTTAACCATCATAGACACAAGCTCAATAACGCTTAACCATTCATGATGGAAGCATATCAACATGTCTTAACCATCATGAACAGAAGCACATGAGAAGAATCAAAGCCATCATAGGCTAATAAGAAAAATGAGGATGTAAGCCATGGACAAAACTATTGCCATGAAACTCAATAAACATCAAACAGAACTGAAACTCCAACACATGTAGGCAACAAAGTGTAAGCCACTAAGAAAAAAATAATCTTGCTACAAGTCTTCAACCCATATGTTCCAAGCATCAGCAACAAAAAACCATATGTGACCATAAGAACTTGAATCAAGACAACTATCAAGGAACTCCAACCCAAAATTGTCTTCAATCTTGTGGATAAACCAAGTGTGTGTTTGATCAATCATTCTCATAAGCCATCTTCTTCAAAAAACAATCACAGTAAAACAAATCAAGTGGAAACATTCTGCAGCCATGATAAATCTTTTCTACCAATCCAAAACTAATGGTTGCTCCCAAATTTCAGTAAGCAACACTAGGAAAATTCATATCAAATACCTCTTCCAAATACCATAGCTAATGAACAAAAATGAAAGGACTGCACTATAGTTGAATGACATTCAACACTAAGTAAATTGGAGAAAAAAATTCAGCAACGATCCAGGACCAAAACAACAAACGATCAAAAGCTTTCAACAAAGAAGTCAACTTATTCCATCACTAGTTTCTTCATGCCAAACCATCCAATGCATTATATCTCCACTACAACACCAGAGCCAACATATATCAAATCGAAAAAAAAGTTGCAGGGACATGAAAATGATGCATACCAGAACCAGCATGGTGACTCAATCAATGGCAGTCAAGACACATTAACACTCTCTTGTAAAATTAAGCAACTTCTGAGTATCCAAAGCAATGTTAACCAACAATTCTGGCTGCTCAAACAGAACTAGTGACAGTGATGAAGAAACCAAACAATCCAAAACAAAATTAAGTTGCTATCAATATAATACCAATTTCACATCCAATTGGTAACAAAGAAACCAAATCAGGAAGCCTCATACAAATCTTCTTCAAACATTTACCACATATCAATCAACATCCAATGTACCACTAATATTTTCTCCAAATAAAAAAACCACTCAACTGAAAGTCTTCAAAACAAAATGATGCATAAGGTGCAGATTTCAAGCTACTAACATCACCCAAACTTTGTGATAAACTATCCAACACTTTCAACACCAGTGAGCAAAAAAAATGGTAACAAATGAATTACAGTGATGATGTAAACATGCATAACCAAAGCTCTCAATGATCTTCAAGCTTGAACAAACACCAATAACCAGTAACCATTGCACCAATATGTGACAGAAGTACCTCAACTTGGAAGCAATATGCAGCAATCAATCCACAATTGAACAAAGCTGTTGAACTCCCACAACTTGTAACTAACTCGAACAAGAAATCAAAACACAGTTGGAACCCTATGAATTGGGGAAAAAGACGCAAATCGAAGCTTACGATAAAGTGGAATCGTAACAAAAAAATATCAAGAATCGATGGACAATAACGAAACAAAGATATCGTTCAGATAACGTACAGACATATGCGAAACAAGATTGAGATCAAATCAAAGATGATTAGATCGAAAAACGAAACCGAATCGCAAACTGAAGCGGAATCGCAAACTGTAATGAAATTTGATGGAAACAAAGTCGCGATCTCAAGAACAGAAGAAATCAAATCACGAATTCGCGGAATAGTGAGAGAAAGTAAGGGAAATTGAAAGAAAATTGAATATCGAAAAAGGAAGAATTGACAGAAGGAAAATCAGAAAGTGAAAGAAAATGTGGATGAGAAAATTGGATTTTCTCAAGAAAATGCAGCGGAAAATCCTTCAAGGAGGATACCAGATTAGCTCTGATACCATGTTAGGAAACATGGCATCCATGGATATAGAGAGAAAAGCTTGGAAAACTATTGTATTGATGATAGTTGAAATGATACAAGAATGGAAAAGATAGGTACAAATGAGTCAACCATGTGACTTATATAGTAATTAAACTAGTGTGCTAACTAACTATATCATTATTCTTAATAAATATACTATAGAATTCAAAAAATGTATTTTCTAAAAGGTGTTATCACCAGGAATCGAACTCAGGTTATCCCAAACAATTCGTCTTAGGGGAGATCATTAACCACATGAAACCAGCAAAGGGAAGAATAATGCCATATTTTGATTTAGCCATAAAATGCATTTATTTATTTATTTTTATTTTTAGTAAACACTTCTTTAACGTACCTCCTTTAAAAAAAAGAACTTCTTTAACATACCAAAATAAAATGCATTTGTTTTTCTTTCTCCAAATACACAACGTGATACAAAACTCAGCAAAGGGAAGAATAACTAACTGCTGCAAAATCAGTTGCAAACATATCTTTTTCTTGAAATTTTCATTGTTTTATTCATCTATATTTCCATCTTTTTGTCTCAGACTCTGGAGAAGATCAAGAAAAGAAATTCTCAATATCATTTAGGTATTCAGTTCTACTGCTACATTAATATTCTGAACTGAAATTCATATCTAGATAGATACTTAGCAATTATTAATTTATGATTTTTCTGTTTTGAAATTTTATTGTGTAGCACAAGTGGTGATTAAGGAACTTTGCACAAAATGGAAGATCAAGGGAAAAGGGAAAGGGCTTATGCAACCTCAAAATTCAGGATCCGAATTAACAACACTTATTGTAGATGATGTTAAGCTTGATCGAATGAGTCATCAAGGTCTATTGAAAAGAGCTGGTGTGAAAAATGAAGCTGTAGGTATTCATTTCAGTGGTAAAAGATTTGACATTACTCTCGTGGATAAGGAAATGCCTATCATGAATAGGATTGAGTTACATATTTATCTTGATTCTGTTTTCCTTCTAATTTTGTTTTGTATAATACGTTGAAAAGAAGGATGAAAATGCATGTTTCATGTGTATTTATATTTAAATTAAGATTCAATTGTTTGGTGTTTTTTATGCAGGCAACTAAGAAACTGCGATCAATTGGTATTCGTAGCATGATTGTTGGTGTGTCGTCGGTTACAGAAACAGAAAAACAAGAATTTATGAAAGCTGAGATGTATATATATGTTTTGCTAGAAGACACCTTTTGTGAAGGTGTATTTTAGCAAGTTATTCTATTAGCATATGCTAAAAGACAACAACTAATTTTTATGAAGGTGTCTTTTAGCAAAGTTTTAACTAAAAAGTAGAAATCACACCTTGAGGTGTGGCTTGCTAAAAGACACCTTCATGGGTGGCTTCTAGCAAAACCCATATATATATATATATATATATATGTCGCGTCATTTTTTGGAGATCAAGGCTATTTGATTAGCTTATTGACTCACTAAATTATTTCACGACTGAACAATTTTATTTTTTAAGAAAAGGGGAAAAAAAATTCAAACACCCCATTTTTTGAAAAGATTTAGGGTTCGGGGGTTAGTTACATAAAGGGAAGGTATTAGCACCCTTTATGTCCGTAGTACTCTACGGGAACCTCTTGGTTTTTATTTAAATAATGTGCTGTAACTTGCTTATTTTTTTGAAGAAAAAAAGAATTTGAAATGATTAATAAAAGAGGACCTAATTATCTACATTTTATTGATTTGGAAGGACATGGTCCTCTGCCTACGTACCCGTGAGGGATCAAAACCTCGTAGTTCGGGGTTAAAAAACTGACGTTTGATTGGTTGTGTGTTTTTTATTAGTTTGAAAAAGGTTTTAAAATGGAAAAGCCAAGTGGCAAAATGAATTTGTTTGTGTTTTTTATATTAGAAAAAAAAATGACTTGAATATGATTAAATAGATTGAAGTTTGATTAAGAAAAGAAAATAAAAAAGACGTCACTTGATTTAAGATCAAGGTTTATTTAAGAAAAATATTTGTGTTCTGTTTTTGTTGTTTTTTTTTTTAATGATAATACTAAAAATTAAAACTATCGGAGCAAGAAAATAAAGCGTAGCACTTTGTGGTGACGTTGGATCACCACAAAGACCATTAACCTAAGCTAGAGCATGAAAGTAAAGCATACACCCACACACGCACACATGCACCTAAACTATTACAAAAACACCTATTAATACATTCTAAGGTCTGCAGAAAAATAAATAAATTACATGAAAACCTATTTTTACATTCTAAACTATGTGCAAAGCAAAAATAAGTAAATTACATTAAGCCTACTATACATTCTAATGATTTAAAAATGACTAAAATAAAATATGCAAATGCATGAACTATTTACGTCTAAACCTAATATGCAATTTAAATTTTACGTAATAAATAATGAATGACATAAAATAAAATATACACAAATAAATAAATCAATGAGTAATGCATGTGTAACCTAATTTAAGAAACTAAAAAATGCAAGAAAGATTAAAAATGCATGAATAAAAAAATAAAAAGGATGCATAAGGGTGTAAACAGTGAGCAGGGAGATGTAAAAATTAAGAAAGGACAGATTGGGCTTAAAGACAACCGGACCGGGTCGGTTCACTAAATGGGTTAGGGTCTGCAGATGGGTCGACCCAGTGGTATAAAAGGGAGGTGGGGCAGATTTTATTCATTCCCACAATTCATTTCTCTCTCTACCCTCTATCTTCTTCCTCGTTCTCTCTTTCTTTCTGTTCTTTCCTTCATTCTTTTTATATTTTTTTTTTTACGATTTTTTTTCCTTGCTCTTATCCTTTCTACTTCTTCTTTTTGATTCTACTCCCACTACCTTCTTCCTATTGTTTTTATTTTTTAAGATTTTTTTATCAGTAACTCTCAAACCCTCGTAAATCAAACCATATATACACAAACAACACAAACGATGAAAAGAAACTACCTTTTACTTGTTCCTCTTACGGATTTGCAGCTGTATTGCACCGATTGTGACGTGGCCGGTTTGCTTGGTCAGCCTCGTTTGAATTGATGTGCGGTTTCGATTCGATGTTGTTCCTCGCTGGCTTCGGCGATGGGTTGCAACCTGTTCGTACCTGGTCTTTGTGAATCCGATGGTGGTTGACGGTTTGAGGCCTGCGATCGGATGGACGATTCGGCTTTGGATTGTGACTACTGGGAGAGGGCTTTGAGTTGGAGATGGTTGATGATTGGTGTTGTGCGATTGAGGTTTTTGATATGGTAATTGGTTATGCGAGAATCGGCGGTGTCGACTGGATGATTGAGTCTGTTTGAATTGGTAAAGCTTGCAGGTTCGTATGGATTTGGTATCGTATGTGAAACTTTGTTGCGTGTTACTGGTACGTTGCAGGTTTATGGAGATTTCGGCTGTGCGTGTTATTGGGTTTTTGTGATGCAGGTTTTGACTGTCAACTTCGGCCCCCTATTGTGTGTGCTGGATTTGTGTTTTATAGTGACAGGATTTTGCTCTTAGGGTTTGTTAAGAGAACCGAAATTGCCTTGGCTTGGGGAGGAATACATGGCGTGACAGGCTGTTTCGATCAAGATCAAGGCAGGAATGCGTTTGCGATAGGCTTGGAATGGACTGGGATTGGAGGCGCGTGACAGTGTATCTGGACCATTTCTTGGACTTGACACTTAATAAAAAAAAAAATAAATAAAAATAATAACTATGCATATATTTTTTTGGATTTTTGAATTATCTTGACAAAAGAAGTAGTAATTAATTAAAAAAAGAAATGAATGACTAATTAAAATAAAAATAGACTAATTAAAATTAATTGAATAAAAATGGACTAATTAAAATTAATTGATTAAAAAAAAATAAAAGATGGAAATTGAAATTAAAATTAAAAAAGAGAAGAGGGTCTGACTCGAACAAAAATATGAGGTATTTTAAAATACCTCTCCGCCGAAATTTTCACCGAAATGTCTAGGACTGATCAGGGTCACGTGACGCGTGTCAGCGGGACCTTAGGTCAAAAATTGGGGTATGACAGATGCCCCTATTTAAGTTTCTTCGTCTGGAGATTTGAAGATGGAATCTTTAATTCGATCGGAGCGAAGAGACTTAAATACAAAGTACACCAATTTTGGACCTAAGATGTTATGAATGCTCGTGAAATGCTTGTATGAATGCAGGACGACAAAGTTGACTTGACAGAGACGAGAAACAACGACGAGATACCCAAATTCGTTGAAGAATGGGATCCGACTCCGCTAGCGGGAATGTAGTTTCACTGGGGAAAATAATTGTCTACTATCGTGTTGATGATATGAAGACAAATGAAAGGAAACAAAATCTTGAACAGACACTGGGAATTTTGAAATGTATTTGTAAACTGATGGTTTGTAGGAACTGACACTTGAAGTTAAATTTGATTGGTGACATCTCTGAACCAGACACACTAAGGATGATACTTTTGTCATTCCGTCATCCGACAAAACGGGGAACGACACTTGAGAGAACAGAAATTGAGTGGCGTCTCGTCACCCGACATACCAGGAGATGACACTGTTGACATTCCGTCATCCGATAAAACGGGGAATGATGACTTTGACCTTCCGTAATCCGACAAACCGGGGAATGAAACACTTGATATTCCGTGACCCGAAAAAACGGGGAATGATGATTTGATATTCCGTAATCCGTTAAACTGGGGGAATGAAACACTTGATATTCCGTAATCCGACAAAACGGGGAATGATAATTGATATTCCGTAATCCGACAAAACGGGGAATGATGATTTGATATTCCGTAATCCGTTAAACCGGGGAATGAAACACTTGATATTCCGTAATCCGACAAAACGGGGAATGATGATTGATATTCCGTAATCCGACAAAACGGGGAATGATGATTTGATATTCCGTAATCCGTTAAACCGGGGAATGAAACACTTGATATTCCGTAATCCGACAAAACGGGGAATGATGATTGATATTCCGTAATCCGACAAAACGGGGAATGGTGATTTGATATTCCGTAATCCGTTAAACCGGGGAATGAAACACTTGATATTCCGTAATCCGACAAAACGGGGAATGATGATTTGATATTCCGTAATCCGTTAAACCGGGGAATGGTTTTGATCTTCCGTAATCCGACAAACCGGGGAAAGACACGTTTGATATTCCGTAATCCGACCATGCGGGGAATGAGATACTTGAGAAGATAAAGATTGAGTGACATCTCGTTTTCTGACAAAGCAGGGGACGTCACTTTTGTGAAAATAAAATGTGACCTCGAACTGTTCATTAGTTGGAACTGATCGTTTGAAACATGATGAAAGGTAAACTCAAACGGTCCGTTGTTTGGAACTGGCAGCTTGAAACAAGACAAAAAGTAAACTCAAGCGGTCCGTTGTTTAGGACTGGCAGCTTGAAACAATTGAAGACTGAAACGAAAAGATATGACCAAACACTAGGTGACTGATGCAACCATGTATGAATTGATGTTGTGTATGAATATGTGAAAGTATTAATGTATGAATGTATAAATGTCTGAACGTAATTTGTATGACTGTACGAACTGTATATGACCGGTGAACTCGATGAGACATGACACGACAGGTAAGACGGGAGGCGGATTGACATCGCAGTACAAACATTCGACAAACTTCCTTGGAGATGATATTATTGTGAACCAATCGAGCCGTTGACGGTGTGAAACCTGGCACAAGGTAGCAACTGGTGAATAGCAACCGATGAATCTTGGGGAGAAAGCCCATTGTTTAACCAAAAGTCTGGAAGAAGTCACCATTTGTAAATCAGCGCGGAGTGCCTTTCCTCTGGCATGCTTCAACAGTCATGTTTTTTTTTTTTATGCTTTTTTTTTTGAAAAATCCCTAACTTTTGCCTGGACTGCCCTTTCGGGGTGTCAGTCCACCGGGAGTATATTCCTTTTTTGTGCCCCTAATTTTTGCCTGGACCGCCCTTTCGGGTTTTCAGTCCACCGGGACGCTCTCTATTGCCTAAGCCGCCTTTTCAGGTTTTCAACTTAGCGAGCATTGATTTTTTTGTATTATTTTTTGTATATATTTTTTTTGACTGTGAAAGCATCTTGCTTGAAGCAGAGGTCCTCTTCATTGTGCTTAGCCATGTTTCTCTTTCGGAATGTGACCGTTTTCGAGGCTGATGTTGATGTACGCTTCAACTACTCGCGAGTTCAAAGAGAGTGTTTTTGTTGTTCACACTTTTCAAAGGATGTAAAAAAAGTTTCGTATTTTGAAAATTTTTGCTTCAAGTATTGTCATCAAAAATAGAAGAAATTTTGCAAATAGAACAAAAGAGAGTTCCAAATAAATGGGCACAGGCTCAAATTTGATGAATTGAGTGGTAGCTTACCAATGGCATGGCTCCACGGATCTTTGAAAATTTTGGAAAATGGTAATTGTAATGGAGAGGTACATTGAACACAATAACCGCTATACTCCCTAGCAACTTTGAATGCCCCAGCTCCGAGTCTTTGATCTGCATATGCTTCGAATCAGGGGTTCTTTTGACGACTGGATGCCCCAAGTGGACTGTGTTGATTGATGCAGTTACTTGTCATGATCCTTAACTTTTGCATAGATCGCCCTTTCGGGTTTCGACCTATCAGGATAATCATTTTTGTTCATGTCTCTAATTTTTACCTGGACCGCCCTTTCGGGTTTTCAGTCCACCGAGACGCTCATTTTTGCCTAGGCCACTTTTTAAGATTTGCGACCTATCGAGCTGTTATTTTTTTGTATTTTTGACAAAGTATTTCTTGACTGCATCGGCGTTCGCAGGACGTGCTAGCTTGTCAACATCTGTAGTCACAAGAGTCATTGCACACGAGCCTTCATAGTCGTCCACTTGCCCCTTGGAGTCTGATTGGAAGGTAGTACAAAGTTTCATTCTTGAAATTCATGGGGACGAACCTTTTTGTTAGAAGCTTGTTTCAAACCTCTTTTGATATATTTGTACAAGGTCGTCATGCGTTTAAATTTGATCAAGCCTGGACTTTAGCAGAACTCCTATTAATGGGACTTTGACCTCCACGGGAAGCACGACCTCCATGTTGAATATTGGGGAAGGAGGGGGGCTGCCCCTGTTGAAATGTGTACTGAAGTATGATATTTGAGCAAAGCGAATGGTAGCACGCCGATCCAGTCTTTGTAATTGAATGTCATCTTCTGGACAATCTCCTTGATATTTTGTTTGCAGCTTCAATGGCTAAGATGCCCCAATATGTGAGAGATCTCGTCGGGAATCTCTTCATTTTCCTTCTTCAGCTTCGGACACAGGGAACTCAAAGTTGGAAGAGAGTACATGGTTAACGTGTTCAACGGGTTTATTAATGCATGATTTGATTATTGATTTTGACAAGTGTAAGTTATGATTATGCAGATATTTGAGAATGATTATATTTTTTTGGTTTTTTGTATTACCATTTTTCTAGAACAAAGCACAAAATAAAAACAAAGTCGGGATCAAAACGACCTTTTTATTAATGATGAAAATACTTAAAGCAAAAGCCCTACACAAGTTCACAGTCGTCTCGGGCAGAACGAAAGGATATTTTTTTGAAAAACAAAAATCAATAAACACCACATTATTTGAACAAAGGAAATAGCTGAAGAAACAAACACAACGACACTGAAAGCGGCAAATCACTCCATACGTCACTAAAACTATGCACCACCACCTCAGAATGAGGTCCCGTGGTTCGGTACCATATTAGCTTTGCACATTTTGATTCAAGTCTGTGAAGGATAGGACCTTGGCTTCGACTAAATCTTGAACTGCATTCCTCAAGGCATAACAACGCTCAACATCGTGACCCGGTGCCCCTTGATGGAAGTCACATGAGAGATCGGCTCTAAAACCTGCTGGCAATTTTCTAGGCATCGGAGGAGGCGGCCTGGTCTGGACATAATTCCCTTCGAGCAAAGATGGGAGCAACTCAGCATACTTCATGGGAATCGGATCAAATCGTGTCCTTGGAGCCTGTTGTCGAGGTTGTTGATGTTGATACGGTTGTTGATCGGCATTGGGAACGGGTGTAATAGCTGCCACATGTTGATAGGCCGAATATTTTTGCTGAGGCCGCCCTTTCACCATACTAACCTCCTGCTCTTTCTTTTTCGAACTACTAGCGGGGACACTTTCATTGATCAATCGTCCTTCTCGGACTCCTTCTTCTAGTCGTACACCCGTAGCAACCATCTCTGCAAAATCCCTGGGGGTACTTCCGACCATATTCACGTAATAGAACTGACTGAGAGTTTTAAAAAAGAGCTTGGTCATCTCCTTCTCTTCTATGCGCGGGCTGACTTGGGCAGCAGTATCCCTCCACCGCTGGGCATACTCTTTGAACGTTTCTTTGTCTCCCTGAGTCATAGCTTGTAGATCACTTCGATCTGGGGCCATATCCACATTGTAACTGTATTGCTCCATAAAAGCATCACACAGATCTTGAAAAATTTGGATATTTGTTTTATCTAGATTCATGTACCATTTTGAGGCAGGACTAGCCAAACTTTCATGGAAGAAATAGATAAGGACTGAATCATCCTTGGAATAGGCAGACATTCTTCTCACATACATTGTTAGATGTTCCTCAGGACAGGATTTTCCCTTATACTTCTCGAAGTCTGGTACCTTGAACTTGTGGGGTATTTGAACATTTGGCACCAAACAAAGATCATAAGCAGTCTTCCCAAATACTTTCTTCTTGTGGAGGGCTCTCACATCTCGCTGAATTTCATCATATTTTTGCTGCAAGTCATTCACTCTATCATAGGCTTCCATATCCCCTGAATGGTAGATGGGCTCTTCTTCTTGTGGAATGGTATGCATCACAGGTGCTGAATAGGTCATAGTGACTGGAGGAGCTCTCATAGGAGGTGGAGGAACATGTGCTACATATTGATGGGTAGGCATCTGAGCTTCACAAGCAATGGGACGGAGTATTTCGCCAGCAGTAAGAGGCGGGAACCAGGGTACGGAACGTTGTGGAGCAGAGTACCCTGGAGTATCGGCACAAAACGTCCATTCGGGGCCAGTAGAAACAATTTCGGCTTGAGTCCTGATAAGAGGAGGAGGAGGTGTTCGTGCTTGAGCAACCGTCAGTGTTTTCATCAATTCAGTCATTTCGTCCATCTTAGTCTGCATGGCTGCTATTTCCTCCCGGAGCAATTGATTTTCTTGCTCGAGAAAATCCATCTTCTCTTTATGATTGCTCGAGTGTTGTACATGCGAGTTGATTTCAGATGAGGACGCCATGACACTTTTGAGGTGGGTTGACCTTTTATGGAAGAGAAAAAATTTGTGAGACTCAGAATTGAGACTATGAAATGCAGAATGATGCATGATGCTTTATGCAAAAATAGACACAATTTTTTTTGAAGGACTTGTCAAAGTAATTGTAAACATCATAAGGAACATTGTTTCATTTGATAATTGAAGATATTACGAACAGTTTCCTTTTTAAAAGTAAAAGCAAAGTTAAGGAAAAAAGTCCCTCACAAAGCTAAAGTCTAGTTAAGACTTTTGAAAAATGTATTTCTTGGTGTTCCTCTTTACAAGGTCTATACCTCTGATGTTTACAAGACGACTTATCTAAGTCCTTCGATATTTTGATGAGAAAAAGTTTTTTTTTTTTTATGAAGATATGCATGTATGCATGAATATGCTAAAGAACAATGAAAACATGGTGAGGTTTAAGGTCCATGATGATGGAGTCAAGGGTAACAACGCCATTTGGTAAGGACTATGGTTTCATTTGCACTTGTAACAAAGGTTCTACCAAGTTCCCAAATTACAACTACCCTTATGAATATATCGGTGTATAGGAATGCTCCTAGTCCAATATAATCCACAAGGAAGTCTAGTTTGAGTGTAGTATCGCGTGTCAACTAAAGTCAAGAATGCTCTTGGTTTAGCCACCGCACTACGTCCTAAAAAGGCCAAGATGGGTTAAGGGTAACTAAGGTCCACGGCTTCGACGGACACTCACATTGAAAGTAATAACGTCGACATGAATGCTCATGACAACAAGAGTACTACCTTCCGCGAGGCCTCCACCGAGTAGGGTTATCACATGTGCACATGGTCCAAGAATGCTCTTGGTATGACACTATGATTATACCCCGTCCTATCTTATGTTTCTCTCAAGTCCGGGTTAGGACTTATCTCACCACTCACGTTAAAAGAAGGGAGAAAGAAGGAGAAGGGAGAACATATATATACAGGTATTTCCATCTTTTATTTTTGATTTTTTTTTTTTTTTTTAAGCAAGTTATAGCACAACATTTAAATAAGACCAAGTTAGGCTCAACCCTCTTAGGGGGTCCCCCAGTGAATTCGCCATTTCTGTCGCGTCATTTTTTGGAGATCAAGGCTATTTGATTAGCTTATTGACTCACTAAATTATTTCACGACTGAACAATTTTATTTTTTAAGAAAAGGGGAAAAAAAATTCAAACACCCCATTTTTTGAAAAGATTTAGGGTTCGGGGGTTAGTTACATAAAGGGAAGGTATTAGCACCCTTTATGTCCGTAGTACTCTACGGGAACCTCTTGGTTTTTATTTAAATAATGTGCTGTAACTTGCTTATTTTTTTGAAGAAAAAAAGAATTTGAAATGATTAATAAAAGAGGACCTAATTATCTACATTTTATTGATTTGGAAGGACATGGTCCTCTGCCTACGTACCCGTGAGGGATCAAAACCTCGTAGTTCGGGGTTAAAAAACTGACGTTTGATTGGTTGTGTGTTTTTTATTAGTTTGAAAAAGGTTTTAAAATGGAAAAGCCAAGTGGCAAAATGAATTTGTTTGTGTTTTTTATATTAGAAAAAAAAATGACTTGAATATGATTAAATAGATTGAAGTTTGATTAAGAAAAGAAAATAAAAAAGACGTCACTTGATTTAAGATCAAGGTTTATTTAAGAAAAATATTTGTGTTCTGTTTTTGTTGTTTTTTTTTTTAATGATAATACTAAAAATTAAAACTATCGGAGCAAGAAAATAAAGCGTAGCACTTTGTGGTGACGTTGGATCACCACAAAGACCATTAACCTAAGCTAGAGCATGAAAGTAAAGCATACACCCACACACGCACACATGCACCTAAACTATTACAAAAACACCTATTAATACATTCTAAGGTCTGCAGAAAAATAAATAAATTACATGAAAACCTATTTTTACATTCTAAACTATGTGCAAAGCAAAAATAAGTAAATTACATTAAGCCTACTATACATTCTAATGATTTAAAAATGACTAAAATAAAATATGCAAATGCATGAACTATTTACGTCTAAACCTAATATGCAATTTAAATTTTACGTAATAAATAATGAATGACATAAAATAAAATATACACAAATAAATAAATCAATGAGTAATGCATGTGTAACCTAATTTAAGAAACTAAAAAATGCAAGAAAGATTAAAAATGCATGAATAAAAAAATAAAAAGGATGCATAAGGGTGTAAACAGTGAGCAGGGAGATGTAAAAATTAAGAAAGGACAGATTGGGCTTAAAGACAACCGGACCGGGTCGGTTCACTAAATGGGTTAGGGTCTGCAGATGGGTCGACCCAGTGGTATAAAAGGGAGGTGGGGCAGATTTTATTCATTCCCACAATTCATTTCTCTCTCTACCCTCTATCTTCTTCCTCGTTCTCTCTTTCTTTCTGTTCTTTCCTTCATTCTTTTTATATTTTTTTTTTACGATTTTTTTTCCTTGCTCTTATCCTTTCTACTTCTTCTTTTTGATTCTACTCCCACTACCTTCTTCCTATTGTTTTTATTTTTTAAGATTTTTTTATCAGTAACTCTCAAACCCTCGTAAATCAAACCATATATACACAAACAACACAAACGATGAAAAGAAACTACCTTTTACTTGTTCCTCTTACGGATTTGCAGCTGTATTGCACCGATTGTGACGTGGCCGGTTTGCTTGGTCAGCCTCGTTTGAATTGATGTGCGGTTTCGATTCGATGTTGTTCCTCGCTGGCTTCGGCGATGGGTTGCAACCTGTTCGTACCTGGTCTTTGTGAATCCGATGGTGGTTGACGGTTTGAGGCCTGCGATCGGATGGACGATTCGGCTTTGGATTGTGACTACTGGGAGAGGGCTTTGAGTTGGAGATGGTTGATGATTGGTGTTGTGCGATTGAGGTTTTTGATATGGTAATTGGTTATGCGAGAATCGGCGGTGTCGACTGGATGATTGAGTCTGTTTGAATTGGTAAAGCTTGCAGGTTCGTATGGATTTGGTATCGTATGTGAAACTTTGTTGCGTGTTACTGGTACGTTGCAGGTTTATGGAGATTTCGGCTGTGCGTGTTATTGGGTTTTTGTGATGCAGGTTTTGACTGTCAACTTCGGCCCCCTATTGTGTGTGCTGGATTTGTGTTTTATAGTGACAGGATTTTGCTCTTAGGGTTTGTTAAGAGAACCGAAATTGCCTTGGCTTGGGGAGGAATACATGGCGTGACAGGCTGTTTCGATCAAGATCAAGGCAGGAATGCGTTTGCGATAGGCTTGGAATGGACTGGGATTGGAGGCGCGTGACAGTGTATCTGGACCATTTCTTGGACTTGACACTTAATAAAAAAAAAAATAAATAAAAATAATAAATATGCATATATTTTTTTGGATTTTTGAATTATCTTGACAAAAGAAGTAGTAATTAATTAAAAAAAGAAATGAATGACTAATTAAAATAAAAATAGACTAATTAAAATTAATTGAATAAAAATGGACTAATTAAAATTAATTGATTAAAAAAAAAATAAAAGATGGAAATTGAAATTAAAATTAAAAAAGAGAAGAGGGTCTGACTCGAACAAAAATATGAGGTATTTTAAAATACCTCTCCGCCGAAATTTTCACCGAAATGTCTAGGACTGATCAGGGTCACGTGACGCGTGTCAGCGGGACCTTAGGTCAAAAATTGGGGTATGACAATATATATATATATATATATATATATATGTGTGTGTGTGTGTGTGTGTGTGTGTGTGTGTGTGTGTGTGTGTGTGTGTGTGTGTGTGTGTGTGTGGTTTTTTTTTCCTTTATCATTTAAAAAGTGTAACAAACTAGATGAGTATATTTATATTTACTTTTTCATTATCCCAATTATACTCTTAAACAATTTTTTTATTATCCCATTTAAAAAGTGTAACAATTAGATTATATTTTTTTGTTATATTGTTGGTGTCATTGAAATAAATAATCATGGTTAGTTTGGTTTGTTATAACTTGAAAGAAACAAACATTTATATTTTTAGTTTTAATCAAAATCAAAATTTCATTAAAAAAACACCATTAATAATTGACTCTTTCTAGTTTCACCCCATATAATCATAGTTACACCCAAATTTATTAAATTTTTTACAATAATACCAAAATTGCCCTCTTCATCTAAATTTCTAAAAACCCTTCTTTTATTATTATTCTGAACCCTCACCCCTTTTTCACCCACAAACCACCATGGATATGCAATCAATACCTGCTAAAATCGTCAATTGAATCAATATCTCTTCCGTTGATACGTACTCGATTAATACAAGTTAGTGAATTTCATAAATTTCTTCGAGTTTCTATTTATCGTTTGCTCTATGATTTATTCGATGTTGTTAATTTTACCATGGATGTTTATAGTTGTTGTTAATTTCACGTTGTCTATCGACATCGATTTGTTTGATTTAAGTTTACGTAGAAGGGTAACATAAATTAAGTTTACATATAGGTCTCACGTGACTTTAGTTTACGTACATATTCTAAAAAGGAATAACATACACCTAAACTCAGTTTACTTGGTGTATGTAAACTCAGTTTACATAAACTACGTAAACTCAGTTTACATGAACTAAAAACACAGTCTTAACTTACTTATGTAAATTCAGTTTACATAGTTTATGTAAACTCAGTTTACATAGTGTATGTAAACTCAGTTTACTTAACTCATGTAAACTGAATTTACATAAACTACGTAAACTGATTTTACATACACTACGTAAACTGAGTTTACATACACTATGTAAACTGAATTTATGTATACATAATGTGCAGTGAACATGAATAAAGGGTATATTAGTAACTTTGGGGTGTGGGTAGTATCTGTCTTAATAATTTTCAAACGTTAGCGCAATCAAAATCCCATTAATAATTTTCGCTAGTTTTAGATAGTTTCTTCTAAAAAAATGTTTGCAAGTAAGCTATGGATTCTCAATCCTACGAAGTCTCGAAATTTTGATTGACTAACTTTTCCACGTTTCAACGTTATCAACGTTTCCACGAGTCCTCTATGAGTGTAGCATCTTTCCAGGTAGTATAAACTAGCAAGATGAATCTTTTTACCAACTCAATAATTAATCAAATGTGAAACACACTGAATTTTTTATTTAATAATATTCATTTCTTTTATTCTCATATCAGAATCTTCTTTAGAGTATAATATGGAATCTAATAGAGTTTTTCGCTTTGCTAGAAATGGATTAGAAAACTATGCCAAAATATATTATTCTTGAAGCATACAGTAACAAAAAGCATCACCCAAAAACAAAATGATTCAGTTATCTTTTATGGTGAGGCATTTTTTTTACGGATTAGAAAACTACTCGACTTCTCTTTGCAAGAATAGGATTTGAAAACTACGCAGCACGAGACAAAAACAAAATGACACAGTTATCACTTATTAACTGACATTAAATACCAAAATAAAAATATTTCCAATTTCTCACTCATTTGAATTGTTTTCTTCCATACTTTTTTTTATCAAGCAACAAATGCATTAAACGGCAGGAGAGGAGCCGCGCCCAGCCAACAAAGTTAATACATCAAATCCGGCCAAAAAGGTAAAACAACACAAACAAAAATTACATCAAAAGCCTGTGAAAAGGTCTACCCGTACTATCCCGGATCAAAATATTAGAAAGGAAACTAGGAGGGGTGTTCCACCAGTGACTAAAAGAAACAGGTAAATTATGCCCATTACAAGCAAGAGCATCAGCAGCAAGGTTTCCCTCCCTATGAATGTGAGAGCTTCCAAGGAACATGAGCGCTAGTGGAGAAGGACCTGATTACCATCAGGGAGTCACTTTCCAACCACACATTCTTCAAATTCAGAGCCAGCAGCTTCTCAATAGCGTACATAACCGCACAAAGCTCTGCTTCAAAACTAGTCGCATGCCCTATATTTTGAGAAAATTCTCCAAGAAAATGAGCCTGACTGTTTCGGAAAACTCCTCCAACTATGCCACAAAAAGGGGAGCCAAAGGCAGATCCATCAATGTTCACCTTAATATAACCTTCACTAGATGGAAGCCACATGATAACCAGAGAACCTGTCACAACAGCAGGGGCAAAGGGAAGAGCCAAATGGAAAAATTGTGTGACCTTAAATTCTGCCACACTATTACAACTTTCTTTAACCATTAAAGAGTAGCTCATACAAACTGCCGCAATAATATTATGAATGATCCTGTCCACAGAAGCTACCTTACCTTGAAACATTCTAGTATTCCGCTAAATCCTATTAAAGTGTTACAAAACAAATGGATAAGCCTTACAAGTAGAAACTTAACAAATTTAATTTGCTGACATGACCAAACCATGAATATTTAGCATTACCTATGTTGGATCAAAGGTTAATCACCATGGCCTGTTCAGAGGCACGCCATGTGAAAATGGATCTTTCATGTATGAGAATTTTTACAAAGCACCTCCTTCTGTTGATCTGAGGAAGAAAGGTGTTGTCCCTGATGTCAACACTTTTATATTGAATGTTGGATCAAGTATCGGTAGTTTCGGGTTGCAATACAAGAAATAAAGGTCTGTTTGGATTGGTTAATTTGAAACTATCTACTAGCATAAACACTTGTTAAACTGTTTGAAGGAGCTTACGAAAGTAACTTATGACATGTCCATAAGCTTTATGGATAACTTATGAAAACAATTTGACTTTTTTAATCATTTCTTATAGAATCACTTATATGATAAGTATGTATGCAATAAGGGCTTATTGAAAATGGGCCCTAAATAATTAGCTACAACCAAACATGTCTCCTAGTTCCATGAACAAAAATTCAACAATACTAAGCTTGCTAAATTGTCACAAAAGCCAAGAAAATTTTTGTTATTAACATTCAATGTTAAAGCTAATGAGTATCTTAATTTTGCATACACTTATTACAGGGAGTATTTACCGTCAATTGTTGCAAAGAGCTAGATCATGGTGTAGCAATAGTTAGATATGGGACAACTTGCTGATAGAATTAATTATTGGATTGTAAGGAATTTATGGAGAGCATAATGGGGAGACCTTTATTAGAATGGCAAGGACTTTGAACGATTCACATAAAATTTAGCTTTTATCAATGTTTGATGTAGTTTTTTAGTATATGTTACAAACTGCATTATTAACTTACGAACTTGTAATATTTGAATCTTAGATTTGATGTCAATGTATTATATGGATATTTATGCTTATATATTCTCACATAAATAAATATTTTAATTTGAGTTACTGCTTGATATTCTCATGCATGTAACTTTCTTTATTCTCTTAGTATTTACATTGTTTTATCAGATTTTAGTACGCAGCAATCATCATTGTCATTTACAACTAAAAGAACAAAATGATATACAAAAGCAAATAGAGGAAATTGTAAGTGTATGCCAATCTGAGATCTCAAAAATACTTAAAACTTTTATGTGTATTGGACTAATGGACATTTTTAAAACTTAAAAGACTTTTATATGTGTTTAGTCCCTGCAAATAGGGATCATTTGAAAATTTGTCCCTGTATTCTTTAATGCTGGCATTTTGCCCTGCCAAAATTTAATCATTTAAAATTTGGTCCCTCCCCCACTTAATTATTGCCACGTCACTAATTAGTTGACGTGGCATTGATGATTAGTGACCAATTAACAGAGCCACGTCAGCAAATTAGTGACATTTTAGTGATTAAGTGGGGGGAGGGACCAAATTTTAAATGATTAAATTTTGGCAGGGCAAACTGCCAGGATTAAGGAATACAGGGACCAATTTTTAAATGACCCCTATTTGCAGGGACTAAACACATATAAAAGCCAACTTAAAATTGTCATTTCAATTCAATATTCTCACAATTATTTTTTCACATTTTTTTCCACAGGTTTTACGTGATACACATTATAATCTTGCTAGTACATTTAATAAGTATTACACCATTGAATCTTTCACAGTCTATTCATATAAATAAATACATAAAACGGAATAGGGTAACATTTACTTCATAATTAATCAAGAAAATCACAATTGTTTCAATTTCAAAACAACTCCATGCTAAAATCCTGAGATCCTACAAACTCACATCTCTAACAAGCTTTCAGATTTCAGATATACTTCCCTCCAAAAATGCAAGCTTCTTGTGCAGCCGCACTTGATGATCAACATACTGTAAACAAATCCCTCTTAGCCTTGTTATCTTGAATTCTAGAGTTCCTGAATGTACAATCTTCAAATTGTTGCTTGTCCCATTCTTTCCTTCCTGTGTTGTATTCTGAAGAAAAAATATGTTTTTCAATTACCACCCATGGCTTGAAAAAAGACAGTAAAAAGGTTTCAAATGGAAAATCAATAGATTCATAGATAACATAAGCCGGCGAATCAGGCATTCATCAATGATTAAGAACTATACTACCTGCTAGTTGAGGATATTATGATGTAGTTTTGATTTGTTAGGAAGTCACAGCTTTTTGAAATCTTGTTCAATGTGCAACATAATGACACCCTGGTATTTATCTTGAACCATAAAGTCGGAAAAATGAAGATACTAGCTGGTACTTGAGTATGTTTGTATAAGAACTCTACAGCTGTTGATGGACATAATTCTTTATCGAGATTCCTGATCAATATCATACACATATTGCCTTTTCCTTCCAATTCTTTATTATCTTCCATGCTTTCGTCAAGGCAGACTAAATCAGAAAAATGAAAAACTGAGCAAAAGGTTTTGAAGATTTATACTACAGAACATTATCGTAAAAATATAAACAATTGCACACCGAATGAAAGCCAAAGTTGATGAATATGAAAATCAAGAAAATCACAATTTTAAATAATATTACGATTCAAAATATAACAGTACCCCTGAATTGTACCCTTTAAGAATATTCTTACAATGTCTTTCTTGCTCACTCGTCTTGCTTGTCCTGCCCATTTTACACTACTTATTTATCATACCCAACATTTACATTTTGAATCGATAAATTTATTTAGATATTTCAAAAACTTTAGCAGCACGTGACTTTCTCAACCGCCACAATAAAATCCACGCACTAGAACAGGAAAATTAGATGATATAAAATGGAGGAAAAATGAATAACTTGTGCTTTACATTTGGTGAAATATGGGGTGAACAATTAATTAACTTATTGCAGTTTTTATTACCTGGAGTTTGGTTTGAAAGCTTTGCATTACTTTCAGATGCTTTTTCAATGTCAAGGTCTGATGACAGATTTTGCTGGGCTCTCTTTCAGGAGATAGTTTTCAAGGGTTCCTTTAGCCCTAAAATGCAATCCCAAGCGTTACGCAACGTTGGCTTCTCATATGGTCCTTTGGCGCCAAACTTGAGTTTCTGTTAAAACCATGTTATCATATAAAATATAAACAATTGCACACTGAATAAAAGCCAAAGTTGATGAATAGGATAATCAAGAAAATCACAATTGTTCAATTTCAAAACAACTAAATGCTAAAATCATGAGATCCATCAAAAATTGTTTTGAATATAATATGGAACCCCACATCTCTAACAAGTTTTTATGCGAGCTCTAGGTTTAGGAGCCATATCGATATGCAATAATAAAAACATGTCACCATTAAGACACATACCTTGTGACATACTTAATCAAGGAAATTACACTCGATGGATCCACTAACTTTGTAGCAACAGATCTCCAATATACGATGCATCCACGCTGCATTTGATTCTTGACTGGCTTATCGATCTAAGCATAGAACTTGCAAAAAGTGGGTTGTGCGGATCAGGGAAATTGAAGAGAGGAGATTAGTTACATAGATTAGTTAAAAGGGGAAAAGGAGCAGCAATGGCTGCTGTAAGGGTTGGAGTTTGTATGTATCACCCTATTAGTGAAAACAGAGAATATATACAGGAGCAGCATTTTTTTATTTAACTAATTTAACTAATTTGGGCTTTGAATGTATTTGTGAAAAAGGTTGGAGTTTGACTCAATTCAACCAAATATAATTACTTAACAAATTTGGGCTTTGAATATATTTGTGAAAAAGGTTGGAGTTTGACTCAATTCAACCTAATATAATTACTTAACCAATTTGGGTTTTGAATATTTTTGTGAAAAGGGTAGGAGTTTGACTCAATTCAACCTATTATAATTACTTAACAAATTTGGGCTTTGAATATTTTTGTTTGAATATTTTTTTTTTTTTTTTAAGTTTTCTTTCCCATCTTACATACTTCGTACGTGTCTTTTAAATTTACTATTTGATCTCGTTTGACTTTATAATATATGAAGTGTAACTTACTTTTTTGCATTATACAATCCAAATTGTATTTACTCAGATTTTTTTTATCATAATGACATAAATTATTAAAATTACATAAATTAATTTGACATAAATTAAATTGACAAGATTTTTTTTTGGTCAGGTAGCCTAGTGGCTAGAATTCACCTTATAAGGTGAATAAGTGGGGTGTCCGGGGGCCCCTGCATATAATAATGCATTGTCCTACCAACTGAGCTATGCTCACGGGAAAAATTGACAAGAATTTATCACATTATATTATTTGATCAAGGATTCATAATACTTTTACATTAACATAACACTTATTAAAAAATATTAGAAAACATGATGCTAAAAATGTAGTACAAGAAGATGGAGGGAGAAGGAGGAAAATATTTGCCATCTCTCTCGCGCATCCTCCAGAGAAGACGCGAGTACATGATGTTAGAGTAAGAGAATGTGACCGTGACTAGCAATCTCCGATTGAGACAGATTTGGAGTGCAAATTTTCAAAGTGGAACAACACTCTTTGATGATTCAAACTATCCCCACAAGATGACATTAACCTTTATATGAAAGGTCAACGGTAAAACATTGGCATCATAAACAACTTTAAAGAAAGAGAATAAGATAATGTGAGTTGGAATGAGAAATGGTGTAGAATGGGAGGGTTTTTATAGGTAAAACGCTAACATAGGCAGTAACGACAATCAAGAGAAGTCTGAACATGTGGTCATCCATGGAATCCATGTAAAAACACAAGAAAAACATATGGAACCGGCCAACCCTGCTGACCAAGCCACCGACATGATTCAGGATTGTTTCAGATTTTAAAATTTAAATCCGGCCTAGTATTGGTTCGGATGATATAATTTGAAACCTACATAGACTTTGTAAAAACCTATGTTTAGAGAGTTCAACATGTTTCGAAACAAATATGCAACGCCTCTGTCCGTTTATCAATGAATATGAAAAATTCCATTTATCACTTAATAAAAAAAAATCAAGCTAGTGTTTTACTTTTTACGGTAAAAAAAGTTTATCACACTAAATTCTAGCACACATTCACGCCATAATATCATTAATCCATTTTCCTTTTTTTTTTGTTTGTTGTGTTTTTAGCATAATTTTGTAGTTGATATATTTTACCCTCTCCTTCTATTTGATTGGCTGCAATCTAGGGTTTTATTTGCTTCAAACCTTATAAATAGGTTGAATCTTAGCTCCATAATATCAAGCTCATTCTCTTCAAAACATGAAGTGGCGGCCACATGACCACTATGTTATAGGAGTATTTTGAATGTTTTAAATAATATTCTCCGATATAGGGTTTTTGCGGTTGGATTTGTTCGTTAATTAAACGCGTTCACTTTTATAGTATAGGAATTAATATTTACTTTTCTTATTTAGGACTTGTATTGATTTGAATGTTTCTACAAGTAGGGGTTGATTTGAATGTTTCTACAAGTAGGGGTGTTTTAGTTCAAAACGATCCAAAATAAAATCTCAAACCAACTAAAAAAGCACCTCCTCCTGTTGATCTGAGGAAGAAAGGTGTTGTCGCGGATGTCAACGATCAAGGCTATTATGGTAACTTAAAAAAATTATTTAAATTCGTTACGACAACCTTGCTTACACGCAGTCAACGTTTTAATAGTGTCCGATCTTTGATCCCACATAGGATTCCTGATAGCAGGGGAATCCCTTTTCAAATTGTTACTTTTCATTATCTATACTATATATAAAGAAAACTACTTCTTTCAACATTTTTGGGTTGGATTATTTTTCGAAAAATACGCTCAATTTTCAATACAAATAACACATGTAACAAATAGATAATAGTAAATTTAAATATTAAAACAAATGTAACAAACACAATATGAGTATATATATATATATATATATATATATATATATATATATATACCTTTATCATTTAAAAAGTGTAACAAACTAGATGAGTATATTTATACTTAATTTTTCATAATTCCAATTATACTCTTAAACAACTTTTTTCTATAATAAAATTGTTGTTGGTGTCATTAAAAAAAGAATTTAGATTATATTTGTTTGTTATATTGTATTATTGTCGTTGTCGTTGAAATATATAATCATGGTTAGTTTGATTATTTATAACTTGAAAGCAAGAAACATTTATATTTTTTTTAGTTTTAATAAAAACCAAAATTTTATAAAAAAAACACTGTTCATAATCTTCAAACGTTAGCGCAATAAAAAGAGCGGAAAGACGGGCACGTCAGTTCCTGTCTTTTTGCTAGTTTATCATAAAGATTAACCTAAGTCTTGTACATTATTTCCGTTATTGTGTATTATGGATTTTTATAACATTGTTGTTTGGGATTAATGTGTTGTATAGGAAGTTTCTGGTCTTATATATGATTTTTACAAGAACTTATAAATTGTGACTAACAAAAAGAGTGATACTGCTGAACTTTGAGTCTACTAGCAGCTTTCTACGTAGCTTGGGAATCTGAAAATAAATAGAAAATAAAAGAGTAAATCACAAGGACTTATTGAGAAGACAACAATCACCACAAACTAGAATGGAAACACACAACGGAACGAATAATTAACTTTCTCAAATCTAATATCAATTTACAAAACTAGTAACAATAAAACTCAATTAATCCGCAATCGTTTGTACGCATAAAAATTCACACATTTGTAAATATTTTCAAACAAGAATATTACAAAAGAAAATCAAATATCGTAAAGAGGTGAAAATAAGATTATAAGCCATTAAAGAAAATATTGATGAAAATCATAGTAAAAGCCTTTAAAAAAAGTACAGAAAACTCAATTTAGTGAAAATAATCAAAATGGGTGAATCGAAAACTAACTTTATCTCGTTGATAGTTCTTTCCTACTAAGAGTGACATTTCCCTTAGTGGTAGCTCCACCTAAGGGGAAACTCTTTTCTCTCGACTCAAAACAAAATGTAAAACATTTTCAATTTCGGAGTTTACATCTCATTGATAGCCCTCTCCTCCTAATGGTGGCCTTTCCATAGGGGAGGCTCCATCTAACAGGTAACTCTCCATCGTTATTCTCAAAACAAAATTCTCAAATTGTCTCTAAAACCATATTCACAACATATCGAAACTTATGTTAACCTATGTATCATCAAAACTGAATTCAAAATCTACTACCTATAATCATAAGTAAGTCCAAATCCAAATCCAAATCCAATCCAAATCGAGTAGATATTAATATCAAAACCTTCGAAAAACACAAATTCCAAAATCATGTTTTACAACATATCAAAACTAATCTAAACTAGTTTTAGGAACATATCAAAAATAAAAATTATCACAACAACATATTATCAGGAACTTATCGAATATGGTGCACAAAATATGTGCAGTCAAACCTCCATTTCAAATCCAGTACTTTATAAATCATAAGTAGCTTCAAATAGAGAATATATTAATATCGGACTTTGAAAATAAATAATGATAAAGAGAAAAATGTTCAAAGGTTGTGTTTCCTTGTTTTTAATGAATTCTTTCATATAGAAATAACCAAAATATAAATAATAAATACTTCGGTAGCAATCTTTATAATGCTTTGAGCTGAAAGAAAGCTGAAACATTTATAAACAACAATGAGCTTATTGTAGAGGATGATAAGCTTGTTCGAATGATTCATCAAGGTCTACTGAAAAGAGCTGGTGTGAAAATTGAAGCTGTAAAAAATGGTAAGGAAGTTGTAGATATTCATTTCAGTGGTCAAAGATTTGACATTATTCTCATGGATAAGGGAATGTGATTGAGGTACGTAGTTACATTATCATATATGTTGAAATGTAATGATTTCAAAGCATTACTTATCTTGATTCTTTTTTCCTACTGATGTACGGATTAGCGTAATTACAACTGGCAAGTGTACCAGTCGTTTTCATCAAGTAATAAAGTGATAAGTAGAGTATAGTATCCACAACGACTATCCTTTCATCCGAACAATTCTTGTTACTTATTTTTGTAAGTGTGACGGTATAAAAGTGAGTTGCAATTTTTATCTGTTTGCAACAGAGCGAATTTACCTGTTTTGGTTGCAGAAAAGTAAGCTGCGGTTAGGATTCTTTGAATCCCCTCTGTATATTCATTGTTTGATAATACATAATCTAAATGTCGCGTTTATTTATCTTTTGGTGACTATAAAAGTGATAAGTCTATTGGGAGTTTCCTAAATAGGTAGTGCACCACCTGACCCAATGGGTATTAGCCACTGGGTACCTAATTAGGCCTTTCCCTCCGACGGCTAACTGCACCTGTTGATCGCACGGTGATCCTTACGTGTGGGGTCTTGTTAGTTCAAAGGTAATTGAAACATAAAATTTATATTGTTTTTCCAGTGTTTCCCAAGGAAATGAAGGCCAAGGTTCCCTTAGGTATGTCCATCTATGAATCTTAGGACACTCATAGAACACTCTCTCTACGCTTACTTAGTAGTTTTACAAACAGGCAACCCTAAATCTACGTCTACCTTACTAAGGGTTTCAAGAGAATGGTCTTACTAGGTTATAGCTTTAAGTCGGACAACTAGGTGCTTGTTTCCCTAATTACTAACCAGTTAATTCCTAGCTTCAGTAATGCACCACACGACCGAATGGGTTTTAGCCACTAGGTACCTACGTCTAGGGTCAACAATTCTTATGGCATCTTTGGCTAGTTAATAATCACTTACTTCCTAGACATATAGTTATCAGTAAAAGGATATAAATATCATGAT
This sequence comes from Medicago sativa, assembly GCF_051527215.1. NCBI lineage: Eukaryota > Viridiplantae > Streptophyta > Magnoliopsida > Fabales > Fabaceae > Medicago > Medicago sativa. Next base: position 59,218,887 of record NC_140751.1, on the reverse strand, counting down.
ATAAGCATCTAGTTAGTTATAGCAATATTAGGTCCTGTCACAACCTAAGTACCTAATCTAGGGTTGCACCTCTCACAGAAATAAAACTATATAGTGGACAAAAGCATAAATAAAATGAATAATGACAAATTAAATTAAATAAATATCCAACAAAAATATACAGAGGTTCGTATTAAAACTCTAACCTAAGAAGATTTAGTTACACATGGTAACTAAAAACAAACTACTAAAGATAAAAACATACCCTAGAAAATCAAGGAGAAGATAGATTATCTCTTGAAGCTCCAAAGTCGCCTTCCTCTTAGACTGCTACAGTTCTGAACGAGAAATTCTGAATGAGGTAGGCTAGTATTTATAGAATGAGGTAGGCTAAAAACGCGGGCTAAACCCACAAAAAACGAATAAAATGTCATTTGTGCCCCCACATTTTGAGATGCTTGGGGCGCATAGCATATGCTTGAGACGCATATGCCTCTTTGCATATGCTTGAGGCACATATGCCTCTATGAAAATGCCCTAGGCGCATTTTGCATGCCCTAGGCGCATGGTAACACAATTCCATGCCCTAGGCGCATGCTCTCGTGCTTTCAGACCCAAATTCTCCGATCTTCGTTATTTTTAGGTTATCGTCTTCAAATAACTTGCCTCGGAACTTGGAAACAAAATTCCTTCCTATGTAAAGTCTCCTAAGGCCTCTTGAATCTTCATTCTTTGTCTTCCCAATGTCTTGACAATTCTTCAGTTATTCTTGATTTTTCGATTTGCATTATTTCTTCGTGAATTACTTCAAAAACCCCCTAAAATTGCTATGTTTCGGGAAAACTAGAATTACATACTCAAATATAGAAAACATTACAAAAGTCCCGAAATCATAGGCAATTGTTCTAATACTCCTCCTTTTTTCTGCTAAAACCTACTGAAAATGACTAAAATAAACATGCTAAGAATAACGTAAGATGACCTGTCATCACCTACTAATTTTGTTGAAATGAAGGATGAAAATGCATGTTTCATGTGTATTCGTATTTATGATGAGGTGCAGTTGTTGGGAGTTTTTTATGCACGCAACCAAGAAACTGCGATCAATTGGTATTCATAGCTTGATTGTTGGATTTTTGTCAAAATCCCGACTTATATCTTAAAATCCAGGATTTTGTGACTTTCTTCACCTTCAATGACTCAAATACATAGTAGAATCCCAAAATCGACCAAATCCATCGATTTTGATTGCGATTTTACGATTTCTTATAAATTAATTCATTTATGACTATATATCATTTATAACCTATATTTAGTATTAATTTTTTGGGTAAAATCCATCGATTTTGATTGCGATTTTACAATTTCGTAAATCAATTATACAAAAGTCCTTTAGTAAAATCCTTTGATTTTGATTGCGATTTTACAAGTCTCGATTTTGCTACCGCTGAGTGCCAGCGGCAGTTAACTGTCGCCGGTTTGCAGAACGGTAGTTAACTACTGCTGGGGGCATTTAAGTATTTTAATTGTGTCATTGTGAAGTTTCCTATGTCAGAAAAGCAATTTTCACTCTCCATATTTAAAGTTGTTGGCACATTAAATATTCCCTCATCATCTACAGTGGTCCTCACATGTTCATTTTCTTCCAACACAGTGGGCCCCATATTCCGCCTCATATTCCCTCTATCATCCACAAGAGTGGGCCCCAGATTCCCATCACCATTGGCCCCACAGTCCACCTCACCTTCCACTCCCCATCCCTCATTTACCCCTTCTGCATTATCAGCTCCCACATTAGCCATCTCCTCCTCAAAGTAGTCTTCCACATTAATTCCACCATTTCCCTCACTAGCCACCTCCTCAAAATCTCTTCCACATTTTCCACATGAACTCCCAGATTTCCCTCATTCCCACCATTTCCCTCATTACCTTCCTCCTTAAAAATCTCTTCCACATGAACTCCACCATTTCCTCCTACATTTGCTCCCACATTCTGTACAGGATACTCAATCAAAGGATTGAGTTCTCCCATTACTGGTTGGTCCCCTACTGTATGTTCAACATACAGATGCACCTTATCATACATCTCTGCAATATGCATCATCCTCCTACAGCCAATGCCAAACCTTAATCTAATAAGGTCATCCACTAAATTAGGGTTATGGTACCAAAGTGACCTAACCATTGGGTAACCTAACCGTTTTAAGGTTGATAAAATGGAGAAGTAAGCCCAATAATCTGGTTCACACTCTAGTACTGTTTCAGTGCCATTGTAACCATTATGGTTAAAATCAACAACCCCCCCCCCCCCCCCCCCCCCCCCCCCCACATGGTGAACTACCAGCACAAACCTACCCTCCAACTGTTACAAAACCATAACGTAAATCAACAAAAATTTCCAGAACAAAGCATCCAGATACAATGAAAACCCTAACTAAGGGTTTCAGTAATAGGTTTTTTTTACGAAAAATGGGTTTCAGTAATAGTGTTTTTTACAAGATGTTTTGATTAAAAAGGGTATGTTTTCGATTAAAAACAGGTTTTTTAATCAAAACCCTAACCCTAAACCAGAAACCACCTAGTAAAAGCAAAACCCTATACTAGTTTTGAAACCCTAAATACGAAAATCAAAGGATGGAAGAAAACAAACCTCGCCGTTATCTTCAGAATCGTCGTTGGAAGCAGCATCCATTCCAGGATTCGCAACGAATCCGTCTTTTCCTTCTTCGATTTCTTCGATAATCATCTTCTTCAAACTTGGTGTTTAGCTTTTTGTATTCTTCTTGCTCTCTTTCTATTCTCAAAACAGCCAACTGATTCTCTCTCTAGACAGATTTTCACCATTTATACCAGCCACGTTGGATTAGCCACGTGGCCAAAAACTAACGGGAAAGAAAACATTTGACAGAATGGATTTATTTGGCAAACGGTGTAAAATTTGAGGGACTAATTCACCATTTTTATTAAATGTGGGACCAAAATGAAAACAACAAATTAGTTAGGGGACCAAACGATCTAATAAGCCTAAATTATATTTTGTTGAAACCAAACATATTTTTTATGGACAAATCACGTTTTTATTTCTCAAACGTACGTTTTTGAGGTTGTAACATGCAACCAAACAGATACTAGTGTTCCACTATACCTTCTGTTGGTAAATATTTTAAAAAGACCATATATTTTCTAGAAGGATGGTTACCTTGATATTTGGCAACTTCTTCTCCATCATAGAAACCATATATTTTCTAGAAGAATGGTTAAAGAAACTATTCAAAGAAACAAAGTAGTAGAATTGTTTCTACTAAGAAACAATGTTATAGTTCCATAAGAAAAATAAAATTAAGCATGCTTCACGTATAATAAGGGACAATATAGACAAATAAAGACATTACATAAAATATTTGCCCAACAAAGTAGTAGAATTGATTCTACTAACCGCATATTTAAAGTACACATTTGAATATTTAAAGAAACTATTCAAGAAAGAAAGGAATAATCTGAAAAATGATTCAAATTGAACGACAACAAGCATATTTTTGCATATATTTTAATCTGAAATCCATTTCCATATTTTCATTAGTCAAAAAGCAAGCAAGCTACTTTTTACTAAGGGTGTGTTTGGTTGTGAGAAGAAAGTGTGAAGAGAGAAATATGTGAGAAAGAGATTGAAAAGAGAGAAATAGATGGGAAATAGAGTAGATTTGACATATTGTTTGATACAAGAGAAGAAAGAGAGAAATAGAGGAGAAAGAAGTGTGTTTATTTTTGGAAAAGACAAAAAATATCCTTATATTAAACAAACTAGCCATTTAATATAATATATAATTTTTTTTAGGGGGATTCATATATAAATTAATGCAGTTTTTTTTTTATTCTAATTTAATTAAGAAATGAAATTGATTATTCTTACACAAAAATTAGATTACTTTTTAATTAATTGTTTAAAATATTTTAACGTATTCAGTTAATTAAAGCAATGCATTACAATCGTTTTATATAAAAAAAAAATTACAAGGGAGATTATCACACTATTTAATTAAACTAGTTTTATCAAATCATAAGTTGTTATACGGTCATACAAAAAAAAACTGTGTTATTTGGTCTTTAAACAAAAAAAAAGATGACCCATGTTATTGTTAATATAAGCAGGGGTATAATTGGGAAACACCCAAAATAACAACAGCTCCTACCGTTTCTTCTCACCCATGAAGAGAAAGAATATTGATGTGGGACCCGCCAGTTTTTAATCTATCTCCCCTATTTCTCTGCTCACCAAACAGCCTTGATGGGACATTTCTCTCCTTTCTCTCTCGCTTCAATTTCTCTCTTCTGATCTTCTCTTCAACCAAACAGCGCCTAAAGGAAACGAAACTTCCTTGGAGGATAACCACACTTGTTATTTTATATTTTAATTTTGACCCATTTCATCTATATAATACATCACGACCAACCAAAGCATTATGAAGTGTTTGTGTGTGCTCATCCTTAATTAATTTTCATCCAAAATTGATTCCAGCAGAAGCTAAAGCCATACTGGAAATATTATAACTCTACAGTCTTTTTCTTCCTCTATTGCATGAAGGTGGATTCTGACTTTGGTATGATCTTTTTTCCTTCGATTTTAATTTAACTACTAGTTTCTCTAATTACATATGTCATTGTCAAATTGATCATAGAATTTGAAATCAATAAATTGATAAAATTAGTTTAGGCCATACTTTCTGTTGGCAAATATTTTAATTAAAACTAAAAATGTTTCCCGAAATGAAAGTTTGACTAAATGAAATATGAATACCACTTTTAATTCAACCCGCACAATTCGTACACCATTTTTACTCAGATAAATAAATTAATAAATTACTTTGTTTTGTTCCTCAAACTGCTGCTTGATAAATAAATAAATATGTTTTTGTTTTCGATAAATATATCAACTTTTCATTTTACTTAAATATGAATTTTTATATTTTTGGTGTTTCAAAAATTCATATTTAATTTATGTTTTTGTTAAAAATTCTAATTTTTTGGGAGAGATTATCATAATATCTATCCTACACATTTATGTAAAATTTTATTAAAACTTACGAAGGTTAGACTTGAGTTGACTAAAGTCTAACAACAAATACGAAGATAAAAAGTAACAATGGAAAACTTTTGAGCACTAAAAGTCTAACAACAAATTTAGAAGAACTAAAACGAAAAGTTGATATATTTATAAGGATGAAAACATATTTAACTCTTACTAGAATTTGGTTAGGCTCACTTTGGATGTTGCCATTCTTTTTTTATGCTGCCAACAGTGATTCCAAATGATGTTAATCAGATTTATGAAGCCCAATATGTAACAATGAGAATGAGTGTCGTCAAAAATATCATTGACTTAGTGCATTCTTTTTATTTTATTGTACCATTGTGATTAATAATCGGCGCTTGGAATTCCTAATCGGCGTGCAGAAAATGAGTAGTGCTTTTTCCTCTATATGTTCTTCTGATGTGGGGCCTCCGAAAAAATATGACGTTTTTCTCAGCTTTCGAGGTGAGGATACCCGCAGAAACTTCACGAGCCATCTTTATGATGCTCTAAGCCGAAAGAAAGTTGAAACCTTTATAGACAACAAAGAGCTTCAAAAAGGAGATGAGATCTCGCCAGCACTCATCAAAGCCATTGAGGAGTCACATGCATCTATTGTCATTTTCTCAGAAAGCTATGCTTCCTCAAAATGGTGCTTGAATGAGCTCAAAAAGATTCTAGAATGCAAGCAATATATGGAACAAATCGTGATACCTGTTTTTTACAACATTGATCCATCACATGTGAGGAAGCAAACCGGGAGTTACAAGCAAGCCTTCGCAAAACATAAGCGAGATTCGAAACACAACAATGACAAGTTGGAGAAATGGAAAGCTGCTCTCACCGAGGCAGCTAATTTAGTTGGCCGGAACTCTTGAAATTATAGGTAAGTAAAATGAACTATCAAGCATTCTACATGTCATGACTTTTATGTTTCCAAAATTATAAGTAAAATATATTAACTATATCCTATCATTTGCATGTTTTGTTTTCTAAAACAGCACAATTATTTACTACATAAGTCTTTCATCTCCATATTCGTTATTGGAAATGAACATAGATTTTAGAAAATGAAAGCAAAAAATAATTTTAGAAAGTAAACAATAATCATTTGGAGAAGTGAACCCTGCATACACTTATCACACAATTTTTAAAATCTGTATTTTCCATCCATACACTTGTTACGTTGATATGATACAGGTAGCCACTGCCACCAGGTTGACTATAAATTTTGTATACTAATTAATAATCATATAAATGTACTCTTCTTCTATGGTATTTGTTAGATTTGTAAAACCTGCTTCTCCTCTTTCGCATGCTAGGATTGAATCGGACTTTATTAAGGACATTGTTGAAGATGTTTTGCAGAAACTAAATCTTAGATACCCATATGAAATTAAGGGGCTTGTTGGAGTTGAGAAAAATTATGACCAAATTGAATCAATACTGAAAATTGGGTCAGATGATGTTAGAGTCATTGGAATATGGGGCATGGGTGGCATAGGAAAGACCACCCTTGCTAGGAATTTATATGCTAAACTTTATTCCCAATTCGAAGGTCGTTGCTTCCTCAATGTAATGGATGAATCAAACAAGTATGGACTCAATGGTCTACACAATAAATTTTTTTCTTCATTGTTAGAGGAAGAAAATATTCATCCTGATGCATCCTACATAGAATCCTCTTTCTCTGTGAGAAGGATTGCACGTAAAAAAGTATTCATTGTGTTGGATGGTGTGGAAACCTTAGAGCAGATAGAAGATCTTATCCTAAAAATTGATGTGTTGGGACCGGGTAGTAGGGTCATTATTACAACTAGAGAAACATATATTTAGTCAATTCAGTAAATGTGAAATATATGAGGTTAAGGAATTGAACAAACATGATTCTCTTCAGCTATTTAGTTTGACTGCCTTTAGAGAAAAGCATCCTAAACTTGGATACGAAGATCTGTCAGAACGTGTAATTGCCTATTGCCAAGGCAATCCGCTGGCTTTAAAAGTTTTAGGTGCTAATCTGAGTTCGAGAGGGGAAAAAGAATGGAAAAATGAATTGAAAAAGCTCCAAAAGATTCCCAATATGAAAATTAACAATGTGTTAAAATTGAGTTATGATGACTTAGATTGTTCTCAAAACGCCATATTTCTAGATATCGCATGCTTTTTTAGAGGAGAGAGTAAATTTCATGTAACACATATGTTGGAAGCTTGTGAGTTCTTTGCAAAAAGTGGGATAGAAGTCCTTCTAGATAAAGCTCTCATACAACTACAACTATTTTGGCACTGGCAGTTCAAATCGGAAACTGATGGTTTAGAAATGCATGATTTGTTACAAGAAATGGGACAGGAGATTGTTAATCAAGAATCTAAAGTCCCTGGAAAGCGAAGTCGGTTGTGGAAAGCTGAAGAAATAACTGATATGTTAAAAGAAAACAAGGTAAGTAGAGGATGCAGTCACTTCTATATGAAAATATATGTATGTGATTATAACAAATAAAGTACATATGACAACCTTTCCTAATGATTTATCTAATTTTTGTTTGTTAGGGAACTGAAGTTGTGGAAGGTATAATATTCAATAGTACGGATGTTGGGGATCTATACTTGAAGTCTGATTCCTTTAAAAGGATGACAAACTTAAGATATCTTGATATTTTTTATAATATATCCAACGGGAGCATATGCAATGTACACTTACCTGACGGTCTCGAGTGTCTGATAAATTGAGGTACCTTCAATGGGATGGATATTGTCTTGAGTCTTTGCCATCAACCTTTTGTGCTGAAATGCTTATTGAGCTTCACATGACTCATAGCAAGCTTAAAAAGCTCTGGGTTGCAGCAGAGCTAGGTTTCGTTTCTCTTTTAATCAAAACTCATGCATGTTTATTTCTTATTACAGAATCTTGTGAATCTAAGATCAATTATGCTTGAATCCTCCAAAGATCTGATTGAGATCCCAGACTTATCTAGGGCTACAAATCTTGAAAGAGTATATCTCTGTCAATGTGAAAGCCTGTGTCAGCTCCATCCATCCATCTTTTCTCTCCCTCGACTTATATTTCTAGATTTAGAAGATTGCATAAAGATTGAAAGCCTTAAAACCAACATTCATTCAAAATCTCTCTGTAAACTTAAACTCGGTGGTTGTTCATCTCTCATTGAATTTTCAGTGACATCGGAGGAAATGACAAAGTTAACCTTACATGGCACTGCTATACATGAATTGTCCTCATCGATTTGGCGTAATAGAAAACTTACTTCTCTTGGCCTAACTGGGTGCAAAAATCTTAACATTGTTAGGAATAAGTTATCAAATGATCATGGACTGGGGTCTGTTACAGAACTAGACCTGTCTGGGTGCACAGAAATCAATGCACTAAGTCTGTGGTCCATCCTTGATGGCATACAGTCTTTAAAACGACTAAAATTGAAAGAGTGTTGCAACTTAGAATGTCTCCCCGAGAATATCCGAAACCATTCAATGCTAAAATGGCTTGATTTAGATGATTGCAGGAAACTAGTGTCTCTAGCAGAGCTTCCTCCATCCCTGTTATATTTGAAAGCCGTTAACTTCAATTATCTGGACACGAACTCCACTCAACGGTTATTGCTTGAGAACATGCTACAAACCTTCTCTATAGACACTCCCGATGAAGATGGTGTTTGTCATTTTTCTCTCTTGCCAGGTGCACAAGTTCCATGCAACTTTGATTTTAAGACAATAGAGGCTTCAATAAGTATTCCTCCAATTCCAAAATCTAACTTGTGTGGTTTCATATTCTGCGTCGTTTTATCAGAGTGTTTCAGTGTTTACGAACATTCCCTTCATTGTGTCATCTTTGAACATGGCAAAGAAGTCGACAGATGTCGAAAGCTCTGAAGGTGATGATACTGATGAAGTCGAAAGCTCTAACAATGAAAATGAAGATGATCAGAAACATCCTTGGTGTTCAATCGGTATGAATCTTTTCACCCACTTTCAAATTATAAATTCTATATTAGTTTATTTTAAATTAGTAAGGAAATTGTTTAAAAATTCTCATGATTCCCGGTGTATTGCAAAAACTTTGTGCTGAAACAACGTATTGGACAGGTCTTTTGTTGAGGCACTTGTTAAGAGGGTCGCAAGAATAATACAAGTCAGAAATTTTGTGATCTCTTTCTCCCGTTTCCAAGTACAATAAGCACAACAACATCAAATTCATTCAGCAATATCTGGTGATGCAGTAAAGTGATACGTTGCTTGTTACTTATACCATAAGCAAAATGCAACACATAATGATTTTTATTGGATACAATAAATAATTACATCATCAAAATGTTCAAAATATGTCATTTATTAAATTGAAATATTTAATGATAGCTCATGGAGAAATTCTTGTGATTTGTAATCACATACACAGAATCATCTCCTATGGAGGAAATATGTGGGACACCAAAATAGTCAAACCATGAATAATTGTCTTTGAGCTTCAATCCTCAAATCTTCTTTCATTATTGTAATGAAGTTGTCAATATTTTTGTTCAACCTTTGTCATATGCTTAGCACCCAATTTGCTTCTTCAACAACTTTTCCTCATCTCTCCTTCATCAAAAAGCTTACAGTTACTTTTTTTCTGCCTTCTTCTCTTGTTCCAAAACTAATATGCTACTTCATTTTATTTCTTCCAAATTTACATTTTAAACTTTTTCTTCTTTTTCTTCACTAGAGTACTTGATTTCTATTCTGCACTACTCAACTTCAATATTCTTTTCAATATCCTCATTGGTTTTCTCCTTCACCACCAACCTTGGCTCTTTATAATTGGAACATTCATCAACACTACTCATTGAAGAAACTGAGGTGCTTCACAGATTAAAATTGTTCAACCAATTTCTTGTAAAATTCTGTTTTGTTTCCGAAACGATTTATCTTAGGGGAGATCATTAACCACCTGAATCCAGCAAAGGGAAGAATATATAATGCCATATTTTGATTTAGACATATAATCCAATTGTTTAACATACCAAATAAAATGCATTTATTTATTTATTTATTTTTATTTGTAGTAAACACTTCTTTAACATACCTCCTTCAAAACAAAAAACTTCTTTTACATACCAAATAAAATGCATTTGTTTTTCTTTCTCCAAATACATGGCGTGATACAAACTCTGCAAAGAGAAGAATAACTAACTGCTGCAAAATCAGTTGCAAACATATCTTTTTCTTGAAATTTTCATTGTTTTATTCATCTATATTTCCATCTTTTTGTCTCAGAATCTTGAGAAGATCAAGAAAAGAAATTATCAATCTCATTTAGGTATTTAGTTCTACTGCTACATTAATATTCTGAACTGAAATTCATATATAGATAGATACTTAGAAATTATTAATTTATGATTTTTCTGTTTTCAAATTTTTTTTGTAGCACAAGTGGCGATTAAGGAACTTTGCACAAAATGGAAGATCAAGGGAAAGGGAAAGGGCTTATGGAACCTCAAAATTCAGGATCCGAATTAACAACACCTATTGTAGATGATGTTAAGCTTGTTCGAATGATTCATCAAAGTTTATTGAAAAGAGCTCGTGTGAAAAATGAAGCAGTCAAAAATGGTAAGAAAGCTGTAGATAATCATTGCAGTGGTCAAAGATTTTAATTATTCTCGTGGATAAGGAAATGCCTATCGTGAATGGGATTGAGGTACATATTTATCTTGATTCTGTTTTTCTTCTAATTTTTTTCTGTATAATACGTTGAAAAGAAGGATGAAAATGCATGTTTCATGCGTATTTATATTTAAAATAAGATTCAATCGTTGGTTGTTTTTTATGCAGGCAACTAAGAAACTGCGAGCAATTGGTATTCGTAGCATGATTGTCGGTGTGTCGTCGTGTACAGAAACTGAAAAACAAGAATTTATGAAAGCTGGGATAGATGACTATCAAGTCAAACCATTGACCATATTGGTGTGATTAATTCGATTCTTGATGTCATAAAAGCTGGGAAGTAGTATGTCCTTTGTGAATGATGTTGTAAAAATGTAAGATAAACTAGACTTTTATTTTAGATAGTTTCTTCTAAAAAATGTTTGCAAGTTAGCTATGTGATTCTCAATCCTACTAAAATTGAAGTATATAGATTTATCTCTTTAGGGTAGTCTCAACATTTTCATTGACTAACTTAGGCATCAAGTTATCAACGTTTCCACGAGTCCTCTATGAGTGTAGCATCTTTCCAGGTAGTATAAACTATACCAAGATGAATCTTGGTATAGTTTATACACTGAATTTTTATTTAATAATAATTCATTTCTTTTATTCTCGTATTAGAATCTTCTTTGGAGTATAACAAGGAATCCAATAGAGGTTTTGGCTACGCCAGAAATGGATTAGAAAACTATGCCCAGATATATTATTCTTGAAGCATACAGTAACAAAAAGTATCACACAAAAACAAAATGATACAATTATCTTTTATGGTGAGGCATTTTTTTTACGGATTAGAAAACTACTCAACTTCTCTTTGCAAGAAATGGATTAGAAAACTATGCATTCTTTTATGGTGAGTCATTTTTTTACGATCAATGCCAATTAAATATCATAAAGCACGACATCAAGACAAAATGACACAGTTATCACTTATTAACTGACATTAAATACCAAAATAAAAATCTCTCAAATTTCCAATTTCTCACTCATTGAATTCTTTTCTTCCATACTTGAACAACACAACCATTTCCTATTGAAGTGTTCAAAACAAATGGATAAGCATGTCCCCAGCACTAACAAAATGGATATACCTTACAAGTTGAAACTTAACAAGTTTGCTGACATGACCAACCATGAATTAATATTTAGAAGTACCTATGTTGGATCAAAGGTTAATCACCATGGCCTGTTCTGAGGCACGCCACGTGAAAAAGGATCTTTCATGTATGCAAATTTTTACAAAGCACCTCCTTCCGTGAAAATGGATCTTTCAAGTATAGGTATTTTCAGGTTGGATTGGTAAATTTGAACCTATCTACTAGCATATAAACACTTGTTAAACTATTTGTAGCAGCTTACGAAAGTGACTTATGACATGTCCATAAGCTTTATGGATAACTTATGAAAACAATTTGACTTTTTTAATCTTTTATTATAGAATCACTTATATGATAAGTATGTATGCAATAAGGGCTAATTGAATCAGGCCCTAAATAATTAGGTACCACCAAACATGTTTCCTAGTTCCATGAACCAAAATTCAACAATATTTATCTTTGTTGAAATATGATGCACATTTCTAGATATTTCTAGAATACATTAGAGAAAACTAGAATAACATAAAGTTGCTACATGTTTCTAGATTGTTCTATTAATGTCTAGGTTAAGTTAAAGCCTAGAAACATCTATAATAATCTAATGTAGAAAAGGCAAACAAAGGCCTAGATTATTCTAGTTCTAGAAACATCTACAAGCACCTATAAATAGACTTATATGGGTGCAATTGTATTCAAGCCTTTGAGATGCAATGTCAATAATATTGAAGGCTTCACCATATCACTAATGTGTCTCCTCCTACAATATGCTCATCACTAATGTGTGTCCCTACCACTAGCTCCCTCACGCTCTATATTCCAACAGTGGTATCAGAGCTGCGTTCGGTCATTAACAGGGCATAGCAAAATATGACCTCGTGTCACCAACTATATGTTCTTCTATAACATGAATTCTACAAAAGTAGAAATTCTCAGTCTATGACTCAAACACAAAAGGAGTACATGTAGCCACAAGGCTCTACTCTGTTTGAGTTCAAACAAAAAAACTAAGAAGGCTATAGAGGAGTTCAGGTAGCCTAACAGCCCGATCCTCTAAAGTTCAAGTCTGACTCATGTCGAAGACCTATGGCGAATAAGACACTCAAGTTCGAATAGAGCACAAGTCCAGGCAATAAATATAAATGGAGACCTGTGACCTCTGATGCTTAACTTGAGTACAAGCATAGGTAACTACTAGAGCAAGAATGAGTCCCTGTCAAGAATCTACTACATGAGTGACAAGGAGACTCACAAGCAACTATGAACAAGAAATTCTCCCTGTCAGAAATCTTCAACAACGTCGACAAGGAGATTCACATGCAACTAAGAAGCAAAAATGGTCCTTGTTAGATGTCTTTAACAAGACCAACAGGGAAAATTACTAGAGTACCTAAGGAGGAAGAATGGTCCATGCAGAAGTCTTCAACAAGACCGACAAGGATACCAATAACAAATATTATGGCAAGAGGTGGCACAATTTTCTATCATGTCAAATTGATCAACTATGAAGAGTATCAATGCAGGAGGAGATGATAGCACAAATCTATGTTTGAGCAACTACGTACTACATTTGAAGTTTTCGAAATATGCATCAAGGAGGAGTGTTGAAATATGATGCACATTTCCAAATATTTCTAGAATACATTAGAGAAAACTAGAATAACATAAAGTTGCTACATGTTTCTAGATTGTTCTATTAATGTCTAGGTTAAGTTAAAGCCTAGAAACATCTATAATAATCTAATGTAGAAAAGGAAAACAAAGGCCTAGATTATTCTAGTTATAGAAACATCTACAAGCAGCTATAAATAGACTTATATGGGTGCAATTGTATTCAAGCCTTTGAGATGCAATGCCAATAATATTGAACGCTTCACCATATCACTAATGTGTCTCCTCCTACAATATGCTCATCACTAATGTGTGTCCCTACCACTAGCTCCCTCACGCTCTATATTCCAACAATCTTGCTAAATTGTCACAAAAGCGAAGAAAATTTCTGTTGATAGCATTCAATGTTAAAGCTAATGAGTATCTTAATTTTGCATACACTTATTACAGGGAGTATTTACCTTCGATTGCTGCAAAGAGCTAGATCATGGTGTAGCAATAGTTGGATATGGAACAATTTGCTGATAGATCATGGTGCTGCAAAAAAGCAATTACAAAGTCATGCCAAACTTGAACGTGAGACATTCAGATTTAACGTTTATCCTTCACCACTAAACTAAATGTTCAGATTGTAAGGAATTTATGGAGAGCAGAATGCGGAGAACTTTATCGGAATGGCAAGGACGTTGAACGATTCACATAAAATTTAGCTTTTATCAATGTTTGATGTGGTTATGTAGTAATGTTACAAACTACATTATTAACTTAAGAATTTGTAATATTTGAATCTTAGATTTGATATCAATGTATTATATGGACATTTATCCTTATATATTCTCACATAAATAAATCTTTTAAATTGAGTTACTGCTTGAAATTCTGATGCATGTAACTTTCCTTATTATCGTAGTATGCCACATGTTTTTCTTGTTTTATTAGATTTTAGTACGCAGCATTCATCATTGTCATTTACAACTAAAAGAACAAAATGATATACAAAAGTAAATAGAGGAAATCACCATTTTAGATCTTGAAATTGTGAGTGTATGCCAATCTGAGATCATAAATATACTTAAAACTTTTATGTTTAATGGACTAATGGACATTATAAAACTTAAAATTTAAAACTTAAAAATTAAAATTGTCCTTTGCAACTCAATATTTTGACAATCTTTTTTTTCACATTTTTTCTCACAGGTTTTACGTGATACAAATTATAATCCTAGCTAGTACATTTAATATGCTTTACACCATTGAATCTTTCACAATCTATTCATATAAATAAAAACATAAAACGGAATAGGGTAACATTTACATCATAATTAATCAAGAAAATCACAATTGTTTCAATTTCAAAACAACTCCATGCTGAAATCATGAGATCCTACAAACTCACATATCTAACAAGCTTTCAGATTTCAGATATACTTCCCTCCAAAAATGCAAGCATCTTGTGCAGCCGCACTTGATGATCAGAAAATTCTATAAACAAATCCCTCTTAGCACTGGATATCTCAAATTCTTGAGTTCCTGAATGTATAACCTTCAAATTGTTTCTTGTTCTATTCTTTCCTTCCTGTGGTGTATTCTGAAAATACAAAATGTTTTTCAATTACCACCCATGGCTTGAAAAGAGACAGTAAAAAGGTTTCAGATGAAAATCAATAGAATCATAGATAACTTAAGTGGACGAATTAGGATTTCACTTTTCATGGTTGAACCAATTGTAAATAACCGAAGTATGCTATTCATCAAAATACATAACACCTACATCTCAGTTGAGGATGCAAATGAGATGCATTATTATGCAAACTTGCCATCAAATTAAGACATATGAATTAATTTGAGCTACTTTACATGCCACAAATTGTGCATAATGGTGAATGATTTGAAACTTATTATTGAGAGGAACCATGTTTCTGATGGCAACTAAAATCAGGGTAAAAGGCATCCAAGGGGATCCTGGAGTTCTTTGAGTGTTAGCAGGAACACTATCTGGTGCCAAAACTCCAGTCAAAGGTGCAACATATAGGGTAGCCCACTTTTCCTTCATATTTAATGTAGCTCCATCAAATGGCTTTGTGGGTTTTGCGTCCATTGATGACTGTAAATATACACGTGCTCAGATTTAATCAAGGAAATCACACTCGACGAAAGTCACATTTGAGTATGTGTGGATCATGGAAATTGAAGAGCAGAGATTGGTTACATAGAAATTGAAGAATTTTTGCTCATAAGAGGAAACGGAGCAGCAACGGCTGCTGTAAGGGTTGGAGTTTGTATCATCCTATTTGTGAAAAGAGAGAATATATATAGGAGCATCATATTTTTACTTAACTAATTTGGGCTTTGAATATTTTTGTGAAAAGGGTAGGAGTTTGACTCAATTCCACCTAATATAATTACTTAACAAATTTGTGCTTTGAATATTTTTGTATTAATAATTACTTAACTAATTTAGGCTTTGAATATTTTCGTTTGAATAACAATTTCTTAAGTTTTATTTCCCATCTTACATACTTCTTACATGTCTTTTCAATTAACAATTTTATTTCGTTTGACTTTGTAGTATATGAAGTGTAACTGACGTTTTTGCATTAAACAATTCAAATTGTATTTACTCAGATTTTTTACTATAATGACATAAATTATTAAAATGACCAAAATTAAAATAACATAAATTAAATTGACCAGAATTTAGCACATTTTATTAGTTGATCAAGGAATCATAATACTTTTACATTAACAAAACACTTATTAAAATAAAATATTAGAAACATAATGCTAAACACGTAGTACAAGAAGATGGAGGGAGAAGGAGGGAAATATTTGTCGTCTCTCTCGCGCATCCTCCGGAGAAGACGTGAGTACATGATGTTAGAGTGAGAGAATGTTACTGTGACTAGCAATCTCAGATCAACACAGATTTGGAGTGCAATTTTTCAAAGTGGAACAACATTCTTTGATGATTAAAACTATCCCCACAAGACGACATGAACCTTTATAAGATAATGTGAGTTGGAATAAGAAATGGTGTAGAATGGGAGGCTTTTTATAGGTAAAATGCTAACGTACAGTAACGACAATCAAGAGAAGTCTGAACATGTGGTCATCCATGGAACCAATGTAAGAACACAGGAAAATCATATGGAACCAGCCAAACTTGCTTACCAAGCCACCGACATGATTCAGGATGGTTTCGGATTTTAAAATTTCAATCCGGCCTAATATTGGTTTGGATGATATAATTTGAAACCTGCATAGACTTCGTAAAATATTATGTTTAGAGGGTTTGGCATGTTTAGAAACAAATATGCAACGCCTAAGTCCGTTTATCAAGGCATATGAAAAATTCTATTTATCACTTCATAAAAAAAAAAGTTCTAGCTAGTGTTTAACTATTTATGGTAAAAGAAAAAGTTTATTACACAAAATTTTAGCACAAGTTCACGCCATAATATCATTAATTTCCGTTTCTTGTGTTTTTACCTTAATTTTGTAGTTGATATATTTTATCCTCTCCTTCTATTTGATTGGCTGCAATCTAGGGTTTCATTTGCCTCAACCTTATAAATAGGTTGAATCTTAGTTCGATAACATCAAATTCATTCTCTTCATCATGTGAAGTGGCGGCCACATGAGCACTATGGTATAGGAGTATTTTGAATGTTTTAAATAATATTCTCCGATATAGGGTTTCTGTGGTTGGATTTGTTCGTTAATTAAACTCATTCACTTTTATAGTATAGGATAGGATAAGATTTCTGTTAATTAGTTTATATTAATTGAAGCTTGCATTGCCTTTGGTTTATGTTTTGATGATGTTCATTAGGACTCTTAGATGTTGTTTATTTTTATTTAGGTAATATACCATAAAATCATGTAAAAGCACCATTCAACCCATGTCCCAGTGTGTCATATGTGTTCATTGTGTCTTGCATACCATTCTTGCATATAAAATCTTCTTTAAAGGCCTTTGGATCGATTCATATAACCTTGAATCATATCACTAGAAGTCTCTGACTTGTGTTGCATAGAATCAAAATAGTTTGAATAGTTTCACTCTTCATCCTAGGCTTTGTGAATCGATTCAAATTTAGTGTAATACGTATCAATCTTCATAGCATCTTCATAGTTTATCAGACAAGTCTACTAAGTGTCATGTTTCCTTATACTCTAGAGAATTCATTTAATTGTTTATTGCTTCTTTTCAAAAGTTTAATGGATCTTCTTCCAATGTATAAACCATATGGCTCAAGGACAAAAGGAAAGGTAGAGAAAATAGAGAAACTCTCTAAAATTCTCAAAGAAAGATATTATTATTTGAATGATCCAATTCTTCAATGCCTGAGTATCCCAAAACACTTGGTGGTGAGCCTTATTTATACTACTCTCGGAAGACTCTACATTACAAACTAGAAATATCTATAAACATTGATTTCAAAGAAAAGTCTAGAGACATGGATACTCTAGTTCATAAGACTAAAAGGATCTAAAAAGGTTATGATTTCCCCAGTGCTTAATTTTATTTATTTAGTAGAGTGTCTAGTAGCGTTATGATTTAATAGTATTCTAGAGACTTCCAGATTATTCTTTATTGTTCTAGAGACTTCCACATTATTCTTTAGTATTCTAGAGAGTTCCATATTATTCTTCATCATTCTCCCCGGGTTGGAAGATACTCGTCCTCGAGTTAAAATTTTCTTGTTCGTCCTAAAGAGAACAATCGCAACCTTCTGACATAGGATGAAATGGGCCATTTTCTAAAAATTTGTCTTCGACTACCATTGCAGAATACTTATGTTGCGTAGTCCAACGTATTCCAAGGACAAAATAATTACCAACATTTTCCAAGGTGGCTTAGCAACTGGACCAAGAAGACATAACTTTGTTTTATCCTTGAATGGTTCCTTTATGAGTGAAACTCCAAACAGCTTGAACTCCTCTTTTTCTATCATTAAATTCATTGAATGGTAGAGGTGCCAAATTGATTTTAATCACATCATTCACGAAAGTGTAGATGTTGGCATAACCATCAGATAGTTCATGACTATCATATTGCCATGGCCTCCCAAGATGAATGTGGCAAGTATCCATTGTAATAACATCACACCATAAATTTTCTTTATAATTTTTGCTAATGGAAAATGCAGCAATGCAATGTTGAGACACTTTTACATTATTGTCCTTGTTAAGCCATTGTAGCTTGTATTGATTTTGGTGCTGAATCAGTTGGAACTTTAACTTTTCTTCTATGTAGTTTGATGGAGTGTTTTCACATCTTCTGATATTGATGATGTCATTACTAGCCATGTCTTGCGAGGAGCAATGAGTTTGAAATATATCATGTCTTAGCCATGGTTCTTCTTTGGCTGCTGTTGTTGACAAGCTTTTTTTAACCTCCAAAAATTCACCATATTCAGCAGGAATATATTCTTCGTCATATATTGATTCATCATGCTTCTCTTTTTCAAAAACTTCATGAATATTATCGGGAACATATTCATCATCATATATTGGATCTCCTTTTCCCTCTTCTTCAGACACTTCACCTATGTCAGCACCAATATATTATTCATCGTATATTGGCTCTCCCATTGACTCTTCTTCACTATCATATTATTGATATATTCATAATAAATTCAAAGTTTCGTCCTTGTGAGCTTATCTCAGTTGATAAAGATAACGTATAAATATATGCAAAAGGTCCGGGGATCGAACCCCGGACACCACAAAAAAAGTAATAAATTCAAAGTTTTGTACATATTTTGCCAAACATCTTTTAACTTAAAAATAACTTTAAAACTAAAAAACAATAAATAAACCAAACAACTTTAGCTTCTTCCTTAAAGAGCTTTATTTTAACTTTGTTTTAAATAGCTTTTAGACCGAAGAAAAGTTTGGTCAAACGGTACCTAATTAACATAAATCCTATACTATAAAAGTGAATGCGTTTAATTAACGAACAAATCCACCCGCAAAAACCCTATATCGGTGAATATTATTTAAAACATTCAAAATACTCCTATAACAGAGTGGTCATGTGGCCGCCACTTCATGTATTCAAGAGAATGGACTTGATATTATGGAGCTAAGATTCAACCTATTTATAAGGTTTGAGGCAAATGAAACCTTAGGTTGCAGCCAATCAAATAGAAGGAGAGGATAAAATATATCAACTACAAAATTATGCTAAAAACACAACAACAAAAAAAAAGGAAAATGATTAATGATATTATGGCGTGAATGTGTGCGAGAATTGTGTGATAAACTTTTTTTACCGTAAAAAGTAAAACACTAGCTTGATTTTTTTTATTAAGTGATAAATGGAATTGTTCATATTCATTGATAAACGGACAGAGGCGTTGCATATTTGTTTCGAAACATGTTGAACCCTCTAAACATAGGTTTTTACAAAGTCTATGTAGGTTTCAAATTATATCATCCGAACCACTAGGCCGGATTTAAATTTTAAAATCCGAAACAATCCTGAATCATGTCGGTGGCTTGGTCAGCAGGGTTGGCTGGTTCCATATGTTTTTCATGTGTTTTTACATGGATTCCATGTATGACCACATGTTTAGACTTCTCCGGAGGATGCGTGAGAGAGATGACAAATATTTTCCTCCTTCTCCCTCCGTCTTCTTGTACTACATTTTTAGCATCATGTTTCTAATATTTTTTTTTAATAAGTGTTATGTTAATGTAAAAGTATTATGAATCCTTGATCAAATAATATAATGTGATAAATTCTTGTCAATTTAATCTATGTCAAATTAATTTATGTTATTTTAATTTAGGTAATTTTAATAATTTATGTCATTATGATAAAAAAAATCTGAGTAAATAAAATTTGGATTGTCTAATGCAAAAATGTAAGTTACACTTCTTATATTATAAAGACACGTAAGAAGTATGTAAGATGGGAAAGAAAACTTAAAAAAATGTTATTCAAACAAAAATATTCAAAGCCCAAATTTGTTAAGTAATTATAATAGGTTGAATTGAATCAAACTCCTACCCTTTTCACAAAAATATTCAAAGGCCAAATTTGTTAAGTAATTATATTAGGTTGAATTGAGTCAAACTCCAACCTTTTTCAAAAATATATTCAAAGCCCAAATTAGTTAAATAAAAAAAATGTTGCTCCTGTGTATATATGTGTGTGTATATATATATATATATATATATATATATATATATATATTCTCTGTTTTCACTAATAGGGTGATACATACAAACTCCAACCCCTACAGCAGCCATTGCTGCTCCTTTCCCCTTTTAACTTATCTATGTAACTAATCTCTGCTCTTCAATTTCCGTGATCCACACACAACCCACTTTTTGCAGGTTGTATGCTTATATCAATAAGCCAGTCAAGAATCAAATGCAGCGTGGATGCATCGTATATTGGAGATCTGTTGCTACAAAGTTAGTGGATCCATCGAGTGTAATTTCCTTGATTAAGTATGTCACAAGGTGTGTGTCTTAATGGTGACATGTTTTTATTATTGCATATCGATATGGCTCCTAAACCTAGAGCTCGCATAAAAACTTGTTAGAGATGTGGGGTTCCATATTATATTCAAAACAATTTTTGATGGATCTCATGATTTTAGCATTTAGTTGTTTTGAAATTGAACAATTGTGATTTTCTTGATTATCACATTCATCAACTTTGGCTTTTATTTAGTGTGCAATTGTTTATATTTTATATGATAACATGGTTTTAACAGAAACTCAAGTTTGGCGCAAAGGACCATATGAAAAGCCAACGTTGCGTAACGCTTGTGGATTTCATTTTGGGGCTAAAGGAACTCTTGAAAACTATCTCCTGAAAGAGAGCCCAGCAAAATCTGTCATCAGACCTTGACATTGAAAAAGCATATGAAAGTAATGCAAATCTTTCAAACCAAACTCCAGGTAATAAAAACTGCAATAAGTTAATTAATTGTTTACCCCATATTTCACTAAATGTAAAGCACAAGTTATTCAATATCCCTCCATTTTATATCATCTATTTTTACTGTTCTAGTGCATGGATTTTATTGTGGAGGTTGAGAAAGTCACGCACAGCTAAAGTTTTAAATAAATTTATCGATTGAAAATGAAAATGTTGGGTATGACTAATAAGTAGTGTAAAATGGGCAGGACAAGCACGACGCTGCACGAAAGACATTGTAAGAATATTCTTAAAGGGTACAATTCAGGGGTATTGTTATATTTTGAATCGTAATATTATTTAAAATTGTGATTTTCTTGATTTTCATATTCATCAACGTTGGCTTTCATTCGGTGTGCAATTGTTTATATTTTTACGATAATGTTTTATAGTATAAATCTTCAAAACTTTTGCTCAGTTTTTCATTTTTCTGATTTAGTCTGCTTTGACGAAAGCATGGAATATAATAAAGAATTGGAAGGAAAAAGAATTATGTCCATCAACAACTGTAGAGTTCTTATACAAACATACTCAAGTATCGGCAAGTATCTTCATTTTTCCAAGTTTATGGTTCAAGATAAATACCAGGGTGTCATTAAGTCGCACACTGAACAAGATTTTAAAAAACTGTGACTTTCTGACAAATCAAAACTACAACATGACATCCTCAACAGGCAGGTAGCATAGATCTTAATCATTGACGTAGCTGTTATATATTTTGATGATTAGCATACTTTGGTTATGTACTCTTGGTTCAGCCGTAAAAAGTGAATGCCTGATTCGCCGGCTTATGTTATCTATGATTGTATTGATTTTCAATTTGTCAAGCCATGGGTGATAAATTGAAAAACATTTTTTTTTCAGAATACACAAGAGGAAGGAAAGAATGGAACAAGCACCAATTTGAAGATTGTACATTCAGGAACTCAAGAATTCAAGATAACTTGTGCTAAGAGGGATTTGTTTACAGAATTTGTTGATCATCAAGTGCGGCTGCACAAGAAGCTTGCATTTTTGGAGGGAAGTATATCTGAAATCTGAAAGCTTGTTAGAGATGTGAGTTTGTAGGATCTCATGATTTTAGCATGGCGTTGTTTTGAAATTGAAACAATTGTGATTTTCTTGATTAATTATGAAGTAAATGTTATCCTATTCCGTTTTATGTATTTATTTATATGAATAGATTGTGAAAGATTCAATGGTATAATACATATTAAATGTACTAGCAAGATTATAATGTGTATCACGTAAAACCTGTGAAAAAAAATGTGAAAAAATAATTGTGAGAATATTGAGTTGAAATGACAATTTTAAGTTGGCTTTTATACGTGTTTAGTCCCTGCAAATAGGAGTCATTTAAATATTGGTCCCTGTATTCCTTAATTCGGGCAGTTTGCCCTGCTAAAATTTAATCATTTAAAATTTGGTCCCTCCCCCCACTTAATCACTAAAACGTCACTAATTAGCTGACGTGGCTCTGTTAATTGGTCACTAATCATCAATGCCACGTCACCTAATTAGTGACGTGGCAACAATTAAGTGGGGGGAGGGACCAATTTTTAAATGACCCCTATTTGCAGGGACTAAACACATATAAAAGCCTTTTAAGTTTTAAAAATGTCCATTAGTCCAATACACATAAATTTTTTAAGTATATATGAGATCTCAGATTGGCATACACTCACAATCTCCTCTATTTGCTTTTGTATATCATTTTGTTCTTTTAGTTGTAAATGACAATGATGATTGTTGCGTACTAAAATCTGATAAATCAATGTAAATACTAAGAGAATAAGGAAAGTTACAGGCTTGAGAATTTCCATATAATACATTGACATCAAATCGAAGATTCAAATATTACAAGTTCTTAAGTTAATAATGTAGTTTGTAACATACTAAATAACCACATCAAACATTGATAAAAGCTAAATTTTATGTGAATCGTTCAAAGTCCTTGCCATTCCGATAAAGGTCTTCCCATTCTTCTCTCCATAAATTCCTTACAATCCAATAATTAGTTCTATCAGCAAGTTGTTCCATATCTAACTATTTCTACACCATGATCTAGCTCTTTGCAGCAATTGATGGTAAATACTCCATGTAATAAGTGTATGCAAAATTAAGATACTCATTAGCTTTAACATTGAATGTTAATAACAGTAATTTTCTTAGCTTTTGTGACAATTTAGCAAGCTAAATATTGTTGAATATTTGTTCATGGAACTAGGAAACATGTTTGGTGGTAGCTATTTATTTAGGGCCTGATTCAATAAGCCCATATTTCATACATACTTATCATATAATTAAAGATTAAAAAAGTCAAATTGTTTTCATAAGTTACTTTTGTAAGCTCCTTCAAACAGTTTAACAAGTTTTTATACTAGTAGGAGATGCTTTGTAAAAATGTTGACATCAGGGACAACACCTTTCTTCCTCAGATCAACAGAAGGAGGTGCTTTGTAAAAATTCTCATACATGAAAGATCCATTTTCATGCGGCGTGCCTCAGAACAGGCCATGATGATTAACCTTTGATCCAACATAGGTAATGCTAAATATTCATGGTTTAGTCATGTCAGCAAACTTGTTAAGTTTCAACTTGTAAGGCTTATCCATTTGTTTTGAACACTTTAATAGGAAATGCTTGTGTTGGTCAAGTATGGAAGAAAAGAATTCAATGAGTGAGAAATTGAAAATTTGAAAGATTTTTATTTTGGTATTTAATGTCAGTTAATAAGTGATAACTGTGTCATTTTGTTTCCTTAAAAAAAAAAAAACTGTGTCATTTTGTTTGTGTCGTGCTTTTTGTTACTTATGCTTCAAGAATAACATTCTTTTTTCAACCAGTAATAAATTAGACACTTAATTGACATCAATCGTAAAAAAATGCCTCACCATAAAAGAATGCGTAGTTTTCTAATCCATTTCTTGCAAAGAGAAGTCAAATAGTTTTCTAATCCATTTCTTGTAAAAAAATGTCTCACCATTAAAGATAACTGTATCATTTTCTTTTTGTGTGATACTTTTTGTTACTGTATGCTTCAAGAATAATCTATCTTGGCATAGTTTTATAATCCATTATTGGCAATGCGAAAACCTCTATTAGATTCCATGTTATACTCCAAATAAGATTCTGATATGAGAATAAAAGAAATGAATATCATTAAATAAAAAGTTCAGTGTGTTTCACATTTGATTAATTGTTAAGTTGGTAAAAAGATTCATCTTGCTAGTTTACACTACCTGGAAAGATGCTACACTCATAGAGGACTCGAGGAAACGTTGATAACTTGATGCCTAAGTTAGTCAATGAAAACGTCGAGACTACCCTAAAGAGATAAATCTATTGACTTCAATTTTAGTAGGATTGAGAATAACATAGCTAACTTGCAAACATTTTTTAGAAGAAACTATCTACAATAAAAGTCTAGTTTCTCCTACATTTTTACAACATCATGCACAAACTCCATGCTACTTTCCAGCTTTTACATCATCAAGAATATCGAATTAAGAATTGAACTTAGGAATTTTTCCAAAGTCAGACTTCTTCTTGTCACCATAATCAAATGGAACAACATGGTTGTGCCCAGATCCAGAATTGGAGGTATCACCAGACATGTTTTTCTCAGATCTTTTTTTGTTACATTGTTAAGTGTTAATACAACAAACCAGACTCTTATACCAATTGAAGTTGAGAAAAACACAAGAAGGGGGGTTGAATTGTGTTAGCTTTTTCTTTGTTTTCTCCTAAGCTGAAAACACTGATCAGAAGCAGATAGAGTTCTACTTCTGTAGTGATGTTTAGGACTAACTTGCAGCGGATAAAACAGAGAGAGAGAAAGAAGAAAGACACAAAGCAATTATACATGTTCCTACCACAAACCGGAAGTAGTCTTGTCCCCCTTGCACTTCTAAGGAGAGTTCACTAAAATGTAATATCTGATTACAACTGCTCACTGCTAAAACTAGCAAGAGACTTCAAGCTGCTCAAGCACAACTGCAAGAGACTTCCTATGCTCCTGAACACAATCAAGAGACTACTAATGCTCAAGCACAACTGCAAGAGACTTATATTCAAACAGAATTTCAAAGAAAAATGTTTGAGGTTGAACACTTGATATAGAATCAGTGGTGTTCACAATACAAATCAGATGCAGACTCTTAAGACTCTAGAATTTCTAAGATATGAAAGTTGTTAAGAAATTCTAAGTGAACTTTTGAATGCAGAACAATTTCAGCAGAGTTTTGGCACTTGTAAATTGTTGTTGAGTCCTTACCGATCTCTAAGTTTTCACTCCTTTATATAGTGGTGTTAAAGAGACGTTGTGAATTGCCAACACATCAAAATAGAGTTGTTTGAAGCTTTGATCAATCACCAATGATCTTTTGCCTGATATGGTATTGTCCTATGAAGGATCAATTTCAAATCCATTCCAATTGTGAAGGAACATCGTTGCAGGAAGATCTGTTTTTCTTGTCTTGTAGCAGAGACAAAAACTGAGTAGTGGAGGTAGTGGTTGTACACTTCGTACAATTGTACTTTGTCAACACTCTTTAAAGAACAAGCATCCAATGCTTTCAAATCCTTTCAAATTAGTTGTTGCTTCACTCTTCCAGTCTTCTGCAATGCCTAGACAAGATTAAATCCATTGAACAGCCTTTTGAAGGTTTAAGTCTTGCATCTCCTGATGAACTTCGGCTTCTGGTGATCTTCAGCTTATGATGAGATGCTTCTGATTAACTTGTTTCTGATGACGTCATCGCTTCAGGAGCACTATGACTTCATGAGCACTTCTCTTTAGATACTTTAAGCTTCCTTTTTGTTGATTCCTTAGCTCTCTTTTGTTCTTCCAGAACCTATTTAAGATGTCAAATTTTTGTCTGTAACGCCCTCCTTTTATTTAATTATTTTTATTAAGTTAGAATCTATTTATGTCATTTATTTATATATATGGGGTGTCAGTATTTGACTTTGTGGCATTATTCTATTAATTATTAGAATTTGAGAATTATTAGTGTAAGTAGAATTGGAGGTTAGAATAGAAAGAAGACAAAGTTATTGGGCCTAAATAGATTTAGGAAGAGTAATTAGTATTATAAATAAGGAAACTTAGGTTAGAAAGAGTTTTTACGTTAAACCGCTTTTTGGAGAAAGAGGAGAACTCAGAGAGAGAGAACCCTAAGAACGAAGAACGCAGCCGTTGGAATTCAGAAAAATAATCTAAGGTAAGGGTGAGACTAACTTTCAACATTATTAAGTGTATGATTCTGAAAAATGGATTTAGCATGAATTAGGATGAGTTTTGTGAGAATTAAGGATTAGGGTTTATGACCGATTTTGATGATTGAACCATAAAAATTTGTTAGATTGATGTGGAACTTGTGTACAGACCTTAGATATTCCATAGGGTGATAATTAGATGCTGTTTGGATGATAGAACCATGAGATTTGATGAAAATTGAGATTCTGAGAAAAAGTGATTTTAAGTGTTTTTGAGAAATAAGTGATTCTAGGATAAGCTGTTTTGGAGATTTTAAAAATATGATTTTTCAGTAAAATATGATAGGATTTGTCGAATAGAACGCGTAGGCGAAAACAGAATTGGAATCGGGGTAACAGTTAGGTTTTTACGGACGAAACGGTAAAACCATGAAAAACCAGGACTGCACAGAGCTGCTGCGCAGGTCACTGGCTACTGCCTTCCCACGCCTGGGTGCAGCTTTCCACGCTTGAGCGCAGCAAGGCAGCCCCTCATGGGTGACTGCTTGTTGTGTTTTCGTTGCTATCAGAACTTCGATTGTTGCTTTCTTGTGTCTTTTTCACCCGTTTCCATGTTGAATTAGCTTTCGGTGTAAACATGAAAGTTGTAGATAATTGAGTTAGCTTTCTAATGGCTTTGGAGTGACTAGAAAATTATGTGTAGATTTTTAGTTATGAAGAAAATAGTCCAAGTGGTCTTCAGAAAACTTTAAGAAAACTTAGCTTAATTAATCCTAAGTTAGTCCAAAAACTTATGGTTGGTTTGCCAACTTCAACTTAAGTATTAGGGATTTAGTTGAGGTGTTTTATGAGTATTTAGCTTATGTCTCATTGATCAAACTTAATTTGCTTTTGAAGAATGTTTTGGACTTTGAGATGAATGTAATTGATTAATGTATATGTGGTTATTGTTGTTGATATGTTGGAATACATTATATGATACATGATATTATGATGTTTTATGATGTTAAGTTGATATGATTCATTCCTTTAATGATGATATGTTATTCAAGCACTGTTATATGCTGCATTTGTCGTTGTTTGCTGCTGTTGACCATTTAATGTTACAAAGCTGTATGAGTCGGTTCAAGTTGTAAATATCTAAGAAGTGGTCCATGTCAATGGAATTATAAGAGATGTTCATGATGTTGTCTAAGTTGTAGGAAGATTGAGTCCACTGCATACTCATTAAAGATGGGGGCTTGAGGCCCGGCAACTTAATGCTCAAACTAAAGATGGGGGCTTGAGGCCTGGCAGCTTAATGCTCAAACTAAAGATGAGGGCTTGAGGCCCGGCAGTTTAATGCTCAAATTACGTTGGGGGCTTGAGGCTCGGCAGCTTTTGCTCACCTTGTTGAAGAGCCTATTTATGCTCATATATGTTGGGGGCTTGATGCTCTGAATGGTACCACATGCATTTGCATATCAAGAAGTTTTTACGAAGGTTTAAGATGTTAAGAGTTGCATTGTCAAGTTGAGTCGCATCGTCGAGTCAAGTGTTGAGTTGAATAAGATGTATGATGATTTTAAGATGATATTTGCTTATGTTTTAAAGATGATATTTGCTTATGTTTTAAAGATGATATTTGCTTATGAATTAAAGATGATATTTGATTATGATTTTATATGATGCTAAGTGATAAATGTTTGATATGTTAATGATGTTTTATGTTATTAAAAGCATTTTGTTGAATTATATGTTTAATTTGTTGACTGTGACATCTCACCTCTTTGCATGAAAATGTTGCTCTTCGTATGGGTAACTTGCAGGTAATAAAGACTAGTGGGGGTTGTGAGTGGACTCCTCGCATTGTGTCTAGGTGCTCTGATACGTAACGGGATGGGGCTTGCTTTTACTTATAATCCTTACGTGTCATTTATGAACTTTTTATGAATAAATATTTAATCAGAACTTATGAGATTTTTCTGATGAGGCCTGCGTGCCAAATACATTTTACGTTGATTGAACTAATTCCGCTGCGAAGTTTTGAAATACTTATGTTGAATGATTTTTAAAGGATAAATTGTTATCTATTCTATTTTACGATTTCTAAGAAGTGTAGCATTCCGTTTATGATTGAAAGATACTCTGATTTATTATGAAATTTTTATGTTGGGAAAACGGGGTGTTACAATTGGTATCAGAGCAGGTCGGTCCGTCCGGCCAAGTAGAAGAGTCGTTGTGTCGTGTGACGGTTGAATATTGTCGCTGTGTTTTCTAGTTAGAAGTTGTGTTTTATTATGTGATCATGTTTAACTGACTAACTTGATGTGGTTTTTTAGTGTTTTAGTTGAAGAAGCAATAACTAAATTTATTTTCTCTTGTGCTTTGAATTTCGAGGACGAAATTCTTTTAAGTTGGGGAGAGTTGTAACACCCTCCTTTTATTTAATTATTTTTATTAAGTTATAATCTATTTATGTGATTTATTTATATATATGAGGTGTCAGTATTTTATTTTGTGGCATTATTCTATTAATTATTAGAATTTGAGAATTATTAGTGTAAGTAGAATTGGAGGTTAAAATAGAAAGAAGACAGAGTTATTGGGCCTAAATAGATTTAGGAAGAGTGATTAGTATTATAAATAAGGAAACTTAGGTTAGAAAGAGTTTTTACGTTAAACCGCTTTTTGGAGAAAGAGGAGAACTCAGAGAGAGAACCCTAAGAACGAAGAACGCAGCCGTTGGAATTCAGAAAAATAATCTAAGGTAAGGGTGAGACTAACTTTCAACATTATTAAGTGTATGATTCTGAAAAATGGATTTAGCATGAATTAGGATGAGTTTTGTGAGAATTAAGGATTAGGGTTTATGACCGATTTTGATGATTGAACCATAAAAATTTGTTAGATTGATGTGGAACTTGTGTACAGACCTTAGATATTCCATAGGGTGATAATTAGATGCTGTTTGGATGATAGAACCATGAGATTTGATGAAAATTGAGATTCTGAGAAAAAGTGATTTTAAGTGTTTTTGAGAAATAAGTGATTCTAGGATAAGCTGTTTTGGAGATTTTAAAAATATGATTTTTCAGTAAAATATGATAGGATTTGTCGAATAGAACGCGTAGGCGAAAACAGAATTGGAATCGGGGTAACAGTTAGGTTTTTACGGACGAAATGGTAAAACCATGAAAAACCAGGACTGCACAGAGCTGCTGCGCAGGTCACTGGCTACTGCCTTCCCACGCCTGGGTGCAGCTTTCCACGCTTGAGCGCAGCAAGGCAGCCCCTCATGGGTGACTGCTTGTTGTGTTTTCGTTGCTATCAGAACTTCGATTGTTGCTTTCTTGTGTCTTTTTCACCCGTTTCCATGTTGAATTAGCTTTCGGTGTAAACATGAAAGTTGTAGATAATTGAGTTAGCTTTCTAATGGCTTTGGAGTGACTAGAAAATTATGTGTAGATTTTTAGTTATGAAGAAAATAGTCCAAGTGGTCTTCAGAAAACTTTAAGAAAACTTAGCTTAATTAATCCTAAGTTAGTCCAAAAACTTATGGTTGGTTTGCCAACTTCAACTTAAGTATTAGGGATTTAGTTGAGGTGTTTTATGAGTATTTAGCTTATGTCTCATTGATCAAACTTAATTTGCTTTTGAAGAATGTTTTGGACTTTGAGATGAATGTAATTGATTAATGTATATGTGGTTATTGTTGTTGATATGTTGGAATACATTATATGATACATGATATTATGATGTTTTATGATGTTAAGTTGATATGATTCATTCCTTTAATGATGATATGTTATTCAAGCACTGTTATATGCTGCATTTGTCGTTGTTTGCTGCTGTTGACCATTTAATGTTACAAAGCTGTATGAGTCGGTTCAAGTTGTAAATATCTAAGAAGTGGTCCATGTCAATGGAATTATAAGAGATGTTCATGATGTTGTCTAAGTTGTAGGAAGATTGAGTCCACTGCATACTCATTAAAGATGGGGGCTTGAGGCCCGGCAACTTAATGCTCAAACTAAAGATGGGGGCTTGAGGCCTGGCAGCTTAATGCTCAAACTAAAGATGAGGGCTTGAGGCCCGGCAGTTTAATGCTCAAATTACGTTGGGGGCTTGAGGCTCGGCAGCTTTTGCTCACCTTGTTGAAGAGCCTATTTATGCTCATATATGTTGGGGGCTTGATGCTCTGAATGGTACCACATGCATTTGCATATCAAGAAGTTTTTACGAAGGTTTAAGATGTTAAGAGTTGCATTGTCAAGTTGAGTCGCATCGTCGAGTCAAGTGTTGAGTTGAATAAGATGTATGATGATTTTAAGATGATATTTGCTTATGTTTTAAAGATGATATTTGCTTATGTTTTAAAGATGATATTTGCTTATGAATTAAAGATGATATTTGATTATGATTTTATATGATGCTAAGTGATAAATGTTTGATATGTTAATGATGTTTTATGTTATTAAAAGCATTTTGTTGAATTATATGTTTAATTTGTTGACTGTGACATCTCACCTCTTTGCATGAAAATGTTGCTCTTCGTATGGGTAACTTGCAGGTAATAAAGACTAGTGGGGGTTGTGAGTGGACTCCTCGCATTGTGTCTAGGTGCTCTGATACGTAACGGGATGGGGCTTGCTTTTACTTATAATCCTTACGTGTCATTTATGAACTTTTTATGAATAAATATTTAATCAGAACTTATGAGATTTTTCTGATGAGGCCTGCGTGCCAAATACATTTTACGTTGATTGAACTAATTCCGCTGCGAAGTTTTGAAATACTTATGTTGAATGATTTTTAAAGGATAAATTGTTATCTATTCTATTTTACGATTTCTAAGAAGTGTAGCATTCCGTTTATGATTGAAAGATACTCTGATTTATTATGAAATTTTTATGTTGGGAAAACGGGGTGTTACAATTGGTATCAGAGCAGGTCGGTCCGTCCGGCCAAGTAGAAGAGTCGTTGTGTCGTGTGACGGTTGAATATTGTCGCTGTGTTTTCTAGTTAGAAGTTGTGTTTTATTATGTGATCATGTTTAACTGACTAACTTGATGTGGTTTTTTAGTGTTTTAGTTGAAGAAGCAATAACTAAATTTATTTTCTCTTGTGCTTTGAATTTCGAGGACGAAATTCTTTTAAGTTGGGGAGAGTTGTAACACCCTCCTTTTATTTAATTATTTTTATTAAGTTATAATCTATTTATGTGATTTATTTATATATATGAGGTGTCAGTATTTTATTTTGTGGCATTATTCTATTAATTATTAGAATTTGAGAATTATTAGTGTAAGTAGAATTGGAGGTTAAAATAGAAAGAAGACAGAGTTATTGGGCCTAAATAGATTTAGGAAGAGTGATTAGTATTATAAATAAGGAAACTTAGGTTAGAAAGAGTTTTTACGTTAAACCGCTTTTTGGAGAAAGAGGAGAACTCAGAGAGAGAACCCTAAGAACGAAGAACGCAGCCGTTGGAATTCAGAAAAATAATCTAAGGTAAGGGTGAGACTAACTTTCAACATTATTAAGTGTATGATTCTGAAAAATGGATTTAGCATGAATTAGGATGAGTTTTGTGAGAATTAAGGATTAGGGTTTATGACCGATTTTGATGATTGAACCATAAAAACTTGTTAGATTGATGTGGAACTTGTGTACAGACCTTAGATATTCCATAGGGTGATAATTAGATGCTGTTTGGATGATAGAACCATGAGATTTGATGAAAATTGAGATTCTGAGAAAAAGTGATTTTAAGTGTTTTTGAGAAATAAGTGATTCTAGGATAAGCTGTTTTGGAAATTTTAAAAATATGATTGTTTTATCTTGGTTTTCGGGTGTCAAACATTGATTACGTTTGAACCTTTCAAACCGGTGATATCTTATTTTTTCTTGGGAAGGGAAAAAGTAAGCAAAACCCTTGAGAATCGAGGTCCGGGAGTTGTTTTCGCTACGGGAAGGTGTTAGGCACCCATAACGACTATAGTATCCTATAGGAACCGTCTTTAATTTCTACGCGCGCGCTTTATTTTTAAATGCTATTTTGAAAGATGATATTAAGCCTAAAGGTATTCTAAGTGAAGAATTGGAGGGAGAAGAATGTGTTTGAATTTTTATTTTATTTGAATTGAAGGAATTTTGGTTCCTTGCCTACGTACCCGTTTAAGGGATCAAATCCACCGTAGTTCTCTTCCAAAAATGTTTTTGTTTTTGTTGGTTGATTTTAAGTTTGAAAATGAAATTTTGAAGAATAAGAGATAGGCCTCAAGGGCATGAGATTTAGAAATGGTGAGGTGGAATTAGTTATTTTGGAAAAAGTCAAGTATGATTACAATTCATTGAAATTTGATTAAGAAAATGAAAAAGGAAAATACAATGGGATTTTGATCCCAAGGTTTATTTTGAAAATAGTTTGAGTGAAGTTTGTTCATTTTTTTTTTTTTGGAAAATTGATTTTTTTAAGCATAAATCCTAAGCATTCATCTAAACATGCAATCCTAAACATACATCTAAACATGCATATTCTAGCCATATACCTAAAGTGGTGTGTGTGCATGTGTCGGTGCTTGTGTCGGTGTACATTATTAGAGTCCATTGTCCTTATTACATCATTGGCCTAGATACATTCTATGGTCTTGTAAGAAATTTAAAGGCATAAGAAAAAGGAAAGAAAAAATATTACAATATTTCCTAAACTTTACACTCTAACTTTTGCATGAAATTAAATTGCAAGAAGATAAAGGTGAATATGAGATGAGATGGGGATGCTTTATGAAATGATGAACAAAATGGTTAGTAGCATAGTATGTAATATGGTAAGAAGATGTAAGCAAGTAAACATCACAAAATTTCAAGATACACCAAAACAAAGGCAAAACATACCTAAAACTTGACCACAAAAGCAAAGCCAACACATAACTCCTAACCCTCATGTTTCAATCAATTTTTAAAGGTTCCATTTCAATTTTAACCATGAGGATTAGAGAGAAGCATTAAACTAAGCAATTATGAAGCATTTTTAGGCCTATTTTACACTTTAATTCCACATAGAACTATTTACATAACTTGTAACACAAGTAAGTCACAAATCAGCACATCAAGCAGTAAAATAACCACAAATTCAGGGGCATATATATCATAGAATCACACACCAAGTAGCACCATCATATATCAAAGTATTAGAATCAAGAACATAGTAAAAATTCACAAAATCTAACCAACAAGTGAAAATACTAATGAGAAGCATCATATATATATTTTTTAACAGCTTCCAACATGCAAAAATATCCCAAGAAACAAGTCTCAAGCATCAATAACAATCACAAGAACTTTCACACCGTTTTTGGAAGCTTTAACAAGATTTTAACGAAATTAAAAGTACTAAACTAATCAAGAAATCAACATTTTCACCAATATTTTTCTAGTCAATATTAATAGGTAAAAATCACTAGGAACCAACAAAAATATCAAGAAAAATTATTAGAAATTTTTATGGAATTTTTTAAAACATTTTTGAGTGCAAAAGGGTGTGAAAATCAATTTGCGGGGTGAAAATAGCACAAAATTTTACTGAAAACGAAAATTGCAGGCAGTCAAAGCCCAAGCCCAGTTCAAGTTAAAAACGGGTCGGATTAAAGAGTTGGAGCGGGTATGGAGCATGGGTTCATGGGTTCGGGCTCAGGGTGAATCGATGTGGACCGTCTGATGAATCAAGAGGTCCAGATCAAGTCACAAAAATTCATCATAGCCGCTTGATGGATCACAGGGTTAAAAATAAAGGAGGAGCACAGCAAGGACAAATGGAAGCACACACATGATTAAAGGATGGTATATAAGCTTAACAATACACAGATAATCACACAATCCAACCCTAATTCTAAGCTTCAGCCACTCAAACCCTCTTCTTCTCTCAACCGTACTCTTCTTCTCAAATGAACTTCTTCAATCCTTCAAATTCTTCACATTACTGACTTTTAAACAATTAGAATAAACCACAATCATATGCAACAACACTAATGCAAGCAGATTCAATCAATATATCAACATGAAATTTCATTCAACCACTCGATTTCATCCTAAAAAGGAACGGCAAGATGAATCCAGGCATGAAGACAAGCACCGATATAGAACTTAACAGTTGATTTCATGCAAAGAAGTCCAAAACGCGGCACAAATCGTGAATCAAGATAGAGATTCGAACGCAGGTTTGAAGTAGTGATACCTGGATTGAAATGGAGGAAGCAGAACGGGAAGCTTCAGTGAAAGTGTGGATCCAAGCTTGCTGGAGGTCCTATGCTTCGAATCAGACGAAAATGTGACCAACAATTTGATGCTGATGCCTGATTCACGAAATGGAGCCTGCAAGGTTCACGATCTGAAGGTGTTGTGCGTTTGCGGAAATGATTCAATTTCTTGCTTCTTCCTTGTTGTTTCTTTCTATTGCTGCCGAATCTGAATGCGAATTGCAACGTGTATATAGCTTCGGATCAGAGATTGATCATGGAGCTTCTTGAATTCACGTGAATCTGGAGTTTGGATGAATCAGCGGTTGAATTCGGCGGTTGAATCGGTTGTGATTGATGAACTTGGTGGTTATGGGAGTTAGTTGCGGTGGTTCGTGGTGGTCGGAGAAATTGGTTGTGGCGGTGGATTGGTATTGTTACGGTGGAGAGGGAAAAAAGAGAGAGAGAAAGTTGTTAGAGGGTTGGTGATGTGGCAGAAAGTAAATGGGGAAAGTGGAAAAATGAATAGTGTGTGATGACTGGGTCTGTGACTGGATTTATAGCTGACAAGTGTATGGACTGGACCAATGGATTAATGACATGTGGCATAACTAACTCTTGGACAAATTAGGACCTGACACGTGGCACTGGACTATGACTTGGACAAAAATGGACTAAAATGCAATTAACTAAACTAAAGGGATTAAACTGCAATTTTTAACAAAAAAGGCATAAAAATGAAAAATTAAAAATAAAATGAATTAAAATTGGTAACCGGAAAATAACGTAAAGTGAAACGATTAAAATTGACAAAACGGACTAAAACGAACCAATGGCCTAAATGAGGTACTTTAAAGTAACCTCTCTCTGCCGAAATTTCGTGTGAAATGACCAAAATGCCCCTGGGGCTAAAACGACTGAAAATGACTCAGATGCAAATTAAAAGTGGATTTTTAACAGGTAATTGAAACAAAAGTTTATTTAAACCAATTGAAAAGACTCAGGGACAATTTTTAAGATTTGAACAGAGTTTTGACACTTGAAAAGACTAAAATGCCCCCTAGGGGCAAAACTTGACTCAAAATGACTTCAAATGCAATTTTTGAAATGGGTTTTGACATAGAATTGAAATGAGGACTTATTCTAACCAATTGAAAGGACTCAAACAAATTTTTAAAAGATTGAAAGAAATTTTGACATAGGAAATGACTAAAATACCCTTCTATGTGAATTTTGCAAATAACATTGAAATAAAATGCAGAGAAAAATGTAATGGATCAGAGACAGTTCAAATGACTTATAATGCAAAAAAAGAAGAATTGAATAAGTATTTTTAGGTCCAAAATTAGGGTATAACAATGATTTTTTAGTAAAATATGATAGGATTTGTCGAATAGAACGCGTTGGCGAAAACGGAATTGGAATCGGGGTAACGGTTAGGTTTTTACGGACGAAATGGTAAAACCGGGAAAAACCATGACTGCACAGAGCTGCTGCGCAGGTCACTGGCTACTGCCTTCCCACGCCTGGGTGCAGCTTTCCACGCTTGAGCGCAGCAAGGCAGCCCCTCATGGGTGACTGCTTGTTGTGTTTTCGTTGCTGTCAGAACTTCGATTGTTGCGTTCTTGCGTCTTTTTCACTCATTTCCGTGTTGAATTAGCTCTGGGTGTAAACATAAAAGTTGTAGATAATTGAGTTAGCTTTCTAATGGATTTGGAGTGACTAGAAAATTATGTGTAGATTTTGAGTTATGATGAAAATAGTCCAAATGGGTCTTCAGAAAACTTTAAGAAAATTTAGCATAATTAATCCTAAGTTAGTCCAAAAACTTATGGTTGGGGCTCTGATTTAACGGGATGGGGCTTGCTTTTACTTTTATTCCTTACGTGTAATTTATGAACTTTTTATGAATAAATACTGAATCAAAACTTATGAGATTTTTCTGATGAGGCCTGCGTGCCAAATACTTTTTACGTTGATTGAACTAATTCCGCTGCGAAGTTTTGAAATACTTATGTTGAATGATTTTTGAAGGATAAATTGTTATCTATTCTATTTTACGATTTCTAAGAAGTGTAGCATTCCGTTTATGATTGAAAGATACTCTAATTTATTATGAAATTTTTATGTTGGGAAAACGGGGTGTTACATTGTCTATGGTCATGTACACTTGAACAAATATTAGCTTATCGAATTGACAATTTTTAATACCTTGTTATCATCAAAACTCTCAAAGGGTAATGTTAAACACATTTTGTTCCAACACAAGGTTCGCTTAGGTATGTCCATCTATGAATCTTAGGACACTCGCAGAACACTCTCGCTGGGCTTACTTAGTAGTTTTACAAACAGGCAGCCTTAATCTATGTCTGCCTTACTAAGGGTTTCAAGAGAATGGTCTTAATAGGTTATAGCTTTAAGTCGGACAGCTAGGTGCTTGTTTCCCTAATTACTAACCAGCTGTTTCCTAGCTTCAGTAATGCACCACACGACCCAATGGGTTTTAGCCACTGGGTACCTACGTCTAGGGTCAACAATCTTATGACATCTTTGGCTAGTTAATAGTCACTTACTTCCTAGACAGATAGTTAACAGTAAAGGGATATAAATATCAAGATATAAGCATCCAGTTAGTGATAGCAATATTAGGTCTTGTCACAACCTAAGTACCTAATCTAGCGTTGCATCTCTCACAGAAATAAAAATACTTCCTAATAAACTATATAGTAGACAAAAGCATAAATAAAATAAATAACGACAAATTAAATTAAATAAATATCCAACAAAAATATACAGAGGTTCGTCTTAGAACTCTAACCTAAAAAGATTTAGTTACACTTGGTGACTAAAAACAAACTACTAGAGATAAAAACATACCCTAGAAAATCAAGGAGAAGATATATTATCTCTTGAAGCTCCAAAGTGGCCTTCCTCTTGAACTGCTACCAAGGTTTAGGAGCTACCTTGATTGACAGCCACGAGTGTTATGTTGAGATCAGTGAATGCTCAATTGGTGGAGAGTCTAATGGAAAGATAGAAAAGTTTGAGAAAATTTGAAGAAGGCATTTGATGTATTCTTTGGTGAATTTCAAGATGAAAGAGAATGGAGTTGGTAATTGGTGAGGTGATGTGACCACCATGGTGGTGCATTAAGCAAAGTTGTCATTTGTGACAAATGTGACGTCTTGGATACGAGCAAAGGTGCTTGTTTTGGAGCTAAAGGGGTGCCGCATGTTGAAGTTATTGGACTTCTTAATACGAAGAAAAGGATTGAAGGTAGTAGTTGCCTTGGAATGTGAGACAAGGTGCCCAAGCTAGTTTAGATTTGGGACTTGGGCGTTTTAATGATGGACATCTAGAGGAGAAAGGTTTGAAACTAAGTGTTGTGCAGATGGGTGTTGACCTCTGTACGATCTAAGAGAATAGGAAGTATTGAGAATGAGCGTTGAGGCATTGTGCAGTTGCGCGAGTGTAACTTGTTGAATGTTGCTGTATAAACTTTAGGAGTCAACCATGGATCTATGAGCTATCTTATGTTTATTGGATAATGATTGGAAGTATTAATTAAGAAAATAGTTGTAAATTTTTGTAGTGCCAAGTCTATAGACTGTTAAGACTGTTGAGCATCGGGAGAGTCTAAACATTCAGAATGCTTGGGTGGTGTTATAGTGATGGTTTGATTGATAACCCTGAGGTGGTTGGATCTTAAGTTAGAGATATTATCGGCTAGATTTGGGGTGGTGAACCAAGAGATACCTTGGACTTAAGATGTAATGATTCTTCTTGGATTATATGGAAGTGAATTGAATGTTATGGGAACTTAAATAGGATTTATTCCATGACTAAGCGTGAACAATGTGTTTCACTTATCAGATTGTTTCGTGGTTGGATGAGTTGTTCTTGAACAAGTTAATTGTTGGGATTTTGGTTATGAGTTTCAATTGTTTGTGAGATAAGTGAAGTATGTGATTTCGGTGGTACTTTGACGTAAAGCCGTAAAGTAAATTTTTGGAGTTAGGTATGCTTTGAGAGGAACCTAATAGTTTAAGAGAACGCGAAAAAATTCAAGATTGGACCGAGTAATATTTTGAGATGTAAAGGGAGAAAGTGTGTACTTGAAATTTGGGAATATAAGGAAACTAATTTTGGATGAAGGTTGTGAGAGTAAGATGGAATCTCATCGATGAGTGAAGAAGTGTATATGTCATGGTAACCAGAAGTTGTGCTTATGAGATGGGGGATCGTCAATTGGTGAAGTGTGTCTATGATGGTAACCAAAAGCTATGCATAATAGATGATTCTTTTGGGATAAAAGGATTCCATGATCTTTGGTTAGGTCTTGATGACTCAAGTGAAATTGGAAAATTACAAGATTATTCCTCTATGACAATAATCGTAAAGAAAAGAGAAGTTTGGATCATGTACGTTTATGAAATAACCCAACATAACTTTGAATCGGTTATGGTTTTGGATTTTGACCAGTGAGTCAAAAAGTATGAAGTTGAGGTACCTGCAAAGAGGGTAGTGCCTACAAAGTAGTTACCCGACAGGTTAGTGTTCGGCATGGACAAGAGAGTAAAGGCAGTCTAAGAATTGAGGAAATGTTGGAATCAAAAGGAAATTTAAGTGACTACGGTGATGGACTCCGCCAAGGTTCGGGATGCGTTATGAGTATTAGATGGAAGATATGATCACTTGCAAGATTGAGAATTTATGAAGGAATTGTTACACATGATTTGGGACTTGCCACTGTGGTATTGAATTTTGGACTTAAGAGCATTGTTTCATCGATGTTAACAATGTATATTTATTGTGTGTAGTTGACTGAAAAGGTAAGTACTTTTGAGTGGAAGAGCTTAAGTCTAGTAAGGAATGATTGCAGGAAATCCATGAGGATGTTGAAGTTGTACTTACGAGTTTCAGAAAGGTAGGATGAAGGAGTTCTAAGTAGATTTATGAGGATTACGTCTATGATGAAATAATTAGTAAAGTATACCAAGGCGTGATATCCACGTGTTAAGAAATCAATGATTTGAGATGTTGGCGACATTGATGGTGGAACAATGATGAGAATGGAAGTGTTTCAAGATATATTTTGGATATGGAATTTCATAAGGAGCCCGAAAGTTGAAATGTATTAAGATTCATATGGATTATTGAAAAGAGGCTAGGAGTTTACGGGAGGAAAGACTTATTTGGGACATCACATGGTTATTTAAGGAAAGTATAAAGAGTTCATGTGAGGATAAACGTTGATTCGGGGAAGGAAATATTTTTGGTTAAGGTATGTTGATACAAATTAGGTGTTGATCTGGAGATTTAAGATGCTAAGGCATGATGAGAGTATTGGAAACCTTGGACGGAAATTCTATGTAAACATTGTTAAGCATTGAGTAGGACGTTGATTTTAACATTTTGATCCATTGAAAATGGTGTTTGTGTAAACTTGTCAACAAGTTGTGAATTTTTAATAGGATTCCTATGTGAAGAGTTTCAGATCGGTAAAGTAGTGTGACTGGAGTAAGTCAAAAAGGTATGAATATTAATAAGGGATGAAAACTCTCTATAGAGGCGGCAACTTCGTGGTTCTTGTATCAACTTCGTGGTCGGAGTAGCAGTGAATGTTTGTGTATTTTGTCTTGGACGTGACAAATGTTCTACACTTGATAGCTATTCGAGAGGTTTATGTAGTTTTGAGGCCTCAACTGAGAGGAAAACTAATGGATGATGAGGCCTGAAGAAAATTCAAGAGAGAATTTTCGTTAAGAGATGTAATTAAAATGATAGATATGGAAGACTAAAGGAGTATAGCGCTTGAATTGAGGATCTTAACCTTATATGAGGCTTGATAAAGCAATTTTGAGAATATTGGGAGGTTCTTAGTCGAGTGTTAGAGGTTGTCCTTCACCGGCAAGAAGCAAGATGACTATAGAAACTAATGGAAATTGATGTTTATGTTGGAATGATTATATTCCTTGTGCCTCAGGATAGTCCTGAGTGCAGGTTGCAAGAAACACTATTACATTTTGGTTAAGATGGTCTGCGCCACCATCATGACTGCTAGCTATCTATTGACAAATTGGGGAACTGATCATCCTTAATGTGTTGTTGATAGAAAGTGAACATCATGTTGAATGGAACAAGTCAATCTTACCCAGTGTTGTAGTGTGAAATTTTTGGAGGGTAGATGTGGAGACATCAAGAATTTTTATTGTGGACCTAGGCTCTTGAGGGACCAAGTGTCTTGTTTGCGTGTTGTTTGAGGTAATCTCGAGTGGAAGACTAAGTTTTGATGTCTAGAGTTTAAAGTCTATACGACTTTGTAAAGGGTCACAGTAGGTGTCTTGTCATGTCAGTATTTGTAGCAGTAATGACTAGTTAAGTCGTTACTCTTATCTTAGTTTCGAGGACGAAACTTCTTTTTGGAGGGTAGTAATGTAAGACCCGTAATTCAACTACAACTAAATATAGGGTTTGTATTTTGTTCTGATGTTTTCTTTGTTAATAAATGACATTTTGTCGAAAAATTATTTTGATTCCAAAACTATTATTTTGAATGGAAACTTGAAGAGCAAGTTAGATTATGTGAGGTCTAGGATTGACTCACATATATTGTTTTTCTATTCTGGGTGATTGAGTATGATTTTCATGATGTTTGTTAAGAATGATTATGTTTTTGTGACTTGAGTTAAGGGGAATGAATGAGTATGTGTTTTCTTAATCTTGTTGAACATTTTTGCGAGTTTGGGGATTCGGGTAAAATCAATTATGAATTCGCCTGCAAATGAAATATTAATGGACCATGAGAGTCATTATATTCATTCAGGGAATTTACTATTCGTTTTGGGAATTTAGCAATATCATACCTGCTGGTTGAGAAAAATTTCGAAAAGAAAATATTAGAGAATGAATAGTGGTTTTAGAGTAAGGAAGTAATTCTAAGATGTTTGAGACTTGTTAGAGGTTCATCAGAGTTAAGATAGAACTTTATCAGTTACGTGTGCCTTGAACCGCGAAAAAAACCGGGTCCGGTTTATTTCCAAAACCAAAACTCTATAAATAGAGGTTCATACCACTTTTTTATAGAAAAATCAAGACTTTCTCTCTCTTCCCTCTCTCATTTCCGCAACTTTTCTTTTCTCCACCGTTCCGTGGCCGTAACTTCTTCGTTCCTTGTCCGAATCGCGCCAACGAGATATCAAAACGAAGCCCTTGACGATTCCTATCTTCCCACGCGTGATTCACTGTCAATAGATGAGGTATTCCTCCCCTTTTTCCTCTTTTAAATCTCGGTTTTGAGCATTTGTTGGTGTTGGGTGTCAAGTTTCGATTTTCTTGTGTGATGCTATGTATTAATGTTGTTGGGTAAGTCCGTATGAGTATAGATCTGAAAGAAAATTTACGATCCGTTCATTTTAAAGTTTTAGTGTTTTTCGAAAAGTGTCGAAATGTGAATTTTATTTGATATTTATGCTTTAGACAAGTAAATGAGTTGATTCAACCGATTAGTTTTTGAAAAAAGTTGTCTGGAAGAAAGGGCTGAAACGTGCAAGGGTATTTTCGTCATTTTTTAACTGTTTAACTGTGAAAATGAGTTGACCAATGGCTTTGCGTCGTCGAGACATTCGAAATGGACCTATGGTTCGCGACGTTCCGACGACGGATGAATTTATTATGATTTTCTGAAAATAATGTGTCTGAGCTGACGCTGGAAGTGACTGCTGACACTATCAGAGTTCGAATTTTTTATGTTTGAACTGTTGAATGGTGAAAATATTTTTTCTGTGAATTTGTGTTAGGTTGACTGAGCCAGAGGGTCTGGTATGCGATGTAAACACAAAGGAGACTTTGTCGAAAATTCGTCAGATTCATTTTATCTTATTTTTGAGTGGTTTTGAAAAGAGGTTTCAAAACGGATAATATTTTGGGATTCACCTGAACATGAAAAGTATTTGTCAAATTGTTTAGAAATCTTTAAGGTCTCTCAGAAGACTTAGAGTATTTGAGAAAATATTTCCTTGGGTGATTTTAAGGAAAAATGCAATTTAAATTAGTCTCATCGAAGTATTAGGAGAATATTTTAGAAACATTGTTATTTTGAAATTGTCTAAAGAACAAAATGTTTTGAGTAGATAAATTTTCGAAAGAAAAGTCTCTGATGAGAGAGAGTTCTTCATAGTTACTTTTGTCAAATTTATGGTGATTAAGTGTTTTGAGAGGTTTTGAGACGAATGCTCTTTTGGAAAACATTTTATTTAAGTTTTTGGAATTATTGAAGTTGATCATATTTCCGAGTGAGTTGAATTTCACCTAGAATGGGTAGGAAGCTTTAGAGCCGATATTTACCTAAGTTATTGTATCTGCTAGGATACGTAGCTCGAGGGTTTAGAGACGTTCCTGAGGTAGATGCTTACGAGTTGTAGAGCTGTACATTTTAAGGAATGCTTTGCTCAGGTAAGGGCACTTTCTTCAACATCATAGTTACTTAAATGCCTGGATGGTGTATGTGCTATTGTGTGTATTGTGAATATGATATGTTAAGTGAGTGTGTTTGCCCAGTGTGGGATTTGTTTGCAATCAACTTGATTATGATATGTTGATGTGCGTTGCTTTCATATGATTTGTGAATAAATATATGAAATGCATGTTGATTCATGAAATGTTGTTTGATATGAATTGAAAGATAATATGTGAACTGCCAGTTGAGGCATGTTTTTATACTACATATGTTGAATGATGTATAAGAGTTGCATTTGCACATATTGAGTGGACAATATATGTTCAAGCATTTCATGGTACATGTTAGTTCGTTGGACGCACGGGTCTTATAGTACGCGGTAGTTCGTGGAGACGCACGAACGCGCGGGGTGTGGACTGCTGTGAAGGAACCCACCTTAAATCTATGAGATTGGGTCTTATAATACGCGGTAGTTCGTGGAGACGCACGAATGCGCGGGGTGTGGACTGCCGTAAAGGAACCCACCTTAAATCTGGTCTTATAGTACGCGGTAGTCTGTGGAGACGCACGGACGCGCGGTGTGTGGACTGCCGTGAAGGAACCCACCTTAAATCTATGAGAATCATGATTTTCTTACCCTCTGCGGAGTGGATTATTCCGGAATCATTTGCATGTGATAGGCCAGTGGAGGTTGTATCACACATGTAGAGTCTGCATTTACTAGGCTAATTGTGCATCATTATATTTTGTGTGAGGAATGTTTATGCCGATGCCATTTACCATGCTAGTATATATGCCTGCAGTATTTTTGTAATTATGTTGTTATTAGATCGTGACCCTTTCCATTAATTTGTGGATCGGGCTTTGCCCCATATCCAAATAGGGAGTGTGCTTTGCGGGAATAGCAAAGGTTTTGGAGGTGTAGCAGTTTGGCAGTCAGGCTTGATGCCATTGGTGGGATCTTGTACCATGTCATCCAGTTCAGAGTTAAGGATCAACTTAGATGTTTTACTTGTGGTGTCTTATGTTTATGTATTTTTACTTCTTTTGTTTGGGCACCGCTGTAAATGATATTACC
The DNA here is from genome assembly GCF_051527215.1 of Medicago sativa. Taxonomy (NCBI): domain Eukaryota; kingdom Viridiplantae; phylum Streptophyta; class Magnoliopsida; order Fabales; family Fabaceae; genus Medicago; species Medicago sativa. The sequence goes on along the minus strand of NC_140751.1, from coordinate 59,174,524 downwards.
ATGGGAAATGAATACTCGAACACTAATTTATACTTTCGCAGTGCATGATTTGATATTAAAAGCTCATTGCCTAATATTGTTTTATAAAATGTGACATTTGATTCAGATTGTATTGTTGGTAATGCTTTCAAAATGTTTTACTTACTCTGATTTTAAATTAAAGACGATCCTGAATCCTTTAGTGCATGGCATTGAGTTATTTTTAAAAGAAAAAAAAATGCAATCTTGTTTTGAAAATCGGGCTGTTACAAAGTTACTGCTTGAAATTCTCATGCATGTAACGTTTCTTATTCTCTTAGAATGCCGCATGTTTATGATTGTTTTATCAGATTTTAGCACGCAACATTCATCATTGTCATTTACAACTAAAAGAACAAAATGATATACAAAAGTAAATAGAGGAAATCACCATTTTAGATCTTGAAATTGTGAGTGTATGCCAATCTGAGATCTTAAATATACTTAAAACTTTTATGTGTAATGGACTAATGGACATTATAAAACTTAAAACTTAAAATTGTCATTTGCAACTCAATATTTTTACAATTTTTTTTTCACATTTTTTTCACAGGTTTTACGTGATTCACATTATAATCCTAGCTAGTACATTTAATATGTATTACACCATTGAATCTTTCACAATCTATTCATATAAATAAAAACATAAAACGGAATAGGGTAAGATTTACATCATAATTAATCAAGAAAATTACAATTGTTTCAATTTCAAAAGAGCTCCATGCTAAAATCATGAGATCCTACAAACTCACATATCTAACAAGCTTTCAGATTTCAGATATACTTCCCTCCAAAAATGCAAGCATCTTGTGCAGCCGCACTTGATGATCAGAAAATTCTGTAAAAAAATCCTCTTAGCACTGGCTATCTTAAATTCTTGAGTTCCTGAATGTACAATCTTCAAATTGTTGCTTGTTCTATTCTTTCCTTCCTGTGGTGTATTCTTAAAAAACAAACCATTTTTCGATTACCACCCATGGCTTGCAAAGAGACAGTAAAGAGATTTCAAATGGAAAATCAATACAATCATAGATAACTTAAGTGGACGAATCAGGCATTCACTATTCATGGTTGAACCAATAGGAAATAACCAAAGAACACTATTCATCGAAATACATAACAGAAACTGTGATACATAAATATTTAAGAACAATACTACCTGCCAGTTGAGGATGTTATGATGTAGCTTTAATCAAAACTCGACGAAAGTCACACTTAAGTATGTGTGGATCATGGAAATTGAAGAGCAAAGATTGATCACATAGAAATTGAAGAATTTTTGCTCAGAAGGGGAAAAGGAGCAGGGGCGGCTGTGGTAAGGGTTGGAGTTTGTATCACCCTATTTGTGAAAAGAGAGAATATATATAGGTGCATCATAGTTTTACTTAACTAATTTGCGCTTTGAGTATATTTGTTAAAACTGTAGGAGTTTGACTTAATTCCAACTAATATAATTACTTAACAAATTTGTGCTTTGAATATTTTTGTATTAGTAATTACTTAATTAATTTGGGCTTTGAATATTTTCGTTTGAATAACAATTTTTTTAAATTTCCTTTCCCATCTTACATATTTCCTACGTGCTTTTTAATTGACCATTTTATCTCTTTTGACTTTATAATATATGAAGTGTAAGTGACGTTATAGAATTATTCAATACAAATTGTATATACTCAGATTTTTTACTATAATGACATAAATTATCAAAATGACCAAAATTAAAATAACATACATTAAATTGAACAAAATTTAGCACATTTTATTATTTGATCAAGGAATCATAATACTTTTACATTAACAAAACACTTTTTAAAATAAAATATTAGAAACATATTGCTAAACATGTAGTACAAGAAGATGGAGGGAGTAGGAAGGAAATATTTGTCATCTCTCTCGCGCATCCTCCGGAGAATACGTGAGTACATGATGTTAGAGTGAGAGAATGTTAACGTGACTAGCAAAATTAGCATTCAATGTTAGCGTGAGAGAATCTGGCCTTAAATAATTAGCTACCACCAAATATGTTGCCTAGTTCCATCACCAAAAATTCAAAAATATTTAGTTTGCAAAATTGTCACAGTATCCAAGAAATTTTTTGTTATTAGTATTCAATGTTAAAGCTAATTAGTATCTTAATTCTGCAAACACCTATTACATGGAGTATTTACATTCGATTGCTGCAAAGAGCAAGATCATGGTATAGCAATAGTTGGAAATGGAACAACTTGCTGATAAATCATGGTGCTGCAAAAAAGCACTTAGAATCTAATGCTAAACTTGAACGTATGACATTCAGATTTAACGTTTATCGTTCACCACTAAACCAATTGTTCAGATTGTAAGGAATTTATGGAGAGCAGAATGCGGAGACCATTTTCGGAATGGCGAGGACTTTGAACGATTCACATATAATTTAGCTTTTATCAATGTTTGATGTGGTTTTGTAGTATGTTACAAACTACATTATTAACTTATGAACTTGTAATATTTGAATCTTAGATTTGATGTCAATGTATTATATGGACATTTATGCTTATATATGCTCACATAAATAAATCTTTTAATTTAAGTTACTGCTTGAAATTCTCATGCATGTAACGTTTCTTATTGTCTTAGTATGCAGCATGTTTTTGATTGTTTTATCAGATTTTAGCACGCAACATTCATCATTGTCATTTACAACTAAATGAACAAAATGATATACAAAAGTAAATATTGGAAATCACCATTTTAGATCATGAAATTGTGAGTGTATGCCAATCTGAGATCTTAAATACGCTTAAAACTTTTATGTGTAATGGACTAATGGACATTATAAAACTTAAAACTTAAAATTGTCATTTGCAACTCAATATTTTCACAATTTTTTTCACATTTTTTTCTCAGGTTTTACGTGATACACATTATAATCCTAGCTAGTACATTTAATATGTATTACACCATTGAATCTTTCACAATCTATTTATATAAATAAAAACATAAAATGGAATAGGGTAAGATTTACATCATAATTAATCAAGAAAATGACAATTGTTTCAATTTCAAAAAACATCATGCTAAAATCATGAGATCCTACAAACTCACATATCTAACAAACTTTCAGATTTTAGATATACTTCCCACCAAAAATGCAAGCATCTTGTGCAACCGCACTTGATGATCAGAAAATTCTATAAACAAATCCCTCTTAGCACTTGCTATCTTAAATTCTTGAGTTCTATTCTTCAAATTGTTGCTTGTTCTATTCTTTCCTTCCTGTGGTGTATTCTTAAAAAACAAAATGTTTTTCAATTACCACCCATGGCTTGCAAAGAGACAGTAAAGATGTTTCAAATGGAAAATCAATACAATCATAGATAACTTAAGTGGACGAATCAGGCATTCACTATTCATGGTTGAACCAATAGTAAATAACCAAAGTATGTTATTCATCAAAACGCATAACATCTACATCTCAGTTGAGGATGCAGATGAGATGCATTATTATGCAAACTTGCCATCAATTTAAGACATATGCATTAATTTGAGCTACTTTACATACCACAAATTGTGCATAATGGTGAATGATTTGAAACTTATTATTGAGATGAACCATGTTTCTGATGGCAACTAAAATCATGGTAAAAGGTATCCAAGGGGGATCTTGGTGTTCCTTGAGTGTTAGCAGGAACACTATCTGGTGCCATGTCAAAGGTGCAACATATAGGGTAGCCCACTTTTGCTTCAGATTGAATGTAGCTCCATCAAATGGCTTTGTGGGTTTTGCGTCCTTTGAAGGCTATGAATATACACGTGCTCAGATGTAAAAGGTAAGGTGTACTTGTGCAGCCGCACATGATTAGCATATTTTGTAAACAAATCCCTCTTAGCACTGGCTATCTTGACTTCTTGAGTATTTTTGTATTAATAATTACTTAACTATCTTGACTTCTTGAGTATTTGTTCCTTGAATATATTTGTATTAATAATTACTTAACTAATTCGAGCTTTGAATATTTTCGTTTGAATAACAATTTTTTAAATTTTCTTTCCCATCTTACATATTTCTTACGTGTTTTTTAATTGACAATTTTATCTCGTTTGACTTTATAATATATGAAGTGTAACTGACGTTTGAGAATTATACAATCCAAATTGTATTTACTCAGATTTTTTACGATAATGATATAAATTATTAAAATGACCAAAATTAAAATAACATTAATTAAATTGACCAAAATTTAGCACATTTTATTATTTGATCAAGGAATCGTAATACTTTTACATTAACAAAACACTTATTAAAATAAAATATTAGAAACATAATGTTAAACATGTAGTACAAGAAGATGGAGGGAGAAGGAGGGAAATATTTGTCATCTCTCTCGCGCATCCTCCGGAAAAGACGTGAGTACATGATGTTAGAGTGAGAGAATGTTAGAGTGAGAAAAATTATGTTATTAATTAGCATTCAATGTTAAAGCTAATTAGTATCTTAATTTTGCATACACTTATTACATGGAGTATTTACATTCGATTGATGCAAAGAGCTAGATCATGGTATAGCAATAGTTGGATATGGAACAACTTGCTGATATATCATGGTGCTGCAAAAAGCACTTACAAACTCATGCTAAACTTGAACGTGTGACATTCAGATTTAACGTTTATCGTTCACCACTAAACCAAATGTTCAGATTGTAAGGACTTTATGGAGAGCAGAATGCGGAGACCTTTATCGGAATGGCAAGGAGTTTGAACGATTCACATAAAATTTAGCTTTGATCAATGTTTGATGTGGTTTTGTAGTATGTTACAAACTACCTAGTTAACTTTAATGTATTATATGGACATTTATGCTTATAAATTCTCACATAAATAAATCTTTTAATTTATGCTATGATTATGTACACATCAGTGGTACTTTTATATTCAGTGTGACCTATGTATGTACACGTCGGTGGTACTCTTTCAGTTGTATAAGACATATGCTAAGATTTGTTTAGAGAATTTTTTTAATGTTGTAATTTTAATGTATCTAGTACTAAGTTTAATGCACATTGAATAATTCTACATAAATTAGGTATTGGTGTTACAGATTGGCTGCAAATCTAAGGATTCATTTGCCTCAAACCTTATCAATATGTTGGATCTTAATTCCAGAACATCAAACTCATCTTCTTCATCATGTGCAGTCTAAGGATTCATTTGCCTCAAACCTTATGAGTAAATCGTTTTGTGTTTAATGTCACCACAAATTTCAGTCTAGTTGAAGCTCAATTTTCTGTTTCAAGTTAGTTCAGTGCCAACAGACTGCGGAGGGTAGCATAGACCATTTTCCGAATTTGATAATCAAACTTGGAATCATGCAGACTAAGTTACCCTTATACTTGACATAAAAACGGCTTACTAAAAACATAGTCCAAATAATTGTCTTTTTCCAACTTCATGGTGATTTGATAAGATTAATCATATTTGCTTATTGTTTGTTTTCACACGACGTCATCTCTAATTTTGGGCTTGTTGAAACACAGTACAAAAAGGATAGAAGAATCATTATTGAATGATGAGCAGCAGGAACACAATGCCTCTCAATTACTTGTGCCACAGACTAACACTACACCTTAGTTACTTGCACTGCAAGTTACATGAGCTGGCACTAGTTCAGAGTTGGTTACCAGAAATAACTAACTTCCTAGTTTATAGGGATGATAGGGTACAATGTAATAGGGTTGATACACAGTAGCATAGTATGTGCCTACAATAACAACCTATATAAGAGATCATTGTAACAAACTCTTATTCAATGAAAAAGTTCTCATTTCACTCTGATTTTCTTCTCTAGTTTTCTCTTTTCTTCAATGTTCTTGGTTACTCAACATGGTATCAAAGCCTTTTGATTCGTCTTCCGCAAGTTTTCTCAAGCTCCATCAATGGCGCCTCGTAACAACGATGTTCTCACTGATCAATCTAGTCCTTTCTTCGTTCATCCTAGTGATGGACCTTCATCTGTCACTGTTTCTCCGGTTTTGGACGGTTCAAACTATCATTCCTGGGCTCGATCAATGCGAAGAGCGTTAGGAGGCAAAATGAAGTTTGAATTCGTTGACGGTACAATTGAACCTATCACTGATGATTTTGATCCTCTGTTTCGACCTTGGAATCGTTGCAACAACTTAGTGCATTCCTGGATTGTAAATTCTGTATCTCCTTCAATTGCACAATCCATAATTTTCATGGAAAATGCATGTGATGTTTGGAACGATCTGAAAGAACGATTCTCTCAAGGAGATTTGGTAAGAATTTCTGAACTTATGCAAGAAATCTATGCTTTGCAACAAGAATCCAAGTCTGTAACTGCTTTTTACTCTGAGTTGAAGATTTTGTGGGAGGAGCTTGAGATATATATGCATGTACCAAATTGTGTGTGCAGAGTACGTTGTTCTTGTGAATTCATGCGAAATGCTAGACAAAATCATAATCTGCTTTATGCAATTAGATTTCTCACTGGTTTGAATGAGAACTTTGCTATGGTTAAGTCTCAAATTTTGTTAATGGATCCATTACCTTCCATGAACAAAATCTTTTCCATGGTTTTGCAACATGAAAGACAAGGAAATTTTGCTTCACCTAGTGAAGATTCAGTTTTGATTAACTATGCTGATTCCAGAAAGTACAAGGGAGACTCTTCTGGAAAATCACAATCTCAAGGAACCAATTCTAAACATGGTGTACGTGTGTGTACTTTCTGTGGTAGAAAGAATCACACTGTGGAAACTTGTTGGCAGAAACATGGAGTTCCACCTCACCTTCAAAAGACTTTTGGTTCTTCATCTGCTAATCATATTGCAAAGGAGGATGTTACTAATGATGAGAAGTCTTCATCATGTGGTGATAGCAAAACTACTGCTCCAGCTATTACACATGAGCAATATGAGAAGTTAATATCTTTACTTCAGAATTCATCTCTTAACCAAGGTTCAAAAACTGCACATGCTTCTAATCAGGTTTCTTCTTCCATGTCTCTTGGTCATTCACCAACTGACAGGCAAGGTACTAGTTTCTGTTCTTCTTTAACTTGTCACAATTTTACTCTAAGTTCTTGGATCATTGATTCAGGAGCTAGTGATCACATTTGTGGAAATCTAAAATGGTTTCATTCTTACAATGAAATCATTCCTACTAACATAAAACTACCTAATGGTCATTTAACTATGGCAAATCAATCTGGAACCATTAAATTTTCTGATGATTTTATCATTCATGATGTTCTCTATGTCCCTGAATTTCACTTTAATCTCATTTCTGTGTCCAAATTAACAAATTTCTTAAATTGTATTGTGAGTTTTAATGGTTTCCAGTGTTTTATTCAGGACAAGAAAACCAAGAAGATGATTGGTTCTGGTGATAAAAGGGAGGAGTTATACTACTTGAATCTTTCAAATAAGCTGACTTGTTCAGCAAGCAAGATTGTTCCCAACTTTGCTCCTTTACCAGATAGTGCCCTTTGGCATTTTAGACTAGGTCACCTTTCTTTTTCTAGAATGAAGTCCTTACAGTCTCAGTTTCCTTTTGTCTATGTAGATTCTAAAGCAACTTGTGATGTGTGTCACTTTGCTAAACACAGGAAATTACCATTTCCTGAAAGTTGTAATAAAGCTGAAAAGCCTTTTGAATTGATGCATTTTGACATTTGGGGTCCTATTTCAATTTCTTCTGTTCATAATCATTCCTATTTTCTAACTGTTGTTGATGATTTTAGTAGATTCACTTGGATAACCTTAATGAAATCTAAAGGTGAAACTAGACAACATGTCATAGATTTCATCACCTTAATTGAAAATCAACATGACTGTCATGTTAAAATTGTTAGAAGTGATAATGGCCCTGAATTTAATATGCCTCAGTTTTATGCCTCTAAAGGTATTTTGCATCAAACTAGCTGTGTTGAAACACCCCAACAAAATGCAAGGGTGGAAAGAAAACATCAACACATTTTAAACATCACTAGAGCACTTCTTTTTCAATCCCACTTACCTAAATCTTTTTGGTCATATGCTGCAGTTCATGCAGTCATCATTATGAATAGGGTGCCTAGCCCCATTTTAAACAATCAAACACCTTATTTTCTATTACACAATCAAAATGTTGATTTGCATCAATTGAAAGTTTTTGGCTCTTTAGCTTATGCATCAACTCTTCAGGCAAACAGAGTCAAACTTGCTTCTAGAGCAAGAAAGTGTATTTTTCTTGGTTATAAAAGTGGTATGAAAGGAGTCATTCTTCTTGACACTCACTCCAAAGAAATTTTTGTTTCTAGAAATGTCACTCACCATGAAAGTATTTTTCCTTATAAAAATAATCCTTCAAATGTCTCATGGGAATATCATACACATCTAGCACAAGATTATGATATTGCTCCTGTTATTGAAACTCCTCCTTCTGAAACTGTGTCAGACCCTTTCAATTCAAATTCAAATTCCACCAATGAACCACCATCTTCCACTTCCATCACTAACCCTCCTCTTCCTTCATCACCTGTTATACATAAGTCTACCAGAGTCAAGTCTGCCCCCAGCTATTTGAAAGATTACATCTGCAATAACTCTTCCATTTCATCATCAAAATCAGTCAACTCAGGTATTTCTTATCCCATTACTGATTTTCACTCTTTTGATCATCTTTCTTCATCACATAGAGTCTTTTCCATTTCTATTACTCAAAGTACTGAGCCTAAAACCTATAAGGAGGCATGTCAGTCTGAACATTGGTTAAAGGCTATGAATGATGAATTAAAGGCATTGACTGCTAATGGTACCTGGTCCATTGTGGATTTACCACCCAATGTGAAGCCAATTGGCAGTAAATGGGTATATAGAGTGAAACATAAGGCAGCTGGCTCTATTGAAAGGTACAAAGCCAGATTGGTAGCTAAGGGTTACAATCAAATTGAGGGACTGGATTTTTTTGATACTTTTTCTCCTGTTGCTAAGCTCACTACAGTTAGAACCCTTCTTGCTATTGCCTCTATTCAAAACTGGCATTTACACCAATTAGATGTTAACAATGCATTTCTTCATGGTGATTTGCAAGAGGATGTATTCATGAGTATACCAGAAGGGGTTTCTAGCTTGCCTGGCAAAGTCTGCAAACTGCAGAAAAGTCTTTATGGTTTGAAACAAGCAAGCAGAAAATGGTATGAAAAATTGACTGCTTTGTTGCTTCATGAAGGTTACTCTCAGTCCACATCTGATTACTCCTTATTCACTCTTCAACATAACACTAATTTTACAGCAATTTTAGTTTATGTTGATGACATCATATTGGCTGGTACTTCTCTGATTGAATTTCAAAGAATCAAGTCCATTCTAGATGCTAAATTCAAGATTAAGGATTTGGGGATCCTCAAATATTTCTTAGGATTGGAAGTTGCTCACTCTAAAGCAGGCATTTCAGTCTCTCAAAGGAAATATTGCTTGGATTTACTTGATTCTTCTGGTCTTTTAGGTTCCAAGCCTGCATCAACACCTTTAGATACTTCCATCAAGTTGCATCAAGACACATGTGCACCTTTTGAAGATGTGTCTTGCTACAGGAGGCTCATTGGCAGACTGTTATACCTGAACACTACTAGACCTGACATCTCTTTAGCTACACAGCAGCTGAGCCAGTTTCTGAATTCCCCAACAATCACACATTACAAAGCTTCTTGTAGAGTATTAAGATACCTTAAGAACAATCCTGGTCTTGGTCTTTTCTTCCCTAGAAGTTCAGAGAAGCAACTACTGGGCTATGTTGATGCAGACTGGGCAGGGTGTGTGGATTCCAGAAGATCAACAACTGGATTCTGCTTCTTTTTAGGTTCTTCACTCATCTCTTGGAGAGCTAAAAAGCAAGTAACCATTTCCAGATCTTCCTCTGAAGCTGAGTACAGAGCTCTTTCCACTGCTACATGTGAGCTTCAGTGGCTGCTCTATCTTTTAAAGGACTTGAAAGTCAACAGCAGCAAGCAACCAGTCATGTATTGTGACAGTCAAAGTGCAATTCACATTGCATCCAATCCAGTTTTCCATGAAAGGACAAAGCATTTGGAAATAGACTGTCACCTTGTTAGAGAAAAGATTCAAAAGGGAATCCTCAGACTTCTTCCTATATCAACACATGAGCAATTGGCAGATTTTCTAACAAAGCCTTTAGCACCTCCAAAGTTCAACCAATTTATATCCAAGCTTGGAATGATAAATATTTATCATGGTCAAGCTTGTGGGAGGATGTTGAAACACAGTACAAAAAGGATAGAAGAATCATTATTGAATGATGAGCAGCAGGAACACAATGCCTCTCAATTACTTGTGCCACAGGCTAACACTACACCTTAGTTACTTGCACTGCAAGTTACATGAGCTGGCACTAGTTCAGAGTTGGTTACCAGAAATAACTAACTTCCTAGTTTATAGGGATGATAGGGTACAATGTAATAGGGTTGATACACAGTAGCATAGTATGTGCCTACAATAACAACCTATATAAGAGATCATTGTAACAAACTCTTATTCAATGAAAAAGTTCTCATTTCACTCTGATTTTCTTCTCTAGTTTTCTCTTTTCTTCAATGTTCTTGGTTACTCAACAGGGCTTATCATATTATTCTATGTTTGAATTCTCTTATGTTTTTCTAATATGATGGAACATGGATACTATCATTCATTTAGAAAAAAGATAATGATATATAGTTGATATTATTATGTTTTATTTGTAGATAAAGATAATGATAAGTGGATGAAGAGGAAGAAAATGAATTAGAAATGCGTTAGTTTCTAAAGGGAAAAAGAGTTGAAGAGAAGGAAGTTGTAGAAAAAGAAAATTGTGTGCTAGGAACAGAGGAGATTAACCATAGTCATATAATTCGCTTGACATGTTGCAAACTACAAATTGGTTTGTAAAAATTCCCCTCTAACTCATGGAGACCAATGAATCGATGAACCGAGACAATTCGGTGAAGATCGAAGAAAAGGAAGAAGACGTTTTTCTTTGACGTTCATAAAGAAAAGATTGAGTAGGAAATAAAAGAGAAAGGAAAACCTATGGTGCAGCACATAAATTTTGCAAAGAGAATGTTTTTTGCAAAATAACACAGATAAAAAAGAAGTAGAAAATTAAGTGAAAATAAAATAAAAATCGGTAAGTGCGCACTAGTTTGGTACTCCTACTACAATAATCTTTCTTCTTTTTTGCACTAGTAATTAATTTAATTAATTAAATAATATGTTTTAAGCCTCAGGGTGGGGATAATGTGGAGCACTTGAAAAGATTCATGCTTAGATGATTCACTTTAATAAATATTTTGTTATTTCTGATAAATTTTAAGTGTTATTTCTGATAAAAAATTTCGATAGCCTAATAGACTTGATTAGGTAGTACTAGCAATAAAAACAAGTACCGAAGCATCATACCTCGATACATACTGAATTCTTCTCATGTTGCCATTCGGGAACTTTTACCACGTGCCAATGCGAATCGCGAATAATGTGACTTTGAGTTGAAAAAACAAATTGATGAGTTGGTTTCAAATGATCTGGTAGATAATATTGTAAGAGAAACATTCAATACAAACTTGTCAATTAGACACATGACAACCATAAATGGTAAAAATTATATTCACTCAAAATCACACACCCAAGAGAATGGAAACATATTACGCCCTTTTGATAGAGAATTGCTTTATAGACCCTTAGTTTATCGTAACATATCTGCAGATGGCACAAACCTATCAGGATGTATCTTTTGATCAGTCGTTTTTCAGGGTTAAGCAACTTCCTTTTGATGAAGAGGCTGGATCCAACACCTTAAAGGGATCGACGGAACTTAGACACCAACATTTGATGATGGTCGGTGTTTATCACCTTGCTGGGACATTACGTTTTGAGTTTTAAGTAAATGAAACTACAAAATTTGAATTACAATTTTTGAGCATTGAGAGTGTGATCCACTGCGTCATTGGGATTATAATACAGAATTCAGAAAGAGCTAATGGAACCTCAAAATTCAGGCACGAATTAACAGCACCTACTGTAGATGATGATAAGCTTGTTCGAATGATTCATCGAGGTCTATTGAAAAGAGCTGGTGTGAAAAGTGAAGCTGTAAAAAATGGCAAGGAAGCTGTAGATATTCATTGCAGTGGTCAAAGATTTGATATTATTTTCATGGACAAGGAAATGCCTGTCATGAATGGGATTGAGGTACATAGTTACATTATCACATATGTTAATACGTAATAATTTAAAAGCATTATTTATCTTGATTCCTTTTTCCTGTTAATTTTGTTCTGTATAATATGGAAGACCTGGTTCAGGTGTAGCTATTAAGACATCCACGCCCTGCTTTAAAGTATCGACAAGCATAGATTTGAATGGAACCCCAGATTTAGACATTTATCGACAATTATGGAAGACCTGCAAAGCAAGTAACAACAAACAACAGTTATAATAATAGCAGTGAGTTAGTGAGTCTCTAAACCTTAAATAAATAGAATTGAGCATGAGATGCTAACTCTGCTGTGGGTGTGAGTATAAGAAGAGTAGGAGCTTGTTGTCTGAGACGTTGAATGATTGGTAGAAGATAAGCTAATGTATTTCTAGAACCGCTCTTGTCAGCAATGATACAAGACTTTCCGGCAATAACAAGACTAAAATCGAAGTCTATAGATTTATCTTTGTAGAGTAGTCTCAAAGTTTTCATAACCTGACTTAGGCATCGATTTATCAACGTTTTCACGACTCCTTTGTGAGTGTAGCATCCTTTCAGGTAGTATAAACTAGTAAGATGAATCTTTTTACCAATTTTGATCAAACAAAATTAACAATTAATCAAATAGTGAAACACACTGAATTATTTTATTTAATAATGTTCTTTTACTCTCTTATCAATGAAACCTTGAACACCAAAATCCACTGGATTTCTCTTTGCTAGAAATGAATCAGAAAACTATGCTGCTTAAAAAGGAGAGGAAATCTTTTATGATTGATGTCAAGTAAGTGTCAAATCTATTACCCTTGTAGATTATGACAATCAAGAAAATCAAGGATGCAATGGTGGGCTAATGGAATATGATTTTGAGTACATAAAGCAAAAAGATGGCATAAGAACAGAAAGCTATTACCCTTACACTGCAAATGATGGATCATGTGATGCATCCGGATTTTAACCCATCCAAGGTGATACCATGGATTCTAAACTGTTGTCATAAAAAAATGTGACACTTAAGAAACTTAAATAAGATACAAAACTCATTCATGATGCAGGAAGATGTCCCAACTGTGTCAATTGATCGCCATGAGATTGTTCCAATAAGAAAGGGGATGAGATTCAAAAACCCGAAAGGGGATGTTACTGTGTGTCTTAAAAACCAGAAAGGGTCAGGTTCTTTATACTCGAAAGGGTCAGGTTACTTCAACCTGAAAGGGTCAGGTTACTAACTTGTTGTGTTTGGTGGTTCATGTCTGCCTACACGCTCGTTTTGATGCTCGAATGAGCTAACCGCTTGCTGCTTTGTTCAGGGAGCTGGCACTTGGATTTGTTACCGTGTTGACGGTCACTCCATTCACCATGTTTAAATCCTCTTTGTTGCTTGCACATTTTCACTCTTCATATTTTTTTGTAACTTGGTTTCGCGCCCGTATGCGGGTTCGCTAGGTTGCGCCTGTGATTATTGATTTTGTGTTATAATAGATTAGGGTGGATCCGCTTTTGTTATTACACGATGTATTCCCGTTTGGGTTAATCCTCGGTCAGGTTTAATGTGCCCCCACTCTCTGTATCTTGTTCTTTTTATCTTATATTATTTTCTTTTGCTTAAAAAAAAATCAAGAGAGTATTTTGGGTTGGTTTTTTCATTATCCTAATTATATCTTTAAACAAAATTTAAAGAAGAGATTATTTTGGGTTGGTGTTTTCATTATCCTAATTGTATCTTTAAATAAATATTACTATAATATTGTTTATTGTCGATGTCGTTAAAAAATATAAGAATTTATATTATATTTATTATATTGTTATTATAATTGAACTAAATAAACATATTTAGTTGGGTTTGTTATAATTTGAAATTCAAAAACATCTATATTTATATTTTTAATCAAAATCAAAATTTCATAAAAAGCACAGTTAATAAATTACACTTTGTGCCCGGAAGATAGTCCACTTTTTTTTTTTTTTTGACAAAGTCCACTTTTTATTATGTATCCCATTTTCATTTCTTAAACAAATAAATAAATTACAGCCGTTAACTCTTGTTTTGCTGTTGCTCCCATTAACTCCCAAAAAAAATGTTGTTACCTTTGATTAAAATTTCTGGATCACTATAAATGATGAGGCACGTACGAGACAGAAGGCAAAAGATGAAAGACACAACATTGGTGTTTGATTGATAAACGTAACCTCTTAACATCAGTCGTTTTCAATGTCTCATCGGTATCAGTTTCATATATTTAAGAAATGTATATCTTTAAGAAATCTTTACTAGTAATAGTATCGGTTTCATAATTAACCTATGAGTGATGCTATGTGTCTGGCAACAAAACTCATACTCGTGGTTACCCACCCCAACCAAACCCAATTTGACGGGTTTTTCCCGTTTTGACTGATTTTAGGTATGGGTTTGGGTTTTCCTTGATTTCAAAACAAGGGTATGGGACGGGTAACGGGTATATAGGTACCCACCCCGAACCCTACCCAAATTCGTCCCGAATGAAGAAAACTATTTAATGTTGATATGACATGTTATTTTGTTTGATAATTGTCGTGTTGTATAAAAACTACCATAGATATTTAAAGGAGCAACTAAATCAATCGGTCTAACAAATGTTAAAGTGAACATATTGTTGGATAATGCATTACAATATTTCTCTAGGGGTTGCAAAAGAACTTCTATTTTTTATTAAAAAAAATTATTCAATACGGGGACAGGGATGGGCGCGGGGATACCCGAACCCGTCAGGGACGGGGATGGGGTTCAATTTCTCATCCCCATTGGATATGAGTAGGGTGACGGGTAAGTATGTGAGAATCCGGTATGGGGATGGGGAATGTAAATCCCGTCTCCACCCCGCCCCATTGTCATGCCTATATGTGTTTCAAAAAAATCCATCCAGAACTTATCTTGAAGAAATGGTAGGCGCTAGATCTTGCATCATTTAGAATACATGTGTTGATGGATATGATAAAAGTCTTATTTGGATACACTTACCAGGTGGCATTTAACATGGGAAAGGGGAATCATTTCCTACCATAAGAAAGTTTTTTTGGGCCATTAAATCAAGTGAGGAACATAATATTATTGTAGTCTCTTAACACTATATTTTCTCACACCATTCCATCAACCTTGTCTCTCCTCCATGTCCCCACTCACCCACCAGCAATAAAAGTTGCAATTTGACTTGGCATCTGAATTCTGTAAATTCCAACTTAATTCTTAATTTTATAGTTATTCTTTTTTGTTTAGATTTTAATTTAATTTAGTAAATTCAGGAAAAGACGTTTTGATAATTTAATTCTAATTTAATTCAGTAAATTCAGACAAAGACGTTTTGATAATTTGGATTTTAATTGAGTGGTAAGTAAAATCTAACTAAATATTCTTTCAAATATGATTCAAATTTGGATTCTTTAAAAGGATTCGTCCTGGACCAAAACCCATTAGTAATTTGAGCTAAATTACTTGATTTGCCTCTTAATTTTTGAATTATATATATTTTGTGATCATGGCGCATGTATAGTGAAGTACAATTTTTACTATAAAAAGAAAGTTTGATTTTCACCGGTGCTTTTGTAACATCGAGGTTCTATTTTTGTAACATAATGAGTTTAATTTTATTTTAACTCTATTTTTATTTTTACGGTTGTTATCAAATGACATAGTAAAAAATTTATCCATCAACTAAAGAGAAAAGTATATAATTTTATTGTACCAGTGAATAATAATTGGTGTAGCAGCTCTCAAAATAATAATAATAATAATAATTGGTGTACCAAGAATGAGACTCTTGTGGACCACTTTTTCGTTGTACATCAATTCTCCCATCATAATTTGGATTTTTATTAAATAACACAACCAAACACTTCTCCCGTCTTAACTCTCACTATTTTCTTTCATTCTCCTCTCAAGTTATTTCATTCACTTTCTAAATATGGGAGAAGCTCAAGATCTTCAACTTCAAAAAATGGGTATGTAACTCAAACTTTCATCTTCTATTTTGAAAAACACAAATATAATTTATATATGTTATCAAATTGCATGTCTCATAAATTCAAACAACTAATAATATCTTTCAAAAACGGAACTTGTCAAAAAAAAAAACTTTCAAAAACGGAAAAAATATACGATGAACTGGATATAGACAAGTTTGAAAAACACAAATATAATTTATATATGTTATCAAATTGCATGTCTCATAAATTCAAACATCTAATAATATCTTTCAAAAACGGAACTTGTCAAAAAAAAAAAAAACTTTCAAAAACGGAAAAAATATACGATGAACTGGATATAGACAAGATCCCAATAGAATCCACAGAAAACAACTAGTAAGAAACACAATCATGGAACACAAAAGTTTCTTCTTAATTATTTTAGTAAGGTATATAGTCGGTGAATGAGTGGTAGAAAGGTATATATAAACTATTTTCTATTATTTTGAACTAATATTAACTAAAGGTTAATTATGTAAATTTGATGTTCAACTCTGTAATTTTTTCTTGTACTATTAGCGATGGTCGTATTAATTCTAGAGTTAATATATGTTTACCCCCTGTATATTTGCAATTACTGGATTACCTCTCTGTAAAAAAAATTGTTTAGATTTCAACCCTGTAATTTGAAGATTCTTTGATTTTGTAATTTCATGCCATGAAATTTCAAAATTTAAGGTATTTTTGTCCCTGTAATTTGAGTAAATTTTGGTTTGCACACTGCCATTTCATCGATTTTGTACAATCAAAATTCATGAAGGTCCAAAACCAAGGAATCTACAAATTACTGGGTTGCAATCTAAACAATTATTTTATTTTTTTTACCGTGGATAACCCAGAAACCGCTAATATTACAAGGGGTAAACATATATTGATCCTTAATTCTAATATCGTTCATCATGTTGAGGTTGTCGTTAATCATGTTTAGGCCACCTTTATTTTTAGTTGTCAGTAAGTAAGCAGCCCCATATATAGATATGTAAATGTTTAACATAAAATTTGCAAAATTAACTTTTAGTTAATATTTTACTTCAAAATAATAGAAAATGGTTTTTTCGTCAAAAACAAGTGGAAGTAGACTTGTTAAAATACTCATTTATGTATTTAGATGAGAGTAAATTAACACCCTCACGTGTGTCTACATGTATGTATATATATACACACGACCTGTTTAGCTTGCAAATACACTATTTTAATTTATACTACGATAAATATTGGTGGGTTATGTTTTTTTTTTTTTTTATGTAAAAGTGGTCTGTTGTCAAATTTATTTATGTTTTAAAGTAATTGAAAAAAAAAATGCAAAGGCCGAGCAAAGTTGGATACAAATTAAAAATACATGTAAATATACCAATTTTGTCCAATATTAATGATATATGATATAAATTGATGTATTGATCAATTTGTGCTATTTTTGTAGAAGTCCATGAAGCCAAAGAAACATTCTCATTGGAGCAAAATAGCTTTCCAAACCAAATAACGAATGGATCAATTATGACCAATAAGAAAAGAATATACTATATCAAGGTAGCAATTTATGCAGCACTTGTCTTAGCAGGCCAATCCGCTGCAACACTTTTAGGAAGATTATACTATGAAAAAGGAGGAAAGAGTAAATGGATGGCAACCGTTGTTCAACTAGCTGGTTTCCCAATTCTACTACCATATTATTTTTTCATCTTATCATCCAAAAAACATACCACAAATAATAATATCATTGTTGATCCAAATCAATCATCTACATACATGCTAGCTTTTGTCTATGTCTCACTTGGCCTATTTAATGCATTAATTTGCTACTTATATTCATTAGGGCTAATGTATCTCCCTGTCTCTACTTTTACACTTATTTGCTCATCCCAATTAGGTTTCAATGCATTATTTTCCTACTTCCTCAATTCACTCAAGTTCACACCTTTCATAATCAACTCTTTAGTCCTTCTAACAATTTCTTCCTCCCTCCTTGTGTTCCAAAGTGAGTCCTCAAATTCCACAAATGTTTCCAAGAAAATGTATTGGATTGGATTCATATGCACTTTAGTTGCATCTGCAGGGTATGGATTGATCCTTTCCCTTACACAACTAGCTTTCAAGAAGGTTGTGAAAAGGCAAAATTTTAAAAGTGTGATGGACATGATAATATATACACAATTGGTAGCTACTTGTATTACTCTAGTAGGACTTTTTGCAAGTGGAGAGTGGAATGGTATAAAGAAAGAAATGGAAGATTATGAGTTGGGGAAAGCTTCTTATGTCCTTGATCTCACTTTCATAGCCATAACATGGCAAGTCTTTAGTATTGGTTGTGTTGGACTAATTTTTGAGGTTTCTTCGCTATTCTCTAATGCTATAAGTGTTTTAGGTTTGCCTATTGTTCCTATATTAGCTGTGGTTTTCTTTCAAGACAAAATGCATGGGATTAAGGCCATTTCTATGGTACTAGCTGTTTGGGGCTTCATATCATATTTGTATCAACAATATTTGGATGAGAATGACATTATAACCGAAACAAGAAACACTCCTGACATTAGCAAACATTCTTCAACTTTAGAAGAGGGTGACTGAAGAGGGTGATTGTCGATCTGGGTTAACATGATGTCCGATTCAAGTAGAACCAATTCAATATGTAAGAAGATTAGGTTGGTTGATATCATTGATTCGGTTTATATTGTTGTGAACCATATATGTTTGGTTAGGGTATGGGGTTGAGAACTTAATATATGATAATGTGAAGGATTATTAGATAGATGTTTATGTTAATATTAGATAGATGTTTATTAATATTAGATAAATGTTTATGTGAATATATGATAGAGTGTTTTTTTTCTTTTGTTTATGTTAATTATAGATAGATGTTTATTAATTAGTTTAGTAATTGTATGTTGTTTATTTATAGATAATGTTGAGAATGCAGGTGATCGAAAACCTAGAGTTGTCGATTCCATTAAGGTTGAAGCTCCCGCTAAGGTCGAAGTCTCCGTTAAAATTGAGGCTTCAAGCGTCAATTCCTATGTGGACACGGCTCATTTCTTTTCAACCCAAGACACATGGAAAGATAAAAACGAATTGCTCGGTTGGGTCCGTCGACAAGCAAATAGGGCTGGATTTACGGTTGTCATTAGAATATCTTGTGAAGGAAGAAATGCTATGTTGGAGTTGGTTTGTGAACGGAGCGGCGACCACAAAGTACCGAAGACAAAAGTGAAGCATGAAGGAATGGGATCAAGAAAATGTGGGTGTTTGTTCAAGGTGTGTGGATATGTCCTTAGTGAAGACAATGCTTGGAAATTGGCTATTCTTAATGGCGTTCACAACCATGAGATGGTGTCGTATGTAGCAGGGCACCTTCTTGCCAGAAGATTAACGGAGGACGACAAGAAGATTGTACATGACTTGACCGATTCTTCGGTGAAACCAAAAAATATTTTGACAAACTTGAGGAATAAAAGGAAAGAGACCATGACAAATATCAAGCAAGTCTACAATGAACGTCATAAATTCAAAAAGGCAAAAAGGGGTGACTTGACGGAGATGCAATATCTAATCACAAAGTTGGAAGAGAATGGATATGTTTATTACGTAAGAGAAAAAAAGGAAAGTCAAACCGTTCAAGACATATTTTGGACTCATCTAACTTCGGTAAAGTTGTTTAACACTTTTCCTACTGTTTTGACAATGGATTCCACGTACAAAACCAACTTGTATAGGATGCCATTGTTTGAAATAGTTGGAGTCACCTCAACCTATTTGACATATTCGGTTGGTTTTGCATTTATGACGTCCGAGAAGGAGCATAACTTTACTTGGGCTTTGCAAATGTTGCTTAAACTTCTTGGACCAAATAGTGATATGCCTAAGATGGTAGTGACCGACAGGGACACGGGTATGATGAACGCCGTAAACAATGTTCTCCCCGGTAGTAGTGCAATACTTTGTTATTTCCATGTTGGCAAAAATGTTAGATCAAGAATCATCATCGATTGCAAAGTTAAACAAAACGTTGTTGTGGTGGATGGCCAAAAGAAGATTGTCGACGAGGAGAATCATAGTAAGTTGGTTGATACCATATTTGATGCATGGGAAAAATTGGTTGAATCTCCTACTCAAGAGTTATATGCGGCTAATCTAGTGGAATTCCAAGATGCTTGTAAGGATCATCCAAAGTTTCTTAACTATGTTCAAGAAACCATATTGAACCCTTATAAGGACAAACTAGTGAGGGCATGGACAGACCTTGTGTTACATCTTGGGTGTAGGACCACGAATAGAGTTGAAGGAGCTCATGGTGTGGTGAAGGAATATTTGTCCACCTCCAAGGGTGATTTGGGTACTTGTTGGCATAAAATAGATGAGATGTTGGCAAACCAATTTGGGGAGATACAATCATCGTTTGGTAAGAGCGTTACGGTCTTGGAACATCGATACAAAAATGTCACTTTGTACTCTGGGTTGGGTGGTAATGTGTCTAGACAAGCCATGAATTTTATTTTTGTGGAAGAAGAGCGTGCTAGGAGAACCTTGTGCATTGAGAAGAAAACTTGTGGTTGTGTTCAAAGGACGTCGTATGGCCTACCTTGTGCATGCTTCATTGATATGAAAATCCGTCACAACATGCCCATTCGATTGGATGAGATACACCCGCATTGGCATAAGTTGTACATGGGTAAAGAACAAAGTGATGAAGATTTGTTTTCGGTCGCGGAGGAGTGGCGTGGTATCCAAAAACGTCTCCAAAGAGTTCCGTTCCAAATGAAACTAGAAATCAAAGAGGCTTTGCGGTTGTTACCCTTTACGGAGACCACATTGTCGTCACCACCTCCAAGAAAGGTGGCAACCAAAGGAGCTCCCAAAAAAATCAAAACTACACGTAGGATCCCATCTTTGTGGGAGACTATTGATTCTCAACATCCGGAAAGTCAATCTTCACCACGGAAAAAATCTTCACAAACTAAAAGAAAAGGTGCTCGCATTGGCATTTCTCCGGTTCCGGTTCCTAAGCCTAGTTTGGTTTCAATAAGTTATGATTCATCCAATCCTATGTATTACATGCCAAAATTCATGAGACCATACATTGAGAGAGTTGTGGATGTTATTGGTGACGAGAATTGTGGGTTTAGGGCTATAGCGGAAGCCGTGGGTTTGACGCAAGAAAGTCATGTTATGGTGCGGAGAGCACTTATTCAAGAGTTGAAAGAGCATAGGAGCAAATACATTGAGGTATATGCGAGCGAGGTCCGTTACAAGTACATCTTAGATGGATTGTATCCTCCCAAAAATCCTAGTAGCTTTGCACCTCCCGACAAATGGTTGACATTGTCGGATATGGGACACATCGTTGCATCATGTTACAATAGGCCGGTGTTAGAGATGACTACATGGAAATACTACATCTCCGAAACTTTTTTCCCACTTAGAGGACGACCTCCGGTTAACCCGAAAAGCAACATGATTTGCCTTGGTCTAATCCCAAATCATTTTGTCCTTCTTTCATTAAAAGATGGTTGCCCACTACCTCCAACATCCCCGGAGTGGAGAAATCACAGGAGCGAAGAGGCGGCAACAAGGGAGGATGAATTCTTGGATCAACACGATCGTTTCCAAACACTCATGGACATTGAGGTCAAAGAGAGACCGGTTCCACCAAAAGAGCCAACAAATGAAGACAATCCAATTATGTTTGATGACACTCCGGTTAAAGCACACACCGAATTTGAAGATGTTCTGGAACATTTAGATGATTTGCTTTTATTAGATGAAATGTGACACTTTTTGGTCGGTGTTAATCTGTTTTTTGGTTGATACGCGCCGACGTATTTTTTTGGATATATAATGTAATGACCAATTTTTTGGGTGATATAATGTAACTAACCTTCAACTATTTATATGTATATCAATATATTTGAGTTTCGCATTTATTAGTAATTAATGTACATTACATGTAATGTTTTGCATAATGTGGAAAATTTGATGAATTTCAAACAATTGTTAAACGTTAACGCATTATCGGTTTGGTGTAATGTAACCGAATAATTGATAAACTATTAAATGTAAATGTTTATGATTGCTGGATGTTGTTGTTTCGGTTTGATTTCCTCCGGAATTGCCATTTGAAATTACAGGTAAAACAGGACACATTTCCTGGGAAAAACCAGTTACAGACTGCACTGGTTCTGTAACTGGTGTTAGCGGTAGTTAACTGCCGCTAGAAGCCAGCGGTTGTTAACAACCGGCGTATTTACCAGCGGTAGTTAACTACCGCCAGGGCATTAAGGTCATTTCCATGTGTCAATTGGAAGTATTCTATGTCAAAAAAGCAATTTTCTTAGAAGTATAGTTTAGCAAAAATTATGTTTTGGGCTTTTTTTAGCAGTTATCTTCTTCATTATTTTGATTATTTTAACATGATAACTGCTAAATGTGACATCAAAATATAGAAAAGAAAATAGTTGTTTTTACTATGTAAATTTTTAAGTACTTTAAAGTTTTTTGTTGGGTATCAATGTATTGTACACTGTATGAAAATTTATTTAAAATTTAGATTTAACTTGAAATAAATTAAATAAAAATATGATATGATATTTCATTGAATTATTGAATGATGAATATATACTCAACCAAACTTCAGGGTATCAAAGTGTTCACCTATGCATTTACGATAATGTTGTATAGAAATAAACGACTACCTGTGTGATCCATTTGCTCTAAGGAGGAACAAAAAATTAGGAATATAGTAGATTGGGAAGGAGATGAGTTGATGGAGAAGGTAAGGGATGAAGGGAGGATATTCTCTTCTGTTACAATTTCCTTCAATGCAATCTCATCCATTCCTTTCTCTTACCAAATGATATGCAGTTCCATTTTTTAACAATTAATGAAAGGTGGAGATGTGCATTGGACACCCTTGTGTTAAAATCTCAAGGGAAATGATCCTTTTTCAAGGATGAAAGATGAGTGAAATCTGAAATGGATGTATGTCAGAATATATATGATATTCTTAGTTAAATCTAACTCTATCTGCCAATTATATGTTGGAAATTAGGTCTAAATAAAAACAGATTTCATTAAATATGTTCAATAATTATGAATCAATAGTGAAAGCAAACAAAACATTGAACATGATTATGATTGAGTCTACGACTTGTTTGATTTATCAAGAATATTATTAATTGGGTAAAAGAAATACATGGATGAAGCTTTGATGACAGTCATCTCAACATCAACGATAAACAGAGAGAAGATGTGGTGATCTGAAATACACAACAATGCTTGCGACGGCTATATTGGTTCTTCCTCAATCGGTACCTTTATGCCTCATGTTCTCTTTAGATGAGGAGAAGAGAGAGTTTGTCGTGTCCGGTGTATTGAGGATCATAACCTCTTTTATATTGGATGACCATTAAAGTTCCCATTATTCCGCTAATGGTTCATCCAGGCATCCACTTATATTGCGGTTCATATCAACTAATTAAATATTTAATTAATCATCCAATTAGAAATCTAATAGCTTCATAACTTAATTTGATCACTAATCAACTAAGACTCACAATTGATAAATAACTAATATAATTTTTTTGAAGGAAGGAAGTCAATTCATTTCATTACTCAAAAGGTGCCAAATACATGACGATACATCATCATAAATGTTTGGGCTAGGATCAGATGGGGCTACCATCGCTAATTTGTGAGCGACCCCATTATCTTGCCTTCTATTAAACTCGACATGAGAGTTTTGAAAACTATCCTAAAATAACTGTCTGCAGCATTAATAATATAATCAAGTCCGCTATTATCATCTACCCATGTATGAAAAGAATCTACGAGCTGTGGTGAATCTAGTACAAAATAAACATTATCAAATCGGAGGTCTGATACCCATTGCAGCGTGATGGGCAACCCAACTGCTTATCCTATCGTAACATCGCATAGAGGGGAAAACCAATCAGTTCTCATAAGCACAAAGTCACCTGCATTATCTCTAATACATATACCAATACCAACTCGGTTGAGAGAGGAGGAGAAGGACGCATCGATATTACATTTATACCTACCTCTCGCTGGTTTTTCCCATATAATCATTTCTTGCTTGCTTTGCTCCTGATGAGGTGTGGCTAGAATTGTGTCACCTACTTTTCTCATGAGCTGCACGGACTTCAAGTCCCTTAGGAGATTCGTCGCCCTAGTCAAAACTTGGGCATTTGTCTCAACCTTTTGTTGCCATAAATTTAAATTCCTTCTCTTCTAAAGGCTCCACAAAATTGTAGCAAAAAGAGCACTTTGAGATGGGTTAAGTGTAGATAGCATAGTAAACACCACCGCATCCATGTTACAATCTTGTCGAAGAGCACGATCAATCTTGTCCCAAAGGTTAACCTCACACCATATATGCACATTAGTAGGACATTCTAAAAGAACATGGATACTATCTTCATAATTGTTATCACAAAGGGGACAGTTAATAGGACAATGCATACCTCTGCTACTTAGGCGAGCTCTGGTAGGAAAACAACCCCGACAAACCCGCCAAACAAGATTATTAATCTTTGGAGGGGACTTTTAATCTCCAAATAAGTTGCCACTGGCCTGGTGCATGTAGGTGAGAATTATCTGCAATTTCAGTAACACGAGTTCTATAGGCACTGCGCACCGAATGCATACCATTCGTTTCTGCTTTCCAAATTAATTTATTTTCAGTAACCAAAGGTTGTAGCGGTGTATTTAGAATCAATTGTGTCGTATTATGATCAAACATATTATAGATTAAAGGAGTATTCCATATCTTGTGATGCTGATCAATAATGTCCTTGACTTTAGCATGGGATAATGGCGCGAATATGGGATTGTAATATGCAAAAGACAGTCCATCTTTAGGCAATGGTGCACCAAACAGAGGTATATTTTCTCCTGTACCTATGTGCCATCTTGCACCTCTTTTCACAACCATTTTAGCATTACAGATACTTCTCCACACATAACTGAGGTTTCTTCTCAACCTTAACCTTAAAAAAATATTGTTGGGAAAATAACGAGCTTTAAATAATCTAGTTACAACCCATTTGAGTTGGCCTGGTTATATTGGCTTGAGACCTGGGAGTATGCTCTTCCTTAAAGTCCCAAGTTCGATTCTCTCTGATGCCAATTTAGGTGGATTAATTTAACTTCTTCAAAATAATAATAATAATAATAATAATAATAATAATAATAATAATAATAATAATAATCTAGTTACAAGACTATCAACATCTATTTGAAATTTCCACACCTGTTTTCCAAGCATCGCCGCGTTAAAAGAAGCAAGGTTCTTAAATCCCATGCCACCATGAGTTTTATGAACAATCAATCTCCCAAGACAACCAATGCATACCTTTTCTCAAAGAACCACCATGTCCCCACCAAAAAGCATTTATCATTTTTTCAATCCCATCAATCAATTTGTCTGGGAGAAGATATATACTCATAATATATGAAGGTATGGATTGGAGTACCGATTTTATCATTACCTCTCTTCCTGCTTTAGATAAACATGTGCTACTCAAACTGTTGATTTTGTGCCAAATTCGATCCTTTATAAAACCAAAAGTTGCTTCTTTGCTACGCCCCACCATAGAAGGGAAGCAAGATACTTCCCCGTTCCCATAACAGCCCGGACACCTAAAGTGTTAGTGATGGAATCTTTTGGAGGAGCTTCCACGTGAGTGCTATAATAAACTTCAGACTTTGGCAAGCTGATGGCCTGGCCAGATGCAACCTCATAAGTCTCTAAATTATTTTTCATCACTTGTGCTTCTTGCTCTTTGGCCCTGAAAAAGAGAAAACAATCATCGGCAAATAAAATGTGAGAAATGACAGGTGCATCAATATAAATTCTTATGTCGTGTAAGTCTCATTGTCGTTCAGTTTGTCTAATAAGCGCTGATAAACCTTATGCACACAAAATGAAAAGATAAGGAGACAAGGGATTGTCTTGACGCAACCCCCGACCAGGTATAATTGGTCCCACCATATTATTATTAACAATAACAAAATAGTCCACCGTCTCCACACACATCAAAATCCAGTGGACCCATTGGTCAGCAAACCCCATTTTCACCATAACATCCTTCGAATAAAGCCAATAATGTGGTCATAAGCTTTGATAATGTCAAGCTTAAGAGCAACATATTTATCTTTGACACGCCTACTCACTTTCATGTGGTGAACAACTTCAATTGCTATCATAGCGTTATCAAGAATTGACCTCCCTGAAACAAAGGCCGATTGGTTAGCCAAAATACATTTATAAAGAATGATAGCTAATATAATTATTATTACGATATTTGCCCACATAATAATATCGAAATATAATTAAATAATAAAATATTACAACATTATAATCTAATTGATATAATCAAATGTTTTCGTTTCTCAATGAGAAAATGTTCTCAATGGTCATATTGTGATTGGCAAACAATGAAAACAATATTAATTTTTACAAAGTAGAAAGAATACTGGTTTTGTTGCACAATTCTTGGTAACATTTAAGCAATTCTCAAATTGAAAACTGTGAACAGAAAGATAGAAAATAAAAGAAGATAATTGTTAAGAGTAATAATTCAGCTAAGTAATTAGAGTTTGTTGATGGTTAGTTTGTTGATTAATTTTCAATAAGCTCTATATACATAACACTCTATATACAATAACCCACACAAACAAATCATACAACTCTGACACCCTCCCTCCTGTCTCTAGGCATGACAACAAAATTCATACCCGTGAGTACCCTCCCAAATCAAATCCATTTTGATGGGTTTTCTCCGTTTTGACTGGGTATGAGTTTTCCCTGATTTTAAAACACGGGTACGGGACGGGTAACAGGGATATAGGTACCCACCCCGAACCCATACACAAACTCATCCCGAACGTATAAAAATCAATCTATTACCCTTTTTATATAAATAGAAGCCGAAACGCTAAATCATTTCGCTCACACAATCAGAGCCTCAGTCATTCAGATGACACTATAGTTCCCTCTTTTCTCCTTACATATCTCACACTCTCGGCCTCTCTCTTCTCCATCACCATAACCAGGGCCTCCCTCTTCACCATCACCACAGTCATCGTTCGTCATCATCTCTTTCTGGATAATGAATTACAACATTACGCTCGGGCTGAAAAATACTTTAATTTTTATTGGAAAAAAAACATCCACTACGGGGGATGGGTATGAGACGAGTATACCCAAACCCATCGGGGACGGGGATGTGATTCGATTTTTCATCCCCGTTGGGTTTGGGCAGGGTAATAGGTAAGCATATGGGAGTAGGGTATGGGGACGAGGAAGGTAAAACCCGTCTCTACCCTGCCCCATTGCCATGGCAAAACATCATCCAAGAGAGAGGCATAAGTGGACTGAACTGAGTAAACCCTTTCGGATGAAATAACTTGGCATTTGAATTTAGTAAATTCCAATTTAATATTATGCTTATTATTATTATTATTATTATTATTATTATTATTATTATTATTTTTGTCCTAGCTCTCGAGGTCCTAGTGGAAGACGTCTTGGTAGTTTAAAGTTCGACCAAACTGTAAGTAAAAGTCTCAGCAAAATATTCTTTGAAGTATATATGACGCATGTATAGTAAAAAACAATTTCACTATTATAAAAAGAAAGCAAAATTATGGTAAAAAAAAATAAGGCAAAATTTTCACCGGTACTTTTGTTGGATTGTGGTTCTATTCTTTATAAAAAGAAGGGTTAATAGTGTTTTTCACCCCTGTAATATATGTCATTTCCGGTTTTCGCCCTCGTAAAATTTTTGGTTTGATTTGCACCCTCGTAAAAATATTTTTTCCGGAAAACACCCTTTTTAGGTCATTCAAAAACCCAAAATTCTTGAAAAAAAGTTTTTTGAATGGCCTAAAAAGAGTGTTTTCCGAAATTTTTTTTTTACGAGGGTGCAAATCAAACCAAAAATTTTATAGGGGCGAAAACCGGAAATGACATATATTACAGGGGTGAAAAACACTATTAACCCTAAAAAGAATAAAAAAAGGCTTAAATATGTTATTCGTCCCTGCAAATAGGGGTCGCTTAAAATTTCGTCCCTGCAATCGCTAATCCTTTTTTTTGCCCCTGCAAAGTTTAATCAGTTAAAAATTCGTCCTTTGACCCAGTTAATCATTGCCACATCAGCAATTTACCAAAAATGGCATGGGAATTGACGAAAATACCCCTGGCTTATTTTTTTTTTCCTTCAAATTTTTTTTTCCAGATTTTTCCCGAATTTTTTTTTACAATTTTTTCTCCGAAAAATTTCAGTTTTTTCAGTTTTAATTTTAACATTTTTTTGTCTGAAATTTTTTATGATTTTTAATTATTTTTTCAGATTTTTTTTAATTTAAAAAAAAATTCAAAATTTTGAATTTTTTTTTAAGGAAAAAAAATAAGCCAGGGGTATTTTCGTCAATTCCCATACCATTTTTGGTAAATTGCTGACGTGGCAGTGATTAACTGGGTCAAAGGACTAATTTTTAACCGATTAAACTTTGCAGGGGCAAAAAAAAAGGATTAGCGATTGCAGGGATGAAATTTTAAGCGACCCCTATTTGCAGGGACGAATCACATATTTAAGCCCGAAAAAAAAATAGAGATGTTTATCAAGGGAGAGGCACGACAATATATTCTATGTTTTCAAACTATTTTATCATTTAAAAATTGTAAACTATGGAAAATTTAAATCAATCTTAATTTGAGAAAGAAAAAGATCTGAGCTCATTTGTCTTCATTCTTTTTGTGTAATAAGCTGATGTATGCAAAGTTTAGTCTTTTAACTCCATTTAAACTGTCTAGTAAGTACATTTCTGACGTTAAACAAATTGAAGAGATATTTACTATGTTGTGCAAATCCAAACTCTATGTGTGCGAGTTTCACCGCTATAGTCTTTTAAACAAACAAACAATAAAACCCTATTCAAACTAATGAAATATATTTTGTTTCCATGTATTAAAGAGTCTCAATTTATATATAGTATCATGATTTATCGGTGCAAGGTAATGAATTCTTTCATTAGTAGAGAAACTCTTCGAAAAAGTACTTTTGAGAATTGGTAAGAAGAATTACCTCGTCATAAAAGAATATATAAGATGTGTCCAAAAACACTAGGTAATAGGAGTGTCCTCTTCAAAAAAACAAAAAAAAAATAGGTAATAGGAGTGCACAAATTATTTTAGAGACGTGTGGGTCTTGAGGTTTCCTTTGTTTGAATTCTTCTTATCAGTATTTTTATTTTAAGCAAATTGGTACAACACGTAATGGGGTCCATAAACTCAATTATTTCACGCATGTCATTTCCCTCTATACTTTTAGCCATTACGGATGGAATATAAGTGGAATACTTTGGTTCATGTGAAATTTAACGTAATACTATAGTTTACTTTTAATCAAAAAAATAACAAAATAAACTACAGTTTACTTGCGTTTGATTTCAAGGCAGGGAGACTAGAAACTGACACTAGGATTTTGACTTACTTGTGCAATGCCATTGAAATTCATTTTTCTTCAAAAATTGATTCTCATTTGAACTATGATTTGTAACTTATTAATTTTAAATATAGTTGCTTTTACATTCTAATTAATTAGTTTCAACAGTAATTATACAAATCAGACATGTATGTATCCATCTATCTCCCACTCTCAATTACAATAATTTCAAAGACCTAACATAAAATCTAGAATGTGTTTCAATGTTAGTTCGCTATCTTTATTAGGGTATTTGTGTGCCCTAAATATAAACTAGTTAGTTCGCTATCTATATTAGGGTATAAAGAAGAACAAAAATAAACTACGGTTCACTTGTGTTTGATTTCAAGGTGGGGAGGCCACGGGCGCCGTGGGGGATGTGACTACAACCCATGTTTTGGCGTGGAAGTCTTGGGCTTCTACGAAGGTGAATGTTTTTTCTTGGCAGCTCTTTTAGGATCGTTTACCGATCAGACAAGATCTAAGCAGACGTGGGTTGGCTTTGCCTATGGGTAATGCTAGGTGTGTTTTATGTGGGGATCCCTTGGGGTCGACGGACCATCTTTTTGTCTTTTGTCCTCACATTCTACTTGTGTTGTATGCGCATTAGCTAGATGGTTGGGGTGGGATTTCTTGTCTGCAATTGGTTTAGGTGGGTAGTTTGAGACTTTTCTAGGACTAGGACGGGGTAAGAAAGATAGGTTTACTGTGATGTTGTGTGCTCTATCTAGAACTCCCGCAATGATATAATCTGCATTAGAGGTAACCACAGTTGATCATTTGGTGGATAGAGTAAAACTTCTAGTCTGGAAGTGGTTCTTGGCGAAGTACACTGCTAGCCCTTGCTCGTACTACGAGTGAGATTTGTAACTCGTTCTGCGTTGGATCTGATAGGGGCCTGTGGCGATGATCGGGTCTGTTCCTTGCCATCCTTGGGTGTCTTTTTTTTTTTTTTTTTATATTTCTTTCTGGCAGAGGAAGTTCATTTCCTTTATAGAGCTTGTGGTGTTTTTGGGGACTTTTTGGTGTTTTTTTTTTCTTTAGTTGCTGGGTGTTTTTGCGTTATTTTTCGGTCCAACCATTTTCTGGGTTTTTTTAATAGCAATATATATTGCCATTCAAATATATATATATATATATATATATATATATATATATATATATATATATATATATATTCTTGAATTTTGACATATTTCAGTAATGTCATTGAATTAATTTTGCTTTTAAAATTGAATCTCACTTGAACTATGATTTGTGACTTTTAATTTAAAATATTTTAATTCTAATTATTTTCAAAAGTAAATTATACAAATAGACTTGTATGTACTCCTCCATCTATCTCCCACTCCCACTTGCAATATTTCACAAACCTGATATAAAATCTAGAATGTATTTCAATGTTATTTCGCTATCTATATTAGGGTAGATGTGTACGTAAATATAAACTAGTTTTATATTTATATTAGTCTCTAATAAAAAAAAATCTGTATTCTGTTGTTATTTTCTATTGTGGTTACAAATATAAACTAGTTTTATATTTATATTAGCCTCTAATAAAAAAAATATTATATTCTGTTGTTATTTTATAATATTGTGGTTACAATCTGTATTCTGTTGTTATTTTATATTTTGGTTACAAATATAAACTAGTTTTATATTTAAGCCTGTAATAAAAAAAAATATTGTATTCTGTTGTTATTTTATAATATTGTGGTTACAAGGTTAGTTTTTTAATGGATTAATAGGGCTTTACCCCCTGTAATATAGGTAATTTCAAGGTTTACCCCCTGTAAAAAAATTGATTTACCCCCTCTAAAAAAATATCTTAAAAACCCCCATAATAAGCCATTCAAAAAGGGAAAAAAAAATCCAGAAATTTTGGAAATTTACAGGGGGCTAAATCAAAAAAAAAAATTACAGAGGGTAAACCTGAAAATGACCTATATTATAGGGGGTAAAACACTATTACCCCTTTTTTAATTTATATATAGGAAACAAAGTGGACTTTTGTGCAAATATGACGAGGTTTTATTTGATATAAGTATAAAATTAATTTACAGCGACATTTATATCTTTTTTTGTAAAGAAACATGTTTATATCATTTCATTAATAATCATAGATTCAATACAACTGAGTATGTTAAAATATTCAGCAGAACTAGTTAAAAACGTGGTTTCTCCTGCAAGCGCATGAACAACCGCATTTGCTTGTATGCCTTGCATTTCATTTATATCTTTATTGAACTTTATATTTTTACGGTTGTTATGAGATGACATAGTTGAAAATTATCCAATAGAGATGACGTAAATAATAACAAAAAATTTATTTGAATAGTCATTTTAGGGCAGCTATCTCTCATATACTTTTGTTATAATTATCTCTCATACTTTTCCAACTCTTTCTCTCTTTTGTTTTTTGTTATAAAAGAAGAGGGAAGTAGAAGTGTCATAAAACTTATTGTCACAAAATGATTGTACAAATATAATTACTCCAATGATAAATAGACACCTCTAAATTTCATATACACATTCAACACTTTGTTTTCTCTTTATCTCTCTATTCATATCACATCATCAAACTATTTTTGTTTTTACACATCATCAAACTATTTGTTCTCTCTTTTTTGCTAATTATTTCAAGGTGTATACCCAATTAATGAAGTGTACACATAATATTTTCGGAATAATAACTTGTGTAAATTATAGTTTCAACTAGCAATTAGTAGGACATTAATAGGGATGTTCCTTTAACGAATGAGACTCATGTGGACCACTTTTTCGTAGTGCATTGCATTTTTCATTCTTAAATAACGCTTACCCCCTTGTCATAACTCTCACTATTTTCTTTCATTCTTCTCTCAAACTTTATTAATTTCACCTTCTAAATATATGGGAGAAGTTCAAGAACTACCACTTCACAAAATGGGTATGTAACTCTCATCTTCTATTTTCAAAAACACAAAGAGCACTTAACTATGTTATGAAATTGCCAGTCTTATAAATTCAAACAATTAATAATATCTTTCAAAAACACAAAGAGCACTTTAATTATGTTATGAAGTTATAATATTTTATTATTTTATTACCATATTCTAAAAAAAAAAATATGTTTGTTACCATAGTCTTCTAAAAAATATTAAAACAGTAGGTTATTGAAAATTAAAATCAATCTTAGTTTGAGAATTAGAACTCTAAACCTTCTGGCTAGTACTTTTATGGTATCTCCCAACTCACCTATTGCTTAGGACTTTATATGTATTTTCACTTTTAAATGTAAAAGTGGCCTGTTGTCAAATTTATTTATGTGTAAAAGTGATTGTAAAAAAATACAATAATAAATAAATAAACGTTTCCTAAAACCAAACAGGCCTAACAATTTCGAATACAAATTAAATTTACATGTCAATATACAAAATTTGTCCAATATGAATGATATATATTCTAAGATGGTGTATTGATCAAATTGTGCTATTTTATAGAAGTCAATGAAGCCAAAGAAACATTTTCATTGGAGGAAAATAGTGTTGAAGATCAAATAATGAATGGATCAATTATGACCAATAAGAAAAGAATCTACTATTTCAAGGTAGCAATTTATGCAGCACTTGTGTTAGTAGGCCAATCATCTGCAACACTTATAGGAAGACTATATTATGAAAAAGGAGGAAAGAGTAAATGGATGGCAACCATTGTTCAAGTTGCTGGTTTCCCAATTCTACTACCATATTATTTTTTCATCTTATCATCCAAAAAACTGACCACAAATAATAATATCATAATTGATCAAAATCAACCATCTATTTTCATGCTAGCTTTTGTCTATGTCTCAATTGGCCTAATGAATGCATTAATTTGTTACTTATTTTCATTAGGGTTAATGTACCTCCCTGTCTCTACTTTTACACTTATAGGCTCATCCCAATTAGGTTTCAATGCTTTATCTGCTTACTTCCTCAACTCACTCAAGTTCACACCTTCTATAATCAACTCTTTAGTCCTTCTAACAATTTCTTCCTCCCTCCTTGTGTTTCAAAGTGAGTCATCAAACTCCGTAAATGTTTCCGAGAAAATGTATTGGATTGGATTCATATGCACTTTAGTTGCATCTGCAGGGTATGGATTGATCCTTTCCCTTACACAACTAGCATTCAAGAAGGTTGTGAAAAGGGAGAATTTTAAAAGTGTCATGGATATGATGTTGTATGAACAACTCGTAGGTACTTGTGTTACTCTAATCGGACTTTTTGCAAGTGGAGAGTGGAATGGTATAAAGAAAGAAATGGAAGATTATGAGATGGGGAAAGCTTCTTATGTTCTTGATCTCACTTTCATAACCATAACTTGGCAAGTCTTTAGTATTGGTTGTGTTGGTCTAATTTGTGAGGTTTCTTCTCTATTCTCTAATGCTATCAGTGTTGTGGGTTTGCCCATTATTCCTATATTAGCTGTGGTTTTCTTTGAAGACAAAATGCATGGGATAAAGGCCATTTCCATGGTACTTGCTGTTTGGGGCTTCATATCGTATGTGTATCAACAATATTTGGATGAGAGCGACATCATAACCGAAAAGAGAAACACTCCTCACATTACCAAAGACTCTTTAACTTTAGAAGAGGGTGATAGAATGGAGTGAGTGTGGATCTGGTTCAACTCGATGTCCCACTAAAATAAAACCAATTCAATTTGTAAAAAGATCGGGTTCGTTCATATCATCGATTCGATTTATATTGTTGTGAACCATATATGTTTGGCTAGGGTATTATAATAAGAACTTAAACCAACTTTGATGTTGTTAGTAGTTTTCAGTTTATTACATCTTAATGAAAATTGTATTTTAAAAAGTTATGAAAGTAATAATTTTAATTTTTAAGAAAAATTGTACTCTTATGATTATGATGTGTATTTAATTTATGTTCTTCTAAGACAGTTTGTCACATTACATAGATTTTAAAAGCAAATTGTCAATTCTATA
Organism: Medicago sativa; assembly: GCF_051527215.1. NCBI lineage: Eukaryota > Viridiplantae > Streptophyta > Magnoliopsida > Fabales > Fabaceae > Medicago > Medicago sativa. The sequence goes on along the minus strand of NC_140751.1, from coordinate 59,139,805 downwards.
AAATGAATAAAAAATATATATGTTTTTGCTTTTTTTTTCTTTTCAATTAACTTCTTTAATTTTCTTTTTTTTCTTCATAAATCATAATTTTGATGGTTTTAATATGATAATAATTGCTAAATGTTAATTACATCGAAATGAAGAAACAAAAATAGTTGTTTTTATTGTCTAAATTCTTAAGTACCTTAGAGTTGTTTGGGTATTAGTGTACCCTGTATGAAAAATTTATTTAAAAATTAAATTTGTTTCAAAATAAATGAAATTAAAATATGACATACATTGAATTATTGGATAAATAGTATATATTCAACCAAACATTAGGGTAGAAAGTATTCACATTTGTTAGGATTTGTACTTAATATTGATTACTTTTGTGTTTAAGTCTAAGCTTGTAGTATTACTTGTAAAGCAAGTAAACTAGTTAGTACTAATGTCTAGACTAGATACATTGCTATAAATAAGCATCTCCCTCATGTATTTTGAATGCAATGAATAATAACACAAACATTTTCTCCTATCAAGTGGTATCAGGAATCTTTGTTGGGCCTTGTACCAAGATTTAAAAGTAACGTGAAATTTAGTTACGAGTTTTTTACGTTCGTTCCATCTTCATCTTCTTCTTCGTCTCTCAAGCTTCATCCATGGCAGAATCTGCATATTACGTCCAACCTTCTATTCCAAAGTTTGATGATTTCTACGATCACTGAGCTATGTTGATGGAGAATCTGCTTCGTTGTAAAGAATACTCGAGTTTGATCGAAACTGGCATCACGACTGCTCCTGAAAATCCTCCTCCAAAACAAGAGAAACTAGAATGACACTTCTGAAATTTTCCCTTTTAACAACCTTCTTGAAAGCTTGCTGGATAAGGGAAAGTGCCAATCCAACCCGTGCTGAAGCAACTAAAGCGCATATGAATCCAATCACATACATTCTTTTGGAAACATTTGTGGAATTCGATGACTCACTTTGGAACACATGGAAGGAAGAAGAAGTTGTTAGAAGGACTAAAGAGTTGATTATGAAAGGTGTGAACTTGAGTGAATTCAGGAAGTAGGCAAATAAAGCATTGAAACCTAATTGGGATGAGTCAATAAGTGTAAAAGTAGATTCAGGGAGGTACATTAGCCCTAATGAAAATAAATAACAAATTAAGGCCCCAATTAGGCCAATTGAGATGTATTCCAAAGCTAGCATGAAATTAGATGGTTGATTTTGATCAATTATGATATTATTATTTGTGGTAACTTTTTGGAAGATGAGATGAAAAAATAACAAGGTAGTAGAATAGGGAAACCAGTAAGTTGAACAACGGTTGCCATCCATTTAGTGTTTCCTCCTATTTCAAAGTACAATCTTGCTAGAAGTGTTGCAGATGACTGGCCTACTAGCAGAAGTGCTGCATAAATTGCTACCTTGAAATAATATCTTCTTCTCTTATTCATCATAATTGTTTCATTCATTATTTGATCTGAAAAACTATTTTCCTCTATTTAAAATGTTTCTATGGCTTCATTGACATCTACAAAATTCATACAAATTGATCAATACATCAACTTAGATGATATATCATTAAAAGATATTATACTCACAAGCACTTCTATTTAGTTGGACATGTTTGGTTTTAGGAACGTTTGTATATTGGGTAAATAAATCATTAACCTTAAGAGAGTTATGATTTAGATGATGGGAAAATATCGCTCTACTAGGGTTTCAACTTTTGATTGTAATTTTCTCTCTCCTCGCCGTAACTGTTCTTCTCCGGTGTGTTGGCTAGCTCCGGCGAGGCTCCGGTGACCGTTTTCTCTCGGTGTTTTACACTTTTCTCAGGTGTTTTCTTCATCTCTCTGCATCTCTGATCTCCTCTCGTCGCTTTCTCAGAGTTTTGTGGTTTCTTTCGTCACATTCTTTGGATCCTTGCTCTGCTGCTTCCTCCGGTTTTCTTGGTTTCTTTCGGTGGTGTTAGCTCTGCTTCTTCGCCATGGTCTGTCCATGGCCGTTCCTTGCTGACATGGATACGGTGGTTCCCACGGTGGCGAAACCACCGGAATCTGGGAAATCTTTTGCTCAAGTTTTATCGGACTCTTGCGAATGCCAACCTTCTCAGTTACTTCCTAAGGTAGTTATGGGAAATTCGGTGCGAGTTAAGATAACTCAGGCAGAATATGAAGTTGGTATTGCTGATTGCAGGCGTAATCTCCATGGAAGAATCACTTTGCACAAAGGGGATACACCATTGACTACGCAAGCTCTGAAACTGAAGCTCAACAATTCATGGCCAAATTTGCGACATTGGAATCTGCTTCCTCTGGGTAAGGGTTACTATGAATTCAATTTTGATTCTGAGGAGGATATGCGTAAGGTTTGGGCTTTGGGAGTGATGAATCTCAAGCCTGGTTTTCTGTGTTTCTATTGCTGGACAAGGGACTTTATTCCTCAGGCACAAGTTCAAACACATGCTCAAATATGGGTTAGATTGCTGCATTTTCCTCAAGAGTATCGGAGGAAGAAAACTCTTTATGAAATTGCTTTGGGATTAGGGACTCCTTTGACCATAGATGAGGCTATACAGCAAAGACGTTTTGGCTTATTTGCTAGAGTGTTGATTGATGTGGATCTCTTTGAGACAATGTTTGACTCTGTGATTGTGGAAAGGGAGGGCCATGCCTTGTCCATTCAGGTTCACTATGAAAAGAAACCATTATTCTGTGCTAATTGTAAGATGCTTGGACATAATCTTCAAAATTGCATGAAAATCAATTCCACCAACACTCATGAGGCTCCCTCTAAAATCACGAAAATGGTACCCAATACTGCCAATGCCACAAAGAAACAAAATATGTCTAACATGCCTGGAAAGCTAGCTGAGCAACCTTATACTAAACACTTAGGCAAAATGGACCATAATGTGACATCTAGCTCTGGAAATCATGCTTCATCTATGTATCCTGTTATTGTGGGTAAGAATATCAATGTCTTGAATCAGAGTGTCACACAGGAAGGAGTCAATGAGGATGTGACAGTGGTACCTGTAATCCAAAAGGAGAATAACCCTCCTTCAACATTGGCTATGCACAATGCTTTTAAGGTATTACTTGAAGCAGAAAGTGAACTTCCTGTAGGGGAGGCTTCACCAGTTGACCAGGTGCTAGACATCAGCTCAATGAATAAGGCTCCAACTATTCTTGAACCTGTTGTACCAAGTTCCAAGGAGAATGACTGTTTGGCTCAAGATTTTAGCTCTGAAATTCCTAGTGATTTAGATAAAAGGTCTTCCCAGGCTTTATCTTGTTTAACAAACAATCAGTTGTTGAACTCTGCATATGGGAGGCTGTCATTCCCCATACCAGGTTCATCTTCTCTTGTGCAGAACAACACTCCTGGGAGGCAGTCATTCCCCGGGGTTGTCTCTGTGTCAACTGGTTAGGCTTGGGATCCTTTAATTGTGCAAAAACCTGATAAGGCTCCAGTGCAGATGACACCTATCACTACTGATGAATTGCCAGGGCCAGCTAAAGGTAAATTGCAAGTCTCCAAGAACTCTACTAAGCACACTGAGTCCTGTTTGCAGAGTGTGAAAATAATTATTATGTTTTGGGGTGATGAAGTAGACAATGAAGATGGCTCTGATAGCACTATTGCACCTGACACTGATTCAGAATTAGGGATGGATCCTAATGAATTACATCCGGTAGCTTTGCAATATTTGGAAGCTAACAATGAAACTGGTTTTATCACAAAAACTACCAAGAAGGCAAGAAGACATAAAAGTCCAAGAAATGCTAATCAAACTGGTATTGGTAAAATTATTACCAGATCTAAGAAGAGCAATAACATAAAAAGTACACAATGAAGATGATCTATTGGAATGTCAGAGGGATTGGTAACTCTAGACTCAACTTTATCTCAATCAAATAATTCAAACTCATAAGCCAGATTTTCTCTTTATGGCTGAACCTATGATCAGTTTTGACAGTGTCCCGGCCTGGCAATGGCAAAGAATAAATCTAACCAATCATGCTACTAATACTAGACATGATAATATTCCTAGTATTTGGTGCCATTGGAGTAAAAATTTCAAACCTTTTATACTGCTGGATCATGAACAATGTCTGGTTTTCTCTTGCTTGCTTGAAGACACAGTTTGTTTCATTGCTATTGTCTATGCAGATACCTTATACACTAACAGAAGATGTCTTTGGGAGGCTCTTACTGATGTCATCAACTTGCACAGAGGGCCTTGGCTTATTATTGGAGACTTTAACTCTGCGCTTGGTGCTCATGAAAAAATTGGAGGAAGGTTACCCCATCAAACTGCCTGTTTTGATTTTCTAAATTAGACTAACAGAAACTATTTGATACATCTGGACACCAAAGGAGTGAAATATACCTGGACCAACAAAAGAGAGGGTTCTGCCTACATAGCACAAAGGCTTGATAGAGCAATATGCAATGAAAATTAGAGAGACTCAAAGTCAAATTTCCATGCTAAGATGTGGTGAAGAGGTCTATGATAGTCTTAAGGCTATTGAAGATCATGTTCTGCATTATTTCTCCATTATTTTTTCCACACCTCCTAGTTTTGTGGTGAATGATCTTCCTCAAACTCTTATTCCCTGTTTGGTTACTCATGAAGATAATCAGCACCTTACCTCTATTCCTTTGGGTCCTGAAATCAAGAATGCAGTTTTTGCCTTGAGTTGGGACTCAGCTCCTGGCCCTGATGGATTTTCTGGGCATTTTTATCAGGCTTATTGGCATATTATTAGAGCAGATGCGATTAAATCTACCCAATTCTTCTTTACCAATAACTACATAATGCCTAACCTTAATTCTAACCTTCTTATCTTACTGCCTAAAATTCCAGGAGCAGACAGTCTTGATAACTTCAGGCCCATTGCTCTGGCCAATTTTCAATTCAAGCTCATCACTAAGATTCTTGTAGACAGGCTTGGTTCTATTGCTGCTAGAATTATATCTGTGAATCAACGAGGATTTGTCCCAGGCAGGCATATACATGATTGCATCATGACTGCTTCTGAAGCAGTGAACTTACTCCATAAGAAATCTGCTGGTGAAGGAATTGCTCTTAAAATAGACATCAAAAAAGCTTTTGACACTGTTAATTGGGAGTTTATGCTTCAAGTTTTACGGTGTTTTGGTTTTAACCAATGTTTTCGTGAATGGATTCACACCATTCTTCTTTCTGCCAGACTTTCTTTCAGTGTGAATGGAAAAGCGGTTGGTTTCTTTGGTTGCACCAAAGGTGTTAGACAGGGTGATTCATTATCACCTTTGCTGTTCTGTTTAGCAGAAGAAGTGTTGAGTAGAGGAATAGCTTCTTTAGTGGAAAATGGCAAACTCTCTCAAATCAAAGCCTGCAAAAACTTGTTTGTCCCCAGTCACTATTTGTATGTTGATGATGTGCTAATTTTTTGTTAGGGAACTTTAGCTAATATCAAAGAATTTATGAATATCTTTAACACTTATGGGAGTTCTCAGGTCAACTGATCAATGCTAAAAAGAGTAAATTCTATGATGTGCATGTTCCTTTGTTTAGAAGAAGGGTCATCACTTCCATTACTGGTTTCTGTCATGGTAGTTTCCCTTTCTCTTACCTTGGTCTTCCCCTCTTCAAAGGGAAGCCTAAAGCCATTCATCTTAAACCCATCTTTGACAGAATTATTGCTAAAATGGGATCTTGGAAAGGAAAACTTCTATCCATTATGGGAAGAGTTCAGCTTGTGAATTCAATCATAAGTAGCATGCTTGTTTTTTCGTTTCATGTGTATAAATGGCCTGCTAGTTTTATATCTTCTCTTGTTAAGCACATCCGTAACTTTATTTGGAGTGGGGATGTCTCTCAGAGAAAGGTTTGTACCATTGCTTGGAAAGACTTATGTAGGCCCTATAAGGAAGGTGGATTGTCTGTCAAGGATCCTGGTTTGGTTAACAAATCATCTCTGTTGTACCTCTGTTGGCAGTTGCTTACTTCTAACGAGCAGTGGGCCAGGTTCTGCAGGGTGAGATTTCTGAAACAAGGAAAGGCCAAAATGTATCACATTAATTCATCAATCTGGCCAGGACTGAAGCATTTTGTCTCTCTTATTCAGCAAAAAGCTACTTGGAGGGTTGGAAATGGAGAGAATATATTCTTTTGGACCGAAAACTGGATTGATATTCCTATTGTGGATCACTGGCATTTACCTGATAGTATGCACAAAAATTTGTCCATGACTGTGTCAGACTATATTGTGGATGGTTCTTGGAGTCTTCCAGAGTATTTCATCTAGAAAGATGCTATGTTAACAGAGAAAATTTTACAAATTCCTCTTCCGAAAGGACATATGCCTGATACCTTTAATTGGAAGGACTCTGTGGATGGTAACATGACCAGGGCCGTTCCTAGAGTTTTATAGGCCTTAGGCATAATATGAGAAAAGGGCCTCTTACATAATACATGATAATTTTTTTTAGCTCGTTATTGTGATTTTATCAGGTCTTCTTTTCGTTTTTCCCCGTTTTTTACTACCAAAAAAGAAAGAAAGAAAAAAAGATGAGTGGGTCACATGATCCTAAATTCGTCTCACATGATTTAGCATAATGATATAATTTAATTTTTTGGAACATTTGAAAGACAACATTAAGATTAATTTCTCTAGTAGGCTTATTTTAAACTAAAATATAATTTGTTTTGTTATAAAATTCTCTATTTCTTGGATAATAAATATGACCAATATATTTAATATTAATAAGGCATATTATTAGAAACAAAGGGCCCAAAAAATATCACAAATTTGTTCGATAATAATTTTTTTGGCACATCAATAGTATATATATAAAGTAAGGTTTTTTATGCCACGTGTCACTTCCACTTTCATTCTCAGTATTTTTATTATTTTTTCTATTTTTAAAAACAAATATTTTATTTAACATAAATATCTCAACAAACTTTTGATCTTATCCACTCAATATTTTCTTTAAATTTTTATTGAATTTCTAATATTTTATGTAGCAGAAATATCTCACAACAAACTACACATAATACTTTCAACAAAGTTTACATATATGATCTTATTTTATGATTAAAAGACTCCAATTTGTTTATTTCTTTTTAGAAAAAGAAGCTTCAATTAGTTATTACTAATCTTTTAGCACTGTATCATTCAATTAGTTTTTATGTTTGAGGAAAAAAAGGGTTCGATTAGTTATTATGTTATCTTTTAGCAGCATATTCTAATGCATATGTTAACTATAAATAAATAAATTTTCGTTAATCACATATTTACATATTTTGAGCACAAGCAGAAACCCCAAACATTCTTTTCATATAACATTTTTCCTTCTTCAGGTTTGCCAAACACCAATTTTATTATTTCTCATACATATACTTTGATATATATATATATATATATATATCAACCACTTTCTTCCCTTTCAATCGATTTTTTTCTCTCATACGCATGGGCCACGAAACAAACCCATGACCACATGTTTAAAGGGACACAAAACTCTTACCACTTGGATTAATTCATTATTGATTTTGTTACACTTTTTATTCTTGCATTGGACATTCATCTCATCATTTATATTTATTTTTAAGAAATTATTATAATTGTAAATTTAAATAAATTCAATCAAATATACTGACACGTGTATTCGTGCACACAAACTTATAAAACTTATTTAATATCTAACCCGGGCAACGCCGGGTCTCTAAACTAGTTATAAAGAAAAACTAAAAAAAAATTATAGGGAGGGTGTATATAGAAATGGATCCTGCTCTTTACCCAAATGATTTCGCTCATTCCCAAAGTAAAAGACCAGATTACCCCTACGCAACATAACATGCGCTACGTGAGTTAAGTCACGCAGCGTGAGTTAAGTCATGCAGCGTGAGTTAAGTCACGCTAAGTGCAGTTTTTTGTTCAAAACTCAGCATGCAAGCCCAAAACACCATTTTTTCTTTCCCTCCACCTCCAAAAACCCAAAAAGTGCGAATTTTTGGGTCATAATCTCAACTCCAAATCATTGCAAATCGTCAGGAAGCAAGTTTCTACGCTCATCAAGCATCAAAGAACAGGTAATGTATCACCAAAACTCATCCTATTTTCCTGGTTTTTCTGCCTGTCACGTCATTTTTGTCAGTAGGTGCTAGGGCTGAGCGTGAGTTAACTCACGCTAGTTGTGAGGTGTGCGCAAGTTAACTTGCGTAGGAAGATAACACTAGTGCAAGTTAACTCACGCTAGTGTGTTGCCCAGTCTGTTGCCCAGATTTTGAAATTTTGCGCCACTTTTTTTTACTTGCTTTGCTTGCCGCACAAGTCATTTATTTATTTTTTCTTTGTATTTTTTTATTGAGTAGACATTGAATGGCATGGTGGAACATGTGGCAGAGGATAGCGTTGAGCCCAAACCGGGCAAAAACAAAGCTTCCGGTGAAGCTTCCGGCGTAGGCAAACCACCCAATGATGTGAAGTTTAAAGTGAAAATTCCTTTTCGAGTTGAAGCTCACATACTTCACAATCAAGCAAACCCGGTACCTACCGGTAACTTTGAAGAGAAGCCTAAACCGGTACCTATCGGTGTTCGTGTTATTGATGAAAACACCGGTACATTTTTTACAACAAACGAGAGATGGAAAGATCGAGAAGAATTGCATGGTTGGGTTAGTCGACAAGCGGCTAGGGCGGGATTTACTATTTCTATAGATAAATCTAGTACAATAGCACCATACATGACGATGCAATGTGAGAGGAGTGGTGAATACAAGCCACTTAAGACGAGGAAGAAACCGAAGCTTGAAGGCACGGGATCAAGGAAGTGCAATTGTCCGTTTAGGTTGAAATGCTTCTTTGAAAAAAAAACACAAGAATGGTGGATTGCAATGCTTTGTGGAGTTCACAACCATGAATTGGCGCCAAACTTATCCGGCCACCTTCTTGCGGGTCGACTAAAAGGGGAGGAGAAGCAAAGAGTTATCGACATGACAAAGAGCTTGGCAAAGCCTAGGAATATTCTCACGGATTTGAAGGAAAGAAACAAAGAAAGTGTGATAGGCATCAAGCAAGTGTATAATGCATGAACTAGATGGCGCAAGGGGCAAAGGGAGGACAAGACCGAGTTGCAATACTTGATTACAAAGTTGGAGAAGCATCGGTATGTCTATTTCACAAGAGCAAATAGCGAGGAAACCACTCTTGAAGATTTATTCTTTGCTCATCCGGATTCAATTGATATGCTCAACACTTTTCCCACCGTTGTGGTCATGGACTCCACCTACAAAACCAATACGTACCGAATGCCATTATTTGAGATTGTTGGTGTCACCTCTACCAAATTGACCTATTCGGTTGCGTTTGCCTTTCTTTCCTTTGAAAGAGAGAATAACTTCATATGGACACTTGAGATGTTGGTTGGTCTTTTGACCTCAAAACACAACATGCCTAAGGTGATTGTCACCGATAGGGACCCCGCTTTGAGCAAAGCCGTTGCCGAAGTTCTCCCTAAAACGGACCATGTGCTTTGCTATTTTCATATTGAGAAGAATGTAAGATCTAGGTGCATCACGGATTATAAAGTCAATGCCAATCCTTCGAAAGGAAAAGGAAAAGTTGTTGCCAAAGAAGCAAAGGAAGCGGATGATGACAAGCAATGTGAGCTTGTTAAGAAAATAGTGAATGCTTGGAGAGATGTGGTTAACTCTCCTACGGATGATTCATTTGCAATTGCATGGTTGACATTCAAAGATGAGGTATGCGGACCGTTTCCATTGTATGTTAAATATGTTGAGGAAACCGTTTTGCCCCTTAAGAAGCATTTTGTGAGGGCATGGACGAATACATACTTGCATCTAGGGTGTAGGAGCACCAACATTGTTGAATCAGCTCATGCACAATTGAAAAGATACTTGAGGAGTAGTGTGGGAGATTTGGCAACATGTTGGGATGAAATAGACAAAATGTTGAAAAACCAATTCGGTGAGATACATGGGAGTTTTGGGAGGAGCAAAACCGTCATGGTGCACAAATACAAAAAAACAAGTTATTCTCCGAGTTGGAGGGGTATGTCGCTAAGGCCGCTTTGGGTTTCATCGATGAAGAATATGAACGCTCTAAGAGATTCGGCTTTGCTAAAGAAGATTGTGGTTGTGTGCAAATGGCAACGTTCAGGTTGCCTTGTGCTTGTATTCTTGCCAAGAAGAGAAAGCAAAAATTGCCTATTCTTTTGGAAGAAATACACTCTCATTGGCGAATGTTAAGTGTAATTGGAGAAGAGGTTGATGCCAATTTTTCCGTTACGGATGAATGGGACGCCATTCAAGAACGTATCAAGAGGTCCCCTTACAAGATGAAACTCTTCATCAAATACAAGTTGCGTGAACTAGGATTTCTGGAGGAAACAATGTTGAAGCCACCTCCGAGAAAAGTGGCCACCAAGGGGGCACCTAAAAGGGTGAAGTCTACACCGAAAACGAGGTCCACCGGTCGAATCCCCTCTAGGTGGGAGACTATTGATGCTCAAAATCCCGATAGTCAATGCACACATGGCAAGAGTAAGTCTCATAAGACTAAAGGTTCTCGTCTTGGCACTTGCTCCTGCTCACAAACTTCAACTTCTACTTCAAAAAAACAACCTTATTTACAAATACCATACATGTCACAAATTCCAAATCTCATGAGACCATACGTTGAAGACATTGTGAATGTTCGAGGGGATGGTAATTGTGGTTTCCGGGTTGTAGCTAGGCACATGGGATTTCATGAGGATGATCATGTTTTGGTTCGCATGCACTTATTAATGAGTTGAAAACTCACAAGAGTGACTACTTGCCAATATATGCTATCGAGAGCCGTTACAAACTTATCTTGGATGGTTTACACCCTCCAACAAGTAGAAGTGGTATTGCGCCTCCAGAGAAGTGGTTGACCACTCCGGATATGGGTCACATTATTGCTAGTTGCTACAATAGAGCGGTTGTTCTATTGACTTTGCCCGAATTGGGTGGTTCATGTGAGACATATTTTCCAATCTGGAGTGCTCCACCACTTAATCCAGATTCCAACATAATGTGCCTTTGCTTGATTCCGGACCACTTTCTTCATGTGAAGTTGAAAGAAAATTGTCCGCTACCACCTCCTCCTAAGGAGTGGATGACTCACAAGATTGGTGAAGCGGAGCAATGACTTTTTCAGTTTTTGGATAGAAACGCCGCCTTCGATGAGCTCATGTCAAAGGAGCCGAAGCCGCCAAAGAAACCAACAAATGAGCACAATCCTATTACTTTGGACACCCCGGAAAAGCCAAAGCAAGAGAACGAAGTCATGGATGAAGATGGAGATTATGCACTATCACTAGTCTAGTTAGATAGGTTATGACACTTTTGGGTCGGTGGGTGTTCGTCCTATTTTTTGGTGGTATTACACCCCGACATATTTTTTGGTGGCCTATTGTGTAATTTTGATATTTATGGCCAATATGTAACTAATATTATATAAATATACGAAAAGAATTATTTTGGATCGTTTACGTGTCATTAAGTGTGTTTAAATTATTACGGGTCATTACCGGCGTATTTGTAAAATTTGGACCGTTTGGATCGTTTATGTGTGATTATGTGATCGTGAGAAAAATGATGTTTTTAATTAATTTTGATCAATTATGTCGTATTATCCGATAAACTTCTTAAACTGGCGTAATTTGGTTAAGTTATGAATGTGGCGTGATTACAGGTCTTTCTAGACTTTTCAAAAGTTTGTTCTGTTACTGCATACATGCATGTAGTTTCTGTTTCTGCTATGAACGTGAGTTAACTCACGCCAGTGCAAATGGCAACGTGAGTTAACTCACGCACTCCATTACACTAACGCATGTTAACATGCGTTATCTTTTTTTACTTATAACACCAGCGTATGTTAACATGCGCAGTGCTTTTCAACAAATAACACTAACGCATGTTAACCTACGTAGCGCATGTTAACATGCGTTAATATTTGTACTAGCGTAACTTAACATGCGTAGGGGCAGTTTGGTCTTTTACTTTGGGAATGAGCAATACTGTTTGGGTAAAGAGCAGGATTCTATAGAAATCTTTTTATATAAGAGGGTATATATAGCAAATTGAGACAAAAGGGCCATAAACATTAACAGGCTTCAGCACAGCCTTGTTGAAGTAAACTTTGCTATACACACCCCCAAAAACCAAATAATTCTATATACACCCCCTATCGTAAAAAAAATTTTAGGGCCCCCTACCGGCAAGGGCCCTAGGCCGTCGCACTCCCGGTCTATGCCTAGGGCCGGCCCTGAACATGACAAATAAGTTAGTTTTAATTTCATGTTGGGTCATAGTCAAGAGGTTACTTGGCACACACTTCTTTGGAATACATACATTCCTCCTTCCAGGGCCTTCATTTCATGGCGTTTTCTACATAATAAACTCCCTACTGAGGATAATCTCAAGAAGAGAGGTTGTATAATTGTGTCAATCTGTTGTTTCTGCAAGCAGTCTGAAGAGACTTCCCTCCATATTTTCCTCAGATGCGCTATTACTGGGCAACTTTGGCTTTGGCTCATGAAGGGCACTGATTACATTCTTGACCTCTCATCCATTCAATCTCTTCTTATGGGCAGTACTGCTATCAATAGTAAAATGGTGAAGCATTTGATAAATTCTGCTATTGTTCACATTATTTGGAGTATTTGGATTGAAAGAAACAACAGGTGCTTCTCCAACAAGCACTGCTCTATGAGTTTTCTTTTTCATACTATGCTTACTGAAGTTAAGCTTAGTTTTGACCTGTCTATTAGCAAGGGATCAGCTACTATGACAGACTTTAAGCTTGCTAGGCTCTTTGGTATAGCCTTAAAGCCTAGACGGCTTACTCACACTCAGGATGTTAGCTGGACACCTCCTCCCTTTGGTTGTATCAAGTTGAACTGTGATGGATCATCTTTTTGGAGCCCTCCTTCAGGTGCTATTGGAGTTGTGCTTAGAAATTCCTCTTCTGTTTGTTTAGGTGCCTTTGCCCAAAATATTGGGTATGTTACACCTTTAGAGGCTGAATTCAGCGCTTGTATGTTTGCTTTGGAAAAAGCTTCTAGCTTACTTCTTCGGAATATCTGCATTGAAACTGATTCCTTAAGGGTTGTTAAAGCTTTCAATAAACAAGATGGGGTCCCTTGGAGGATGCAGGCCAAATGGCATAACTGTATGGTTTATTTTAACCAAATTACATGCTCTTTCTCTCATGTTCTTAGAGAAGGCAATTTAGTTGTTGATGCTTTGGCAAGGAATGGCCAAAGTCTAGCCATGTTCACTTCCCAATGGTGGGAGTTTCCTCCTCCATTTGTGGAACATTTTCTTTCTAGGAATTCTTTAGGTTTACCTTCTACTAGAATAATCATGGATTAATTGTTTGTAAGCGGTTCAGGCAGCTCCTGATTTCTTTTATTTCATTTCCTAGCTTTATCAACAAAAAAAAAGTATATTGGGTAAATTACTCTCATCTTCCCTAAACTACACACAAACTCCCTCTAAACATGAATACTGACTTCCCTAGTTTGTTTATCTAATCTAATTAACATAAACATCCCTTGTTAGTTCTTATTTTAAAAAAACAATAAAAAAAACTCTGTTGTTAGTTAACGGCGTTAGTACTTTAATACAACGGATGCTTGTGGCTGGTTGCGTGTCCATTGGCAACTATATCATTTTTTTTATAGACCATTTTTTGTTTTCAATTACTTTAGGAAAATAATATATTGTCAACAAGGATCTATTTTACATTTAGAAATAAAAATAAATAAAATTGTTCTGGATTGGGTAAAAGCCCGATCCGACTCTGCTCGGGTCCGACCCTAGTCTGTTAAGCAAACGACATCATACGATGGACACGTCCTAAAACCCACCAGATTATAATACGGGCCGAGAGTTACATACGACGTCTGAGAGTTGACCACGCCTACCCAGACCGATGGCAGCTTACTAGGGACGAGTATTACTCATGTCCTTACTAACAGGTACGATTGTCAGGATAAAGTTTGTCAGGCAAGCCCACCTAACCCCTATATATACCGAGACATTACCTTGGGAAAAGTACAACCCTTCTTACGCTAAACTTGTGACATCTTCTCTTGAACCCCTTACTTACTTGGGCCTTAGAGCAAGTGCTGGTACACAACTCCCCTCAGTGTGATTTCGGGTTGACGATCAACCAACCTCACCATAATTCAACAGAACAAGGCTCACGGCGGAAAGATTGGCGGATCAACCTCTGCAGGCGGCATATCCAAGCATCTCAATCATCAACTCAGGTCTAACCGGATCAGTGGCCACTTCACTAGGAAAGACATAATTCCTCATCCAACTCTTCAACTCAAGATGATGAACACCAGATATGTCCACCGCAACGCCAGTGGCGTCGACGGAGCTGTCGATTCCTCTTATTCCATTCAAAAGCCATCAAGACGAACTTGTGGGACTGTTCTGTCTCTGGTTGCCTTTGAGCAAGCCCCCAAATCTAGGGTTCCGCTAGCAGAAGTCGCCTATCGCGCTACCACGAGGATCCAAGGATGGGTAACTCAGATCTCAAGGAGCCTACATCCCCCGAAAAACATGACGCCATGTGCAGCTACTCATTACCTCGAGATGCCAACATATCCAAACTCGACACGTCAGAATGTTAGGGTTCATATGAGCCCCAAGACGACAGCGCCAGAAACTAAGGTTTAGGAAAACGTCCCAAATTTTGGTACGGCTCAAACGCACAACATGTTGAAGATCCTTATCACAGCGGTTCAGCTCCAATCTCAGATGATGGAAACGCAGGGCGAAAGGTTGGCTCGAGTCGAAGAAGCACAGATTCGGCGAAGTGTCGAAGACCTCTTCTATGTTTTATTTCATGATGAGAAGATTTTTATTTAAATAATATAAAATTGTATAATTTTACTAATTCAATGACATGTACGGATTTCTATGCGAGTTCGAGTACTTAAAATATGTTTAGTTTATTCTGTGTTTATAATTTTACTAAATGCAATTAATATCATCTATTTGTGCATCTAATAATTTATGGGTGCTTAAAATATGATTTATTTCATTCTTTTCGTGTGTACCCGTTAAGATATTTGTCCCGTACCAGTCTGTAATGAATTTTATTTCTAGATACTATCCATACAAAATTTTGGTCATCCTTAATTATACGTCTAACCTAAGAAACACCGGGTAAATACACTGGTAGCTATAATAGTGGAGGTGTGGATAATTGATATTATTAAAAAATTATCAAAATTGTAGAATATAAAGAAGAAGGGGTTGGAAGGAAATTAGATCTATAAATAAAATAGGGTTAAAATACATGAGTTTGGACTAATTTTTTTAATAAAGCTAAAATGGATTATATTGAATTAACCACCAGTTATTTATAGCACAAGGAGGGTCAAAAAAAGAATTAGAAAAAGTTTCAAGTTACATCAAAAGGTAAAGATGACATAAAAAATGAAAAAGGAAACAAAACAATCTATATTACATAATGATTGCGAAACAAGAAAGCGGATTAAGCCACCACAAATGATAATTAAAAGTAAAATTGGCGCAGTTTGCTTTTAACCACCAATATGATTGGAGCTTAATTTTATCAAGAAGTTGTGTAATGAGTCCTCCTTTTGCCAAAAAACTCGAGCATTTATTTAATGACAAATTACACAGACACATGAAAGTCAAATAAGAAGAAGAACTGAGCGGATATTTTTGGAGTAACCGCCCAAACTTCCAAATTGAAAAATATCACTACAAGAAACATAGCAATTTACCAGGGGTAGATTCACTGAGAAAAGGGCACAAAGCATTGGCAAAACGACGTTTGTGAGGGATTTTGTCAGGGGCGAAATCCCTGGCAAATCCGCTCATTGTAAACATTTTGTGAGGGGTTATACCCCTGGCAAAAAAACGTGGAGTCATACCCCTGTCAAATTGCGTTGCTTAAGCCCTGTCATATGCCCTGGCAAAATTCGTCACTTTTGTCTGCATCTATGCAATCATCTATGAACTATGCAGTCTACTCTGACTTGAATGCTGACTGACGGAATGTCAAATCAGAAGGTTATCCTATGCCAAGGCCTTTGCGAGGGGTTTAACCCCTGGGAAATCTGTTAATTTTTTTTAAAAAAAGGTTTTATTTAATAAACCGATTTTTTCATAATTAATTAAATGTTTTTAAAATAATTTATAAAATGTATTTAAATTAATTAAAAAAAATTGATTTTTTTAAATTGTTTTTGAAATACAATTATTTGTTTCAAAAATCATTTTAATAAATAAAATTTATTTTAAATAATAAATAAAATTGTTTTGAAATATAATTAATGGTTTCAAAAATCATTTTAACATAATTTTAATTTTTAAAAAAAACTGATTTTGAATACATTATTTTAAAAACTGTTTTCCAACAATAAACCTTATTTAAATAAAAAACTGATTATCAAGTATTTTTATTTTGAAAACAGTTTTAAATATTAAAAAAACAGATTTAAATTAAAAACATGTTTATCTATTAAAAAAAATTAGATTTTCTACTACACAAATTTATAAAACGAATTTCCCTAAATTAAAAAAAATTGGTTTAGTAAATAAAAAAACTCTATTTTCTATAATAATTTAAAAAAAAAAACTCTAATTTTGTAGAATAGATATCAATTATAAATAAAAAAAAAAGGATTATATATGATAGAAATTTAGCAAGTGTACTAAAAACTATCGAAGTTATATAATAAAGTTCGTATCCACGAGGACCGTGTTAATCTCAATGAAACAATAGTGTTATGATATAGGATGTGTAAATTATTTTGTTTGCCCTAGGCAGATTTGATTGCATAGAATTAAATAACAGAATATAAAGATTTGTTTAGAAAATATAGAGAGAGATGAGATTAGGTCTTTCGAATCCTCTGAGTTCCCCTAATTAGTAAACTGCACCTATTTCTTATGAATATTTCTCTAGTTTCATGATGGTTAACTAAAATAGCCTTAATCAATCCCTTGACTTAGGACCCTCTTCTCATATTACAGTCTCTAATTCCTTAGGTGAACTAATATTCTTTGAAGGTTTTAAGAACGTTAACCTAATATCACAAATAAACGATTATCTATTCCTAGACTAACCATGTTTATTTAAACAATTCAATTAGGTCTAAGTTGAAAGTTATGGTCAGTAGTCATTCATTCTCACGAATTCATGTTTATATTTGATCAGGATATAAAAAGCATTAAGAACAATTAAATTGAATAAAACTAGATTGATATTCACAATAAATAGAGTTTCACAACAACATGTTTAAATTAGGGTTACATCAGAATCATCTCAGACCTAATCTCTAAGAGATTTAGCTACTCATAATTGAGTTTACAAATAACATAATCAATGGAAGAATTAAACATACATTAACTGGT
Organism: Medicago sativa; assembly: GCF_051527215.1. NCBI lineage: Eukaryota > Viridiplantae > Streptophyta > Magnoliopsida > Fabales > Fabaceae > Medicago > Medicago sativa. Next base: position 59,122,356 of record NC_140751.1, on the reverse strand, counting down.
AAAAGAATGGAGGAAATTGCCCCTTTCTTCAGTCTCCAGGTCTGCAAATCACACTTTCTCTCTCTAGAATTTGTAACCCTTGTTTCTGTGACATAAATCTGTTTAAATAGGCAAAAACACGATCCCAATCGTGACACGTTTTGGTCATTGTGTCCCGATTTGGCTATGGTTTGTTCCAATCATTTCCCAATTTGCCTCTTTCTTCAAAACTTCATTTTTTTTCTTGCTTTCCTTGGTGTTTAGGCTTTCTTGTGAACTCAAAATATCATGAATTTACAATAAAAATTATGTATTGACAACGTGTCATCAATATACTATAAACTTAGTGTTGGAACATAATTTTTTTGTCATTCTAGTATAACTATAACTATACACATAATCTACAAAACTACCAAAAAAAACATATATTCAACATGCATGCATATAACTTGGGACTGATGCAATAAAAATATATATGTTAATAAGTAGTAAAAAATAAAAACACAAAAATATAAGAAGTGAAGAGAGTATTACCAAATTAAAGAAGTTTATTGATGTTGAAGAAAAGTAGAGTGTATGGAGGAAATGGAGAAGTCAAAAAAATTCTAAGTGTTTGAAGATTGATGATTAAGTGATACTGATAACGGATGGGAAATTTATATGGGGAAAAAAAGACAGGGCTTAACCCAGGGATATAACCCTAGATAGGTTCAGAATTGTCACTTTTTTTCGGACCAAAAGTGAGGGGTTTGTGTTAATTTGTGAGGGGTAACACCCCTGTGTCATGGCTTTTGCAGGTTTTTGGCAGTCTATTGTTAAGTCAACTGCAAACAGCAGGATTCTCTGCAAAAGTGAGGGGTTGCCACTGTGTAAAGCCCTGTCAAATGGACTGACACGCCTACTGCATGTCCCCTTGGTTTGAATTTTATTTTCCCGCTTTTTTAATGTCAAGGGTTTTGTAGTTTAGTGAGGGATACACCCCTGTGTTATGGTTAGTGGTCCCCGCATCTCCCAAAGTCTATTTACGAGGGGTTTCCTTGGCATTTTCCATGGGAAATTTGCCAGGGGTTCATGGCCCTGTCAAAATTCATGGCAAATGGGCATATTTCTTGTAGTGAATGATCTGCAACTTATGTCGAATGCACCGTAGTAAAACCAAGCCAGATATAAAGACCATACCAAAGTTTCCTAAAAAATCTTAAGATAGAAAGAGATGATTTGTATCCTCCACTTCTCCACAACCACCCACACAAAGATGCACATTATGCTGCAGAACATGTCTCTTGGTTAAATTGTCTGTCGTAGAAATGCAATTATGGAGAAGTCGTCAAGCAAAAAGACTGAACTTCAGAGGGATCTCCTTATTCCAAATTAAATTTATGTTTTCCTCTTCCAAGTTGTTGTCTGACATAAACAAGAAGTGGTAAGCACTTGTAACATTATAATTTTTTGAAGTATGTAAATGCCAATTCCACCTGTCAGAAACAAAAGGCTGCAAAACAATGTTAATATATTAAAAGATCATTGTACTCTTTCGCTTGCTCTTCCTCCGATGCTAATAATCTCTGCCTCCACTTCCAGGCCTCTCCACCCTTCCCCCACTCAAGAGAAAACATATCAGCCACCGCCGCCATTTTATTATCAGCTAGATCAAAAAGACGACTAAATCTAGTCTTTAACATCGCCCCATCAAGTCAAGGATCCCATCAAAATAAAGTTTGAGAACCATCTACCACCTCATGCCTAACATTATCATCAAACAAACGACCAACTATCACTCCACCCCCACTTCTAATACTACACAAATCACTCCACCAAACTAGGCTACCTCTGCCACAATCAGTGATACACCCTCCAACCTCACTGTAACGTGGAGCCAAAACTCTATACCAAAAACTTCTATTCTCTGTCTTCAACCTCCACCACCATTTACAAAGTAATGCCAAATTTCATTACCTATTTTATTGCCAATTTTACCCTTCAATTAAACTATTTTATTTATTATTTTATCCTTTAATAATATTATTTTAAATTATAATTAAAAAATTAAATCTCATTAAAAAAGGAAATATCCCGCTACAATATTATCAATATTATATGAAGAGGATCGATATTTTGGACTGAATTTTTATAATTCCAATCATACCTTTAAACAATTTTCGTATATTAATGTTATATTCTTGGTGGTGTTAAAAAAGATAAGGATTTATATTATATTTATTGAATTAATGTTGTTATTGAAAAATATAATTATGATTTTTTTGGGTTTGTTACAATTTGAAAGTCACAAATATTTGTACTTATAATTTTAATCAAAGTCAAAATTCCATATAAAATAATGTTCATAATTTACACGCGTTAGCACAATAAAAAGTGCGGAAAGATGGGCACGTGAGTGTCCTCTTTTCGCTAGTTATTAGGCTTAATTGCACTTTTGCCCCCTATCTTTTGCCAATTGTGCAATTTTGCGCCCCCATCCTTTTAATTGAGCTATTTTGCCCCCTTTCTGATTGGATGGCCCCTCATGTGTTTTAGTGTTGATGTGTCCGATTTTGATTATGTGTCTTCAATAAATGATGTCCAGGTGGGGTCTCTGAGCTTATGTGGCATGGATGAATTGGCAAACACACGAAATTACACAATTGTCCTTAAGTTCATTGTTTTTTTTTTTACTTTCTTCCTTCTCTCGCCATGTTCTCTTTTCTCCCCACCACCACCACCACCGTGCCATAATTATTGATTCATACAAACCATAACATTTGCAATGCATTTAATTTAACCTACTGAATCTGAATCTGTAATGAATAAATATTAAAATCCTAACTAAAAGAAAAGAAAAGCATTGGAAGGAATGATGAAATAAGGGAAAATGAATTGTTGCAGATGGTAAAACAAAGAGAGAAAATCCCAACTGCGAGCGAGGGCTTTTTGTTTCAATTTTTCGTCACTTCTCTGTCTGTTTCTTCTAATCGAGTTTGGATCTGAATAATAGAAGAAGGATTTGTCATCGGTGATGGTGGTATATGGGATGAGAGGACTTTTCGTATTTATAAGCGACATTCGTAATTGCCAGAACAAAGAACAAGAGAAGATGGTGAGAGAAGGAAGAAGGTAAAAGAGAAGATGAACTTGAGGATTGTTGTGTAATTTTGCATGTTTACCCATTCATCCATGCCATATAAGCTCAGAGACCACACTTGGACATCATTTATTGATGACACAATCATTAAAATGGGACACATCAGCACTGAAACACATGAGGGGCCATCCAACCAGAAAGGGGGCAAAAGAGAGGGTGCAAAATCCCTCAATTAAAAGGATGAAGTGAAAATTCGCACAATTGATAAAAGATTGGGGGCAAAAGTGCAATTAAGCCTAGTTATCTATACTATATATAAAGAAAATAACTCATTTCAACACTTTTGAACTGGCTTTTTCTCTTTCCAAAAATGTCCTCGATTTTAATATAAATAATACATGTAACAAATAGATAAGAATAAATTTAAATATTAAAATAAAAGTGTAACAAACACAAATGTCCAATTTTTTCTTTATCATTTAAAAAGTGTAATAATCTAGACGTATACTTACCTTTTTACTATCCCAATTATACCCTTAAACAACAACTTTTTCTATAATAAAGATTATTGTTGGTGTCATTAAAAAAATAAAAATTTAGATTATATTTTTTTGTTATATTGTTGGTTTCATTGAAATAGATAATGATTGTTAGTTTGATCTGTTTTTTTTTTTTAGATTATATTTTTTTGTTATATTGTTGGTTTCATTGAAATAGATAATGATTGTTAGTTTGATCTGTTTTTTTTTTTTTGAAGGAATGGTTAGTTTGATCTGTTATAATTTGAAAGCAAAAACATTTATATTTTTACTTTAAATCAAAATCAAAATTTCATAAGAAAACATCGTTCATAATTTGCAAACGTTAGTGCAATAAAAAAAACAGAAAGACTGTCTTTTCGTTTGTTATAATAAGAATAACATCACTTTAATATATAGTGGGTAGAGATGGTAGAGAGTAGATGAGTATAAGTGTGATATCTCTCTCTATATATATAGTACGCTAAAAAAAACCTAAATTCCGATTATCCAAATACTCACTTCGGTCCTATATATAAGAAAAGATTCTTTTTTTAGATACATTTAATAGTTAATGTATCTCGTCTTCATTGTAAACGAGATACATTAATTATTCAATGTATCTAAAAAATGATCTTTTCTTATATATAGGATGGAGTATTTTTATAAAGCCCTTTTTTAAAACCACTTGTGAGGTACAAACAATTTTTTTAAGGGAGGTAACAAATAATTTGTTTCTGGGATGTTTGTTTTGTTGAACCGTTTTGTTAGTTTCTTTGTCCATGATTACAGGTATGTTTGTTTTTTTTTTTTCCAATAGTTTGTTAGTTCTCGTGATATATATAATATTAAGGGTACCTTTAGACCTATTTTCACCTTTATTTTGTGGCTTCTGTTCTTCTCAGAAACGTTTTTTTCCGTAGCTTAAAAGCAAAAGAATGACTAAAAGCAAAAGAATAAAAGCTTTTGAGGAATTGCCGGAAGGTTGCATCGCCACAATACTCTCTCGTATGACTCCGGTTGACGTTGTCAGGCTCTCTATCCTATCTAAGACTTTCCTATCTGCCTCTAATTCCGACACTGTCTGGAATAGTTTTCTCACTTCCAATACTCAATTCATGGACTCTATCATCTCACAGTCTCCTTCCATTGCAAACAGTCCTACTAAAAAAGCTCTCTATATGGCCCTATCTGATCGCCCTATCATCGTCAACGATGGTAAAAAGGTACTCTTCATAATCTATGACAATTTCTTGAATATTAGGCATTGTTATCAGTTACTACTGTTCAGGGAAGCTGTTCTTGTGTTGCTCTTAATATCGTTTTTTGCTGCTATACCAGTTTTTAGATAGTTGTTTTAACTCTTTGTTATTTGTATACTGTCTTTTTTTTTTTTTTTGAACAAGTTGTATACTGTCTTGTTATTTGTATATTTCTATCTTTTTAGTCGCTCTTGTTAGTTGATTTTAAAATATGTTTATATTGTTCTTAATTTAATGAAGAAAACATTCTCCTTCCTTCTTAATCCCTCAATTCAAACACACCTTTGGAGTATTGGTGTGTTTCAGACGAGTTCATCTTCTAGCGAAGTACTTTTGTAATTTCGTTTCCTTTTTCTTTTGTATAATCGTCTCTTAAACAGTACAATCAAAACACGGCCTTTTCAAAAACAATAAAAACACAAAAATACTAAAATTAAGTGGATAAAATTCTTAGTTCTATATGCTAATAAAAATTGTATATGTTTAAACGCAGAGCTTTCAATTTCATAGAAAGAGTGGACAAAAGTTTTACCTGCTTGCTGCCAGATCTCTCACCATTGATTGTCGTAATGTGAAGGCCGAGAAAGAGTGGATTCAATATATGCATGGTTCTAGGTTAGTTCTTTAGTCTAATGAGTAGAATTTACCGTTTCATGTGAATAAGCCGGGAATACATTATTTTCTATTAACACCCAATATGTCTTGATTAACTTAATTAACTCTTAATTTATTAAAATCGTTATGAATACTAAATATGTGAAACAATAGATCACACTCAACATTTTTTATGGTCTTGAAATATTTTATTTCATGTGTCTTTTGATTGGTCTTGTTCCCCTCCTTAAGGAAATTTTCCGGGTTGCTGCTAAATGCGATGTGCTACTTTTAGGCCGCACAATACTTAATGTCGCAAAATCCATAGCTTCTCTCAAAATTGAAAAGCTATTTATGTCTGTCTCAACTATAAGCACAAGTTCACTTTTTAGATTAATTAAATATCTAATGTATGCATTACTTATTGAATGAATCTAAAACGTGAATTTTTGCTTATAATTGAGACCGAGGGAATTCATACCGTATGAGTGAAAATATTTTCCATTTTCAGCTTCTGGATATGTGAACTATACTTCTGAATCAAACCTCAATATGTGATGATAATTCTTTTTGTTGATGGTTCCCAATTTTCATACTTTACTGGATGAGCCTACATTATCGGTGTATCAACACTTGTATAAATACTCAATATGTGAGGATATGAATCACTTTCAACTTTTTTTCTCAATTTCTGTATTCTTATCTTTGCAACTTTTTGCACAAATTTTACAGGTTCCCTGAAGTTGCTAAGCTTTGTCTTTTGTTCTCACATGAAATTCGTGGGATTATTAACACTCTTTCATTGTCCCCAAATACTCAGTATGCGGCTTATCTCGTGTTTAAGATAATTTATGCCCGTGGATATGTGAACGAACCTGTGAGCTTTTCTGTTGGTGTCGATGGTGGCCATAGAAGCATTAAATCCGTTTGTTTGGATCCAAACATGAAACATAATCCGTACAACAAAGAAGAAGAATTGCATCGTCCTAGTGTGAGAAGCGATGGGTGGTTGGAGATTGAGATGGGAGAATTCTTCAATTCAAGCCTCAAAGATGAAGAAGTCCGTATGTGTGTTATCCAGAGGAGTGGTTCGTGGTTGAGGGGAGATTTGTTTATTGAAGGAATAGAAGTTAGGCCTAAGTAAGACAATTAAGCAATATTCATTGAATTCTAACAATGTAATCAATATAGTTTGGGTAGTTATGTTAATGTTTAATAACTTTCAAGAGATCTATCATGTTTTGCCCTAACAATGTAATCATTATCATATATAATATATTTTCATGGATTTTTCATATTGTTGTAGATTTTCAAAAAAAATGTGGTGAGTTGATATTAGTTATAAGTAAGGTAGGGTAAAAGTGATATTCTCAAATCTCAATCACAGTTTTTGTGGAAGAGACAGAGATAGGGCACCACACCCTTTTATGGACTAGAAATAATGATAAGCCAAGTGCAGATTATCAATGGAAACCTACTTTCTTGATAAGATCGATATTTGATCCAATCCAGAACCAATAGAGAAATGCTCACCATTCCACTCAGAGAAATATTTCTTTTAACAAAATTCATCTATGTTTGCATAGAATTTTACCCCCTATATAGGAAGGCTCAATGGTTTGAATAATGGTTGAATGCGAAAATTCAAGTTAATGCGCACAATAGTAGTCAGCACCATTTTCTCCCTCTATTGAATTCTCCTTGATTGTTTTGCACTCCTCTTGCTTAAGAACTTTATTTGCATGAGAAACGAACACACCACACACCATTTATAGTTTTAGAAGCTTTAAAATGGATTAAATACACAAAAATGCAAGCTTAGTGTTTTTGGGCCGAAATTTGTCCCTTACAATTTTACTACATAATTCAAATAAAAAAAGAGAGAAGTCAGCCATGTTGAAAGTAGCACTTACCCCATATCACCTGGAAGTTCGATTTTGAAGGCACTGTCATTAATCCTAGAAAGTACTTGAAAAGGTCCATCTCCCCTAGGTTAAAGTTTTGACTTCCTTTATGATGGGAACCTTTCCTTTCTCATATATACCCATACCAAATCCATGGGTTAAGCACAATCTTCTTTCGCCCTTTGTTGGGCATTGCATACCTTTCATTTTTCTTTTCAGTTTGCAATTTCACTTTCTCATGTAATTTCTTCATAAATTCAACTTTAGCTTTTCAATCTTTATGCTTCAAGAAAGATGTGTTAAGCAATGGTAACAAAGCAGAGGTGTTAAAGGGTTGAAACCATACATAATCTCAAAAGGTGAATATTGTGTAGTGCTATGGACAACCCTATTATAAGCAAACTCCACATGAGGCAACCATTCTTCCCACATTTTTAAATTCTTTTTAAGAACAACCTTGAGAAGAGTAGAAAGAATTCAATTTACTACCTCAGTTTGTCCATATCGGTTTGGGAATGACGTGTAGAAATTGTGTTTGCGAAAGCTTAAGTTTGAAAATCTTTGGAAAATATTGCTGACTATTGGATTTATGTGAATGATTCAAATGATAAGACGAAATCAATGCATGAAAATAAGAATTCAAGTATGAATAAGAAATTCACCAATGAATTTTATTTATCAATACAACAACCAATATACAATGCAAATCACAAAACTAAACTATCTCAAACCAAAACAACGAATAACAAATCACACTAAGTATTAAAACACTTGATATATGAATGAATTCTTTGAACTTAATTTCCAAGTTTAATTGTGAATGAGTTGAATGTTCAAAAACCTCAATCAAGGAGATTGAGATTAGCTTAATGCAAAAAAAAAAAAAAAACTCTCACAATGGTAGTCAATTCATTCAATAGATTAATATATCACAAATAAATTGTTGAAAGTAAAAGGATAAGGAAGAGAAAACACCAAGATTTAAAGAGGTTCCCCCTTTTCATCCTTGCTAGGGTTACGTCCTTTCTTTGTAGAAAAATATGTCTCTTCTACGGGCTTCCACCATGATGAAAAATGTTTACAAGTGTGTGATTAGAAAGATTCTTTCGATTCCTAATCTTGTACGCTAAATAATCACACAGGATCCAATCATAAAGACCTCTTGAAATTGGACAGCCACAAGATCTTCGAATCTCAAGCTTGCATGCAATCCTTTGATCTTCTTCACCTAGAAATTGTCTTTGTTATGCCTCAGCTTCAATCCCATTGAACCTTGAATTGTTGAGAAACAACCACTACAATTAACTATGGAGGTGAAAAGTTCCTTCTTTTTCTTTAGGTCCTTGATCCAGCACCAAGATCCTTGAGAGAAACAAATCTTACAAATCCTATAGCACCCTAACAATCTAGACCTCTAAATCTACAAAAGTTCTTAGAAAAAGTTTTAATCTGAAGAAATTGTAGAGAGAGAGGGTTAGGAGACTTTAGAGTGTATTTTCAAATTGATTCTATGAATAGGAAAGTGTGTGTGTGTGTGTGTGTGTGTGTGTGTGTGTGTGTGTGAGGGTATATATATGTTCTTTTATGGCTACGACAATATAATGAAATCTTGCAGTTAAAGATCTCAATATCTTCTATATCTTCTGCAAATCAATGATAGTTTCACCACAAACCTTCATTTGATTTGTGAGTAGTATCAATCTTGAAAAGAATTTTGCGATACTTTCATCTTATTTCATCTGTGTTCTCATATTGCTTCCTTAGACCCTGCAACTTCACTTTTTTTAGCTTTTCATCACCACCATATACTTTCTTGAGTGTATCACATACACCCTTTTTTATTTCCTCATCAATGATCTTCTCAAAGATGTTTGGATCCACAAATTGCTGAATCAAGAACAAACCATTTCCATCAATTTCCATATTTCTTCCTGTTGTTCATTGCGCTTCCCGCACATTTGCTTCTAAGCTAGAAATCCACCATTCACGATTTCAAGCACATGTTGAAATATGTATATCACCTTCATATGTGCGCACTATAACACCCCGATTTTGGTTAGGATTATTTATTTAATTGTTTTATTATTTACTTAATTGTTTGATGCATTTGATTTGGGATTAGTGGATTTTTAGACGATACGGGTATTTTGATCATTTGAGGAGTAAGGGTAATTTGGTATATTTAGAATGAAGGGTATATTAATAATTTTGGGCATGGAGAGTAATTTAATGAAGTTAGTAGTAACTTGGGTAATTAATAGATAGTAGTGTATGAGTAATAGTTGGGATTTTAATGAAGCAATTGTGTAGTAATATTTTTATGAATGATAGAAAGTTACAAAGCCAATTAATGAGTGTGACTAAGCCCAAGAGTGTATAAGAGAAGTAGTCTTTGTGAAAATTAGGTCAAAAGCTCATTTGTCACAATTGAGAGAAAAGAGGCAAAGTGGGATAAGAGAGAAAAATAGAGAGAAAGAGGAAGAAAGAAGAATTTCAAGGGAGAAGAAGATCTATCTTGATGAAACTACAGAGCGAGATTAGAGTGGAGCTTAAAGCTTAACTTTTGGGAATTTGAGGTAAGAGGGAAGTTTATCTTCACCATTTATAGATTATGAGTGATAGCTTGGGTTTGGGTCATGTTTGTTGTTGTGAATTTATGAAATTGATGTTAATTTAAGTTGATTTTCGTGCTCTAATTAAGTTGATCATTTTTTGTATGTGAAAAGTGGTAGAAAGTTGTTGTTGTTGCATGAAATTCAATGTTTGATTATGTAAGGTTGATAAGTGTGTTTTTAGCTTAATTTGATGGAAATCATGATTGCTGTTGTTGAATGATGATGAATTCATGATTTATGTTCCTGCTATGTTATTGGGTATATGAAAGTATTTAATTAAGTTGTTTGATACGATACTCTACTTATCACTTTATTATTTGGTAAACGATTTGATACACTTGCCTAATCCGACCATCAGATACAAATGCGTTATATTCTACTAAAGCTTTTTTTTTAAATTGATATTCTACTAAAGTTTATAAAATATTATCTAAAATTTACTTGTTAAAAAACTTCACATCATAGAAATTTTACTACACTACAATTATGAGTTTCAAACGGTCTCATTTTAAAATTTGCTTTAGACCTCAATACATGTTGAGCTGAGTAACAGGTATTTTTTAACCGGCAAAAGTTTATCAAACACATGGTTAAGCACAAGAAGTGCTAACCAAAACATAAATACACTTTCTTCAAAAACCCGAAATACAGAGTCTGAGCCAATACAACAGACACAACACAAAAGGCATTAGAAAAATCTCTTGTCCAAAATCAAATTGAACTTTATCACACAAGTTAGTTCTATCCAAACAAGCTAGTTGCCAAAAAGAAAACAAAACCACTTCGTGAACTAAAGCCAACAAAATTCAATAACAAGAGCTACAAACTAGCCACTTTTCACACCAACAATGGGGCAAATAAATGATCCAACCAAATCTGCATGGAACCAGGAGCACTTAATCCACTAAATTAAGCAAAAACTACAATAACATCATCAGGATCACTTGAAAATTTTAAATAACCAAAGCATTTAAAACCTTTTAGATTGTACAAAATGCATGCCTAATTAGCTTAATGCTTGTTGCAGTGCACATGTCTTACGTGTCCCCTTCAACTTCAATGTGAAATCCTCAATAGCACAATGTGATGTCTGTGAAAGAAGCAACAAATAAAATGAAAAAGGGTAAGATCAAATGTTGAATGAATGAAATGAAGCAGCTAATTAAACTAATAAATTAAATTAGATACATTTACATAAAAAAAAAAAACAATTTAATAATAGTCATATGGAAACTATAAACATTTTTTTATGTGTCAAAAAGGCTAAAATGTTGTAGGATTACTAATCTATGAGGTTTCATTGCAGAAGTAAGAGTTTAATGTTTTAATCTCAAAGGATCAAGTTTAAATCTACTAAAATATAATTGTAAAATGTGTTGGAATATTTTATTATTTTATTATATTCCAATATCATTATGTGGGCAAATATCGTAACAATAATTATATTAGCTATTTATCAATTGTGAGCCTTAGTTGATTAGTGATCAAATTAAGTAATAAGGCTATTAGATTTCTAATTGGATAATTAATTAAATATTTAATTAGTTGATATGGACTAAATGAGTGGATGTCCGGATGGCCCATTAACGGAATAATGGGAAACCCTAATGGCCATCCAATATAAAAGAGGCTATGGTCCCCAATACACCGTACACGGCAATACTCTCTCTTCTCTCCATCTGAAAGAGAACTTGAGGCATAAAGGTACCGGTTGAGGAAGAACCAAATCAGCCGCCGCTAATCCTTGCTGTGTGTTTCAGATTATCACCTCCTCTCTCGGTTTACGGTTGATGTTGAAGGAGGGTTGTTATGAAAGCTTTATATTCCTAATACACCAATTCTTAATATCCTTGATAAATCAAACATGTCGTAGATCCGATCATAATCATGTTCAATGTTTTGTTTGCTTCCGCTATTTATTCATAATTGTTTAACATGTTTTATGAAATTTGTTTTTATTAAAACCTAAATTTCTAACAAAATGATCATTAGTTGTACTTTAATTAATAATAATTTCATTTTCCTCCAATTGTTGTTTAAAAAACTATTATGCATGCTAAGATAACTAAAGGTCAATTTTCATGAGCAATGACTGCCCGTTACCAAAGAGAACAGGTTTGTTATTGGCAAAACTATGAATGCTTGGAAAAAAAATCTTTTTTTGACAAGAAAATGTGTGAAAAAACCTAAATAACAAAAGTGTTCAAACAAGTTTATCATATACTGTATATTGTTGAGGAGAGAGTAGCTTTTTGTATTAATAAACTTTAAAGTGGTGGATAGTCTCACACCAAACTCAGATGATTAAAGTTGCGGGGTACCCAAGATGCCACTAGGGTCAAAGACTATAATAATGATAGTATATATAAAATAAAATAAAAAACTAATTGCGTACCTCAACAGTTTGATAAGCATTGAGAAATTTCAGCCTATTCATCAAGGTATTTGCATACTCCAGAGCACTTGCAGGGAACCAAAGTTCAAAAATGGTCTCTTCAAGAAGTTTGGGATCATCCTGTCAAAAAAAAAAAAAAGAAGTTTGGGATCATGAACATAGAGTGGACGAGTGAAATGTATATAACCAAGAGGACCAACAAAAGTAAATGTCTTCAAATTTGGAGTGTTCATTTGAATTTTGTACTTATAGACACAACCTTTGTCAAACCGGATGATCAAGTTGGAAATTTTATCATTTGATACAAAAAGTGTTTGAGTTCCAATTAGACTGCAGCAAATCAATAATCAAAGTGCTTAGTTTCCTACAACCTGAAAATAGGTTGACACAAGTATTTTCATCATTTGATGAAAATGAAATTTCTTTTAGGCGACAGTATGTCAACTCAGGAAGGTCTAAAGAGCGTGAAAATATCACTTTCCCTCTTGTTGCACGAAATGAAAGTTCGAGATGCTTTATAAAACGACACGAAAACATGATATTGGTAATCTCGATATTTCGATGGGTATAACCGGCACCGAAAGCATTGATTGTAACTGACTCCACTTTATGAGCCATACCATATTTGAAGAGTTTCGACAGGATTTGAAAAGACATAAAACCATCATAATCGACAGCTATTTCGTGCAAGGGGCACGAGCGATCACGATGAGTTAAGAATTTGTTGATAAAACTTCTGAAAATGGCCGTCGTTTGAAATTGGGTATTGTTTAGTATAAGACTAGAAGTATACTTCCATAGGTCCTTCAATCTTTTGGATAATGCACTTGTCCGGACAACTTCTTGTGGTGACAAAAATGCCATGATATACAATAGTATGCAGTCAGGTAGTTCACTTATCTTGTCTATTTTCCTTTGACTACGCCTTGATATCTTTATGCTTGGCTCATTCTTTTCAATATGGCTCCTCAGCTGCATCTGATCAAAATAAAACTTAATTGGTTAGTTTTATTAAATTTCTCCAAAATGCTTTTTAAAAAAATTATACAAGAAAAAATTGTTTTTTCTTATCTAAATAATGGTCTAGGAAAAAAAAAAACCGCTTATTTTAATACAAAATAAGACAACAATATTCAATAACAACTTGGATAGTTAACTCAATTTAAATACATGATAGAAAATGCTATAACTTGTGTCTTTAGGGCATAAGTTTCGAAACTAAATATAGAAACTTTTTATTGGCAATAGTACATTCAATAATTGATAAATTATACTCTCTCCGTCCTAATCTAAGTGAACATTTTGTCCATTTTACACTTTTTAAGAAAAATATATTAGTAAAGGCCAAACTTATCCAATGAATGTTTTGTTATGTTGAACAATTTTTATTGGAATTTATGCTGAACATTTTTTAAAATGTTTACAATACAATTTCCTTTTGAAAAAACGTGCAATGTAAATTCAATTAAGTATTTAAGTTTACAGTACGTGTTTTTCTATTAATACGGTACTATTTATTTATATATATGGAATTGTGCAATTCACACATACTCTAAATTGTAGAAAATTGTTCTTCTCCCTATCTTACTTACTAAAGCTTGTCAGGTCAAGCTAACCCTAACCCTAACCCTAAAGCTAGCATTTTCCCGCTCATTCTAAAGCATTTATGTCAACGCTTGACCTCCTCACCTTTAATACACGCCATAAAGTCATTTCATTACAGGTTATAGTAACTGATATTTATAACACGATTGCATATTATTTTAATTTTTGAAATAGAATAACACATGATTGTTGTATTAATTGACATCCTAAATTAGACCCGTGAATTACGTACAAAATTGTATAATGGAAATAAAATAAAACACAATCAATTGTATATTGATTAGCATTAAAACCACACGGTTGAAAATTTCTTTTAAAAACAAAAGAGGCCACACGGTTGCATATTAAAAAAAAAAAACAGATTTTGCATATTAAAAGAAAACCACATGGTTTGCATAATGGAGATTGTATACTGGAAATAAAATAAGACACAATCAATTGTATATTGATTAGCATTAAAACCACACGGTTGAAAATTTCTTTTAAAAACAAAAAGGCCACATGGTTGCATATAAAAATAAACAGCACCTTTTGCATATTAAAAGAAAACCACACTGTTTGCATAATGGAAATAAAATAACACACAAAGAAAACCACACTGTTTGCATAATGGAAATAAAATAACACACAATCAATTGTACATTAACTAGCATTATTGTATAATGGAAATAAAATAACACACAATCAATTGTATATTAACTAGCATTAAAACCACATGGTTGAAAATTTCTTAATAAAAAAAAAGGAGGCCACACGGTTGCATATAAAAAAAACAGAACCTTTTGCATATTAAAAGAAAAACACACGGTTTGCATAATGGAAATAAAATAACACCCAATCAATTGTACATTAACTAGCATTAAAACCACACGGTTGGAATTTTCTTAAAAAAAAAAAGTCACACGGTTGCATATTAAAAAAAAACAGCATCGTTTGCAAGTTTAAAAAAAAAAAACCACACGGTTTGCATATTAAAATCAGTCTATAAAATCAGCCTCCTTTCTCCTTCCATTATTCTATCGTTGATTCTAATGGAGGGTCGTGGTATTGAAACTATGTTGTCCTATCACTACTTGACAGGTGCTACGGTTATTTTTTCTCACAATTACGACGTGTTTTAATATCTTTTCCTATTTTTTAAACCTTTATGATGTTGCAGGTCCTTTGCTCAAAAATTCAGCTTCATCCTTTGAAAGTGTTGTCAACAAGTATTGTGTGAAGTTTAGGACATACATAGTCAAGTATGATGTTGAAGAGGTGAAGATGATTTTGTCTGACATGTTTCATTTTTTTTTTTGTTAACTGTAATGGTTCTAATCGTTTTTTTTTTTTTGCATCAGGGGGTTGTTATGCTACCGAACATGTTCACGAACGACTTTGGGGACCAAGTTCAACGATTTGCGACTTTGATTGATGCAAAGAGCAATCAGTTCGAGGTGTTGGTTGAAAGAATTGATGGGTCTGTGTTTTTCTCCACGGGATGGAAATCCTTGCGTGATTTTTATGGGATCAGCTTGGGTGCTTGGGTTTCTCTTATATTTGTGGATCAAATGAAGTTCATGATTAAACTGAAAGATAGGTTTGGCAAAGTGATTAAGCCTCCCGTATTTGATCCTCCTATGCATTTTATGATTGACAAAACAAATGTCCAGACAACTTTTGATCCTAATCTCCCCCCTTTCACTCCTTTGATTTCTTATCATCACGTTGTCAACAACTTTCAGATAGAGTGTGTGAAGAAGTTAACTGAATTTGATGTATCCAAGAATTTTTTGGTATGGAAAATGTTTGTTGTGAGAATATTTATATTTACTAACGCCTGTCTTTTTTTGTTAGGTTGTTGACATGTTGATTTATTTTCCGTGTTAGGTGATGATTTATGAAGGAGAAGTTGCGCAGATGAAGGATATCGGAACTACTTCTATCAAGTTGGTGGATGATTGCGGAAATGGCTGGGATTGCGTGTTGATTTTTGGATCTACTCCATACCAACACGCCATGATTGGTGGGCAGTGGAAGCGTTTTGTGGATGCTCGCAGACTTCGTGAAGAGGTTCAGATCAGACTTGATGTGCCAATGGCTGGAGAGAATGATACAATCTATTTAACTGTCTTGTTGGTTAGGATTGGAAGGTGCGGATGGTTTATTTTTAATGGAATTTTCCAGTTTATTTTTATGTTTTCCCTTCCTGTTTTTTTCCTTGGTGTTTTCTTTTTTATGGAGTGTAGTATGCTTCATTTTTTATGCTTTCTTTTTGTTTTGTCAATCAAAAACTATGATGCTTTAGTTCTTGACTATCATTGTGACGAAGTATCATCTTGCCTTCTTATATACGCTAATTTAAATTAAAGAGATCTTTTCATATTTTACCTTGCATCCTTCTCACATTGTTGTTATATATGTTACAATAAAAACCTTAGCAAGTAATTTTAGATTCACATGGATTCAGAAATATTTAGGACGTTGCATATCTCTATGGTATGATTATAGAATATTTTTCAATGAATTATATATTAACAGCCATTAATAACACACGGTCACAAATTTTCTTAAAGAAAAAAAAAACACGGTTGCAAATTAAAATAATATGGTTCAAGTCAAATTGAAATGACATCATATTTAATGTTCTCCATTATTTTTGCACGTTCAGTATTGTAGAATATTTTTCAATCAATTATATATTAACTGTCATTAACAACACACAGTTGCAAATTCATTTAAAAGAAAACAGTTGCAAATTAAAATAATAGGGTTCAAGTCAAATTGGGATGACACCATAGTTTAAGGTTCTCCATATATTTTGCACGTTGAGTATCTTTCAGGTATGATTGTAGAATATTTTTTAATCAACTATATATCAACTATATATTAACTAACATTAATGACACACGGTTGAAAATTTCTTTAAGAAAAAAAAGCAGCGCGTGTCTTTTTAATTTAAGGAGTTCTTTTCAGATTTTACCATGCATTATTTTCTCAATGTCGTTATATATTTTAGGAACAAAGCTTTAGCAAGTATTTTTAGATTCACGTGAATTCTGAAATATTTTAGGAGCATGTAATTTCTATAATGATTAACGTTGAGAAAATAATGATACCACCATAAAAAAATTCGACCGATACACTATAACACAATTTTCGTCTTTCAATACAAGGAACACAATTTAAAGTATATCACTGTTTAAAACACGTATTTAAGCATAAAATAATTTCGAAATAGGTTATCTTTTGAAACAATTCTCCCACCACAAAAAATATTTTGAGTTGCACTATAACACTTTTTCATTTGAAATTAATCATATTGATTTGCAGTAGCTAAAATTGGAAGTTACAATTAATCAAAAATTAATTCCCTAGGTTGTGTACTTTCTATTATTTAACAGAATTAAAGTTCTTCTATTCCTATGATTCATGGCTTGGAATGTATTATAAATTTTGTACTCTCTATGTTTTACGACTTATTGTTATAATTATTATGACTTATTCTGCTATGGTATAATATTGGCTTAGGTAACCTTGTGAGTTTCTACATGAAAATAAGACCCGTGCTAGAAAATAAGACCCGTGCGTCAGCACGGGTCATGGTTCTAGTTAAAATTGTTTATTTCCTAGACCTAATGTGAGTTAAATCACACTCGATAATTTTCAGCATGAATTGACTTCCGTTGACACTTTTAAGATCAATTGATATGACTTAAAAGGTAATTGAACTGGTATAAAAAGTGTCAGTGTAAATTAACTCACGCTGAAAAATACCGAGCGTGAGTTAACTTACACCGCGTCTAGTAGAGCTGTCAAAGTGGGCCGGGCCGTACGGGCCTGCCCGAAAGCCCGAATAAAGTGTAGGGCTTGGGCCGAATAATTGCAGCCCGAATTTCTACAGGGCTTTTTAGCCCGGCCCGTAAAAGCCCGTAACCCGTTCGGGCTAAGGGGGCAGCCCGCATAAGCTTAGGGAATGTATACTTTTCAACCATAAAACATGAAATTCACTTATGATTTTTGGGTATTTTCTTTGTTTCTTTGTTTTGGCGTCGTGTCTATCTAATCTTTCTTCTCATTTTCTTTGTTTAATTTTTTGTTTTCCTTTGATTAATTTGCCAAATGTTAGCTACTGCCAATTCATTAAATGTTACAGGGACTTAGCATTTCTCTTCTCGTTGGTACTCCTTTTTGGAATGATTGCTATAAATATTGATTTGGAAGCCAATAATCTGTTAGTAGTTAGTACACTTTAACTTTCTAAACACACAGCCATTGTCTTCCTATAATTGAGTTATGTATTCTTCATCCATCCATATGTAATCATCCATCTGTGTGTTTGCTTAATATTGATTTCTGCAGTTTTACTTTTTTTTTTCTTATTATTAATTAGCTTCTACAAGTCCGTAAATGATTAAAAAAAAAAACAAGTATGTGCGGGCTGGCCCGTTAGCCCGGGAGCCCGTATAGGGCCGGGCTCGGGATCTATTATTCCATACCGTATTTAAACCGGGCTTTTTAGCCCGGCCCTAAAAAGCCCGTAGCCCGTTCGGGCCGGGTAGCCCGTTTTGACAACTCTAGCCGTCTAGGGAATGAGCAATTTAGAAAGGAAGAATAACAGTTTTAAAAATTGTAAACTACTCCGCGTCTAGTGAATTGAATGAGCAATTTTAAGGTTTGGTTAAAATATAAGAGGGTGTTAATAGTAAGAACAATACGATATTGACCAAAAGAAAATTGTTTTGTATTTGTGGTTCCAAAAATTACGTAGGGGTGCCATAAGGATAGTTTGATTTCAAATATTTTGATTTTGAGAGCTACTTTTACCCTTCATCAGTTTCTTAAAAATTACACTCCTTTATATTATCGATCCAGATGACAGAAAGAAAAAAACTACTTTTTTTTCGCGATTATGAAATGTTGCTCCTCCACTTTTAGAGCACGCATAATCATGTCACTTGGAGAATTAAAATTATAGGAAAATAGAGGGGAGTCCTTATTACAAAGGAGAAAACAATGGTAGATCAAAATGGCGGAATACAAATTTTGATTATGCACAAACTAGATGCTTGGGAGAGATTAAAAGGTGAATGAAGCATATTTAAAATATGGAATTGAGTTTAAGGTTCACACCTAAAATATATTTTAAAATGGTTGGTATGTCTTAGGGCTTCAACTTCACCCATATATTTCTTTGGGTTAAATAGGTGCAAGCCAAGGTTAATTTAAAAAGAAATTGACTTAAACTAACCCAGAACCATACCCAGAACATATTGAAGACGTTTCGATCTCAATTATTCACAAAACAAGCTTTCATAGTCTGCAAATTGTCTTTAGCAAATTGTCTTTAGGTTGAAAGATCATAGTCTGCAAATTGTCTTTAGGTTGAAAGATATGCCTCAAAATACTCAATTAATTTGGCTTATGAGATCTCCAATAAATTAGTCCAACATATATTATCATAAAATCGACCTAAAAACGTATTTTATGGAACAAATCAATTAATCCACAAAAATATAATCTATCTTACATAATTAATGTATAAATGAATACATCAAAATAAATGCATACCTTGTGCTTCGGAAAAACCTTCATGATTTTGGTAGTGGTCAAGAATGATTGTCGCTTCTCACAAAGAACGTATCTCTGATATTCGAGGTAAACTAATTTCAAGACTTAGTTAACCTAAACAATTGATAAATGAATAATATAATAAAAATTGAGAGAATATTTTCTTACTAGTGATTGATCTGCGAGAAACAATTCAGAAAACGGCGGATAAACATCCAAGTGAGAAAATAAGATCAAATATATAGGCCTCAAGACCTAAAAAAAATTGCAAGAAGGAAAATTACCATGGGTCATCTCTTGTCAGCTACGAAATAAATTATTTGGGCTAACTTTTGTGAGCTTACAAAAGATCATGGACAATAACTTTTTCCACCCCCAAAATCACTTGGAATTTATACATTCAAAATATACATTTCTTTTTGTCGTTTGAATGTGTGCGCTAGACAAGTCATATCTTCTAGAATTATACATATAGACTCATATGTGAAGGTGAGAAAAACACAAAGGTGCGGGTTGAATTATGTCGACTTTTTCTGAAAACTTGTTTAAGAGTTCTAACAAAAATAGAACAAGAGATAATCAAAGAGTAAGGGAAGCGAGACAACACAAGTTGATTATCTTGGTTCACCCTACGATCCGAGGTTATTTCAGTCCCCTTGCACTTCCAAGGGGTTTTATTTTTTTGTGTTAATCCTACGATTCTTAGGGTAAAAGAACTTTAGTAATTCAGAGTCTGACCGAGAGGTAACTAAAGTCTATTCTATCTAAAAGTTATTTTCACCAGAAAACGAACTCGAATTCTTTCGAACGATTCGTCATAGAAAAAACCCATTAGTCACTTGTGTCAATCCCTTTATTCCTAATATAATTATGATATCATAAATATAAAAATACATGACAAAATGGATATTAAAGTACTCATACCGCCACGTATAATTTTAGTTGTTGTTACCTTTAAATAACTTAAATGATCTAAGTGGTAAAAAAAACTTAAAGGACCAACTTATAATAATTTAAATAACCTTAATGATACTAAAAAAAAAAACTTAAAGGGTCAACTTACAATTGAATAACTTAAAGGATCTCATATTCTAAAGAAACAGTTATTTGAAAATAAAGAAAAAATGCTAAAATCAAATGGAAGGAGTATACGATATATCCACATCATCCTCATTAGAATTTGCAAGTAACATACACATATCCATATATTTATACCTATTAAAAAAAATTAGGGTAAAGTTAATGAGTTTTTTGAAGATATTTTTAAAGATCTTAAATGGTAAGTTTTTTTTTTATGAAAATGAATGTATTCAATGTATTAAAATTTAAAAATATTTAATTTTTTAAAAAAGATATTTTTAATTTAAATTCTTAAAGAATAGTCTTAAAAACATTCGTTAACAAGACCCAAAAAATTATCCTCTTATACCCGTCATCAACAATTCTTTAGAATAGCCATCCATTCCATCTTAGAGAGTGAGCCATCAACAATAAATATAAATCACAAAATAAGAATAAGAGGGAACATGTGAAATAACATAGCAACAAAGGGTGCAAATAAATGGATGAAAACAAAAAAAATATATCAAATTATATCCATAAGGGACCAAAAAAAAATTGTGATGATAAAAACATCACAATTTTGGGTTGTAACACCTTCATCTGTGCGAACTGTAACACCCCGATTTTTGCAAGGATTATTTATTTAATTGTTTTATTATTTACTTAATTGTTTGATGCGTTTGATTTGTGATTAGTGGATTTCCAGACGATAGGGGTATTTTAGTCATTTGAGGAGTAAGGGTAATTTGGTATTTTTAGAATGAAGGGTATTTTAATAATTTTGGGCATGGAGAGGTATTTAATTAAGTTAGTAGTAACTTGGGTAATTAATAGATAGTGGTGTATGAGTAATAGTAGGGATTTTAATGAAGCAATTGTGTCGTAATATTTTTATGAATGATAGAAAGTTACTAAACTCATTAGTAAGTGTGACTAGTCCCGTGAGCATAGCTCAGTTGGTAGGGCAATGCATTATTATATGTAGGGGCCGGGTTCAAACCCCGGACACCCCACTTATTCACCTTATAAGGTGAATTCTAGCCATTAGGCTACCTGACAAAAAAAAAAAAAGTGTGACTAAGCGCAAGATTATATAAGAGAAGTAGTCTTTGTGAAAATTAGGTCAAAAGCTCATTTGTCACAATTGAGATAAAAAAAGGGCAAAGTGGGAGAAGAGAGAAAAATAGAGAGAAAGAGGAAGAAAGAAAAATTTCAAGGGAGAAGAAGATCTATCTTGATGAAACTACAGAGCGAGATTAGAGTGGAGCTTAAAGCTTAACTTTTGGGAATTTGAGGTAAGATGGAAGTTTATCTTCACCATTTAGAGATTATGAGTGATAGCTTGGGTTTGGGTCATGTTTGTTGTTGTGAATTTGAAACGCACCGTTTCATTAAACCACATATATTATAATAAAATAAAATAAAAATTAGCTAAATAATAATAATAGTAAAAATAGAACACGGTGGAACTTTCTCCAAACACACTCCATTTATTCATCTCTCTTCCATATACTTCCCTCGTTAGCCTCCTGTTCCTTATATCCTTCACTTCTTCTTTCTTCAATTTTCTTTCAAATCATGAATCTATTCCACAAATCAAACACCCATAAAGAAAATTATACATTTAAGCTAAGCTATTTCAAAGTACAAATGAGATTTGGATAGAATTTTTGGATTAAGGTTATTGCTTCATGGAAGGAGAAGAGTACCCATCATTTGAAATATGACTCTTTGAGGTAAATACACAACCCAAAACTCAATTAAGGAATCTCTAGTCATGTGTAGTTTGATTTAGAAACTTATTTTAGAGTTTAGAGTAGATATTAAAGGAATTTAGGACTGCATATGGTTAGAAAAATTTTAGAATGCTCATTTTAATCTTAAAATTATTACTGATGCTCAGATTGGATAGTTGATACCTTGCTTGCTACAACGGGAGCAGTTGAAGAGAAAATTTGGTCGATTGGGCATAGCTGTGAGTTGATAACGATCTTTATCACATATTTTCACTATTAATATTATTGATATTTTGATAATTTTCTATGTTAATGTGTTTATAAAAAAAATGGGAAACACACCCTTTGAACATTTTTCTTCTCATTGATACTTATGTTTAAAGTCATCGATGTTATTATGGTCTCTATTTGGATTTATCTATGACTTATTGAGCAAAAGATTTGAAAATAGAGGTTTGATTGCATATACTATGACATGAGTTTTGAGATATGGAGAAATACGGTTGAGATATATGTTCTTGGAAATTTTCGATATTAATATGCGATACATCTGGATTTGGATTTACTTGGGATTTATAAAGTAGAGAAATTGAAACGGAGAATTCGATTGTATGTATTTTCGTAGTTGTTTTGATATGTTGTGAAGTGTGGTTTTGAAATATGCGTTTTTGAAAGGTTTGATATTAATTTGTACGCGATTTGGATTTTGATTTGAATTTGAATTTGGATTTACTTATGATTATAAATAGTAGATTTTCGAGTGAGTTTTGATGATACGTATTTTGAAATAAGTTTCGTTATATTGTGAAATATGGTTTTAGCATTGTGCTTTAAAATGGTGTTTTGAAAATTACGGTTATAATGACGACGACCTAGGTGCACCTAGCATGTGATTTCAATTAGGTAGTTACTCCGTTAGATGGAGCCGCCCCAATGGAAAGGCCGCCATTAGGAGGAGAGGGCTATCAATGAGAGGTTAACTCCCTAATTGAAAATGTTTTATACTTTGTTTTGAGTCGAGAGAAAAGAGCTATCCGTTAGATGGAGCCGCCCCTATGGAAAAGGCCACCATTAGGAGGAGAGGGCTATCAACGAGATGGAGCTGGTTCTCGATTCACCCATTTTGATTATTTTTACTAAATGGAGTTTTCTATATTTTCTTTAAAGACTTTTATCAAGATTTTCGACAATATATTTTTAAAGGCTTTTGATACGATTTTCGGCGATATATTTTCTAAAGGCTTGCAATCTTATTTTCACCTCTTTACAACATTGAGATTAGAAATACTCTTATTCATGATATTGTTTTTCACGTACAATGATACAAAGTAATTGCAAGCAGAAATATTCATGTTGCTTTTAAATGTTAGATATGTGATGGCTTGTAGTAAGGTTGTACCAGAAGGATAAACTCACAGTTTAAAAGGTGTTATAAAAATGTCCTTAATAATTTGGTTCATTTTATTACAGTTTGGTTAAACAAGCTAAGAGCAACATATTTGTTATGTCGGCGACTGATGAGTCATTAATTAGTCTATTTTATTGCATTATTTAGTTTACTTTTATTAAAGATTTGATTTTATTTTATTGCAATTTATTTCCTTTTTGAATATTTTACTTCAAATTGCTTTTTATTATATTTTAGGAACGAATATATGGAGGAAGGTGTCTTGGAGCAAAAGAAAGAGGACTGGAGCAAATACAGTACGAAAATACGGAACAAAAATATGTTCCCACCAAGTTAGAAGCTTGGCACGGCCAGTGCCAACATATGGCACGGCCGTGCCGCCTCCAGAAGCCACTTTTGCTGCTTTTCTTCAAGCCCAAGTTACGCTGTTGCAGCTTTACTGTTTTTCCCTTTTAGTTTCTTAGTTTCTAAGTCAATTGTAAAGCCATAAATAGAGTAGCTCTCCACCATAAACATTCACCTTACTTTTGCTTAGAATATTTCAAGTATTATTTCAATAAAGTCTTTTATTCTATTTACTTTCTTTCGCAATTTATTTTATTGTCTTCTCTCTTCTTTCCCCATGTCTACGATGAACGTGAGTGAGTAGACTTCTTTGTCTTGGGATTGTTGGAAAAGTCTAATGGCATAATCCTAACAAACCAAGCTTTAACCCTAATTCTATGTAGCCGTAATTTCTAATTTAGATTCACCGTTTTAACATGAATTAACAATTATCAAACTGTGGAAGCAAAAGCGGAGGGTTTGATAATTGTTAATCCATTATCCCAAACATCAATTCATAAAGCGAGAGCGGAGCTTTGTTGGAACAAGTGAATCTAGACAATAATTGCAAGACAGTGAAATAGTCCTTGCAATTATTGAGACATATGTAGTTTCAATCCTTATAAGCATCTTCTAGTAATCAAGTCAGCGAAATAGGCTTGGTTACTAGAAGTAAACTCTCACCGGACTTTCATCGGAAAGGTGAGGGGCTAAAGGGAAATCGGTCTTAAGAAATTACGGTATAAACCATGGAATTAGAAGTTAAAGTCTTGTCTAGTGAAAGATTTGTTATTATGACAAACCAATAATCCCAAGGCTCTTTATTATTATTATTATTTAACTTCAGCAATCAAACCTCCTTTTATCAAACTTTCTTCTCCTCTAATCATTCTTTAAAGGTTAATTAAGTTGAACAACTCCCAAGCGGAACGATAATCTTTCTTACTACTATTACTTCGATAGGCCGCGCACTTGCGGTTTGGCCCTATCAAGTTTTTGGCGCCGTTGCCGGGGAGTTAACTAATTTGATTAACTTTTTCTTAGTGATTAGAATCCTCTCTCTTCTTCTCTTTCTTTTTCTTTCTATTTTTATTTTTCTGTTATCATTAACTTCTTGTGTTATCAATTTTTTATGCGAAAAACTAGGAATTGAGTTGTAATAATCAACGAGATCGAAAGGTATTTTCATAAACGAAAGAGAGACGCACGAAATAACACCGCCATGGCTAATCGCACTCTCAAAGAGTATGCAACGCCGTCTACGGCTGAGCCACAAGCTGTTATTGTGTACCCAACGGTTGAGGATGACAACTTTGAAATTAAGTCTGCCCTACTTAACTTGGTGCAGCAAAACCAATTTTCGGGATCCCCCACTGAGGATCCCAATCTTCACATCTCCGTTTTCCTACGAATTAGTGGAACCATGAAGGAGAACCAAGAGGCTGTAAGACTTCACCTCTTTCCCTTTTCCTTAAGGGATAGAGCTAGCGCTTGGTTCCATTCCCTCGAAGTCGGTTCCATTACTTCATGGGATCAGATGAGGCAAGCATTCCTTGCCCGATTCTTTCCACCATCTAAAACCGCTAAACTTAGAGACCAAATCACTCGGTTCAATCAAAAAGATGGGGAATCTCTCTATGAGGTTCTACTCACTCTAAAATGATTGAAACTCATATCGTCCAAATAGCCCAACAAGTGGCTACCTCTTCCCAAACACCGGGAGTCTTTCCTGGTCAAACCGAAGCCAAAAACCAAGCCAAACTACAAAAAGTTGGCACGGCCCGTGCCAATAGGTGGCACGGCCGTGCCCAATCTCTTGCTGCCTATAACACAAAATTTTCTTTCCTTCTTCCTCATTCTCAACCACAACCCTCTTTCATCTTTCAAACTTCTCACTAAACCTCCATAACCATCCAATTTCAAACCTTTATATCTCACTCAAAACTTCACCAAATCACTCTATTTTTTCACTCAAACAATTCTAAACTTCATTCCAAACACAATCCACCAATCAAAAACAAATTTCATCCACCAAAACCCATAATTCACCAAAACCCTATTCATCCAAAACCTAACCTAAACACCACAAATTATTAACCAATCTCCACACCTAAACCTATAAACCTCACTTAAACATCAACCCCACCCCAAAACCAACCCTTTCTACTAAAACTCTTCCCAACCCTAACCTTCACCCAAAACTCAAAGTCAACCCAAGGTCAAGGTTCAATGGCTTCAAGGAGAAGTGGCAAGGAGCCAGCAAGCTCTTCCGGAGGCTCTTCCGGAGGACCTCCATAAAAGAAAAGAGCACCGGTTAAGAATCATGGCATCACCTTCAAGGATAGCAACCAAAAAGAACGGTATAAAGTTCTTATTACTAAACATTTGCATCCTTGTAGGTACCCTGATTCTCATACTATGAATGTCTTAGAGATTAGGGACAATGCTTTTGAATTGCTGAATAGATTAGGATGGGGTGAGATGCTTAGACCTATGAGGGGGTATGAAATCTTTACTTATGAGTTTTTAAGTTCCATTCAATTCAAGAAAGATAAGTTGAATTTAGATGACCCCGATCATAGAGTCTCCTTCCGGCTTTTGAATATTGATTACGAAATGTCCCTTGAAAACTTTTGCAATGAAATGGGCTTCGCAAATGCGGGGTTCATACATGACTCTTGGAATCAAGCCCTAAAGCCAGAAGACTATGACCCTACTAGCTTTTGGAAACGCATCACCGGTTTAAATCAATATGTTTCTCGTTCCAACAAGGCTAGTAACATTCACAACCCAGTCCTTAGGTACCTTCAAAGGGTAATGGCTTGTACCATTTGGGGTAGGAAGGAAGTAGGAACATGTAGGACGGATGAACTCTTTATGCTCTGGGCTATGCTTCATAATAATCCCGTGAATACTTGTTTTTACATGCTTGACTACCTTGCCTCAATAGGAACTAAGCCTAATCTTGTAGCTGACATAGTGGTCGGGGGGGTTATCACATTCATTGCTAGGAAGTTTGGAGTAAGTGAGGAGGAGGGGATAAATCAAATTGAGGGCAACAATAGGCTTAACATAGAGACACTAATCTCTATGAAATTCATTACACATCGTCCACCATGCAATATGCCCTTAAACTCAATGTGCCTATTCTATTTTTGCTTCCTAACCCATCTCGGACTAGCACCGAGGTGGAGGAAAATTTGTTGTATGTTGATAATAAACAGGTACACGAGCACCATGATGAAGGAGAAGGTGCAAACTTGCACCATGAGGGAGAGCACCATGACCATGAAGCCGAAGAGCTAAATGACGATCAAAGATGGGCATGGATGCGAACCGAGGTCGAGAGGATAAGCACCTAGCAACAAAGGCAAGGTGTAGAACTTTTAGGGCTAAGAAATGAAGTCCAAAGGGGTAACCGCTGGTCGGAAGAAAACAATCAAATGCTCCAAAGGATGATGCACCAATTCAATCTCCAAGGTCCTCCCTATGGACCTCAATGAGAAAATGTGAGCTTTCCTCTTCCTCTCTACCCTTCTCTCTTCTCTCTTTCTCCTACTCTCTCTATCTATCTCTTCTACTCCTCTTCTTCTACTTATCCTTCTTCTTCTTTTTCTTTTCTTTTTCTTTGAATCATTGAGGACAATGCTTCCCCTAAGTGTGTGTGTGTGTGTGTGGGGGGGGGGCTAATAAAGTGTCTAGAGTCGTAGTGTTTCCAAACTCCCTTGAACTTTATTCTTTCATTTTGTTTTTATAGTGAAAAGCATGACTAGTAGCCTGTTTTTAATGCAAAATATGGCATAAATTTTTTGTTTTGTCTATTCTTTAAAGGTTGTTTCTTGTACATGAAAGTAGTTTCTTGTGGTTCTTGTGTTCTTGCTATACCCATATCTTGTTTTATTGTGAAAAATCTCCAATGAGAAAAGCACCCAGTTGCAATCTTTGAGTAAATGTATGAATAGGTATTTTAAGGAGCACGTTCTATCTTTAGTGTTAACTTAGACCCTTTAAAGTCTTAAGAGTAAAAGTAGTATAAGTTTGTGTGGGAAATTAATCAAATGTTCTTAATTGTTATATGCTTAATTGTTAAGGTTAAATGGGGTGGGAGAATGGCACCAACATGTGGGGGAAAGGACAATCCCTAACTTCCTCATTGTGGTGGTGACTCCCTAATTTGAACTTAAAGTGAAACAAACTCATCAATGCTTGGGGAAAGGACAATTACATCCAAGAAGACTTCCTACGCGGAGATGAAATAAAATTTTGCAGCACTGCTTAGGGTGATTTTGAATCTAGGGGGAAAGGACAATTACATCTGAGAAGACTTCCTATGAGGATAGATAGCCCATAAGCATCTGCAGCCCCTTGTGTTTAATTGTTAATCTAATCTAATTTAATTTTAACTTAAATTCCCATCACTCTTATACGAAATGAAGAAAGGACTTTTCTCGGTTACTTTAGCATTAAGCATAGAACCTGTTCCTCATAATATTTGTCTTATACAGGAGCAAGAAAAGGGTTGGACTGCACACACACACTCACTTGAGACTTGATGTTGGGTTGAATAGGTTCATGAGGAATGTTTGAAATTGTAATTAGTGTACTTGAAACAAAACCTTTCTTTTGAGACATGTGTTCTTAATAAATATTGCCATGATTAATCTTTTGTTGTTGCTATGTCTATTGCCTTTTGCTTGAGGACAAGCAAAGATTCAAGTGTGGGGGAGTTTGATGAGTCATTAATTAATCTATTTTATTGCATTATTTAGTTTAGTTTTATTAAAGATTTGATTTTATTTTATTGCAATTTATTTCCTTTTTGAATATTTTACTTCAAATTGCTTTTTATTATATTTTAGGAACGAATATATGGTGGAAGGTGTCTTGGAGCAAAAGAAAGAGGACTGGAGCAAATACAGTACGAAAATACAAAGATACGGAACAAAAATATGTTCCCACCAAGTCAGAAGCTTGGCACGGCCAGTGCCAACATATGGCATGGCCGTGCCGTCTCCAGAAGCCACTTTTGCTGCTTTTCTTCAAGCCCAAGTTACCATGTTGCAGCTTTACTGTTTTGCCCTTTTAGTTGCTTAGTTTCTAAGTCAATTGTAAAGCCATAAATAGAGTAGCTCTCCACCATAAACATTCACCTTACTTTTGCTTAGAATATTTCAAGTATTATTTCAATAAAGTCTTTTATTCTATTTACTTTCTTTCGCAATTTATTTTATTGTCTTATCTCTTCTTCCCCCATGTCTACGATGAACATGAGTGAGTAGACTTCTTTGTCTTGGGATTGTTGGAAAAGTCTAATGACATAATCCTAACAAACCAAGCTTTAACCCTAATTATATGTAGCCGTAATTTCTAATTTAGATTCACTGTTTTAACATGAATTAACAATTATCAAATTGTGGAAGCGAAAGCGGAGGGTTTGATAATTGTTAATCCATTATCCCAAACATCAATTCATAAAGTGAGAGCGGAGCTTTGATGTTGGAACAAGTGAATCTAGACAATAATTGCAAGACAGTGAAATAGTCCTTGCAATTTTTGAGACATATGTAGTTTCAATCCTTATAAGCATCTTCTAGTAATCAAGTCAGCGAAATAGGCTTGGTTACTAGAAGTAAACTCTCACCGGACTTTCATCGGAAAGGTGAGGGGCTAAAGGGAAACCGATCTTAAGAAATTACGGTATAAACCATGGAATTAGAAGTTAAAGTCTTGTCTAGTGAAAGATTTGTTATTATGACAAACCAATAATCCCAAGGCTCTTTATTATTATTATTATTATTGTTATTTACCTTCAGCAATCAAACCTCCTTTTATCAAACTTTCTTCTCCTCTAATCATTCTTTAAAGGTTAATTAAGTTGAACAACTCCCTAGCGGAAAGATACTCTTTCTTACTACTATTACTTCGATAGGCCGTGCACTTGCGGTTTGGCCCTATCAGCGACATTGGACTTAGAAATATTCTTATTTGATTTTGGATTAATAGAATTTTATTTGGTTACTAGTTTGTAAATGAACATTAGATTTTGAGAAACTTAATTACTCGTGCCCATGTGTGTTTCCCTTCTTGTTGGTGGTGATTGTTGTCTCCTAACTAAGTCATTATGACTTACCCCTTCTTCTTATTTTTTTCAGATTCAAAGTCAAGTGCGTAGAAAGCTTGTAGCAGAGTTAAAGATATGTCAATGTCATTCTTTGGTAGGTCTCCTCTATGTATAAACTGAATGGTCGATGTACCTGCAGCTATTGGTAGTCGACAAATGTTTTGTTTTGAGTTGTATAAACATCTAGTTATGTCATTTTGAGATTCTGCTGATAATACAAGTATATAGATAGGATTCATATCTTGGAAAGTATTCAAAATATAGAGGATACTCTGTCGAAATTTCAGTGGATATCATTTTAAGTGAAATTCAATTTGAAAATTGTTTAAATTATACTTTGTCAAGTGTCGTCAATAGGCTTGCCGAACTAGGATGTTCTAGTTCGTGCGCCGGTCACGATATTGAATTTTGGGTCGTGACAAACTTGGTATCAGAGCCCGGTTGTAGGTCCTAATAGCTGCAGACATAGAATGAAAATAGATTTTTGCCAGTAAATTGTGAACCGCGGCACCATTTACTTGCAAAAATCTATTTGCATTCTATGGTAGTGTCATTTATTATCCGATCTTATTATTTCTTTTCGTCTCTGAATTGTCTCACTTTGTTTGTCGTTTCGTCATATTTTTGATCAATTTTCTTTCATTCGGTGAGGATGTCACCCAATTCTATGATCACCACTAGAAGGGAAGATAATTCCTTATGGGTTTACTGTCCAATCTTAAGACCCTAGTCAAATAGGTCGTGGTTTGGTCCGTACTTATGGTGTTCATGTTGACGGACGTAGCTTGGTTGTAAGAGCAGTTAGTGTTGAGGTTCCTAGCGGAAGGCGAATTTTGCCACTGTTTTTGCAACAATTTTTTTTTAGGGGGTTGTTGTTGGGAAGCAACATGATAAATCTAAGACAAATAAATTTTGGTGGTCAAAAAGGAGTTAGTTAGGGTGAGCAGTAGACGACAAATTCATCTGGAACTGATTAGGAATCCTAGACATACTCTAAACAATACCATACGGAAGACCTT
This sequence comes from Medicago sativa, assembly GCF_051527215.1. NCBI lineage: Eukaryota > Viridiplantae > Streptophyta > Magnoliopsida > Fabales > Fabaceae > Medicago > Medicago sativa. The sequence continues at coordinate 59,091,185 of NC_140751.1, read as the reverse complement.
TCTAGGAGTGTCAAATCTCTTTAAAGTCTCAGTTACTTCCCTGTCTCAGTGAGTGACAAGTAATTATCTTTTCTTGTGTCAATTGACTATTGAGGGTACAAGGAATATGTTGAAAAATCCTTTTTTGTTTGTTCTGAATAGTCCTTAATCCATAGAACTTTGATCTTGAGAAAGCCATTAATGTCATAAGTTTTACCGTTCAAGGACTTATAGCTTTGAAATTATTGATGCATAAGAAATGAGAATGCTTTTGCATTAGAGAACACAATAACCAATGGGATAGTAGAGGTGTTGTTCGGCAATGTTGGGTTTCTGAGGTAATTTTAATCGAAAGTTGTTTTGTTTAGTTACGATTAGAGAGTTTTGGAATTTGTTAAAATTGTTAAGTAAATAGAGGGAGCCTATATGAAGCAGATCTTGATTCAGTTAAGTTGTGCGGAGGTTTAGAGATTAAAGAAAAGGAGTTAGTTTATATTTGATATTTTCATATGGCATTTTTCAATGGATTAACTCACGAGTACGGAGTGTTGGAACAAACGGAGGATATGTCACTTTCAGAGTACAAAACATGTTTGACAGAGCTTAAGGAACGATCATCACCCTATCATGGTGTGTATATGTTTGTAGTGGTTCACAGAAAGACTAAAGGAATACTTAATTAGATTTGTGGTTGAATACTTACAAGAAACAAGTTGAATGATAATACAGTTTATATACTTATCGTGGTGGTGAAGTTATATTTAGTCATTAAGGAAAACAAATAGTAATATCACAAAAGGATGGATCCAGTAGATAAATTATTGGGCATTATGCAGAGTCATACATGGATCACATATATAATCCACATTCCGTTAGAGTATTTTTGGTTCTGTAATAGTTGGTTCCACTCTGGAAATTGTTTCAAAGATTGTAAATTGTGCTTTTAATATGGTCAAGTAGGTCAAAAAAATGGGGGATCGTTCTTGGCAGTTGCGACATATCCATTAGCTAGTCTTGTATGAACACCGATAGCTTTAGCATAGATTTTTGATAGGAGTTGAGTATGAATTGGTTGTCTGTCCAGTAAGTCACCTTAGCCTATTATAACTAGGTAGTGAAAGCTGAGATATTGGGTAATCACTTTTATCCTTTTGAGGAAAACCTGGTTAGGTACCATATTATTTAACCTCGGGTTTAAGAGCTAACAAGTTAATGAAGAGAGGTTGTCCGGGATAATTGATCTAGATTAAGGATATAGAAGTGGGTAAGGAAGAATTAAAGAGTTACAAAAGCGTATGAGTTTCCAAATGTTTTTCCTTGAGAATTTCCTGGATTTCCACTTGGTAGTGAGATTGAATTCTCCATAGACTTTTCATAAAAGTCAGTCCATATTTAGACCTCTTTAGCATTTGGCCTAACAAAACTCTAGGTGTTAATGGAGTAACTACAAGATTTTTCAATAAGAGTTTTATTCGCTTAAATTCTTTTCCTTGGGAGGAACTGTTATTGTTTGTCAAAGGAAGGATGGATTCATGTGACTGTGTAGTGTATAGGTGATTGAACAAGGTGGTAGTAAAGAATAAATATCATTTACAACATTGCTAAGTTGTTGACCAACTTCAGGAAGCTTTGTGTTTTCCAAGATTTATCGAAGTAGGGTGTCACTAGTTGGATATTAAGAGTGAACGTATATTAAAGATTTTGATTGCAAAGACTTGTATCACCTTGGAAAGTCAAATGTTGTTGTAAATGTTTTGAGTAGGAAGTGTAGACTTACTCATTTAGACAAAATGAATGAACCTATAATTAAAGGGTTACAAAAACTTGTTGGAAGTGGGATTCAATTTTAGCTTGATCATTCAATGACATTATTGGTCATGTGTAAATTTGTTCCACCATAGTTTACAATACTAGGGAGACTTGGTTAAGATTTAGACTAAGTAAAGTTGATAGATAATGGGAGGAATAGTAGATTTACAAACTTCTTATTTGATTTAGACTTGGGATAGGTGGTATATAATGTGTGGAACGATAAAGTTATAAGCTTCTTTGTTAATTTCAAGGGTGTTTTGTGGTTATAGCCTTGATTGTGTGTTCGCTAATTAAGGAGAAAAATATTCTGAGGGTCATTATTCTTGTTATATTTTAGGTTCTAGGAAGATATATAAAGGCTTACGGAGATTTTATTGATGGGAAAGTATGAATGAGGATGTAAAATAAAATAGAATAATTATCTCTAAGTATTTGGTATGCCGATCTCTACTACATGTGATTATATGGCCCAATTCAATGCTATGTTTTGAAAGTTTTTCGAATATGAATTTGATACCCGATTCAACCTCACTACAACTTTCATCCTAAGACAGATGGTCAGTCTAGGAAAGTTATACAAATCGTAGAGAATATGTTCTGTGTTTGTGGTCTTGTTATCATAGAGAGTGGGGCCTATGTTTGTCTATGATGGAATGTGCATAAAAATAGCTACCAATTCAGTAGCCAGGTAGCACCTTTTGAGGCATTGTATGATAGGTGGTATATGCCGTCAATAGGATGGGTTGAAATTGGAGAGTTTGAACCAGTGAGTCTAGAGTTGATTAAAAGTTCCATTGAAAAGGTCGAATTAATCTATTTTGTTTAGTAACAACTTAGAGTAGGAAAGATCTTTGTATATCTAGAAGCGCCATCCCTTAGAGTTGATGGTGGTGAGCATGTATTCTTACGTGTTTCAGTAATGTGGAGTGTTTTATGGTTTGGCAACAAGGGACTAGCTAGTTAGACATTCATTGGTGAGTTTGAAATTTTGGAAAGTCAGAATGTAGCTTATCATTTGGTACTTCCATCGGAGAATTCGTCATGTCTTTTGTAATTTTAAGCTTCAGAAGTACCTTCATACCTTTTCTCATGTGACTAGTCATGAAGATGTGCAATTGGATAAAAATTTGTGATACACCGAACATCCGGTAGCTATAGTTGATAAGGAAGTGAGACGTTTACGCTCAAAAGATATTGTGTCAGTGGAAGTTCTTTGGAAAGGTCCGTCGGGAGAAGAAACCACTTGGGAACCCGAAGAAGTTATATGTGTCAAGTATCCACACTTATTTGAAAATCAATATGGCAAAAATTCGAGGACGAATTTTTTAAGGGGGGAAGACTGAAACGCACCGTTTCATTAAACCACACATATTATAATAAAATAAAATAAAAATTAGTTAAATAATAATAATAGTAAAAATAGAACACGGTGGAACTTTCTACAAACACACTCCATTTATTCATCTCTCTTCCATATACTTCCCTCGTCAGCCTCCTGTTCCTTATATCCTTCACTTCTTCTTTCTTCAATTTTCTTTCAAATCATGAAATCTATTCAACAAATCAAGCACCCATAAAGAAAATTATACATCTAAGCTAAGCTATTTAAAAGTACAAGTGAGATTTGGATAGAATTTTGGGATTAAGGTTATTGCTTCATGGAAGGAGAAGAGTACCCATCATTTGAAATATGACTCTTTGAGGTAAATACACAACCCAAAACTCAATTAAGGAATCTCTAGTCATGTGTAGTTTGATTTAGAAACTTATTTTAGAGTTTAGAGTCGATATTAAAGGAATTTAGGACTGCATATGGTTAGAAAAGTTTTAGAATAATCATTTTAATCTTAAAATTATTACTGATGCTTAGATTGGATAGTTGATACCTTGCTTGCTACAACGGGAGCAGTTGAAGAGAAAATTTGGTCGATTGGGCATAGCTGTGAGTTGATAACGATCATTATCACATATTTTCACTATTAATATTATTGATATTTTGATAATTTTCTATGTTAATGTGTTTATAAAAAAATGGGAAACAAACCCTTTGAACATTTTTCTTCTCATTGATACTTATGTTTAAAGTCATCAATGTTATTATGGTCTCTATTTGGATTTATCTATGACTTATTGAGCAAAAGATTTGAAAATAGAGGTTTGATTGCATATACTATGACATGAGTTTTGAGATATGGAGAAATACGGTTGAGATATATGTTCTTGGAAATTTTCGATATTAATATGCGATACATCTGGATTTGGATTTTACTTGGGATTTATAAAGTAGAGAAATTGAAACGGAGAATTCGATTGTATGTATTTTCGTAATTGTTTTGATATGTTGTGAAGTGTGGTTTTGAAATATGCGTTTTTGAAAGGTTTGATATTAATTTGTACGCGATTTGGATTTTGATTTGAATTTGAATTTGGATTTACTTATGATTATAAATAGTAGATTTTCGACTGAGTTTGGATGATACGTATTTTGAAATAAGTTTCGTTATATTGTGAAATATGGTTTTAGCATTGTGCTTTAAAATGGTGTTTTGAAAATTACGGTTATAATGACGACGACCTAGGTGCACCTAGCATGTGATTTCAATTAGGTAGTTACTCCGTTAGATGGAGCCGCCCCAATGGAAAGGCCGCCATTAGGAGGAGAGGGCTATCAATGAGAGGTTAACTCCCTAATTGAAAATGTTTTATACTTTGTTTTGAGTCGAGAGAAAAGAGCTATTCGTTAGATGGAGCCGCCTCTATGGAAAAGGCCACCATTAGGAGGAGAGGGCTATCAATGTGATGGAGCTGGTTCTCGATTCACCCATTTTGATTATTTTTACTAAATGGAGTTTTCTATATTTTCTTTAAAGACTTTTATCAAGATTTTCGACAATATATTTTTAAAGGCTTTTGTTATGATTTTCGGCGATATATTTTCTAAAGGCTTGTAATCTTATTTTCACCTCTTTACAACATTGAGATTAGAAATACTCTTATTCATGATATTGTTTTTCACGTATAATGATACAAAGTAATTGCAAGCAGAAATATTCATGTTGCTTTTAAATGTTAGATATGTGATGGCTTGTAGTAAGGTTGTACCAGAAGGATAAACTCACAGTTTAAACGGTGTTATAAAAATGTCCTTAATAATTTGGTTCATTTTATTAGAGTTTGGTTAAACAAGCTAAGAGCAATATATCTGTTATGTCGGCGACATTGGACTCAGAAATATTCTTATTTGATTTTGGATTAATAGAATTTTATTCGGTTACTAGTTTGTAAATGAACATTAGATTTTGAGAAACTTAATTACTCGTGCCCATGTGTGTTTCCCTTCTAGTTGGTGGTGATTGTTGTCTCCTCACTAAGTCTTTATGACTTTCCCCTTCTTCTTATTTTTTTCAGATTCAAAGTCAAGTGTGTAGAAAGCTTGTAGCAGAGTTAAAGATATGTCAATGTAATTCTTTCGTAGGTCTCCTCTATGTATAAACTGAATGGTCGATGTACCTGTAGCTATTGGTAGTCGACAAATGTTTTGTTTTGAGTTGTATAAACATCTAGTTATGTAATTTTGAGATTCTGCTGATAATACAAGTATATATATAGGATTCATATCTTGGAAAGTATTCAAAATATAGAGGATACTCTGTCGAAATTTCAGTGGATATCATTTTAAGTGAAATTCAATTTGAAAATTGTTTAAATTATACTTTGTCAAGTGTCGTCAATAGGCTTGCCGGACTAGGATGCTCTAGTTCGTGCGCCGGTCACGATATTGAATTTTGGGTCGTGACAAAGTTGGTATCAGAGCCCAGTTGTAGGTCCTAATAGCTGCAGACATAGAATGAAAATAGATTCTTGCCAGCAAATTGTGAACCGCGGCACCATTTACTTGCAAAAATCTATTTGCATTCTATGGTAGTGTCATTTGCAAAAATCTCTGAATTGTCTCACTTTGTTTGTCGTTTCGTCATATTTTTGATCAATTTTCTTTCATTCGGTGAGGATGTCACCCAATTCTATGATCACCACTAGAAGGGAAGATAATTCCTTATGGGTTTACTGTCCAATCTTAAGACCCTAGTCAAAGAGGTCATGGTTTGGTCCGTACTTATGGTGTTCATGTTGACGGACGTAGCTTGGTTGTAAGAGCAGTTAGTATTGAGGTTCCTAGCGGAAGGAGAATTTTGCCACTGTTTCTGCAACAATTTTTTTTTAGGGGGTTGTTGATGGGAAGCAACATGATAAATCTAAGACAAACAAATTTTGGCGGTCAACAAGGAGTTAGTTAGGGTGAGCAGTAGACGACAAATTCATCTGGAAGTGATTAGGAATCCTAGACATACTATAAACAATACCATACGGAAGACCTTTCTAGGAGTGTCAAATCTCTTTAAAGTCTCAGTTACTTCCCTGTCTCAGTGAGTGACAAGTAATTATCTTTTCTTGTGTCAATTGACTATTGAGGGTACAAGGAATATGTTGAAAAATCCTTTTAGTTTGTTCTGAATAGTCCTTAATCCATAGAACTTTGATCTTGAGAAAGCCATTAATGTCATAAGTTTTACCGTTCAAGGACTTATAGCTTTGAAATTATTGATGCATAAGCAATGAGAATGCTTTTGCATTACAGAACACAATAACCAATGGGATAGTAGAGGTGTTGTTCGGCAATGTTGGGTTTCTGAGGTAATTTTAATCGAAAGTTGTTTTGTTTAGTTACGATTAGAGAGTTTTGGAATTTGTTAAAATTGTTAAGTAAATAGAGGGAGCCTATATGAAGCAGATCTTGATTCAGTTAAGTTGTGCGGAGGTTCAGAGATTAAAGAAAACGAGTTAGTTTATATTTGATATTTTCATATGGCATTTTTCAATGGATTAACTCACGAGTACGGAGTGTTGGAACAAATGGAGGATATGTCACTTTCAGAGTACAAAACATGTTTGACAAAGCTTAAGGAACGATCATCACCCTATCATGGTGTGTATATGTTTGTAGTGGTTCACAGAAAGATTAAGGGAATACTTAATTAGATTTGTGGTTGGATCTAATTGTGCTACTTTGAGGAGATTTCGAGTGTGATACTTTAGATTAGGCAACAAAAGTTTAAGGGAGGTAGTAAACAGGACTCTTACATGAAACAAGTTGAATGATAATACAGTTGATATACTTATCGTGGTGGTGAAGTTATATTTAGTCATTAAGGAAAACAAATAGTAATATCACAAAAGGATGGATCCAGTAGATAAATTATTGGGCATTATGCAGAGTCGTAGATTAGATCATGGATCGCATATATAATCCACTTTCCGTTAGAGTATTTTTGGTTCTGCAATAGTTGGTTCCACTCTGGAAATTGTTTCAAAGATAGTAAATTGTGCTTTTAATATGGTCAAGTAGGTCAAAAAAAAAGGGGGATCGTTCTTGGCAGTTGCGACATATCCATTAGCTAGTCTTGTATGAACACCGATAGCTTTAGCATAGATTTTTGATAGGAGTTGAGTATGAATTGGTTGTCTGTCTAGTAAGCCACCTTAGCCTATTATAACTAGGTAGTGAAAGCTGAGAGATTGGGTAATCACTTTTATCCTTTTGAGGAAAACCCGGTTAGGTACCATATTATTTAACCTCGGGTTTAAGAGTTTTATTCGCTTAAATTCTTTTCCTTGGGAGGAACTGTTATTGTTTGTGAAAGGAAAGATGGATTCACGTGACTGTGTAGTGTATAGGTGATTGAACAAGGTGGTAGTAAAGAATAAATATCATTTACAACATTGCTGAGTTGTTGACCAACTTCAAGAAGCTTTGTGTTTTCCAAGATTTATCGAACTAGGGTGTCACTAGTTGGATATTAAGAGTGAACGTATATTAAAGATTTTGATTGCAAAGACCTGTATCAGCTTGGAAAGTCAAATGTTGTTGTAAATGTTTTGAGTAGGAAGTACATGGGTAGACTTACTCATTTAGACAAAATGAATGAACCTATAATTAAAGGGTTACAAATACTTGTTGGAAGTGGGATTCAATTTTAGCTTGATCATTCAATGACATTATTGGTCATGTGTAAATTTGTTCCACCATAGTTTACAATACTAGGGAGACTTGGTTAAGATTTAGACTAAGTAAAGTTGATAGATAATGGGAGGAATAGTAGATTTACAAACTTCTTATTTGATTTAGACTTGGGATAGGTGGTATATAATCTGTGGAACGATAAAGTTATAAGCTTCTTAGTTAATTTCAAGGGTGTTTTGTGGTTATAGCCTTGATTGTGTGTTCGCTAATTAAGGAGAAAAATATTCTGAGGGTCATTATTCTTGTTATATTTTAGGTTCTAGGAAGATATATAAAGGCTTACGGAGATTTTATTGATGGGAAAGTATGAATGAGGATGTAAAATAAAATAGAATAATTATCTCTAAGTATTTGGTATGCCGATCTCTACTACATGTGATTATATGGCTCAATTCAATGCTACGTTTTGAAAGTTTTTCAAATATGAATTTGATATTCGATTGAACCTCACTACAACTTTCATCCTAAGACAGATGATCAATCTAGGAAAGTTATACAAATCATAAAGAATATGTTCTGTGTTTGTGGTCTTGTTATCGGAGAGAGTGGGGCCTATGTTTGTCTATGATGGAATGTGCATAAAAATAGCTACCAATTCAGTAGCCAGGTAGCACCTTTTGAGGCATTGTACGATAGGTGGCATATGCTGTCAATAGGATGGGTTGAAATTTGAGAGTTTGAACCAGTGAGTCTAGAGTTGATTAAAAGTTCCATTGAAAAGGTCAAATTAATCTACTCCCTCCGGTCTCATTTATAATCAAATTTTGACTTTTTAGATTCATTGAATAAATAATGTATGTGGTCTATATCATATACCACATACATCATTTATTCAATGTACCTAAAAAGGGAAAATTTGCTTATAAATGAGACCGGAGGGAGTATTTTGTTTAGTAACAACTTAGAGTAGGAAAGATCTTCGACTATCTAGAAGCGCCATCCCTTAGAGTTGATGGTGGTGAGCAGGTATTCTTACGCGTTTCAGTAATGTGGAGTGTTTTATGGTTTGGCAACAAGGGACTAGCTAGTTAGACATTCATTGGAGAGTTTGAAATTTTGGAAAGTCAGAATGTAGCTTATCATTTGGTACTTCCATCGGAGAATTTGTCATGTTTTTTGTAATTTTAAGCTTCAGAAGTACCTTCATACCTTTTCTCATGTGACTAGTCATGAAGATGTGCAATTGGATGAAAATTTGTCATACACCGAACATCCGGTAGCTATAGTTGATAAGGAAGTGAGACGTTTACGCTCAAAAGATATTGTGTCAGTGGAAGTTCTTTGGAAAGGTCCGTCGGGAGAAGAAACCACTTGGGAACCCGAAGAAGTTATATGTGTCAAGTATCCACACTTATTTGAAAATCAATATGGCAAAAATTCGAGGACGAATTTTTTAAGGGGGGAAGACTGAAACGCACCGTTTCATTGAACCACATATATTACAATAAAATAAAATAAAAATTAGTTAAATAATAATAATAGTAAAAATAGAACACGGTGGAACTTTCTACAAACACACTCCATTTATTCATCTCTCTTCCATATACTTCCCTCATCAGCCTCCTGTTCCTTATATCCTTCACTTCTTCTTTCTTCAATTTTCTTTCAAATCATGAAATCTATTCCACAAATCAAGCACCCATAAAAAAAAATTATACATCTAAGCTAAGCTATTTAAAAGTACAAGTGAGATTTGGATAGAATTTTGGGATTAAGGTTATTGCTTCATGGAAGGAGAAGAGTACCCATCATTTGAAATATGACTCTTTGAGGTAAATACACAACCCAAAACTCAATTAAGGAATCTCTAGTCATGTGTAGTTTGATTTAGAAACTTATTTTAGAGTTTAGAGTAGATATTAAAGGAATTTAGGACTGCATATGGTTAGAAAAGTTTTAGAATACTCATTTTAATCTTAAAATTATTACTGATGCCCAGATTGGATAGTTGATACCTTGCTTGCTACAACGGGAGCAGTTGAAGAGAAAATTTGGTCGATTGGGCATAGCTGTGAGTTGATAACGATCATTATCACATATTTTCACTATTAATATTATTGAAATTTTGATAATTTTCTATGTTAATGTGGTTATAAGAAAATGGGAAACACACCCCCTTTGAACATTTCTCTTCTCATTGATACTTATGTTTAAAGTCATCGATGTTATTATGGTCTCTATTTGGATTTATCTATGACTTATTGAGCAAAAGATTTGAAAATAGAGGTTTGATTGCATATACTATGACATGAGTTTTGAGATATGGAGAAATACGGTTGAGATATATGTTCTTGGAAATTTTCGATATTAATATGCGATACATCTGGATTTGGATTTTACTTGGGATTTATAAAGTAGAGAAATTGAAACGGAGAATTCGATTGTATGTATTTTCGTAGTTGTTTTGATATGTTGTGAAGTGTGGTTTTGAAATATGCGTTTTTGAAAGGTTTGATATTAATTTGTACGCGATTTGGATTTTGATTTGAATTTGAATTTGGATTTACTTATGATTGTAAGTAGTAGATTTTCGACTGAGTTTTGATGATACGTATTTTGAAATAAGTTTCGTTATATTGTGAAATATGGTTTTAGCATTGTGCTTTAAAATGGTGTTTTGAAAATTACGGTTATAATGATGACGACCTATGTGCACCTAGCATGTGATTTCAATTAGGTAGTTACTCCGTTAGATGGAGCCGCCCCAATGGAAAGGCCGCCATTAGGAGGAGAGGGCTATCAATGAGAGGTTAACAATGAGGTATCTTATTTGCTCAAATCCTAAAAAAATAGTTTACCATGCCATATATGTACCGTAAGGATTGTTCTGCATTACCTCTGCCTCGCCCAGTGAACAATGTATCCCGCTGTGCATTTTTTTCCAGATGAAAAGCAGATAACTTTGCCTTCTTTGTGAGAGAATACGTGCAAGAAGATTCATCAACTGTCAATCAATGACAACATGTTAATGTTTCTACTTACACTATCTTAAAACTATATAGCAAAAAAAAAATCAAAGATGTGAATCATATAGAAACAGGTTTGATAATTGTAAACTACCTTTTTGATGAGCATGAAGTCTGGGAAAAGCTCAATGCTTGGCGTTTTCTTTGTCGATACATAAATGGTTCTTATCTTCTGAATTTCTTGAACACTTAAGGACATACTTACCCTTCTGTTTCTCGATTAAGTTTCTGACTTGTGTGTCCAGTAGATGCTTCATGCAATACAGACGGAGGAATTACTAAACAATTTCATCGAAAAGAAATAAGAACAAACTCATTAAATAATACATTATACTAAAAATTGAAAAATGCAGAACCAATTCACGTTACCATTAGTTATGTCAGTGAAAGGGTGCGTCTTGGGAAGGGAAGATAGGAATAGATGGTGGGTTTATTGTGCCGAAAAGAAAAATAGGATTAGGTGGTGGGGAAATTGGAATGGAGCATTGGTAATGGAAAGATAATGAATATTTATTGTTAATGTAATACATACTACATAGTGTAAACATTGGAAATATACAAAATGGTGGAGGGATATTGATGCATTAAACAAAAGGGTTGGGGAAAATTGAAATTCAAATTTCAAGCACATTGGCTGGAAAGTTTTGTGGATAGATGTAGTTATTATGCATCTTAACAATACAAATGAAAAGAAATCTGCAAGCAAACCCTAGATTTGCCCTATTTTTTATACTAAAATACCCCTATTAGGTGCCAAAATAACAAGACTGCCATTCAGTTTTGTCACCAAACAATTGTCCAATCAGAGATCAGGACAGACAATAATACTCTGTACACCGACAACACAAGAAGGGTCGGTACACAAACAAAAGAGCTGAATTCAAACTCTCCTCTCCCTCTCTCTCTCATACGCTCTTCTTCCCTCCCCATTCAAGCTGACCCTCTCTCTTTTCCTTTCTTCTTCTCCTTCTAGCTCAATTTGTCTCACTTCCAACTCAAAAATCATTGTCCATCCTTTCTGATCATTCTGTTTATTTCTTTCACGGTTTTGATTTTCCCTTCTTCTTCCTCTTCTCCAAACCCATTTTCAAATGTTCCCTTCACAACCCATACGGTTGTTCCATACAGTTTTGATTTTCAATTTCATCTCACAAACAAACAAAATCATTACAATTCGTTTTTTCATTTTACCAATCAGTTCTTAAGCAGTTTTAGGTTTCAATCTCTTCCAAATTTATTTCTGATTCTGTGCAAAATTGCTTAATGAAGGTGCAATATTTTTCTCTATATGTGGGTGTGGTAATGCACCTGGATTGTATTGAAAATAGCAAAGCTTTTAGAATAATAACATAGTAATGTATCTCTGTGTGGTTTACTGCTGTTTCAGGGAATTTGAAGTTTTGGAAGAAAAGGCCAATTGATATTGAGTTTGCAAAATAATTCAGATCTTATCTTGGTCCTATTGAAGGTCTGGTTGTAAGTTCATTAACCTGACACAACCCTTTTTTGTGTAACAGTAAAAATTTATATGATTTAATCTGGCTTCAATTCTATGATGTATGATAGTATCTATGTGGTCATTGGCGGAGAGTGGCTGACCTTCAAAACACTATAGCGGCATAGTGGGTTGTGGTTTGGCCGCTATGTTAATGAATAGAATAGAGTAATACACATGTAAAAGCTCAAAATAGTAGAATACACAAAATTATAGACATATTTATACATAATTAAAATTCATTGTTACAAATATCCAAACTGAATGTAAAGTAAATAAGTATAAGAGTGAAATTTCAATTGATCTGCGTATGATACATGTGTATGATACATATTCGTTTCTTTATGCATTTGGAAGATCGTATTGAAAATTTGAAATTTTGAATTTATGGTATCGCAGGATGAAGGAGGGAGGGGTAGGGCAAGAAGGTTAAGGAGAGGGAGAAGTTGAAGGACAAGGAGAGGTTGAAGAAGAAGTAGAGAGTGAAGGTGAGAGGGAGGTTGGTGATCAGAGAGGGAAGATACGTTGTTAAGTGATTTGGGGTTAAGTCTAATTCTATTTTTTAAATCTCTATGGATTTCGCTGATGGTGAAACCATGGATGGTTGTTTTCTACATTCATTTTCCTTCCATTGAAAGTAAGTACGCATTTGTTTTCCTTCATTCCTTCTTTTGAATGTTGTCCTAGCTTTATTGTTGTCTCCTCCACATTGTTGCAACTGCAAATTTCAATTTTTTTTAAGTAATCTTTTGTCTTTTGTTGTTGGTTGTGAAAGTAGGACCGGTTTAGTGGAAGTGGAACTGGAAGAATGACAGTGAATCGCACTGTTGTTTTCTCTTTTATTTTTGCTAATTATGTTTTCTTTAAATTTTTTAATAATTGTATGTTTGTTTTTATTTAGATTAAATTTACATTGCATGTAAATGAGACTCATTGTGGTATAGTTGAGAATTGCAAAATTATGGCACTGTTTAGTCTCGGTGAAACTTAGAGACTCATTATTGAGAGAGGTATGTGGCTTCTTTTATTTTATTTGAGCATTTACATGCCAAAAATATTCTCTTAGTGTGTTAAAATTTGTTGTTGTATTGGACTCAAATGGTACCTCTATTGAAGTAGAATGAAAACGTTGCAATTGATGTGTATGTATATGCTCTTTTCATATATTGTCTTTGTTGGAATATCTTTCATCTTTTTTGTACCACTTCATGTTCTTTCCTTATAATTAATAGCTTTTATCTATTTTTATTCCTTGCCAACTAATTTATTTTTTTAATTTTTGTGTTTATATAGAAGCATTGTTATTGTGTTAACGTGACTGTTCGATTGAGAAGAAAAATCAAATGGATTTTTAGCTGCTCCTCCTCTTCTCCGTGACTAAGGTTAACCACACATCTTTCTTTCCATTCAATTCCTCTATTGTTCAAAATAGCTTGCAATAGCTTTTTAGGCTTCTTACAAAATCAAAGTAATTGTCGTTCATATGATTGGTGTGGGGTTTGGTTTGTTGATTTTGCAGTTTAGGAATTTTCAAATTGGGGGTTGGAATAAGAGTAGGAGCATTTGTTTAATTTGATTTTTGGTTATTTGTAATCCGATGACTTTTTGAATTGCATTGCTATCTAATTTATTATCATCTCTTTTTTTGTTTGTTAAATTCTAGAAGGAGGTTTATGCAGTGGCGGTTGTTGCAAGAAGGCCCCTGCGGTGATGATTTATACGGTGGAGGTTGATTAAACCGATGTGACTGTGTCTACCCTTTCTATATTGTGTGTTAGTCAAGGTTGCTGAAGGAAAAAAAGGGCGTGCTGCAGCTTTAGAAACTCAAATTACTGTGGTGATTTATCGTAGCAGCTCGCGGTGATGGTTTTTGCGATGGTGATTGCCTGCAGTGGCTCGAATCCTACTCTAGAGTGAGTTGTTTCCTTCTTCTTTATGCATTTATTTAGAATTTATATTTAAGCTTGAAATCGTATCTGATGTTATTACATTCTTGAATGCCTAAATGTGTGTTTTAGTAATGGTTTCCTCATACTAAAACATGTTATTCTGCTCCCACCATACAAAAGGCTATTCAACCCCATACTTGAAATTGTCTTGAACCGTTCTTAAAGAATTTGATGTATTTTAGTTTCATATTTTATAAAGGGGTTTGCTATCAAATTCATGTTATATGTATGCATATTTGATTTACTTAAATGTAATTTATTTTGATTCATATACCTCTGCTCTGTGACTGAGACCGTAATATAGCTTCGCAAAAATATTTTGGATTCCTAACAACATTTGATATACTTCCCATTTTCATCGAACTATGTATATTGCCTTCACTTATGTTTCTTAATTGTTTTCTCACTCTGTACCATCTATTTGTTATACTTCCCATTTGACTCACTTGCTAATTATAAGACAACCCTTCGGTTTGAGATGGTGCACTAGACGGTACCTCTTTGCAAGAAGTCATTAGATATCATTTTGAGTTTATTATTTGTATCCTTTTTTTTGTGCCTCAGATTGATTCAAAACAGAATTATCAAGGCATGGCTATGAATCATGTAACTTTGCTTTTTGTGGAATAATGTCAGTGGAAAACAAAATAATCGTTCCTCAAGCTAGATTCAATGTCAAGTAGATCTGCCGAGGATAAAACATGCTACTTTTGTAGATAAAACTTCTCTCTTAAGAATAGAATTAACTTGAATGCCCTATTTTAAGCTATCAAACTATTTTCCACTACCAATTGTGTCATCTTGGTCAGCCAATGTATTAAACACCAAACAGCACATGACTTTAAGCAAGTAGATTCATTTGCTTGTGTAAAACTTTGGCACCTCACTTTTCTTTGTTATGTTTCATTTCAGCAGATGCCAAGTGTTTATATATTTATTTATTGCTACAGGTGGTTTGAAAAGGACAGAGATTCGTCTCAGTTTGATATTGATCCAAGTAAATGTAAGTGTGTCGTTCTTTAATACTTTAAATGTAAGTGTGTTTATATATTCCTTTAATTGTATTTGGTAAGGTAGAATAAGATTGTACAATATAAAGTGAGATGGCTTAATCATATAGTGGCAGTTATAAGGAAAATGATATTGAACACAATACTTGGATTCTTTCAAACTTTAGATCATTTGTTTTAGAATAAGGAAACAAAAAGTAAAGAAATTTGGCTCATTTGTCTTGATTATGTGATATTGCTGATTCAATTTTCCTCCCTTGGCAGACAAGTTCACGATTTTGTCTTTTCTTGAGGCTCTTGAGGGTTCTGTTTCCAAGTCTGAGGAGTTCATACAAGATGATCAGGATTTAAGATCTCAATCTTCTAACAATCATGGCTGTATTGATGAATCTCAGTAGTGTAATTTCAATGTCTATTGTTTCAGTATTGCTTTTCTATATAGATGCAAGAAACTATGCTTTTTGTATATTTCTGTTTTAAAAGAAAAGTTTAATGGTTTTAATTTATTGAGATGAGATGTTTCAAGGCTATGTTGTGAAGTAAATGATTAATAAAATCCAAACTCAGCATTTTGTTCTTCATTATCTGCATAATTGACTCTAAGAAGGTTATGGGCTCTAAAGTGCATTGTGACTCTATAATCTACATAAGAGTTAAGAGTATTTCCAACCCAGCGCCTATCATTAAGATTTCTATGCAGTCATTAGAAAAAAGCAGTAAGTGCAGTCACGTGCTACTTAAATACCTTGGGAGTAAACACTGCACTTTCTCAAGACACCTTCACGGATTTACCCCTCACTTTTCTCTTTCCTGTGTCAACTCTCTTCGGCCTACCCCAACAATAACCTTCTAAATTATGTTCCTTATTATTTGAACCAGTTCTTGAATATATATTTCATTTTTTTTAAAGATGAATATATATTTCGTTAGTTAGTTTGATTCTTGAACACTCTCATTGTTAGTTAGTATTATCATGATTCTGAAAACCTAAGAATGATCTTCTAATCAGAGTTACCTCACGAAAAGGGTTAAAGATATTGTTGACTGGCGACGAGGGTTCGGAAACCAATCTGACTTCTAATGTAGTGTACAAAGAAGTTTTTCAAAATGTCTGCTGATTATTGTTGTTGTTGCTAATTATCTATCGTAATGACATTTCGTATGGAATATCTCCTTGGCTGTCATATTTTGTTGTTTTTTATGTAAATTGACAATGGCTTTTTCATGTATATTTACTGTGGTCATCGTTGACCCGTGCGAAGCACGGGAGCACGACCTAGTTTAATGTAATGTTTAGGAAGGAAAAATTAGGTTTAGGGTTAAGGAATTAGGGTAAGCATGTTTGCTAGGATTAGATATAAAGATATTTTGAATAAGAGGGGAGAGGAGTGTATATTTTAACATAAGAGGGGATGAGAGTGTAATTCAAACATCTTTGAGGGAGAGGGGAGTGTAATTTAATCTAAAACATGAATAGCCAAACATGTTGATTTAGTGGTAAAATTGAGTTTGGCAATTTGAACGCGTATGATGGTTTCTAACGTGAACCAAACAAGTGCTAAGTGCTCTATACCAGCATTGACTTAAGAATTCGTCAATGTAGCATGCAACAACTCTTTGCAAAGAAAGGAATGTTTATTTTAACTTACGTAAGGGAGTTACAATCATCAAGAGCATCATTGATGGAAATGAATGGCTATACGCTTACTCCTTTAAATCAAGGATATCTCAACATTCAGTCAAGCATTCAATGACAAGGGATGAAAAGAAAAAAAAAAGGTACAACTGCAATTTCCATTTTCCACTAATAATGTGAATGTGAAAGGTTGTGTAGTGTTATTTTGCTTTCAGAATTGAGTGCATGAAATTCAAGACATCCATGGTATTATATATGCCAAGACATTATTGTTAACCTGATAATCAAGTGTCACACATTCTTTAATAACATGGCAAGTAATATTGATGTTGGAATAAACTAAAAAGTGTCCATTTGATAGAGATATCTGAGAGGGATAAAAAAGATCTACACGTGATTTTTATTTTCTTTGGAAAAAGCATATGATTGAGCAATACCGACAATAGCATGGTAATTTTTCATTTTCATTCCTTCTCATTTCTCTTTAGCTAGTATGATACCTGTGCGGCCGTGCCAAACACAGACAATTAACGTGGTTAGAAAAGTATAAAAAAAACATATTATTTTAAACTAAATCAAACATGAATGTATAGAAAAATAATAATACATCCCTGATCTCAAACAAAAATATTGTATATTTATGTTTTTAAACATATAAATAAAGATAAATTTAAAGTAAGTTTAGTATGAATTAGAGAGTTTTTTTTGAAGGAAGTATAAATTATAGAGTTAATAGTAATATCGTATATTTTTTTTAAAAATAATATATTGTATAGTTGTATTAAGATATTGTGTGTGTGCGCGCGTGCATGCGTGTGTGTTGCAAAGTTAAAACCAAATTAATCAATTATACATACAAGATGTGTTAAATAATTAACCAATAAAAAAAATATATTATAAAATATAAGTTTGTTTCTTATCCTTTTCTAGATTTATAAATTAAAAAAAAAAATACATATTTCGTATTTGACCTTTGCAAACAACACAACAACAATCACATTTTAAATTTCACCAGATTACATAATATCATTCAGTTGATCTAAAATCGTGAAAATTAGTGAAAATAAACCATGTCAAAACATTACAGTGAGGAATATTATAAATCCTTTGCGGCAGTGTGTGTTTATTTGTTAATGGTGCTACTTATGGCAAACATTACGGTGAGAAATTTTATACATCTATATATTGTATAGATATATTAAGACATTGTGTGTGTGCGTGCACTCGCGTGTGTGCGTGCGTGTGTTTTGACAAAGTTAAAACCAGATCAACTAATTATATATACAAGACGTGTTAAACAATTAAACAATAAAAATTTATATAATAAAGTATAAGTTTATTTATTAACCTTTTCTAGATTGATAAATTAAAAAAAAGAACATATTTCATATTCGGTCTTTGCAAACAACACAACACCAATCACATTTATGGCCTCATCAGATTATTAATATCATTCAGTTGGTCTATGATTTAGTTAATCTCTGCCAATAATTGTGTAGGGGGTTTCAAGTGTGCAAATACGCAATGTGGCTTACAAATACATCAGAGGAAGTGGACATTCAGAAGTTGCAGCAAGTTTCAACTGCGCTCAAAACAAACCATGCCAAAACATTACTTTGGAGAATATTGATTTGAGGCCTTCTGGCCATAGTGGAAGACTACACAATGTGTGTTTATTTGTTAATGGTGCTACTTATTGCAAACAAAATCCCCCTTCTTGTTGCTTATTTTCGTTAATACTTTGTTCAATTGTCCGGATAATTGATAAATGAATACATTTGATGTCTATATTAATTGCGTCAATTTGTGTTTGTGGATAAATTTCAAATTTAAATCATTTTTTGTTTTAGTCGAATGTTATAGAATTTTTTTTATGTTTGTAATTTGTATTTTTATTTCAAAATTCACGTTTTTTGTTTGTTTTTGTATTTAACATATAGTTTCCAAAAGGGTCTTGTTAACGAGTGCCCCCGGGGCACTCTTTAAGCATCCCAAATTTAGAAATTATTTTTTAAAAAAGTCAAATGTCACAAATTCCAATGCATTGATTACACCGAATTTCATAAAAACTTACTTTTAAAGGTGCTTAAAGAGTGTCCCGGGGGCACTCGTTAACATTTCCCCTTCCAAAAATATAGAAGATATTAAATATTTCTTACATGTAACATTACCTTTATGGAAATCATCATCAATTGTTTTAGTAAGAAATTAGCCTCAATTATTTTTTACAACTAAGAAATCTTGAGCATTTATGTGAAGGTAGTGAACTTAATCTCATAAAATTAAAACTAAATGTTAGAATTACTATGTGAAGGTAGTGAACTTAGTCTCATAACCAAAGTAGTAGGTTGGATAAAAAATCTGAAAATGCGTGCAATTTTTTTGCAGATGTTCATTACAAGATTTCAATGTGATGATTTATGGTGCACGTTATGATAGCAATACCGACATTGTGTGTGTGCGTGCACTCGCGTGTGTGCGTGCGTGTGGTTTGACAAAGTTAAAACCAAATCAACTAATTATATATACAAGACGTGTTAAACAATTAAACAATAAAAAATTTATATAATAAAGTATAAGTTTATTTATTAACCTTTTCTAGATTGATAAATTAAAAAAAGAAAAAGAACATATTCCGTATTCGGTCTTTGCAAACAACACAACACCAATCACATTTATGGCCTCACCAGATTATTAATATCATTCAGTTGGTCTATGATTTAGTTAATCTCTGCCAATAATTGTGTAGGGGGTTTCAAGTGTGCAAATACGCAATGTGGCTTACAAATACATCAGAGGAAGTGGAAACTCAGAAGTTGCAGCAAGTTTCAACTGCACTCAAAACAAACCATGCCAAAACATTACTTTGGAGAATATTGATTTGAGGCCTTTTGGTCATAGTGAAAGACTACACAATGTGTGTTTATTTGTTAATGGTGCTACTTATTGCAAACAAAATCCCCCTTCTTGTTGCTTATTATCGTTAATACTTTGTTCAATTGTCCGGATAATTGATAAATGAATACATTTGATGCCTATATTAATTGCGTCAATTTGTGTTTGTGGATAAATTTCAAATTTAAATCATTTTTTGTTTTAGTCGAATGTTATAGAATTTTTTTATGATGTTTGTAATTTGTATTTATATTTCAAAATTCACGTTTTTTGTTTGTTTTTGTATTTAACATATAGTTTCCAAAAATATAGAAGATTTTAAATATTTCTTACATGTAATGTCACCTTTATGGAAATCATCACCAATTGTTTTAGTAAGAAATTAGCCTCAATTATTTTTTATAACTAAGAAATCTTGAGCATTTATGTGAAGTAGTGAACTTAATCTCATAAAATTAAAACTAAATGTTAGAATTACTATGTGAAGGTAGTGAACTTAGTCTCATAACCAAAGTAGTAGGTTGGATAAAAAATCTAAAAAATGCATGCAATTTTTTTGCAGATGTTCAATACAAGATTTCAATGTGATGAATTATGGTGCACGTTATGATAGCAATAGCGACAATAGTGTGGTAATTTTTTATTTTCATTCCTTCTCATTTCTCTTTAACTACTATGATACCCGTGCCAAACGCAAACAATTAACGTCGTTGTAAAAGTATAAAAAAAAACATATATTATTTTAAAGTAAATCAAAAATGAATTTATAGAAAAATAATAATACATCTCTGATCTCAAACAAAAATAATCTATATTTATGTTTTTAAACATATAAATAAAGATAAATTTAAAGTAAGTTTAGTATAAATTATAGAGTTAATAGTAATATAGTAGTATATTTTTAAAAAAATAATATATTGTATAGTTGTATTAAGACATTGTGTGTGCGCGCGCACGTACGTGCATGTGCGTTGAAAAAGTTAAAACCAAATTAACCAATTATACATACAAGATGTGTTAAATAATTAAACAATAAAAATTTCTATTATAAAACATAAGTTTATTTCTTATCCTTTTCTAGATTGATAAATTAAAAAAAAAATACATATTCCGTGTCAAAATATTACGGTGGAGAATATTAATTTGGGGTCTGTTGGTCATTGTGGATGACTACACAATGTACAATGTGTGTTTATTTGTTAATGGTGCTATTTATGGCAAACAAATCTCCCTTATTGTTGCTTATTATCATCAATACTTTCACTATTGCTCACACCATCACACCCTCTCATCCTCTTACTTCTATGCACAATGTGTTTCCATCGTTGGTCTTTCATAAAAAGAGGATACTTTGGAAACTCAAGGATTGTATGAACGGTCAACGAGGAAGGAAACGCGCACGGTTTGTCTGTGTGTTAGGTTGATCTGTCTAGGTGCAAGGTTGGCCATCAAGGTCTCTTTCGCCGCTCTAGAATGAATTACTTCAAGTCCAAACGCGTATAATTATCATTTCTCTTACGGTATTTGTTGTGTTGACAATTCCACAAAAATATGTGATGTTGAAGATGAGAAAAATTCTTGAATTGAAAAACAAGTGGACGAGAGTCAACATCAAGTAGAGTAGAAGCAGTCGATATTAAAGAGAATTACTCTACTAATCTACTTCAAAAACAGGAGTTTGGTTGAATATTCTCCGTTACGGCTGTCCTAGTTGTGGACATTATTTTTGCCTTTCATTTTCTTGATGGAGCTATACATACATATAAGTTAAAAGATGACTAAACATATCTGATATAAAAGTTCTTGTTTAACCTTTGTGTGGTTAAGAAAAATAATAGACTATTGTGACGAAACGGCGAAGGAACGTTAGAAAACAACATCAAGATCTGGACAAAAAGAACTGAAGATACTTTTTTTTATCAACGAATAATATTGTGTATTTGGTTCAATTTTTTTTTTTTACACATATCACACAAACTATATACACACACAAAATAAGTTCTAATTATGGATAGGTCCCTAATTAATGTGGGTGTGTCACAAGTTGTGTAGTACGCATACTTTTCTCTCCAAATGGGTTGGAATTTGTCAAATTGCAACTTGCAACCAACCAACACCCACCAATAGGACAATGTAGTACACTTTGTCTATGTGATAATAACTCACCATAAGTGTGTAGTACAAAATTAGAAACCCAATCACAATTCACCAGACATCACTACCAGCTCACACGGTCCTAGTCCTCTCCTAAATCCAATCCACCAATACCCTTTCCATTCACCCTCATCATATATCATTCAATTTATTTATTTTTTTTGACAAAATATCATTCAATTTATTGATTATCGATACAGGTGATTAATAATTAATAAACTTTAAAATTAATTAATTAAATATATATATATATATATATATATATAGTAGTAATTAAAAAAATAGATAGTTATTTTCTTTTATAAATAGTTATGTTTTACTAAATTAATCAAACAAACGATATTGTAGTCTTTTCAAGCGCGTTGGAAGTCTTGGTCTTTTGTTAAATCTAATTCCATTTTAACTTCTTACAAAAAAAAAATGAACGTATATGATTCACCGATAATATATATATATATATATATATATATATATATATACACACACACACACACATACTATTAGTGTATATGAATTAAATCCTTAAAATTATTCAAAATTGATCATGATTTGACATTTAAAGTTAAATCAATGAAGATCACTAATTTAGATTATTAGTGATTAAAACAATTTGTGGTTGACCATACTAGCCAAATTTTGAATTCACAGATATTTTTTCTTCTTATTTATGTGATTTTAGCATCAAAATATATGTTACACCGTGTATATTTATCTCTATTTCTCATATTCTTTTACCTTTTACAAAAGGACGAAGCTCACATTGAATGGTTTTAAATGGGGAATTGTATATTCGAACATGGTCCACGATATATCAAATGTGTCTACCCTTTGTCCCGTGTAACATGTCAGTTTGGTTATGTTTTTAAAAGAAAAGAAATTTGAACCAATTAAAAAAGGTTAGTTTAGTACAATCTTAATTTGTATTATTTTCTTGTAAAATTCGGACCAAATCTCACCAATGAAGAACATATTGGTTTGGTTCAGTTTAATCGATTTAACAATTTTAAAATATAATAAACTTATATAAAAAATTCTTAAAAAATTAACTTTCAACCACATTTTTTAAACTACTAAAACAAGTACATAAAATAAATAAAAGTTAACGATATCTAATGATTAGAAAAATATATGAACACAACATATATTTTATTTTTAAGATAACACTATGGTATAGTGTAAAATAAAGAAATAAGAATGAAAATATAACGATTTAGTCCAAATCTCGGTTTGTCGATTTCAAATAAAATAAAATAATATCTAAACCAATATACAATATACAAAGGTCGAGTTCAGGTCCTCGTGAGTTAAGTTCAGTTGATTGGGACAATGCATAATATATGTAAGATTTGGGATTCAAACTCCGGCCACCACTACAAAAAAGGTCGAGTTAAGTTGTTTTCCGATGTTAATCCTTTGATTTCCAAATGAAAGGAGTTTAATAATTTAAATTTCGGTCCAAAAATAAACAAGATTTAGTCAAATTGGGATCCAAATATTAAAAAATTAAATTAAATTTGTTTGGATCCAAATAAAACAAGATCATTAAGATTCATTCAATTTTTTTATCTATATATATCTCCCTAATTATCCACCTACCGTAACACTCTCCTTAGACTATGTGCAATGGGCTTATTGAATCTGACATTAAACAACAAAAACCAGTCCAATGGAGTGTTGAAGGTGTGTTGAAGGATCTGCTGGATGAGAGAGATGATGAATGCATTCAACACAATTGAATCTGCACCGGATGCCACGCGGCGCTGCTTCATTGGCTAAAACATGGCGCGTGTAGCACACGCGCCGACAAGGAGCGTGAGTGTGCAGAGGACGGAGAGAGAAGAAGATTCCTTGACTGTTGGGGGACGCGTGTTGGAATTTGATTGGTTTCCCGGATTTTAATTATTTTCATAATTGTACCTCAATTATTTCATTGAAAAATAATTAAAAATAAAAAATAAAAAATATCAAAATTCATGATTTTTTTTCCTCTATAAATAGAGACTTGGTTCATTTGATTTGGACACAGAAAAAAAAACCAAGTTTTTCACTATCTTCATCTTATTATTATCTTTCTATTAGCAAACTAAGTGAATTTTTAATCTTCTTTTTAGTGAAGTTAAGAAAATAAAAATAAACTATTTAAATAATTTTTTTCAAATTTTTTTCAGTTTTTCTTTATTTTAATTTAATTATAATCGATAATTGTAATTTTATGTAATTATAAAAACAAAAATATAAAATTAAATAAGAATAAGAAATAAAAGGTGGTGGGGTAGAGTGTTGAATGAAAAAAAACTATTGGAGAGGTTAAAGTTGAATGAGTGTTGAATTAAGAGAGAGAAGATGATGTGGAGTGTTGGGAATTGAAAAAGTGGGTGTTGAAGGGTGTTGAATGTGTTTAACCATTGTAAATGGTCTTACAAATCTATTTTTGTTCTTTTCTTACACTCTTTTCTTCTTCTCAATGTCTTTCTCTCTTCGAACCTTCTTCTTCTTCTCACTTCTA
Source organism: Medicago sativa (assembly GCF_051527215.1). Taxonomy (NCBI): domain Eukaryota; kingdom Viridiplantae; phylum Streptophyta; class Magnoliopsida; order Fabales; family Fabaceae; genus Medicago; species Medicago sativa. Next base: position 59,066,704 of record NC_140751.1, on the reverse strand, counting down.
CTTCTCCTCTTCTTCTCCTCCGTTTCATCTCACGGTGGCCACGACGACGATGCCGACGCCGACGCCGACGCCGACACAGAAGCTCCCCACAACCTCCGTTCAAAATCCTTAATCCTGACAAAAGTATACTGCTTAATAGTAATCTTCTTCGCCACTTTCATTGCTGGTGTTTCACCTTACGTGCTAAGATGGAACGAAGCGTTCTTGATTCTTGGGACACAGTTTGCTGGTGGAGTGTTTCTGGGAACTGCTTTGATGCATTTTCTTAGTGATGCAAATGAAACTTTTGGTGATTTGACTGATAAAGAGTACCCTTTTGCGTTCATGTTGGCTTGTGCTGGTTATTTGATTACTATGCTTGCTGATTGTGTTATTTCTTCTCTTTTGGAGAAACCGAATCATGGTGGTGCTGCTGACGTTGAAGGTCAAGGTTAGTGTTTTTAAATTAAGTTTATGCATTTTTTTAATATTATGTTTTTGACTTTGGTCTTGTTTGGTTAATTAAGTGATTTTAGTATACACCTTTAGGATATAAGCGCTTATGTATAAGCTATGAAGCAGAGATACTCCTCGTCCTGGTGTTGGATACATATGATGTCCCACACCGCAACACATATGATTATAATCATATTGAATTATGTTATTTTCTCAAATTATTATCGGTATTGATTTGCCTGTGTCGTGTTATGTGTCTATGTCTGAATATGTGTTTCATAGTGTATAGACTAATTCTATTTCTGTAATAATATATAATAAGAGATAAAATAAAGTCAAATTGTTTTCGTATAAGCAAAGTTTACTTTTTAGATTCATTCAATAAATAATGTATCTAGTCTATATATAGACCGCATACATCATTTATTGAATGAACCTAAAAAGTCAATTTTTGTTTATAATAATGACCGGATGGAGTAATCTCTAAAACTGTTTATGCTAGTAGATAAAATATACTAACTTTGTCTTTCAGTCCCTCTAAATTTTTTCTTCGATTATAGGGACTAAAAATTGAAGGAAAATTTTAGAGGACTAAAACGAAAATTATATATATTTATAAGGACCAAAAACATATTTAACCCAATAGATAAATATAAAAGGTCCTTTTTGTTTTAGGGATAAAGTGATTATGGTGCTTTTACTTTAGAGTATAAACTTTAGTTGTTTTTGTTGGATATGTTCTTCTAGGGTCTTCTGATGATGCAATTCAATTTGATTTTTAAAATAACTTTTCTGTCTTTGAACTGTGTTGTTTTTATTTGTTGGGAAAATATGGTTACAATTTTGGTGGTTTGGTACTTGATTCGGATTTATAAAATTTATAAATTAAGATTATTGAGTATAGTACAATAGTCTTAACTATAAAGGTTGGAATATGCCATAAAGAAAAATTTATTTATTGCTGGTAGTTTTATTCCATTATGATTATTTATGGTGATATAGTGACTTGTGAGCTAGAAGGATAAATGGTTGAGGCTTCAACCAAAAAAAAGATAAGTGGTTGACTTGATCCTTGGACTTTTCAAAGTCTTGTGCTGTACAAAGATATTTGTGGACCTAGATTCCTTACAGTTGGAAGAATATAATATTCACATCTCTATAGTTGGATAAAAATCGGACGACTCATATTCTAAGTTCATCAAATCTTTTTTGAAGTAAAACTTGAAATATGAACAATCTGATCTTCATCTATCAGCCGAGAATAGAAATTCATGTCTTTATGAATATTTGGCTACAAAAAATTCAATTCTGATATTTGCGGTCTTGTCATGTGAATTTGGATTTTACGTTGTAAAAAATTATCGCAGTTACCACAGTCATTGTCATGTTCGTGTATTGATTTCACCAAATCGAATTTTTAACAGAAACTCGAAATATAAACCACCATATTTTCATCATTATTACAAGGCATCGATATAACGAATACGAAAATGAATTTGAATGTATCCTTAAGATTCACCTTGTCTAACACAAAGCTACTTTCTTTTTTTGGTGCAAATTGCAGGGGCAGACAAAGGAAGGAGCAACGGTGTTAATTCTCAGTCACAATATCAGGTTACATATTTGTAGCTTTACACAGTAAAAAATGTTCTGAACAAAGTCATAATTTTATAGCCTTGTCATCACTAATTTAACTGTATATCTGTTTTTTGTGTTAACAGAGTTCTGCTGGCACCAATGACACTGATCTTGCACCTAGTAGTTCAATCGGAGATACTGTATACATATTTATTTATGTATACATAATCGCCCTTTGTGCTCATTCTGTTTTCGAGGGTTTAGCAATTGGCGTTTCCGTGACAAAAGCAGACGCATGGAAAGCTTTATGGACAATCTGTTTGCACAAAATATTCGCAGCCATCGCCATGGGCATTGCTCTCCTTAGGATGGTTCCTAATCGACCTCTACTATCATGTGCAGCCTACGCTTTTGCATTCGCAATCTCTAGTCCAATTGGTGTGGCCATTGGAATTGTATTAGATTCCACAACACAGGGTCATGTGGCCGATTGGATTTTCGCTATATCTATGGGTCTAGCTTGTGGTGTGTTTATATATGTTTCAATAAACCATCTTTTTGCTAAGGGTTATGTGCCTCACAAACATTCAAAGGCCGACTCGGCTTATATGAAGTTTCTTGCAGTGTCGTTGGGAATAGGAGTTATAGCTGTTGTTATGATATGGGATACCTAAAATGCTTCAGAAGCAAGAAATTTTAGTATTTTCTTTTTAATTGTTTATAATACTTATGATTTAATAATATCATACGTTTTTTAGTTAGCCAAGTGGATTTGTTTTATAAGGTTGATATTTATATTTTATAGTTCAGTGATGATGTTCAATTTTGCCTCATTTCAATTTTGGCAAGTCCCTGTTCCATAGATGCAGGATACAAGTTTCCATACTCATTTTCCATTGGAAACTTGAAATTATGAACTGCATAATACCAGTCATATAAGTATCATGTGAATAACATTCATATCCTTAAAAATATGAAGAAAGATATTCACCGCGTGTTTGGTTTCGTGGCAAGAATGACAATCTCGTGTCCCAAGTCCCATTTTTCCGTGGTTTTCAGAAGCTAAAAACTAGAGTTTGAGCAACATATGCCGTGAACGTGACTATCTATTTTTCCAAAACATGCACTTAACGATTGTAACACATTATACATTTCATAAAAGTCGATTCGAAATATTTATGACCATTTTGTATTCGTGATAATGCAATAGCTGTCTGAGCATGTGGATGAAATTAGCAGTTTTCCTAGTTGGTTGAAGTATTTGAAACTTCACTCAAGAGCAATACTCATATTACCTAATGTGACCAATGAAATCCCTTAACAGGAAAGTTAGATGCGCTCTTATGGTTATTTTCTAAACTGATTGTTTCTTTTTCTAGTTTATTTGTTTGGTGATCTTGTATCAGTTGATGTGTAACAAGAGAATATGAGTAACAAGAGAATAAAGCTCATCAAAAACTTATTTTTTCATTATAAGCCTCAAACTCAGTTATCATAATTTTTTATTTTATTGAACTAAGCTCAGAATTTCACTTAAAATAGAATTTGTAATATCTCTTTTTTCCGTATAGAAAAATATAATTTTTAATATCAGTGAAACAAATAATAGAACTTGTAATCCAGTTTGGTAAATATTCAAAAACATGAAAGCAATACAAAGATGTGACCACTAAACCACAACACAACTTTTTGTCTTACGTATAAGTTGTCTAATATATCAAAATAATACTTTTTCCGCAAAAATCGTATACAACCAAAAAATATTCAATATTGTAAAAGTTTGTCTTGTGTTGTTATGCTCTGTGTTGTGTAGTTCTCTCTTATGTTATTTTATCAAATACTTATTGTTTAGCGGATCAAACGCATCCTCAGTCTTTACTTTCATTGTAATACCCCGTTCATCTATGTTGCGAAATAATACCCGTTAACGATAAAATGCACGCGATTAAGATTAGGGGCAAATTTGGAATTTGAGCATGAGGAGTATTTAAGGGATTTAGGTCCCAAAATACTCATTTGTTTACCAACTTTCCCTCTCTAGGTTTTGTCTCAACTTTGCTCTCTTCCCTCTCTAGAAAATCGGCCCTCAATCTCCCTCCAATCCATTCTCTTTTTGTGTTATCTCCTAAGGCAAGCATCTATGTGAGGAATAAGTGATTCTTGATGGAGAACCACTAAGGGAACTTGAAGCAAGCTATCTCCTTTTGATCTCTACAACTTTAGGGTTTTGGTTTGAACATAGAAATACTTGTGTATCACTTCTTTTGGTACAAGGTGAGTTCCTAGATAGTTAACCTTCCTTGGGTTGGGATTACTTAGTGTGAAAGTTATGATTTTGTGCAAATTTTATTAGTTATGCTTTTAGTACCCTAAAGCCAATTCATGATGATTACTTGTTAATATTGCCATGGAATATGTTTATAATTGTTTCTATATGTTGTTGGATGTTTTGGTACATTGCAGGAACTATTAGGATGAGTTTTGGATCAAAAATTGCAAATTTTGCCCCACAGACCCGAAGAAACTCGCTATTAGCGAAATAATTTTGCTAATAGCGAAATTCTTAAGCCAAGCCCAGATGGAACTCGCTCCGGGGTTGCTAATAGCGAACCCCTTTGGTTTGCAGCAAGTTTTTTTGGCTTGTTGGCTACTTGTAGGGACAGTGGTGCATTCCGAAGCTTTCCTTTCAATGTTTTACAACTTCATAACCCTAAAACATCATCTAGGCAATGCACATAACATCAAACGATTCTTGAATCAAAAATCATGGCAATCCTAGCATAATTATCAAGAACAGCATATGAGAATTTGTACTCGAATCATGATGGGGTAGAAATGAATTAAGCAAGGAAAGAAACATAGAGCCTCGACATAGCTTGTCGAGAATAGAACATCAACATAGGATCGATGTATGATAGAATGTGATGCGATTAGATATCTTATTCACAAAGAATGTTTAAACAACATGTAGGTGTGGTGTCTCTTGTGATCCATACTAGGTTGGTCTCCATTAGGTGAAACGGGATTAGCTGTAAGGGGCCCGCACATCACTTAGGGAGTTCCGATGGTTATACCTTAGATAGGTTTCCAACGGTTAGTAAGGGATTGTGCTCGGGTTTACTCCACCCCGGCCACCCCGGGGCTCTCCGTAAAATGAATTCAGATAATGTTATTGTTCAACGCTAACCCCTAACTTAATTACATTTGGTTACGTGACGACGTTAGATACGTTCAAGTTTATGAATAGAACAATTAAAGATAGTTTTGTCGATGACGATCTTAGATCTTTCCCTAATCGTCTGACTTAGTAACATGACATAAGTATGTTATGTATAGGCCTCGATGCGTAGAGCGTATCTTGGCATAGCGGTCTTAGATTTTTCCCTTAACCGCGATGTCACGTATAGAGATAGCAAGACTTATAACAATTGAGAAGAACCTACGACGGGTCTAGTGTGCACGACCGTCTAGGAAAGCATGTCCACACACGTATAATCAACCGTCAGGTTGTAATGTAAACACGTGGTAACCGTAGGTTTTTCCCCGAGGTTATCACTAGCTTAGGGATTAGGTAGAACTCACTGAGACATTATGTCTCATCCCTCTCCTTACTTGTTCAGGTTCTCAGGTTTCACGTGGAAAAGGTAAAGAAAAAGCTTTGGATTGATCGTGCTTACGAGGAACCAACTTGGTGTTGGGCTATTGATGCATATGTTATATTATAGATGTTGTGTAATGAACTATGTAGCTAGACTTCGTTCGACAATCACTATGTGAAATAATGTATCATAAGACTTTGAATGTTGTGGTTTCTGAGTTCTTGCCTTGATGACAATTCAGCATTGTAAAAACTAATGTATTCAATATCAGTTTTAACGCACTTTTGAATATTCTAGACCCTTCCAAAGCAACAAAAATCACAAAAATCACGTTGAATATTCTAGACCCTTCCAAAAAATCACGTTGAATATTCTAGACCCTTCCAAACTAATGTTGTTGTTTCCAAAACAACAAAAACATTCAAATAACAAAAATCACAAAAATATTTTCATAATAAACCTTGACAAAAATCAAGTGATCGTTATTTTTATTTTCTTTCTTAATAAAATATCAAATCAATTTTAATCATACTTTGAGTCATCTTTTTCTTTCAATATAAAAAACACAAACAAATTCTTTTTGCCACTTGGCTTTTATTTTAAAACCTTTTCAAAAACTAATAAAAAACATACAACCAATCAAATGTCATTTTTAACCCCGAACTACGTGATTTTGATCCTTCACGGGTACGTAGGCAAAGGACACTCGTCCTCTCAAATCAATAAAATGTAGATAATTAGGTCTTCCTTTTTTTTTTTTTTAATCATTTCAAAATTCTATTTTTTTTTTTTAAAAAAGCAAGCAAGTTTAAGCACAAAAAGTTAAATAAAATCAAGAGGTTCTCGTAGAGTACTACGAATATTTAGGGTGCTAATACCTTCCCTAAATATAACCAACCCCCGAACCCTAAATCTTTTCAATATAGGGTATTTTTGAACTTTCTTTCCCCTTTCCTTAAGAAAATTAAAATGTTCAGTTGTGAAATAAAAAGTGAGTCAAACGCTCATCAAATAGCCTTGATCTCCGAAAAATGACGCGACAGAAATGGCGACTTCACTAGGGAATTCTTAAGAGGGTTAAGCCTAACTTGGCCTTATTTAAAATTTTGTGCTTTAAACTTGCGTAAAAAAAATCAAAAAAATAAAAGATGGAAATATGTGTATATATGTTTTCTCCTTTTCCTTTCTTCTTTCTTTTAACGTGAGTGGTGAGATAAGTCCTAACCCGGACTTGAGGGAAATATAAGATAGGACAGGGTATAATCATAGTGCCATACCAAGAGCATTCTTGGACCATGTGTTCATGTGATAACCCTACTCGGTGGAGGCCTCACGGAATGTAGTACTCTTGTTGTCATGAGCATTCATGTCGACGTTATTACTTTCAATGTGATTGTCCCGTGAAGCCGTGGACCTTAGTTACCCTTAACCCATCTCGGCCTTTTTAGGACGTAGTGCGGTGGCTAAACCAAGAGCATTCTTGACTTTAGTTGATACGCGATACTACACTCAAACTAGACTACCTTATGAATGTTATTGGACTAGGAGCATTCCTATACACCAATATATTCACAAGGGGGTTGCAATTTGGGAACTTGGTAGAACCCTTATTACAAGTGCAAATGAAACCATAGTCCTTACCAAATGGCGTACATACCCTTGACCCCAACATTATAGACCTTAAACCTCATCATGTTTTCACCGTTCTTGTAGCATAAATCATGCATACATGCATTCATTCATAAAAAAAAATAAAAATTTCCTCATTAATATCGAAGGACTTAGATAAGTTTTTGTAAACATCAGATGTATGGACCTTGAAAAAAGGAACACCAAGGAATACAATTTCAAAAGAGTTAAATAGACCTTAGCTTTGTTAGGGACTTTGTCTTTGGCTTTGCTTTTTTCTTAAGAGAACTGTTTGTAATATCTCAAATTATCAAATGAAACAATGTTCCTTATGATGTTTACAATTACCTTGACAAAGTCCTTCGATAAAAAAAAATGTCTATTTTTATATAAGCATCATGCATCATTTTGCATTTCATAGTCTCAATTCCAAGTCTCACAAATTTTTTCTTCTCCAAAAAGGATCAACCCATCTCAAAAGAGTCATGGCGTCCTCGTCCGAAGCCAACTCGCACCTACAACACTCGTGCAAACAAAAAGAGTGAACATATCAATTTGGACAAAAGATCACAACACTCCAGGCCGATTTAGAGAGACTGAGCACCCTGGTGGTTTCGCAGAATCAGCCGCAGTTCCAGCAAGGGCCCGAACGCCAACATCAACAGCAGCCTCGACAACAGGCTCCAAGGATGCAGTTTGACCCAATCCCAATGACATATGCGGAGCTGCTTCCCATCTTGCTCATGAAGAGCCTTGTCCAAACTAGAAAGCCTCCTAGAGTGCCTAACGAGTTGCCGGTTTGGTATCAACCTGACCTCTCCCGTGCCTTCCATCAAGGAGCACCCGTCCATGACATCGAACACTGTTTCTCTTTAAAGATTGAAGTCTAGAAGCTGATTAAAGCAAATATCTTGCTTTTCGAAGATTGAATTCGGACGTGCAAGTTAATCCACTGCCAGACTATATTAGCCGCAATTGGGTCGCTTTTGATGTTCCTTCTACTACTTATCTGTTCAAATAATGCGTTAGTTTGTTGTTTGCTCTTTTCAAAAAAAAAAAATCCTTTCGTCCCGCCCGAGATGAAACTGAACTAGTGTAGGGCGTTTTGCTTTAAGAATTGTCATCATTAATAAAAAGGTCGTTTTGATCCCGACTTTGTTTTCATTTTGTGCTTTTCTGGAAAAATGGAAACACAAAAAACCAAAAAAAAATTTTTTCTTTCTTTCTTTTTATTTAATCATTTCCAATTGTCTGCATATAATCATTCACTTTCTAAAATCAAACATAAATGCAGATTCAAACATAAATAAGCCCGTTGAACACATTAACCATGTACTCTCTTCCAACTTTGAGTTCCCTGTGTACGAAGCTGAAGAAGAAAAATGAAGAGATTCCCGACGGACCTCTCGAATACTGGGGCATCTTGGCCGTCGAAGCTGCAAACAAAAATCAAGAAGATTGTCCAGAAGATGACATTCAATTACAAAGACTGGCTCGAGGTGCTACCATTCGCTTTGCTCGGATATCGTACTTCAGTACACATTTCAACAGGGGAAACCCCCCCTCCTTCCCCAATATACAACATGGAGGTCATGCTTCTCGTGGAGGTCGAAATCCCATCAATAGGAGTTTTGCTAAAGTCCAAGCTTGATCGAATTTAAACGCATGATGACCTTGTCCAAATATATCAAAAGAGGTTTGAAACAAGCTTCTAACAAAAAGGTTCGTCACCATGAATTTCAAGAAGGGAACTTTGTACTACTTTCCAACCAGACTCCAGGGGCAAGTGGATGCCTAATATGAAGGCACATGTGCAATGACTTTTACAACCATGGATGGTGACAAACTCACACGTCCTATGAATGTCGGTGCAGTCAAGAAATACTTTGTCAAAATAAAAGCTCGATAAGTCGCAAACCTGAAAAGGCGGCTTAGGCAAAAATGAGCGTCTCGGTGGACTGAAAACCCGAAAGGGCGGTCCAGGCAAAAATTAGAGACATGAACAAAAATGATTATCCCGATAGATTGAAAACCCAAAAGGGCAATCTATGCAAAAGTTAAGGATCATGACAAGTAACTGCATCAGTCAGCACAATACACTTGGGGCATCCAGCTATCAAAAGACCTCCAATTCAAAGCATCTGCAGATCAAAGACTCGGAACAGGGGCATTCAAAGTTGTTAGAGAGTATAACGGTTATTGTGTTCAACGTACCCTTCCCATTATATTTACCATTTTCCAAATTTTTTTAAAGATCCGTGGAGGCACGCCCTTGGCAGGTCACCACTCAATTAATCAAATTTGAGCCTGTGCCCATTTATTTGGAACTCTCATTTATCCTACTTGCAAAATTTCTTCCATTTTTGATGGCAATACTTGAAGCAAATTATTTTTTTCAAAATACAAAACCTTTTTTTACATCTTTTGAAAAGTGTGAACAACAGACACACTCTCTTTGAACTTATGAGTAGGTGAAGCATACATCAGCTTCCGTCTCGAGAATGGTTACATTCCGGAAGAGAGACATGGCTAAGAACTATGGAGAAGACCTCTACTTCAAACAAGATGCTGTCACAGTCCATGAAATACAAAAAAAAAATAAAAAAAAATCAAAGCTCGCTAAGTTGAAAACCTGAAAAGGCGGCTAAGGCAATAGAGAGCGTCCCGGTGGACTGAAAACCCGAAAGGACGGTCCAGGCAAAAATTAGGGGCACAAAAAAGGAATATATTCCCGGTGGACTAAAAACCCGAAAGGGCGGTCCAGGCAAAAGTTAGGGATTTTCAAAAGAAAAAAAAACAAAAAAAGATGACTGCTAAGGCATACCAGTGGAAGGGTACTCTGCGCCGGTTTACAAATGGTGACTTCTTCCAAACTTTTGATCGACAATGGGCTTTATCCCCAGGAGCATCAACTGCTACCTTGTGCTGGGTTTTTACTCCAATCAACGGTTCAATTTGTTCACAATAACATCATATCCAAGGAATTTTGCCGAGTGTTTGTACTGCGATGTCAGTCCGACTCCCATCTTACCTGTTGTGTCTTGTCTCATCAAGTTCACCTGTCACAATCCAGTCCATACAATCATACATTCATGCATTCATACAATCATACATTCATACATTAATACTTTACACATTCATACACTCATGCATACACAACATACACACGACATCATTCACACATGATTGCATTAGTCACCAAAATCTTGTTTTGGTCGTGTCTCTTCAGTTCGATCTTCACTCATTGTTGTGTCAAGCGAATATCTTATAAAGATCTTTTGTTACTTCTGTGTCAAGCGAATAGCTTGCAAATATCGTTTTTTACCTCTGTGTCAAGCGAATACCTTGCAAAGATCCTTTGTTACCTCTGTGTCAAGCGAATAGCTTGCAAACGTCTGCGGTTACCTTGGTGTCAAGTGAATAGCTTGCGAACATCTTTTCTTACCTCTGTGTCAAGCGAATAGCTTGCAAACAATCTTTTGTTACATTTGTGTCAAGCGAATAGCTTGCAAACCTCTTTTGTTACCTTGGTGTCAAGCGAATAGCTTGCAAACCATCTTTTGTTACATGTGTGTCAAGCGAATAGCTTGCAAACATCTTTTGTTACATGTGTGTCAAGCGAGTAGCTTGCAAACACCTTTTGCTTCATTGTGTCAAGCGAATAGCTTGCAAAATACCTTTAGAGTCGGGTTGATATCCTGCCAAATGTCTTTAAATCAGGTTGATACCCTGCAAATGCTTTTGAATCAAGTCAATTTCAATGGTGTCGTTCCCAGTTTATCTGTTCTAGAGACGTCGCCAATCAACTTCAATTTCAATGGTGTCATCCCCAGCGTAGCTGTTCTAGTGATGTCACTAATCAATTTCAATTTCAATTTCAATGGTGTCGTCCCCAGTTTATCTGTTCTAGAGACGTCACCAATCAATTTCAATTTCAAAAGTGTCATCCCTAGCGTTAGCTGTTCCAGTGATGTCACTAATCGATTTCAATTTCAATTTCAACGGTGTCGTCCCCAGTTTATCTGTTCTAGAGACGTCGCCAATCAATTTCAAAAGTGTCATCCCCAGCGTTAGCTGTTCTAGAGATGTCGCTAAAAGTCTTGTCTTCATTAAGCTATCGTCTCAAACCAATACGGTAGTAGACAATCTTTTCCCCAGTGAAATTACATTCCCCAGTGGTGTCGGATCCCCTTCTTCAACGAATTTGGGTTTCCCGTTGTTGTTTCTCGTCTCAGTCAAATCATCTTTGCATCATGAGCATTCATAGCATCTTAGGTCCAAAATTGGTGTATTTTGTATTTAAGTCTCTTCGGCCCGTCAAATCAAAGATTCCATCTTCAAATCTCCGGACGAAGAAACTTAAATAGGGGCATCTGTCATACCCCAATTTTTGACCTAAGGTCCCACTGACACATGTCTTTTGACTAGGAATATTCCTTGTTTTTTTTTCAGACCTCCTCTCACTTTTTTTAATTTTTATTATTATTTATTAGTCTTTTTTTTTAGTTTCCATCTTTTAATACTTTATTTTTATTTAGTCTTTATTTTCCAATTTACCTTTTTTTATTTTATTTAGTCTAATTATTTCTTTTAGTTTTTTTTAACTTTTTTAATGAGTCCAAAAATTGTCAAAAAATAGTGTCAAGGTCCAATTTTTTTTTTCTTTCTCAAGTGTGCCACCAATCATGCCATTTTTACATGTCAACTCTCCCATTTGAAAAATCATTCAAATCACATTCCAAAACCATCAATCTCATTCAAATCCCCATCAAAGTGCATTAAACCAATTTTCCATTTTTCATCAACCTTAGAACCTATAAATAGAGCTCTCATCCTTCACAATTTCACACACCAAAAGTTCTCTTGAGTTGTCAAAGAACTTTTCTCTCTTCTCCCTCATTTAGCTTGTGTTGACGAGCTATTTCTTTTCTTCTCCATCTTTTCTCTGTCCCTTTGGAAAAAGTCCCTTCGGAATTTTGTCCCTTCGGTAATTTGGTCCCTTCGGTTGTCCCTTCCTTTTATTTTCTTTTAGTTTCTAGCATTTTATTAATTTTTTATTTCTATTTAGCATTTTAATTATTGTCATTTATTTTCCAGCAATTAGAATGTATTTAGGTCCAATGTAAATATACATGAGAAAAGTGTGTGTGTGTGTGTGTGTGTGTGTGTGTGTGTCTTTTATTTCTTTACCGCTTTATATATATCAAAAAAATACAAAAAATTAGATTAGGGATTTTGTGGTGACCCAACGTCACTACAAAAATCCACGCGCTTTTATTTTTATTGCTCCGTTTCCAAAACAACAAAAACATTCAAATCACAAAAATCACAAAAATATTTTCATAATAAACCTTGACAAAAATCAAGTGATCGTTATTTTTATTTTCTTTCTTAATAAAATATCAAATCAATTTTAATCATACTTTGAGTCATCTTTTTCTTTCAATATAAAAAACACAAACAAATTCTTTTTGCCACTTGGCTTTTATTTTAAAACCTTTTCAAAAACTAATAAAAAACATACAACCAATCAAACGTCATTTTTAACCCCGAACTACGTGATTTTGATCCTTCACGGGTACGTAGGCAAAGAACACTCGTCCTCTCAAATCAATAAAATCTAGATAATTAGGTCTTCCTTTTTTTTTAATCATTTCAAAATTCTATTTTTTTTTGAAAAGCAAGCAAGTTTAAGCACAAAAAGTTAAATAAAATCAAGAGGTTCTAGTAGAGTACTACGAATATTTAGGGTGCTAATACCTTCCCTAAATATAACCAACCCCCGAACCCTAAATCTTTTCAATATGGGGTATTTTTGAACTTTCTTTCCCCTTTCCTAAAGAAAATTAAAATGTTCAGTCGTGAAATAAAAAGTGAGTCAAACGCTAATCAAATAGCCTTGATCTCCGAAAAATGACACGACATCGGCCAAGAGTTAATCAGAATGTTGAGGAGAATGTTAACCCTGATGCGAATATGTGGGCGCAGATGATGCAACAAAACCAACAGATGATGCAATTGATGCAACAACAGATTCAACAAAATGCTCAGTCCCAACAACAGTGGATACATTAGTTTTTACAATGCTGAATTGATTAGTTTACTATGTCAAAGTGCAAACACCGCAATGAGTAGAGGCAGGGTGTATTCACTAGATGGGAAGAAGGCCCAGGCAAATGAAGATTTGATTGGCGGTATGTGTTTCCTTGGTCAGAATCCCATTAGAGTTTTATTTGATATTGGTGCATCATGTTCCTTCATTTCTTTTCAATGTGTTGAAACTCTTCAATTATCTGTTTCATTATTGAATCCCCCTATGATGGTGACTACGGCCACCGATGGAGGAATTGTAGCGAACTATATTTGTGAGAATTGTCCTATTATCGTATCTAGCAAGACATATTATATAGACTTAGTATGCCTTCCAACGAAGAAACTTGATGTGATATTTGGCATGGATTGGCTGTCAGCGAATCATGTGTATATAGAGTGTGCAGAGAAAAGTATTTACATGCCTACCCGTAATACGGTTGAAGGAGTGGCTTTATCAGAACTACTTAAGCATACTTATCAGATGGTTCAATTTATTTGTGCTCAAGATAAGGGTTTTTATGTCATGCTCACTGTGACTCCAGAATCAGATTTAAGCCCCAGTGATATACCAATTGTCAGCAAGTATCTGGATGTTTTTTCCGGCCGACATCACAAGTTTACCTCCAGAAAGAGAAATTGAGTTTTCAATTGATCTGATTCTGGGAGCGGAGCCAGTGTCAGTAGCACCTTATAGAATGTCTCCCCTAGAACTTAAATAATTGAAAACCCAACTGGAAGAGCTTAGTCAAGAAGAAAGATGGCAGTATGAGATTGTGTATTGATTATCGTCAGCTGAATAAGGTGACTATAAAGAACAAGTATCCTTTACCAAGAATTAATGACTTACTAGATCAACTTAAGGGGGCGTCAGTGTTCTCAAAAATTGATCTCAGATCGGGTTACCATCAGATTCGTATCAAGTCTTCAGATGTGTCTAAGACGGCTTTCAGAACGCGTGACAAACACTATGAATTTTTAGTTATGCCATTTGGTGTGACTAATGCTCCAGCAGTTTTCATGGACTATATGAATCAGATTTTTCAGCCTTATCTAGACCAATTCGTCATTATCCTCATTGATGACATTTTGGTCTATTCCAAGAACCTGCAGGAACATGCTCAGCATTTGAGGATAGTGTTGGATATTCTTCGAGCGAAACAATTGTATGCAAAATTTAGTAAGTGTGAGTTTTGGCTGTCAGAAGTCAAGTTTCTAGGTCATGTTATTTCTCAGGGATGAGTGGTAGTCGATCAGTCGAAGGTAGAGGCCGTTCAAAATTGGACTAGATCTAAGAATGTTTCAGAAGTTCGAAGCTTTTTGGGATTAGTTGGTTATTATCGACGATTCATTATGAAGTTTTCCCAGATCGCTTTACCTTTAACCCGACTCACAAGAAAAGATGTACCATTTGTGTGGGATAAGGAATGTGAGAAGAGTTTCAGGACTCTGAAGAAGAAGTAGACTCAAGCACCAGTCTTAACTATTCAAGATCCGGAGAAGAAATACATTGTGTTTTGTGATGCATCGTCCAAAGGACTCGGTGGAGTACTTATGCAAGAAAACAATCTGATAGCTTATGCATTTAGACAGCTCAAGACGCATGAAGAAAATTATCCCACTCATGATCTAGAATTGGTAGCCATAGTTTTTGTTTTGAAGATTTGGAGACATCATTTGTATGGAGCACAATTTGAGTTATTTAGTGATCACAAAAGTTTGAAATACTTGTTCGATCAAAGAGATCTGAATATGAGGCAGAGGCGTTGGATGAAGTATATAAAAGACTTCGATTTTGATCTGAAATATCATCTAGGAAAGGCATATGTTGTAGCGGATGCGTTGAGTCGCAAGGCCTTAGTTCAAGCTGAAGTTATGATGCATGCTTGTAAGTTGTACGAGGAGGTCCGAGACCTTAATCTTGAAGCCACAGAGGATGATGATGGTATTTGGTTACACAAGTTAGAAATCTCTTGTGACTTGCGGTCGAGAATTGTACAAGCAAAGGAAGCAAATGATGAGTTACGGAAGAGAATTGGTCATCCAAAATTTTCTATGGCTTCGGATGGAGCGATCTTGTTCGAAGGAAGGATTTGTGTTCCGAATGATTCAGAACTTAAAAGGTTGATTTTAGAAGAAGCACACACGAGTAGTTTCTCAATTCATCCTGGAGCTACCAAGATGTATCAAGATTTGAAGAAAGATTATTGGTGGCCTCGTATGAAATCAGATATTGCAGATTTTGTGGCGAGGTGCATTGTATGCCAACAAATCAAGATTGAACATCAAAGACCAGCGGGTTTGCTACAACCGCTAGAGATTCCTCAGTGGAAGTGGGAGCAAATATCTATGGATTTTGTGGGAGGCTTACCCCGTACTAAAAAAGGACATGACTCAATTTGGGTGATTGTGGATAGATTAACCAAGTCGGCTCATTTCTTACCAGTTAAGTCTACCTACAAAACATCACAGTATGCAGAATTGTTCATCTCGGAGATAGTTAAGTTACACGGTGTTCCAGTGAGTATTGTGTCGGATAGAGATCCAATTTTCACTTCACACTTTTGGAAGGCTTTTCAAAGAGCTTTAGGGACTCATTTGAAGCTGAGTACGTCTCATCATCCACAGACCGATGGTCAATCAGGGAGGACTATCCAGACTTTAGAAGATATGTTACGTGCTTGAATTTTGGAAGATGGTGGAAGTTGGAATCATCATTTGCCTTTGATAGAATTTTTCTACAACAATAGCTATCACTCAAGTATTGGAATGGCACCTTATGAGGCATTGTATGGTAGGAAGTGTAGGACTCCCTTATGTTGGGCCGAAGTAGGAGATAAGAGTATCCTTGGGCCAGAAATCATTCAAGAGACAACTCTGAAAATTAAATCAATTCAGGAAAAGATGAGAACATCTCAAAGTTGTCAAAAGAGTTATGCAGACAAGCGGAGAAGACCTTTAGAATTTAGTGAAGGTGATCATATGTTCCTAAAGGTTACTCCTAAATTGGGTTTGAGAGGTGTCTTCAGAACTAAGAAATTGTGTCCATGGTATGTGGGACCGTTTTTGATACTCAAGTGTATTGGACCAGTGGCTTATCAGTTAGCTTTACCTCCAGCTATGTCAGGTTTACACGATGTGTTTAATGTATCCCAATTGAAGAAGTACATACCGGATCCTTTCCAACCAGTCGAACTAGATTCTATAGAGTTGAAATCGGATTTGACATTTCAGCCGGAACCAGAAAGGATAGTAGATCGTGATGTCAAGTCCCTCAGAAGTAAAGAGATTCCTATAGTAAAGGTAGTATGGAAAGGTTCGTCGGATGGTGAAGCTAAGTGGGAACTAGAATCGGAGATGTTGAACCAGTATCCGCATTTGTTTTCAGGTAAATTCTAAATTTCGAGGACGAAATTTTTTTAGGGGGGTAGAGTGTAATACCCTGTTCATCTATGTTGCGAAATAATACTTGTTAACGATAAAATGCACGCGATTAAGATTAGGGGCAAATTTGGAATTTGAGCGTGAGGAGTATTTAAGGGATTTAGGTCCCAAAATACTCATTTGTTTACCAACTTTCCCTCTCTAGGTTTTGTCTCAACTTTGCTCTCTTCCCTCTCTAGAAAATCGGCCCTCAATCTCCCTCCAATCCATTCTCTTTTTGTGTTATATCCTAAGGTAAGCATCTATGTGAGGAATAAGTGATTCTTGATTGAGAACTAAGGGAACTTGAAGCAAGCTATCTCCTTTTGATCTCTACAACTTTAGGGTTTTGTTTTGAACATAGAAATACTTGTGTATCACTTCTTTTGGTACAAGGTGAGTTCCAAGATAGTTAACCTTCCTTGGGTTGGGATTACTTAGTGTGGAAGTTATGATTTTGTGCAAATTTTATTAGTTAAGCTTTTAGTACCCTAAAGCCAATTCATGATGATTACTTGTTAATATTGCCATGGAATATGTTTATAATTGTTCGTATATGTTGCTGGATGTTTTGGTACATTATAGGAACTATTAGGATGAGTTTTGGGTCAAAAATAGCAAATTTTGCACCACAGACCCGAAGAAACTCGCTATTAGCGAAATAATTTCGCTAATAGTGAAATTCTTGAGCCAAGCCCAGATGGAACTCGCTCCAGGGTCGCTAATAGTGAACCCCTCTGGTTTGCCAGCAAGTTTTTTTGGCTTGTTGGCTACTTGTAGGGACAGTGGTGCATTCCGAAGCTTTCCTTTCAATGTTTTACAACTTCATAACCCTAAAACATCATCTAGGCAATGCACATAACATCAAACGATTCTTGAATCAAAAATCATGGCAATCTTAGCATAATTATCAAGAACGGCATATGAGAATTTGTACTCGAATCATGATGGGGTAGAAATGAATTAAGCAAGGAAAGAAACATAGAGCCTCGGCATAGCTTGTCGAGATTAGAACATCATTATAGGATCGATGTATGATAGAATGTGATGCGATTAGATATCTTATTCACAAAGAATATTTAAACAACATGTAGGTGTCGTGTCTCTTGTGATCCACACTAGGTTGGTCTCAAGAGGTTTCCATTAGGTGAAACGGGATTAGCCGTAAAGGGCCCGCACGTCACTTAGGGAGTTCTGATGGTTATACCTTAGATAGGTTTCCAACGGTTAGTAAGGGATTGTGTTTGGGTTTACTCCACCCCGGGGCTCTCCGTAAAATGAATTCAGATAATGTTATTGTTCAACGCTAACTCCTAACTTAATTACACTTGGTTACGAGACGACGTTAGATACGTTCAAGTTTATTAATAGAACAATTAAAGATAGTTTTGTCGATAACGATCTTAGGTCTTTCCCTAAACGTCTGACTTAGTAACGTGACATAAGTATGTTATGTATAGGCCTCGATGCGTAGAGCGTATCTTGGCATAGCGGTCTTAGATTTTTCCCCTTAACCGCGATGTCACGTATAGAGATAGCAAGACTTATAACAATTGAGAAGAACCTACGACGGGTCTAGTGTGCACGACCGTCTAGGAAAGCATGTCCACACACGTATAATCAACCGTCAGGTTGTAATGTAGACACGTGGTTACTGTAGGTTTTTCCCCGAGGTTATCACTAGCTTAGGGATTAGGTAGAACTCACTGAGGCATTATGTCTCATCCCTCTCCTTATTTGTTCAGGTTCTCAGGTTTCACGTGGAAAAGGTAAAGAAAAAGCTTTGGATTGATCGTGCTTACGAGGAACCAACTTGGTGTTGGGCTATTGATGCATATGTTATATTATAGATGTTGTGTAATGAATTATGTAGCTAGACTTCGTTCGACAATCACTATGTGAAATAATGTATCATAAGACTTTGAATGTTGTGGTTTCTGAGTTCTTGCCTTGATGACAATTCAGCATTGTAAAGACTAATGTATCCAATATCAGTTTTAACGCATTTTTGAATATTCTAGACCTTTTCAAAGTGGGTGTTACATTCATTCTTTAACAAATAATGATATATGTTCATTTGCAATCCCCTGTTAGTCTTATGATAAATTATTACTTTAAATAATCATATTGACTTTAACTATGCACATTTTAATTTAAAATGGAAAAAATATTAATCTCTATATAGTAAGGAAAATTGAGTTTGGTTCATAGAGTCATAGACAAATGAGTTGTGTTACTTCAACAACCATTTTTATGACAACTTATGGAAGAACTATAGATTTAAAAAATAAATAAATAGGGTATTGGCACAAAAATCAAAACAATAGAGAAAAAAATAAAAATATAATATGAGTATGAAAGAAAGTTATCACAAAAGTTATAAAGAAATAGTTATACAAATATCTTTTCTCTAGACAAATATGTTAAGTTGAAGACATCGTTGTGCCAAAATAAACAAATAATGTGAGACTTTCACATCTATTATAATAGATAATTTTAATTTTGAAGTGGCATTCTAGTTTTTCTAAAATTTTAAAAGTGGACAAAGCTTCTGAAGTTTTTTTTAAAAAAAAAATAAAGATAAATATAAATTGAAGTGTGCAAAAAATCACAAGTGCAAAAATATCATGAAATATATATATATATATATATATATATAAATATTTATTTTCATATAAGTAATATAAAACTGGTTTTCAAACTTAACAGTTAATTGTATTTTATAATAATCTTTTTAGATTTTGTTTTGATGCACGGGTGTATGAGTTTAGAAATTGGGTGCTCCCCATCTATCCTTTGTATGTTGCTATTTTACAACTCCTAGCCAAACACTCCTTGTGCTGGTCAGAACTCATTGTGATTTTAATAAATTTCATTTTGGCTTCTTCAAAACAAAAAAAATAATCTTTTTAGATAAATCAAGTGTATGAACTTAAATCAAAGTGGCACAATCTAAATATTTTTTTTTAAGAGACTAAAATGGAATATATTACCAAATCAAAATGTTCTTCCTAACATAAGGTGTACCAAAAAAAGAACAAAATAGTCATAACAATATTTACATTCCTAGCTGCACAATCTGAATAATATTAATTACTAGCTTATTATTTTATTTCATTGCCGTCTCATATAGTACAGATTCATAACTACAAGGTTCTTGAAATTATAAAGAGGAAAGAAGTTCAAATTATTGGGTTGCAACACAATAACCAAATGACAATTCGTTAAATAGTTCGAGCATGGCGTTTGTGTACACTCTTGAGGTCTGACATTAAATACAAAATCATTTGATCACAAAATATACTAGTTGAGTAATTCTAACACATTTACATTGGTTATATAAACACCTTAGTACAAAACCAATATTTCAATGTATCTTTGGACAATCAGTAACTCTATTACATCTAATGCCCGCTGTAATGAAAGAAAAAAAAAGAATAAAATAATATAACTAAAATGGGATAAAATGTTGTTTATAAAGTAAATAATTAAATACTATAAAAAAAAGTAAAGAATTAAATTTGAAAAGAATAAAAATTAGCTTACCCTCAATGTTCGTTGAAAAAAGAAATAAGGAAATAAAGATGATCGTAACATAAGTAAACTCTCCGGTTTCAACCATATTTCTCCACCCTCACCCTTTGAATGTAACCAATAGCTTTATCACTTTATAATTCAAAAACTTAATCATCTCCTCACACCTTTAAATAGTTTTCAGCATTTTTGGAGTTGTTGTTTGTTCACACTAATTGTCTTTTAAGTAGATCAATTGGTTGTGTCAAATTATATAGCAGCACATAGTAATGAGGTCACATAAATAACGTACCAATCATAAACATTATTATTTTATTTTTTATTTTTATTTTTTTACTAAATTTTTACTATTTTATAACCTTTCATGAGGGGTAAGGATAAATCACAAGTATTTTTTATTTTACTTTTTTGAAATATAACCTTTCATGAGGGGTAAGGATAAATCACAAGTATTCTTTATTTGACTTTTTTGAAAAAAAATTAGAGTGCAAAAGCATTACATGGAATATATCATTTGTAAATACCACCCACCGTAACACTCTCCTTACAAATCTATTTTTGTTCTTTTCTTACACTCTTTTCTTCTTCTCAATGTCTTTCTCTCTTCGAACCTTCTTCTTCCTCTCACTTCTCCTTTTTCTCTTCTTCTCCTCCGTTTCTTCTCACGGTGGCCATGACGACGATGCTGACGCCGACGCCGACTCAGACTCCGAATCTCCTCACAACCTCCGTTCAAAATCCTTGATCCTCACAAAAGTATACTGCTTAATAGTACTCTTCTTCGCCACTTTCATTGCCGGTGTTTCACCTTACGTGCTAAGATGGAATAAAGCGTTCTTGATTCTTGGGAGACAGTTTGCTGGTGGAGTGTTTTCGGCAACTGCTTTAACGCATTTTCTTAGTGATGCAAATGAAACTTTTGGTTATTTGACTGATAAAGAGTACCCTTTTGCGTTCATGTTGGCTTGTGCTGGTTATTTGATTACTATGCTTGCTGATTGTGTTATTTCTTCTCTTTTGGAGAAGCCGAATCATGGTGCTGCTGCTGAAGTTGAAGGTCAAGGTTAGTGCTTTTTAAATTAAGTTTATACTTTGTTTAATATTATGTTTGTGACTTTGGTCTTGTTTGGTTAATTAAGTGATTTTAGTATACACCTTTAGTGTATAAGCCCTTTTGAATAAGCTATATCGATTTATGTAATAATAGTATATAATAAGAGATAAAATAAAGCAAACTTGTCTTAAGGTCTATTTCGGTGGGTTAGTCCATACAGAGCTATGCTCTGGCTTTAAATGAGGTTTTTGCAAGTGGACAGTGGGATTGGACCCTCGACTTAGTCGGTCCTCAAGCCAGATACTGAGTTTTTTGTTTAAAAAAAAGTCAAATTGTTTTCGTTTTAAGTTATAAGTTGTTTTCATAACCTCAAACGAGCTTATGAAAATATAATGTCGTAAGTTGTTTTAATAAGCTCTGCCAAATAATCGCAGTTACCACAGTCATAAGTTGGATTTTACGTTGTAAAAAATTATCGCAGATACCACAGTCATTGTCATGTTCGTGTATTGATTTCACCAAATCGAATTTTTAACAGAAACTCGAAATATAAACCACCATATTTTCATCCTTATTACAAGACATCGATATAACGAATACGAAAATGAATTTGAATGTATCCTTCAGATTCACCTTCTCTAACACAAAGCTACTTTCTTTTTTTGGTGCAAAATACAGGGGCAGACAAAGGAAGAAGCAATGGTGTTACTTCTCAGTCACAATATCAGGTTACATTTTTGTAGCTATACACCAATAAAAAAAATTGTTGAACAAAGTCATAATTTTGTAACCTTGTCATCACTGATTTAATTGTAGTTTCCTTGTTTTCTGTGCTATTAGAGTTCTGCTGGAACCAACAACGCTGATCTTGCACCTGGTAGTTCAATTGGAGATACCGTATACATATTTATTTATGCATACATAATCGGCCTTTGTGCTATTTCTGTTTTCGAGGGTTTAGCAATTGGCGTTTCCGTGACAAAAGCAGACGCATGGAAAGCTTTATGGACAATCTGTTTGCACAAAATATTCGCAGTCATTGTCATGGGCATTGCTCTCCTTAGGATGGTTCCTAATCGACCTCTACTATCATGCGCAGCCTACGCTTTTGCATTCGCAATCTCTAGTCCAATTGGTGTGGCCATTGGAATTGTATTAGATTCCACAACACAAGGTCATGTGGCCGATTGGATTTTCGCCATATCTATGGGTCTAGCTTGTGGTGTGTTTACCTATGTTTCAATAAACCATCTATGGGTCTAGCTTGTGGTGTGACAATCTTGTGTCCCAAGTCCCATTTTTCCGTGGTTTTCAGAAGCTAAAAACTAGAGTTTGGGCAACATACGCCGTTAACGGGACTATCTATTTTTTCCAAACATGCACGTAACGATTGTAACACATTATTATACATTTCATAAAAGTTAAATCGAAATATTTATGACGATTTTGTATTCGTGATCTTGCAATAGCTGTCTGAGCATGTGGATGAAATTAGCAGTTTTCCTAGTTGGTTGAAGGATTTGAATCTTTACTCAAGAACAATGCTCATATTACCTAATGTATGCAATGGAATCCCTTAACAAGAAAGTTATATGCACTCCTATGGTTGTTTTCTAAACTGATTCTTTCTTTTTCTAGTTTATGTTTGGTGATCTTGTATCAGTTGATGTTTACTGCACACGTCTGCTTTGTGGGTAACAAGAGAATAAAGCTCATCAAATACTTATTTTTTCGTTATAAGGCTCAAACTAAAAGTTATCGAATTTTTTATTTTATTCAACTAAGCTCGGAATTTCAGTTAAAATAGAATTTGTAATATCTTTTTTTTCATATAGAAAAATAGAATTTTTAATATCAGTAAAACAAATAATAGAACTTGTAATCCAGTTTGGTAAATATTCAAAAACATGAAAGCAATACAAAGATGTGACCACTAAACCACAACACAATTTTTTATTTCACGTATAAGTTGTCTAATATATCAAAATAATACTTTTTCCGCAAAAATCTTATACGACCAAAAAATATTAAATATTATAAAAGTTTGTCTTGTGTTGTTCTGCTCTGTTTTGTGTAATTCTCTCTTATGTTATTTTATCCAATGCTTACTGTTTAGCGGATCTAATGCATCCTTAGTCTTTACTTTCATTCTTTAACAAATACTGATATATGTTCATTTGAAATCCCATGTTATTCTTATGATAAATTATTACTTTAAATAATCATATTGACTTTAACTATGCACATTTTAATTTAAAATGGAAAATATATTAATCTCTATACAATAAGGAAAATTGAATTTGGTTCATAGAATCATAGACAAATGAGTTGTGTTACTTCAACAACCATTTGTATGACAACTTATGGGAGAACTATAGATTTAAAAAAGGATTAATAGGGATTTATCCCCTGCCATTTGGGCGACTTTTGGTTTACCCCCGTAAAAAAAAAAACTTGTAGATTTCCACTTGTAATTTAAAGATTCCTTGGTTTACCCCCTCAAAGCCAACAGTCAGCATCTGACTGGATAAAAATGGTGACGTGGCGTGCTGACTGTGTAACGATGGGTGACGTGGCACTGACACATCATATTTTTTATTTTTTAAAAAATGTTAAAAAAGTGAAATACCCAAAATACCCTTAATGATAAGTTAAAAAAATTTCCCTTTTCTTTTTCTCTCTTCTTCTCCTGCGTAAATCCCCTTCTCCCTCTTCTTCCTTCTCTTCTCTCCCATATTCTGTTTTTGTTCTTCTTTTCTTCTCCTCCAGCGCCTCTTCTTCTTTTCTTCTCTCCTTCATCATCTTCATCAACACAACATCAATCTCATCATCTTTTTCCAGAAATTACACAACAACAACCCATTCCCTCTATTCCTCTTTCATAAATCAGCAACAACATTCCTTTACAAAGACCAATTTTTAGATCCAATCACAATCCTTCATCATCTTCAATCTTTCCCAATGACCCATTTTCGGATTATGAATTGGTTACCATCAAAATCGATTTTTCCCTTTCTCAAAATTAAAATTGAAATAATGAGTGTTGTTGGTGGTGATTCAGAAGGTTGTTGTTGTTGTTAGAGAGTGAAAAATAATTTGGGTTTGAAAAAACCACCAATATTGTTGTTGTTCTCTCTGTGATTTTTTTTTAATGTTATTGTTTTAAATTATTTAAAAGGAGTAATGATGAGGAAGAGTTTAGATCCGAAAATTTGTTGTTGTTGTTGTGCTGATGTTGTTGCTGATTTTTCATGAAGTTTTTGAAGAAAAAAAAATTGGAAGAGAAAAGATATTGGAAGAGAAAAGATGAGGATGAAGAAAGAAGGGAAGCATGAAGTTTCTGGAAAAGAAACTTAAAAAAGAAGAAAGAGAAAGGAACATATACATGAGTTAGAAAAGAAATATGAAGTTTCTGGAAAATCTTGCTTTTTTTTAAGGTTTTTTTAAGTTTTTTAAGTTAGAGAAAGGAACATATACATGACATATTATTCTTTTTAAGTTTTTTTTTTAATAATCTTGCTTTTTTTAAGTTATTTTTTAATTGTTTTTCAAAAAAAATTAATTGTAAATAAAAAAATATATAAGTGAGATGTAATAAAAAAATTTAAAAATTAAGAATCTGGAATTTTTTTTAAAAATTCCAATTAATATATGAAAATAAAATATGGAAAATTATATAATCTGAAAATTCAATTTTATTTTAATTGTCAAAATCTTAATTTCATATTTTTTTTTCAGAGAAATTAAATATAGAAAAAAGTTCGAAAATTTTATTCCATAATTTTTATAAAATAGTTTACGAAATTAACAAATTAGAAAAAAAATTCATATATTTTTATAAAAAAAATTTCTGGAACTTAATTTTCAAAATAAAAATGTTAGATAATATTATTTTTTAAGAATTCTTTTATAATTTCCAAAAAAAAAAAAACTAGAATTTTTTTTTATTTTTTAAAGCATTAGGGGTAGTTTAGGCTTTTTTTAAGTTATTTTTTTAATTGTTTTTCAAAAAAAATTAATTGTAAATTAAAAAAGATATATAAGTGAGATGTAATTAAAAAAAATTAAAAATTAAAAGAATTATACAGTCAGCGTGTCATGCAATCAAAAAAAGCTGACTCAGCACGCCACATATGCACTGAGGGGGTAAACCAAAGAATCTTCATTTTACTGAGGGGAATCTCCAAGTTTTTTTTTTACAGGGGGTATATCAAAAGTCGCCCAAATGGCAGGGGGTAAACCCTTATTAACCCTTTAAAAAATAAATAAATAGGGTATTGGCACAAAAATCAAAGCAATAGAGAAAGAAAATAAAAATATAATGTGAGTATGAAAGAAAGCTGTCACAAAAGTTGTAAAAATATAGTTATACAAATATCATTTCTCTAGACAAATATGTTAAGTTGAAGACGTCGTCATGCCAAAATACACAAATAATGTGAGACTTTCACATTTATTATAATAGATAATTATAATTTTGAAGTGTTCAAAAATTTTAAAAGTGGACAAAGCTTTTGAAGTTGTCAAAAAAAAAAAGATAAATATAAATTGAAGTGCGCAAAAAATCACAAGTGTAAAAATATCATGAAAAACTAATTTACATATAAGTAATATAAACATGGTTTTCAAACTTAACAGTTAAATGTATTTTATAATAATTTTTAGATAAATCAAGTGTATGAACTTACATCAAAGTGGCACAATCTAAATAATATATTTTTTTTGAAAAGACTAAAATGGAATATATTACCAAATCAAAATGTTCTTCCTAGCACAAGGTGTACCAAAGAAGAACAAAAGAGTCATAACAATATTTACATTCCTAGCAGCACAATCTAAATAATATTAATTACTAGCTTATTTTATTTCATTGCCGTCTCATATAGTACAGATTCATAACCACAAGGTTCTTGAAATTATAAAGAGGAAAGAAATTCAAATTATTGGGTTCCAACACAATAACCAAATGACAATTCGTTAAATAGATCGAGCATGGCGTTTGTGTACTCTCTTGAGGTCTGGCACTAAATACAAAATCATTTGATCACAAAATCTACTAGTTGAGTAATTCTAACACATTTACATTGGTTATATAAACACCTTAGTACAAAACCAATATTGCAATGTATCTTTGGACAATGAGTAACTCTATTACATTACATCTAATGCCCGCTGGAATGAAAGAAAAAAAGAATAAAATAATATAACTAAAATGGATGAAATGTTGTTTATCAAGTAAATAATTAAATACTGTAAAAAAATGTAAAGAATTAAATTTGAAAAGGATAAAAATTAGCTTACCCTCAATGTTCGTTGAAAAAAGAAATAAGGAAATAAAGATAATCGTAACATAAGTAAACTTTCCGGTTTCAACCGTATTAATCCACCCTCACCCTTTGAATGTAACCAATAGCTTTATCACTTTATAATTCAAAAACTTAATCATCTCCTTACACCTTTAAATAGTTTTCAGCATTTTTGGAGTTGTTGTTTGTTCACAGTAATTGTCTTTTAAGTAGATCAATGGGTTGGTTGTGTCAAATTATTTAGCAACACATAGTAATGAGGTCACATACATAACGTACCAATCATAAAAATTTATTATATTTTTTTTTTTTACTAAATTTTTATTATTTTATAACCTTTCATGAGGGGTAAGGATAAATCACAAGTATTCTTTATTGAGTAGTGATATATGTACATCAATTTCATGACAACTTTATTGACAACCTTATTTTTCTCTCTTCTTATTGGTCAAAAATAATGGAGAGAGAAAAAAGAAGAGAGAGGAAAAGAATATCACGAGAGTATGAGAGAGAAAGTTGTCACAAAATGGTTGTACAAATATCATTTCTCTTCTTTATTTTACTTATTTGAAAAAAATTAGAGTGCAAAAGCATTACATGGAATATATCATTTATAAATACCAAACTAATGATTGAAAAACAAAAGCATTTATAAATACCAATATTTAAAATGGTAAGTTTGTCTTAAAACTTGTGTATTTTATATTAAATATATATCTTTTTAATAAATAATTGATGTTTTTCAATAAAAAAATTACTATTTTTAGTTCCTTTGACATGTGCAATATGTTAGACAAACCATTTTTTTACTTCAAAAGTAATTATTTTGCATGACACCAACCTCAACCTAATTCAATCCATTAATGATTGGTTTGGTTTGGTCCAATTTAATGTTAAAAATACGGGTTGAACATTCCATCCAAAACAAAGATGGTTGGTTGGTTAGGATGAACTTGGTCAAATTCAACTTAACCCAACTTGCGAATACTATACCTTTATTTACAGAATTTTGCTAACAAGTGTCCTTAGAGTATCCATAATGGAGATCCTCAATTTGAAGTTCTTAAATGGTTCACACGTGTACAATTGGTAAGTTTTTAAATGAAGTCTTTAGAGCACTAGTTAAAGATTCTAAAATATAAAGTAATCGATAAGTTTTATGTAGAAAAAATCACTTTTTCAAGTTTCAATGTATTGAATGCATCAACCCTCAGATAAATTTTCTTCTTTAGGCTTCTTAACAAGTGTCCTTATGACACTTGTTAGCATTTCTCATATTTATAAAAGACTTAAATATGTAAATAATCTCTGCAAATAGGGCTTGTTTGACGTTTGGTCCTTGCAAAATATTTTTTTTTTATTAAAAAGGCTCTTGCAAAATTTTATCTTTTAAAAAAGTTTATGGGCCCACTTTTTCGCTGAGCTGACATGATTTAGCCCATGTGGCAGCTGCTGACTATGCAACTTTTGCCACGTGGCAGTCTACGTAATAAAAAAATTTAAAAATAAAAATATTTTTTTTGATGAGTTTGGAATAAAATTAAATAAAACTCATTATATGAACCGCATACATAATTAATTAAATAAATAAATATAAAGGGTCAAATTTGTTTATTTGATAAGCTTTATTTAGAAACGGATGGACTAATTTTTTAATCGAGAGAGATGGGTGAATTGTTAAAAACCAAACCCTTACCACCACACTAATTCGGGTCGAATCGGGTTATATTCCGAACGAGTACCCGAATCCCAAAACGACATCGTTCAGTCACGCTACACGAAACCTTCGCAAACCATAAACCCTACCAACACCAAAGCTTTTCTTCTTCCTCTCTACGAATCAGCCATGGCTTCACGGAGACTCTTCTCGTCACTCCTCCGTTCATCTCTCACTCGCTCTTCATCGGAATTTCAATCTCCGACCTATCTCCGCCAAATCTCTTTCTCCACGGTAAGCACTTTCACTTCATTTCAATGCTTATGCATCATTGAATGAATAATTGAATTGAATATCACATGAATTAGTTACATTAGGTTCGTTAATGTGCTGTGTTGTTTCATTTTTTCATGCTTGTAGAAAAATTGGGATTCGGGTCTGTTTCGATTCGATTGAGTTATTTGAGCTTATATAATAGTTAAAGCACTTCTGAGATAGCTTATGAAAATAGATTATGACATGTTCATAAGTTGTTTTCAGCTTATTTCCATAAGCTCTTTAGGATAGCTTATGGAAACAGCTTATAGCCTATGTGCAAAGTTTTTTAATCTTTTGTTATAGAAATATCTTATACATATAAACACTTATAGCATAAAGGTGACTGTGTCTGGTAATTTGAGAGCTGTTTTTGTTAAAGAAAGAGGTTTCGACGTTTCCTAAGTGTTTAAATGGTTTTCAATGATAACTATGGGGGGTGTTTGTTAAAATCGTATAGTTGAGGAATAACATAACAAGATTTTTGGTTTGATGAACTTGGTGACGGGCACATGGTGACGAGTTGCTATTATTTGAGCACACTGAAAACTAGTGCAGGGAGGTGTATGTTTGGCATTGGCCAATTTGGGTACGTATAAGGTGGAGAGGTATATGTGGTGGAGTATAATTAGTGGTATTAGGTGTTTCTAGAAGTACTTTATGATCATGAATGAGGATGAGAGGTTGTTGTATCATTTTCACAATTTGGGAGGAAAGAAAATTTTGGAAGTGCAGTATAATTTATGCATGGTAGTGGTACTTGAGTGCAGAGTGGTACTGATTATTTGATAAGGATGGTTATTAATGAGGCAATTGATTTGGAATGGATCCAGGATTAGTAAGGGAAGTAAGTCAAAGTAGTCGACCACCACAGATCACATTCTTGTTGGATTTAAGAGGATCCTAGATCAACTGATGTTGCACTATTCTGATTCCATTACAGGGGGTCCAATGTCTTCAGATAAAAATAGTTTTGATGCTTAATTTTCTTTAGATACTGATTAAATCTTTAATATAGTTATTATATTTCAAATTAATAGAGTCCATCTTTCTACATAAAACATCTAACAACTAATCTTGCTTTATGCTTAGATATATTTCACATCTATAGCTCTCTTATTTGTTGGTAGTTTGATGAGCTCCAAAGTATTGTTTCTGTTTGTAGCATCTAATTCTTAAATAATAGCATTTTTCCACACTTTATTAAATAATTATACTGCATAGTTAATAAGTTCAAAATCTGTTAATAATGCAAAATGGACAAAGTCCCCTTCATCGTTTACTTCATTATATGGAATCACTTCATGATCAGTTAGTCTATATGACATAAGACTTTGTCTTTTAGAGGTTCTGACATCTTGAGTAATGCATGCTCTTGGGGAGATATTATGCTCATTGTACGGACCATGTAATCTTTTTTCATAATCTCTGCACATGAATAATTTAATTGAATGACATAATTATAAGCAAAAGTAGGTCAAAGAAAGGTAATGTATGGTTCAAGTTTTGGACCAAATACATGAACTTTCTTTGACCTACTTTTGCTTATAATTAAGGCCAGAGGGACTAAATAGTTTGCTTAGGTTCGTTCATGTGCTGCGTTGTTTCATTTTTCATGCTTGTGCTTAGCTTTTGCCCTTTTGCATATGCTTTGGAATTTGGGATATGAGTCTGTTTGGATCAAGTTATTAGCGCTTATTGACTGACATAAGCGCGTCTGAGACTATTTGTGAGAGCTTATGAAAATAGATTATGACATGTTCATAAGTTATTTTTAGTTTACTTTCATAGACTCTCTAGGATAGCTTATATAAACAACTTATAGCTTATATGAAAACAATTTGAAATTTATTTTCTCTAAAGTTTGGGTGGATCTTGCTAAATGGATGAGTGAGTTTGGTTTAACATAAGGTAAGAGTAGGAAGCAACAATCTCAGCTTATTTATGGGATTATTTAATGGAGGAAAAGAAGTGGAACTTAAATTTAGCATGCTTGGGTTTGCTGCTTGTTTGTGGTCTATTTTGAATGCTAAAATCTTCCAATTTTTCATTATAAAACGGTTTCCCGTTTCTTTGGATTTAATGTTACATTAGGTTCGTTAATGTGCTGTGTTGTTTCATTTTTTCATGCTTGGGTTACGGGTCTTTTTCGATTCGATTTAGTTATTTGAGCTTATATACTGGCTAAAGCACTTCTGAGACAGCTTATGAAAATAGATTATGAAATGTTCATAAGTTGTTTCCAGCTTATTTGCATAAGCTTTTTAGGATAGCTTATGGAAACAGCTTACAGCTTATAGCCTATATGAAAACAATTTGACGTAATTTTATCTTTTGTTATAGAAATATCTTATGCATAAACACTTATAGCATAAAGGTGACTGTCTGGTAATTTGAGAGATGTTTTTGTTAAAGAAAGGGGTTTGCTAAGTGTTTAAATGGTTTTCAATCTGATAAGTATGGGGGGTGTTTGTTAAAATCGTATGGTTGAGGAAAAACATAAGAAGCTTAGGTTTGATGAACTTGGTGACGGGCACATGGTTCGTTAATAAGTGTTTATGACAAATTAGTTACATTCGAAAGTGATTTCTTGGAATTGGTTGCATTTGAAAGGATCTGGTTTCAAATATTTAGTTGCACAATGGATGTTCAATCCTCTTGCTTTGTCTACGCGTTGGTGGTTTGCTGAATTAAACTGCATGATGATAATATGGCATGCTTTATTTTATCACATTACTGGAATTTCTGTCTGATTTTTGCTGCTGTTAGGTGTCCACAGTTCTGGTTTGTGTGGACAGGTCAGGTGCTAAGCAGAGCTGGGTCTGGTGTTGCGGATATTGGGTTGATTAACTGTATTGATGGAATTAGTGTTAGTGCAGGCACATGTGCTGTTCAGTTTAGATTTTTTTAATTAGATGCTTCATGATCCAATGAAGGCAGGTTATAAGGCTGTTTCATTAGTTGAGCAATTAGGAGTACTGTTTAGTTGTTTTGACGTTATCTGCATACTGTGTTAGCAGGCTGTGTGCTTGTTGTGGTCTGGGCGTTTGGAATTTTTCGTTGGCTCTTTTTGTGCTTTGTGCACTTCTTATGCCATGCTTTTGTTGGTTGTATATATGAGTTGTTTTTCTGTTTCAATTAAAAAAGTTGTTTATCCAAGTTGGGATAATCTCTTAAGGTGCTTACTGCTTTTGTCACCATTTCTTGTGTAGGTTACAGTGTCTCCTCAGACGAATGTATTCTCTAGAGTTGAGTCTGGTAATGGTTTGACTAGATTGCCTTCATTTCAGCATGGTTCTGTGCTTGTCCCTCATTTCCGAAGCAGGTTTATGTCTACCGAGACACATTCTGTTGATTCTTCTGAAGATAGTTCCTTACCAGAACCTGAATTGCCTCCCCGCATCAAATTCAAGAGATTGGATAAAACCGCAAGGCACATTATGCAGGCATGTGACTTCTCTGTGTTTTGTTTTAAATAAAGGGATTCGTGTTGTTTAATCATTTGTAAAAATTGTTGGTATTTATTTATATCCTTTAGATTTTAGACAAAGAAGCAGTGGAGGAGGTGAAAGAACAGAGAGAGGTACCTGATATAAAGCCTGGTTATATTGTGCAGCTCAAAGTGGTATGAAAATTTGCTTTTGAAGATATATTCAAACTTGTGCTGTGTGTAGTTTTTATTCATATGATTGATGCGATCTTTTGTTTACTGTTATGTCATATATCATAGGAAGTACCGGAGAACAAGAGGCGTGTTTCTATTATAAAAGGGATTGTTATTGCAAGGCGTAATTGTGGACTCAACACTACATTCAGACTTAGAAGGATGGTAGCTGGGGTTGGGATTGAGTCTCTATTCCCACTGTAAGTATTACCTTTCATATTTTATATATATCTGCTTGTAACCGCACATTGGCCGGAGT
The DNA here is from genome assembly GCF_051527215.1 of Medicago sativa. NCBI lineage: Eukaryota > Viridiplantae > Streptophyta > Magnoliopsida > Fabales > Fabaceae > Medicago > Medicago sativa. Next base: position 59,034,161 of record NC_140751.1, on the reverse strand, counting down.
TTTGTAGAACCGGGTTATCAATTTCTTTATTTGCTTGCATACTTGCTATTTTGTACAGGTAAAAGTAAAACATAATCCTGTTATACATGTCTCTGTTTGTTGGCTTTTAAGAAGTGTGTAGTTAAAATAGGAAATGCTTATATTGCTTCACTTGCCACCCACAAAAGAGAGTAAAATAAATTGCTTCACTGAGAACCTGATGATGCTATGATGAATAATTATTTGAATTCTAGTTACGAGCTAACTGTATATGCTTTTTTAAAGCACTTTGGGGTTCATCAAAAACCTATTCAAACACATCTTATGTTTAGAAAAATACTTTTTATTGGACTATGAATTTAATGTGTTGTGTTTGTGTGCATGGAATCCAGTTCAACGTGTTTTGTGTGTGTTCTTCTGACTTAAAGTTAATTGTGCTTGAAGTCATATTACTTATTCCTGAGCTAATTGATACTCTTATGACAGGTATTCACCTAACATAAAGGAGATAAAGGTGCTTGACAAGAAGAAAGTTCGAAGAGCCAAACTCTACTACCTGAGGGATAAAATGAATGCCCTAAAATAAAAACTGACACTAGTCTTCAGCCTGTTGGAATTTTTGTGATTAATAATTTTGTTATACTCAGGATCTCCATATGTATTCACATGCATTCTTCTGTTTTGTTGTCAATCTAGATTCTTTATTTTAATATGGCTTATGACCATCTAAAATTATTACATTTTTATTCTACCCTTTCGATCATATCGTGTTTTGGAAAGGTTAATGTATGAGTAATCTGTTAAGTCGAATACAATAGTTAGCAATATAACCCAACTCTGAATTTTTTTGAAGAGTATGAAATAAAGCGATATAGTACTACTATTTTGCGATATTTTCACATTACGACTTGTTTGATAAAAGCTAACTAAAGAGAGTTTTGTTAGTTTTTATTATTTTGACTAGCGAAAAGACTGGCACGTACGCTCACGTGCCCGTCTTTCCGCTCTTTTTATTGCACCTACGTTTAAAAATTATGAACGGTATTTTTTTTTTGAAATTTTGGTTTTGATTAAAATTAAAAATATAAATTATTTTTTCCATCAAATTATAACAAATAAACTAATCATGATTAATTATTTCAATGACACCAATAATAAAAAAATATTATATAATCTAAATTCTTATTTTTTTAATGACATCAACAACAATCATTTTTATAGAAAAAAGTTGTTTAAGGGTATAATTAGGATAATAAAAAAGTAAATATAAATATACTTATCTAGTTTGTTACACTTTTTAAATAATAAAGGAATGAAAATTTGACAAATATATATATACTAATATCATGTTTGTTACATTTTTTTTAATATTTATACTTATTCTTATCTATTTGTTACCTGTGTTTTTTGAATTGAAAATTAAGGGCATTTTGGAAAGAGAAAAAGTCAGCCCAAAAGAGCTGAAGTGAGTAGTTTTCTTTATATATAGTATGAATATTACTTCTTTTTTTTTTTACAAAAATAAACGATATTCATTCATTCAAATTGATAGAGTACATCGATACAATACAAATCCAAATTCGCTAAAAACAAAAAGGATGAACATGTGAACAAACTCACAACATCCATGTTAATAGCATAAAACGGCAAAGTGCATATGCCTACAAATATGACAAATATGACTATATTCATGTCACCAGAATACTCATGTCTCCGGATCTGCAACGTTGACAATGCCAAAGTCATATACATTGATCGGATCTGCACTTGTTCAAAGCTAATCTTTCAAACTGAATCAAATAAACACCGCACTAAGACGGAAAATCAAAAACACGCCGCACAAAGACGGGAAATCAAAACAAACAGTGTCGTTCAGAGACGACGAAATCACAAAAACAAACGAAAGAAAACAAAAAATATGTGAAATCACTTATTCAATTAGGAGAGAAGGAAAAGTAATTTGGAGGGGTGATTTTTGGGTCAAAATTGACTCTAAATCACCCCTCTGAAAAGAAGAAGAAGAAGAAGAAGAAGAAGAAGAAGAAGAAGAAGAAGAAGAAAGGGGTGACGGCTAGAGTATGAATATTACTTAATTTATATAAGTAAAATTATCGTGAATGTTTTTTTATGGGTTAAATTTAATATATTAATTTATTTTTTGTTATATTTGGTCACTTTGTAAAAAAATTACTAGCTTCACCATTGCCTCTAGTTAATCTATATCTAGTTATCTACAATTTTCTTATTTTATTTACCACCCTTATATTTGTATAATAATTCTCAAACATCCATTCAATGCCTTTATTTTTCTTTATCTCTCTTTCTATGCCTTTATTTTCCGCTATATCTCTTTTTATCACATTACATACTTCTCACATTACTCTATTGATATCTCTCTCATATTATAAACCAAATAATTTGTGTAATTTTTTTTAGGGGAATTGGTGTAAATTATAATTTTACAATTTTCCTTTTATTTGGTACTCCCTCTATCCCACAATACAGTAGAAACTCTTTAATTTAATACTCGGTAAATTAATAAACTCTCTAAAATAATAAATTTGTCCGGTCCTGACTTGGGCCAATGTAAAAAATTGAAAAACTCGATAAAATAATAAGATAATAATTTTTCGGGAGATCCCTTTATAATTTTCGATCCCAAGAAAATCATAAATTAATAATTCATAGAAACTGAAAAAAAAATATATTAAGAATACATTGAACACATTTGTTCCTCTTGTTTACATTTATTGTACTTCAAAAGTCATTATTGATTTCCAATGCATATGAACACAGTAGTTACTAATTTACGTTGAGTCCCAAGGTTCGCTGCAACGTAATTCTAAGAGGCATAGATTAATTTGCCTTTTTGTTTGGCATGTACAGTATAATTATTTAAAAACTCTTTAAATTAATAATTATTAATTTATCGATAAATTAATAACTCTCTAAATTAATAAATTTCTTCGGTCCTGACATTATTAATTCATAGAGTTTTAACTGTAGATCTATTTGAAAATGTGCACCATTGATCTAACATATTTTGACCACATTTTTCTACTAATATACAAAGATAAATAATACTCCCTCCGATCCTATTTACAAGAGACATTTCAGTCAACAAAAGTTAATGTATCTGGTCTAATTTTTTAACCAGATACATCAATTTTTATTGACCCAAATTTTTCTTATATAGGACCGGAGGGAGTATTATATAAGATGTTGTTGAATTCATCTCGATAAATATTTTTAAAACATTAAATTTTCATAATTTTTCTAATAAATAATTGAATATATTAAAGATAAAATATATACATTGGTATGTGTGACAGAGTCAACTGTGTTGCTTAATATGGAATCGAGAAAGTATAATTATTGCTCAGCCCCCAAAAAAGAAATTATAATTGTTTCACAAATGTCCCATCCATTGCCAACTACTACATTTGGAAGATACCCCCGGGCACTCTTTAAACATACCAAATTAGGAAAATATTTTTAAAAGAAATTCAAATAGTTCAATTTTCAATGCATTGAATACATAATTTTTTTATAAGTTACTATTTAAGACCCTTAAAGAGTACTTTGGGGGCACTCGTTAACATTTCCCATAAAATAATTACACAAATAATGTTCCGACAAGAGTATTATTGGCACACATAAAAAAAACGTGCAACTTATCAATTAACTTCGATCACAATAACACAACTTTTATAAGAGAAACCGAGCATTATACAAAAGCCAAGAGGAACCAAAAAACAAAAAACATTGAAACGTTTCTAACTTTTCATGCAAACAATGGCACCAGCGAAAACTCTCGATTATTTACCTCAGAAAAACACACTCGAGTCTAGTTTCATCAGGGACGAAAGCACTCGTCCAAAAGTTGCTTATTACAATCAGTTAAGCAATGAGATTCCAATTATTTCTCTCGCCGGAATCGACGACGTTGCTGGCCGCAGAGTAGAGATTTGTGACCAGATTGCAAAAGCTTGCGAGAACTGGGGTATCTTCCAAGTTGTTGATCATGGTGTGGATCAAAAGCTCATTTATGAGATGACAAGTTTTTCTAAAGGGTTCTTTGATTTGCCACTAGAAGAGAAGCTTCGGTTTGACATGTCTGGTGGTAAAAAGGGTGGCTTCGTAGTAGTAAGAATTTTTTTCTCTTCTTTTTCTCTTTCTTTCACTTTTCACACACTTGCATTTTTAGGGTGTATTTTGCGAGTTACATTTTGGAGCGGAAAGCCATTGGAGGGTTAAGTGTGTCTTAGAACACACCAACTAATTTTTATGTGGGAGTGTTTTACTAGGTGCATTTAACCATTTTGTAGTTATCACTTGTTAAAATACTCGTTCTAAACATGGGCGGATCTGGACTAAAAAATAAGTTGGTGTATTCTAGCAAATGTCTGTAGGAGTTGCTAACATACACCCACTTAGTTTTTAAAAGGTGTGTTATAGCAACATACACCTTGAGGTGTATTTATCAATTTTTTAGTTATAACTTGCTAAAACACCCGCACATAAAAACTAGTGAGTGTGTTCTAGCAAATTTCTATATATCATTAATTGATTGATGTGGCGATTATAAATGTTTTCTTAATTGTGTGTGCAAAGTTATTTTAAAGTGTCAGCTCACTCCATTAGTCTTGATTAATATTGTGTATTTGGTTCAATTTTCGGTTTAATGTTTACACATATCACACAAACTATACACACACAAAATAAGTTCTAATTATGGACAGGGTCCCTAATCAATGTCGGTGTGTCACAAGTTGTGCATTACGTAGACTTTTCTCTTCAAATGGGTTAGAATTTGTCAAATTGCAACTTGCAACCAACCAACACTTTCTCTTCAAATGGGAGGACTAGATTTCTCAAATGGGTCCCTACTTTGTTATGGTGGAACCTTTGGCTGGAGGGGGAGTCTTGAAAAATAGATTCAGTCGACTCTGAGTTAGTTGAAAACATAATGGTACCAATTTTAAAGATGAATCAGTTAGGTTGGGGGGAAGTGTTAAAGGACAATCTCAAACTTCATGGAAGCACAAATCAAGCTTGCAATGAGCAAGATGAAGAAGAAAAGATGAAACTGAAAACTGTTTATTATTTCATGTGAATCACCGTATTACAAAAGAGCTACTCATAGGTATATATAGAACCTTTTATATTCTAACTCAACTATGGTTACTTAACTCTCAAGTAACTAACTATTACAACTGTAATTTGTTGAGCTACTAATTAGTTACACAATGAAACATGCTAAGCAAGTAACCACAACCAACTTAAACTTCACTATCTTTAACATCCCCCCTTAAGTTGGAGTAGATATCAATCATGCCAAGCTTGCTCTGAAGACTATTGAAAGGACCAGGATGCAATGATTTTGTCAGTATGTCAGTAACTTGCTCTTTAGATGATACTGGCAACAGATGAATGACACCTTCTTGTACCTTGTCTCTGACTACATGACAATCCATCTCTATGTGTTTAGTCCTCTCATGAAACTAGAGCTGTCAAAACGGGCCGGCCCGCCGAATAAAATGCAGGGCCTGGGCCAAATAATTGCAGCCCGAATCGGTTATCGGGCTTTTTAGCCTGGCCCGAAAAAGCCCGGAGCCCGGTAGGGCTAGCCCGGTCGGGCCTCGGGCGGCCCGCAAGCCCGCCAAAAAATACAATTTTTTTTGTCTTTGTCCCGTATATGCTGATTCAGTGTATCGTATTTATAGATAATGAATTTAGCTTCCTTGATGCTATGAAAATTTGTTATTGAATTGCAGTTGTTGATGGTTTTACTGGTTTAACATTGAAAAACTACAAGGATTGCAGTTTTTCATTGTTACTGTCTTACTGAACATACTAAATTTGTGCTTATACTTGTCGCCATTGCTGCATTTGTTTTCTGCTGGTGCATGGATCTTTCTGTCTTTCTTTCTTATAGATTTCATTAGATACATTTGATGGAATTATCTAAATTTCTATAAACCTTGATTAATCATGATAATACAAGATTATAGTATATTAAACACCTTTTGCATTCAAGAGATAGGTCCAAAATGTGTTTATAGATTCCACAGGCACACTGTAAAACCCTGCCAAAAATGCATTGCTCATATGCTCAAGATAAATTTGTCATTGAAGAATGGTTCCAACATATGACAATGCTCTAGTTAATTAAAGATATAAATAATAAAAGTGGCATCATAATGCAATAAGCAAGAATGGTTTCAACTTATTTTAATAAAATTATTTTTTGATTTTTGAAAGAAAAAAAAAGAAGATACGGGCCAGGGCCGGCCCATTAGCCCGGGAGCCCGTGCAGGGCCGGGCTCGGGCCCCAAGTAAAGGAGCCATTGTCCTTCACAGGTAGCTTGGGCCAGGGCTCTATACTCAGCTTCTGATGAAGACCTTGAGACCACATATTGCTTTTTTACTTTTCCAGCTTATAAGTGACTTGCCAAGAAAGAAACAGAAGCCAGTTGTAGATCTTCTGGTATCTTGACATGCTCCCCAGTCAGAATCAGAAAAGCCCTTTAGAGTTAGGGATGATGATGAATTGAAGAATAACCCTTGGCCAGGATTATTTTTAAGAAACTTGAGAACATGCAATCCTGCAAGCATATGCTCAGTAGTAGGAGCATCTAGAAATTGACTCAATTTACTCACTGCATAAGCTATTTCTGGTCTGGAGTGAGTCAAATATAACAGTCTGCCAATCAACTTTCTATATGTTGTTGATTCAGATAGAAGTTCTCCAGAATTCTTATGTAGTTGGAGTTGAGGTTGCATAGGAGTGGGACATGGCTTTGAACTTAAGAGACCAGCATCTTGTAATAAATCTAGAGTGTATTTTCTCTGACATAAAGTGATTCCAGCTTGTGATCTTGAAACTTCAAATCCTAGAAAATATTTCAGAGTTCCTAGATCTTTGATGCTGAATTTTTTGTCCAATAGGGTTTTAATTTGTTGGATTTCAGTAATATCAGTCCCCCTAAGACCAAATCATCTACATAGACCAGAATAACAGTGAAACCCTGAGCAAATTTCTTAGTGAAAAGGGAGTAATCTGCTTTGGATTGGATATAGCCTGAAGAGAGTAATGTTTCAGTGAGTTTGGTGTTCCATTGTCTGCTTGCCTGTTTCAACCCATAAAGGGATCTTTGCAATTTACACACTTGATCAGGGGCAGATAAAATAAGACCAGGGGGCGGCTACATATATACTTCCTCATTGAGATCACCATGAAGGAAGGCAGTATTGACATCAAGTTGGTAAAGAAGCCAATTTTGAGAGGCAGCAATTGACAAAAGTACTCTAATGGTTGTCATTTTGACTACTGGACTGAAGGTGTCCATATAATCAATCCCTTCTGTCTGTGTGAAACCCTTAGCAACAAGCCTGGCCTTATATCTCTCAACAGTGCCATTAGCATGAAGCTTAAGTTTGAAGACCCATTTGCAACCAATGGCTTTCTTATGAGCAGGCAAGGAAGTTAATATCCATGTGTTGTTCTTGTTCAATGCTTCTAACTCCACTCTGACAACATTTTTCCAATTTTCATCACACATTGCATCATCATAGTTTGTAGGTTCATGGTTAGATGATAAGGATAGAGTAAAGTGTTTGTGTGCAGAAGAGAGTTGGTGATAAGACAAGTAAGAAGATAAAGGGTACTTACAAGATTCAGCAGATGATGATGAGGCAGATAGAGAAGGAGGATGGATTGTATTGTTGAGCAAGTTACAATGATATGCTTCTAGATATGCAGGTGGTTTGTGAATTCTAGAAGATTTTCTGATGATGGGAATGTTATGCATTGAAGAAGAATCATGGGATTCAGAAGAAGAAGAATGGGATGCAGTTGATGCAGATGTATTCATATGATCAAGGGAATCAGATGAATCAACAGTTGATGATGATAATGGGGATGTGGTAGGAATGGATGACGAATCAATTGATGTATGATGTGGAGATGAATGATTATGATTATGATTATGAGCAGGGATACTATCATCAAATAAAGACTGTGCAGAAGTAGAAAATGCAGGTTTATGAGCACTATCAGATGGCACATTTGATTGATAGGGAAATATATGTTCAAAAAATATAACATCTCTAGAGATGAAAATTTCCTTGTTGAGTAAATCAAACAAAATATGACCTTTAACACCTTGTTTATACCCTAAGTAAACACATTTTCTTGATCTGGAATCTAGTTTATGTCTATTGGCTTGAAGAGTAGAATCAAAGCATAAAGATCCAAACACTTTGAGGGAACTAATATCTGGTATACAATCATAGACAATTTGAAAGGGACATTTTTGAGACAAAAAAGGTGAAGGTAACCTATTGATAATGTGAACAGCATGGCCAATGGCATGAGCCCAAAAAGTTTTTGGCAGATTAGATTGAAATAAAAGAGATCTAGCAACCCCAAGAATATGTTGATGCTTTCTCTCTACTATGCCATTCTGCTGAGGAGTGCTGACACAGGAAGTTTGATGTAATATGCCTGTGGCATTGTAAAAATCTTTTAAAATAAACTCTTGACCATTATCAGTTATGATGGTTTTGATTTTTGAATTAAACTGAGTTTGAACCAAGTTAACAAAGGATTTGATGATAGTAGCAGTCTCAGATTTAAGCCTCATTACGTAAACCCAAGTGAATCTGCTTTTATCATCAACAATATTAAGAAAATACTTGAAACCAAACATGGAGGTGATGGCCAGAGGGCCCCAAATATCCATATGAACTAAATCAAAAACTTTACTAGACTGATGAGTACTTAAAGAAAAAGGAAGCCTCTTTTGCTTAGCATAAAAACAAACATCACAAGGATCAAAAGAATTACTAATGGAAACACAAGGAAAATTTTTCTTTATTTCAATCAACTTGTCATATGAGGCATGCCCAAAACGCATATGCCACAGATTACAATCTTTATTCATAGTTTTGACATTATTGACACAATGTAAACTAGGAGTATACACTATACTAGCTAAAGGTGTCTTGAGCAGATACAATCCATCTTCTAACTCAGCTGCACCAATCATCTTCTGGGAATGCTTTGCCTGTATCAAACACCTTGAATCATCAAAAAAGAATGTGCAGTGCAGGTTTTTAATCATTTTAGGAATGGACATAAGGTTGAATGAAAATTGAGGGAAATATAACACATCAGTGAGATAAAAATCAGAAGTAAAAACTATAGTGCCTATTAATGTTGTAGAAACAATGGAACCATTAATATAGGCACTATAGTTTTTACTTCTGATTTTTATCTCACTGATGTGTTATATTTCCCTCAATTTTCATTCAACCTTAATAGATAAAAATCAGAAGTAAAAACTATAGCACCTATAAAAATCAAATTACCATCAGTGAGATAAAGCATCAGGTTTGGGTAATGTGGGAATGGTGCAGATAATACCTGTGCGTTATGCATGAGTAGTGGTGATATGATTCAAACTATGAGATGACAAAGTGTTTGAATTTTGTAAAAGTGCTAGCAAAGCTTTGTGTTGCTCAGAAGTAAGAGAGAATTTCTCAGCTGTAGATTCATTCTGACCATCTTCAACATTTCCAAAATTTTGTTCTTCTTCATTTCCATTGACATTGGTACAATTGTTGATGGAGTTTTCTTGCTGATAATGAGGAGGAAAACCATATTTCTTGAAACAAGTGTCAACGGTATGATTAGACTTTCCACAGAAAGTGCAAGCCCTAATTCCTTTACCTCTACCATATGAAGACCTGCCTCCCCTATCACCTCTACCACGAGAAGCATTCACATTACCTTTACCATATGAAGAATTCCCAGCAAAAGAGTTATTAGAAACAGCTAACAGCTTTGATTCATCTAATGGAACAACCACTTGTCTTTCTTGCTGAACAAGTAAAGAATAAACTTTGCCAATGCTGGGAAGAGGATCCATCAACATAATTTGAGACCTTACAGCTGAAAATTGCTCATTCAAACCCTTAAGAAAACGTATAACCTGATCAGAATCTTTATACTCACGCATCTTTGCAATAGCTTTGCAATCAGCCACACAATTACTGGTGGGAATGGGTCTGAAGTTGTCTAGTTCTTGCCAAAGTTTCTTCATTTTAGTGTAATAAGAGGAGATAGAACTCTCACCTTGCTTCAGGGTGTAAATTTCCTCTTGAAGATCTGAAATACGAAAGATATCACCTTGATAAAACCTTTCTTTGAGTTCTGTCCAGATTTCAAATGCAGTATCCATCCACAAAATGCTCTGAGAAATTTCAGGATCAACTGAATTGCTCATCCATGACATTATCATTGTGTTACAACGATCCCACGCTATGGAATCATAATCATCATCACTTGGTCTTGGAAGCGTACCATTGATGAAATGCAATTTGTGCTTTGATCGTAACGCAACTTGCATGGAACGAGACCAAGAATGATAATTGGAGCCAGAAAGAAGAGGAGTAACAAGAACAGCACCAGCATTTTCATTTGGATGCATGAAATATGGACTCAACGTATTAGTTTGATAACCCTTGTTCTTGGGCGTAGTGAAACCGCCATGAAAGCTACTAGAAGAACCTTCATCAGACATGATGAATTGAAAACAACTCAAAACAAACTAAATTGATCGAAAAAGAATCAAACGGGAAGAAAACAGAGGAAAAAATTGCAATTTATGGAAGCAAAAAATTGCAATTGACGGAAGAAGAAACAGAGACGAAACGCAACGGAAGGAAAAGAATAACTGGAGTTGAGATTTGGTATGCGACTGATACCATGTTAAAGGACAATCTCAAACTCCATGGAAGCACAAATCAAGCTTGCAATGAGCAAGATGAAGAAGAAAAGATGAAACTGAAAACTGTTTATTATTTCATGTGAATAACCGTATTACAAAAGAGCTACTCATAGGTATATATAGAACCTTTTATATTCTAACTCAACTATGGTTACTTAACTCTCAAGTAACTAACTACTAACTAACTATTACAGCTGTAATTTGTTGAGCTACTAATTAGTTACACAATGAAACATGCTAAGCAAGTAACCACAACCAACTTAAACTTCACTATCTTTAACAGGAAGGCTGGGCAAGCTAGAAAAAAAATATTTTTGAATTGGTTGATATGCATTTATATTAAGCTATCTGAAATAATAAACATTGAATTATAAGGTGCATTAATATGAACCAGTATGAGCCATTCAAAAATATTTACACATGGACCTTTACCAATAAAAGAAAATTTTAGAATAATAAAATTGGAAGAACAAAATGATATTTATCTAAATTTATAAAAATAAAAAAAAAATGATATCAATATTTTTATAATTATATATGCACCCAAACTACTTATATATTGGATCTCCTATTTACAGGGAAAAGAGATGAATGATTGGAGAGAGCGAATGCTATACTTTTCATACCCAATTAGTGAAAGAGATTATTCAAGGTGGCCAGATAAGCCAGAAGGATGGAAAGAGGTAACAGAAGAATACAGTGAGAAGCTAATGAGTTTAACATGCAAGTTGTTTGAGGTGTTATCTGAGGCTATGGGGTTAGAAAAAGAAGCTTTGACAAAAGCATGTGTTGATATGGTTCAAAAGATTGTGGTAAATTACTACCCAAAATGCCCTCAACCTGACCTTACTCTTGGCTTGAAACGACACACTGATCCTGGCACAATCACTCTGGTGTTTCAAGAACAAGTGGGTGGCCTTCAAGTTACTAGAGATGAGGGTGAGACGTGGATCACTGTTCCTCCAGTTGAAGGTGCTTTTGTTGTCAATATTGGAGATCATGGTCACGTAAGTACACTTTTCTTTTTCTTGTATGCAGTTAGAGTGCAAATATGGTTTATGATAGAATACTGTGGCGTAATTTGATTCATGTAGCCGACCCTATTTAATGGGATAAAGCTTGGTTGTTGTTGTAGTTAGAATGCAAAGAAAAATGTGAATTTTTTTTTTTTACCAACTATATGGTTTTAAATTGCAATTGAGGTCATAGTGTAGTTAAGGTGAACCCTAATACGGCAAAATTCGCAATGTCGGGGCGATATTGCAACACAATTATTGTTCTTACAACAATTTAAAACAATTTGTCAAAAATAAAAAAATTTAAAACAATGCTAAAAACTAATTTTTTTTTTTGGTTACAGTGCTAAAACAATGCTAAAAACTAATATGTCCTTGAACTATTATTATTATTGTACTTATGATGTAGGTCCTGAATCTTTTAGACTTTAAAAACTTGTCATTTAAATTGTACCTCTGATTTCAAATGTAAGAAACAAAAAAATAAAATTGGTGGTCTCAAATATAAGAAAAAGTATAGTAAAATGAACTTATTAAAGGCCACAATTCCAAATTTACCCTCATTAAACTCACTTTTCTTTAATGTCTTTACTACTCCAAGACAAGGGTAAAATTGAAAAAATATAACTTTTTATAATAACTTAAATGTGGTCAATCCACTTTCTTACTATGTGTGCATTATTTTTTGTTTCTTACATTTGAGACCGGAGGGCATACCAAAAAACTTGTCATTGAATAAATACAATAGGCATGGTTCGTGAACTATGATGTAGGTCCTGAATTATTATTTTTTGACAAAAATGTAGGTCCCGAATTATTAGACTTTAAAAATTTGTCATTTAAATTGTACCAAAAAACAAAAAACTTGTCATTGAATAAATACAATAGGCATAGCTCGTGAATTATGATGTAGGTCCTGAATTATTAGACTTTAAAAACTTGTCATTTAAATTGTACCAAAAAACAAAAAACAAACTTGTCATTGAATAAATACAATAGCCATAGCTCGTGAATTAAGTGTTCATATAAAATTATATCTATTTGGTCATACTTCACATGGTCCAATTTATTTTGGCAAATCTTGCAAAATCATTTTAAGCTCATTATTTTAAGACGTGTTGGGAAAGAGTTTGTGAATATGAATTACTCAAAAAAAAAAAAAAAAGACATTCATAATTTTCAAATACTAACGCAAAAAAAAAAGCGGAAATGCGAGCACGTAAGTATCCGTCTTTTCGTCAATACTACGTAATCATTTTGCTACTATGTAGTGTACACTATTTTATTACTACATATTATTAATTTGCGCGTGGTGCATGCAGTATTTAAGTAATGGACGGTTCAAAAGAGCTGATCACAGGGCAGTGGTTAATTCAAGCTACAGCCGTTTATCCGTAGCAACATTCCAATATCCAGCAACAGATGCAATTGTGTACCCTTTGAAGGTCAGAGAGGGAGAGAAATATGTGATGGAGGAACACCTCACTTTTGCTGAAATATACAGGAGGAACATGAGCAATTACCTTGAGCAAAAGTGAATGTTAGGGACCTGCAGAAGGCAAAATTTGAGGTCAAACCTTTGAATGAGATTCTTGATTAGACATAATTTACATATCAATAATTATTTATAGATATGGAATTCACGTTATGAAACTGTCTTCATCTCCAATAACGTCGTGAATGTTAAACAATTGATGGATCGTATTAAGTTATTCTCTCGTGGATATTGTCTATTGAATGAGTCCTCAAACTCTCGTTGTATGCTAAGATAGTTTTGGGTGGAGCTTCTTGGTGTTGTTTGTCTTTTGTTTATATATTTGTCCCTTTTTTTGATGTTGGTTCTCTTGTTTGATTTTATTATTTTTTTGTCTTTTTACATTTTGCATTTCCATTTGTAATGGATGGAAAGGGGTGTAAGTGGTTCGGACAAAACCGACAAAATTGAAAGTCTAAACCAAACCAAACTGAAATAGTATTCGACCTTGAATGGTTTGGTTTAAAATTAAACCGAATCAATCTAAACCAATCTAGCTTGGTTATGTAACATCCCTATTTTACATTTAATTTTAATAAATGAAATTAATAGGTGAAGCGTAATTATTATTATTATTATTATTATTATTATTATTGTTGTTGTTGTTGTTGTTGTTGTTGTTGTTGTTGTTTTGCCTCTATAACAAGTTGTTGCTGAAAAGAGAATATGTAGTAAATGTTGGGTGAAGAATGGGTGGAGAAATTAAATAAAAAACAAAGGGAGGGGTCCGAGCACGATGATTCTAAGAGTTGGGGGTATAGAAATTAAGTTTTTAATAATTAGGGGAGGGACAGAGTAAAATAGTAGTGATTAGCAGTGGAAAGGAATTGAGACAAGCATTGGTCCGAACATAAATAGGAACTGTTAAGTTAGAATAGTCAGTTTCTACTGAACGTGAAAAGGAAAAGAAAAGAGCAGCAGAGGAAGAGGAACCCTAGTGCGACAACGTCTAGCCACAACCCAAATTTCTCTAAGGATTCGAGGTAAGGGGGAGAATCACTTCATATCTAGGGTTTAATATTTTGTTGTGGGGTTGTTTAATTCTTGAGATAGGATTGTTGTTATGATGAAGAATTCCACTGAAAGATTATGATGAATGAAGGTAAAATTGTTGTTGAAAAATAAATACTAAGGGAACCAAGTTAGATATTACAATTAAGAATTTGACTCTAAAAGAGTGTCAAATTAGATAGGTTAAGAAGGAATTAACGTCCAAACAGTAGGGTAACCCTAGAGTTATATTTAGGGACGATTTAGGTAAGTTAAGGGTCCAAAAATGGGAGTTTGGGACTACTTAGGATTGATCCCGAGGCCGAAAACTCTGTTTTTCAGGCCTTCGAATCGATTCAAATATCTGTGAATCGTATCGATCTTCATCTGGGGATTTCGAATCGACTCACAGAATCCTTGAATCGTATCACATAAAGTTTCTGAACTTGATTGAATCGATTCATATAAAGTTATAGATATGGGTGTTAGCTTTCATTTAGCTTTGGAGGGGCTCCTTTTCGACATGTAGAACTCAAGATATGATCAAAATACTATATAGGGGTCAACACAGTCGTGTACCCTACCCTAGTCTAAGAAAAACCATTTTTAAGCTTCCAAAGAGTCGTTAAGATGTATAAGAAGGTCCCTAACCAATCAACTTAGATGAGGGGAGTCTAATTTAGGATTCTAAGCTAGTTTTCGAGGGCATAAATTGACTTATAACGGAGGGGTAATTAAGAGTGTAACAAGTGACGTAATTATAAAAGATGGAGAGCTAAGCTTATTGTGACTTGTAAGAGGGCCGTAATCAAAATGTAGTAATGCTAAGGATATTATTGTTAAAAGTTGTGGTATGCAAGGGAGACGGGGGTTAGGATGATAAACTTAGATTAGCGTAATTAATGAAACGGTGAACATAATGATGTTAGAAATTAAAAGGGTAAAAAGGGTAATGTGTATATCAAATTGATGAGGAAACTAGCGAACGTTAAAAGTAATCTTGGTATTGATGTTAATGGTGTTTGATAAATACTTGGTGTTGTGAGTGGTGATGGACTATACATCGTAAAGGGTAGAAAATATGGTGAGGCGTGGATGAGATATATACATAATTGGTGACGGAAGTGGTGGTGTTGAACTATGGTGTTGACTTTGTTTCTGTTGTGATGTTGTGCATAGTCATGGTAGTCATGCATTATGATTGATATGTTGATGATGTGTTGATGATGTGCTGATGTGTTTTACTTGATGAGTCAGTCCCCATGCATGCATAATAGAATTAAGTATAGGGAAAAATGGTGTTAATTATGTTGAAAAGTCCAGTGACATACCTCTATCAAATTGGTGCTGAAAAGTCTAGTAATATATCTCTGACAACTTGGTGTTGATAGGTGTGGTACCACATTCATACAAGTCTTAGGTAGAGTTCATATCCATTTACATGATGTTGTTGGTACTTGATGTTTTAATGTGAAGTGTTGAGATGATGTGATGTACGATGTGCTGAGAAAGAATAACAATTGTTGATAATCTATAGTGGTGGGATATTATTCTTATGTAATGTTGATGTAGTGACTGTTTTCCTTATTATTATGTTATGATTGGATTTCTCAACCCCTTTGTTTGTTGTGCTGTTTTATTTTGTGGTGGTTATGCTTGGGTACAAACACTCAGGTTGACGAAGAGTAGTTGTGGGACGTTATAGAAGGTCGACGCAGGGGATGCCTACATTTAGTTCTTTTATTTTTAGTTGAACAAAAATATGTAGTCTCTACGAGCTCTGATTCCTATAACAGTAGGGTTGGGAACGACGATTGAACCTGTAATATCCCGTTCGTCGGTATTGGGATATTACCGATCAAACGTGCCAGAGGACGAATGTTTATGGAAAGTAAGTATAACTGAGAATGTTTATTAATGATATTAGACAAACACGAGTTAAGTATCAGTGTCGGTATAAACACGTTTAAGGCGAAAGGCATAATGGTACTTTTACACAAAAGGGGTATTTAAGTGAATTTGGCCCAAAATATTTCATTTGGAATTGCTCTTTCTCTCTCTAGGTTTTGAGAAAAATAAATTCTCTCCTCCTTCTCTCTACCCATCGCCCTCCCTCTCTTCTCCAACTCTTCCAAAAGTTTGATCCAACCTTGATTCAAGTTAAGCAATGTTCCCTCATGATCTCTTAAGCAAAAGGTAGTTTGGTTCTAGTTTGATTTTACTCCTTTCATCACAAGGGCAAGATTGAAGAAGTTAGGGTTTGAATGATGTTAAGTGAAGGTGATGCTTGGAAGCTTGGTGAATCAAGCATGGATGCTAGCAACTTAACAAGCAAGAAACAACTATGGGTTTGAATTGAAGCTTTGAGGTTATCTTGGAATCAAGATCAAGAGCTACGGTTTGTGTAAAGTGGAAGTTGAAGATGGAAGCTTGTTATTGCAGAATCTTAGGTGAGTTTTATAGATAGTTTACCCACCCATGGGACTATGTGTTTAACTTTGTAAGGAAAACATGAATTTTCTAGGGTTTTATGTATTGTGATTAGTTGCCCTTTTCATGCCATGGTTGCTAAACATGTAAATACTTGCTATACGAATGTTTTTCAGGCATCCTACGATCCGCAGAGTTAAAATATACTTTGGGTCACTTGGTTTTAAGGTTTTCGAGCTAGAAATACCATTTTTACAAGTTCTGGACTGTCACAACTCGCCGGGGCAAGCTAGGACTCGCCATGGCGAGCTAGACCACAGAACACAGGGTCTGCTCGCCACCAACTTTCCACTAACTCGCCACGGCGAGCTGACAGCACCAAAACGTGCTATTGGCTCGTTCCAGGCAGTTTCTGGCACTTTCGTGTCGGGTTTTCTCTGTGATGTTTTTACAAAAGTAAACCCCTCAAAACAAGGTCCTCTTTGGTAATCTTTTAAAAGGTTTTTCTTGAGAATGAAGCAAGTATTTAACATAATTAGTAGTGCTTGGCATACGAGAGAATGATATAATATAAGTCGGGTAGCAAACTAATATTTAAGGAAGGGAATGAATGTAGAGCCTCGACATAGTTGGTCGAGAACTAGAATGCTATGCATGAGTCCTATGTATGATAAGACGCGAAATGTTTAGTGTATTCTCTTCGCACATGAACTAGAATGACCATGCAAGCATGTTAAGCCGTGAATAGATAAGCTAATCCCTTCACTATGAATGAGTATGTCTATGTAGTAAGTTTACCGCTAAACTGGTAGATCATGGACCCGTGGTAAACGAGCAAGTATGTATAGGTTTAACCCTTCATGTATGTATGATCAAGACTATGAAGCATGTGTAGTTTACCACTAATGGGATCGATCAAGGATCTGTGGTAAATGAGTATGTAAGATGTATGTGTCGTGGGAACGGGATAAGCTCTGCAAGGGGGCCCCATACATCATTGAGGGAGTCCGATTTGCCTTAGCTAGGTTTTCATCGGTCATGTATGGGATTGTACTCGGGGTTACTCCACTCGGGGCTCTCCGTAAAATGAACTTAGATAATATGTTTGTTCAACGCTAACATCTATGTATGAATGGTTATGTCTATGTATGATTATGATATGATGTTCGACACGCACAAGTTTATGAGATAGAGCAAGTTATGAAGTTACACCGACGACGATATTAGGTTTCCCTAATCATCCAGTTTAGGACCATGTCATGAATATGTTAGGTTGAGTCTTGATGCGTATATTGTATCTTGACCATGTCATGTATATGCTAGCGGTCCTAGGATCCCTTGACCGCCATGACACGTAAGATGTAATCAAGACCTATGACAAGTTAAGATGAACCTACGACGGATCTAGTATGCACAACTGTCTAGACAAGCATGACCACACACGTATAATCAACCGGCAGGTTGTATTGTAGACACGTGGTGACCGTAGGTTTTCCCCGAGGTTACCTATAGCCTATGATTAGGTAGAACTCACTGAGACATTATGTCTCATCCCAATCCTTCTTTGTTTCAGATAAACAGGATGGTATTGCAAGCTAGTAGCCGAATGGATATCTCAGCAAGTGCTCGTTCGTACCCGCTGCAGGATGATATGGATTTCAAGGACGCATTTACTATGTTTTAGACAAGTTGTGTTATATTGCTGATTTTACGAACACTTATTGTTGTGTAAGATATTCATTCAAAGTATTCAAGTTGTAAATTTTAATGTATCCAGTACTAAAGATAACAAACATGTTAAACTTTCTAGATACGTTTAGTATGGGCGTTACATTTGGTATCAGAGCAGGTCGATTTAGATCGTGCCATGGGTCATTAAGTTTCAACTAAGGTAGAGGGACCATTGGGTTTTGGGTAGATGTTCTAGTTGTTGTTGTTAAGTGAGCCTGATCAACTCAATTTAGCATTCGACGATTAGAACGGATATCTGAGAGCTGAATAGGACCCATGATGTTGAGTATTTGTGTTGGTTGCATTATTGCTAAAACAAATATCCTTGTTCTGTAAGTTGGAACCAATGTTCCAACATGTGGATAGGAAACTCTGTAAGATGTTGGATACAATGTTCCAACATCCTGGCACGGTTTAGTGTGCCTAAGTTCTTGCCTACATGTACGTGCTCCCGTTATTGTTTAAGGAAACAATATTTCCTTAACTTATTGATCAAGCAACGCGCATATCATCTAAGAATCAGATGTGGAATATTTCTAAAATAGATATAATATTTTAGGAAATATTTATTATTAATTTGGAACGCTCCTATAAATGTTCCGACATGTTAGGACTTTCTAGATTTGTTTCTGATTCTTGTTTTGCAGATTAGCTGAACCGATTTGTAGGATGCTGAAGCCCAACGAATTATTTTGCCCAAGCTTCTTCAGTATAAAAGGAAGACTTCAAGACCTAATTGCTCATTCAAGCCGTCATACTAAAAAGTTTAGATTTTTAGGGTTTGAGTCTTCATGTATTTTGCTCTTGTATCGTTTGTGATGCAAGTTTAGAATATCTTACTGTGTGCCTTTCTTGTATTTTCTGTGATACTTGTTTAGGACTGAGTGTGTAAGTTTGATACTCTTGTGCACTAGACCGAAGTTGTGAAACAAGGTTCTAGTTGATTGTGTTAGAAGGTAACTTCTACTTTTGTTTTGGTTGAGGTCTGATAAGGTCACTGGGGCAGTGACTGACCATTAGGATAGTGAGATGGGATCTCAGATCTAGGAGTTCCTAGGTTGAAGTCTAGACGGGTAGGTCCTAGGTCATATAGTGTAAACGAGGAGTTTGCTGAGAGCTATTGAATAAGGACTACACTAGTGGATTTCCTTCCTGGCTTGGTAGCCCCCAGACGTAGGCGTGTTGTGCCGAACTGGGTAAACAAACTCACTGTGTTCTTTACTTTTCTGTCCTTTATTTTTCTTATTTTTATTTTTGTTTATCACGCGATGTTGAAACATTAAACGAAATATTGCAAACATTAAAACATCTGACAGAACATATTAAAACAAGTGTGCTAGAATTTCACAGCAAGGAACGAAGTACGTGATGAAGATGAACTGAAAGTAGGAACTTGGAGCGAGTAATAGTAACAATTTAATTGTGCCAGAAGGTGGCCGGTGAACTAAGCAGTCGAAGTTTGAGTCCTCCGAGAATGCAAAGCAATGTTAAGATGGAGTGTTCCGACAACGTTGTGTGAGTTGTTAATGATACTTCATATACCGAAAGTGAAGAATTTGGAAATATCTAAGTTTGACCTGGATTTTCGGTAAGAGTCGTTGTTGGAACGGGATTGTGATGTAGAAAGGAATTGTATTTTGGAACGTAAATGCAAGGCTACAAGATAAGTAGAAGTCGACATATGTTGACAAAATCAGTAAGCTTTCAGGGGTAGTAGTATGTGTATGAAGTTAAAGATGTGAATGCCCAGAGTGGGCAAGGTTTAAGAGAGAAATCAAGGAGCAAGCATTGGTATGATTAAGAAAAGCATAGCATGCGAGAATACGAAAATGCAATGTTGGATGTTCAAAGAAGGTATGTACGAGTGCATGATGAGTCTACCAAGGGAATTTGTAAGGACGATTCATGGAAATAGTAATTATGTAGTAACAAAGATGTGCACTATAAGTCAAGATTGCTCGGGAACAAGTTTATGTATAATATTGATATGTCAGGAGGTAAGCCCAACCAATAAGTATGTAAGGTCTATCCATAAGGAAAGTAATATGAGTATACGATAAGTCTATCGTGAGATTCAATCTTACAAAGCAGTGAGAAGTGTAAGGTTGAGGCGTTGGTTGCGACATGGGGAGTCTCGAGAAGAGTTCAATAAGATAGTAATCATATGGTAAAAGGAGTGTGAAGTGTCACTCGTCTCAACGGATTAGAGTATTGGTTAAAGCCAACCGGTGGGAATCAGAGTGGTGCAACAGAAGTTAATCGGTAAGGTTTTTGACGGTATCCATGGAGCCTTGAGTTTGATAGTAAGAATCTTCGTGAGGAATATCCGGTGTAGTAATATGGTTTTAGTGAGAAGCATTATGAGATGAGCGAGGAGTTCTCGAAACGTTAAGTAAGTAATGAGACTTATACAGTCAGTGATAGATATGGTAAAAGTATAATGGATGTGTCTTCACCTAAGTAAGATAGGAAATGTTGGAGTCACCACAAATGTAGTAATCGGGTTGCCTAAATGGTGGTGTCGAATACACACAAGAACTGTTAGTCGGTTAGAAAGAGTATGTGCTATGACAAGAGAAATACAGGTAAGATTCAGAAGGTTCCTTCTTGCGACTCAAGGTAATGATCGAGTCATCAAGCGTGATAATCGGTATTCGAAGAAGAGGTGCCGTTCGGGAGAAGGTAACAACACTTGAGCATGATCTAAATATGATGTTCTGAAGATTCAAGTTCAGTGTTCTTGGAGCAAGGGAACGAGATACCGTCATGTGGGTCAAGGATCCTACATGATTTATGTTATGCAGTAAAGTGTTTGTGTGTGAGATATGCATATAAGATAAGAAGAAATAGGAAGGAATCCACTTTTGAAGTTTAAGAATTTTATCACGAAAGGAGATACGATTCTTGAGTTATGCATGATGAGAATCATACCCTCTTATGCCATACTTGTTAAGTGATAATGATACTTGATATAAAAATGTGAAACCATAATCTTATAACTCTTAGAGTTAAGATGGGTATTAAGGGACTTGAAAACGAAGTTTATTTTAAAAACATGATAATTTTATATTCTGAAACTGATGACACACGTCATAAGCGAGTAAGCTCACTTGAGACGTGCCGACTTCAGGACCAACTCATCATTGGCGACCTAGGGGCGAGTTGTAAACCTTTTTCAAAAATATAGTGACTAGTCCTGTGGTTCTGCAGTACCGTTATAAGTTCGGTTATGATTTTTTTTATTTTAAAAGTCATGCATCTATTCGTTCCAAGCACCTGTATACCAATGTTTAGAAAATTTCTTAAAGCTAAATGTTAGGACAAGTATCGTTAATATCTAATAAGAAGCGGCACCTGAAAGTATGTAAGACACTATAGAAATTAAGGTTTGACGAAGTGAACAATAATGTTCTTCGGAGGGTCATATGAGACGTACAAGTTTCTGTTGAGAGAATTCAGGAGCATGCGAACTAAATGACTGGTTAATGGATGGCATGTGTATCGGCGTATTTGATTTCGCTTCTTCATGCCCAGTTATATGAGTTACCCATGAATTCGGGTGCAATGAGATCGTAATGAGATCGGAAGATTTCTTATGACTCTGAGATGAGATTAGAGAATTGCAGAATCATTGGATAACCAACATAAGTAAGAGACATGAGTCTCAAGGTACAGTAAGGAAGAATAAGTATGGACTATGTGTATACACGATAAGATGCCTTTGATGCAATCCAGCACTGCAGGGCAAACCTGGATTTCAGAATGACCCCAATTGAAAGGCAAATCTTGAGTGTTCCAGTTAATGATAAGTTACTTATACGAATGGTTAATGCTAAGCGGATAAGATAAGGATCCGAGACAACCAGTCCACATGTAGCAAGGGTAAGTTCCAATCACGGTGTTCTAAGATAACTCTAGATTCTGGGGAGGATATCAAGACTAAGAGGACTATATTCGGTCATATGCGGATCAAAAAGCAGGATGAATTACATGTTTAATGAGGAAAGTATACTTCGAGCTCTTTTGATTTTGTATGATCAGACTTTGTATGACTAAAACCAAAGATAGCAGGTTTTAGTCACAGTGATTGGTAATTAATCTCTAAATTTCGAGGATGAAATTTCTTTTAAGGGGGGTTGAGTGTAATATCCCTCTCATCGGTATTGGGAAATTACCAGTCAAACGTGCCAGAGGACGAATGTTGATGGAAAGTAAGTATAACGGAGAATGTTTATTAATGATATCAGACAAACATGAGTTAAGTATCAGTGTCGGTATAAACACGTTTAAGGCAAAGGGCATAATGGTACTTTTACACAAAAGGGGTATTTAAGTGAAATATTTCATTTGGAATTGCTCTTTCTCTCTATAGGATTTGAGAAAAGAAATTCTCTCCTTCTTCTCTCTACCCATCTCCCTCCCTCTCTTCTCCAACTCTTCCAAAAGTTTGATCCAACCTTGATTCAAGTTAAGCAATGTTCCCTCATGATCTCTTAAGCAAAAGAAAGTTTGGTTCTAGTTTGATTTTACTCCTTTCATCACAAGGGCAAGATTGAAGAAGTTAGGGTTTGAATGATGTTAAGTGAAGGTGATGCTTGGAAGCTTGGTGAATCAAGCATGGATGCTAGCAACTTAACAAGCAAGAAACAACTATGGGTTTGAATTGAAGCTTTGGGTTATCTTGGAATCAAGATCAAGAGCTAGGGTTTGGTGTAAAGTGGAAGTTGAAGATGGAAGCTTGTTATTGCAGAATCTTAGGTGAGTTTAATAGATAGTTTACCCACCCACGGGACTATGTGTTTAACTTTGTAAGGAAAACATGAATTTTCTAGGGTTTTATGTATTGTGATTAGTTACCCTTTTCATGCCATGCTTGCTAAACATGCAAATACTTTCTATATGAATGTTTTTCAGGTATCCTATGATCCATAGAGTTAAAATATACTTTGGGTCACTTGGTTTTGAGGTTTTTGAGCTAGAAATGCCATTTTTACAAGTTTTGGACTGTCACAACATGTCGGGGCGAGCTAGACCACAGAACACAGGGTCTACCCGCCACCAACTCGCCATGGCGAGCTGATAGCACCAGAACGTGTTGTTGGATGTTCCAGGCAGTTTCTGGCACTTTCGTGTTGGGTTTTCTCTGTGATGTTTTTACAAAAGTAAACCCCTCAAAACAAGGTCCTCTTTGGTATTCTTTTAAAAGGTTTTTCTTGAGAATGAAGCAAGTATTTAACATAATTAGTAGTGCATGGCATACGAGAGAATGATATGATATAAGTCGGGTAGCAAACTAATCTTTAAGGAAGGGAATGAATGTAGAGCCTCGACATAGTTGGTCAAGAACTAGAATGCTATGCATGAGTCCTATGTATGATAAGACGCGAAGTGTTTAGTGTATTCTCTTCGCACATGAACTAGAATGACCATGCAATCATTTTAAGCCGTGAATAGATAAGCTAATCCCTTCACTATGAATGAGTATGTCTATGTAGGAAGTTTACCGCTAAACGGGTAGATCACGGACCCGTGGTAAACGAGCAAGTATGTATAGGTTTAACCCTTCATATATGTATGATAAAGACTATGAAGCATGTGTAGTTTACCACTAATGGGATCGATCAAGGATCTGTGGTAAATGAATATGTAAGATGTAGGTGTCGTGGGAACGGGATAAGCTCCGCAAGGGGGGACCCGCACGTCATTGAGGGAGTCCGATATGCCTCAGCTAGGTTTTCATCGGTCATGTATGGGATTGTACTCGGGGTTACTCCACCCGGGGCCCTCTGTAAAATGAACTTTGATAATATGTTTGTTCATTGCTAACATCTATGTATGAATGATTATGTCTATGTATGATTATGATATGATGTTAGACACACACAAGTTTATAAGATAGAGCAAGTTATGAAGTTACACCGACGACGATCTTAGGTTTCCCTAATTGTCCTGTTTAGGATCGTGTCATGAATATGTTAGGTTGAGTCTTGATGCGTATAGCGTATCTTGAGCTAGCGGTCCTAGGATCCCTTGACCGCCATGACACGTAAGATGTTATCAAGACCTATGACAAGTTAAGATGAATCTACGACGAATCTAGTATGCACGACTGTCTAGGCAAGCATGACCACACACATATAATCAACCGGCAGGTTGTATTGTAGACACGTGGTGACCGTTGTAACACCCCGTTTTCCCAGCGTAAAATTTTCATAAATAAAATCAGAGTTTTTCATCATAAAACGGAATGTCACATTTCTTAAAAAGCATAAATGGAATAAATAATAATTTATCCTTCAAAACGTTCAACAACATAATATTTAAAACTTCGCAGCGGAATAGTTTGACAACTTAAATAATCTTTGGCACAAGGGCCTCAATATAAAATCTCATAAAACTTAGGTCAACATCAATTCTTGAAAGATTCATAAAGTAATACGTAAGGAACAGAAAGTAAAGACATAATCCCATCCCGTTACGTATCAGAGCACCTAAGACACACACTTGTGAGGAGTCCACTCACGACCGCAACAAATCTTGGTTATCTGCAAGTTACCCATACGAAGAGCAACATTTTCAAGCAGAAGGGGTGAGATTTCACAAAACAATAATATTAGGCATATAATTCAACAATTATATCTAACATCTTAAACTTCATTAACTAGCATCATTAATCTTCCTACATTAGTCATAAACTTCATCATACATCATCAAAAATACAATCATAAACATCATCATATATCTTCATAAATATAATCATAAAACATCATCTTATAGCATCATAAGTACAAACATAAACGTCTTCATATATCATCATAAATATATTCATAAAAGCATCATCACATATCATCAATTAATAATCGCAAACAATCATCACATATCATCACATACTAATCGCAAACAATCATCACATATCATCAAATATTAATCATAAACAGTCTTCACATATCATCAAATATTAATCACAAGCATCATATATCATCTTAATCGTAACATCATATATCTTCTTCACATATCATCAATAATAATCATAACATCGTCACATATCATCATTTAATAAACATAAACATCATATCATAAATCATATAGCATCATATCATCAACTTATCATAATAATTATCATTATAGCATCAACATAACATCATCATCATAAACAACTTCATAATCAATCATCATAAACAACTTCATAATCATTCATCATAAACAACTTCATAATCATTCATCATCTTAAACATCATAATCATTCATCATCTTAAACATCATAACTTAACGACTTGACTCGACTATGCAACTCTTCATCTTAAATCATCTTGACTCAACTATGCAACTCTTAACGTCTTAAACCATCTCGAATCATCATGAAATGCAAATGCATGTGGTACCAATCTAGGGCATAAGCCCTCATCGTCGTGGGTTGAGCATAAATATACTCCTAGGGCATAAGCCCTCATCGTCGTGGGTTGAGCATAAATATACTCCTAGGACATAAGTCCTCATCTTCGAGGTTGAGCAAAAGCTCTCATCGTCGTGGGTTGAGCAAAAGCTCCAGGGCATGAGCCCTCATCTATAAATGAGTATGCATGGACTCAACATCTTACATCTTAGAAACTTCATGAACATCTATGACATCGTAACATCTTAACATCTTGACAACATAACATCTTAACAACTTGACGACTTCATAACGACTCGACGACTTAACAACTTCATATCATCTTAACGTCTTAACATCTTAACATCTTAGCATCTTAAAACATCATATATAATTCACATTAATACTCATATAACAATATCACATTGATAATATTAACAGCAACATGACAGCACACAATTAATTCATCATATATCATCGTATTCAAGTATCAACAATTCATCATGCATCTTTGTAAGAACATAAATAATCATGCACAACATATTTTGATGTCAAACCAAGGCTACTGGAAAGATATCACAATTATCAACAACTTTCATGTTTACAACAAAGATCAATTCAAAACAGAAACATATGAACAAAACGCAAAAACATGAAACAGAGAATGCTGTCACCGTACAATTTTGCTAAGACCTCCTTGGAGTATTTTCATCGTAACTCAAAAACTAAAAATCATATTCACGTCAAACCAAAGCCACCGGAAAGCTAACAAAATTATCTAAAACTTTCATGTTTACGCCTAAGACCAATTCTGTACCAATCAATACCAGTTTTCATTTTAAATTTGGAAAAGTTGTGTTGAAAGTCCATAAAAATTCACTGTGACCTACGTGCAGTAATTTGACTATAACTCAAGTTCTATAAAACCTTTTGAAGTCAAACCAATGTCATTAGAAAGCTAACATCCATACCTACAACTTTCGTGTTTACACCTAAAACCAATTGAAAACTTAAATGTGTGAAAAAGATGCAAAAACATGAAACAGAGAATGCTGTCAGAGATAGCTCTCGGGAAAACTCCATTTTTCATCCCAAAATCCCAATTTTGAATCCCCTAAGCCCAAATTTGGTCCCGAAGTTTGTTTAAACGTTTCTAAACATGAAAAGACACCCAAATCCAT
Source organism: Medicago sativa (assembly GCF_051527215.1). Lineage (NCBI taxonomy): Eukaryota > Viridiplantae > Streptophyta > Magnoliopsida > Fabales > Fabaceae > Medicago > Medicago sativa. The sequence goes on along the minus strand of NC_140751.1, from coordinate 59,007,132 downwards.
ATAAAACTTCAACTAAAGCATCATTTCAACAAAAATCACCATTTGACCCATTTTTCATGAAAACCTTCAAGAACAACATAAATTCACTTCAAGCTCTATGATTATGATTACCCATGGATTATCTAAGGTCTGTACATAATTTCTACATCAATCTAACGGTTTTCCATCATCTAATTATCAATTTTCACTCAAACCCTAATTTCTCATAATCTCACAAACTCATCCTACAACTCGTTAAATCTAATCATTAGAATCATACACATAATAGAATTATATGCTAGTCTCACCCTTACCTTAACAATCGATGCAGCCTCTTCTCTCTTCTCTTCGTCTTCTCTTCTCTTCTCTTCTCTTCTCTTCTCTTCTCTTCTCTTCTCTCTAAACCTTGTTTTCTCCAAAAACTGATCGTACGTTCTATGTCTTTCTAAACCTAACTTCTCTTATTTATAACCCCTCATCTAATTTCTCTTACACCTCAAAATTACTTTTTTCCTCATAATCTTATTTATTTCTAAATTAAATATATATATCTCCCACTTAATAATATTAATACACCAAATAACACATAATAGCATATTTCATCAAAATATATATGTATGTAATATTTTAACACCAAATAACAAATATACCTCTTCACTGAATAACAAATGCATTTCTGCACCAAATAACATATATATTTCTACACAAAATAACAAATATATTTCTACATCAAATAACAAATATATTTCTACACAAAATAACCCCACAACTTAATATTTATTTTATTTTCGAATCTTATTTTATTAAACAATAAAATAAGTCACAACGTCTCATAAATTTCTCTAAAATCATATAAATCACATTAATCTTATAAATCACACTAATCATATAAATATATTCTAAAACTCATTAAAATAATTAAATAATTGAAACAGGCGTTACAACCGTAGGTTTTCCCCGAGGTTGCCTATAGCCTAGGATTAGGTAGAATTCACTGAGACATTATGTCTCATCCCAATCCTTATTTGTTTCTGATAAACAGGATGGTATTGCAAGCTAGTAGCCTAATGGATATCTCAGCAAGTGCTCGTTCGTACCCGCTGCAGGATGATATGGATTTCAAGGACGCATTTACTATGTTTTAGACAAGTTGTGTTATATTGTTGATTGTACGAACGCTTATTGTTGTGTAAGATATTCATTCAGATGTATTCAAGTTGTAAATTTTAATGTATCCTGTACTAAAGATAACAAACATGCTAAACTTCTAGATAGGTTTACTATGGTTGAAGGAAGGCTTATAAAAATTGTTTGCTATTACCTATATCAACTAGATTCATCTTCTTTTTGGTAGCTCATTCCATAAGAACTCTACAGTTAAGCGTGTTTAACTTGAATCAATTTTTGGATAGGTGACCTTCTGGGAAATTTCTCTGAAAGAGTGTGTTTGCTTTGCTAGTGAGTTGCTTGAGGATAGCGTGGTGCTACCTCTTATCTTTTGGTCGGGTTTAGTTAGGCTCTGATTAGGGTGTCAGACATTTATGTTTATTGTCATTATCCGTTGTTTGGATTTTATTTGTTGAGACTATGGTCATGTATTTGAAACCTGAGATATGGTGTTGAGATTTTCTTACTAATGTATTTGAGGATTATTGCATGTTGATAGGATATTTTGTATGATGATTTTCCGCTGCGAGCTTTTATGAAAATTAGTTTATGCATGTTTTAGGAAAATGTAGATGTATCATATAAGCTCTTTGAATTAATTGCATGATTTATTGCATATGGGGTTTAGGGTGTTACACTGTGCATGCATCATTGCTATTAAAATTCATTACAACAAGCCTATTCGATTGGATGAGATAGACTGTCATTGACAAAGGTTATGTATGAGAGAAAAAAGTAATAAAGAATTTTTTTTGTCACAGAGGAGTGGAGAGGTATTCACGAACGTCTCAAAAATGTCCTTTACCAAATTAAACTACAAATCAAAGAGGTTTTGCGTCTGTTAGCATTTCCTAAAGACACAATGTTGACTCCACCACCAGGAAAGGTAGCATATATTTACACGGCCATGGAAAGGGAAATGCTCAATCTTACTAATCATTGAGTAATTAACGGAAGGCACAATTTCCATATACTCCATTTGATTTGTACCAAAACACGACCAGGATCTGTAAAATAAGTGGAGGAGGTGCAATGACAGAGAGAGGTACCTGATATAAATCCTGGTTATATTGTGCAACTCAAAGTGGTATGAAAATTTGCTTTTTATGATATATTCAAACTTGTGGTGTGTGCAGTTTTTGTTCATATTATTGATGCGATCTTTTGTTTACTTTTATGTCATATATTGATGAGTCAATAATTAGTTATTTTTATATAATATTTAGTTTCGTTTTATTTAGGTTTAAGTTTATTTTATTTAAGTATTATTATATTTCAGGGACGAATATTTGATAGATTGAGTCTTGGAGCAAAAGAAAGAGGACTAGGAGTTGATTCAGGTGAAAAATACGAAGATATAAAAAAAAATTATGATCCCCCAAAGTCAGAAGCTTGGCACGGGCAGTGCCAACAATTGGCATGGCCGTGCCACCCTCCAGGGCCACTTTTGCTGCAAGAATTAGCTGCCTGCTTTGACCGAAAAGCCCGTGGTTTCTTGTGGAACATTCTAGTGAATAGTTGCTTAGGCTTTAAGTCGACAATATGTCTATAAATAGAGTAGGTAGCTATCATTAACATTCATCTTTTGTTCTCTGAAATAATAAGGGACAATTGTTTCTTTGAATAAAAGTTCATCTTTATTTTCTTTATTTTTTTTTTTATGTTCTTCTTCTTCTTCTTCTTCTTCTCTATGTCTACAATGAACGTTAGTGAGTAGACTCTTCTTGTCTTGGGATTGTTGGATAAGTCTAATGACGTAATCTTAATCAAACCAAACCATAAACCCTAATTTTATATAAATCTAATTTCCAATCGAAATTCACCGTTTTAACATGAATTAACCATTATCAAACTATAGAAGCGAAAATAGAGGGTTTGATAATTGTTAATTCATCATCTAAAATATCAATTCATAAAACGAAAGTGGAGTTTTGATATTCAAACAAGTGAATTTAGACAAGGATTACGAAACATGAAAATAGTCCAGCAAACCTTGAGACACATAAAGTTTCGAGCTTCAAGGATTCCAAAGGCAATCAACCATGAAAATAGGCGTGGTTGCTAGAGGAACACACTCACTGAGACCAAAAGGAGATGTGATAGGCTAAAGAGAAACTTGTCTTTAGAAAGTAGATCAAATATAAAGTTAGAAGTTTAGGGTTTATTTGTGAAGGATTCGTTGTTATGATGAATCAATAATCCCAAGGCTCTTTTATTTTTATTCTTTTCTTTTAATTAAAAATCCAAACTTTAATCTCAAAATATCATCTAATCATTATTTAAAGTTAATTGGATTCATAACTCCCTGTCGGAACGATATCTTTTTATTACTACATCGGTAAACCGTGCACTTCGGTTTTATCCCATCAAGTTTTTGGCGCCGTTGCCAGAGAGTTATTGCAATTTGATTAATTTTTTTTTTAACGATTAGACTGAAAAAAATTCTTTTTCTTTATTTTATTTTATTTTTTTTCTTTCTTTCTTTTTCGATTTCTTTCTTTTGCCTTTAACTTCTTGGGAAGCATGAAATAATAACAATATGGCTGAGGAGCGCACTTTCAAAGAGTATGCAATCCCATCTTCAGATGAGTCTTACGCTGTTATTGTGTACCCAACAGTTGAGGACAATTTTGAAATAAAACCTGCACTTCTTTACTTAGTGCAGCAAAATCAATTTTCCGGATCACCCACTGAGGATCCGAATTTTCATATTTCTACCTTTTTAAGACTCAGTGGAACTTTGAATGCAAACCAAGACGCCATAAGGCTGCACCTCTTTCCTTTCTTTTTGAGGGATAGAGCTAGTGCTTGGTTTCATTCATTGCAAATTGGTTCTATCACTTCATGGCACCAAATGAGGCAAGCTTTTCTTGCCCGATTCTTTCTCTATTCTAAAATTGTTCAATTAAGGAATCAAATCACACAATTCACTCAAAAAGATGAAGAATCTCTTTACGATGCGTGGGAGCGTTTCAAAGAAATGCTTAGACTTTGTCCCCATCATGGTTTAGAGAAGTGGCTTATTATTCACACTTTTTATAATGGTCTTTTGTGTACCATAAAAATTTATGTTGATGCAGCTGCAGGTGGACTTTGATGAATAAAACTTGCACAACAACATATGCTTTGATCGAGGACATGGCACAAAACCACTATCAGTGGACCTATAAGAGAGCCATCACTGCTTCTTTATCCTAATCTTTAGATCATGTCCTGTTTTGGAAAGGTTAGTGTATGAGTAATAGCTAAGTCGAATTCAATAGTTAGCAATATAACCCAACTCTTAAAAATTTAGGGACTATGAAATAAAGCGATATACTACTTCTATTTTAGAATCAAGTTCAAAGATATCGAATCATGAACAAGAGATATTGAATCTAGTCACTTTTGTCTGGATACCAGTCTCATCTCTTAAATACATGCCCCAACTTCTCAATTGAAGAGCAAAATGAATTGATTCTAAAAATCAGGCCAATTAGTCGATATTATGTGCCATTGAGTTGATTTGCAAGTTGAATTTAAACACATGCCTCAACTTTTGCAACAAGAAGTTGTGAACCAAAACCCATTTTGTTTCAATAGTGTTCCTCAATACTTTTTTATAATCAAAACTTTGAAAATTGGTGTTGACACTTGAAAGAAGGTTGAAAAACACCTATAAAAGATGCAAATACCCCCTCAGTAGTCAATTGCCGCCGGTTTATACCATCGATGGTTAACTACCGAAGTTTCCTCGGTAGTTAACTGCCGCCAGTACCATCAACAGTTAACTACCGATTCGTCCTGCATATATGTAGAACATGCATAACAGAAGCATCAATTTCATTATTCTTCAAAAACTACTCAAATTCCTCTCAATTCTCTCCAATTCCATTTTGACGAAAATCAACTCAATCATCTCCACAATAACACAAGTAAGTAGTATTAATCATTTGTAATCATAATGTTGGTTTGTGTAGGTTTATTTTTGTTAATTTTGGTAGTTTGCATGTGGTTAGGGTTTATGTATGAATTGACATTTTGATGATTGCATGTGTAGTTTATGAATTGATAAATGAATGTAGTTGATGTAATTGATTTTTAAATGATATTTAAGTAGAATGTGATTTTGAATGGTGTCAAATTAAGACAATGAGAATATATTTGATACTTTGCACACAAAGTGTTTGACAAAAAGCCTAAACGAGAATTGCATTGATTATTTAGTTAGTTTATGATGTTATAGATAACTATAGTAGATGAGAATGATGTTTAGATTATGTTTAAGTTCAATGGTGTTTTGAATTGTATTTATATTTTATTTTGAATGTTGTTTAGATTGTGTTGTGAATGTTGTTTAGATTTTATGTTTATTTTCTTTGTCAATGACGTTAATTTTTTTAAAAGTATATGTAGATATGTCTGATCTGGAGCAGGGGCAGAAGATTGACCAATCTAGGTTGATATCTGGTAGAATTGCCGTGACTGGTAGCGTGAGGCGGGCAAGGATAAACGCACATATCCCAAAGAGGGGAAGCGGCCTGTCGAATGTAAATGATCGTGAATGCGGTTCTCAGGCTACACAGCCCTATGTTTTTAAAACCCGACCAGAGATCAAACCGGTGAAACCCTCGATTCACGGTTTAATCGGTTCAACCGGTTGAACCAAATAATTAATTAATATATAAATAAATATAGGTTTTTTTATTAAAGTAATAAACAAAGAATTATGCTCTTTACCCAATTAAAATTGCTCGCTTCCAACTGAAATGACACTTTTACCCCTGTGTGAGTTAACTCACGCACCTTAAACCTCCTGCTTGACTTAAGTCACGCTGCGTGAGTTAAGTCACGCTACATGACTTAAGTCATTTAACAGCAACACAACAACACAACACTTCATATTTCCAACTTCTCAAAATACAAAATTTTCCCCTCCAAGTGTGATTTTCATCACTCTTGCTTCATTCAAAGTCAATTTCTCGTACAATATCAAGTAAGTGTTGATTATCCTACTTCATTGCATTTTTTTTTGGTTGAAATTTTAGATTTTTTGAAGAAATTTAACATTTTTAGGTTTTTAAAAATTTGGCTTGCATGTTAGTTTTTAAGATTGTTAGTGATGAATTAAGTTTGGAATTGTAGTTTAGCTGTTGTTTAGAGTGAAATGTGGTAGTTTTAGGTTTTGAAATTGTTTGATTTTAACTTGACTGAAATATGGACTCTAGGTGTTTGTTAAAATGACTCAATGAGTTTCCTTTTGATTTTTTCAATGTTAATGATGAAATTGGTTAGAAATACGTTTGTTAATGTTGATTATAGTTTGTTAATGTTGATTATAGTTAATTTGACTGCAATGTGGTAGTTTACGGATTTAAATGGCACTGCCAAAATGTAAGTGTTGTTGTTGAATTGTTAGAAATGACACAATGTTCGTATGAAAATGTCTCATTGATTTTTTTCTTTTTTAAATGTTGTGCATATATTATTCAGAGGGATATGTCTCAGAGGCCTGAGAGGCCTTACAGAGTTAGGTTAGGGAGGCTACAGTCCTCTACTAGTAGTGCACGAAGGGAGAAGGAAGTAGTACGCCATCCTTTGGCTGGTCGAGGGAGAGGGGGGGAACGAGACTTGGTAGGGTTAATGCTGCGGGAGGATCATCGTCACAGACGGGTCCATCCCAGATGGTGGACCCGACACAGTATCATCATAAGCAGCATCATCAGGAGGAGTATCAGCAGCATTATCAGGAGGAGGCGTATCAGCCTCAATATCAGGAGGGGTATCAGCCTTAGTATCACGAGGAGTATCAACTGCAGTATCAGAAGGCGTATTAGTATGAACAACCTCAGTATGAGCAGCAGCAGCAGTATGAGCAGCCTCCTCAGCAGCAGGCTAAGCCTGGTATGGAGGATGAGGGCTTTCCAGGGGGCCTTATGAGTTGTCACTTTTACTACTTCGGTAAACATGTGGCATGCAAGCTTTGGAGCGATAAAGTAGTAAGTATAATTGCTTTATTTAATTTAACGATATGTTACTAATTATTGTACTAATTATTTTTACTTAAGATATTTCATGTTTAGTTTACTTAGTTATTTTTTTAAAGATGTTTGTTAGAATACGTGACATTTTTTTTTTACTTAGAATATTTCATTTTAAGTTTACTTATTTATTTTTTTAACAGTGTTTGTTAGAATACATGACATTTTGTATTACTTAGAATATTTCATGTTAAGTTTACTTATTTATTTTTTTAATGGAGTTTGTTAGAATACGTGACATTTTTTTTTTACTTAGAATATTTCATGTTTATTTTACCCAATTATTTTTTTTTTATATTTCAGCTGCAAATGTAGCACAAGATGGCCGGTGTCTCTCACTGGAAGAAACTTAAGCTTGAAAGCTTAATACTTCTGTTGCCGGTAGATGATAACCGTTGGTTCTGGGACCTGTGAATGCTTCCGGTCTTACCCCCCTCCTTAAGACTGGATACGAAAGCATCGCACGGGCTTGTTTGTTCTTTGACTGAGAGATGGCATGAGGATACCATCAACTTCCATCTACCTGTTGGGGAGATGACCGTCACACTAGATGATGTTGCGTGTCTTCTAGACATCCCCATCGCTGGAAGGCTCATTGAGGAGGATGAGTTATCTCATGACCGGGGCATAGAGCTGATGGAGAATGAGCTATTGTTTAAGGTGGAGGATGCGGTGGAGCAGGTGAATAAACATTTGGGTGCTCATGTCAGTTACACAGCCCTGAAATAGCGTTTTGAGGAGCTATTGAATAGGTAGAACCAGTTGGTGGAGGATTTATTAGAGGAGGAGGAGCAGAGTCATGTTAAGTCCGCCTGTGTTAAGGCATTTTTGTTGCTCTTGCTTGGCTACACCCTTTTTGCCGGCAAGAACAGCAAAACCGTTAATCTGCTATGGCTGCTTGCGATTCGGAATTTGGATGAGTTAGGCGAGTGGTCATGGGGCGGGATGGGACTTGCTACAACTATGTTCAGACCGTTCCCAAACCTCCTACGATGATTGTGCCTCTTGAGGTAGCACAAGTGGTTACTGCTTTCTTGGAGTTTTCTCTCCATGTCCTTACCTAGAAACAGAGGGTGAGCCGGTCCCGGAGGACAAGGAGTGGATGCATTCAAATGGGTACATTAAATGGTTCTACCGTGTATCCCATCCTCTTATCATCAACCATGCTCCCGTTCCTGAGTACATAGTTCCCAGACCTGTCTACCAGGAGGTTATTGTTGAGCAGGAGTGCGCCAGACAACCTCCTGACCCATTCTAGATCATCGGAGACATCAGAGCAAGAGTGGCGCTTGCAATGGAGATTCCTAATGTGGTTTCAAATACACTCAACATTTTGGAGGGCATCCAATCCGATTATGTTGTGTTTGATGAGGTGCCAGCTCCGCGGAGGAGGAGTAGTAAGAGTCTACGGGAGCAGCAGTAGGGTCTTTTTTTATGACTTTTGTACCTTTGTAGTTATTTTATGACATTTTCGTTGTAATATATTTACATTTGCGTATTTGTGCTTATTTATGACTTTTTAGTTAATATTGCGTATCTAAATTATGAATGAATGGTTGAATGAATGTTCTCTAAATTGTGAGTTTTGGTTGAATGAATGAATGGTCATACTTATGTATGAATGAAGGAATGAAGGAAATCAGGGAATAAGGAACTACTGCATGTTATGGTACTGAGCATAGAAGATGCGTGAGTTAACTCACACAGACCTGTAATCAACGTGAGTTAACTCACGCTGAAATTAACGCTAGAGTGACTTAACTCACGCAGCGTGAGTTAAGTCACGCAAATTTAACACTAGCGTGAGTTAACTCACTCAGGAGCATTTTGATCTTTTCAGTTGTGAACGAGCAAAAACTGTTGGGTAAAGAGCAAAATTCATAAACAAATCCACTAAATTTTATCAAGTAATAACCAAATCCACTAATTTTTTTTAGTAAAGTAGGCCCAATGAGCCCAACTTGCCAACAAAAAAAAAGACATAAGTAATAAAAAAAATAGAGCATAGCCCTAAATCTCTAATTCAACAAGGAAGAGAAAGTCTGAAAACACAAAAACAGGTTTGATGCTACCCAGCTGCCGCTCTACCATTAAATCACTTTCAATCTCTCTCACGATGGCACCTTCAACCTGATTGATGCTTCTATTTATTCACAAGTTTGCATTTCTTCATCATAAAAACAAAATTCTAACAAGTATATGTTAAACAACAAGCAACTAGATTGTGAAATCATGAGCAACATTTTCTACATCGTAAATTTCAGTCATTCTTCTTCTTCTTCTTCTTCTTCTTCTTCTTCTTAATCGGTTGAACCGGCCGGTCCGGTTTTAAAATACTAACAACTGACACAATCGCAGGTGGATGACCCGACCCAGGTGGAATAATTAAATTATTAGGATCATGTACATGATGCCACATATGGTGGTTATGACGACCATCAGTTTTCGGATGGTGGCGATGTTCAGTAAGGCGAGGATGTTGTGCCTATATTAGACGAGGATGACATTGCAGCTCAGGCATCCCCATAACAGTTACTTGATCAGCCTCCCTTTCCTGGAGGACCTCTCGACATTTCTCTGTCGTTGTCTTATGCTTCACATGTTGCATTGTCATTGTGGTATAATGCAAATAATGTAAGTGTTATTTTTAATTGTATTAAAATATTGGTTGCGTAATTTTTTATATGCGATATTAAAAAAATATTATATCAACATATGCAGTTGCATGTTACGTTTTTTTTTTCAATTATTGTTCGATTAAATTTAAATTACCCGTGGCAATTTAAATTTATATTACGCATGCCAGTTTAAATTTATATTGTTATGTCTTAACTTTTTTATTTAAATGTTTATAATGTTTTAAATATGTATTGCATAAAATGTTTATGTTGTGTTCATCTTAATATAACACCGTTAAAGTCATAACAACATAAATATCATTTTTATCAAATAGAGAGATAACTACTATGTATACTCATGGACATCCATTATCATCCCCGATAATAGTATAGTAACAACAATTATATATATATATATATATATATATATATATATATATATATATATATATATATATATATATATATATATATATATATATATATATATATATGGGGCTGCTAACTCCACCTAAAAACACTAAGGTGCAAGTTAGCTAGTTGCACCCACTTATAATTTACTAAAACACCCTTTTGTTCATATTGTAATTAATTTTAAATAGAAGGGCGATTTTGTAACTAGCTTAAAAAAGATCCTTAAAAAAAGAAACAAAAAGACAATGACATGCTTAAGGTACAAAATATGTAATAAAGACAAACTTTTAAGGAAACAATATTTGGAATGATGAAAGTGGGTGTAAATTAGTGAAGGTTGCTAACTTGCACCTTAACAATACTTATAAAAATGAGTGTAAATAATCAAGTGGGTGTAGGTTACTAATTTGCACCATAATAATTTTAGGTGGGTGTAGGTTGCTAACTTGCACCTTAGTGTTTTTAGGTGGGTGTAAGTTAGCAGCCCCTTATATATATATATATATATATATATATATATATATATATATATATATATATATATATATATATATATATATATATATATATATGAGGGCATATCAAGTGAGAGGAGCTCTTATTGTGAGAGATGAGAGGACTCATTAATAGCCATTAGATTAAATTGGATGGATCAGATTTAAAAGATCCATACACAATTAATTACACATGATTTTTTCCCCTTCTTTTATCTCACTCGCGTCTCCCAGAATGATGTATAGAATTCCAAAATGATTTACACATGGCTTACACATAAAATTCCAAAATGATGTATCTATGTGTGTGTGTCCATACATGTAACACCCATTTTGAAAGTGTCTAGAATATTCTAAAGTGCGTTATAACTGATATTGGATACATTAATTATACAATACTGAAACGACATCAAGTCGAGTATTCGATACAAAGCATCCAAAGTCTTATGTTACATAGAGTTCACTAGATATCCAAATAAAACTTGTTTACTAAAAGTCAATACAACATGTTTTATAATTAAACATATGCATCCATAAGTCCAACTCCAAATATGTTTCCACGATCACACGGTCAATCCAAAGCTTTTTCCTTACCTTTTCCTCGAGTAACCTGTGAACCTGAACAAATAATGAGAGGGATGAGACATAATGCCTCAGTGAGTTCTCCCTAACCCTAGGCTTGTGATAACCTTGGGGAAAATCCTACGGTTATCACGTGTCTAAAATACAATCTGCCGGTTGATTATACGTGTGTGGTCTTGCTTGACTAGACGGTAGTGTATACTAGTCCGTCATAGGTTCTTTCGTCTTACTAAAGGTCTTGCTTACTATATACGTGTCATGGCGGTTAAGGGGAAAAAACTATAACCGCTATGTCAAGATACGCTCTGCGCATCGAGATTTATACATCAAAATCATGACACGACTCTAAGTCGGACGATTAAGTAAAACCTAACTCGTCATCGACATAACTTTCTTTTCTTACTTTACTTCTTATGCTTGGACTTACCTAACATCAATACATAATCAAATTCATAATTAAGTTAGAAGTTAGCGTCAAACAAACAATAATAAATCTGAGTTCATTTTACGGATTAATTTCGGGTGGAGCAATCCCGAAAGTTAATCCCTTACTACCGGTGAAATGCCTAGCTAAGGCGCACCAGACTCCCTCAGTGGCGTGCGGGTCCCTTACGGCTTATCCCGTTCCACTTGGAGAACCTTTTTTATCCATCCTAGGAAGGAATACGAAAGACACGACACCAACTCTTACTTAATGGTCTTGACCACATAAATTCTTACTTAACTTTACTTGCTTACACCTCCTAGTGAATAGGTTGTGCTAAAATTCTTACTTTCACAAAATTAAGTTCATGCGTCCCATTCTAGTTCTCGACAAACTATGTCGAGGCTCTATTTTCATTCCCCTTCTTAGTTCATCACTCCCCGAACATATTGCATAACATATCACTCTAGCGTATCATTTATCAACAAGCTGTTAACGATTTATCATGCCTTTCCCTTGATTAAAACCTTGTTTGGAAATGTACTTTAGGCACTTGGAATTGAGGGGTTCTTATTTCATTAAAAGATTGCAAGAAACGGGCCTTGAACGACATTTCTGGACCACCGGAACATTTCGGAACATTTTCAAAAAGTGCTGTCAAAAGCTGGGAACATTTCGGAACATTTTCAGAAAAGTGCTGTCTAAAGCTGGGAACATTTCGGAACATTTTCAAAAAAGTGCTGTCTAAAGCTGGGAACATTTCAGAACATTTTCAAAAAAGTACTGTCTAAAGCTGTTCTGAGGCTGTTCGCTTAAGCAAACGCTAAGCGAACCTGTTCGCTTAAGCGAACCCTAGGCGAACCTGTAAGCGAACAGCTCTGGTGGTTCTGCCATTCCTTCGCTTAAGCGAACGACCGTTCGCTTAAGCGAACATTCATCAGTCCAGACCTGCAGAATTCGTATTTTTGACAGAAAATGCTCAATTCAAGTGTTCTAATGCATCCTAATCACCCAAAACATCATAAAAATAGCTTATATCATGTACATGGCATCAATTAACAATCCTTGTCCGTAAATGATACAAAGGGGTACTAAAACCCTAATTCCTATAAACTAACTTAATCATTTATCTCACACAAACGTACACTAACCCAAAGAAGGATCTAGCTAAAGAAATCACCTTAAGAGAGTTTGAAGTGGTTTCCAAGCTTCTACACAACCAAAACCCTACTCAAGAAAACTAATTAGAGAAGTTGCTTCAAGTACCTATGTTTCTTCCACCAAAAGCTTCTTACCCTTGCTTGATTACTTGCTTGAAGAAGAAAGATCAAAGTGGAGATGGATTGGTGAAGAGATGGGGGTCGATTTTCTAGAGATGGAAGAGAGCAAGAATATTGCAAAACCTAGAGTGAGAAAGTTGGTGAAAGAATGAATATTTTTGGGTCCTAAACCCTTAAATACTTCTCTTGAGCAAATACCAAAACTGCCCTTAACTTAAACGTGCGCAAACTATCGCTAACAGGTATTATCTCATAACTTAAGTAAGCGGGATATTACAATACATGGCTTGCTTTTATAGATAAAAAATATTTTTGACAATAGAGATTATTTTTTAGATACTTTACTAAAAAACATAGTCAATTTTGTGTTTATTTCTCGTAATAAAAATCATTTCTTTGAAAAAACAATTTAATTTGTTTGGTTACAACTATATATATTGGATTTTTTTGTATCAAAATTACCTTGGTACTTATTTTCTCCCCCTATTAATTCTATTTTTGAAAAGCTACTCCTAATACCTTTTCAATTGAAACTATTTTTAGATTATTTTTTAGATTCTAGTTTTAAAAAAGCTACGACAAACATATACAACACTCTTTAACGTGATTTTTTTATAAAAAAAAGTTATAACAAACGGCCTCATATAACTTGTTTGTTATGAATTAGAATAAAAATGATTTTGAGATTCAATAATTTAGAGATATATTTTTTTAGATTTTATAAAAAAAAAAATTAGAATCTATTTCATGTTTGTTTATCGTAATAAAAGCATTAAAAAAATTAGTTTGTTTATCACAATTATACGGATGGAATTTTTTGTTACAAAAAAAGTTCAATCTTTTTTTTGAAGAAAAAAACCGTTTAATCTTTTGACAATTATTTTATCTCTACTCTACATAAGATTTTTTGTTACAGAATACAAAAAGGTAAAATATGTTGAGGTGTCAAATGATTAGATCAGAAATTCGGTTCATAAGATTTAAAATACAATGAGTAATTTGTTGAGATATTTATGCCAAATAAAAGGGTGCGGTTATGGTGCATAAGGAAATCCTTATGCACCCTGCATAAATCCAGAAATGGTTTTGGAGTACAACCCACAGAAACCATTTCCACAGTAAAATGGTTTTGGAGTACAACATACTATAATTTTATGCAGGGTGCTGGAAACTATTAAGTACATTTAATGGTTTTGGAGTACAATTCACAAAAACCATTTCTAGATTTATGCAGGGTGCATAAGGATTTTCCTTATGCACCATAACCGCAGCCCAAATAAAATATTAGTTTTTAGAAAATAAAAAAATAATGAGAATAAACGTGGAAGCGACATGTGGCATATATATATATATATATATATATATATATATATATATCCATCTCCTTAAATAATAATTTTTTTAGATAAACCAAGAGCATCAACTTACATCAAAGTGAAACAATCTAAATAATATTAATTACTAGATTATTTTATTTCATTACCATCTCTTATGGTACAAATTCATAACTACAAAGTTTTTGAACTTATAAAGAGAAAAGAAATTCAAATTATTGGGTTCCAACACAATAAACAAATCACAACTCGTGAAAAGTTCAAGCATGGCGTTTGTGTACTCTCTTGGGGTCTGAAACTAAATACATAATCATATGGGCACAAAATCTATTGTTTAAGTGATTTTAACACATTTACATTGGTTATATACACAACTTAGTTCATGATCCCTATTGCAATACATTTGTTTTGGACAATCAGAAAGCCTATTACATCTAATACGCAACGCTGTAATGAAATGAAAAAAAAAAAAAGAATCAAATAATATAACTAAAATGGGATGAAATATTATTTATAAAGTAAAGATTTGAATACTATAAAAAATAGGTTTAATTGCAGTTTTGGCTCTCAATGCTTCACAATCTTGTGATTTTGGCCCCTTATAAAAAACAATAACAATTTTGCCCTCTATGTTTAGCCCATTTTACAAAAGTGATCCCTTCCTTTGAGTTTTATCAAGTCAATGCTTATGAGGACACATTCTTAGATGACAAGGACGTCATGTGTGTCTAATTTTATTTTAAAATTAAAAAAATCCAACTCATCAATGATTAAAAAAAAAAAAACTAAAAATCTCCTTCTTTTTCTTCTCTCTCTTCTTTTATATATCTTCTTCTCTCTTCTTCTTTCTCTTCTCTCTCCATTAAAAATTAAGAACAACAACAATCAATCGATCATCACAAATTAAAAACACAAAAATCATCACACATAAAAGCATGAGCTAACTATTGTCCTTAATTTTTGCTCAAATTAAGAAAGAAAAAAAAATCAAGAACAACAACAATACATTTTTGCTTCAATTTCATCATCAAACCCATTTTTAACAGTTGGTGTTAAAAGAACAAGAACATTGTATATTGCACTTTAGCCACAGTCAAACCACGCATAGCCATTGTTCTACCGTGGCTAATATCCAAAATTTCTAAAACAAAAATTTCTTCAATTTTTTCGGAATGAGCACAAAACATACCATGGCACTAGGCTAGCGCCTCACAATACAAACAAAAAGTCATAAATAGGAACCTGAAAACAGTGAAAAAAACGCACCAAGATTGGTATTCTTCATCCGATTCAAGAACCTAAAATCAATATCTTTTTCTTCTTGTTATTTATTAACCCAGATTGGTGAACGATATTCAGCATCACATATCTAAAAAATTTTAAACTTGCATACCCATGTTCATCCAGATTCAAAATTAATGGAATTAGATTTTTTTTTACCCAAATTCGGGAATCTATACTCAACCCTTTTTAAAATTTGAAAATAAATGGGATTGTTGTTGATGTTATTGTTGCGGTGGAGGAGTTGTTCATCCATAAAAATATTACTTATTTGTGATTGTTGTTGTTGTTCTTCATTTTTTAATGGAGAGAAAAGAGAAAGAAGAAGAAAGAAGAAGAGATATGAGAGAAGAGAGGAGAGAACAGAGAAAGAAGGAGTTTTTTATTTTATTATTATTATTATTATTATTATTATTATCTTTTTAATCATTGATGAGTTGGATTTTCTGTTA
The DNA here is from genome assembly GCF_051527215.1 of Medicago sativa. Classification (NCBI taxonomy): domain Eukaryota; kingdom Viridiplantae; phylum Streptophyta; class Magnoliopsida; order Fabales; family Fabaceae; genus Medicago; species Medicago sativa. The sequence goes on along the minus strand of NC_140751.1, from coordinate 58,991,087 downwards.
ATTTTAAAATAAAAAAATACATACATGGCGTCCTAGTCATCTAAGAATGTGTCCAAATAAGCATTAACTTGGTCAAAATCAAAGAAGGGGCCACTTTTGCAAAAGGGGCTAAACATAGAGGACAAAATTGTTATTGTTTTTTTATAGGAGGCTAAAATCGTAAAATTGTGAAACATTGGGGGCTAAAACTGCAATTAAGCCAAAAAAGTGAAGAATAAAATTTGAAGCGGATAAAAATTGGCTTACCGTCAACGTTCCTTGAAAAAAGAAATAAGGAAATAAGGATAATCATAACGTAAGTAAATTTGACAGTTTCAACCATATTTCTCCTCCCCACCCTTTGTATGTACCAAATAGTTTTATCACTTTATAGTTTTAAAATCTAATCATCTCCTTACTCTATTAAATACCTTTTAATTGTCTCTTAAGTAGATCAATGGGTCGTGTCTGTCCATTTAGCAACACATAGTAATAAGGTCACATAAACCGTAACAATCATAAGAATTTCTTCTGTTTTTTACTAAGTTCTGATTATATTATAACCTTTCGAGATGGGTAAAGATAAATCACAAGTATTTTTTATTTCTTGAAAAAATTAGAGTGCAAAGTGATGGTCGGATTAGGCTAGTGTACCAAATCGTTTACCAAGTAATAAGTGATAAGTGAGTATCGTATCCACAGGGATTGTCGTTTCATCCAAACAATCCGCGTTACTTATTTTGTTTTGACGGTATAAAATAAAGACTTAAGGGTTAAGAGATTGCAATTTTATCTGTTTGTAACAAAGCAAGTTACCTGTTTTGGTTGCAGAAAAGTAAGAAGCGGTTATGATTCTTCAAATCCCCCTATTTATTTGTTCGATATTAAATAAAATGCATGTCGCATTTAGTAATCCTCAGTATACTATCTAAGTGATGAGGCCATTGGGACGTTAGTAACCTAGTCGGTTGTCAAGTTGCAACTGCTGATCGCACGGTGATCTTTACGTGCGGGGTATTACTCTCCCAGTTGATATAGGTTTATCCCTCCAATGTTTAGTTGCACCTGCTGATCACACATTGATCTTTATGTGTGGGGTCTTACTACCTCAAAGGTATTGAAACACAAACTTGAATTGGTGTCGCTTAATTTCCTAAGGCTATTAAGTGCCAAAGTTCCTGAAGTTCCTCCCATCCATGAATCTTAGGTATCCTATAGCACACTCTCCCTCTTGGTAGTTCTACAAACGAGTAGCCCTATCAACGTCTACCTTATAAAGGGTTGAGGAGAATGGTTCTACTAGGCTCAGCAGATTTCTAAGTAACTTCACTTCCTAAGTACTTAATGTTAGGGTCAACTCGCTAGGTTCAGCAAATTTTACTCAATATTAGTAATGTCACCTCCTAAGTACTTAATGTTAGGGCCAGCTTGCTCTCGGTATCTTTCGCTAGTTTATAATTAATTACTTCCTAGATAGACATATATTAATATATAGAATATAAATATCAAGATATAAGCATCCATAAAGTAATATCAATATTAGGCCTTGTCACAACCTAAGTGCCTAAGCTAGGGTTGCGCTCCTACACAAATAAGTCTAACATAATAAAATTAAATAGCGAACATAAAATAACTAAATAAACGACATTAAATTAAATAAGGGTAGTGTTAACTTGTGCCCTTAGGGCACATGTTAAGAACTCCAAAAGAAGAAATATTCTATAAAATTTTGTGCATTGAATTCATAAAAAAATTAAAGATTAAATGAAATGCACACATTCCAATACATTATTTCTATATTTGATTTCTTAACTTGTGCCTTAAGGGCACAAGTTAACATTTCCCATTAAATAATTATCCAATAAAATAAATAAAAGTTCATCTTAGAACTCTAACCTATAACTATTTAGCTACACTTTGAAACTAAAGACAAGATATAAAAAGATAAAAACATACCCTAGAAAGATAAGAAGAAGATATAAATTCTCATGTGGCTCCTAGAATCGCCTTCCTCTTGAACTGCTCCAGTTCTGAAGGAGAAATTATGAACGAGAAAGGTGGTATTTATAGGGAAAGTTTCCACCTGACTTGGGCTAAAAATATGGTCTCTTAGGGGCAAAAAAAGTCACAAAAAGTGATTTTTTTTTCTGCAAGAAACCATGCGTCGACCGGCTAGACCATGCGCCAAGCGCATGTGCCTTACAGGTCTATGCGCCAAGCACCTCCTATATGCGCCTGGGCGCTTTTTTCTGCACCTTGGGTGCATGGGCGCTTCATTGTGTTTCATGTGCTGAAATGCTTGTTTTCTTCGCCCGTTTAGGTGTTTTCGTCAATGTAAGATGTCTTGGAACTTGTGAACAGAATTCCTCCCTCTATAAAGTATTTTGAGTCCTCTTGAACCTTCATTCTTCGTCTTCCCAAGGACCACATAAATTCCTCGATGTCTTGCTTTTCCAATTTGCATGATTTCTTCGTGAATTACATCAATAACACCCAAAAATTGCAATGTTTTGTGAAAACTAGAATTATAGACTCGAATATAGAAAATATTACAAATGTCCCGAAATCATAGGCAGTTACTCTAATACTCCTTTGTTTTGTTGGTAAAACCTACTGAAATTGACTGAAAAACATGTTAAGAATAAAGTAAGATGACCTGTCATCACAACCCCAAACTTAAGAAAAACATACCTTTCCGGAGTTGTGCTCAGATCATCATTCATCACATCTATAGCATTGGCTTACTTACCTCGTTACACTCAAGTGGGGCTGACTTGGAAAAACTGACTCATGTACTCAACCACACTCTTTTCTAAGATACACATATGTATCTCCTAAAGCCAGTGGGGCTGGTCACGACATTTGCCCACTCCAATCGTCACAAGAATGCACCTTGCTATAAATTTGAAACAATTCTAAATAGACAGTAAAAATCAGATAATTTACACACTTTGAGAACTTCAAGGGTTATAACATGGCTTAGGTTAAGGGTGGATGTATTTGGGAAAGTAGGCTAACAAAGAAACTTGGAGTTAGATTATGAACCTAAGGATTCCTACCAAACATTGATGTGCTATCAACCTTCCTTCTTTAAATCAGTTAAGATGGGTACTATAGTAGAACTATTTATCTTTTTTATTCATGACATAAACATAAATAATTTTTTTGAAGAGACCAAAATTTTTGATGTTTTTGGCTCTTGATTTTTTTTTCTTTTTTTTTCTTTCTATTTTTTGTGTGTAGACCCATGGCAATCTACATTTTTTTCATTTTTTCTTTTTGATAAATAAGTTCTACTGCTACCCCACCCCAAACTTAAAATGTTGCTAGTTCCAAAGAGCAACCCCAAACTTAGCTTTAAACCATACTCAGTCAAAATAATTTCTATCTAACTCCAATCAAACAGGGTGCCTTTAAGGTTCAGGACTGTGACATAACTCGTCAGTAAGTAACAACAACGAAATTGCATCTGGAGGATCAAAGTAGTTTCACATAGGATATAAGAATATAAAAGGGTGCCTAGAAAGGCTCAAGGTACACAAAAAAAATTTCTTGTGTGTAATATAATCTAATCGACCATCCACAAAAAGTGGCTGCAAATTCAAGCAAAATAACATTCATACGGAACACTCATAATAAAAAGAATTTAAGTATATAAACAACCTATAATGGATTGGAAATATTTGTCTCTAAATCTCACCGTTTATTCTATACGAAAAAAAATGATGATCACATGAGTACCTTCAGTAGCAAGCCCCAATAGTTATCGTGCTCTTGAATGTAAGGGTAACTAGCATCCGTCGTAAGCACTCTAAAATAACTTTCTAAGACTAAAACAAAATTAAAGCATAAATGGAAAGGTTGTAAACTTAAATTCAAAAGATAAATTTTATATGATAATACTTGAGGATTATAAGAGAAAAAGAAATGAAATTGGTTAGCAAGGAAATCTCAGCTTAACAGAAACAATAGAAATGTAGAAAAATAAATTAATGGGTTGCCTCCCATTTAGCGCGTGTTTAACGTCTCCGTCTCAAAAATCAATATATTGTCTCTTATCCAAAGCTTCTTTTATATCATTAGTTTGAAGCAATAGGTTGCATCCTATTCATCGCGTGTTTAACGTCTCAAGCCTGACGAATATGTCTGTCTAAATGCACTTGAACCCATTTTGATCAGGTTCATCGTTCCTGTCACTTAATCCTTCCACATAATCCTGCAAGTGTATTATTTCTTTTGTTGAGACTTTCACATACCATCTAGTTTGATCCCAGACCTCAACTCAATTATTTTTGCTGATGCGGACTATGGTGAATGGACCATACCATCCTTTGCTAGCTTGAGTTGGTGGATAAAAGAGCTCGTGTGACTTGATCATGATATTTGATCTTTCCGGTGGGAACGGATGAGAGGCAACGGCGGCGGATAATGCTCTGGTGTGACGGTAATGACTTCTAGTACGACGGCATAAAGTCTTCGCAGTGGGACGAAAGGTGCTTGCAGGCACGTTAGCACTCAAACGCTCAAGTCAGTAATGGAACTGAGAAAGAATGTGTACGAAGTATTCTGTAAAGTGAATCATACCCTGAGGGTGAAGCAAGTTTACCCTTATATAGGCGCGTGTTGGGCATAACTGTCTCTGGGTTATGCTGTGTGTGATTAGGGATGGTAGAGGACACGTGAAGGGTGATCCTCGCACGGGGGTGCGCTTTTGTGCAGCACTGTGCACTTAATGCTGGCATATTTCCTCAGGTACGGAGCCTTAGGGCGGCGTAGTTTATGCCACATGTTATCGTGTGATTGATCTTCTGAGCCTTAGGCGCTCGATGTGTTCTGATGGGTTATTTTTACTCCGTCCGCAGGGAGGTGGCGCCCGAGGTGACTTAGTGGGGGTAGTTTAGCATTTAATGCTTTGAACTGAAAAGTTTCCTCAATGGGATAATCGTTCAATCTTCTTTCCACGTGTCAGCCTTATGCGTCCCACGTGTCCCTGGAAAGGTGCCTTTTGCGCGCGTAGATTTGACTGCTTTTTGTTTTCCCAAAGTTATTTTCAATCATTCAGATTGCGGCCCTTTGTTTCTACTTCATATGGTCCATTGATTCAAACAACTTCTAAGCTATTTAAAAGGGAGTTTCTCTTGCTTTCCATTGTACTTTTTGTATGTTTTTGGGGAATAGTTTGTAATATCCCACTCGTCAGTTATTGGAATATCACTAGTCGAAAGTAGCAGAGGACAAATATTCATGGAATTCAAGTACGACGGAAAATGTTTTATCAGGTAATGTCAGTTAAGCACGGGTTTAATTATCAGTGTTAGGACAAACACGATTAAGATGAAGGGCATTTTATTACTTTTACCTAAGGGTTTTTTTAAGCATGTTGGAGCCAAGAATCTTCATTATTTAATGTTGCTTCTCTCTCTAAACTTACAAGTCAAGAATTCCTCCTCCTTCTCTCTAGCCATCGCCCTCTCTCTACCTTTATGCATCAATTCATCCTCTTTTCATGACAAGCTTAAGGTTGTACAAGCTTAAGGTGGTGTTGGTGATTATATATAAGAAAGATTAAAGACTTGGTGTAAGCTTGAATCCAATTCCTTCCTTTCCAAGACAAATCAAGGGACTAGGGTTTTGTGAAAACTTGAAAAGAAGTTGGATTATTAACATGCAATTAGAATTGGAAGTTTGGAATCAAATTCAGATCATGTTAAGGTGAGTTCTTAGATAGATTCTCCTCCCTTGGGTTTATGTGTGTGTGATTTTGTAAGTTTTATGAATTTGTGATCTTGTACATTTTGCTATTGATCTTGTCAAATTGTGTAAATGTTTGCAATGCAATGAACTTATATTGTTTTCCATGTGTTCTGGATGCATTGTGGACATCAAGGGCTTGATTTTGAGGTTTTTAGGTCAAAAATAAGAATTTTGAAATGCAGGACCTGAAGAAACTCGCTATTAGTGAAATCTTCGCTAATAGCCAAAAACCTCCAGAGGCAACTCGCCATTGGCGAGTTTGACAACCTCTTGGAAGTTCTTGGCTTGTTTCAGAGGTCATGTAGTGTCATCCGAGGCATCTTTTTGCAATCTTTTCAAATGTTAAAACCCATCTAACATCAAGTGCTTATTGTACCTTGCATTCAATGATTTTCAAAGGAAATATATAGGCAAACATTGGCAAATTCATCAAGGAAATGGCATATGAGAGCAAAAGTATGAACTATGTCCGGGTAGCGAATAACTTTAAGTATGGGAACCCTAGAACCTCGACTTAGGTAGTTGAGATCATGAATGCTAGCATGCTTCAAGGCGTTGTGGTTATGAATTAGAACAAGCATGTATGTACTTTACCACTATTCAGGTAGGTTACAGACCCATGGTAATCTTTCAAGCAAGTTTAGGTTAAACCCTTCATGTATGAACAAGACAATGTAATTAATATGAACATGTCGTGTCTTTCTGTTATCCACGCCAGGGGGATACGAGAGGTTCACGTTAGGTGGACGGGATACGCTCCGCAAGGTAGGCCTGCACGACATTAACTCAGATAGGTATTTCATCGGTTATGTCATGGGATTAATTTTCGGGGTTACTCCACTCGGGATTAATCTGTAAAACGAACCAAGATAATGTTGTTTGTTACACGCTAACCTCTAACATAATGAATGGCTATGAATATGAAATGATACGATATGATTATGCTATGATGTGTATAGGTATATGCTTCTGCAATAAGTTATGAACTCACTGTCGACGATATTAGCTTTCCCCGATCATCCAGTCAGAATATGTTATGCATATGATATATCTAAACCATCATAGTTACGGTTTCCGACATAGTGGTCTTAGTTCCCTTGACCGCTATGCTATGCAGAGCATTTAGCAAGACTTATACGTTATGGCATGTAGAGATGTATGGCGATCTTAGTTATGCACGATCTTCTAGATAAGTAAGTTCCAAACACATATAATCAACCGAATGGTTGTGTTGTAGACACGCGTTGACCGTAGGTTTCCCCAAGGTTTCAAATAGCCTAGGATAAGGTAGAACTCACTGAGACATTCTGTCTCATCCCAATCTTTATTTGTTTTAGATCAGCAAGTTGGTTTAGCAGGATGTAGCAGGTATGTGACCAAATGGATATTCAGCAAGTGCTTGTTCGTACCAGTTGCAAGATATTTTATGGATTTAAGTGTGTATATACTGTGTATCGGATGTGTAGTGTTGTATCATTAGTTGTACGAACATGATTTGTTGTATCTATTTATTCATTCGAAAACGTATGTTGTAAATGTTAATGTATCTAGTACTAAAGATAATGCACATGTTAAACTTTCTAGATATGTTTAGTGTGGGTGTTACACAGCTCTTCTCATTTCTTTCGAGTTTCTTCTCCCATTTTTGTTTTGTTTAGTGAGATACGTTTGTAAATGTTATAGAGTTTCTTCTCATTTCTTGCGATTGGTTTTATGCGCTTGTTGCTCTTACATGTGTCGGGAAAGAGAAGACTAAACCGGTTGAAGGGTTTGTCAAATCTGCGTCAGAATAGATGGTTTCGAGCAAGGTGGTGATTCTGCTCCGAGAAGTGTCAGCTAAGATCAAGGATGTTGTGGCTGAGATGAGGAACTTGCCCTATTTCCTCCGGTTATCGAAGGTCGTTTGATTTCGTCGGCGTACGGGTTTTCCTTGGAGACCGTGCGATCCAGATAATTCTTTCCTTTCTAGTGAAGGAATTGAATCCTCTACCGACTGACGATGTGTTGCATGGCTTTGTCTGGCTTGTGCTCAACGCTTACAATTATGCATGTCTATGGCCAGATGATGCACTGTTGATGTAATTGCAAAATGGCAAGTGTACCAATCGTTAAGTAATAAAGTGATAAGTAAAGTATCGTATCCACATGGATTATCCTTTAGTCCGAAAAATTCTAGTTACTTATTTTTTTTAAATTTGACAATATAAAAGTTAGTTTGCAATTTTTATCTGTTTGCAACAGAACAAGTTTACTTGTTTTGGTTGCAGAAAAGTTAGCAACGGTTACGATTCTTCGAATCCCCTCTGTATATTCGTTGTTGGATAATAAGTAATACAAATGTCGCGTTTATTTAACTTAGGTAGACTATACAAGTGATGAGACCGTTGCGACGTTCCTATTTAGGTAGGGAATCACCTGACCCGATGGTTTTTAGCCACTGGGTACCTAATTAGGCCTATCCCTCCGATGGCTAACTGCACCTGCTGTTCGTACGGTGATCCTTACCTGTGTGGTCTTGTTAATTCTAAGGTAATTGAAACATAAACTTTATATTGGCTTTCCAGTGTTTCCCAAGGCAATGAAGGCCAAGGTTCCCTTAGGTCTGCCCATCTATGAATCTTAGGACACTCATATCACACTCTCTCTACACTTTCTTAGTAGTTCTACAAACGGGTAACCCTAATCTAAGTCTACCTTACTAAGGGTTTCATGAGAATGGTCTTATTAAGTGATAGCTTTAAGTCGGACAGCTAGGTGCTCGTTTCCCTAATTACTAACAAGTTAATTCCAAGCTTCGGTAATGCACCACCCGACCCAATGGGTTCTAGCCACTGGGTACCTACGTCTAGGGTGAACAATTATTCCAGTATCTTTAACTAGTTAATAATCACTTACTTCCTAGATAGATAGTTAACAGTAAAAGGATATAAATATCACGATATAAACATCCAGTTAATGATAGCAATATTAGGCCCTGTCACAACCTAAGTACCTAATCTAGCCTTGCACCTCTCACAGAAATAAAACTACTTCCTAATAAAACTTAATAGCGAACAATAGAATAAATGACATATTATATTAAATAAATATTCAACAAAAATATACAGAGATTCATCTTAGAACTCTAACCTAAAAAGATTTAGTTACACATGGTAACTAAAAACAAATTACTAATGATAAAAACATACCCTAGAAAATTAAGGAGAAGATAGAAACTCTCCTGAAGCTCCAAAGTTGTCTTCCTCTTGAACTTTCACAGTTCTGAACGAGAAATTCTAAATGAGGAAGGAAGGTATTTATAGTGAGAGTTTCTTCCTGGGTATGGGCTAAAAGTGCGGGCTTTACCCAAAATAATAACAGGAAAATAGGATTGTACCTCGCATTTTCAGATGCACGGAGCACATGCTCAGTGTGCTAGGAGCATGGGAAAGAGGACAAAATCATGCCCTAGGTGCATGAACAATGCCCTAGGTGCATGGATGCCTCTCCATGTGCTAGGCACATTTGTCATGTAATAGGCGCATGACATCTCCTTCCTGGGCCCAAATTCTCCAATTTTCTATCATTTTAAGTCTTCATCGAAGCCTCAGGACTTGGGAACATAAATCCTCCCATTTTAAGTCTTCTGAGGCCTCTTGAATCTTCATTCTCTGCTTCCTTGAATCTTCACAATTCTTCAGATGTTCTTGATTTGTCGAATTGCATGATTTCTTCGTGAGTTACTTCAAAAAACCTCTAAAATTGCTATGTTTCGGGAAAACTAGAATTACAGACTCAAATATAGAAAACATTACAAAAGTCCCGAAATCATAGGCAATCGTTCTTGTCATACCCCAATTTTTGTCCTAAGATCATACTTTCATACGCTCTTTGACCCGAAATATTCTTTGACTTTTCAAGGAAAATTTCGGCAGGGAGGTGTTTTAAAATACCTCATTTTTGGTTCGTTTTCGGGTCCACTTTTTTTTGTTTTTTTATTTTTAGTCTTTTATTGATTTTATTTTATTTTTATTTTTAGTTTTTTATTTGTTTATTTTGTTTTTACGTTATTATTTTTTTTTTAAATTTTATTTTTTAGTCATTTAGATTAGCAAAAAAAAGTTCTAAAACTGTCCAGGGTCCGATATTCTTTGTCTCAACCACAGTGCCACCATTTGTGGCAAAGTTTCAAGTGTCAACTTTCACATTCTTCTTTCAAAATTCACACTTAAACATCATTCAAATCACATTCAATCCCCATCACTTATACACACACAAAAAGTTCTCTTGAGTTGTCAAAAAACTTTTCTCTCTTCTCCCTCCTTTAAGCGCGAGCTATTTTTTCCCTATCCCTGTTTTTCTGTCCCGTCAGATTTTAAGAGTGGTCTTAAGACCATAGTCCCTATTCGGTTTATTGTCCCTAAGAGGTATTTTAAAATACCTCTTTTTTTGGTTCGTTTTTGGTCCACTTTTTGTTTATTTTATTTTTGTTTTATTGTTTATTTATTTGATAGCATTTTAATTTTTTTTATTCATTAATTTGCAATTAGAATGTATTTTAGGGAAATTGTAGATATAAAGAAAATATGAATTGTCTTTTACTTATTTATTTATTCAGCTTTTATATAAAAAAATGCAAAAAAAAAAAAATAGGTTTAGTTTATTATCCAACGGAAAGGGGATTCATTTTGACCTAATGTCACTGCGGAATTCTCTCGCGCATAATTCATCGTCACTTTAATTTTATGCCTTCAAAATAATAAATAATAAATAAAAAACATTAAAATAGTCAAAAAATAAATTTTAAAAAAAAAGAATTCTTTTCCAAAAAACCTTGATACTCATCAAGTGATTTTCCTATTTTATTTTCTCAAAAAAAAAAACTTAAATCCATCTTAATATATTTAAACTTTTTCTTTAAATTAAAAAACACTAAACTTTTTCTTTAAAACAACGTTTAGGCTGATAATACTTTCCCTTTACGTAACTAACTCTCGAACCTTAAATCTCTAAAATTTCTGGGTTTATTTGAACTTTTCCCCCTTTCGCTTGGAAAAAATTAAAGCTCGGTGGTGAATCCTAATTTCGTAGTCAACTCTAATCAATTGCTTGATCTCCGAAAATCACCGCGACAGAAATGACGACTGGGGACATCCCCTAAGAGGGTTGAGCCTAACTTGTGTTTTATTTATTTTTGTGTTATAATTTGCTAAAAAAATAAAAAATGTAAATACGTGCCTGTGTGTTTTTTTTCTTTTTCGTGAGTGGTGAGATAAGTCTTATACACAGACTTGAGGGAAACAATAAGATAGGATGGTGGTATAATCAAAGTGTCATACCAAGAATAGTCTTGGGTACATGCATTCATAAAAAAAAAATTCATTAATGTCGAAGGACTTAGATAAGTCGTCTTGTAAACATCATTGATATGGACCTTGTAAAAAAGAGCACCAGGAAATACAGCTTCAAAAGTCTTAACTATACTTTAGCTTTTGTTAGGGACTTTTTTTCCTTGGATTTGTTTTTGCTTTTAAAAAGTGAACTGATTGTGATATTTTGTAATATAAAACAAGGTTTTTTGTGATGTTTACAGCTGCTTTGACAAGTCCTTCGATAAAATAAAAATTGTCCATTTTTTGCATAAGCATCATGCATCATTCTGCTTTCATAGTTTCAAGTCTGAGTCTCACACATTGTTTTTCAATAAAAGGTCAATATGTCTCGAAAGTGGCTCGATGTCCTCACTCAAAGCCAACTCGCACCTACAACACTCGTGCAAACACTAAAAAGGAAATGGATAAGATTGAACAAAAGATACACGAGCTTCATGAACAGGTGACGACACTCCAGGGTGAGGTAGAGAAGTTGAGTGCCCTGGTAGCTTTGCTGGTAGTTGCGCAGAATCAGCCACAGTTCCAGCAAAGGCCCGAACAACAACATCAACAACGGCGTCGACAACAAGCTCCCCCAACAGTTCGCCCTGCATAATCGTGTTCAAAAGACTACCCGGTATGATCCAATCCCTATGGCGTATGCAGAGCTGTTTCCCGCCTTGCTTGAGGAAAATCTTGTCCAGACTAGGGCGACTCCTCGGGTGCCTGAAAGATTGCCGGTTTGGTATTGATCTGACCTCTCTTGTGCCTTCCATCAAGGGCACCCAGTCATGACGTCGAACATTGTTTCTCTCTGAAAACCGAAGTCCAGAAGTTGATCTGAGCTTATATCTTGTCTTTCGGAGGTTTGAATCCAAACCCGCTACCGAATCATGGTACCTAGTGTTGTGACACATGGAGTGGTTTGCCGCAATTGGGCCACTGTTGATGTTGCTTCTGCTACTCATTTGTTCAAATAATGTGTTTGTTTGTTGTTTTCTGTTTTTAAAAAAAAAATCCTTTTGTCCCGCCCGAGACGAAAGTGAACTTGTGCAGGGCTTTTTGCTTTATGTATTACCATCATTAATAAAAAAAAGTCATTTTGATCCCGTCTTTGTTTTCATTTTGTGCTTTTTCTGGGGAAAAAATGGTAATACAAAGAACCTAAAAGAATAATCATTTCCAAATGTCTGCATACAATCATTCACTTTCTAAAACCAAACATAAATGCAGATTAAACATTGATAAGCATGTTGAACACATTAACCATGTACTCTCTTCCAACTTTGAGTTCCCTGTGTCCAAAATTGAAGAAGGTGAGGATGAAGAGATTCCCGATGAGATCTATCGCCTACTGGGGCATCTTAGCCATCAAAGCTGCAAACAAAAATATCAAGAAGATTGTCCAGTGGATGACATTTACTTATAAAGATTGGCATGAGATGCTGCCGTTCGCCTTGCACGGGTATCGTACTTCAGTATGCACTTCAACAAGGGCAACCCTCCATTTTCCTTAATATACGACATGGAGGTCGTGCTTCCCGTGGAGCTATGCAGATTGCTAGTGTGATGCTCAGATCGTGAGGATAGTCGTCTTATGTTGCGCTCACTCATGGAGGCTTAGGAGCGTTTAATGGAGCTGATTGTGAAGGCTTGAATTGGGTTTCTGGGAATCTCGGTAGAAAGTAAGAAACTTGGCAGAACTTTGAACCATGGAAACTCTTGGACGAGAGGATATTGCTATTGAGGTGAGTTCCTATTAGCTTAGAACCCTCCTTGGGTAGAATTTATGATATGATTGTGTGAGAAAACTACCAAGTAATTTTACCTAGTGTATGTTTAATTGCCCCGTGATGTGTTTCTATTGCTATTGTGATTGTGCTTGAACTGATAACTATTTTGAAAATGCTTGGTGATGAATTACACAATGTTGGGTTGCTGGGATTTGTTTTATAAACCAGTTTCACCCCTCCAAATAGTTCAACTGATTTTAGTAAATGGGTGCAACCGGTTGTCATGTCTCAAAACTATTAAAAATGAGCCCGACTTTGTGTAATTTGCTGCCACAAACTATGTAATGATAATGCAAACAAAATAGCAATACGATAGCATCAGAGAGAGAGGAAATGTATGTTATGATTAATAAAATGGGAAATATTACTAACCCTGTGGGAATGGTATATAATTAGCATATGATTAGGAATAGAATGAATAGGTTATGCAGTAAAGACTTATCAGTTAAAGCATATGAAACGGAGCGGGGCAAACTTAGGTAACATTAGAACCCCAATTAAAAGGCAAATCCCGAATGTTTCAATTATGCATAATTAAGTTGTGTCCCTCGCAGGCTCCAGATTAGGCTGGATGGGATTTCCTTGAGAAATCTACACAACGACAAGAGGAGTTCTGGTGATTAGCCTCATATAGGATTTTTCACCAGATAGCAGTGGGATGGTGACCGGGGTTACTCCACTCGAGATCCATTCCGTAAAATCAACTCAGATAATAATTGTTTGTTCAACGCTAACATTCTAACTTAATTGTGAATATGATATGAATATGTTTATGGGAGAAATTATGAAAGAGTAAATAGTCAATTACCCCCCTGAAATTGTAAGTTTCGTCAATTACCCCCCTGAAATTGCACAACGTTAATCAATTTACCCCCTCCATCAAATTTTTCTGTTAGTCAAGATGATGTTTTGCAAATACCCCCCTGAAGTTTTGCACTTATGTTCAAAATGCCCCCTGAACTTGAAAATTTATATATTTTTTTCTTATCCTTAAAAGTGATTGCATTATCACTAAATTGTGGAGCATATTAGCTAAATTTTGACGGTATACAACCATATATTGGCAGTATGGTAGAACAAAACTTAGCTAATATGGACTAATTATCCAAACAATGTAGTTTAAGTCAATCCTTTTAAGCACGTCCTAAAAACACACCAGTCACTAAAATTACTCTATTTAAATAGACATTGATGATTCTCTCTCTTTGCGACATTAAGGAATTCTAGCAATAGGAAAGTGAATCTATGAAAATTTGACTAGTTAAGAAATTCATAATCGAGGCTCCAACTTCTAACAACCTTAAGACAATACTAACTACCTGCAAATATGATTAGAAAATGGTACCTAGGAATGTATAGAATCCGGAAAATGGTAGCATATATTGCACCATCCTTTTGAAAATTATTGCAGGTTTTACCAAATACTGCCAATTTGTTCTACCATACTGCCAATATATGGTTGTATATCGTCAAAAACTTAGCTAATATGCTTCACAATTCAGTGATAATGCAATCACTTTTAAGGATAAGGAAAAAATAGATAAACTTTCAAGTTTAGGGGGCATTTTTCACATAAGTGTAAAACTTTAGGGGGGTATTTGCAAAACGTCATGTTTACTAATAGAAAAAATTGACAGAGGGGGTAAATTGATTAACATTGTGCAATTTCAGGGGGGTAATTGAAGTTATATTAATTTCAGTGGGGGTAATTGACGAAACTTACAATTTCGGGGGGGGGGGGGGGGGGAGGGGGGGTAATTGACTATTTACTCAATTATGAAACTATACAGTTAGCGATCCTAGTTTTCCCCGATCACTAAGTTATGAAAAACAGAACAATATATCCTAAAATTAGGTACATGTACAAACAGATGGCGCTCATAGGTTCCCCTAGATTGCCTACAACCTAGGATAGGTGGAACTCACTGAGACATCATGTCTCACCCCAATCCCTTTATTTTATTTCAGATAAGCAGGTTGTTCGTGATGAAGATTAGCAGGAAGAAGCCAAGTGATTTATGTACTCTTGTCGTGTACTAGTATTGGATTCGTCAGCTGATATATATTATGTACACGCCAGTGGTGCTTTTATATTCAGAGAGACTTATGTATGTACTCGTTAGTGGTACTTTATCAAATGTATGAGACGATTAAATTAATAATGCATTCGGAAGAACCTTGTTAATGTTAAAAAATTTAATGTATCCAGTACTTTATGTTTAACACCCGTCTAAATATTCTAGACATTTTAGTATGGGCGTTACACTTTTCCACGCGTTCGAGTCTGTTATTCCGCTGTTGAAGTAGGTTCAAAAGGTCTTTCAAGAGTTCGTTCATTTCTAGTGGTGGAGAAACCGAAGAAGACGACAGAAGTGGAGAAGCATCCTCCGTTCACGGAGGAGGTGGAGGGAGCACCGTCGTTTTCAATGTAGCGGTAATACAAGCATCAATTGTGGCATCGGAGATGGCGGTGTCTCCTTCAGGATTCACCGGTTTGAGGATTGCAACCGTTTGACTCTAAAGGATCTGAATTGCAGAACGCAATTCTTGCACGGTGGAGGAGCAGCTTATGGTGGCTCTCCTGCGAATCTCGACCATTACTTAGAGAATAGGATAAGTGACTATCAACTGTTGCGGTGGAGGAACGTGTAATTGAAAACGGTTACGACAGAGATGCGCATAACAGAAAATGGTTACGGTGGAGGATCGTTGGACCGTAGCGGTTAGAGAATGATCCCCTCCTTCTAGCGCCAAATGATGTGTCCGGATGGAGCGGATGAGTGGCAACGGCGGCGGATAATGCTCCAGCGTACGGTAATGGCTTCCGGTATGGCGGCATAAAGTCTTCGCGGTGGGACGAAAGGTGCCTGCAGGCATGTTAGCACTCCAACGCTCAAGTCAGTAATGGAACTGAGAAAGAGTGTGTAGGAAGTGTTGTGTAAAGTTAATCATACCTTGAGTTTGAAGCAAGTTCACCCTTATATAGGCGTGTGTTAGGCATAACCGTCTCTGGGTTATGCGGTGTGTGATTAGGGACGGTATAAGACATGTGTAGGGTGACCCTCGTGCGGGGGGGCGCTCTTGTGCAGCACGATGCACTTAATATTGGCGTATTTCCTCAAGCACGAAGCCTTAGGGCGGCATAGTTTATGCCGCGTGTTATCGTGTGATTGGTCTTCTGCCCGATCCAGAACAATATTTTCTCTTCTTATGAAGATCTTGTTGTCTTGAGTCTTTGTCGAAACTTCATCCGCGAAACTCACTTGTGCCATCGTTTCTTCTGGATTGTCCTTCTTCAATTTCATCCATCTCACACTTGTCTTCCTTGTTGTTTGTTTAGTCCTCGAGAATTCTAATCTTCTTCTTGAAAAGTCCTTAATTGGTTTCCTTTCAATGTCCAGACTTTCTTGAATTCAGTTAGATCAATACTATACTGCAACAAGATTTCAATTTAAGATGGGATTGTGGCTTATTTTGAACGTTTTTAAAGTTAGTTTTTAATAATACTCAATTTTTAAATTTAGAAGTATGATACTTAGACTAGACTGACTCTATCAACCCTAGATGCAATGATGACTTGATCTAAATGGACTATTTACCTAGGACTCTATTATTACTAGCACTAAATGTTAATCCTATGAAGGTGAGAAAAACACAAGAAGGGGGGTTGAATTGTGTTTTGAAAAATTCTTCGTTTCTCCTAAAAACTGAACACACTGATCAGAAGCTAAGTGAGACAGCTTCTGAAGTGATGGTCAGAATCTAAATGCAGCGGAATAAAACAGAGAGAGGGAAGAAGAACGACACAAAGCAATTATACTGGTTCCTTCCTGTTTTATCTTGGTTTTCGAGTGTCAAACATTGATTACGTTTGAACCTTTTAAACCGGTGATATCTTATTTTTTCTTGGGAAGGGAAAAAGTAAGCAAAACCCTTGAGAATCGAGGTCCGGGAGTTGTTTTCGCTACGGGAAGGTGTTAGGCACCCATAACGACTATAGTATCCTATAGGAACCGTCTTTAATTTCTACGCGCGCGCTTTATTTTTAAATGCTATTTTGAAAGTGTTTATTTAAACCTAAGAGTTTCTAAGTGAAGAATTGGAGGGAGAAGAATGTGTTTGAATTTTTATTTTAGTTGAATTGAAGGAATTTTGTTCCTTGCCTACGTACCCGATTAAGGGATCAAATCCACCGTAGTTCTCTTTCAAAAATGTTTTTGTTTTTGTTGGTTGATTTTAAGTTTGAAAATGAATTTTGAAGAATAGAAAGAGGCCTCAAGGGCATGAGAATTTAAGAAAAGGTGAGGTTGAATTAGTGAATTGCAAAATATGGTCAAAGTATGATTAATATTCATTGAATTTTTGATTAAGAAAATGAAAAAGGAAAATACAATGGGATTTTGATCCCAAGGTTTATTATGAAAAATGTTTGAGTGATGTTATTCATATTTTTTGGAAAATTGATTTTTTTCTAAGTCCAAAGCCTAAACATACATCTAAGCATACAATCCTAAGCATACATCTAAACATGCATAGTCTAGCTATATACCTAAAGTGATTGTGTGTGCATGTGTCGGTGCTTGTGCCGGTGTACATCATTAGAGTCCATTGTCCTTTACATCATACCCTAGATACATTCTATGGCCTCTTTGCCAAGAAATTAAAAGTGCATAAAGGAAAAATATTACAAAACTCCTAAGTTTTACATTCTAATTTTTGGTGAAACTTAAAGTGTAAGAAATAAAATGAAGGAGGAGATGAAATATGGAATGCTTGTGAATGAATGAAACATGAAATGAAATAGTTAGTGGCATAAGGAATGATAGGAATTGAAAATTATAAGCAAAAGAAATGCTAAAAAAAACTTGGCAAAAGTTAATGAAATTTTTAACCTAAAAGTAACTAAAATCACCTAACATTTACCATAATATCAAGACAAGTATATGACTTATAATCCTCACATCATGACAATTTTCGAAAGGTTTTATTGTAATCAATAAAGTGAGAATTATGAGGACACATTCAAGTCAAGAATTATGATGTATCTTAGACATACTTGACACTTTATTTTTCACATAACTTGCAACACAAGAAATTGACAAATCACATTCACAAACAGTAGGAAAGAGATACAAATCAGAGGCAAACACATCACAAAACTACACAACAAGAACATGTATCATTTTAACAAAATATCACATCAAAACCTAGCAAAAATTCTCAAGAAAAACAAACCAATCACAAGTAATATCATGCATATTTTTATCAATTTTTTATTGTGCAAAACATTCAAGAAGAAACATCAAGAAATATACTAAAACACATAGGAAAATTTTTTAGGAATTTTTAAAAGGTTTTTTAATGAGACAGGGGTGCAATTATCAAAACACAACGTGGAAATAGCAAGAAAAATCAAAGAAAGGACGCAGGAAGCCTAAACCAAAGCCCAGGCCCAAGGGAAACGGATCCTGGATTTACCAGGAATCAAAGAAAGTCGTTGGATCGATCCAATTGGATCAAACCCTAGATCTAACGGCCAGAACACAAAACCAGAAAGTCAAGGCTGAACCAGACCAGTCCAACTGCCTATATAAAAGGCTATGGACCGGTTCAATTCATTCTTCTCTTTCACTTCTCTCTCTTCTCTTAACCTAGTGAGAGAAGCTTTCACTTCTCTCTTCTCCCTCGTCGTCTTCTCCGACGAACACTACGACGGAGGTACGGTGGCGCCGCTGTACCTGAACACTTTTTCTGAAGAAAAAAAACATGTCGTCGTGTTCGTCTTGAACTCCTCTCTATGATTTCGAAACTTGTTTTTGGAAATTAGGCATGGATTCGAACAGATCTACACTTGAACCTACAACTTAGGGTTTCGAAAATTTCTTCTGATTTCTTTGAAACTAAACCCTATCCTGGCTTATTTTACATGCTGATGATGAATTTATGCTTTAAATCGAAGAACAAACGGTGAACTTTCATGATTTTTGAAATTAGGGTTTCGTTTCCACTTTTTCGAATCTTTTCGAAGTTTTCACTTCGATTCACCGTTTAACTTCACTTTTAATCCTTCGATGATGATTTGAAGCAAGAACGAGAAGGATTTGTATGTTTACCTGATTTTGTTTGGAGATTCGAACAATTAGATCCTGCGAAGCTTCTGGTAAGTCTTGAACTGAAAATAAATCAGTTATTCTTTCTCTTTCTGCTTCACTGGTTCAGAATTCACTTCGATCTTCTCTTCTTCTCACTCTTGATGCCTCGCTTTCTGTGATCGTTCAGGTTTGTCACCTAGGTGATGAACTTGAGCTTCGAATTGCAGAAGCATGAGTTCGATGATGAAGATTCTTCAATGAATCTCTGAGAACTGCTTCAAATTCATCGCCATTGATAGAAATTAGGGTTTGTGTTCTTCGGTGTTCTTGAGTTTTTTTGGAGGTTTTGATCGTAACAGAATAGAGAGAGAAAATTATGATTTGTTTCTGAGACTTTTTGATGAGTTGGCGTTGAATGATTGATTTTTTTTGTAATTGGTGATGTGGCCTCTATTTATAGGCCAAGTGTAATATTCTGGACCAGTAGCCTTGTGACACCTGGATTTGGACTTGAAATGGCTCGGCCTTGGCTGGATTTTTTGACAAAGGACCATCTTGCAATTTTGAGAATTAAAAGGACTGACCTGTAAAATAAAAAACTTAAAGAGAGATGACCTGGACAAAAAAGGACTATCTTGCAATATTTGGGACTTTGGGACTAAAGTGCAATTTTGACCAAAAAGACTTAAACGAAATTTGACCTAAAATAAAAAAGAGTCTTAAAATAAGATAAAATAACATGAAGGACCAAAGTGCAATTTTAGGAACTTCAGGACTTAAAAAAAAAAACTAAAAATAAAATTGGAATAAAAATGGTAATTTGACTAAACGTAAAGTGAAACGTCTAAAATTTGACAAAACGGACTAAAACGAACCAATGGCCTAAATGAGGTACTTTAAAGTAACCTCTCTCTGCCAAAATTTCGTGTGAAATGACCAAAATGCCCCTGAGGCTAAAACGACTGAAAATGACTCAGATGCAAACTTTAAAAATGGATTTTTTACAAGAAATTGAAGCAAAGACTCATACAAGCAAAATTAAAAGACTCAGAGACAATTTTTTTTAATATTTGAACAGAGTCTTGACACTTGAAATGACTAAAATGCCCTTAGGGGCAAAATTGACTCAAAATGACTTCAAATGCAATTTTTGACATGGGTTTTGACATAGAATGAAACAAAGACTTGTTCAAACTATTTGGAAGGACTCAAACAAAATTTTGAAAGACTGAGAGAAATTTGACATAGAAAATGACTAAAATACCCTTGTATGTGAATTTTGCAAATAACATTGAAACAACATGCAGAGAAAGATGCAATTGATCAGAGATAGTTCACATAACTTGAAATGCAAGAGAAGAAGAATTGAGTTAGTATTTTTAGGTCCAAAATTAGGGTATAACACTTCCACAATCCGGAAGTAGTCCAGTCCCCCTTGCACTTCCAAGGAGATTTCACTAAGAGTAATATCTGATTACAATTGCTCAAGCACACAAGCAAGAGACTTCCTTTGCTCAAGCACACAAGCTAGAGACTTCCTTTGCTCAAGAACACAATCAAGAGACTTCCTGCTCAAGCACAACTGCAAGAGACTTCCTAACTAAACAAATTTACACAGAAAATTGTTTAAGGTTGAACACTTGATATACAATCAGAGGTGCTCACAATATAAATCAGATACAGACTCAATGGACTTAAGAATTTCTAAGATATGACTTTGAGACACAGAAATTCTAAGTGAATGCAGAACAATTTCAGCAGAGGTTTGGCACTTGTAAAAATGTTGTGAGTCTTTCGTTCAACGTTCTTGCATTGCCAAATCTCTAGGTCTTTACTCCTTTATATAGAGGTGTGAAAGAGACGTTGTGAAATTGCCAGCACACCAAAGAGTCGTTGTTGAAGCTTGATCTTTCACCAATGATCTTTTGCCTGATTTGGCTGTTGTCCTATGAAGAACCAATTTGAAATTCATTCCTTATCCAAAGGAACATATATGCAGGCGAGACCGTATTCTGGAGCTGTTTTCTTGTCTTGTAGCGTGGACACAAAACAGAGTAGTGGAGAACGTGGTTGTACAATTCGTACAAAGTACAATGTCAACGCTTTCGTCCAAATTGCAAGCACATGCCTTCAAACACCTTTGAAATGACCGTTGCAATGTTCCACTAATTTTCTGCTGTGTTTTCGAATCCAATAGACAGCTTTTGCAATGTAGATTCTTCAATTCTTTGAATCTTCTGCAAATCCAGTTGATCTTCAGCTTCTGGTGAAATGACTTCTGATGAGGCAGCTTCTGATGATGCAGCTTCTGATGAAGCAACTTCTGCAGCTTCTGATGGTGCAGCTTCTTCTGCTTCTGATGATGCAGCTTCTGATAATGTGGCTTCTGGACTTCTTGTCTTCAGGAGCACTATTCTTCAGGAGCGCGTTTTACTCTCTTCAGGAGCAGCTTGACTTCAGGAGCGCTTTCCACTTTCAGGAGTGTATTGCCTTCAGAATCGTCTAAGCTTCATTTCCATTTGCTCTTTATTTGCTCATTCAGAACCAATTAATGATGTAACTTTAACTATGGTCCTGTACACTTGAACAAATATTAGCTAGTCCAATTTACAATTTTTAATACCTTGTTATCATCAAAACTCTTTGAGGTTCATTGTTAAACACATTTTGTTCCAACAATCTCCCCCTTTTTGATGATGACAAACAATAGTATTTAAAAATTGATCAATTGTTGTTAATCTAATTAACAAGTTGACCTTGGGGTTCTGAGGTTTGTAAGCTCAGAGTCTGAGGTTTGTAAGCTCTAACTCCCCCTGAGTCTGATAGTCTTTAAGGTGAGGTTTGTAAGCTCCCCCTAAGTTCTATCCAGGTTAATTAAATTCATTTTTCGCACAATAATATCAGAGCTAAAAAAATGAAAGAATTGACTTATAGATAAGAAGAATGGTTCAATTAATTGTTATTTGAAATTTGATACTCCCCCTTTTTGATACACCGATAAAAAGGATAGAAATTTTCAAATTTTCAAACATTAATTAATGGGGCTCAGAGCCTTTAAATACTATCACATATACTCCCCCTTTTGTCATTAGCAAAAAGACATAAACAAAAAGAAGAGATGAGAAAAACATAAGATTAAAGGTTCAGAGCATAATTCAAATAATTTTAAAGCATATTAACCATCTTTAAGGATTAAATAAACAAGCATAGCAAGCATTATTATCAAAGCAAATAATAACATACAAGGTATAAACAGTTAAAGATTTTCAGAAGCAGGAAGAATTCAGAAGCTTATAATATCAGAAGCAAAAGGAACTAATTCAGAAGCAGAAATGAACAAAGAATATCAAAAGCCTAAAAAGACAGAAAAATAAGCTAAAAGTGTGCAACTATGGGTTTGGCTTATTTCTCTAGAATCTTCTTCAGAAGCTCTTGAACATCAGCATACTTCTTGTCCATAACTTTTCTGTAGTTGTCTTCTCTGATCTTGGCTTCTTGCATATCAGCTTCCAATTTTGATATCTTCAGCTTCTGCTCTAGTAGCTCTGTTTCAAGCCTGTCATTTTCTTCTTTGAGCACTTTGTTCTCCTGAGCTAGAGCCAGGTTAGGTGCATCAATTTTCTCCAGGATCTCAGAAGGAATAATCAGATGCAGCTCCTTAGGCAGGAATTCATCAGGTTCTTTGCCTCTGATACTAAGTGGATTCTTCACCCAAGTACCAAGAACTTCAACATCTTCAGTATTCTCTTCTATGCCATTCAACCAATCTTCCAGCTTCTGCTTGGCTTGCTCTTGAGCCTCAATGCAGGAATCATGCAGTGCTGAAATAAGGTTGACGACCCTTTCTTTGATCCTTCTCCATTGCTTCTGATAGCTTATTGTATGACCCATATCATTTCTACTTGCTATCAGTCTGAGAACTTCAGAAGCAATATCTTCCCACACATCTTTTAGTACTTGAGAATCCAGGTAAATGGTGGGAGGTGAAGGTTGTTTAGAGGGTTTTGAAGGGGCTAGGGGAACAATTGGTAGGTTTGGTGATGATTGGTCATTTGTAGTGAAGGATTGGCTAGTTGATGGTTGGTCAGGAGTGGGGTCAACTACCATATCAGAGGCATGATCATATTGATCATCCTCAGAGTCTGTGTCCATATCACATACACCAGTATGGTGGATGATCTTGATGAGTTGAACTGGTGAAGAAGATATGGAAGCAGAGGTTAGCTCAGGAACAATGTGTTCAGGAGCGGCAGTTTCAGGTTCAGGTTCAGGAGTGGCTTTAGTAACTGGTTGTTCAGGAACAGAATGTTCAGGAACGGTCTTTTGAGGAGTGACTTGTTCAGGAACAGATAGTTCAGGAACAATTGGGGGTGATGAAGTTGTAGGGGGTGAAAAGGCTTTTTCTGGTGAGGGTTTTTGTTGAGGGGGGTCTTCTGAAACAACTTTATCAGAAACAGCTGCTTCTGGAGTTGTCTCAGAGGCTTTCTCTGAGGTTGACTCAACATTTTCGGGTACAATCATGTTGAGGGGTTGAATGTTAAGAGGTTGAGGGTTAAGACGAAAGATATTATTAATGACTCTATCTCTCTGTACAGCCAATTCAGTCAACTTCTCATTGATTATATGACCAACTGGTACATAAATGCTTGACTGAGATGGCTTTGTGTTGGTATAGGTTGATGTTGACTGGCGTTTTACTGGTTTTCGAAAAAGTTGAGCTATGGGTATATCATCATCAGAATCTGAAGATGATGATGAGGATTTTGAAGAAGGTGAAGGAGAGTCACTGGATATCTCATGTACTACTGGTTCTGAGTGTGTGAAGATATTACCTGTTGTAGAAGGTTCTGAACAATCAGCTGACTTCATTTGATCGTCTTCAGCAATGTCAGAAATTTTAAGAAGTTGTGATGCTTCTGTCATTACCTTCTCTTGAAGTTCAGAAGCGATCTCCATAGCTTTTCCAAAAGCTTCTGACACATTAGTAGGAGCTTCACCCTTCTTAGACACATTAGGAAAGTCCTTGGTTCTCCTTACTGCTGGCTTCCTCTTCTTCTTTGGTACTACAGGTTGATTACCAGAAATGCCAACATCCATGATCAACCTCGAATCCATGCCTTCAATAGCTTCTTCAATTGATGGTACAGATGAACCACCAATCTTGAGCTTGTCAGCAGCAACTCTTGCCTTCTTAACGGTCTTTTCAACCTCCAGATAATCTTCTGCAGTCATTTTCCTTTTAGATCTTCTGCCTTTTGCTAGAGGCACTGCACCACCAAACATTTCTTCAGGAACTTCATCCAATCTGATGATCTTGTTGGTTGTCTCATAGTGATCCTTGATGTACCTCATCTGCACTTCAATAGGATCCCGTTTGCAAATGGGTGGAAAATCTCTCATAAGATCAGACAACACATGGGATTCACTTAAATCAGTTTGAAGTTGGGTGACTTTACTGATTAGCTTCATATTTAAGAGAGTATGAGCATTAATGAACTTTCCAGTCTTAGTGTCAAGTAGCTGATCTGTGTAACCTTGAGATCTACTGAGACTGTCCAAGACACCTCCTTGATAGAATATCTCCGATAAGAGTCTTCCATAAGGAACCCAGGGTTTATCCAGTAGCTGACTCTGTTTCAGACACTCTATGAGGTACTTGAACATATATTTGGGCACGTTCACTTTTTCCTTTTTGATGAAGTGCTGGAGAAGGACCTTCTGAGCTAAATTTGGTTTCACACTGTCACCACATGGAAACAGGTTCTCATTCTGAATCTTCAGAAGCATCTTAGTTTCCATGCTTAGTTCAGCATATTTCTTCTCCTTCTCAGAATTGTATATTACCAAATTAGCTTGCTTTTTCCAAATGCGTTTTTCAGCAGCATCTGAAAGATCAATTCCAGAATAGTATCCAGACGCTTCAACCTTAAGAACAGCTTCTATCTGCCATTGAGTAATTCTTACTAGAATACCGCAGATACTTGATCTGATTTCGTCTTCAACAAACGGCGCAAGACCCATTTCTTCTCTTGTCTTCCCTTCTAATTCAGGATACATTAACACCACCTGACTTTCCTCAGCTATGGATGCCGCTCTGTTGTAAAATTTTGCTCTTACCCAGAAGTGTCTAACCAGAGCTTCATATGTTGGTCCATTCAACATTTTGAAGTAATGCATGAGTCCTTGCTTTTCATAGTAGCTTCTGATCCAACACTTATGAAAGGCCAGAGAATCAAAATCCACTGGATTCTCTATCTGAACTTGTAAATCTCATTCTTCCAATTTCATGCTTCTTCCTCTGTAGTCATATTCAGGGACCATTCGTGAAGTAGATACTGAACCTTCTCGTTGCGAACTTGATGATGCCATTTTGATGATGATTGAAGAAGATTTAGAGAATATAGGGTTCTAAGGTTTTTGCGCTTACTTCGCAAGAGGTTTGAGAGCAAAATGTGTTTGTTGTGAGTGAGTAGTGTGTGAATTGAAAAAGTGTTTAAGAGTAAAAACGTTTGCAATTCAAAAGAGACAAACAAACATAACATTAATGACAAATTGGGGGCGTGTGAAAAGTACTTTCAAAGCTATTAAATCATCATTGCCCTTTTTGTTATACACCAACACATACAGGCCACGTAAGAAGTTCACAGAGTAACTACCAAGTTAGTGGGCCAGAAGTTACTTTTAAAAAGTAACTCCCAACGTTTCCACTAATTCAACTATTTGAAAGCAATAAATCCAGCTTCTGGACTTCAGATGCTGATGTCATCAGTATCAGAAGCGAGTTTTCCTCAGAACCTCAATAAAGAGCTTCTGATGGACTACTGCTTCTGAACTAACTTCAGAACCTAAAATCCTATTCAGGAGCAAGCAAACTTTAATCAGACACGTAGTGCATGTTCAAATTTTTCTTTATAAAATCAAATCTTTCAACAGTTAAAGGCTTAGTAAATATATCAGCCCATTGATTTTCAGTATCAATGAATTGTATATCTAAAATTCCTTTTTGAACATAATCTCTGATAAAATGGTGTTTGATTTCAATGTGCTTAGCTCTTGAATGCAAAATTGGATTTTTAGACAAACAAATAGCAGCAGTATTATCACAATAAATGGGAATACTGTTAGCAATTATCTGATAGTCTTCCAACTGATGTTTCATCCAAAGTAGTTGTGTACAACAACTTGCAGCTGAAATGTATTCTGCTTCTGCTGTAGACATAGCAATAGTTGTTTGTCTTTTGCTAGCCCAGGATATAAGATTATCACCCAGAAATTGACAATTGCCACTGGTTGACTTTCTTTCAATCCTATCACCAGCATAATCAGCATCACAGAATCCAATTAGCTTATAATCTAAGGATTTCCTATAAAGGAGTCCAAGATTAGTTGTTCCTTTCAAATACCTGAAGATTCTCTTGACAGCAGTCATATGAGATTCTCTAGGATCTGATTGGAATCTTGCACACAAGCATACACTGAAAAAAATATCTGGCCTAGATGCAGTAAGGTATAACAAAGAACCAATCATACCTCTATACAGCTTCTGATCTACTTTAGCTCCTTCATCTTCATTGCTTAAGGTGCACGTAGGGTGCATTGGAGTGTTCATCACTTTACAATCTTCAAGTTTGAACTTCTTTAGAAGCTCCTTTGTGTACTTTGATTGATGAACATAGACTCCATCTTTGCATTGATTGATTTGAATGCCAAGGAAGAACTTCAACTCTCCCATCATGCTCATTTCAAATTCATCCTGCATTAACTCAGAAAATTCCTTGCAAAGAGATGCATTAGTAGAACCAAATATTATATCATCAACATATATTTGCACAACAAGAATATCTTTCCCAAGGGTCCTTCTGAAGAGTGTAGTATCAACCTGTCCTCTTTTAAAATCATTCTTGATTAAGAAATTACTTAGTCCATCATACCAAGCTCTGGGAGCTTGTTTCAAGCCATATAGTGATTTCTTCAGTTTAAAAACATGGTCAGGATATTTAATATCCTCAAATCCAGGAGGTTGCTTGACATACACTTCTTCTTCTATGACACCATCTAGAAATGCACTCTTGACATCCATTTGATATAATATTATGCCATGATTAATTGCATAGGAAAGAAGTAACCTGATTGCTTCCAATCTTGCAACTGGAGCAAACGTTTCAGTGTAATCAATGCCTTCTTGTTGACTATACCCTTGTGCAACAAGCCTAGCTTTGTTTCTTGTTACTTCACCTTGCTCATTCAGCTTGTTTCTGAATACCCATTTTGTTCCAATAATGTTCTTGTGCTGAGGTTTGGGTACCAGATCCCACACATCATTTCTTTGAAATTGATTCAACTCTTCTTGCATAGCTAGGATCCATCCATCATCTGAAAGTGCTTCATCAACTGTTGTAGGTTCAATCATTGAGATTAGTCCAATCATTGACTCTACTTGTCTGAAATGTGATCTTGTTCTTCTTGGACTATCTTTGTTTCCAATGATTAGCTCCTCAGGATGTGAAGACTTGTGTTTGAATGTGTTTCTGGGAGGATCTTCTTGATGTGAGCCATCTTGTGCTTCATCAGAAGCAGCTTCATCCTGCGCTTCTGATGTGGGTTCAGCTTTTGGACTATCTTCAGATTCAGCTATCTGATCAGGTTCTGGAGTAACTTCAGGAACCTGTATCTCTGCAAAACTTTCATCTTGCTTTGAAGTTTTATCTTCAAGCTCCTTGTCATCAAATTTAACGTGCATAGATTCTTCAACACAGAGTGTTTCTGAATTATACACTTTGTATGCCTTTGACCTTTCAGAGTAACCTAAGAAGATTCCTCTTTGGGCCTTGGCATCAAATTTCTTTAGGTAGAGCTTGTTGTTCAGAATGTAACATGTACATCCAAATTGATGAAAGTAAGAGATATTGGGTTTTCTTCCTTTAAAGAGTTCATATGTTGTTTTCTCCAAAATAGGTCTGATATAGATCCTGTTTTGAACATAGCATGCCGTATTCACTGCTTCTGCCCAAAAATGTTTTGGTAAATTGTTTTCATGAATCATGGTTCTGGCCATTTCTTGTAAAGTTCTATTCTTTCTCTCTACAACCCCATTTTGTTGTGGTGTTCTAGGAGAAGAGAATTCATGGAAAATTCCATGTTTTTCACAAAAAGCTTCGAATGGCTCATTTTCAAATTCTCCACCATGATCACTTCTGACTCTCAAAATTTTTGATTCTTTTTCAGATTGAATTTGAGTGCAGAAGCTACTGAATACATCACACGCAACATCTTTACTCTTTATGAATTTTACCCAAGTCCATCTGCTGTAATCATCAACAATGACTAATCCATATTTACTTCCATATAAGGATGCAGTACTCACTGGTCCAAATAAATCAATATGGAGTAATTCTAAAGGTCTTGAGGTTGAAACAATGTCTTTGGTTTTAAAAGATGATTTCACAATTTTCCCTCTCTGACATGCACCACAGAGTGCATCTGAATGATAGCCAATGTCTGGTAGCCCTTTCACAAGATGTAACTTACTAAGCTTAGAGATTAACCTCCAGTTAGCATGTCCCAACCTTCTGTGCCACATCCATTTCTTATCATTCACTGATAGTAGGCAAATCACCTTCTGATCAGCCAGTTCAGAAAAATTGATTTTATAGACATTGTCAACTCTCTTTCCTCTGAACACAATGGATTTGTCTTCCCTGTTGATTACTGTCCATTTGGGTTTTTCAAAAAGCACATCATAACCATTATCACAAAATTGACTAATGCTCAAAAGGTTATGTTCAAGACCATCTACCAACCATACATTATTAATTGAGGTAGAGGAATTACCAATAGTTCCTGTACCTATGATCTTGCCTGACTGGTTGCCTCCAAATTTCACATTTCCTCCCTCTTTCATTGTTAGGCTGAGGAACATGGACTTGTCTCCTGTCATGTGTCTTGAGCAACCGCTGTCTAGGTACCATGATCTTTGCTTTGGCACTGCTCTTAGACATACCTGCATCATTGACATTTTTAGATTTAGGTACCCATTGTTCTATGGGTCCTGGAAGGTTAGTACTTAAGGCTTTACTCTTCACTTCTTGTACCTTGTGTTGTAAGTTGGGTTGCTTCTGATTAACCATCACCTTAGGTTTTGGTACTTCAGAAGCAGTAACTGTCTTCTTCTGAAACTTAGACTTCAGAACCCCAGATTTTGGTTTCACCAGACTCTGAGGAATAGGTTCTGATCTTTTCAGGATCCTAACCTTTGAAGTCTTGGAATCAGATTTGATCATAGCCTTTGACTTAGAGTTCTTTGGCTTTGAAGTGATCTTAGCCTTAGAACTAGAAGCTTCAGGTTCTGATTGAACAACAGTTTCCAACTCAGCCCCTTCTGGTACAAAGAAGGTTTTCAGACCTTCCTTGATGCGTTCACAACAAGATTTTAGATTGGTTTTCTCAAGTTTCACTTCTGGAAAACCAATTCCTCTGCCATTGTTCTTGTAAATGCTATAAATCATAGAAGCTACTCTGCTTCTGTCAATGCCAGATATAATAAAATCTTCAAGAGCAATTTCATGGTTACTTAAAGGTTTTTCATTACACTTTTCTTGTAGCTTCTGACATAAGAACCTGAGCTGATCTTCATATGTTTTACACATGAAGTCAAAGCCCCTAAGTCCTTGTTCAGAAGCTTTCAGATCCAATAGAGTTGATTTTTGCTGTTGTACCAACTCAGCATATTTTTCTTTTAAATCCTTCAACTCATTGGTTCTTACTTCAAAATGTGTAAGAAGTTCTTTAAGTGACTCAACAAGTTCATCTCTGGGAATTTTGGAATATACCTCGTTTTCATCTTCTGAGTCTGAATCTGATTCAGCTTCTGAAGTTGCTGTTGCTACCAACCCAACAGCTACATTTGCATCTTCATCAGCTTCCTCTTTATCAGATCCAGATTCACTACCCAAATCATCCCAGGTTGCCATTAAACTCTGCTTAATCTGCTTCTTGAATTTGCTTGGTTTGAATGTAGACCTCTTTGACTTGTCCTTTGACTTTTCTCTTTGAAGATCAGGGCATTCAGCAATGAAGTGTCCCGGCTTCTTGCAGTTGAAGCATCCCTTCTGATCTTCTTTCTTTGAGCTTCTGGAGTTACCCCTTCTGGAAAGAAACTTTCTGTTCTTCTTGGCCAGATATTGAAGTCTGTTTGAGAGCATGGCCATTTCAGCAGCATCTGGTTCAGAATCTGAACTTGACTGTTCTTCCTCTTCAGATTCAACCACTTTGAGAGCTTTTGATGACTTGCCTTTGGATGGAAGAGCTATTGATTTACTCTTCTTAGTAGACTCATGTTCATTAAGACTTAACTCATGAACTTTGAGAGAACTAACAAGATCTTCGACACTTAAAGTGTTTAAATCTTTAGCTTCCTCAATGGCAGTCACCTTTGGTCTCCATCTGGCAGGTAAGCTTCTGAGTATCTTGCTTACATGATCATAAGCAACATAGCTTTTCTTTAGAATCTGTAGCCCAGAAACTAAGGTTTGAAACCTTGAGTACATCTCCTCAATAGTTTCATCATCCTTCATCTTGAATAACTCGTACTGATGTACAAGCAGGAGAGCCTTTGCTTCTTTGACCTTCTTGCTCCCTTCATAATTTGAACAGAGAGAAGCAAACATAGCTTTAGCAGTGGATTTGTCACTCATCTTCATGTATTCTGCTTTGGGTATGGCAGTGACAAGGGCTCCTCTGATAATATGATGCTTCTTGTAGAGTTTCCTCAGTTCTGGAGTATGTTTCTTTCTATCCACAGCAGCTCCTTCTTCATCAAGGACTAAATCACCAACACCATCTTCCAGAATATCCCATAATTCTTCATCTAGGCTCATGATGTAACTGTAAAAGTTGGTCTTCCACCAAGAGAACTCTTCAGCATCTCCATTGAACTTTGGAACTTTTCCAACACTGGATTTCTTACTATCACTATAATCATGTGAGACATGTTTATAGCTAGTATCACCAGAACCAGCAGGAGGAGGAGTAGACATGTTTTTCTCAGATCTTTGACTTTTGCACGGTTAAGTGTTACACAACAGACCAAGGCTCTAGATACCAATTGAAGGAGAGAAAAACACAAGAAGGGGGGTTGAATTGTGTTTTGAAAAATTCTTCGTTTCTCCTAAAAACTGAACACACTGATCAGAAGCTAAGTGAGACAGCTTCTGAAGTGATGGTCAGAATCTAAATGCAGCGGAATAAAACAGAGAGAGGGAAGAAGAACGACACAAAACAATTATACTGGTTCCTTCCACAATCCGGAAGTAGTCCAGTCCCCCTTGCACTTCCAAGGAGATTTCACTAAGAGTAATATCTGATTACAATTGCTCAAGCACACAAGCAAGAGACTTCCTTTGCTCAAGCACACAAGCTAGAGACTTCCTTTGCTCAAGAACACAATCAAGAGACTTCCTGCTCAAGCACAACTGCTAGAGACTTCCTAACTAAACAAATTTACACAGAAAATTGTTTAAGGTTGAACACTTGATATACAATCAGAGGTGCTCACAATATAAATCAGATACAGACTCAATGGACTTAAGAATTTCTAAGATATGATTTTGAGACACAGAAATTCTAAGTGAATGCAGAACAATTTCAGCAGAGGTTTGGCACTTGTAAAAATGTTGTGAGTCTTTCGTTCAGCGTTCTTGCATTGCCAAATCTCTAGGTCTTTACTCCTTTATATAGAGGTGTGAAAGAGACGTTGTGAAATTGCCAGCACACCAAAGAGTCGTTGTTGAAGCTTGATCTTTCACCAATGATCTTTTGCCTGATTTGGTTATTGTCCTATGAAGAACCAATTTGAAATCCATTCCTTATCCAAAGGAACATATATGCAGGCGAGACCGTATTCTGGAGCTGTTTTCTTGTCTTGTAGCGTGGACACAAAACAGAGTAGTGGAGAACGTGGTTGTACAATTCGTACAAAGTACAATGTCAACGCTTTCGTCCAAATTGCAAGCACATGCCTTCAAACACCTTTGAAATGACCGTTGCAATGTTCCACTAATTTTCTGCTGTGTTTTCGAATCCAATAGACAGCTTTTGCAATGTAGATTCTTCAATTCTTTGAATCTTCTGCAAATCCAGTTGATCTTCAGCTTCTGGTGAAATGACTTCTGATGAGGCAGCTTCTGATGATGCAGCTTCTGATGAAGCAACTTCTGCAGCTTCTGATGGTGCAGCTTCTTCTGCTTCTGATGATGCAGCTTCTGATAATGTGGCTTCTGGACTTCTTGTCTTCAGGAGCACTATTCTTCAGGAGCGCGTTTTACTCTCTTCAGGAGCAGCTTGACTTCAGGAGCGCTTTCCACTTTCAGGAGCGTATTGCCTTCAGAATCGTCTAAGCTTCATTTCCATTTGCTCTTTATTTGCTCATTCAGAACCAATTAATGATGTAACTTTAACTATGGTCCTGTACACTTGAACAAATATTAGCTAGTCCAATTTACAATTTTTAATACCTTGTTATCATCAAAACTCTTTGAGGTTCATTGTTAAACACATTTTGTTCCAACATCCTAATCCTAAATGCAAATTAAATAAACTAATTATAAATTACTAAATTACCTAACTATACTAGACTCGACCTAAATAATTGTAGTTATTATAACACTTGTTATTTTTACTACGACTTTCTAAAATGCATGCGAACTAGTTATTACCTAAACTAAGACTCTAAATAAAACGGAAAAGAAAAGAAAAAATGTTAGTCCCTAAATGAAAAGAAAAGAAAAAGGGTTGGTACTAAAGAATAAATTAATGCAAAAAGAAAAATAAACTTTGTTAGTAACGATTATGCAAAATAAATAAATGATAAACTATACTCTAAAATGAAAAAGACTAAACTAGGACTGATTTTTTTGTTTTTTTTTTAATTCTTGATTTTTTTTTATTTTGAATTTTCAAAAACAGAAAAATAAATTGCAGAAAAATAAATGACTGAAAAATAAAGATAGGAAATAAGTAATTTGAATCGTTTAGTCGAAAATCTCAACAATCCCCTGCAACGGCGCCAAAAACTTGATGGTAGGATTAGACAAGTGTACCAAATCGTTTACCAAGTAATAAAGTGATAAGTGAGTATCGTATCCACATGGATTGTCGTTTTGTCAAAACAATTCCCGTTACTTATTTTGTGTTAACGATATGAAATAAAGAGTTAAGGGTTAAGAGATTGCAATTTTTATCTATCTGTAACAAAGCAAGTTACGTGTTTCGGTTGCAGAAAAGTAAGCAGCGGTTCCTCCCTATTTATTTGTTGGATATTAAATAACATTCATGTCACATTTAGTTATCTTGAGTAAACAAAAAATAACTAAATAAACGACATTAAATTAAATAATTATCCAACAAAATAAATAATGGTTCATCTTAGAACTCTAACCTAGAACTATTTAGTTACACATGGCAACTAAAGACAAGATACAAAAAGATATAAACATACCCTAGAAAGATAAGGAGAATGTAAGACCCGTAATTTTAAAAATGAATAAATATTAATAAAATAACATAATGTTACCTTGTCTGCTCTAATTTATGATAAAATAAAAGTAAATAATACCTTCAACGATGAATGTTAATCTCCGATCGAATATTTAAAGCTTTTGCTATGATAGCTACTCATGGTTAAATTTTTAGAAAAAATTTCAGGAATTTAAATTTCAGTCTCTTCAACAAATGCAGTAAATAATAACCTTCCGTTTTGTTTGAAATTTTTTGTATAGACTAATAAAAAATATTTATGATAGATTAATGCAGTAAAAATAATTTCCCGGTCGTAATAAAATTATTAGTAAACCACATCTTATAGAATACTCAAGTAAAAAGTTATTTTATCGGCATAATTGATCCCAAACATTTTATCGATATTGAGTATCATTGTCAACCACGATCAATTATGTTTAAAATTTAGCGACATGTAATATAGGCGGGAGAATAATCATGATGAGTTTTCTAGAAAGTAACTAAGTGTTTATGGTTAAGGGAAATGGTAGAATAGTCTAATGATGATTTGCTTTGCTAAGAAAGAAAATATCTACTCTATGGTGAAAATATCAAGTATTATCCTCTTAGAAATTTACACGGCACCTACATTTCTTGGTCCAAATCTTTTTACTTATGTTATTTATTTATTTATTTATTTTGAGAGGCACTTATATTATATATATATATATATATATATATATATATATATATATATATATATATATATATATATATATATATCTAAACCATAGTGCAGAGTATACCATTTTTCTCACACTTCATACTCATCCTCTCCTCGCACCTCTCATTTCTTCTCCCCTCTCTCGTTACATGCTTCTCCCCTCTCTCATCTCTCTTCCTACTTCTCTCTCTACAAAACCATAAACCTCCCATCTCTCTTGTTCCTTCACCTTCTTCTTTTCTCAAATTATGAGAGACACACAAATTGTCATCCACATCTAACAGACAGAGCCGACCTAAAGGGCCAAGCTACCAAAGCGAGGGCTTTAGGCCGCAAGATTTTGGGTTAAAAAAAGACCTCAAAATAAGTCAATTTAGTTATAAATATATAATATGACATACTAATGATCAATATTTATCTTACTTAGTTGGTCAATTTTGAAGCCTCAAATTCTTTTGGACCAATGTTCAAATCTTAGATTCAACAAAATTTTATTTATTAAACATTTAATAAGGATTGTGTTTTTTTTTTTTAATTCCAAAAGACTTCATTATAAAAAATTTGTTTTAGGCCTCTTGACGTGTTGATCCGGCCCTGCTAAGAGGAAAAGAAATTCTTACACCATCCTCTCACTTCCTCTTCTCTCATCTTTCTGTTCTCTCTTATTACTTCTCTCTTTCTTCTTCTCTCTTCTACAAAAGAAAATTCCATCAAGCTTGAGAAAGGTAATAACTCATCGTAAAACCTCTACTCTTTCTTTGAATTTTGTTTCCATTATTACTTAAAAAATACGTAAAGGATCATAAATCCAAAACCTTGTAGTAATTACTCATCAACGCATCATTTCTCACCTTTTCTTGTTAAATGATTGGGAGTTATGCAAATAACCATGATCATTTGTGTAAAACCCAATTTCCCTACCATTTTATATTCATGTCTTTTGAGAATTATGGGTCATTAATTCTTTCCTTAGATTAACGTCCTAATACTTAAGTCTTTTTTTTATAATGGGAATATATACAAACACAAACTCACAATGAAACTATATTTAATTCACGACATATGAAATGAGATGTACAAGCATGGTTTTTTTTTAGACAAAGTTTATAGGGCAAAATCAATAAGCTTACTCACTAATAAACTAAGAGGCGGTTCACAAATTTTCATAAAATCAAATTTACGTACTAGCTAGGCAAATATTGATGGCTAAGCTTCTTAATAGCCAATTAAAAGTGTTGTTATCACAGTTCCAATCAAAATAGATACATAGTGACTAAGCATATATAAGCCTCAACTTTCTTCTCATAAGTTCAGGTGATAGCTTGATTTAATTTCTAACAATTTTTATCTTTCACGTCTTAAACTCTAATAAAATGAGAATAGAAACCACTTGTTCTATATTTTTAGGAAAAAGATACATAGACATCCCTTTTTCACTACCACTTTGTACACCTCCTATATGGCATTTTAATTTAAACTAGTAATAGACCCGTGCTTTCGCATGGGTCGCATAACACAGCGGTAATTATATAAAAAATAATTACATTGTTAATATTGTCAAATATTTAAAAATATTAAATGAAAATTATTAACATTAATATAATGTTTCTATTGAATATATTTTTCTTATATATAGAAAAATATGTTAAATCTTTGAATCGCGTATGTTAAAATATACAAATACCAAACTCATTTTAGAGGAAATCAATTTTTTTTGACAAGAAAATACTTAGAGGAAACTTAGCTCTTAAGATTACCATGTGGAAGGCTCTCGACAATCTCGTTTGAGAATTTATTCTCAATGTTCTAAAACCTTTTGGTTTCAAACATATTTTTTGCAATTGAAATAAGTCCATCCTTAATTGTGTTAAACTATCCATGATCATTAGTTGCAAAGATACACATTTCTTGAAATTGAAAAGTCTATCAGCAAAACAATTTATTTCACTGTGTTTCTTTCTTCCAATTTGTGAAGAAATAAGAAAAATAAAATATAGATTCAATCTGAAAAATTATTCTGAATCTTTCATTGTCATTTCATCTTTGATTTTGCAATATTATTACGTCGTCGTCACCACCGATCTGCAAAATGCCTAATTGATTTTCCAAATTTTGAGATTAAAAAATGATCATTAACATGATTTTTTTTAACCGACGAACCTAAACAATTATTTAACGGATGATTCTGGAAGACTGGAAGAGATGTGAAAATAGATGGGAAGATAACAGTGAAAGAAAAAAGAAAAGGAAAACAAAAATGAAAGAAAGAGGATGCGCGTGGCGTGGGTGAGTATTGGAGGGTTCAGATCTGAAGTGTTTATTTTAATTCAAGGGTTGTCCTTTAATGCTCTCACCTCTCATTATAAATGTCCTCTCATTTGATACACTATATATATATATATATATATATATATATATATATATATATATATATATATATATATATATATATTCTTACAAGTAATATAAAGATGGTTTTCAAAGTTAACAGTTAAATGTATTCTGATAGGCAATAGGATTTGAAATCAAAGTGATATTCCTCAATTGAAGGGCGTGGCGATATCTCTAAAATTAAGAGAGCAGAAGACAATCTAATTAAATAATAACTTTTTTAGATAAACCAAGAGCATGAACTTACATCAAAGTGGAACAATCTAAATAATATTAATTACTAGATTATTTTATTTAATTACCATCTCTTATGGTACAAATTCATAACTATAAAGTTTTTGAACTTATAAAAGGAAAGAAATTCAAATTATCAGGTTCTAACACAATAATCAAATGACAACTCGTGAAAAGTTTGAGCATGGCGTTTGTGTATTTTCCTGGGGTCTGAAACTAAATACATATATGGGCACAAAATCTATTATTTAAGTGATTCTAACACATTTACAATATTTTTGTACACAACCTAGTTCATAACCCCTATTGCAATACATTTTTGGACACTTAGAAACATGAACACATCTAAGACGCAACGCTGCAATGAAATGAAAAAAAAAAATATAACTAAAATGGGATGACATGTTCTTTATAAAGTAAAGAATTAAATACTATAAAAAAGTATGCTTAATTGCAGTTTTGGCCCCCAATACTTTACAATCTTGTGATTTTGGCTCCCTATAAAAAATAATAACAATTTTTCCCTCTATGTATAGCCCATTTTGCAAAAGTGGTCCCTTCCTTTGAATTTTACCAAGTCAATGCTTATGTGGACAGATTCTTATATGACAAGGACGTCATGTGTGTATTATTTTATTTTAAATAATTAAAAGAAAATCCAACTCATCAATGATTAAAAAAAATAAAAAAAAAACTCATTTCTCTTCTCTCTCAGATCTCTTCTTCTTTCTCTTCTATCTCCATCAAAAATTAAGAACAACAACAATCAATCAATCATCACAAATTAAAAAACAAAAATCGTCACATAAAAGCATGAGCTAACTATTTTCCTTAATTTTTGCTCAAATTAAGAAAAAAATGGAGAATAACAACAATACATTTTTTCTTCAATTTCATCATCAAACCCATTTTTAACAGTTGGAAGTAAAAGAACAAGAACATCGTATACTGCACTTTAGCCACAGTCAAACCACATATAGCCACGGTTCAACCGTGGCTAATATCCAGAATTTCTAAAACAAAAATTTCTTCATTTTTTCAGAATCAGCACAAAACATACCATGGCACCAGGCTAGCGCCTCACAATACAAACAAAAAGTCATAAACATGAACCTGAAAACAGTGAAAAAACACACCAAGATTGGTATTCTTCATCTTATTCAAGAATCTAAAATCAACATCTTTTTCTTCTTCTTATTTATTAACCCAAATTGGTAAATCATATTCAGTATCGCATATCCGAATTCATTTAAACTTGCATACCCATGTTCATCCAGATTCAAAATTAATGGAATGAGATTTTTTTTACACAAATTCGAGAATCTATACTCAACCCTTTTTTAAAACTCGAAAATATGGGATTGTTGTTGATGTTAATGTTGCGCTTGAGGAGTTGTTCATCCATGAAATTAGTTACTTATTTGTAATTATTGTTGCGGTTCTTCATTTTTTAATGGAGATTAAAGAGAAAGAAGAAGAGATATGAGAGAGAAGAGGAGAGAGAAGAGAAAGAAGGAGTTTTTTTTTTAATTATTATTATTATCTTTTTTTTGTTACATTATTATTATTATCTTTTTAATCATTGATGAGTTGGATGTTCTTTTAATTTTAAAATAAAAAATACATACATGGCGTCTTAGTCATCTAAGAATGTGTCCACATAAGCATTGACTTGGTCAAAATCAAAGGAAGGGGCCAATTTTGCAAAAGGGACTAAACATAAAGGACAAAATTGTTATTGTTTTTATAGGATGCCAAAATCGCAAAGTTGTGAAACATTGGAGGCCAAAACTGCAATTAAGCCAAAAAAAAGTGAAGAATTAAATTTGAAACGGATAAAAATTGGCTTACCGTCAACGTTCGTTGAAAAAAGAAATAAGGAAATAAGGATGATCATAACATAAGTAAACTTGACAATTTCAACCATATTTCTCCTCCCCACCCTTTGCATGTACCAAATAGTTTTTTTTATCACTTTATATTTTAAAAAGCTAATCATCTCCTTACTCTATTAAATAGTTTTTAGTATTTTTGGAGTTGTTGTTTGTTCACATTAATTGTCTCTTCAGTAGATCAATGTGTTGTGTCTGTCCATTTAGCAGCACATAGTAATAAGGTCACATAAAACGTAACAATCATAAGATTTTCTTCTATTTTTTTTACTAAATTCTCATTATATTATAACCTTACATGATGGGTAAAGATAAACCACAAGTATTTTTATATTTTTGAAAAAATTAGAGTGCCAAGGCATTACATGGAATATATCATTTATAAATAGCAAACTAGTGATTAAAAAACAACTTCAAAACTTGAGAGGAGACAGTTGAAACCTAAGAATAAATCATTTATAAAGGAAATTAGGATGGCAATTCCTATTTGTAAAAAATTTATCTGAAACAAAAGATAAGATTAAATTCTACCAATAGATATATTAAAATAAAATATACAAATACCAAACTCATTTTAGAGGAAATAAATTTTCTTGACAAGAAAATACTTAGAGGAAACTTAGCTCTTAAGATTACCATGAGGAAGGCTCTTGACAATCTCGTTTGAGAATTTCTTCTCAATGTTCTAAAACCTTTTGGTTTCAAACATATTTTTTGCAATTGAAACAAGTCCATCCTAAATTGTGTTAAAATATTCATGATCATTAGTGGCAAAGATACACATTTCTTTAATTTCTTTAAACTATTTGGATGTGCCAATTTTTAAAAGTAGACCAATGATGGTTTATTACACTTTCTTGCTTCTTGAAAGGGTCTAAGAATGTTTTTTCTCTTATGCTTATTAATTAAGTCTAATTAGATTTTGATCATTGTCATTCCTAGGTTAGCACATATAAGTTCATAGTAAAATATATTGTTTTAAAACTAATGATTTAAATTTCAAATGATTTTAAAACTCTTTTCATTTTTGAATCAATTCGGAAAATGTTGACTAAGAAATTTGTATTAAAACCAAATATTTTATGTCAATTGATTTATCAGATTGTTGAATCGATTCACAACATATAAGGATGATTCTGAAAAACTCCAACAAATCACCCATGAATCGATTCATGAGAATCTTGAGTTGATGAATTCTTGATGATTTTGTTGCAAACATCCAGAACCATATGTGGTGAAATGATTCATGTAGTATTTGAACTGATTCAAATCTATTATTATTTAGATTCTCTTAAAGATCGAATCGATTTAGGCCTAGTTTAAATTGATTTATATTGCTAAAAATCAAGCTTTTAAGTGAGTTTTATGTTTTGTTCCTCATAACTATAAACACCCGCAAAACTTTTTTTCTCATTAACTTTCATATCTTCTTTTCATTCTAGAGACCTACGCATTACACGCTTTTTATGGACAAGTTCCTCTGAAGTATGATTGCGAGATAAACAGCGATAAGTTTGTTTCTTCATGAGTGTTCATGATATATATCAAAGATTGTTCAATCATATAAAAGGTGAAGTAAATTAATAAGAATATTTTTCACTAGGATTGTGGTTTTAGGGTTTAGCTAGATTTTGGTTTCATTTGTTAAGGGGCTTACACAATTGAAGGCATAAGGTGAAACTTCAATAGCCTGTGTGTATCCGAGCCTGGGTGAAGATCAAAGACCATTTTTTGACAATGTCAAGATTTAGGGTTTCCTTAGGATTAACAAGATATTGAATTCATTTGGTTCAGAATTGGTAGAATTATAGGGGCCCATAGAATTCTGATGTCAATATTTAAACATTTAGTATTGATAAATGATAGAAACTCTCTCATATATGATATGATGGTGGGACATGAAATATGCTACATAACAAGGAAAAGAGTAATTGAAAATGTGTAAATGTAGGTACCCAATCTTTTATCCCTAATATCCTTTCAATTTGTAAATTTGCATATGTGACGAAAAATTTGGAAAGGCCGCAAAACCGTAACAATTAATGAAGTAGTAAGTTATCAAGGATTGACGTCAAATAAGAAATTAGCTATACCAATTTAAACTAAGAAAAAATTAAAGGGGTTTAAGGGTTTGAACTTTTTAATTGTGTGCTCAATACCAGAATGTTTGCAAAAAGTAAACAGTTTATTTCATAGGTTAGACGGTGATTAGGATTCCTTAAATTCTCTGTCTTCTTTGTCAGAGTATAGCAATATTTAATACTAATTATGATTAAATTCTTGATAAACGATGTGTTGATTATGAAACCGTAATTATTTTGTAGATTTACTTATTTGTAATTGTTCTTAACTAGAGTAGGTAGTACTAAGTTTTTTTTTTATAAGTCAAGAGTAGTTTAGGCAACATAGAGAGTCCGAAAAATTCTCTACCTCCTACTCAATATATATATATTATTAAAAAAGGGTAAAAGTATATACAAGAGGGAGGATTAGGCCAAAACCCTAAAAAATCAAACACAAGAAAAACAATAAAAAGGACAACAACAACCTAAGAAAATCTAAAAATAGGCAAGCTATTCATGTCCCTAAACATATCCGCCAACAAAAGAAAAGGCAAGGTGTCGAACCAGGTGACAACAGAAAGCGCATGACTAAGAGAAGTTAACTTGTTGACACAACAATTCCTTTCCCGAAAAAATCAAGTTGAAAATAGTTAGGCCGCTGATTCCTCAAGCGAAAAGGAATAATAGTTGGATTCTTGAAAGCTTGAACAATCGCTTTCCAACCAAATCCTATGCCAAATATGTTGCGCAGCAAGTTCCATTGGTAATTTATTCGAATGACACAAATCACTTAAAGCAACTCGGGAATCTAAATTACCAATCCCCCAAATAATCCAAAAAATTATCTTCATTGAGAGGGTGAGGGACGAAGGCCCTGAGAACGGGTTTGATAGGCAGACTTGGTAATTTTCTTATTTCGGGCCTTCGACAAATAAGGTGTAAAAGGAACTTCTGCAGATGCGCTTTGGATTAACAGATCCTTCATTAAATCCATTTTCTTCTTTAAGGTAGGATCTATCAGATCATCAAGAGCAGGCATAATCTTTTTTTTTTTAAGCTAACATCTGGAACACTCTCTGAAGCTAATGTAAGTATCGGCTAATGGTCCATTCGACTAAGGTCAACCCTCACCACTTCATCCGTGACATTCGAGAGTTGCATGTGGAAGGAGGTGTTTAACATCCCAATAGGACGGTTTTTAAGATTTTCCAGCTAAGGAGACTCTAACTGAACTTGCGCAGCAACAATTGGGACTTCCACCCGCGCTTGCTGCGTCTCAGTTTCCAAATAATCTGAAACATGTACATGTGACGACCAATGATTATTCTGCTCAACATGAAAATCAGGGTTGCTCGCTGCATTTTCAGAAATCCAACCTCAAACACACATATTAAAAACTACATCTGACATCATTCTTGAAGCCATAACTCAAATTGAACCTAAACAACCAACTTCCCACCCACTAATCAAACCACCCGTGAACCTGAAACCACTTAGACTTTGCCATCTGAAACTTCACCAATAGTCATTCCAAGAGAAATCTTACCATCTGACCAACCAACTGAGACTACTGTTGTTAGAAATGTTGAGCCAGAGTCTGACTCTGACACAATAGCATTAGTTGTCTCAAAACCATGTTTGGAAGGTAAAATGATTTATGTTTGGCTGAGATGAACAATAGCTTTTAGTATAAAAATCATGTTTGGAAGCAAAAGCTACAAATCATAGTTTCAAGTTATAAAGACATAATCAATTCTAATATAGAATTGAAAACATACCAAAATCAATTTTAGTACTTCAGAATCACTTTTGTCTCTGCAAAAAATGATTCATATGCTCAGACCATTTTTTTTATAACTTTTACTATGATTTTGTTTATACTAAATAAAATAGAAACATTTGTCATGGTGTTTAGGCAGCTGTATTCCAGTGTGCTTTTGCTTTAAGGTCCCAAATTGTGATTCCCCTCTGCCACAAGTTTGATGCCATGGGTATTCTTTGTAGTCATGCTCTGCGGATTTATAATATTAGAAATATTTTCATATCCCTGACCAATACTTCTTAAAACAACGGTAAAAAAATGCAAGGTCTGTGATTTATGAGCATATAAATGAGAGTTCAACAAAAGATTTGACCTTCAATTCAATGACCAACAATGATGATTTTACCGCAATGCCATTATGAAGTGTTTCTACAATTTGGTTTTGGAAACTCAAGAGAACAAAGAAGCTCGAAGAATCATGTGGGAATCACTTGGTGTTGTTATAAGAGGGTTCAACCATGTGTTGGCAACTCGATTTAAATTATAATACATGCTGAAATGAATGAGAACAATTTCATGCAAAGTGAGGAACATGAATTTCCTGCAATTGTTCTCTTCTATGGTATTTTATTTTGTTTTGGTGTCAATGGAGTATTTGATTTATTTTCAGATGTTGCCTAAAAAAAATTATTTGGTAGTGAAAAGCAATAAAAAAACGAAATGAAAGAACTAATTAAAACACAACAATGAACTAAAAAAATTATGATGTATTTTATTAGGGGTCCTTTTCTCATATTATGCCAGATCTATAAAACTCTAGTAACGGCACTGGTTGGTTGATAAGGCCACATATAGTTGTGACTATGCAAACCTAACCCATTACAAATGCTCTAAGAGACATGGTCTAGCCTTTTGGCGTTTCTTGTGATATTCATCTATTTGTCTAAATAAGCAGCTGCTAATTAATAATCAATTGACAATAAAAAGTTTGAATTCCAAAATAATCTACGAGCTTTAAGCTTCAGAGAACATATAGCATATAGCAGAATCTCACTAAAATTACCACAATCCAACATCATACATATAAATAAATATACTATTACAATACAAACATTATACATATAAGTATATTGCTCTAAACATAGGTAGTAGTTGAGTGACTCGCCGTGAAAAATGAATTGGGGGGTAAAACCAGCAAAACGCAGAGTTACACTCCTCATTCAAAATCCCCCAAACCTCGCGCGTTCTATCAAAACCAAATCAAAACATGTTTCATTACGCCGTCGTTTCGATCTCTCCTCTTCTCCTTCAATCACGCATCAAATTCTCTACAATCTTCAACAAACCCTAATCCCAATCTTCAATTTCTTCAATCCCCCACTCTTAATTCTCATTCAATCGATATACAATTCCCCATTTCGGAATTTTTAGGGTTTGTGAAAATGAACTCAGGTGACCTACACAAAGTTTGGGAAATCAGAGCTCTGAAGAGAATGCCAGAGACAGAAAAAGCTCACAAGATGTTGGAGAAAATCGCCAAACAGGTTCAGCCTATTATGCATAAACATAAATGGAGGGTTAAGCTTCTCTCTGAAATGAAGTAATTCTTCGTTTTCTCTCTGTATTTTGCTTAATTTTCGTGTTTCTTTTAATGGGTATTGCGTAAAAATTTAATTTTTAGTTAGGGAGATAAAAGTTTTCAACTTGGTGTAAAAATCACTGTTCTTAACATTTGATGATACTTTAGTCCAAATTTAACCTGTGTAGGCACCTACACTTCTGATCGATGGTGTGTGCGGTGTCTGACACATATGTGATTACATTCAATTATGTCATTTTATTTCAAATTATTACCGTTGTTGATGTGTCCGTGTCTGTCCGGTGTTCGTGTCTGTGGTGGTGCTTCGTAGGGGAGTTGATGACAGGTTTGCACAGTTCAGTCGATGTATTGAGATTCTATTGAGTTCATACTTTGTTATAAGGAGAATAAGGGTTACAACATTGTTGAAATAAGTGTGCTTGCTTCTACTGGGGTGAAAATTGATTTTAGTTAAAATTGAGTGTAAGGTAAAATGATTTATGTTTGGCTGAGATGAACAATAGCTTTGAGTACAAAAATGTTTGGAGGCAAAAGCTACAAATCATAGTTTAAAGTTAGAATCAACTATAGAGACGAAATCAATTCTAATATTGAATGCAAAACATACCGAAATCA
Source organism: Medicago sativa (assembly GCF_051527215.1). NCBI lineage: Eukaryota > Viridiplantae > Streptophyta > Magnoliopsida > Fabales > Fabaceae > Medicago > Medicago sativa. Next base: position 58,946,344 of record NC_140751.1, on the reverse strand, counting down.
CTTTTGTCTCTGCCAAAAATGATTTTTATAACTTTTACTATGATTTTGTTTATACTAATTAAAATAGAAACATTGGTCATGGTGTTAATGCAGCCGTGTTCCTGTGTGTTTTTGCTTTGAGGTCCCAAATTGTGTTCCGCTCTGAAACAAACAGCGTTGGTGATGATTTTTTGTTTTGAATGTCCTGTGATATATGACTGAACAACTTGTTTACATGATTGTAGCCCTACCAATCCAGCTCTTCTGGGATTGAATGTCGGTGCAGGTATACACGTTAAGTTGCGGCTACGAAGGCCAAACAGGGAGTCAGACTTTTACCCATTTGATCAAGTTTTAGATACGATGCTTCATGAGCTTTGTCATAATGCACATGGTCCTCATAATGCCAGCTTCTACAAGCTCTGGGATGAACTTAGAAAGGTTTCTCTTTCGCCCATGATTCTGTTATTGACTATGATATATGGACATATAAGTTTTCTTACCTTTTGAAATGCACATTTTTTCCAAACAATTACCTTGGGGATTGTATTGGGTTTATTTGTCATTTTTCATTTTTTCAATTGTATTTTGCAATCGCTATTTTCTGGTTTAGGTCTTAAGTTTCTCATTTTCTACACTGAAATATCGTAGACATGAATTTCATTATCAGGGATGATCAAAATTTAAAATATTGAAGTTCCCAGATTGTTTATTGCAGCTGATATATAGGTGTATTGTTTTTTGAGCATTTTTTATTAGCCAAGAGTCCTAAAAAAGTACAAGTAATGACACTAATGAAACAAATAAAAGAAAATAAAATAATAGGCAGATTGAACTTTATTTTCCTTGCAACTTACTTCCAGCTGCTAGTCAAGATATTTACAGAACCCTCATTATTTCGAATTCTATTTTGAGTAAATGGGTTTTCTTTTAGAGGTGAAACATTTTACTGTAGGACTATTTTCAGTAGAACGATTATTGAAAAGTTAAACCATAGTTTTACCTTTGCTTATGAATATTCTAAACACGTTTATAGCTGTTAATTCTAAGCAGATAACTGTTTTTTCCTTTCTTAGCAAGTTATTAGATTTGCCTATTTGTTGTTCCTTTATGCATGTCACTAATCATGCACAGGAATGTGAAGAGTTGATGGCTAAGGGGATAACTGGCTCTGGGGAGGGTTTTGATCTCCCAGGAAAGCGCTTGGGTGGTAATTCTCGTCAACCTCCACTCTCGTCTCTACGTAAAACTGCACTTGCAGCTGCAGAAAAGAGATCACAGTTGGGAACTCTTCTTCCATCTGGACCAAATCGTATTGGAGGCGATAGTGTTATAATGAAGGCACTTAGTCCAGTACAAGCTGCTGCGATGGCTGCAGAAAGGAGATTACAGGATGACTTATGGTGTGGTTCTCAATCTTGTGATAATTCAGATCATGAAGATGTTAACGATGAATCTGCTGAAAACCTTGTAAATAAGAAGATAATTGTGGGAACCTCGAGACTAACAGACAATTCTACTCTACCTTTGGATCCGACATCTCGAAAAAGAAGCCGTGACAAGGATTCAAGTTTACCAGTTCATTCATCTAGTATTCCTAAATATGTTGATTTGACAATGGATACACCCAAAAAGGGATGTGTCAATGGACATCAGACAGGGTCTCAACAAAGAAGTTCTGGATTAGAAAACATTTTACATTCACAAGCAGGATCGACTTCTAAAAATTTACCAAGTTCATCTGGGTCACTATCTGGTGATAGTAGAACACTTCATTCTGAAGAAACTGCAATGTGGCAGTGTCTGATGTGCACTCTATTAAATAATGTAAGCATTCAACAATACCACTTTCATTCAACATGGTTATTTTTTTGTTTTTATTCTTGTATTGTTACAAAGTATATTAAATTAAGGTTTATTATTTTGTTCTCGAAATATTGATGTGATTTTTATTCTTTAAGGAGTATAGTTAACACTATCTATGGTCTTTTAACATACTGCCTTTTCTAATACATTTGAGTTGTGCCTGATTGATGCAGTCATTAGCCCCCATCTGTGAATTGTGTGGCACACAACAGCCAAAAGATGTTTCCACCAAACACAACACTTGGTCTTGTAAATTCTGTACGTTGGAAAACAGTGCAAAGTTGGAGAGATGCTCAGCCTGTGACGAGTGGAGATACTCTAATGGTCCCAACCTTGGCCCTTGACAGAACCAAGTGATTTGCTTCGTTGGTAAATATAGTTCAATTCTGGCTTTTGTCTACACAAGTTGTGCATAGCCATCAAATTTTTTGCGTCCTTGGTTTTTATGTTCCGTATACTTACAATGAACTTCATAATTTGGTTTTGGTCTACTGATGTTATAATTTGACTTTGATATGCAAGCTTCATTAATTCATGACTACCCTATTTTGAATTACAAAATTCTCGACATTCTTTCTATTATATTTTCCTGTTCATTTCATTACTATGCTCAACTTGACTCATCAGGTTCACTTGTGTTAAACAAAATACCTCAAACCCTGTGATAACTTCTTTCATTCTTTTGTTCTTGAGTAATCTTAGAGATTTTCAATGTGATGAGTTGCTTATTGGGTTCTTAAAAATCTGTGTCAAATAAGAAACTGGTTGATATTTATTCATTCCCCATTTGAACTCATTTAGGTGACAAGTTGAGTTCTTCAAAACTAAGTAATGTTACTTTTTATAAAGAACAATGGCATAGAAAGTGTTTGCTATCTGGCATCAATTAACCTTTACAGCAAAAACTATGAAAATATGGGTTGCTTAAAAATTGTCAATCAGAAATGCTCTAGAAAGGAGAAATTCAAGCCTTTTGGCGTTTCTTGTGATATTTACCAATGTTTTGTACTTAGAAAGGAGAATTTGTCTAAACAATTAGTAGCTAATAATCAATTAATCACGAATAAAAGTGGCAATAAAGGGTGTATGTCGAAATAAATCTATCAGCTTTAAACATTTACAGAGTATGTGATAGTAGAATCTCACTAAAATAACCACAATCCAACATCATACATATAAATATATTATTACAAACATTATACATAGAAGTATACTGCTCCAAACATAGGTAGTACTGTTATTATTTGAACAAGCCAAACACATTTTCACTTCATCATACACCTTTATATTTCCTCTCCCTTATCACTTGTCTTTGGCACTTTGGTTACAATGCTTCTAAGAAGATCAATGTAAAGTGGAAGTTGTGCTATTGCATACAAAGTCACAGGGAAGCAAGTGACTGAATAAATGAGGAACACAATGTGCTTGTATTTTTGGTCAATAAGAAAGAAATGGCCAGAGCAAAAAGCGACGAACATTGCAATAATGGATAAGAAAAGAGAACTTAATCCCAAAAGAAGTTTCCTTGGCATATCAATTCTGAAATCTTTGGCTTCTTTTCGAGAAGTGAGTATGGACAGGAACATTACGAGTGCAGTGACAGAGAAACAAAGACCAATTACTGAAGACAAAGCAAATGCATCAAATGCAGGCCTTCCTTCCAATGCTGGTTCACCTGTTTCACTTCTGTTGCCGCCTGGTACAGTGCTTGATGTAGCGAAGGAAACACCGGCAAGGAGTGCTGCTACTACAGAGCAAGATTCAGAAGTATCTTTGAGCCATTCACTACCTTTTGTTACCAGTTCTTCATGTGATTTCTTGAACAATTCTCCAGCTGTTTTGTCATCTTTGTTTGTTCTAACTGTGAAATGCTCTGGCACTAGTCCTTTAGTATACTGATCCATGTGTGCAAAAGTAGTTAGAAGGGTAAATTATTATCAAATTAACCAGAGAGATTCTATCAATGACAATCATTTCAACTTTCAGGCTATGTTTGGATTGATGGAATGTGATGGAGTGGAATGGAATGGAGTGGGATGGAGTCATATCCCATTGTTTGGATTTGTAATATTTTAATGGAATGAGATGGAACATGATGGAATCCATTCCATCCTATAACACCACTTCTTATTTTTCATTCCATCCAATTTGGGAGGTAAACAATGGAATGGACTTTCTTAATTAAATAATTACCATTTTATCACTATTTTTTATTTCATCACTTTCCTTATCTTCCTCTTCTCCTTTTTTGTCTGCAATTTATTTTCATGTGTCAACTGCTCTCTTCTTCTCTTAAAAAAAAAAAACTGCTCTATTCTTTCTTCTTCTTTGTTTATCTTTCTTCTGCATGCACGTTTGATGATACAAAGACAACATAACATAGAACAAAATTTTAACGTATGTGATTAATAATTTATAAACATCATGAGTTTTTTTTTTTTTAAGGTAGAAACATTGTGAGTTTGTTTTATAAGGTAGAAACATCGCGAGTTTATTGTACCATAAGTACTGAGATTATGCGAGGATGTAGATTGGATAATTTTAAGTTTCTTGTTCTTAATTTAATTTGTTCAGATAGTCAATAACCTGACATTGTTGAACCTATCAGTTTTAACTATATTGGTTTTCATTGATATTTTTCTTCGTTCTTTTAAAAAAAAATATATTTTTCAAAATAATATCATTTTTAGATAAGGGTAAAGTTGGTAAAAGAAAGTTATAATTCATTTCATTCCGTTGATTTACCAAACAATGGAGTGGAAATTTTACTCTGTTCCATTCTAAAATATCCAAACAATGGAAGGGCAAATTTATACCATTCCGTTCCATTCCATTCCACTATGTTCCACTCCGCTCCGCTCCATTGTATTTCATCAATCCAAACGGAGCCTCAAGGTGAGACTAGGCGTTCAATTATCTAACTTTCCCAATCCAACCCATTCATGATCGGGTTAGTTTTTTCAATTTTAGTGTTAAAAATAAGAAAACTGATCTTCTCACTTTGATTTTCCTCATTCACACCCGAAAAATACACAAATACCTCCAACTGCAGGTAACTGCCATTCACCCCAACTGCAGTTGACTGCAGTTGGGAGGGAACGACAGTTAACTGCAGCTGGGAGTATTATGAGGATATTTTTTAGGCCCTCAATATCTCTTTTGGTTGAGTTATCTACCGAAGGTGTTAAAATTATAAAGAAAAATAATATCCTCTGGGAGTCGTCTCTCATATTTTTTTATGGGTCTAAGAGACATTGTGGAAGCCTGAAAAGAACTGCTCAAAGACTATTGATTGGTTTGGATTTGGGTTTGGTCATTTTTTTTTACCCAAATTGCAAACACATTTACAGTCACAATATCGGTGGCTGTTTGATTAAAATCAGACAGTCTAGATTCAAGTTTGATATTTTGAAATATGCATTATTTTGGACTGTCTGGTCTTGATCAAGGTCATCGAATTTTAAACTGCGACGGATCCTGATTTGAAAGAAAAGAAATACCTGAAACCATTTGATATGCCACATCATTTGCAAGGCAGCACCAGATATGTTCCAATCTCGATCACTTTTGGTAGCTGCTAAATGTAACACAGTGTTCTCTTCCTTATCCACCCCTTGGATTAGATCATCAAATATTGCCATTTTATTGCACTTGTCAAAACGTTTCCTTAATGCCTCAACGACATTGGTTCTCCTGTTCTCAACTGCTACAAGTAATGCATTTTTATTTTCCAAGTTAAGGTCGTATATGGAACTTGGTATTTTTGTTATAAGCTTTTCCACTATTTCAACTATGCCATTTCTTGCTGCAGTCAAAATTGGTGTCTCACTTTCCAAAATTGCTTTCTTACGTTCAAGATTTTCAGTCAAAATTGATGTCTGACTTTTCGAAATTGCTTCACTTATAAGTCTTGCTGCAGTCAAAATTGTTGTCTCACTTTCCAAAATTGCTTCACGTTCAAGTTTTGCAGAAGTCTTTGGGTCCTCATTGTTGTTATCTCCTGCAAGTTTCATTTATGTTATTTTCAATAATATTTTGTAATGTTGATTTAATTCTTTGTCTTATCCTTCTGATTTTCCGGGGAAGGAAGTCCTAGTAACACGGAGATCAATCAGGAGATAATTAGTCCAATCAATGATTGTTTTAATCAGGGTCAAAACTAAATGAAGTGTCCTTAATTAAAAGGTCATTAATCACTTGAGTTCTTCAAAAACGGTTGTAAAACAATCATTGGTTTCATTTTATTAATTAATAATAATACTCTCTTCCTTGATTTAAAATAAATGGGTTTTGCCAACCAATGGCCTTACGGCAATGGTTAAGGAATTTATCGTAGAAATTATGTCTTGGAAATGCAAATTTTTACTTTTGTCTTGGCAATAATTACACAATTTTTGTTGCAAAGTTACTTATTTTAGTACTCTAACCAATGCCCCAAGGGCACTATTTAGCATTCTCCAAAATAAAAATACAATGATATATTTAGTGTGAAATCAAATAAGTTTTAATGATTAGATTACCCATATATAACCCCTTATGATCAAATCGAAATGACTCTCTCTAGTCTTAAATATAAGTGAAATTGGTTAAAGAAAGTTGATGTATTTACAAAGAGACCACTAAAATGAATCAGATACCTTGATTTGGGTTGTAAGCAGACACGAAATCTGTTCCACTCACATCTCCTATTGGTTTGGCGCCGGTTCCCAAGTACGATTCATAAGGATTCTCCGTAAATATGTCCAAGAGTTGACCACTCCATTTGTGCTTTTGCTTCATCTTTTTAATTTCTTCAACCCCTTTAAGCAAATTTTGAACACATCCATAAAACAATAACAATCAAGGACACGACCCCAAATAAAAAAATGTCTGGACGAACATAATCAAATGAAAAATATTAAAATTACAAGAGAAATCTCTTTTAGTTTTTTCATTTTTGTATGTGCGCTCAAATATTTTTTATTTGAGGTTGTGTTCATGTAAGATTTTCTTTAAAGAATGAGGTCAACTAGGATTAGACACTTACCAACTCCTGAAAGGCCAAGGGTATAGATGTATACAAACTTCAAAAACCAAAGACATGTGGCATAGTTTTCTGGAAGAAGCTTGCGTTCAGATGGCAACCCTTTGTCTTTCTCTCCCATATTTTTAGATCCTGCAAAAACATAGCTTAATTTTTTTGCATTCTTAATATAAAAATATTTTTACACATTCTATCATTCTTCTTAGAGAAAATCCATACTGCCTATTTGATTCTCAAAATGAGGGCCTCGTTCTATCCATGTCTCTCCTTAGAGAAAATTTATGCTATGGTGCTTTCTTGTGAAGGAAATTGGAGTCTAAATCCAAATGGTTTCAATTTCTATTTGATTTAGTCTATTTTGGATTTTTCAAAATCCAAGGTAGGTCAGATGTTCAATAAACTTTTTTACAATGTTATATATTTCAAATTGCAACGGCCTCTGCTACGACATCGCACCGCATTTGCGGTGTGATCTTCAATCACAACTGCATTGTGGCCTCATTGGACCATTTTAATAATTGTAATAGCCTTATCTATTCCTTGAAATCTTCTAAGAAAAAAAATAAAATTGAAGACCCCAAAACCCTTATCTACTTCAGACCCTGGCCAAATAGAAAAAATATCACAACGTACTTATATAAGAAAGATTTAATGCACATACCATTTGCAGCATTAGAAGTAGTTTGTTTCTTCTGCAGCTTTTGCTTAGCAAAACTTATAAGTGGATAAGCATATTCTCGACATTTATCAATAAATAGATAACATGTGTCGCAGTTCTTTGGACATGATTCTTGTGGTTTTGACTCATGCTTCAGCCGACAATATTCGATTGCTTCATCAACGTTTAGGGTTCCCGCGGGTATACCTTTTGATATGGTGTCATAACATTAGAGCAATACATCGAAAATTGTCATGCATAAATATATTTCTAAAGAACAAAAAGGGTGTAATATCGCATGTGAGCATGCATCTTATGTCATCTTTAGAAGTGAGATAAAAATAAATTAATAAATTGGTGGGGTTCAAGTCAACAAGCCTTAAAAGGAAAAAGGATAGGCTTTGTATACTTACGAATTGCTCGCAACACACATTTTATTTTATATTATGACAAAGATAAGGAATTAATATTTCCGCTCTTTATGCAATACTAGTTTTATAATTTAACTACTCCCTCCATTCTTTTTTAAAAGTCGTCTTGAAATAGCAACACCAAATTATGAAAGTGGATTTTTTTACATTTTAAATCTATTATACCCTCATTTACTCCACCAATAAATTCCTTTTTTTTTTTACGAAAATTTATTTTTCCAATAAGTTTAATGTGTTATCTTTATCTCATATCAAACAATTGTTAGTTATGTCCTCGTGAGCTTAGCTCAGTTGGCAGGGACAATGCATAATATATGCAAGGTCCTGGCTCAAACCCCGACCACCACAAAAAAAAAATTTGTTAGTTACTCTCTCTTTCTCGAACAGTTTTTTTTTGCACACACTTTATCTCTCTCCCATAACAAACAATTATCAATAATTTAAATATTATATTCTAAATATCGTACACATATTTTTAAATAATTGCAAAGCAAAATAAAAATTATTCCAACTTCACATTAATCAAAAGTTAAGAAAATTTTAACTTTCTTTGAACTTCTTTAATCAAAATTAAGGCTTCAAATATGGTTTCTACTAATATTAGTCTCACACTATGTGACATAGATTTGAATGTTGAAAATTACGAAAAAACAAAACTTTGTTTTAAAAAAAACAAACTTTAGTTTTCCAAATACATAGCGTTTTAAAAAGAAACAAACTTTGTTTAAGAAAAAAACTTTAATTTTCTAAATAAATAGCATTAATTAGTTTTATTGAAAAAGATAAGAGTAATTGAGAAAAGGTATAATTGACAACCGTACCCTTAAAATACTAAAACGACAGTTAAATAGAAACGCTAATTTGAGAAACTGACAAAATTGAATGTAATCATATGTGTCGGTGTCGGACATGATACGTATCTGACACCAGACACGCCTAATCCGAGGAGTGTATGTGCTTCATATAGAATAAATCTTTAGTCAAACGATACTTAAAAGGGAACAAAGAGAGTAATATTTATCGACAAATAAAATTATTGGAGAAATCTAATCACACCTCTTTACGTAGATATTTTTGCAATTATTAAAAAAAAAATTACTCAACACCACTTTAAAATATGATTCGTCATGATGGTAAAACTTTTTTACATGATTATTTAATGGATAGTTGTATAACCTTAAATGGTTTATAAATTAGAGTGGAGATTAAAATGTTTGTGATCGAATATGTATTCATCATTCAATCATGACATGATATGTCATATTTTTGTATTCATTATAAGCATCGACTAACTCTGTGCCAGCAATCACGGTAAGATAGACATATAAGATTGGACGTAAAGTATATGCAAGCGTTATCCAGAATGATTGGACGTAAAGCGTCTGTAAGTGGCTTTTATCAAATCAATTTTTTAATAAATTTTGTCTCCAGAGTATTGATATCCAATCAAACTTCAGGTAACTAAGAATTCATCAATGTTTAAACATATAAGAGAAGTGTTAATATAGAATATCATGCATGATAGTTAGCTATAAAACCATATGTATGATAGTTAGCTATAAAACCATATGTTCCCAAGACAATGAGTTTCTTCTCAATTTATCAGCAGAAAGTAATGTACACAAATATTGAAATGTTGCACACTTACAGTGGTAAAGAATCTTCTTCCACCATATCATCTTGTATCCGCTTTTGAAGGCTGAGGGCCTAGTAGCAAGAAGTTTGAGAGGACTAAATCCAAGTTTGTTTTGAATGACGATAAGATCAGGATATTTATGTATTATTATAAGTGCCAAATCTGTTGCAATATACATAAATATTAGTAGGGAAATGTTAAAATGTGCCTTAGAGCACTAGTTAAAGAAATTAATATAAATATTGTATTGGGAAATGATGAAAAATTGTATATTCAACTTTATAAAAGTCAAAGAATTGTTGTTTTTAATGAAAAATTTCATTTTTTTTTTTTTAAAATTTTAACTAGTGCCCAAGAGACACTAATTAGCATGATCTATATTAGTAATTTAGAATCAGTTTTGTTTTACTATAATAGAAACAATTTTAATTCCTGTACTTTTTTTAATTGCATTTTCCTTTCTTAATTCCCTAAGGTTGTTAAACAAACCATTAGCTTATTTGAGCACTTTCTAAATTCCCTAAGGTTGTTAAACAAACCATTAGCTTATTTGAGCATTATGAAAAGAAGTAGAGAATATTATGTTGAGTTTTAAGTGTGAGTGATTAAGTCTCACATGTGTAAAATATTGGACATATAAGAGATGTGACTCATATGCTTGAGGCCTTGTGATTTTGGGTGGAGATGGAGCGTCTCCATCTCCTACGGGCCTGAAACATTGATATGTTGTTGCTCTCGTGATATTTGGACTCCTCAACAAATGGTATTAGAGTCTTGTTTCGGTTTGCTAGGGGAACGGGAGTTGGATCGTGTTACAGAAAGTGGAAAATCACACTTGATGGAGATATTGTTGGGTTTAAAGTGTGAATGGTTAAGTTCCACATCACTTATAAATCAGTAAATGTTAAATGTATAAAAGAGACGACTTATGTATGATGACTTAAGGTTTTGAGTGGAGGTATAATGTCTCACTCTCTTTCAATCCTAAAGCATTGGTTTGTTGATGCTCTTCCACACACACGCACCAGTACACCTCCCATCATATTCAAATTTTAATATATAATTAGGTATTGGTTCTTCACAAATCATATCCAATCCCTTAACACTCATTTCCATGCAATTTATTAATAAACCAAAAAATGAGTAACTAAATATTCATTTTTATTTTAGGAAATGTAATTAGATATTCATATCATGTCCAAACATTGCACACATTAGAAAACCGACATAGAAATTCATGAATTCAGATTCCAAGCAATCATTGAATACAAAATTCATAATATGAAGCAAAACATACAATTTATTAAAAGCTTGATAATTACCAAAAAATTCTCTCCGGATGGCACAATGAAGAATACTATCCCCATTTTTTCGAATAAGATCTTTGGAATAAGAACCACCATAACTACGTTTTAACTCGGAGAGATACACAAACGTTTGTTTTTGCCAAGACAATGCAGCAAGGAACAAGGGAGTTTCTCCATTATCGTTATCAATGTCAATCAAATACTTCCTTTCACCATCTTTTCCTATGATACATTCACATACATTTTTGAATCCTCTTGATGCTGCAAGGTGCAAAGGAGTGTCACCTTTTTCATTCTTACATTCAAGGGCCTCCTCATTATTGTGACTTAAGATTGAATCCACAAGACTTTTAACAACTTCCTCATTGTCATCATTTACTGCCACGTGTAGTGCTGTTCCTCTGCTTTTGTTGATGTCTATTGTTCTCAAGTTAAGATCAGATTTGTATAATTCCTTTACTTCTTTCCATTTTCCTTCTAATGTATATCCCCTTAGCTTGTCCTCTGGAAGAAAAAAAAAATGGATTAGAGTTATTCCTTGTTTGAATAAACAACTTAATTAAAAGTATATAGCACAAACATGCAAATAAAATAAAATAAAATAAGTCAAAATGTTTTAATGTAAGTTATAAGTTGTTTTTTATAAGTTATTCTGAACAGTAAAGAGTTTATGAAAATATATAAGCTGAAATCAGTTTACAAAAGTGTTGTAGGTTGTTTTTATAAGCTCACTCAAACAAGTGTTTATGGCAATAAATAATTTCAAATAAGTCAATTTAAACATGTTCTTAATCGGTTGCAATCTACTATTAAAACAAGTGGAATTACTTATAAAAATTAGAGCATAAAAAATGAAATTATTTTCTAATTTTGGCATTGAGAGGGAGAGAAAGAAGTTAAACTGTTGGCAAAAATTATAGACAGGAAAAATAAAAGTAGTCTTCAATTAGAGAAATGATATATGAACATCTATTTGAGGACAACTTTTGTGACAACTCTCTCTCATACTCACATTATTTTTTACTTTATCTCTCTATTGTTTTGGTTTCCGTGCCAATACCTACTTTTTCTTTGTAAATTATAGTTGTCAAATAAATTGTCAACCAAATTGGTTGTTCAAATAACACTCCTCCTTCAATTATAGTCTTCCTTTACTTTTTAAACGGAAAAATTTAGTCTTTTGTAACTACATGTGCGCGTGAAAAAAGTATAATTACATTTGAAAATGGGAGACAACAAAAAATGAAATTGATTCCTTCCGGAAAAAAAATGAAATTGATGTTCAAATTTTAGTTCTTTTTATAGTTTTTATTATCTAATTTATAGGTATAAAATTTTACCCTTATTTAATAGGTATAAAATTTTACCCTTACTTAACTGTGACTAATATTTATCTGATACCGGTGGGTATGAGTTATTTCAGTATATTTTTTTATAGTATACGAAATTAGAAACAAATTCTATAATTTGTTCATCATATAATAGAGTATTATCCGTTCCCGTGAACTTAACTCACTCGGTAAGAGATAATGCATGTTATATGCAGGAACTAGGGTTTGAACTCCAAACACTCTATTTATTCACGTGTCAGGTGAATTTTTTTTTAGCAGTAAGACTACTTGAAGAAAAAAAAAGTATTGTCTGGACGCTAATTTCAACTATTTTTATAACCGGATTTTTCATTGGAAACAGTATAAAGTACTTACCTTCCGTCATGTGTGTGCTGTCATTAATACATTCTTCCACATCTCTAGTGTTCGTCATGGTCTTGAAGGTTGAAACTCAGATTGAATTGAAGGATGAAAGAAAGAAAAATGTGAGATGGGAAAGAGAGAGAAGTTTAGTCGTTTAGTCAATGTGTTATGTTCCAACTACGTATAGAGTTGAACATGATTAAATACCAATCATGAAGTGTCCTATATGTTTCCAACCTTGGTTGGGTATATTTCAGTGAATTTGAAGGATATGAGAATATTAAAAAGAAACGATTCCTAACATGCTTTAGAACACAGTAGCACAAAAATTAAAGTGAAAAAGGAAAAATATATATTCAACAAAGTTTGCTTCTCAAATCTACAAGTTAAGTATATTATATTTGTCTAAAAAAAAAAAGTTAAGTATTTTATAGATTATGATTATTAGAATTCAATAAAATTCTTGAAAAAACACATGTAATTTTACATAGTTTTTATTTTTCAATGGGAAGAAAATAGAAAGAAAAAGGAAAAAAAGAATATGCGCGCGCACACGAGGGATATATTAACTCCAAATTAAGTGTTTAAACTTACTCTAAATCTAGACCTTTGATTTTTATATTAATCAATGGTTATGATTAATGACTAATAATCCTCACAGGTATGATTTTTTTTTTTTACCTCTTCTATCCTTAATATCACGAGCCTTCAATTGGAGAATGAAAAAGGTTATAGCATTACCCATAACAATGTGGAAGTTGAATTCTAATTTCTCTAATTGTTATAGGTGATATCACGAGCCACATTGTTATGGGTAATGCTATATCACCTTTTTATAGCTATATCACCATAACAAGGTGATATAACATTGTTATAGGTGATAACAATGTGGCTCGTGATAACAATGTGGAAGTTATCACCTTTTTATAGCTATATCACCTTTTTATAGCTATATCACATTGTTATAGGTGATATCACGAGCCTTCACTTATTATCTCCAATTGAAGATGTCTTCTAATTTCTAGGTGGGTGTGTTATAACATTACCCATAATATAATTACTCTAGTTGTACTTGTGTACCGCATTTGTCTCATATACTATTTTTATAGGCCGTTTTACTTTTTTTTAAAATTATAGGTTTGAACTTGAGGGGGAGTCACCTTGTGTACTCAAGTCACGTTTTTTTTTTTTTAAGGAACTCAACTCAACTCAAGTCATGATTTATTTCTTGTGTTTCTAGCAATATTGCCATTAGCAGTTGAGTTGGACCTTATATACTAAAGTCACAACTAATTAAAGAGACAATGATTTTAAGGGAAATAAGTTTTTTTTTTTTTTTGAGGGAATTAAGGGAAATAAGTTATCACACATTACCTACAATAATAAAGACCAGAAGGTTTATAAATAAGTTGATGTGAAATCCAATTAGTTTTGACTTTTTAGATCATGAACCCTAAATTTGGACTATGTATAAGACATCTTCGACAAAATCACGAGAATTAAGAAAGTTGATTAGTATTATTAAATTTGTTAATAATTGATATTGTTTTTACATTTTTATCTTTCAAGAGATGAGTGATTTATATATTTATGTTGATTGTAGAAAAAGATACAAAATAAATATGAGTATATTGATAAAGAAATCATTAATTCAGCTAGAAATTCAAAGAATGTCTTTATAAAGATGGACAAACAAATTTCTCAAGTTGATTTTATATTTATGGACAGAAGTTAGTAAATTTCAATATGTAAAAGCACTTATCTCTTCTCTCTTTCCTAAACACCAGTAGCCACCACTTTTTTTCGTCTTATCTTCTGAAGAGATGTGATTTAGGGTCAATTTTAACCCAAAATCACTCATTCAAATTGTTTTTCCTTATTTTTTAGTTAGGTAAGTGATTTCCACATATTTTTCAGTCTTTTTCGTTTGTTTTGGTGATTTCGTCATCTTTGCAGTACTTTGTTTGTTTTGATTTTTCATTTTGTGCAGTGTGTTTTTTATTTTCCATCTTAGTTCGATGTTTATTTGATTCTGGTTGAAAGATTATCTTTGAACAACTGCATAGATCCAATCAATGATTTTTGTGTCATTAGTGTTGCAGATTCGAATACCTGAGTATTTCGGAGACTTGAATATATTCATATTTGTAAACATGGATACTTAGTCATTTTATGTTATTAACATGGATGTTGTGAGTTGTTAACATATTCATCATTTTTGTTTTTAGTTACTTTGAATTTGTATTGTATCAATGTACTCAATCAATTTGAATGAATGAATCAATATCGTTTATTATTGTCAAAAATATGTAAAAACATTTCCCGACTTTAGTTTGGGCTAAAAAAATCCAACAAGATCAAATTAAACTCACAATTATTAAATTTTAGCTCCCATGTGAGGAATTTTAGAGAAAAAAGATTTTTATATATATTATCTTAGATATTTTTATCTATATAAAATGAAATATAGTATAAGAAGTTATAATGATGTAATAAACAATTAGTTTATTCTATAAAAAAAAAAGTTGTAATTAAGAAGTGACCTATTATCCATATGGAAATAAGATTTGTTTTCATTTATTACGTGGTTCCTCATCGAGC
The DNA here is from genome assembly GCF_051527215.1 of Medicago sativa. Classification (NCBI taxonomy): domain Eukaryota; kingdom Viridiplantae; phylum Streptophyta; class Magnoliopsida; order Fabales; family Fabaceae; genus Medicago; species Medicago sativa. The sequence goes on along the minus strand of NC_140751.1, from coordinate 58,931,149 downwards.
GTAGCTTGATCACGTGATTTAACGATCGTACGGTGTTTGAGTCACACAATTACACATTAATATTTACGATTCTCTTTCCCTTTAAAAAAAAGACATTATCTTCATTTATCCAAAAAGAAAAGAAAAATGGCATCATCTTCTTGGCAACATATGAATAGGAATTGGACTATTTGCAGTGGCGGAGCCAGAAAAAAAAAGTTGGGGTGGGCCACTAAAATTAACCGTTGAAAAATTGTTTAAAGTCTCGCAAATTAGACCTATAATTGAATTATTTAAATTTTTCGGGTGGACCACTACACCACTTTGCGGGAATTTGGATCAACCGAAACCTAAAACCGACATAAAATTGTATACAATCTCACAAAATAGACCTATAATCGAATTATTTAAATTTTTCGGGTGGGCCACTACACCACTTTACGGGAATTTGGATCAACCGAACCTAAAACCAAAACAAAATTATATAAAATCTCACAAAATAGACCTATAATCGTTGATTTTTTAATTTTTCCGGGTGGGCCATGGCCCACCCCAGCCCATGAAGGGCTCCGCCACCTATTTGTTTGCTTTATTTTTGCCCTTTTTCTGTGGCACCTTCCTTACTTCCAACTTAAGCGAATAAAAAATGGAATGTTTCTTTCAAGCTTTTTTTATTTTGTAACTTTAGGTTAAGAAAAAGCCTTCATGTATCGTCATGTTTCTCGTGGTCTTCATTATGGTCTTCCTAATTAGACCGAAGCATGCAAGACGTGGTGCTATAAAATACAAGTTAAAAAAAATATTGTTATTTAATATACACTTTGAATATTGAAAGAGACAAAAATAGAGAGGGTGATGTGATAGATTTAGTATATTGGTAGTGTAATGAGAAGAAAAAGAAGAGATAAAATAAAGTTTGAATGATGTTAAAAAATTAAAGATGTTTGAATATCATTGTTATTAAATTCTCTAAAAAAAAAATCATTGTTATTAAATTAAATCACTTGTAAAAGTGGAATTATGTTCACCTCAATTCGCATGTGTTGACATTGCAATGAGTTTGCTAGAATTACGATGACTCATCATAATTTTAACAAATTCAAAGTGATAACAAACATACATTAAGTACAATTTTTTTTAAAGACATTAAGTACAATTTGTTAACTCAAACAAGCTAACAGTAGAGAAAACACGATCAGTAATTTACTAAAAATTATTGCAAGAAGTGTTAGAGATAAGTGCTCAAGATAAAGAGTAAACGATATCATGTTGCTCACCTAGAAAAACAATTTGATAGTTGGTGTACATGTTTAATAAGGATCTACATGCATTCATTAAAAAATCATTTTGTATAATTGAATTTAACCTTGACCACATGATCAACAACTTGAAGATTGTTTGTCACGTTATTTGAAACATGTTGCATCATGTATTTTCATTAAAAACATATGAGGGAGTGACCTGAAGTTGAAAATTTTCAAATGGAGAGACCAGTTACTTGAACATATAAAAATAGAAGGACTAATGTTGTAATTACACCTTAAATATAATCTTTCCGTCCCTATTTATAAAATAACTTTTTACTTTTTCTTTTCTCTTAGCACCTATTTTTTGCACATGATAGAATAATGAGTTGAATAACGATATGATATGACACGATAGTTACTGATGTAAGACTTTTGTACATCCTATTTCTATCAACATGTAACTATTTAGTATCGCCTCCATAGGGAATAGTGCATATCATAAACCTTTCAATATCAAATATCATCTTAAGTTTATGGTTTAATTGTTTGTTTGTTTAAAAACTAATCTAACTAATTTACATTAAATTAAATTAAATAGAGGCGAGATAGGGCATATATCGATTAGGGTTAGAGTTCGTCGACCAAGCGTTACATATGTATTTTTATGACTACATAAACGGATTCTAGCTTTTAATTGATATTATCACAATCACTCAACAACATCATTCATGTCTAAATAATGTCGTGATTTCAATTGTATCGTTTAACCGACGATTTCTCAATCTATTAAACGATCCAATAATGTTAAGTTCTTGATATTCAAAGTGATTATCAAAACCTTAACCCTATGCCCAGAATACAAGCATTAATAGATGATTATTCTAACCCTAGATTCAAAAAGTATCTTTCAATATCATTTGAAATCATACATAAACATAAAACACAAGAATAATATCAATATCAAGTAAAAATTGCTAGAACCATGTATTTAAAGATAAAAAAGAGTACATATTGCTTGATCAAGTACCTCTAATCCCAAAAGGGTAGATTTAGCTACATATTTTCATAGTAGCCTTGCAACAGATGGAAGAAAAGATGAAGATTCAAGACAAGATTCTTGATTTCTCTACAAATCTTGTGAAAATCCACTTCAATCACTCTTACTCTCTCTCTCTCTCTCTCTCTCTCTCTCTCTCTCTCTCTCTCTCTCTTAAAATATCATAATATCTTCACAAAATGAGAGAAAAAGCTATTTATAGGAGTGTAAAAAGTGACAACTCGCTTAGCGAGTTGCAGCTCGCTAAAGCGAGTTTTCTTGCTGCACCACAGGATTGCTACCACGAAGCCTTCTCCTAAGCCGCGTTAACTCGCTTTGGCGAGTTGGCCTTCAAAATTCAGGGCTTTTTGGAGTTTTCTCGCTTTTTGCTCACTTTGGACTCGCTGTGGCATGCTTGCTTGCTTTTGGCTCGCCCTTGGCATGTTGAAGGCGTGAAGAACTAGGACTTTCTGCCATTTTCTCGCTTTGGCATGTTGAGCTCGCTGTGGCGCGTTGCTCCTTTGCATTTTTGATGATTTCTTTAGTGGTTGTGGCAGTTAGGCCACGGTGGTGATTACTTAGTCCGCGATGCTTATCTCTTTCTCACTAGTTCACAATCGCAACATGCTTCCGCGGATTCAAACTTGATTTGGCATAAAGATTTTCCTTTAAAGGTATCAATTTTTGTGTGGTGTCTTCTTCGTATCAGATTGCCTACCAAAGATAATCTGGTTAGGCCTGATGTTATTACTCATGAGGAATATCTTTGTGTGAGTGGGTGTTGTGAAGTGGAAACAGCAAATCATTTGTTCCTAAATTGTAATATTTTTTGTTTTCTTTGGTATCTGGTTCGTGCTTGGTTGGGTTTCTCATCGGTTAACCCTCGTGTTATTTCGGATCGTCTTGTTCAGTATGCTCATTTGACAGGTAGCTCTAAAGTGTGGCGCTCTTTTATGCACTTAATTTTGTTTACTTGTGTTTGAGTCATTTGGAATAAAAGAAATGACATAATCTTTAATAATAAGGAAAAATTTATGTCTCAGCTGCTTGACAAGGTTAAGCATATTTCTTTTTGGTGGTTGAAGACAAAAGGTTGCAAACTTATCTGTAGATTATTACGGTTGGTGGAAGATCCCTTTTGATTGTTTGGGTGTTTGTTAATTTTGTTTTTCGTGTGGTTAATTATTATAATGAACTTTAGAGTTTCTTTTTGGCACATCTTGTGCCGAGGAGAATGCTTTTTTGGTGTTACTTTAATTTCACGTTGCGTTGTTAAAAAAAAGTAGTGAATGTCATTTAGTGAGAGATAAATACAAAAAAATTGCTAGTATGTCTTACCATTCAACGAGTCCCACCACTATTAATTATTTATATTTTTTCAGAGTTATTAGATGGGTTCTACTATTAGGTGGATCTCAACTCTTTTCTTCAAACTTTATTGTATATTTATCTCTTCGAATGAAAGATATGAAAAGAGCATTGAATAGGAAGATCTTGACTCCACATTCTCATGCCTAATTATAGCTATTCAAATATTTCACATGTGTGAAAGAAAGAAAGAAAAAAAATATTGCACATGTTGAATAGAGTGGGCTTATAGCTTATAAACATGTTAAGGTCTTATTACTTTGTCAAAATGATTTTTGGTTTTGTTTTATATTTGTGCTAATTTTAACTTTCTCCAAAAATGCAAGACAATTGTTCATTTTAAGAATCTATTTTCTCATATTTGTTAACAAATAAAAAAATAAGTTTTGAAATATTAGAAACATAAAAATAGTTTCACAAGTAAAAAGACACTTGGTTTCTCTTATTTTCGTCGAAGTAAAATTTCTTAATTTCGAGACCTCTCCAAGTCCAACTGGTTTAAACTCTTTATTAGACTCAAGTATTTTAACTTCTGTTTCAAATATCTCTTATTTGTGTGTGCTCCCTTTCTTTTTTTTGGTTTGGGTATTTATTGAGAACCAATGGAGTGAAACAACAAAATGAGATAATTGATGTTCTTTAGTGTTGAACTTACACATTCTAAAAAGAGTACTTATATGCAGACAACTAACAACCCATTTAACACTAAATCGTCCCACATGACGCAACATGGTATATGAGTAGTAATAATAAGAGATAGAAAGTTTACATCCAATCAATTAAAGAACTCAAATTTTTTATCACTTCTAAACACTTTAACTTGTATTCATATCAATGCGAGTAGGGGTGGACAGAAAAGTGTTGTCCGACCCAAACCGCCGGGTCCAAAAGGCCCGTTGGCGCATGGATCGGTTGACACGGGTGGAACAAGTTGGGCGGGTGTGCAGATTCGGTTATGGATGGATGGAAATGGTCGGTCTCGGGTGGGAGATCCAAGCCCATCGAAAACCACCACCCGATCGAATATCGCACACACACACACACACACACACACACACACACACACACACACACATATATATATATATATTAAGAGTATTATTTTTCCCACCCTATACCTTTCCTTGCGCGCCCTATTTTTTTCCAAAATTACCCTCGGGACATTCCGGATTGTATAATCCGGACACATCCGGACTATATACTCCGGGTTGCACCAGTGCACAGAACTGAAACAGATTTGCATGTTATTGTGGTTTTTATCATTTTTTTTCAATAAATCATTATATATGTTTGTATAAAAGACAATTAACTTGAATATTATATCAAAAAATGATTATATATATATATATATATATATATATATATATATATATATCATTATACCGAAAAAGAGTTGAATTTATATCATTACACATTTCACCTAATGATATACATTTCAACTAAACTAATGATATATATATCTAAGGGTTAATTATGTTTCTAGTCCCTATAAAATAGCGACCTTGTAAGTTTAGTCCTTACTTAATTTTAATAGCATTTTTAATCCCTAATTTTGTTTTTTTGCCCTGAGTATTAGTCCCTACTCAATTCAAATTTGTTTAATTTATGCTTAAACTCTTAAATTTTTGAACAATTTTTTGCAGACATGTTTAAAACATTACTAAAAGTTCCTCCGCAAAAAATTATCGCAAAATTTGATTTCTACATCCAGATTTTATTATTTTTTATCTTTAACTTTTGTCGTTTTAAAAAATTCATATTTAATTCATTTCATGTCTGAAAATTCTAAATTTTAGTAAACGAACCTTTCATAGTGTTCTAATCTTGTCTCAAAAAAATCGTTCAAAAATTTAAGAGTTTAAGGATAATTAATCAAACTTTGTTTTAGCAGGGACTAAAATTATAAGTAATTTTTTTTTATAGGGACTAAAAATGCTATTAAAATTAAGTAAGGACTAAACTTACAAGGTCGCTATTTTATAGGGACTAGAAACATAATTAACCCTATATCTAATCTATGGCGCCAAAAGATCAATGGGACTATCATCCACCTTAACCTTCACACCAGGAACATGACCAGCACCAACCCTCTCATCGAGATCAAGATTTTCAATAATGTACAATTCTTCATCATCTTCTATCACCGCTACACCCGCCGCCCGACTTAGCTCATTATAATCTGCCATCCGGCTGGCATATCTATCAGGCCATGCGCCTGCATCCTCTCGATGGTATCGTCTCCATAGAGCGGAAGTGGGAGGAATCGAACAACCATCCTTCAATTTCAATGCCATAAAATGGTTGTCATTAACATATGCCAGACATATCAACTGATCGATACTTGGCGGCGGCGGTGGACCACATAGAGGGAAAAAGGTTTCTGATTTCCCAATGGACAACACAACAACCGTCTGGTTGAATTTTTGTGCGATGAGGAAACCCATATCCGGCATTGTCATCCATTTATCCGGTGGTGCATTGCCAATACTGGCGTATGATAGAGCGTCTAAGACCTCTTTATACCGCCTATCATCATTAATCATCCTCCGATAGCGGCCATTTTCTACACCGATAAGCTCTTTGTAAAGGTTGTACCGGACTAATGTGTGATCATCAACAGTCAAGTTACGTAGGACCGCAACTGCTCGGAACCCACAATGGCCATCACCGGGTACATCCGTAACCTTTTCAATAAATCCATGCATCCAAATTGGGATTTGGTCTTTGTATGGTATGTGGAGTTCAACGGGTGTTGGCTTCAATTGCAGATTTTTTGGAATTGGCTTAGGAGGAGTATGAGACATGTTGCTTTTTCGTGCACTCTTTCTACTCGTCCCTGTTGACCGTGTCTGTGAACCCTGTGTTTCTTGCTCCTGGGAGTCAACAATCTCCCATAGGGAAGGGGACCGCCTTGTCGATCGAATGCTTTGCTTATCTTTCTTTGGAGCTCATTTGGTGGTGACCTTATTTGGCGGTGGACGCATAGAGGTGGTTTTCGGTAAAACAAATTGTCGGAATTGTTCTTTCAAATGCACCTTCATGTTGTAATCGGCGTCCTTGAACCGAGCCTACAATGTGTAAAAAACTGTCATTTTTGTTGTCGATGGAAAACAGTCAGAAATATGCATTCTGTTACCACTACTAATACAATCAGGATTTTATATTCCGAAATACATAAGGTAATCCGGATTATAAAATCTGGAACTTCCCGATATACCCTTTGCATGAGCCTTAAATGCACTTGCATGGGGCGTAAATGCTACCACTCCGGATTATATAATCAGGAACCCATCAATTATGTCCGAATTATATAATCCGGATTGCACCAGTACAGAATACAGAACAACAATCCTGGGCAGAACATAAATCATGGGCAGAACATAAAAAATACCTGGAGAATATCCCATTCTGGCAATAGAGAGATGTCTTCATTTTGAAGCTTCGGGTCAACCTCGTACTCGAACCTCAACCTCTTCCAGTGGGTGTGAATTTCTTCCAAACGGATGGCGATGCTGTTCTTGATCTTCAAAGCTATCATACACGCACACGGTAATACATAAGTGATCAAACTCAAACAACCACATCTTGATTTATCTGTACCAATTTCAAGTGCTTTATTGTACTCTACTACGAGATGATGCAAAGCTTCCCTTGAAATGTTCCGGATCAACCTAAACCACAAAACCTTGTCTTTGAACCGATGTTCAAGCATGATAATTCTCGTCTGAAACGAAGCATGTATTGCGGTATGTTGCAACTCTAGCATGGCATGAACGGATTTCCAGTTTGTACTCAAATCACCCATACTACTACTCAGATACTTTTTCAACCGAGCGTGTGCAGATTCAGCTCTGTTTGTTGTAGTGTCCGGATTTTGTTTTCCAAATTGTATTTCACCCTGACCAAACCCCAAGTTTCGCAAGTCCCATGAAGCAGGGTGATTTCCTAATCCTTTCGGATTATATGATCCGAATATTGTCCGGATTATATAGTCCGGATAAAGGGTATTTTGGTCAAAATCACAGGGCGCGCGAGAAGGAAATAAGGTGGGAAAAGTAAATCTCATATATTAATACCAATCAATCCCAGTCCAAATACACTCTTGTAAGCCCAACTTTTTGTATTAAGGCCCAATAACAAACTCAACCCAATCTGACAGTGATGCATATCAAACCTTAACCATTTGCATTTCATTCTCTTCCTCACGAACCAACTCAAAGCGCTGCTGCTTCTCACTTCAGAGTTCAGTCTCTTGATGCTTTCAGCCTTTAACCTTCATTCTTCACACTTCAACACTTACATTCCTTGCTTTCTCTTCTCTCTCTCCCATCTCCTTTAATCCTATTCTCCTCCCTTTGAATTTATGAATTTCTTCTCTCTTATTTAATCAGTGGAACTTATGGATTTTCTGTGCATGAAGTTAAAATTTGGTTGACTTGAATTGAGATTTTGTTCCTTCATACCCGTTGCAACCCACCCGTCCAAACCGTGTTTCGCCCAACCCAACACCCGACGTGACCGTGAGCTCAAACGGGCGGAATTGGAGTCTTTGTTACCACCCGCGGTTGGCCTTCGGATTGAGGTTTTCATGCCGAAATCCGACCGACCCCGATTGTTGTCCTCCCCTAAATGCGAGACTTTTAATTTCCCAATTGAACTTCAATTCACCTTAGTTATAAATTATTGGGTTAAATATTTTTGTAGTCCCTATAAATATTTTAACTGTTCTTTTTAATTTTTTCTTAAACTTTTAGTCCCTCAAAAAAATTTCATCATCACTTTTGGTCTCTACTTTTAACTCAACTTAAGTGTATCATTTTAAATTTTCAACCTTTTTATCCGGTGATGTTTATAATATTTATAAGAATATCTCCCAAAAACTTTAATTTTTTTAACAAAACATGAACAAATATGAATTTGTATTTTTTTTTCTTTCGAAGAAGCTAAATTAGTCCACTCAAATTAGCATCGGCGAAGAAGCTATTTTTTTTTCTTTCGAAGAAGCTAAATTAGGCCACTCAAATTAGCATCGGAGAGAGAGCTATTTTTTTTTCTTTCGAAGAAGCTAAGAAGCTAAATTAGCCCACTCAAATTAGCATCGGAGAGAATCGAACCTGAGACCTCTAGGAGGAGCACACTCCCAGGTCCCAAGCCAATACCACCAGGCTAACCCAAGTGGGTTTACATGAGTTTATATGTTTTTGACATTTAAAATTCATATTTAATTAATGTTTTGTTAAAAAAAATTGGAAATATAATATTTTAAACATTCTTGCAAAAAACCATTCAAAAATCTATAGGATACACATGACCTGACTTAAAAGCAGGGACCAAAAGTGTAGATGGAAAATTTTTAAAGTATTAAAAGTCAAAGAATTTTTTTAGGAGAAGTAAAACAGAAAGTTCAGATATTTATAGAAAAACATATCAACCCTAAATTATGTTCTATCATAGTATTTATCTTGATTGTAGAAAATATGTAAAATAAATATAAGTATGTTGGGAAAGAAATAATTAATCCATTTGAAAATTCATAGAATGTCTTATAAATATAGACGAACAAATTTCTCAAACTGATTTTATATTATGCACAGAGGTCAGTTTTAATATGTAAAAACAGTTCTCCACTCGAGTTTGGGCTAAAAATATCCAACATGAGCAAATTAAACTCACAATTATTAAATTTTAGCTCCCCTCAGGGAAATTTTAAAATACAGATTTTCAATATTTTAAAGTAAAATTACACTGAAGGTCCTTTATCTTATTTATTTGTAACACATTAGTCCTTTATTTTTTATTTTTGTCTCATTTAGGCCCTTTATCTATAAAAATGTGTACAAGTTAGTCCTTTTGTTCATTTTTCTATTAAAATATACGTGGAAATATTAATTTTATTAATAACTTTATTTAATAAAATATTTTTTAATAAAAATAAATAAATTCATAAACCATATGAACATCTTCATCCTCATCTTCATCATCTTCATCTTCTTCCTTATATCAAAAAATTGTCCATTCAAATACACATTCAAATTCCTTAAATATTTAAACTACTCCCTCCGTCTCACAATTATTGTCTATTTAGCATTTTTTCTTTTTCCCAAAATAATTGTCACTTTATAATACCAATGCAGTATTTATTATTATTTTTTCCACTATTATACCCTTATTTATTGAATTTCATCCAACTTAACTACTCCACTAACTACAATTAATGAGAACATTTTAGTAAATGCTTCTAATTTTACCATTGAAATCAACACAATTAATCATTTCCTTAATAATCGTGCACAAACCTTAAACGACTAATATTGTGAGACGGAGGGAGTAGTAAAAAAAGAATAAATAATAATGAAAGGACTCAGATAAATAAAAGAGTAATAATAAAGTTTCTTTCTGGGTTTCTTTCTTTAAATCCAAAATCTTAATTTATGGGTTTGGTAAACTTAACGTTTATGAAATTTGCAGATTTTGAATTTTGTGTTTAGAAGATGGAAGTGAAAATGTTTAAGGAATTTAAATGTGTATTTGAATGGACAATTTTTTTATTTAAGGAAGAAGAAGAGGATGAAGATGTTCATATGGTTTATGAATTTTTTTTTTTTTTATTAAAAAATATTTTATAAAATAAAGTTATTAATAAAATTAATATTTTCATGTTTTTTTAATAGAAAAATGAACAAAGGGATTAACTTGTGCACATTTTAATAGATAAATAAAGGCTTAAATATGAAAAAGGTCCTTGTAAGTTGGCGCATTTTTGGTTTTCGTCCCTGTAAGTTTTTTTTTTTGCGAAACAACCCCTGTAATTACCAAACGTTTTGGATCTAGTCCCTGCCGTTCAATTTCGTGAAAAAAACGATGACCTGGCTAACGGAGCAATACGTGGCACTTCGTGAGTTGGCATTAGTTGATGACTGGGGTTAGTATAGGGACTAAAACCAAAAACGCAATTTACCATAGGGACTAAAACCAAAAACACAATTTCAATTTTTGAATTTTAAAAACTTAAAATCCCTTCTTCCTCCTCTCTCTCTCTCTCTCTCTCTCTCTCTCTCTCTCTCTCTCTCTCTCTCTCTCTCTCTCTCTCTCTAGTCTTTCTTCCTTCTTCCTCTCGCTCACTCTCTGTCTCTCTTCTTTCCTTCAACAATGTCTAAAAACACCTGAACATAAATCCAATCCAAACCAATCCTAATCCATCATCGTTCCCAATTCCAGGAATTAAAACCAAGAAAAAAAATATGCATATTCTTAATCCAATATACGATGAAGAAAAGCCCAAAAAAATAGAAGAGAAAAGGAACACCACATGGTAAAGATGTAGGCGATGATGATGAGGTGAAAAAGGGAATTGATGTAGGTTCTTCATCTTCTTAAAACCCAAAAAGAAATTGTGTTTTTATTCAAATCAAACCTAAATCTAAAAATTAAAACAAACTGAGAAGAATTTAAGAAATTGAATGAACCCTTTGGGTTTCACATTCAAACGTTGTTCTGAGCGGTGGTTTTGGTCTGGATCTTGCTCTCTGGTATTTTGTTTTTGCAGGTTTTAGCTGGATTCATCTTCCTATCAGGTTCTGAAGTTCGTGCTTCATGATGCCTTGGAAGATTCTCGCGCTGCCCGCAGCGGCAGTGACGGAACCGGTCACGATGGCGCGAGCTGTGCCGAATACTGGTGATGTCCACCTCAATCAACTTCCACCACGCTCCATCAAGGGGGACAATGTTTGTATCCGAATTTCGCAGCAGGAGTGTGAGTTAGGGATTGAACCATTTGTCCAAATATGGTCGGAAAAGCCCCTACCCGCGGTGGAGGAAGAAAAGGGTCGACAAAAAAGTGGTTCCTTTCGTGAAATTAGTTGGACCAATGGAAAGCCCTCGTCGAGAGGATAAGGAAAATGGTCTTACTTTTTCCGATCAGTGCACTTGGTGGACAGAACGACGCCGAGAATGGGTCAGCGGCGGTGGTGATTTTAAGAGAGAAGAAGGACGCCTGAGAAGAAGAAGGAGCTTTTTTGAGATTACCGTCTTTTTTTGGATTTAGTCCCTCTCGTAATTTTCGTTTTTGGATTTGGTCCCTCTCATAATTTTCGTTTTTGGATTTGGTCCCTGAAACTTGGTGACTGGCCACATGGATGGACACATCAACCAATTTCGCCACGTCACAGGTCGCCATATCAGCCTCCGTTAGCCACATGTGCGTTTTTTTAACGGATGGTGACGGCAGGGACGAATTTCAAAAAGTTATGAAAATACAAGGGTTGTTTCGCAACAAAAAAACTTACAGGGACTAAAACCAAAAACACGCGAACTTACAGGTACGTTTTTCTTATTTAAGCCATAAATAAACTAAATGGGACCAAAAAAAAATAAAGGATCAATATGTTACAAATAAATAAGATAAATGACCTTTAATGTAATTTTGCCAATGTATTATTACAAACATTATACATAGAATTATACTGCTTCAAACATAGGTAGTACTGTTATTATTGGGATAAGCCAATCACATTTTCAATTCACCGTAAACCTTTATAATTCCTTCCGCCCCTTATCACTTGTCTTTGGCACTTTGGCTACAATACCTCTAAGAAGATCAATGTAAAGTGGAAGTTGTGCTACTGCATACCAAGTCACAGGGAAGCAAGTGACTATATAAATGAGGAACACAACGTGCTTGTATTTTTGGTCAATCAGAAAGAAATGACCAGAGCAGAAACCAGTGAACATGGCAACAATGGACAAGAAAAGAGAACTTAATCCCAAAAGTAGTTTCTTTGGCAAATCAATTTTGTAATTTTGTGCTTGTTTTCGAGAAGTGACTATAGAAAGGAACATTATGAGTGCAGTGACAGAGAAACAAAGACCAATTACGGATGACAAAGCAAATGCTTCAAATCCAGGCTTTCCTTTCAATGTTGGTTCACCTGTTTCACCGTCGTTGCCACCCGGCACAGTGCTTGATGATGCGAAGGAAACACCAACAAGTTGTGCTGCTACTACAGAGCATGATTCAGAAGTTTCCTTGAGCCACGCACTAGCATCATTTATCAGTGATTTATTTGATTTCTCTAATAATTCTTCTGCTCTTTCTTCGTTTTTGTTGTTTCTAACTGTGAAATGCGCTGGTACCAGTTCTTTAATGTACTGCTCCATGGTGCGAAAGTAGTAAGAAGGGTAAAATTATATTAAATTAACAAGAGAGATTATATCAGTGACAAAAATTTATCGATTTTAGTGTTCATAGTTCGAATTGGTCACCCAACCCAAACCAAAAACAATTGTTTGTTATGGTCAATGGTTTTGGTCAAATTCGACTCAACCTAACTTACTAACTCATTCACACAATCAAAATATCAGTGGTCAATCAATCAATATTAGAGGGTCTAGATTCAAGCTCGGTACTTTGAAATCTGCCTTATTTTAGAATGTTTGATCTTGATGGAACGATCTCTGATGTCAAGACTGTGTGAACACATGATCCCTTGATTGCTGTGAATCCGAATGAAAAAATAAAATAAATACCTCAAACCATTTGATATGCCACATCATTTCAAGGGCAGCACCAGATATGTAACAATCTCGGTCACTTTTGGTAGCTGCTAAATGTAACACAGTGTTCTCTTCCTTATCCACTCCTTGGATTAGAGTATCAAATATTGCCATTTTATTGCCCTTTTCAAAACGTTTCCTTAATGCCTCAACGACATTGGTTCTCCTGTTCTCAACTGCTACAAGCAATACATTTTTATTTTCCATGTTAACTTCGTATATGGAACTTGGTATTTTTGTTATAAGCTTCTCCACTATTTCAACTATGCCATTTCTTGCTGCAGTTAAAATTGCTGTCTCACTTTCCAAAATTGCTTTCTTACGTTTTTGCAGTCAAAATCGCTGTCTGACTTTCCACTGTTGAATAAATTTGTGCTTCATTGTTATCATCTCCTGCAAGTTTCATTTATGTTATTTTCAATAATATTTTGTAATATTGATTTATTTTTTTGTCTTATCCTTCTGATTTTCGAGGGAAGGAAGTCGTGGTAACACGGAGATCAATCTGGAGATAATTAGTCTAGTCAATGATTGTTTTAGTCATGATCAAAAATTGAGTTCTACTAATTGAAGTGTCTTTAATTAAAAGGTCATTAATCGCTTGAGTTCTCCAAAAACGGTTGTAAAACAATCATTGGTTTCATTTTATTAATTTATAATACTTCTCCCTTCCTTGATTTAAAATAAAAATAAAAATACAATGATATATTTTGTGTGAAATCAAATAAGTTTTAATGATTATATTACCCATATATAACCCATTATGATCAAATCGAAATGGCTCTCTCCGGTCTTAAATATAAGTGAAATTGGTCAAAGAAAGTTGATATATTTACAACGAGACCACTAAAATGAATCAAATACCTTGATTTGGGTTGTAAGCAGACAAGAAATCTGTTCCACTCATATCTCCTATTGGTTTGGTGCCGGTTCCCAAGTACGTTTCATAAGGATTAGACATAAATCCTTCAAAAAAATGATTCACCATAAATATGTTCAAGAGTTGACCACTCCATATGTGTTTTTGCTTCATCTCATTAATTTCTTCAACCCCTTTAAGCAAATTTTGAACACATCCATCCATAAAACAATAACAATCAAAGACATGACCCCAAATAAAAAATGTCTGGACAAACGCAATCAAATGAAAAATATTAAAATTACAAGAGAAATCTCTTTTCTTTTTTTTTTCATTTTTGTACGTGCGCTCAAATATTTTTTATCTGAGGTTGTGTTCATGTAAGATTTTCTTTAGATAACGAGATCAACTAGGATTAGACACTTACCAACTCCTGAAAGGCCAAGGATACAGATGTATGCAAACTTCAAAAACCAAAGACATGTGGCATAGTTTTCTGGAAGAAGCTTGCGTTCAGATGGCAACCATGTGTGTTTCTCTTCCATTTTTTTAGATCCTGCAAAAACATAGCTTAATTTTTGTGCATTCTTAATATAAAAATATTTTTACACATTCTATACTGCCTTTTTTATTCTCAAAATGAGAGCCTCGTTCTATCCAGTGGCGGAGCCAGGATTATTATAAAGTCTGGGCAAAAAAAATTGCAACACATTTATAGGGGTTTAGATAAGAAATTGCAAGCAAATAATCAAAAATCTAAAGAAATTGTCCAATTTATATCGGTTTATATAAGAAATTCGTAGGAATTTACATAAGAAATTACAAAAACAAATTGGGCCGGAGCACGAGCAACTGCCCAGGCTGGCCGGGCCTTAGAACCACCCATGGTTCTATCCATGTCTCTCCTTAGAGAAAATTTATACTATGGTGCATTCTTGTGAAGGAAATCGGAGTCTGAGTTCAAATGGTTTCAATATCTATTTAATTTAGTCTATTTTGGATTTTTCGAAATCAAAAGTAGGTCATATGTTCAATGAACTTTTTTACATTGCTATATTGTTTCAAATTGCATCGGCCTCTGCAACGGCATTGCACCGCATTTGTGGTGTGATCTTCAATCACTACTGCATCGTGGCCGCATTTGACCATTTTAATCATTGTAATAGCCTTATCTATTACTTGAAATCTTCTAAGAAAATAAAATAAAATCGAAGACCCCGAATAGAAAAAAATCACAACGTACTTATGTAAGAAAGATTTAATGCACGTACCATTTGCAGCATTAGAAGTAGTTTGTTCCATCCGCAACATTTGCTTAGCAAAACATATAAGTGGATGAGCATAAACTCGACATTTATGAAAAAATAGATAACATGTGTCATAGTTCTTTGGACATTATTTTTGTGGGTTTAACACATATTGCTTCAGCTCATAATATTCGATCGCTTCATCAACTTTTAGGGTTCCCGCAGGTATACCTTTTGATAGTGTGTCATAAAATTAGAGCAATACATTTAAAATTGTCATGCATAAATATATTTCTAAAGAACAAAAAGGTGTAATATTGCATATGAGCGTGCATCTCATGTCATCTTTAGAAGTGAGATAAAAATAAATAAAAAAACTGGTGGGGCTCAAGTCAACATGTCTTTTTTTGAGGGGGAAAAAAAGGCTTGTTGACCTGAGCCCACCAATTTTCTTAAAAGGAAAACGGATAGGCTTTGTATACTTAGGAATTGCTGGAAACACACATTTTATATTATGACAAAGATAAGGAATTAATATTTCCGCTCTTCATGCAATACCAGTTTTATATTTAACTACTCCCTCCATTCTTTTTTAAGAGTCATCTTGAAATAGCAACACCAAATTATGAAAGTGGATTTCTGCACATTTTAATATACCCTCATTTACTCCACCAATAAATTCCTATTTTTTTGCACAAAATTTCTTTTTCCAATAAATTTAACATGTTATCTTTCTCTCATAACAAACAATTGTTAGTTACTCTCTCTTCCTCGAACAATTTTTTTTTCCTCACACTTTATCTCTCTCCCATAACAAACAATTATCAATAATTTAAATATTACTCCTTATGGCCATTATTATAAAAAACAATTGACTTTTTTTGTTCATTGTGTAAGTGATGTATCTAGTCTATATTTTCAATAAGATACATTAATTATTCTATGAACCTAAAAAGTCAACTTTTTCTTATGAAAATGACCGGATGGAGTATAATCTAAATATTGTACACATATTTTTAAATAATTGCAAAGCAAAATAAAAATTCTTCCAACTTCACATTAATCAAAAGTTAAGAAAGTTTTAACTTTCTTTGAACTCCAATAAAAATTAAGGCTTCAACTATGGTTTCAACCAATACTAGTCTCACACTATGTGACATAGATTTGAATGTTGAAAATTACGAAAAAAAACAAACTTTGTTTAAAAAAACAAACTTTAGTTTTCCAAATACTTAGCGTTTTAAAAAGAAACAAACATTGTTTAAGAAAAAAACTTTAATTTTCTAAATACATAACATTAATTAGTTTTATTGAAAAAGATAAGAGTAATTGAGAAAATGTATAATTGACAATCGTACCCTTAGAATACTAAAACGACAGTTAAATAGAAACACTAATTTGAGAAACTGACATAATTGAATGTAATCATATGTGTCAGTGTCGGACACGATACGTATCTGACACCGGACACGCCTAATCCGAGGAATGTATGTGCTTCGTATAGAATAAATCTTTAGTCAAACAACACTTAAAAAGGAACGAAGAGAGTAATATGTATCGACAAATAAAATTAATGGAGAAATCTAATCACTCTTCTTTACCTAGATATTTTTGTAACTATTTAAAAAAATATATTATACTCAACACCACTTTAAAATATGATTCGTCATTTCAAAAAAAAAAATTATGATTCGTCATGATGGTAAAACTTTTTTATATGATTATTTAATGGATAGTCGTTAAACTCATAGTTGTATAACCTTAAATGGTTTATAAATTAGAGTGGAGATTAAAATGTATATGATGAATATAATGGTATCTTTAAACTTTGATTGAATATGTATTCATCATTCAATCATTACATGATATTGTAAGATAATGTGATGCTTGTTTTTCTCATTACTGATTGGAATGTATATATACAAGTATAGGTCAACTATATAATTATGTTACAACATAATCACAGAGAAATCGTTAATACTAATTATGGCAAATATTCTTATTCTATCATACCCCCACAGTCGAAGTGGGAGGTTCACAGACGCTTAAACTGGTCCGAAAATCATCAAAAAGAATATGAGGGACTCCTTTGGTGAAAATATCGGCAATATGATGTCTGGAGGGAACATGAAGTATGCGTGTCTTACCACGAGCTACTTTTTCCCGAACAAAATGAATGTTCATTTCAATATGTTTGGTGCGCTGATGCTGCACAGGATTACCAGAGAGATAGATGACACTAACATTGTCACAGTATACCAGGGTAGCATGAGGAATGGGAAAATGGAGCTCTAGAAGAAGGTTGCGGATCCAACAGGATTCAGAGACAACATTCGCAACGCCTCTATACTCAGCTTCAGCACTAGAACGAGAGGGAGTAGGCTACCTTTTGGAAGACCAAGAGATAAGATTGTCACCAATAAAAACATAGTACCTGGATGTGGAGCGCCTAGTGTCAGGACATCGACCCCAATCAACGTCAGTGTAAGAGATCATCTTAATAATAGGGGATGGTGATAAATGTAGACCAAGGTGAATGGTACCCTGTACATAACGGAGAATGCGCTAAGAGCAATCATGTGTTCTTTAATGGGTGCATGCATGTGAAGACAAATTTGTTGAACTGCATCAGAGATGTCGGGTCTAATGAACGTGAGGTATTGTAAGGCTCCTGCAAGACTGCTATATAAAGAAGGATCCTCATAAGGTGTGCCAGAGGAGGTGCTGAGTTTCTGCTTGGTATCGACAGGTGTGGCATACGGTTTGCAAGATGTCATGCCAGCATGCTCTATGATCTCAGAAGCATAGGTGCTTTGACTAAGAAAAAGGCCACCAGGATGACGAGATACATCAATACCCAAAAATTAACTCAGGGGGCCCAGGTCCTTCATCGCAAATTCAGATGCTAAGAGTGACATAATCGATTTACGAAGGGCATGAGTGGAGGAGATGAGTATGATGTCGTCCACATAAAGAAGAATGTAAGCCATGTCAGACTGTTGTCGATATATGAAGAGAGAGTGGTCTGATATGCTATGTTGGAAACCAATGGTGGATACATAGTCAGCAAAGCGTTGGTACCATGCTCTGTGCCCTTGCTTGAGACCATAAAGTGACTTCTTCAATCGACACACATAATTTGGATGATGGAAATCACGAAAACCCAATGGCTGATGCATGTAAACAGTTTCATTAAGATCACCATGTAAAAATGCATTCTGGACATCCAGTTAATGAATGGGTCAAGATTTGGAGAGAGCAATGGTGAGCATTATTCTGATAGTAGTAGGTTTAACCATCGGGCTGAAAGTCTCATCACAATCCACACCTGCAACCTGTGACCTACCATCACCTACAAGACGAGCCTTATATCACTCATATGAGCCATCAGAATTTTTCTTATGTCAAAAATTCCACATACATCAAATAAGATTAACATCACAAGGACGAGGAACTAAATCTCACGTCTTATTTCTAATAAGAGAATCAAATTCAGATTGCATTGTGGATTTCCAATTCGGATCGGATAAGGCTAGTTTGGGGTTTTTAGGTATGGGAGAGATGATGTGGTTGGAGTGAGAGATTGATAAGTTAGAAATCTTGTGGGGTTTTACAATGTCTTTCATGCTATGGGTAGTGATTGTTCGTGTAGGTAAAGGTGTAGTGGGAGAGAGAAAGGTGTAGTGGATGAGCTGGTCGGAGAGGCAATACATAGGGTCTGTTGGTTTATTGATGAGATTGGTTGATCAATTGTGGTTATTGGTGTTGGTTGGTTGTGTGTGATAGGTGGTAATATTTGATTCTGCCACTGATGTATAAGGTAAGGGTGTAGGTCATTATCTAGGAAGTGATAAGAGTTTGGCGAGGGGGAATGCATCTTCATGAAGGGAAATTGAGTTTCATCAAAGATAACATGCCTCGAAATTATTAATTTTATGTTTGACAAATCATAACACTTGTAACCTCTATGAGTCGAGGGATAACCCAAGAAGACACACAGAGTAGAGCGGGGTTGTAACTTATGAATGGTGGGTGATGGGAATAAGGGATAACATAGACAACCAAAAGCTCGTAGATGTGTGTAACTGGGATCACGGTGATATAAGAGTTGTGTAGGTGACTGATTTTGAAGTGTTTTGCATGGAAGAATGTTTAACAGGTAAGTTGTCATGTGAAGAGCATGATGCCAAAACGACGGGGGAACAGAAGAATGAGCTAGCATAGTGCATATCATATTATTAATGGTTCTTATTTAACGTTCCGCTTTCCCATTTTGTGAGGATGTGTGGGGACAAGAGAAGCGAAAAATAAGGCCATGATCAGTGCAATATTTTTGAAAAAGCTCATTATTATATTCACCGCCATTGTCAAATTGAAATGTTTTGACTTGTTTGATTTACTCAGTTATTCATGCTCTGATTATGTTCTTTGATGAGATTATAGGTTCTAATTTTTTTTATACTCTCTTATTGTTTGAGTTTTTCTCAAATCTTTTTGTCTTTATGTTTATTTTTTTGATAATGACAAAAGGGGGAGTATATGTGATAGTATTTAAAGGCTCTGAGCCCCATTAATGATATTTGAAAATTTCGAAAAACTTATAACTTTTTGTCTTACCTAAAGAGAGGTGTATCAAAAAGGGGGAGTATCAAATTTCAAATAAAATTAATTGAACCACTCTTCTCATCTATAACTTATTTCATTTTAAGCTCTGAGATTATTATTGCGCGAAAAATGAATTTAATTAACTTGGATAAAACTTAGGGGGAGCTTACAAACCTCACCTTAAAGACTATCAGACTCAGGGGGAGTTTGAGCTTACAAACCTCAGATTCTGAGCTTACAAACCTCAGAACCCCAAAGTCAACTTGTTAATTAGATTAACAACAATTGATCAATTTTAAATACTATTGTTTGTCATCATCAAAAAGGGGTAGATTGTTGGAACAAAATGTGTTTAACAATGAACCTTAAAGAGTTTTGATGGTAACAAGGTATTAAAAATTATAAATTGGACTAGCTAATATTTGTTCAAGTGTACAGGACCTTAATTAAAAAGTTACATCATTTATTGGTTCTGAATGAGCAAATGAAGAGCAAAAGGAATCAACAAAAATGAAGCTTAGTGCTTCTGAAGGCAACTCGCTCCTGAAGAGAAAAAGCGCTCCTGAAGTCAGTATAGTGCTGCTGAAGAATAGTGCTCCTGAAGAATAGTGCTCCTGAAGACAAAGTATCCAGAAGCCACATCATCAGAAGCTGCGTTATCAGAAGTTGTATCATCAGAAGCTGCATCATCAGAAGCTACGTTATCAGAAGCTGCCTCATCAGAAGTCATTTCACCAGAAGCTGAAGATCAACTGAATTTGCAAAAGATTCAAGGATTGAAGAATCATCACTGCAAAAGCTGTCTATTGGATTCGAAAACACAACAAAAGATTAGTGGATTTTTGCAACGGTCTACAGAAAGCACTTTCTAAGTGGGGTGAAAATGACTTTTTAAGTCGGTTCTACATCCCACTTATAGGTGGCCGACTTAATAACTATTTTGATTTTAAGTAGTCTATATTTCACTCCACTTAAAAAGTTATTAATTAAGTCAGTTCGGCTCACCCCACTTAAAAAAGGCTAAAAAGTATTAAAAAAAAATCCATTCACGCATTTACATTCAAATTCTTTTTTCTTTTAGTTTCTTAGCTAAAACATAATTTCATAAATTAAACTAAAATTTCATATACGATGACTAATATTATCATTGAACCAAATTCCATATCAAACACTAAACAAATTCAAAGCGCTACAAAATCTTCTTATAAGCTACTTCAGATAACACGAGAGAGCCAACAACAACTTGGTTAGAAACATTCACAAAGCATCATCAGGTTCAACAACAGCTAAAGAGGCAATAATTTGGTCAGCAATCTCCACAAAAACCTCTTCAGATGTAGTGAACTCCATAGCTTGGTCATGTTCAACTCCAAAGCATTCCTTATTTTCTGTTTAAGCAAAATCACAAGTTTCCTCCCGTTCAAGCTGCTCAGATCCTGTAAAATGATCAACATCATGTTCAGATTAGTAAACAAAAGCAAATTATCATTGGTTGCTACTAAATTAGTAACAATAATTAAGAACCACAAGCATTAGTGTTCAGAGAAACCACTAATGTCAAAGCCTATATCAGGTTTTACCATCCTTACATCATTCCCACCACCATCACCAATTGCTAATGTTCTATAGTCACACAATTTTAAGATCTGCACAAGCTGTGACAGACAGTGGTAGAGCAAACTTGCATAATTTTTTAGGTGAACTGAATCAGAAGCAGCACAAAATTTCACCAACGGAAGAAAAAAAAATTATTAATCAGACACTGAAGCATAATCCGTCTACCTTGAGAGAAAACTTATGGACATATATTGGTTTACTAATCCTACAAAATAATATAATACCTAGACTCTCTTGGGTATAAGATAGTTTACATTAGAGTGTATAATGGTTCTGAATTGGACTTGAGAACCAACCTGACAGGGCTCAAAAAATTGTAGGCGGAAGATTCGGCGCAACACAAGATCGTCCCAACATCGGCACATTACCATTCTCCCTGAACCCATTCCTCCATTATAAATATGTTGACTGAGGTACAGTGGAAAGTATTCCAATACCTCCATACTCCCACTAGTTCTCATACGGACTTGAACGTCACAATGCCTATGCAAGTATCACGCCCACTATCGCCACTTTCGCGGTGATGAAGTGTTGTTCGCGCCCACTTTCATGGTGGTGATGAGATGTTGTTCAATTTGCTCCACAAGGCAACTTTTTGGCCTACTTTGGACCAGTAATTATATCAATCAAGTTGAGAATATATGAATTCACAACACATGGGTCCTTCAAGACCAATTCAGAACAGAGTAACAACACTGAATATTCAGATCAACAAAAAAAAAGTAAATATTTAACGCTAAAAACTTTCTATTACCATTGAATTTCACCAATCAACTACATCAATACGGAAATAAGGACAAAATTACAACCAATGACCTGAAAAACAAACTTTATTCTTACATACATGAAAATCAATCTTCCATATATAAAAATCAAACACCTAGATAGGAGTGGACAAACAAAAATTCTAAATTCAAACACCCTATAGTCTATATTCACGTATATCAGACTAGAGGAAGTTACAATTTCTTTGATCCCTCTATTGATTTTAAATAAATAAATAAAACAATAACATATTAGAAAATCACACCTCATCTATGGAACTGTAATATCCGCAATTCTTGAGTATTCCCTCAGAAACTTGGTACTATCATCAAAGGATCTACCACTCTCATAACTCATAAGGTTCACTAGCACCAAAATAACTTGGAGGAGGCTAGTTATAATACATATGTGAAGAAGAATAAGTGGGATGTAGATCATATTCATAAGCATAACTCCCTTGACCATAACTAGACTGTGGATCAACACATTCCCTCCAAGAATTTGAACTCTGCCTCCAACTTTCCTCCTTAGAACTTCTTCCCCCCATAGAAACTCACTCTTCCTTATAAAAAACAATCCAAACCAATCATATCTTTGTTCAAATACGAAAAACAAATAACATGAAAAGTTGCAAACAGACACCAATCTTATCTTTGAATAAATCACTACATTGCACAATTGATTGTAATATTCAATCACTATAATAAGCTTATTAAGCAGCTTATTACAACTCATTATATCAAAAGGAAAAAAATTACTAATTAGCTTATTATAGCAACGTGCAGCAAAAATAATAACAACTACTAAGTAAAAAGTAACCCAAAACAAATGGAATATCTAATTGATCAAATATATAATAGTAAAATCAAACAAAATCTGGTTTGCAATATTACCTGCTAAGAACTTCAGAGTCATTAGCTAGTGCTCCAATATAACCAAGTAGCTTATTATAGTTTTTTTGGTACAACCTTACTCTCTCTTTTTAATGCCTAAACTGCTCACAAGTGCTTATTATGATAAGCGCTTATACACAAGCTATTTCTATAGTAAAAGATCAAAAAAGTAATTGTTTTCGTATTCGTATAACCTATAAGCTATTTTCATAAGCCATCTAAAAGAACTTACGAAAATAAGCTGAAAACACCTTGTGAACAATTTGACAAACTGTTTTCATAAGGTCTCCTAAACAGTAGCACAAAATTTAGGTCATTCGATTAACTCAAATAAAGCAATCCAAACATGCATTCTTTCTAATTCACTTGAACATAAACCTTTTGAAACCATAATTGTGGTTTGTCACGGTCACGAACACTTCTGAAGTGAAATGCTATTACATGTTATTGAGATTCTAAAAGAGAAAATTACCGTAGCTTATATGGTATGGAAATTTGTAGCGCCTTTCATCATTAGACTGTTATCAACTTTGATTACTCCATTGTATCCAGGTTTCTTCGAGTCCCACCCCACCTTCTGTTATAGTACTCATACTCAGTCACCACATTAATCATATATCCCTCTTTCCTTTCTAAAAGCTATCAATAAGAACTATAAAGGGGCTTCTTTGTTTGGTTACCTGTACTAATTTGGTGCGGAACAAATCATCAATGAACACGGAATTGTGTTCAGCCTTTACAATTTCAACTTCAACCTAATTCAAATTCAATCGACACATATAATTTAAGAATCGCACACTGCACGAAGCTCGTAGCAAGAATATGAAAAACAAAAGCAAAAGATGCAAACCGTTTTGGGTCCTGACGATGAAGAAGAAGAAGAGGCTAAAACGTAGAATCGACGTTAACACGACTAGCGACGGTGAAGATGATGAAAAAGTGATGACGAGAAGCTCAATTAGGTGTGACGGTGGAGAATACGAGAATCGGTGGGGAATCGATTGGGTTTGCTGAAGTGAAACTTGATTGAGGGAATTTTGGAGTGAATAGATTGTTGAAGAATTGATTTGAGAATACGTGATGTGAAGCGAGAGATTGGGAAATTTTTGTAAAGTGAACTGGGTTTGGTTATACGCGATAATTATTTTGGTGAAAATTTTGTTTGACTATTTGGTTTTATGGCATGTTTTATGTTTGGTTTAACCTTTTAAATGGGCTTAAACCACTTAATATCTATTCAAGGAAAAAGCTTCCACTCCCTTCAGGTTTTTAAGTCAGGTGGATAACTGCCTACTTAAATTCCCTGTATTAATAAGTGATTTTTGTACTAGTGTCATTTCAAAGGTGTTTGAAGGCATGTGCTTGCAATTTTGGACAAAAGCGTTGACATTGTACTTTGTACGAACTGTACAACCACCTTCTCCACTACTCTGTTTTGTGTCCACGCTACAAGACAAGAAAACAGCTCCAGAATACGGCTT